>NC_069503.1:796928524-798406024 GCF_027579735.1 Bombina bombina
GTATTATCTAAACTACAATTTAAATTGTATTTCTCAATTTGACGCAGCATCTCCAGAGCAGGATGAAGAGACCCTTCGTGAGGAGGAACCTCAGCCTGAAGATAATTTTCCCACCCATGAAGGGCCCTTCTTGTGGCTCCTGGAGGAAGATGGGGATCCACTTTATAGAATGCAGGATCAGCCACCCGTCCCCCAACTTGTACGGAATGTGTCCCCTCTGACTCAAGGAGAGAACTATGCCCCGCTCAACCTGGGAGAAATTTGCGCTCAGCCCCTGAATCTCTCTCAACCTGTGAGGCCTCCCCAGCAATTCCCACCACCACTACCATCACCTACTTCACTGGTGCTTTATGCCCTAGAAAAAATAAAGAAAAGCGAACAGAAATGAGAGCACTCACAAAAGGAATGGCAAACGTGGATGGGCAGTGTGGGTGTGTGATATTAAAACTTAACATTTATTGATTCAAACAAGAGATAAAAACTACTGTATAAGTAGTGGTTAATACTTAAATAAAAAAATATAAGCAATTAATAGGTGGCTCTCTATCCACATAACCCCAAATCAGATGTAACACTAAAGTTACAGAGACAATAGAGAGGGATTTTGGGCAGAGACACACCAAAAGCAGGTTCACAGATTTCACAGGTACTATCTATAAAAGAGGATTGACCTCAACCAGTTAAGCTATCTAGTGCAATACTGGACCGGTGTGAGTCTGTCCAAAAAGATCCCAAATATCAAATTGAGTGTGGGGAAATCAAAGTGGCAAGGTCAGCACAACGAAGGTGTGCCATATAATACACAATTAGTGGATTGATACACAATAAGTAGAAGAGTGTACTTATCAGTCAACTACTAGCAGGCAAAAAACAACATTAATTTTGCTAAATAAGTAAATTCAAATAAGAATCAGTGCATGCCTGGTAAATAGTGACCAGCCAAATTAGTTAAGTGGATAGAGAGCCGGTAGAGCGCCTGATGCGCATTTCGTCTGGCTTGGCTTTTTCAAAGGCCTGATGGGGACAACTAGTTATAATTTATATGAATATTATCCCCTTTTCTATTCCACTGCTTTATGCCCTATCACTGCAAAGGAGCAGACAGAGACAGGATGAGGACCTTTATGTCTGCTTTTTAATTGTAAACCCAATAAAGTCTCCAGGTGCAGGGGCAGATTGTGAGAGAGATGCAAGCACTGCACCAATAAGTAAGTAGACACAACAGCCTGATAGAGCAACTGTAATTATGGACTGTAATACTTATTGCTTAAAAGATTATTCTGCAAAGAAAATTGACATATGTTCTGTCAATTCAATGGTCCCATGCAACTTAAGCCTGGGGCGCGATCCGATATACAGCGCAGGTTTTGGCGCAAGCGTGGAAACCTGCGCCACACGTAGTTTCACCTCGCACATCAACCTATCACATATACGGCGCCGACAGTTGCTAAAGTGCTGTAAGTTGGACAAACTAGTGATTTCCAGAAATAAGCATAAGTACAAATTTCTGGAGTCGCCAGTGATTTACGGCACTTTAGAAACTGTCGCCGCCTAAAAAAAAAAAAAACTAAATTATTAAATATCCCGAAACTGTCTAACACGCATCCCAAACATCATCCCGACACGTATACCCCTCTATCCGCAATCCCCCCTCTCACTCCTAATAATAAATATATTAACCCTTAAACTGCCGCTCCCGGACCCCGCCGCCAGCTACATTCAATGTATTACCCCCTAATCTGAGCCCACTACACCGCCGCCACCTACATTAACTATATTAACCCCTAATCTGAGCCCCCTACCCCGCCGCCACCTACATTAACTATATTACCCAGTAATCTGAGCCCCCTACCCCGCCGCCACCTATATTATATGTATTACCCCCTAATCTGAGCCCCCTACACTGCCGCCACCTATTTTAAATATATTACCCACTAATATGATCCCGCTACACCGCCGCCACCTATTTTAAATATATTAACCACTAATATGATCCCCCTACACCGCCGCCACCTATATTAAATTTATTAACCCCTAATCTAATCCCCCTATACCGCCGCCACCTATGTTAAATATATTAACCACTAAACCTAAGTCTAACCCTAACACCCCCTAAATTAATTATTATTTAAATAAATCTAAATAATATTAATATTATTAACTAATTATGTATTTCAGAGCTACAACATCACTGGAGTGCCCAAAAGCACAAGGTGTGCAATACTCAGAGACATGGCCAAGGTAAGAAAGGCTGAAAGACGACCACCACTGAACAAGACACACAAGCTGAAACGTCAAGACTGGGCCAAGAAATATCTCAAGACTGATTTTTCTAAGGTTTTATGGACTGATGAAATGAGAGTGAGTCTTGATGGGCCAGATGGATGGGCCCGTGGCTGGATTGGTAAAGGGCAGAGAGCTCCAGTCCGACTCAGACGCCAGCAAGGTGGAGGTGGAGTACTGGTTTGGGCTGGTATCATCAAAGATGAGCTTGTGGGGTCTTTTCGGGTTGAGGATGGAGTCAAGCTCAACTCCCAGTCCTACTGCCAGTTTCTGGAAGACACCTTCTTCAAGCAGTGGTACAGGAAGAAGTCTGAATCCTTCAAGAAAAACATGATTTTCATGCAGGACAATGCTCCATCACACGCGTCCAAGTACTCCACAGCGTGGCTGGCAAGAAAGGGTATAAAAGAAGAAAATCTAATGACATGGCCTCCTTGTTCATCTGATCTGAACCCCATTGAGAACCTGTGGTCCATCATCAAATGTGAGATTTACAAGGAGGGAAAACAGTACACCTCTCTGAACAGTGTCTGGGAAGCTGTGGTTGCTGCTGCACGCAATGTTGATGGTGAACAGATCAAAACACTGACAGAATCCATGGATGGCAGGCTTTTGAGTGTCCTTGCAAAGAAAGGTGGCTATATTGGTCACTGATTTGTTTTTGTTTTGTTTTTGAATGTCGGACATTGTGAATGTTGAGATGTTATATTGGTTTCACTGGTAAAAATAAATAATTGAAATGGGTATATATTTGTTTTTTGTTAAGTTGCCTAATAATTATGCACAGTAATAGTCACCTGCACACACAGATATCCCCCTAAAATAGCTATAACTAAAAACAAACTAAAAACTACTTCCAAAACTATTCAGCTTTGATATTAATGAGTTTTTTGGGTTCATTGAGAACATGGTTGTTGTTCAATAATAAAATTAATCCTCAAAAATTCAACTTGCCTAATAATTCTGCACTCCCTGTAAATACTTACCTATAAAATAAACCCTAAGATAGCTACAATATAATTAATAATTTCATTGTAGCTATTTTAGGGTTTATATTTATTTAACAGGTAACTTTGTATTTATTTTAACTAGGTACAATAGCTATTAAATAGTTAATAACTATTTAATAGCTACCTAGTTAGAATAATTACCAAATTACCTGTAAAATAAATCCTAACCTAAGTTACCATTACACCTAACACTACCCTATCAATAAATTAATTAAATAAACTACAATTATCTCAACTAAAATACAATTAAATACACTAAAATATATTTAAAAAACAAAAAAACACTAAATTACAAAAAATAAAAAAGATTACAAGAATTTTAAGCTAATTACACCTTATGTAAGCCCCCTGATAAAATAAAAAAGCCCCCCAAAATAATAAAATTTCCCTTTTGCGGGGCATTGCCCCAAAGTAATCAGCCCTTTTACCTGTAAAAAAAAGAACATCCCCCCATTACAATCCACCACCCACACACCCCTACTCTAAAACCCACCCGATCCCCCCTTAAAAAAACCTAAGTCTAACCCCCAAGTGGTCCTTACCTGTCCTGAAGACCAGCGGAGAAGGTCCTGTTCCAGGCGGAGAAGTCTTCTTCCAAGCTGCAACATCTTCTTCCAGGAACCAGCCAAATCAGCCAATAGAATTAAAGTAGCTCTCATCTGATTGGCTGATTTGAATTTGAAGGCTCAAATCAGCCAATAGGAATTCAAGGGACCCCATTTTTAATCGCGTACCTTGAATTCTTATTCAGTGTCCGTCGGAGATCGTATGAAGAGGATCCTCCACGCTCCATGGCTCCAGTCTTCAGTTCCAGCATCGCCGATCTTCAGTTCCAGCATCGCCGGTCTTCAGTTCCAGAGTGGACGGTCTTCAACTCTGCGGTCATCGGTCTTCAACTCCTTCGCTCCGTGCCGGCTGGTTCCTGGAAGAAGAAGATGTCGCGGCTTGGAAGAAGACTTCTCCGCCTGGAACAGGACCTCTCCGCCGGTCTTCAGGACTGGTAAGGACCACTTGGGGGTTAGACTTATGTTTTTTAAGGGGGGATCGGGTGGGTTTTAGAGTAGGGGTGTGTGGGTGGTGGGTTGTAATGGGGGGGTTGTTCTTTTTTTACAGGTAAAAGAGCTGATTACTTTGGGGCAATGCCCCGCAAAAGGCCCTTTTAAGGGCTGGTAATAGAGCTGATTACTTTTTTTAATTTAGTTTAGGGTAGGGAAATTTTATTATTTTGGGGGGCTTTTTTATTTTATTAGGGGTCTTAGATTAGGTGTAATTAGCTTAAAATTCTTGTAATCTTTTTTATTTTTTTATATTTAGTGTTTGTTTTTTGTAATATAGTTTAGTGTATTTAATTGTATTTTAGTTGAGATAATTGTAGTTTATTTAATTAATTTATTGATAGGGTAGTGTTAAGTGTAATGGTAACTTAGTTTAGGATTTATTTTACAGGTAATTTGTTAATTATTTTAACTAGGTAGCTATTAAATAGTTATTAACTATTTAATAGCTATTGTACCTAGTTAAAATAAATACAAAGTTACCTGTAAAATAAATATAAACCCTAAAATAGCTACAATGTAATTATTAATTATATTGTAGCTATCTTAGGGTTTATTTAATAGGTAAGTATTTAGTTTTAAATAGGAATAATTTAGTTAATAATATTAATATTATTTAGATATATTTCAATAATAATTAAGTTAGGGGGTGTTAGGGTTAGACTTAGGTTTAGTGGTTAATATATTTAATATAGGTGGCGGCGGTGTAGGAGGATTAGATTAAAGGTTAATAAATTTAATATAGGTGACGGCGGTGTAGGGGGCTCAGATTAAGGGGTAATACATTTAATGTAGCTGGTGGCAGTGTGGGGGGGTCAGATTAGGGGGTAATACATATAATATAGGTGGCGGCGGGTTCTGGGAGTGGCGGTTTAGGGGTTAAACACTTTATTAGGGATTGCAGCGGGGGATTGCGGTTGACAGGTAGATAGACATTGCGCATGCGTTAGGTGTTAGGTTTTATTTTGCAGGTAGTTTAGGGAGTTACGGGGCTCCAATACTCAGCGTAAGGCTTACTACGCCTGCATTTTCTGGCGAGGTGAAAATGGAGTAAGATTTCTCCATTTTCACCACGTAAGTCCTTACCCTGTATATTGGATACCAAACTGCGCGGGTTTGGTATATCACTCTATGGGCCAAAAAACTACGGCCGAAGGGTGAAATATACGAGCGTAACTTCTATTTTAGGCCATATATAGGATACCAAACCAGTGCAAAATTTGGCGTCGCCGGCTTCGGCTTGGGCCCCTGATGTTTATTAAATATGTATCCTTTGTACAATTTGATATAAAGTGGAGTTGATAATATGTTTATGAATTGTGGTGATTTTTATCAAATTAATCTATGTTCAAATGTAAGGTATTATTTAATGATGGTGGTCACATGTTTGCACACTAGTCATGCTGGAGACCCTGTAAATCTTGCCTATATTTACTATGTAATATATGTACTACTGCAATTATATATGTGGTGGTTGTGTGAACATATTTATTTTTTCCTATTTTTTTTTTAATTCTTTTTTTTTTTTCTTTTTTCCTTTTTTAAAGCAGACTATTGGCCTCTCAGACAAAGTGCAATTGGCTTGCACTCATTATTATTAAAATAAATATTGTTCTTAAGATTTCCATGTGTTCCATGCATTATGGATTTGTAATAAAATTAGCTTTCTGTCCTGGAATAATAGCATGTAATTAAACTAAATCAAATAAGAACTACGTTTAACAAAGTTTTTCCTATGGGGCAATTAATACTTGTATACAAAAGGAATAATTTGTGCATTTAAATGCACCTGCTATATTTATTCACATGAATATAATTTTACTAACGTACTACATTGTCAGGATACATTATTTGCAATTATGTTAACATGTTAAAAAATAGTGCACCACAACTAATTATTCACCATATTATCTATTTAATATTATTCATATCTCAGGAATTGAAAAAGCAAATCATCTAAATATAAACATTTTACATGAATCTGGTGTCATCCTCTTCCTTATTTAAATGTGTCCAAAAAAAGATTTGACCTTAAACTTATGTTGTCATTTTAATTAAATGTCCTAATTGAACAAGTTGACAGTTTTTAGTGTAGTTATATTCTTAATCTACATGTCTTAATAAAATCATTTGACATGATTCTTGTGTTTTATTTTTTTTTTGTTAACCAACAGGAAACTTTGTCCATTAGTGATGTGTTTCTTCTGATGGAGAGGACCCTTATAAAGAGTATAAAATCTGGTGGGACAAGCGGGTATTGGAGAAATATCTATTGATGGATCTCATTCTGAGGGGCTTATGCTTGAATAAATTCCCCACTTTCCAAGTAGATGATCAGACTTTTATAACCAATTTGAACAATATACTCACGGATTGCTCCAGAAAAGTGATGGAACTTTTCATTAAATTTAAAGAGACATCACATTAAAATAATCTGTTGATAGATTTAGGATAGAGCTTGACAACTTTAAAGTTAAGAAATGTAACAGGGATAATGAAGATCATGTGTATAATAGAATTTACACCTGGCATAATCGTAAAAATACAATTATAGGTCTAGATCTTGGTCCCAGGGTAGAATTACTACCTATACACAGGATAAACATGTCACATTTCAAGAGTCTGGTCCTTTAGAGGACACATCAGTTCAACAACAGGCCCCCAGTGCCAATATACAGTTACCCATCCCGGTTGAACAGTCAGTTAGACCTAAGGCTGTTGCAGGCTTACGAGCAGACCCCATCATCACAAGGAATTACACTAAAAAGTCTTCTTATGATGTACCTTTAAATATACAATTAGATCAAAGAAGATAAGAATTCCTCAGTGATAAAGAGGGACAGGCAACAGCACATGGTGCAAATTATTCATCTGGTGCTAATAAAGACCAACAGGATTTTCACCGGGACACAGCCTCCACAGAAGGAGGAGGAAACATAGGAAGAGGTTGCAGAGGCAGAAGGGCAGGCAGATACAGGGGGAGGGGGGGTTGCAACAAATATGCAATATAAATGTGATCAATATCTTTAATACTGTTCTTAGTCCACAGGAATATCAAGTTTTAAGTATGGGTTTAGGATTTGTCCCTACTAATAAGTTTATCTTGTTCCAGATGATAGTTGATGTTAATAAACTAGTAATAGACCTAACACTTAAAAAATTATTCTAGTCTAGGTTTCCAAGTGAGGATTCTGATCACATGTGTGACCCCAGCCCTCCCAGTGTATTGTATTTTATTGAGGTCATACATCTTATAAACATAAACAAGCTTACAGGACAATTATGGACATAGGCATACGTCTACATAATGTTGTAATTATCAAATAAAGCCTGTAGTTCACATCCAACATACATAGGAAATAAACATTTTCAAAGATAAACACGTGTGTTTGAAAATATATAAATAGATCCTGTATATTTGATTTCTGACCTCTTTTATGTCTATGACATATTATTTCCCAGACCAATAGGTAGTCACTTTTGGACCCAAAAAACATAAGAAATATAAAAACTTGGGAATAGCACTATCCAATTCAGTTATGTCATAGAGAATTATTAAGGATGGGGATATCCATGGCCACTATATTGCAACAGATATGAGATAAATAATAGGGAGAAGTTCTAGGGAATCTATGTTCCTTTGTTTACTCAGTAAACGAAACCTGAGGGAGGGTGGAGCCAGAATTCTAGTAACTATGAACACATGGAGGCAAGAATATATAGCCTGATATTTATTTATTACAGTATAAATGTAATACTTTAACCTTCCGTTATGAGCGAACAAACTAATCTCAGTTACTATTAAAGCTGTGAGTTAGGTACTAGTGTAGGAATTTAGCTTTTTGCAGCAAATATATAAGCATGTTTCAACAGATTATCGTAAGCCTTAATATCAGTCTAACATAGCCAATGTAGTAGTAACCAGTAAGAACAGACAAAGCCAATTTAACAATTCAGTGCAAACAGTAAATAAAAACCTATACTGGTAGAAAGAAGTATATGTTTCTTACATGTACAGTATGTTTCTTACAGAAAGCAGAACTATTAAGTACCGCAAGCCAATTACATAGCCACTCCAGACATTCTCATAGAGAAAAAAAATTCTAATGTCACATAAAGCAAGATATCAAATAGCAATGTGTACATATAACAATATAGGACGGTGACAAAATAAAAGTTGGTAACGCCTGTTCGTCTTTAAACCCTTTGAATGACAGCAAAGGCCACTCTTGGACCTTCAAAAGTAATTTGCAAAATAACAGAAGGTAGATTTAAACATAGTAGATCACTTTTAGTCCTCAAATGGTAACATCTCTTTATTATAACATTAATATCTTTAAGTTGTGAAACAGCATTTAACTACTATAATCATTAGTACAAAGTCTACAATAATGTCGACCCCCTTCGAAATATATAGTGGTCACCCTTGGGTAGCTTCCAATTTGGTAAAATACTAGGAGAGATTATTAGGGGCTCATGTACAATACATGGTCACTTATAGGTCCCACTGTGGATGGAGTATCTATAGCTAGTAACTTAAGCATTGTTGAAGCCAGGTGTAAATGTGATTGAGCCCAAATAGATCAAATAAATAAAATATTATATACTAGGGAAGTTTATTTATAAACTACTAGAGATGCCATGCTGTCTCGGCCGCTGACAGCACAGCAAAGCACAGTGGATCAAAAAAGCAAAGAGGTCAGTGCCTTTTATTATTTGAATATTCACAATAAGTTAGATACTTATTTAGTTCAGGCTCATTAAAGTGGGTATATTATTTTGTTATTCCATTCACCAGGAAAACAGAATATAAACAATCAGGTAAGCAGATTTTACAGAAGTGTTCCCAGCAGGGATCTACTGAAGTAATGTTATAGCAGTTATAAATAGCTAATAGAAAATCAACAGGCTTATGCTAGGAGGAGTATAAGAATGGCTTCACGGTAATGGTATAGATGTAATTAACATGTATACAAACATATGCCATTCATTTTAGAGCCATATGTGTCAAATGAACCCCCTTTTTTATAATTATTTTGATTGGATGCAGTACTACAGTGAACGTTCACTAATTTTATTATTTTTTTAAATATTTGGTTGATAAATCTGAATTAGACATTAAATATTTGCAGTGCTAGGCCATTGATACATTGTATTAAATAGTAGTTTACTCATGTCAGTCCTGACTATTTAAGGTTAAAATTATAGGTACGTTAGTTTGACATATTTATGCTAAAGTTTTTCTTTTGAGTTATATACTCTGTGGTTTTTTATACACATGACACTTACTAACAATTGTACTGCAATAATTAATTAATTATAGATAGCAATAGTGTTAATTACTGTGTTATAATAACCTGTTAGACACTTTTTATTTTGTTTACCTTCGATACTCTGTTAAGCATATTTCAGTGTTTTAATGTTGTGAGCATGTTTTTTTTAAGACCGCAGCATTCAATTCATCTCACCTGGGTGAAGGGGTGTATTTACGATAGACAGATTTCAACACTCACTACGTCCATGAATAAGGTAGCATTCTGTCAAAACGCATAGGACTCTTTATTTCTATGCGGTGTACATAGTTATTGTGCTGCTGTTTTTACTTTTGGATTTTATCTCCTAATAAAGCATTTTTCTACACTTTGAGGATCGCCGGAGTCTTTTGATTTAATCTTAATTGAACAAGTTGACAGTATTTTGGTGTAGTGATATTCTTAATCTACATGTCTTAATACAATTATTTGACATGATTCTGGTGGTTTTTTTTTTTTTTTTTTTACATATGTTACACATACATTTTGAACAATTATAGTTCTAATACTTTTCCTCCTTTGATTAAATCATTAAATACCACTCCACTTGTAATCTGCCACTTTATAGGGAATTACATTTGAGACTCATATCTATGTAAAGTGGTTACAGTCTTTTATACTCCACGCAAATAAGAATCTTCCACTTTGTATGTTTCTTTTGCAATGTTGGAAAAGGAATCAAGACTTCTGAATACATTGTCTGCAACCTTCAATAAAATATAAATCTATCTATCAATCTATCATCTATCTATCTATCTATCTATCTATCTATCTATCTATTGGCTAGATTACAAGTTGAGTGGTATTTAATGCTCACACTTGAGCGCTAACAATGCTGAAAATAAACCTAGCAGGTTAGCTCCCGTATCACAAGTTTAAAGTAAAACCCAATGAGCTCTAACCGTTAGACTTCAGATACCACAACAGAGTTAACTCCTTCAACCCATAGACTTCAATGGAACACTTTTTTAAAAAAAACACCTCTCGCTCGTGTGCTAATCCCACCACTTTTTTTTTTTTTTTCAAAAATGCTTTATTGAGTCGATAAAAATATAACATGCATATCATGCAATACACACAAACAGGCTACATCAAAATTGTCTCATTTCTAAATATCCAGAAAAGTAATTGTGATTGTTATAAGACAGCTGTAAATTAAGCAAGGTCTGCATAACACTGTTCTAGTGCATTTCTTAACTTATAGCTTCTAGACCACTATAACCATACATACATATAGCCCATGTCGGTCTCTTATAGTCCTGTGCTGCAATAGTAGTTTATATTATAAGGTAAATATAACATAACAAAATTTGCCTCTTGACATAAAGAGCAAAAGCCCCAACTGAACACATCAAAAATATGTATAGGCTGGTAATAATCCGGTAACAGGAACAACTATTGGCGTAGCGTACATGGGGTGGGTGTTATAATTGTTGTCATACAGAATAGTTAGCATAAAGCAGTTGATTAATAAATATAAGAGCGCTTCCCAAGCTTGTCGAGATGGGGCATTTATAATTAATTTATTCTGTAAATGTAACAAGCCAGTCCCTTTGCAGGAAAGCATACTATATCCAGCAAGAGTACTATCACCTGTTTGAGCCAGGGAGAACTGTATTTATAACATAATATCTGAGATGGTTATGATTGGCATTTGAGTTAAGCTTCTCTCTGTATTCCCCTCATGTTGCATTCACATTCAAGAAGTTAGGGCAGCACAAACACTGTCTATAAACTATTTACAATTCAATTAACAAATATTAAATTCGCCATACAATATACTCCAATGTCTCGCCCCCTCCCCCAGTTTTTGTCCCATACATAGTGAGCCCTAACAAACACTCTCGTCTAGGCTAGGTACATCAAAGCAATGTGACATTAAGGTGTTGAAAATATTAGATTCTTTTCGTATAACACAGTGTTTGGAACAGTGATTGAGAATATATGCCTCTAATAGAGTCTTACTGGTGATGGTCACTGCGGGTTGTATTAGAGGTGCAGGGGAAAGGTAGTCTTTAGCCTTCTTCGAAGTATGTGCTTGTTTGTTCAGTAGAATGGTGTGGGGCCCAAACTTGGCGCTTTACCATGGATAGGGAGTCTCTTGTGGAAAATGCGCTTGACCGGTGATTCAGACGTGGGAGCGCAGATGTTAAGTGACCGCCACTGTTCAAAGGTAGACCGCTGTAGGCCTCGAGTTGTGAGGTTCCTGTCATGTAATGTTTAATTGGAACCTTAAGGACCAATAGTGTATTTTCAAAGGGGATCTCTCTTGCTGTGATCATTGGGTCCTGTAGTATCAGAAGCGCTGAATCGGTGGATGCCGTTCTATTCTTGTCTACATGCTTTTGAGCATCTGATGTCTGCATGAGCAGGAGTGTGTCAGCAGAGCCCAGTCGTGCTTGGGTGGATTCAGATGGTGCTCTGTCCACTATTCTTGTAGGAGGGTTATGCGAAGAGAAGTGTTTCTGCACTATTACCTGTGTCTTCCGACTGTCATGGTAAGGTGCTGCTTGCGGAACATTTTGATCAAGCGCTTCTGCCCCTATGCGATCGAAAAGGCCTTTAGGGAGGGAGCTATGATAAAGCTTCTCTAGCATTTGATCTAGTTTTGCAAAACGCTGGTCTAAGTGTTGCCTTAGTTCGGTTTCCCATACATCCGCCATTTTGCGATATTATCCAAGCGAGGGCACTGTAGAGTGAGGCCCCACCAGACTGTTAGCCCAGAGGGGGTAAGTCTTGCTTTTTGGTGATTTGGATAGATGCAGTAAGGCAGATGTGGTCTGGCAGCACTTTTAACCCGGTGGGTCCGGGGGGGAAACGCTACCCAAGTATAGGCCGCTGCCCAGGGTTTGATACTGCCGATCTGTAGTCCTGTAGTCATGAATACAGCAATCAAGAACATCAGTTTGGCCCCAAGCTGGGGTCCAGTTATTTTTGAATAGTAATGTAATCGATTTTTGCTGTTGCCGCTCCGTAATCAGCGGATTATAGAGGATCTTAAGCAGAGCTCACAGAAAATGTTGGTACGCTGTTCGGACACGCCCCCAATCCCACCACTTTTAACCATGTGAGTTATTCAAATTTTACATTTCAAAGATAGATAAGATAGATTAGATAGATTAGATTAGATAGATTAGATAGATTAGATAGATATAGGAATATCCATTAAAAGCTACAAAGAACATTTTCCTATATGTGAAGAACACTGCAATGTAAAATAATTAAAATAAATAAACAGTTAAACACACTATTAATTATTAATATTGAGTAAAACATATTTTTCATGTTGTCACGTATATATGCAGACATGTGTATATATGTTTTTATATGTATATTAATGTATGTATATAATACATATATATACATCTATACTTACACGCAATTTGTAATCTAATGCATGTATATTACAAATGGTGTGCATGTATAGAAGTGTATTTATATATGTATATACATACACATGAATACATATATAATATATATATAAGAATATTCATTTAAAGCTACAAAGAACATTTTTACCTATGTGAAGAACATTGAACTGGAAACTAATTAAAGTAAATACACTGTTAAATACACTATTAAATATTATTATTGAATAAAAAAGATTTTTAATGTTTTCAGATATAAATGTGTATACATATGTATATATGTTATTTATGTATATACATATATAAATACATACATACACATCTATAGATACATGACATTTGTAATCTAGCCCTATACACACACACACATATATACAGTATATATATATATATATATATATATATATATATATATAATAAAGTGTTTTAGAGACAAATGGTCAATTTAAATGAGAAAATACTGAGCAAACTATTATTTTTTTAGATCCAATAGCCCTGAGGAAGCCCCATCTTGCACATGACGTTAGGGGTGAAACGATCATAGGCATTGGACAGTAGAAGCACGTGACATACCCATATGAGGAAGCTCGCTGTTTGTTGTTCATATACGCCACACAAGTTTGGCGTTCCTGTTGGTGGCCCAAAGGCTGTTGCTACCATATTGCACGGATCATTTCATCTGAACTGCACAAATGGATTACAGTTTCAATAATCACATACTCAGATAAGTGATTGGTTACACACTAACAACTGCATAAGAATTGGCATTGACGCTTTAATGCTTTATCTGATTGGTCTCTGTCAATACCGCATAGTGGAGGGTCAGATTTGCTAGACCTATTTGTCCAGAGACTGAACTATTCATAGTATTGGAACTGTGATTTACTGGAATTCATCTATGCAATGTTGTGGTTACTAGTTACACATGCTGTTAGAAACTTGTTGAGCACTGTACTTGTCTAACATCTTAAGGTGTATCACCATACTTAGATCCCTATATCTAACCTGACCAGAAATAGCCTCTGTTATTTTCAGAGGTTCTGTGTGCAGCTGGTGTGTAGTGTGAGTGTCGCACTGTGTAAGGTGTACATTTTATGAATTATGTATACTTTGTTTCCATTTTTGTACATATGGTGGCGTTCTTATACAGGGTAACATTTACAGTCACATGACTTCATGTATATTGCAATGTGGTTCTGTCTTGAGCAATTTCAGGGACATTTGTTCTGCTTTTATAACACAGAGTATCCTATTATAGATCTGAGCTCTAGCCTATGTATTTAAGGTAAATAAATACTGATGTTAATTATTTAAAAGAGTGCTTGATTTCCTATCTTTTTATATGGTTTATTTACCAAGATAATATATATATAAGAGTATATAAACAGTGCTGTATACAGCAAATATAAACTAGAAATACACAATGAGTAGAAAAAAACACTTTAGTTTACTGACAGACCATGTCTTAGAACATTTAAAAAGATATAACATATACCTATTCACAAAGCAATAGTATTAAATGTTGCTATTGTATATAGTCCTAACACATAGGTTAAAAAACTATTTGCACAATAGAGTGCAAATTAAAGTTTTTGAGATAAAATGGAGCACTATTGTCCCCACTTTCATACATTATACAAATTTACAACATACAAATATGCAGTATTAAATCACAAGTATAAAAACCTTTCGAAAAACTAAAAATCATATAGTACTCTGATAAATGAAGAGCGAGAGAAACTGCAAACACTTGCCTGGCCAGACTCTGTGTATATGTTACCACTACTAGTTTCAGGGACACGCCCCTTCCTCAGGTGTAACTGACAGTCAATAGCTCCTATTTAACAGACAGCACTTGCCTAAATAACCAATAGGCTTCCACTGAGTGAGAGCATCACCTTTTCAAGTCTTCAAATACTTATGTGTTCTTAAATGTTAATAAAGGCATAGCTCTACTATATACATATATTCTCTTAATAGAGTTACAAATATTAAAAATATAGCTCTATTATATACAGATATTCTCATAATAAATTAACAAAACAAAAAAAAAATTGAAAAATATAAAATGTAAAATAATAATAACATACACCGCAAATAGGCATATAAATGATATATATATATATATATATATATATATGCATTTAAAAATAACCTTATGCTTTTTGGTTGCAGCTTTTTTGAAACATTTTTATATACATATTTTTAATTTAGCAGTTACTTTTCTACTTAGTTCCTTGTTAAATTTTGACTTATTTTTGTGTTGTTATATTTGCATGTCCAGCCGGCTTGGGCAACCAAATATACAAGACTAGTAACTGATAAGTGATATTGTATCCAAATTACTACAGTGCATATCAAACTGCATGTTATTTTAACAAACTTCATGGATTTAAAGGTACAGTACATTCTTTTTTCTTTTTACTTATTTCTTAAAAAAAAAAAAATTCTCAAAAATTCATCTTATTTTGAGTTTAAAAACAAATACCACTGAATATATATGTGCTAAGATTAAACAGTCCTTTTGTGGTGTGCTTAACCAAAAAACCCCTTTGATGTATCTTTGAATAGGGAGCTGACCAAATCCCTCCCCTTTGGTTAATGCACGCCACCCAGCCCAGGTGTGTTCCAGATAAATTGTGATATACTTAATAAGCTAGAAAGCTTCACACTGTGTAGACATGACTTGCTGCAGTGTGGAAACTGGTTAGTTAGGACCAGTCTAATATGGGACACCTTGTAAGTGGTGACTGGCTTAGCAGAATATGATCATATTGTGTGACTAAGATCCCTATTTTATTTAAATTTAAACAGGCATTTTTTTGCAGCATAAATATAAGTCAATATTATTGTGAGATGTTAATCCCAATTTTATTTGAACTATGTAAGTATATTTAGCAGATAGAAGTATATTTGTTTTTGCAGCTCAAATATAAGCCAATATTATTGCGAGATGTTGATCCCAATCTTATTAGAAGCTATGTAAGTATATTTGACAGACTGAAGCATATACAAATATGCCATGAAAGAGTGGACTTAAGTGGTTGGGTGTGCACTGATACTTTTTGTTGTTTTGTAATTGTTTTGGTCACTTCGGTAGCACTCCCACAATATGTGTGCTAAGATTAAACAGTCCTTTTGTGGTGTGCTTAACCAAAAAAAACCCTTTGTTGTACCACTAAATATTGTCTGTCATTTTCCATTATTCCATTTTTACATAATTAATTTAATAGCCATTTTAACATTACTTCTAAATGGCCCTAACAGCTAATAAGAACAATTTTCAAACATATATTTGTTTATAAAAATCACACCAAATCAAAATTCTCATTTAGTCCCTTCGGTTGTAAGGTGTCCAAATTCAGAATCCAGAATGTTTCTCTCTGGTTTAGTCTCCTTTCTCTGTCACCCCTTCTCCTATCCACCGGTATGTGCTCTATTCCTAGGAACTCCAGACTCTGTAGAGAAACAGAATGTTTAGCAAAGCCTGTTTTTATATTATATATATGCTCATACATTCATTTCCGGAAGGGGCATGTAGTACGCCCTATATAATACAAATTGCAGCTACATTTTAACATATAAATCACATATGTTGAATCACCATTAATAAAATTCTTTATTTTGAATTATTTCCCTTCAAAGTTAAATAATAATTTTCTATTTGGACAATGTATGCTATAGTCACATCTTCCACACCTATGCCAGCCCAACAATAGGTTGTTTATTTGTCAATAATATTTTCTGTTTTAAACTAGAATCTGTTTCCTGTTGTTTCTTATCCCATTCTACAAACTTCAGTGTAAGGTCAGAGCGGGATAATATAGTTTTAATTTTTTTTCCTTTTTTGTAGATTTTACAATTTTTCTTAACTCTAATAAATTGTCCCTTAGGAATATTTTCTAGCCATTTTCTATCATGACAGCTATTAATGTTTAAATATGTATTTTTATCTACCGACTTAAAGAAAGTTTTTGTTTTTATTCTATTATTTTGTATTTCTATACATAGATCTAAAAATTCACATTTTAATTTATCTATTTTATATTAAAAAATTAGTCCCAAGTTATTTTTATTTAGTTGTTCTAGAAAAAACATTAATGATCTATAATCCTTCTTCTTAATTAAAACAACATCATCAATATATCTTTTATATGTCTTTATACCTTCCATATATTTATTTTGACTCCATATATATTCATTTTCCCAATTTGATAATACCAAATTAACATAACTTGGGGCAAAGCGTGTCCCCATTGCTGTTCCCTGTATTTGCCTGTAATATGTTCCATTGAAACAAAAATAGTTATTTTCTAGTATAAAATATGTACTCTTTAGCAGAAACTCCCGTTGTATTTGGTTTGGAAAATCATATTCATTGAATGTATTCTGGATTCTTTTAATACCTTCTATATTATCAATTACTGTGTAGAGTGACTTGATGTCTGCTGTCACTAAATACCAATTGGGGTCCCAATCTATTCTTTCAAGTATATTAATTAATGCAGTACTATCTTTTAAGTATGATTGTGTTGTTGGAACCAAAATCTGTAAAACATAAATCTACATATAAAGATAAATTAGATGTTAAACTATCTATTCCGGAAATTATAGTTCTTCCGGGTGGATTGGTGATACTTTTATGTATTTTTGGTATATGATAGAGTATAGGAATTCTAGGTTCCTTTACCAATACAAATTTGGATTCTTGTTTGTTTAACACCTGAGTTTTAACTCCAATGTCTAGTAATTTAGAAAGCTCTTCAATTAACAGATGAGATATTGTCTAATTTTTAAATAACGTATTATCTGACAAGAGTCTAAGGGCCTCTTTTTTGTACTCATCTGTATCTTGAATAACCACTCCTCCTCCCTTATCAGCTTGGCAAATTACAATATCTATATTGTCCCTTAGTTCTTTCATGGCCTGTAGTTCATATATACTTACATTTTTCCTATTGTCATTTCTATTTTTTTCAGTCTGCCTTAGTTCTTGTATTGTCAATATATTGAATGATTCTAAATAGCCACCCCTGTTTTGCACAGGGTTAAATTTAGAAGTTTTTTTTTAAATTTGTATTCAATGTAACCATACTTGACATATATATGTATACACTGTATATACATACATACAGTATAAAGCACTGTTCAAAAGTCTAAGACAACCATTGGATTTGTTGTTTTAACAGTGGTATAATGACCATATATCATTATTTATCAGTCTCTTTATTAGAATACAACCAGAAAGTACAGGATATTTTTATGCAGTTTTAAAAAACAGAAAACTGCTTCTACATGCTAAAGTGGCAAGTATTTATTGTGGCCTCCCCTTACACTTGAGCAATCTCAGGAACCTGGCACTTGTAAATCTAAATGGAATAGAACCCTAATTAATGTCATTGCTAACACCTGTATTTGTCCTACTATTTCATGTCAAAATGACTGCTGTGACAAAAAGTTTATTACACCAGTTTTCCCAATCAAAATGTGATAAAAACAAACATAATACTCAAGATGTGGTAATCAAGCTGTTATAAAGAAATGTAAAGAATCAGGAGAGGTCAAGGACAAAAAAAGGATTGGAAGACCAAGAAAACTTTAAAAATCTGATCTAGACGTTTCTCTTAGTTTCTTCTTCTACAGTCTGAAGAAGCTTGATCATGCATAGTCTTTGTGAAAGGGTTTCAGCCAAGAAACCACTTTTCGGAAGGAGAATAGGGTGAAAAGGTTAAGATATGCTGAAGCTCACAAAGATTGGAATGAAGATCAGTAGAAAAGAGTATTATGGAGTGACGAATCCAAGTTTGAAATTTTTGGGCCCAATAGTTGACAATATGTGAGAAGAAGAGTGGGAGAAAGATGGAAGAATGAGTGCTTGCGGCCTTCAGTAAAACATGATGAAGGGTCTGTCCTGGTTTGGGGCTGTATTTCTGCCAGTGGCATTGGCGATATTGTCCTAATTAATGGGATCATGAATGCTAAAAAGTAAATGCAGGTTTTATTTCATCACGCCATTCCTTCTGGAAAGTGCCTGATTGAGAATGGTTTGATTTTTCAGTATGATAATAATCCCAAGCTCACTGCAATTGCAAAATCATATTTGGAGAGAAAAACAGCTGATAAAACACTGAACGTCATGAATAGTGATGTCCCGAACTGTTCGCCCGTGAACGGTTCACGGCGAACTCAGCTTGTTCACGTTCGCCGCGGCGGGCGAACACATGCGATGTTCGATCCACCCCCTATGTGTCATCATTGAGGAAACTTTGACCCTGTATGTCACAGCCTTCTGACACATTAGAGACAAACAGCATCAGACACTCCCTCACAGACCCTCCCATCTTCTTGGCAGCAGCCATTTTAGACTCATAATGACCTTGCTTTGTTAGTGAGAGGACGTTTTGTTTTGCTGATGCTGACATTATAGGGAAATAGATAGCTAGGCTTGTGTATTTAGTGTCCACTAAAGTCCTGAATGACTCATCTCTGCTGCAAGGACAGCACCCCAAAAAGCCCTTTTTAGGGCAATAACTTCAGCCGTTTTTTTTTTTTTTTCTTAGTATTTTTATTAGCATTTGCCTGGCTTTCAGCCTGTGTGTGAGGCTCACAGTATATGCTGTGATTAGTGCCACCACTGATATCTGCCTAACAACATTAGTTTAAATTTAACCAACAAAAATTTGAAATTATTTTGCTAGTGTAATTTATTTTCATTTTCTATCAGGCCTGTGTCACACAGCATATACTCTGGTTCATTGCTCTGTGCCAGCCACCAGTGGTCATATCCGCTTATAACATTATTTTAAATTTTAAAAAAAAACTTTTAAATCATTTTGCTAGTGTAATCTAATTTCATTTTCTATCAGGCCTGTGTCTGTCAGGCTCACACATTTTATACTTCAGTTTTTTTCAGTCTTTTGGTTAATTGCTCTGTGCCAGCCACCACTCATATCTGCTTCACCTTATTTTAAATTTTCAAAAAAAACTTTTTTAAATTGTTTTGTTAGTATAATCTAATATAATTTTCTATCAGGCCTGTGTGTTTTCCTGACTTACAGAGCATACTGTGTTTAATTGCTGCTCTCCCTAGTCTATGAGCCACAACTCATATGTGTTTAACCTTTTTTTAAATTCCCCCCCAAAAAAACTTTAAATAATTTTGCTAGTGTAATCTAATTGTATTTTCTATCAGGTCTGTGTGTATCTGACTTACAGAGCCTACTGTTTTTTAATTGCTGCCCTTCCAAGGCTATCAGCCACGACTCATATGTGCTTAACCTTTTTTTAAATTAAAAAAAAAAATCTTTAAATTATTATGCTAGTGTAATCTAATTTTATTTTTTTAGGGGCTGTGTCTAACTGTCTATCTGACTTACAGAGCATACTGTTGTTAATTGCTGCCCTACCTAGCAGCCAGCCAGTACCACCACTCATATCTGCTTAACATTATTTTAATATTAAAATATAAACTTTTAAATTATTTTGCTAGTGTAATTTAACTTCATTTTCTATCAGGCCTGTGTTTTTCTCACTTACACAGCATACTGTGTTAAATTGCTGCCCTACCTACCAGCCACGACTCATATCTGCTTTACATTATTTAAAAGTTTAAAAAAAAATGTAAATCATTTTGCTAGTGTAATTTAATTTATTTTTCCATCAGGCCTGTGTGTTTCTGGCCCACATCATATAGTTAGTGTTACACAGTTTATTTTTTTTATTTTTTTCCACCACTTATATCTGGTGTAACAACATTAGTGTCAATTTTATTTAATTTTTTTTAACATCAGTGCTCTTCTAGTGTTATTAAATTTTAGTAGCCAGGCTGCCATTAGTGCCAGCCTGTGTGTCATGCTGCCAGCATATACTGTGCCTACTTCCATCCTCAGTGCCAGTACACACTCCTATCTGTTGTAACATAACATTAAATGTTTTAAAAAAAAAAGTTTTACATCACTCTTCGAGTGTTATTTAATATTAGTTCACAGGCCAGCCTGCAACCACTAGTGCCAGCCTGTGTGCCAGGCCCACTTGCCAACTAGTTACACCAATCACAGTTGCTGTAACAGTATTGTTAATATTTAAAATTAAAAATTGTTCGATTGTGAATCATCAGTTTGCTCGTGCCATTGAATTGCACTTTCTTCCTGCCTGCCAGCCTGTGTGCCAGGCCCACTTGCCAACTAGTTACACCAATCATAGTTGTTGTAACAGTATTGTTAATCTTTAAAATTAAAAATTGTTAGATTGTGAATCATCAGTTTGCTTGTGCCATTGAATTGCACTTTCCTCCTGCCTGCCAGCCTGTGTGCCAGGCCCAACTAGCCAATTAGTGCAACCAATCATATTTCTTGTAACAGTATAGAAATTTTTTTAAATCACAAGTTTTTTTACTGCAAATCTTCCGTCTCCTAGTGCCATTGAATTGCAGTTTCCTCCTGCCTGCCAGCCTGTGTGCCAGGCCAACTTGCCAACTAGTTACACCAATCATAGTTGTTGTAACAGTATTGTTAATATTTAAAATTAAACATTGTTCGATTGTTAATCATCAGTTTGCTTGTGCCATTGAATTGCACTTTCCTCCTGCTTGCCAGCCTGTGTGCCAGGCCCAACTAGCCAATTAGTGCCACCAATCATATTTCTTGTAACAGTATTGAAAAAATTGTAAATCATCACTTTTTTGACAGTGAATCTGCAGTCTAGTAGTGCCATTGAATTGTAGTTTCCTCCTGCCTGCCAGCCTGTGTGCCAGGCTGACTTGCCAACTAGTTACACCAATCATATTTGTTGTCACAGTATTGTTAATATTTAAAATTAAAATTTGTTAGATTGTGATTCTGAATCATCAGTTTGCTCGTGCCATTGAATTGCACTTTTCTCCTTCCTGCCAGCCTGTGTGCCAGGCCCAACTAGCCAATAAGTGCCACCAATCATATTTCTTGTAACAGTATTGAAAAAATTGTAAATCATCACTTTTTGACTGTGAATTTGCAGTCTACTAGTGCCCTTGAATTGCATTTTCCTCCTGCCTGCCAGACTGTGTGCCAGGCCGACTTGCCAACTAGTTACACCAATCATATTTGTTGTAACAGTATTGTTAATATTTAAAATTAAAAATTGTTAGATTGTGATTGTAATCATCAGTTTGCTCGTGCCATTGAATTGCACTTTCCTCCTGCCTGCCAGCCTGTGTGCCAGGCCCAACTAGCCAATTGGTGCCACCATTCATATTTCTTGTAACAGTATTGAAAAAAATTTAAATCATCACTTTTTTTACTGTGAATCTGCAGTCTAGTAGTGCCATTGAATTGCACTTTCCTCCTGCCTGCCAGCCTGTGTGCCAGGCCGACTTGCCAACTAGTTACACCAATCATATTTGTTGTCACACTATTGTTAATATTTAAAATTAAAAATTGTTAGATTTTGATTGTGAATCATCATTTTGCTTGTGCCATTGAATTGCACTTTCCTCCTGCCTGCCAGCCTGTGTGCCAGGCCAACTTGCCAACTAGTTACACCAATCATATTTGTTGTCACAGTATTTTTAATATTTAAAATTAAAAATTGTTAGATTGTGATTTTGAATCATCAGTTTGCTCGTGCCATTGAATTGCACTTTCCTCCTGCCTGCCAGCTTGTGTGCCAGGCCCAACTAGCCAATTAGTGCCACCAATCATATTTCTAGTAACAGTATTGAAAAAATTGTAAGTCATCACTTTTTTGACTGTGAATCTGCAGTCTACTAGTGCCATTGAATTGCACTTTCCTTCTGCCTGCCAGCCTGTGTGCCAGGCCCAACTAGCCAATAGGTGCCACCAATCATATTTCTTGTAACACTATTGAAAAAAGCTAAATCATAACTGTTTTGACTGTGAATCTTCAGTCTCCTAGTGCCATTGAATTGCAGTTTCGTGCCTGCCAGCGTGTGTGCCAGGCCCACTTGCCGTTTTCCAACTAGTGCCACCAATCATATTTGTTCTAACAGTATTGTCAAATTTCTTTAAAAATACATTTTTGGAGTAAGAAGCATGACTCTAGTTTAATCTAATTGCAGTTGCCTTTCTCCCAGCGTGTGTGCCAGACAGGCCCATTTGCCAACTAGTGCCAACAATCATATTTGTTGTCACAGTACTTCTAATATTTAAAAAATTAACATTTTTGACTTTTAAACATCTGTCTTTTGTTGTTGTCAGTCTCACAGCATATACTGTGCCCACTTGCCCAGTGCCACCACTCATAATTTGTGTAATAGTATTGTGTGTCCATTTAAAAAAAATGACAGGCAGAGGTAGGCCACCCCGCAGGTTCCGTGGTCGTGGTCCTGGTGCTGTGATTCCTTTAGACCCTACAAATATGCACATTGTTCAGACGCCGGGTGCCAGGGGGGACGTGAAAAGTTCTGAGGAGGACCTAGTTGAATGGCTAACACAGGACACCCAATCTTCTACAGCTTCCGCTCCTAGTCCTCCTAACCTTGACGCACCATCTACGTCCAGCTGTGCTTTGGGCACGTCTCAAGTGACCAGTGCCACTCGCCCGCCTGTCGCCACCACCAACACTAGCACCACAGCCGCTTCACTTGATCTGTCACAGGAGTTATTGACACATCAGTTGGAAGAAATGAGTGATGCGCAGCCATCATTGACAGAGGATGTAGATAACAGTGATATGTCTCAGTCAGGCAGCATTACCGACATGGAGGTACGGTGTGATGATGATGATGTTGTACCCGCTGCTGCTTCCTTTCTTGATGTGTCAGATACAAGTGAAGCGGTTGATGATGATGTGTCGGTGGATGTCACGTGGGTGCCTGGTAGAAGAGAAGAAGAAGAGGAGGAAAGTTCAGATGGGGAGACAGAGAGGAGGAGACGAGTTGGAAGCAGGGGGAGGTCGTTGCAAGGAGCTAGAAGCACAGTCAGACAGCATGCATCGGCACCCTGGATCAGCTAGACAGCACGCCGATGCCCATCAACGCATGCTGTTGCCACCACCAGAATACCGTCATCGCAGAGCTCAGCAGTGTGGCATTTTTGTCTGCCTCTGACAACAGCTATGCCATTTGCAACCTGTGCCAAAAGAAACTGAGTCGTGGGAAGTCCAACACTCACCTAGGTACAACTGCTTTGCGAAGGCACATGGTCTCCCATCACAAACGCAGATGGGAAGAACACATGAGTAGAAGCAGCACACAAACTGAAAGCCGCCCTCCTCCTCCTGCTCCAGCATCTTCAGCCACGTCAACCACTGCTGTCCTCCATGACCCCTCTCAACCATCCTCCACTCAGTCTCTCTTACGTAGCAGTTCCTGGTCATCTGCCCACAGTCAGGTGTCTGTCAAGGACATGTTTGAGCATAAGAAGCCAATTTCTAAAAGTCCACCCCCTTGCCTGGCGTCTGACAGCTGGCCTTGTCTGAACTCTTAGCCCGCCAGCTTTTACCATACAAGCTGGTGGAGTCTGATGCTTTCAAAAAATTTGTATCTATTGGGACACCGCAGTGGAAGGTACCTGGCAGAAATTTCTTTTCACAAAAGGCAATCCCAACCTGTACTCTGTGGTGCAAAAGGAAGTAATCGGCTTGTCTGGCACACAGCGTTGGGGCAAGGGTCCATATGACCACGGATAGCTGGTCTGCAAAGCATGGTCAGGGCAGGTATATCACCTACACTGCACATTGGGTAAACCTGCTGATGTCTGACAAGCATGGAATGCGTGGCTCTGCAGAAGAGTTGGTGACACCACCACAACTTGCAGGCAGGCTGCCTGCTACCCTCCTCTACTCCTCCTACTCCATCCTCTTCCATAACCCTCTTCCTTGGCTGAGTCATCTTCTGCTTCTGCGTCTTGCTCCACATCAATGGCACCCCCCAGCTCCCCAGGTACTATTCCACATCCAGGGTATGGCAGTGTCATGCCGTCTTGGGATTGACTTGCCTGAAAGCGGAGAGTCACACCGCCCCAGCACTCCTGACCCCCCTGAACGCACAGGTGTATCAGTGGCTGACTCCGCACCCAACTGGAGATTGGCAAGGTTGTTTCTGACAATGGAAGTAATTTGGTGGCGGCATTGAAATTGGGCAACTTTACACATGTGCCGTGCATGGCACATGTGTGTAATCTAATTGTACAATGATTTGTCCATAAGTACCCAGGCTTACAGGACATCCTGAAGCAGGCCAGGAAGGTGTGTGGCCATTTCAGGCGTTCCTACAAGGCCATGGCGCACTTGTCCACTATCCAGCGTCGAAACAACCTGCCAGTGAGGCGCTTGATTTGCGACAGCCTGACACAGTGGAATTCAACACTCCTAATGTTTGACCGCCTGCTCCAACAAGAAAAAGCTGTTAATGAGTATTTGTATGACCGGGGTGCTAGGACAGCCTCTTGGGAGCTGGGGATTTTTTTGCCAAATTACTGGACGCTCATGAGCAATGCCTGTAGGCTCATGCGTCCTTTTGAGGAGGTGACAAACCTTGTCAGTCGCACCGAAGGCACCATCAGCGACATCATACCATTTGTTTTCCTTCCTGGAGCGTGCCCTGCAGTGAGTGCTTGATAAGGCCGTAGATGAGCGCGAAGAGGAAGAGTTGTGGTGTCCATCACCCCACAAATAGCCTTATCAGCATCGCTTGCTGGACCTGCGGCAATGCAGGAAGAGGATTGTGAGGAAGAGGAGTCATAGGAGGAATGCTGCTTTGAGGAGGAGGAGGAAGACAGAGCACAACAGGCATCCCAGGGTGCTCGTTGTTGTCACCTCTCTGGTACCCGTGGTGTTGTATGTGGCTGGGGGGATGAAGATACCCTCAGTGAGATCAGTGAGGAGGAGGAATGGGACATGATTAGCTCGGCATCCAACCTTGTTCAAATGGGTTCTTTCATGCTGTCGTGCCTGTTGAGGGACCCTCGTATAAAAAAGCTGAAGGAGAACGACCTGTACTGGGTGTTCACACTCCTCGACCCCCGGTATAAGCATAAAGTGCTTGAAATGTTACCAAATTCCCGCAAGTCGGAAAGGATGGAGCATTTTAAAAATGAATTAAAAAATATGCTTTACACAGCGTATAAGGGTGATGTCACAGCACAACGGGAATGTAACAGGGGAAGAGATTGAAAGTAATCCTCCTCCTCCTCCCACGACCATGTCGGCAAGGACAGGATGCTTTCCTGACGTCTTGTTGATGGAGGACATGCGTACCTTTTTAACTCCCATGCATCCCCAGAGCCTTTCGGGAACCAGCCTCAGAGAAAGACTCAACCGACAGGTAGCAGACTACCTAGCATTAACTGCAGATCTCGACACTCTGAGGAGCGATGGACCCCTTGACTACTGGGTGTGCAGGCTTGACCTGTGGCCTGAGCTATCCCAATTTGCAATGGAACTTCTGGCCTGCCCCGCTTCAAGTGTCCTGTCCGAAAGGACCTTCAGTGCAGCAGGAGGTTTTGTCACTGAGAGAGTAGAAGTCGCCTAGGTCAAAAAAGCCTTGACTATCTCACCTTTATTAAAATGAATGAGGGAATGGATCCCAAAGGGACTGACATTGGGCGATACATTTGGAGTAAAAAAGGCCTGATGATGAGATGAGCTGGCTTGGGCTACAACTGGTACACACACTGGTTTTTTTTTTTCTTATAATGCAGGATGACTTGCTTGACTTATCCGCCAACAACTAGTGTTCAAGCCGCAATCTTTTAGGGCACTTGCTAAATGTTTTACAAACATCAATTTTTCTGGCCGCTGCTACAGCAGTCGTTACAACAATACCCAATTTTTTAGTCATTTGTACATGCCTAATTTTTCTGGCCTCTGCTGCTGCTCTGTGGGTACAAAACTCAAATAAAAAAATAAGGCACTTAACATTGATTAAACTGTTAAGAATAGTACAACTTAACACACCAATCATATATGGTGGACCATTAAATTGCACGCGCAGTGCCCCAAATGTGAAGGAGGAGGACCGACCAAGCATCTTTATCCGTCTCTTGGTTGCTCTTAATTATCTCCAGTTCCATCTATGCCATACCTGTACTCTATTGTGCAAAAGGGTGGCATAAGTGGTGTTTCATGCTGTTGTGCCTGTTGAGGTCATCGGCCCATGGTATAAAAGGCTGAGGAGAACGACCTGTAATGGGTGTCCAAGCACATTTTTTGTAAAATGTTCCCGGTTCCTCTCAATTATCTCCGGGTTCCTAAAATCAATGCCATACCTTTACTCGATTTTGCAAAAGGATGGCATATGTGGTGTTTCCTGCAGTTGTTTCTGTTGAGGGTGCTGGACCCTCTTATAAAAAGGCTGAAGGAGAATGACCTGTACTGGGTGTCCAAGGATGGTTTTTTGGCCAATTTCACGTTTCCAAAAAAATTATCTCTGGGTTTTCTAAAATCAATGCCGTACCTGTACTCTATTGTTCAAAAGGATGCCATAAGTCCTATTTCCTGCTGTTGTTTTTGTTGAGGGTCCTGGACCCTCTTAAAAAAAGCTGAAGTTAGAAAGAACTGTACTGGGTGTCCTGTCCAATCAATGTTTTTTTCTATTTTCCATTTCCTAAAAATGATCTCCAGGTTTCTAAAATCAATGCTGTACCTATACTCTATTGTTCAAAAGGATGCCATATTTCCTCTTTCCTGCTGTCCTCTCCAATCATTTTTTTTGGTTCAAATTCCCGGTTCCAACAAATTATCTCCGGGTTTCTAAAATCAATGCTGTACCTGTACTCTATTGTTCAAAAAGGATGCCATATGTCCTCTTTCCTGCTGTTGTTTCTGTTGAGGGTCCCGGACCCTCTTTTAAAAAGGCTGAAGTAGAAAGAAGTGTACTGGGTGTTCTGTCCAATCAATGTTTTTTTTCTATTTTCCGTTTCCTAAAAATTATCTCTGGGTTCTAAAATCAATGCTGTACATGTACTCTATTGTTCAAAAGGATGCCATAATGTCCTCTTTCCTCGCTGTTGTTTCATATGAGGGTCCTGGACCCTCCTTATAAAAAGGCTGAAGTAGAAAGAAGTGTACTGGGTGTCCAATCATTTTTTTTGGTTCAATTTCCCGATTGCAACAAATTATCTCCGGGTTTCTAAAATCAATGCTGTACCTGTACTCTATTGTTCAAAAGGATGCCATATGTCCTCTTTCCTGCTGTTGTTTCTGTTGAGGGTCCTGGACCCTCTTATAAAAAGGCCGAAGGAGAAAGAAGTGTACTGGGTGTCAAATCATGTTTTTTTCTATTTCCTGTTTCCTTGTTGTGCCTGTTGAGGGTCATGGCCCATGGTATAAAAAGGCCCATGGTATAAAATTATCTCCGGGTTTCTAAAATCAATGCCTTACCGGTAATCTATTGTTCAAAAGGATGCCATATGTCCTTTTTCCTGCTGTTGTTTTTGTTGAGGGTCCGGGACCCTCTTATAAAATGGTCGAAGGGCGAACGACCTAGTACTGTACTGGGTGTCCCAAGCATGGTTTTTAGTTCAATTTCCCATTTTCTACAAATTATCTCCTGGTTTCTAAAATCAATGCCTTAACTGTAATCTATTGTTCAAAAGGATGCCATATGTCCTCTTTCCTGCTGTTGTTTCTGTTGAGGGGTTCCTGGACCCTCTTATAAAAAGGCTGAGTGAGAAAGAAGTTGTACTGGGTGTCCAATCAATGATTTTTTCTATTTCTTCCCGTTCCTAAAAATTATCTCCTCGTTTCTAAAATCAATGCCTTACCTGTAATCTATTGTTCAAAAGCATGCCATATGTCCTCTTTCCTGCTGTTGTTTCTGTTGGAGGGTCCTGGACCCTCTTATAAAAAGGCAGAAGGAGAAAGAAGTGTACTGGGTGTCCAATCAATGTTCTTTTCTATTTCCTGTTTCCTAAAAATTATCTCTGTGTTTCTAAAATCAATGCCTTACCTGCTAATCGATTGTTCAAAAGGATGCCATATGTCCTTTTTCCTGCTGTTGTTTTTGTTGAGGGTCCTGGACCCTCTTATAAAATATGGTCGAAGGCGAACGACCTGTACTGTACTGGGTGTCCAATTCATTTTTTGGGTTCAATTTCCCGGTTGCATTAAATTATCTCCGGGTTTCTAAAATCAATGCTGTACCTGTACTCTATTGTTCAAATGATGCCATATGTCTTCTTTCCTGCTGTTGTTTCTGTTGAGGGTCCTGGACCCTCTTATATAAAAAGGCCGAAGGAGAAAGAAGTGTACTGGGTGTCCAATCAATGTTTTTCTATTTCCTGTTTCCTAAAAATTATCTCAGGGTTTCTAAAATCAATGCTTACCTGTAATCGATTGTTCAAAAGGGTGGCATAGGTGGTGTTTCCTGCTGTTGTGGCTGTTGAGGTTCATGGTCCATCGTAGAAAACGGCTGAAGAAGAACGACCTGTACTGCCTTGCTGCTCCTTTTAGGCAGGCATCTCTTTGCATACATGCCCACAGACTCTGTAATGGATGCCTCTATTAGGGAGAGGTGCAGCCATAATGCAGGGGTCAGAACCTCTGCCTGCAACTGGTATACTCGATTTTGCGAAAGGAAGAAACCTTACCATGTTCCTGACCGCGGTACGTCTTGTTGTTATATTTAGTTGAGGGTAATCATGATGGCCATGTAGACCACCCCCGAGAGCCTGGAAGTAACAGGGATTAAAGTGCTAAGAGTAGTACTAATTTACACAACCAAGTTAGCCATGGGTCTTAGTCCAAGACCCGCATGCTTTTTTTTTTTTTTTTAGTTTGGCTAATCATGCAGGCCAATAAACCTCCCACCATTCTGTGTTGTAACATGTATTAAACAAATAAGAAACAGTACTACCAAAATAAAGCCAATTAACAGGCTTTGAAGATCCAATAGTTTTATTGTTGTACTATGTTAGGCTAAACATGATGGCCATGTAGACCACCCCCGAGAGGCCTGGAAGTAACAGGGATGAAAGTGCTAAGAATAGTACTACTTGAAACAACCGAGTTAGCCATGGGTCTTAGTCCAAGACCGCATGGCTTTTTTTTGGGTTGACAGAGGCGTGACGGCTGGGCTCCCTACTTCCGGAACCAACAGTACTAGCTGCATGGAGGAGTAGTACGGATACTACACACAGACCACGCCGAAGTGACGCTGCCAGAAACGGACCATAACCCCCCGCAGGAACGGTAAGCGCCACACTAGTGTACTTTCTATTTGTCTTTTCTGTCGTTTAGTGGTGGCCGCACAGACGCCGGAGGGGGTAAGGGTCGCATTTGAAGACTGAGCTGGATAAGCGTTTGTCGGATTGAGCGTGTAACAGGACGCCTAAGTAAGCAGCTTTCAATTTTATTACTCCGGGGGCAGTACATACATCAAAGTGACAGTACTATTACTACATAACGGATTTTTGTTATAATATTTAGTAATCAGGCTTATTCTTTTTTGTGACACTTATGCCTACAAAATCCAAAATAAATTACTGTATTACTATGACAGACACACAGGAGGGCTTTGTATTTACAAACTTGGAAGCAACTTTGCAAGCCTATGATGAGGATGTAGAAAAAATCCTATAGGAAAATGATAATACGTTAGATGGGGCTATTTTTTCAAATGGACGAATTAAGAGAAAAGACATCAAACTGGACTTGGACATCAAAACTTTTCTTTTATATAAACGCCCAAAAGAGAATATCCTAGGGGACTCAGAATAAGAAAATTCCCCTCCTTCCTAGTTCAAATGACATGACTTTATTAGAAAATGGAACCAAATCCTGGATGCATGTTCTTTTGCCCTGATGGAACTGTTAATAGAATTTAAAAAAGAACAAAGGAAGGAGTCTATAGACTTTATTTAAAACAGTACAGAAAGATCTACAACAGTTCCAAAATGACAAAGACTTTAAATCCTATGATAATAATTTTGAAGCCAATATTGGCAAAATTTACAAAGGAATTTATGGGAGTTCAAGAAACAAAAATTGTCAAGGGATAAGAGTGGATTATGAGTTTAAACAAAGTTTATAGATGGCAGAGTGGTGTGAGAGGTCAACGTCCTACGTATAGTTTTCACAAAAATAAAACTGATATTCAGCCAAAAAAAGGCACAGGTAAAAAAGTACAATTTTGTGGAAACTGAATACGATGTTGACCACCTCAGAGCACGATTCCAATGAAGAACTAAGATCACCAGAATCAGTGTCAGTATTAGAGTGTACCAACAGATACAGTGACAATGTGTCAAAAAACGACAGCGCTCAGGGACAAAATCAAAAATAAAAAAACCAGAAGGGGCAGTAGGGGGAGACGTAAACAGAAGAAAGGGAAGGGGAATCAGATACCAGACACGAAACCAACAGAGGAAATATATATAAAAAATGTAATAAACTTATCTGATTATGATTTAACAGCCACTGAGATAGAGGTTATGGGTTCTAGGATTGGGGTTTGCACCCACGACTACACTTTGACCTGATCGGCACTGTCCATGAGCTTATAAATTTGTGAGAAAACTCACTTTAAAAAAATCATTTTAGTCGGGCGACAGGGCCGAACAGGAACAAACAGCCACGGGCAGAGGCGGAACAAACTGAAAACCAAACTGACTCTTTGATTGACACCCGTAACCTCCCGTTCAGTGAACAATGTTCTTTTTCGATCTCACCACTATGCTCAATACAGATATATCAGAGCAACACACAGCGGCTGTTCCACACTTTAGGCCTAGTATGACAAAAAGCAAATTCTATCCTATAAACAGCAGAAGTCAAGGCATTGATGTGATGATTCCAACGCACAGTAGAACACAAATTAAAACAACTATGTGATTAAAATACAGAGAGAGAAAACTAGCAAAAATAAGGAAAGATATTTGCATAACCTAACCAAAGAACAAAATCTAGCCCTCAAATCTCAAAAAAACAACAGGCAGATAGTGATCAAGAGGAAGTCTGACAAAGGAGGGAATGTAGGTGATAATGAATCGTGACTACTATACCAAAGAGGCTTACAGACAATTAAATGAGGAAGATTGTCTACACAAAACTAACATTTAAACCCTACAAAGAAATTTAGGGATAAATTAGAGGATTATTTTAACCCTGGGTAAACAGAGTAGGAGCTTTTTCAGAGTCATTTTTTGAAACATTACTACCATCCACAACCTTATACTCCAATTTTTTATTTTGTGTACCAAAATTACACAAGGACAGCAAAGAGCCACCAGGCCGACCAATCATCTCAGGGTGGGTTCGTTACTTGAACCCCTGTCTGAGTTGACTCGTATCTCCAACCTTTAGTTGGAAACCTGATGAGTTTATAACAAGGACTCCACGGATGTCCTTCAACATATGAACAACTTACATTGGAAAGAAACATATTGTCTAATGACAATAGATGTCACTGACATTGTATACCTCTATCCCACACCACCAGGGGTTGGAGGCTCTGTCATATTTTTTGAATAATTTTTCTAATTATAATAAAGATATTGTTTATTTTCTTTTGACGGCAGTAGAATATCTTTTAACACACAATTATTTTCTTTTGAGGGACATTGCTATCTTCAGAGACGTGTCTACGGCCATGGGGGCAAAGTTTGCCCCCTCCTACGCCAACCTCTATATGGGGTGGTGGGAGGCCCGCCCACGTCTATGGAGATAGCAACCCTCACAAGGAACATATAATTTTTTTATGGCAGATACATTGACGACTTGCTGGTGTGTGAGGATGGAGATGTGGAACTAGCAAGAGATTTTGTTAGCAACATTAACATTAACAATATGAACCTCAAATTACTTCACATCTTAGTCTTGATCATATAAGAGTTTCTAGATGTAGACATCACAGTGGAAACAGTACAACAAACTGTTAACACTTCAGTATAAGAAAACCCACAGGAGGTAATACTATAATTAAATTACAAATCTAGTCACCCACAACATGTTAAAAAAGGAATTCCTAAGGGACAGTAGATTAGGACCAAGAGACTTTGCTCAGACAGACAAACCTTTGAAAAACAATGCCAAATATTAGAAGACAGGCTCTTGCAAAGAAACTATCCACTGCCATTGCTGAAAAAAACTAAGGAAGATGTGGAAAAAATTCCCAGGGAAAATCTTTTGATATATATAAGCGTAAAACTAATAAACAAAGTTCAACAAAACAAAATAAACAAAGGGAGAGTAAACTAGTGGTTCAGTACTCCTTATAGTTTGGGAATATCACAAAATTTGTGATATTATTAAACAATCTTTACCAATACTTGCAACAGACACAAGCTTAGAACATATAGCAGTAGAGGGGTGTAGATATGTGGCAAGAAAAGTAAGGACAATTGGCAACATAATAGCACCATCTGACTTAGCAGTGTAAACACTCGTACTTGGCTCCCACAAAGATTTGGGTTTTTTCAAGTGCAGGGCACAAAAGTGCAAAACCTGCAGTCATGTAGTGGAAGGAATGAACTTTACTTCCACAACAACAAACCGTACATATAACATTAGATATAATCTAAACTGTAAATCGAATCATGTCATCTATTTATTGACCTGCAGGGGGTGCAATATACAATATGTCGGGAAAACCAAACGCCTTGTTAGGGGACAGAGCCCAGGAACACATTAGGGACATTGAAGACCCAGACATATTTACCCAGTAGCAAGACACTTCAAGTCTGAACATTCCGGGTAATGCTGCCCTTATGTTCATACAGGCAAGTTGACCATGTACCACCACATAAAAGGGGGGTGGTGATAGGATCCAAAGGCTGGACTATAAGGAAGCCCAATGGGATCTTTCTACTGAATACAAGACATCCACATGGCATTAACAAAGAGAGTGATTGTTAGTGTTTTATTAAATTTTTCATTTAATTACCTTTAAATTTATTTGAAAACTCTCTTTGTGTGCTGACATGTATTTGTCTGCCTAATAAACAAATATCAGGATGTAAATAAAACAAAATAGTTAATTGAACACCTAACTGCATCACATTACATAGAGGTTTACACTATTAAACAACCAAAGAATAATTATATAAATATCAGTGATTGAATAGCCAATATAACTTTATTCCTTTTCCTTCTTCAAATTTTGTAATACTTTGGTAATATTAACAGTAAAAAGGGAAAACAAGGGACCATATTTATAATATATATAGGCTTTATAAATAAAACATACTTTCATTTAGGTTTATGTTTAGGTAACTTTCCTAATCATCACTGTTATCTTTATGTTAATATATCTGTAATCAGTGTTCCCTCTATTGTTCCCTCTATTGTGCCCTCTCAGCCTGACAATAATACGGTATATTTCAAAACTAATATGACCATTAAGGGTTAACTTTTTTGTTTTTAATTGAAGAGTGTTGTTTCCTTTAAATAGGTAGTAGCAGTGGCAGCAATAACATAGCAGTGAACAAGTGTGCTAAGACACACGAAACATGTCTGCTGTGCTGCAACTGTTACCCCTTTATTGTCAGTGTAAGCGTTTGTTAGAGCTATGGCTCTTTTTTGGCTTTTAAGTGTTTTTTGAATAAAGCCTTTTTACTTTTATTCACCTTTGTACTGTCCCCCATCTTTACTTGAGGACTTAGTAGGTTTGTAGCCCTGCAGCCGCAACAAACTCTTGTATACTATGATGGCCATGTAGACCACCGCCGAGAGGCCTGGAAGTAACAGGGATTAAAGTGCTAAGAGTAGTACTAATTTACACAACCAAGTTAGCCATGGGTCTTAGTCCAAGACCGCATGCTTTTTTTTTTTTTTTAGTTTGGCTAATCATGCAGGCCATATAAACCTCCCACCATTCTGTGTTTTAACATGTATTAAACAAATAAGAACAGGTACTAACCAAAATAAGCCAATTAACAGGCTATGAAGAGCCAGATTGTTTATTGTTGTACTATGTTAGGCTAAACATGATGGCCATGTAGACCACCCCCGAGAGGCCTGAAGTAACAGGGATGAAAGTGCTAAAAATAGTACTACTTGAAACAACCGAGTTAGCCATGGGGTCTTAGTCCAAGACCGCATGGCTTTTTTATTGGGTGGGTGCGGCTAATCAAGCAGGCCATATAGACCTGCCACCATTCGGTGTTGTATCAGGTATCAAACTAATAAGAACAGTACTACCAAAATAAAGCCAATTAACAGGCTTTGAAGAACCAAGGTTTTATTGTTTGTACTAATGTTAGGGCTAAACATGATGGCCATGTAGACCAACCCCAGAGAGCCCTGGAAGTAACAGGGATGAAAGTGCTAAGAATAGTACTACTTTACACAACCGAGTTAGCCATGGGTCTTAGTCCAAGACCGCATGGCTTTTTTTTTTTGGGTTGGGTGCGGCTAATCATGCAGGCCATATAGACCTGCCACCATTCGGTGTTGTATCAGGTATTAAACTAATAAGAACAGTAAGCTACCAAAATAAAGCCAATTAACAGGCTTTGAAGAGCCAATGTTTTTATTTGTTGTACTATGTTAGGCTAAACATGATGGCCATGTAGACCACTCCCCGAGAGGCCTGGAAGTAACAGGGGATGAAAGTGCTAAGAATAGTACTACTTGAAACAACCGAGTTAGCCATGGGTCTTAGTCCAAGACCCGCATGCTTTTATTGGGTTGGGTGCGGCTAATCATGCAGGCCATATAGACCTGCCACCATTCGGTGTTGTATCAGGTATTAAACTAATAAGAACAGTACTACCAAAATACAGCAAATTAACGTGCTATCAAGAGCCAAGGTTTTATTGTTGTATTTTGTTAGGATAATCATGATGGCCATGTAGACCACCCCCGAGAGGCCTGGAAGTAGCAGGGATGAAAGTGCTAAGAATAGTACTACTTGAAACAACCGAGTTAGCCATGGGTCTTAGTCCAAGACTGCTTGGGTTTTTTTTGGGTTGGGTGCGGCTAATCATGCAGGCCATATAGACCTGCCACCATTCGGTGTTGTATCAGGTATTAAACTAATAAGAACAGTACTACCAAAATAAAGCCAATTAACAGGCTTTGAAGAACCAAGGTTTTATTGTTGTACTATGTTAGGCTAAACATGATGGCCATGTAGACCACCCCCGAGAGGCCTGGAAGTAACAGGGATGAAAGTGCTAAGAATAGTACTACTTTACACAACTGAGTTAGCCATGGGTCTTAGTCCAAGACCGCTTGGCTTTTTTTTGGGTTTGGTGCAGCTAATCATGCAGGCCATATAGACCTGCCACCATTCGGTGTTGTATCAGGTATTAAACTAATAAGAACAGTACTACCAAAATAAAGCCAATTAACAGGCTTTGAAGAGCCAAGGTTTTATTGTTGTACTATGTTAGGCTAAACATGATGGCCATGTAGACCACCCCCGAGAGGCCTGGAAGTAACAGGGATGAAAGTGCTCAAAATAGTACTACTTGAAACAACTGAGTTAGCCATGGGTCTTAGTCCAAGACCGCTTGGCTTTTTTTTGGGTTGGGTGCGGCTAATCATGCAGGCCATATAGACCTGCCACCATTCGGTGTTGTAACAGGTATTAAACTAATAACAACAGTACTAATTAACACAACCTCGTTACCATGGGTCCCAGAGCATATGTTTTATTATTATATTTTGTAAGGGTAATCATGCAGGCCATATAGACCTCCCCCAATAGGGTGAGTAACAGGTTTTGAAATGCTAAGAACAGTAGTACTTAACACAAACTTACCATGGGTCCCAGAGCATATGTCTTTTTTTTTTTTTTGAAAATAATTTTTTTATTGAAGTTAAAACATATATCATTACAACAAGACCTCGCCCTAAGGCCAAAGTTACAACAATGAGATTAATACATAGTCTATCCAAAGGTGTTATTGAGAAAGCACTGTGCACATACAGCAATAGAAAATACATTTCAAGTCTGGTTATGAAGATAGACAGTATCTTAGGCGAGATAAAATAGAACTTCATTTTATATTATAATGTTAGTGTATGAACTCCACATTCTAACAATATTTTATCTAAAACCAAAATATCAGCCTGTGGAGAGTTAACATAAGTATCAGCCACTCTTGGGCTGAGATATATAGGGGGGAAGAGGATATTCAGCGGGTAAGCACCGATATACGCATAGGGAAGGGGAGTGGGGGGGGGCGGAGCCATATATAAATGTAAGTAGTATAGGATACCTGGATATATCATTCCTTAAGCTTTTATAGATTGACACATTCGGCAGTGTAACTTATGGTCTAAAACTAGTCATCTAGGCAATTACTGTCACATAGTACAATAGCAGGGTTATCTGGGCCTCAGGCCACCACATAAGCAGGAGTTGTATATATAAAGTATAATAACCAACATGTTAAAGGGCGCGAGGGCAAAGAATGCTAATCTATATGCACCCATAAATGCGTAAGAGCTTGTAAGTAAATCATGAAGCAGCCACTAAAGCTAATAGGGTTGTAAATAATTAGGAAATTAAGCTAGGTCCAGTAGTACCCCTTACATACAAAACATTAAACTTGAGTAATAGAGTTATGAGTTAGTGTATAAACTAGCTAAATTGTCCAGCACATTGACAATTGGTATCTAAAACATACAGATGAACCTATTGCATATATAATCCATATTAGTGTGATCAGAAGGGAAGCATTTTTCAGAGCCCAGATTACATGTTAACTGTATTGTTGGGTGATAAGCTAGGGCAAAAGTATCTATTGAATACTTGGGTATATAGTATAACAGGTGAGAATACGCTTTCAACTGTGAAAAATATGGCCTTATTCATTTATGTAAATAGCATATCAAAACACTATGAATCTCTAATGTGAAGATACAACTAATATAGGCTAAGGAACCTACCTGGGTATGACATATTTAGTATTCTATATAAGCTAAGCCTGTAAGTTAACTGACGCAGTCAAATAAACAAGTGTTTAATACTGAGGTAAAGTAGTAACGCTGCAGCAATAAAATTTGCACGTAGCGAGGTAATACAAGCTGCATGAGTTAGGATTAAATTAGTGGAAATCATAGGAGTCATTGCTTTTCACTAGTTACAGTGATGTGTCCTACTATTATAAAACTACTAATTGCGTCTTATCTAATAGACATTACAAACATTAAGGACATGTAACACAGAGGATAGAACAGAACCCCTGAAAGCTTTACATGAGTGCATGGTAACTGTGGAATTGGGTGGTAGACTAGGGCACAAATATTTATTGAATACCTGGGTATATAGTATGATAGGGAAGAATAAGCTTTCTACTGTGACATGGGGAGACATATTTTCCGTATATCTAAGCATAGCATACAATTATAGAACACCTAGCTTTCTCAGACAGCATTTCAGGCACATCTAAAGGGAGAAACCATTTAGCGTGGGAGCATAAAGGGGCAGCTAGTCTAATGTTTGAAATATCAACTCTGAACCCTGCCTTAATCAAGGTACTAGCTCAGTCTGTGGTGTCAGACTGTTAGATGTGTGTGTGTGACCAGGACCCTAAGGGTATGCCATAAGTCTCATCTGCTGCTGGTTTAACAACATAACAAACAATTAAAGCAGATTGTTATTCATGCCATCTTAAATCTAACATGTGGAAGAAAAATGTATGAAAGATAATGCATCTGTAGGACACACTGACCTAAATAACTCAGTAACAGTATGCAAACACTTCGTTAGAAATCACATAAATTCGATATAAGTCTCTAATAAACATATAGGAGGAGGCAACTTGCAAGTATCAACAGGGTAGTGACATATTGTAATCAATGAGGGCAAAAATAGTGCCAATTTGGAGCCACAAGTGTCCAACTAGGTCCCTGGATAAGAGGCAATCCCTGAACATAGTGGCAGTCACTGATCTCTCCATAATCACCCCACACCACTCCTGTGAAGTGAGTCTATACCCGTTGTGTCGACTGAACAAACTAGGGCAGAAATCAGTGGCACACCATTTCTCCGGTCAGTGAGGTGAAGAGCATCTGCCATTGTGGTCGGTAAAATCCGCCTCTCATAAGGTATTTGAGCAACTAACATGTCATAAGTGCTGGCAGGGAGGCTGTTATCGGGTGCGTTATGGATACAATCCCAGTGGACTGAAATACCAAGCGGTATGCGCTGCTGCTGCTGAAAAGGGTTCTTTAGCCAGAGCTCGGCACCCAGTACTCTTACCGGCAAAGTTTTCAAACGTGTGGGAGAGCTGTTAGCAAGTTACGGTCCGCGCTCGTTCTCCTAATCAGTAGGTGAGGCGTCTTAAGCTTGATTTCACTGCGAAGTTCAGCTAGGGACCATTCTGACATTGTAGGGACGTGCGCTGTACTTATAATGCTGTCGGGGAGAAACGGAGCTCCATATTCCAGCAACATGTCTCCCAAAACTGCAGCAGAAATACTCGGCTGAGGGGGAGGGTAGGGCACTACCATCACGCCATCCTGAAGTAACTCAGTCTGTGCGCCCTCAGGCCGCTCACCAGGTACATTATAGTCAGTGATACCTCCCATCGTCGATCGCAGCGTGGCAGAGATATCAAGGAAGCAGCTTTCCATCTGCTGTTCTAGGTTTTTCAGCAGAGAATGAAGAAGCGCACTATCCTCCATTTTGCTAAGAGCTTTCGATTACAGCCAGAGTTAGAAGTAGCGACTGTAGGCCCAGACACCTTCCTCTAGTATAAAGCGAAAAATATTCAGTTAGATGCAGAAATTTGCTTAGATACAATATCTGTTGCTGACAGGCTGACTAATAACAGCTCATTTGTATATTTAAGTCAATCTTTAATTAAGATATTAGCATTTTTCCTATGTTGAGGCCCAGGAGCTCTAGCAATGCACATCTGCTCACTCCGGATGTTGGCTCCGCCCCCCTCCCCAGAGCATATGTCTTATTATTATATTTTGTTAGGGTAATCATGCAGGACATATAGACCTCCCCCGATAGGATGAGTAACAGGTATTAAAATGCTAAGAAGAGTACTACTTAACACAACCTACTTACCATGAGTCCCAGACCGCATGTCTTGTTATTATATTTTGTAAGGGTAATCATGCAGGCCATATAGACCTCCCCCGATAGGGTGAGTAACAGGTATTAAAATGCTAAGGACAGTACTACTTAACACAACATAGTTACCATTGGTCCCAGAACGCATGTCTTGTTATTATATTTTGTTAGGGTAATCATGAAGGCCATATAGACCTCCCCCGATAGGGTGAGTAACAGGTATTAAAATGCTAAGAACAGTACTACTTAACAAACCTTACCATGGGTCCCAGAACCAGAGCAGATGTCTTATTATTATATTTTGTATGGGTAATCATGCAGGCTGTATAGACCTCCCCCGATAGGGGGAGTTACAGAGATTAAAGTGCTAAGAATAGTACTACTTAAAACACAACCTAGTTACCATGGGTCCCAGACCAGATGTTTTGTTGTTATACTTTGTCAGGGTAATCATGCAGGCCATATAGAACTCCACCGAAAGGGGGAGTAAGAGGGATTAAAGTGCTAAGAAAAGTTTTACTTAACACAACCTAATTACCATGGGTCCCAGACCGCGTGTCTTGTTGTTATACTTTGTCATGCTAATCATACACGCCATATAGACCTCCACCGATAGGAGGAGTTACAGGGCTGAAAGTGCTAAGAATAGTACTACTTAACACAACCTAGTTACCATGGGTCCAAGACCGCATGTTTAATTATTATACTTTGTCAGGGTAATTATATAACTTACAAATCTATCTATTTCTATTCTATCGATTCTATCTAACTATCAATCTATGTATATCTATCTATCCTATCTATCTATTTATCTATCTATCTTGTGTCCGGACTGTTTTGAAGTAGGAGGACAGACCAATCATCTTCTTCCATCTCCCGGTTCCAAAAATGAAGGCCATATAGACCTCCCCCGATAGGGGGAGTAACAAGTTGTAGTAAACTGCTAAGAATAGTACTACTTAACACACCACGGGTCACAGACCGCATGTCTTATTGTTATACTCTGTCAGGGAAATTATATATATTTCAAATCTATTTATTTATCTATCAAATCGATCGAAGTATCAAACGTATCTATCAAATGTAGATTGCATCTATTGATCGATGTAATTCGGATCAATAAAATGTATATTATATATTTTGATTGATGTAATTCATATCTATCAAATGTATATTGCATCTTTGGATCAATAACATTTGTATCTATCAAATGGATATTGCATCTATTGATCTATGTAATTCGTATCTATCAAATGTATATTGCATCTATTGATCTATGTAATTTGGATCGATCATATGTACATTGCATCTATTGAGCTATGTAATCTATGTATCTATCTATCAAATCTATCTATCTCGTGGTTGTGCAAATGGACTGTTTGCGGTTGTTTGCAGTGCGTTACACTTGGAGTTTGCTCTGTCACTGTGAAGCGGCCGTAACCCTTACACTACCTGATAGATACGACATCATAACTGATGTTTTAAAGCACGTTATTGCAAACAATTTGGGGATGTTAGGTGATTTAGGCCCTTTATGGGTTAAAAGCAGACTCTGCATCAACTATGTAATTTTCCATGGGAGTTTTGCCAGGGATCCCCCTCCAGCATGCCACAGTCCCGGTGTTAGTCCCCTTGAAACAACTTTTCCATCACTATTGTGGCCAGAAAGAGTCCTTGTAGGTTTTAAAGTTCGCCTGCCTATTGAAGTCAATGGCGGTTCGCCGGTTCACGAACAATACCGGAAGCTCGAGTCCGCCGTTCGCGAACCGAAATTTTTAAGTTTGCGACATCACTAGTCATGAAACTGGCATCCACAGATACAGACCTAAATATTATAGAGGCAGTATGGGATTACCTGTTCAGAGAAAGAAATAAAAGACAACCTAAATCTAAAGAAGAAGTCTCCCCAAAAGAGTTGCTTAGCACTAGATGTGCTTAGTGCCAAGGGAGGTCACACTAAATACTGACTTTTGCCTGAATAAGCCATTTTGTACTGAAAATAGTGTTTTTTTATATTTTGTGTACATATTTCCTGTGTTTTTTGTTTGTATATTAATAAAAATACTGAAAACTAAATATGGATGGTCATTAAAACTTTGCTAAAACAACAAAGCTGGTGGTGGCCTAAGACTTTTACACAGTACTATATATATATATATATATATATATATATATATATATATATACAGTTGCAAGAAAAAGTATGTGAACCCTTTGGAATTATATGGATTTCTGCACAAATAGGTCATAAAATGTGATCTGATCATCATCTAAGTCACAACAATAGACAATCACAGTCTGCTTAAACTAATAACACACAAAGAATGAAATGTTGCCATGTTTTTATTGAACACACTATGTAAACATTCACAGTGCAGGTGGAAAAAGTATGTGAACCCTTGGATTTAATAACTGGTTGAACCTCCTTTGGCAGCAAAAACTTCAACCAAACGTTTCCTGTAGTTGCAGATCAGACGTGCACAACGGTCAGGAGAAATTCTTGACCATTCCTCTTTACAGAACTGTTTCAGTTCAGCAATATTCTTGGTATGTCTGGTGTGAATCACTTTCTTGAGGTCATGCCACAGCATCTCAATCGGGTTGAGGTCAGGACTCTGACTGGGCTACTTCAGAAGGCGTATTTTCTTCTGTTTAAGCCATTCTGTTGTTGATTTACTTCTATGCTTTGGGTCATTGTCCTGTTGCAACACCCATCTTCTGTTGAGCTTCAGCTGGTAGACAGATGGCCTTAAGTTCTCCTGCAAAATGTATTGATAAACTTGGGAATTCATTTTTCCTTCGATGATAGCAATCCATCCAGGCCCTGACGCAGCAAAGCAGCCCCAAACCCTGATGCCCCCACCACCATACTTCACAGTTGGGATGAGGTTTTGATGTTGGTGTGCTGTGCCTCTTTTTTGCCACACCTAGGCCTAGATTTAGAGTTCGGCGGTAGCCGTCAAAACCAGCGTTAGAGGCTCCTAACGCTGGTTTTGGGCGCCCGCTGGTATTTGGAGTCAGTGATTAAAGGGTCTAACGCTCACTTTTCAGCCGCGACTTTTCCATACCGCAGATCCCCCTACGCCATTTGCGTAGCCTATCTTTTCAATGGGATCTTTCTAACGCTGGTATTTAGAGTCGTTTCTGCAGTGAGCGTTAGAGCTCTAACGACAAGATTCCAGCCGCCTGAAAATAGCAGGAGTTAAGAGCTTTCTGGCTAACGCCGGTTTATAAAGCTCTTAACTACTGTACCCTAAAGTACACTAACACCCATAAACTACCTATGTACCCCTAAACCGAGGTCCCCCCACATCGCCGCCACTCGATTAAAATTTTTAACCCCTAATCTGCCGACCGCCACCTACGTTATACTTATGTACCCCTAATCTGCTGCCCCTAACACCGCCGACCCCTGTATTATATCTATTAACCCCTAACTTGCCCCCCACAACGTCGCCGCAAGCTACTTAAAATAATTAACCCCTAATCTTCCGACCGCAAATCGCCGCCACCTACGTTATCCCTATGTACCCCTAATCTGCTACCCCTAACATCGCCGACCCCTATGTTATATTTATTAACCCCTAATCTGCCCCCCACAACGTCGCCGACACCTACCTACACTTATTAACCCCTAATCTGCCGAGCGGACCTGAGCGCTACTATAATAAAGTTATTAACCCCTAATCCGCCTCACTAACCCTATCATAAATAGTATTAACCCCTAATCTGCCCTCCCTAACATCGCCGACACCTACCTTCAATTATTAACCCCTAATCTGCCGACCGGAGCTCACCGCTATTCTAATAAATGTATTAACCCCTAAAGCTAAGTCTAACCCTAACACTAATACCCCCCTAAGTTAAATATAATTTTTATCTAACGAAATAAATTAACTCTTATTAAATAACTTATTCCTATTTAAAGCTAAATACTTACCTGTAAAATAAATCCTAATATAGCTACAATATAAATTATAATTATATTATACCTATTTTAGGATTAATATTTATTTTACAGGCAACTTTGTAATTATTTTAACCAGGTACAATAGCTATTAAATAGTTAAGAACTATTTAATAGTTACCTAGTTAAAATAATTACAAATTTACCTGTAAAATAAATCCTAACCTAAGATATAATTAAACCTAACACTACCCTATCAATAAAATAATTAAATAAACTACCTACAATTACCTACAATTAACCTAACACTACACTATCAATAAATTAATTAAACACAATTGCTACAAATAAATAAAATTAAATAAACTATCTAAAGTACAAAAAATAAAAAAGAACTAAGTTACAGAAAATAATAAAATATTTACAAACATAAGAAAAATATTACAACAATTTTAAACTAATTACACCTACTCTAAGCCCCCTAATAAAATAACAAAGCCCCCCAAAATAAAAAATTCCCTACCCTATTCTAAAATACAAATATTACAAGCTCTTTTACCTTACCAGCCCTGAACAGGGCCCTTTGCGGGGCATGCCCCAAGAATTTCAGCTCTTTTGCCTGTAAAAAAAAACATACTATACCCCCCCCCCAACATTACAACCCACCACCCACATACCCCTAATCTAACCCAAACCCCCCTTAAATAAACCTAACACTACCCCCCTGATGATCTTCCTACCTTGTCTTCACCATGCCAGGTTCACCGATCCGTCCTGGCTCCAAGATCTTCATCCAACCCAAGCGGGGGCTAGACATCCACTGAAGAAGTCCAGAAGAGGGTCCAAAGTCTTCCTCCTATCCGGCAAGAAGAGGACATCCGGACCGGCAAACATCTTCTCCAAGCGGCATCTTCTATCTTCTTCCATCCGATGACGACCGGCTCCATCTTGAAGACCTCCAGCGCGGATCCATCCTCTTCTTCCGACGACTAGACGACGAATGACGGTTCCTTTAAGGGACGTCATCCAAGATGGCGTCCCTCGAATTCCGATTGGCTGATAGGATTCTATCAGCCAATCGGAATTAAGGTAGGAATTTTCTGATTGGCTGATGGAATCAGCCAATCAGAATCAAGTTCAATCCGATTGGCTGATCCAATCAGCCAATCAGATTGAGCTCGCATTCTATTGGCTGATCGGAACAGCCAATAGAATGCGAGCTCAATCTGATTGGCTGATTGGATCAGCCAATCGGATTGAACTATATTCTGATTGGCTGATTCCATCAGCCAATCAGAAAATTCCTACCTTAATTCCGATTGGCTGATAGAATCCTATCAGCCAATCGGAATTCGAGGGACGCCATCTTGGATGACGTCCCTTAAAGGAACCGTCATTCGTCGTCTAGTCGTCGGAAGAAGAGGATGGATCCGCGCTGGAGGTCTTCAAGATGGAGCCGGTCGTCATCGGATGGAAGAAGATAGAAGATGCCGCTTGGAGAAGATGTTTGCCGGTCCGGATGTCCTCTTCTTGCCGGATAGGAGGAAGACTTTGGACCCTCTTCTGGACTTCTTCAGTGGATGTCTAGCCCCCGCTTGGGTTGGATGAAGATCTTGGAGCCAGGACGGATCGGTGAACCTGGCATGGTGAAGACAAGGTAGGAAGATCATCAGGGGGGTAGTGTTAGGTTTATTTAAGGGGGGTTTGGGTTAGATTAGGGGTATGTGGGTGGTGGGTTGTAATGTTGGGGGGGGGGTATAGTATGTTTTTTTTTACAGGCAAAAGAGCTGAAATTCTTGGGGCATGCCCCGCAAAGGGCCCTGTTCAGGGCTGGTAAGGTAAAAGAGCTTGTAATATTTGTATTTTAGAATAGGGTAGGGAATTTTTTATTTTGGGGGGCTTTGTTATTTTATTAGGGGGCTTAGAGTAGGTGTAATTAGTTTAAAATTGTTGTAATATTTTTCTTATGTTTGTAAATATTTTATTATTTTCTGTAACTTAGTTCTTTTTTATTTTTTGTACTTTAGATAGTTTATTTAATTTTATTTATTTGTAGCAATTGTGTTTAATTAATTTATTGATAGTGTAGTGTTAGGTTAATTGTAGGTAATTGTAGGTAGTTTATTTAATTATTTTATTGATAGGGTAGTGTTAGGTTTAATTATATCTTAGGTTAGGATTTATTTTACAGGTAAATTTGTAATTATTTTAACTAGGTAACTATTAAATAGTTCTTAACTATTTAATAGCTATTGTACCTGGTTAAAATAATTACAAAGTTGCCTGTAAAATAAATATTAATCCTAAAATAGGTATAATATAATTATAATTTATATTGTAGCTATATTAGGATTTATTTTACAGGTAAGTATTTAGCTTTAAATAGGAATAAGTTATTTAATAAGAGTTAATTTATTTCGTTAGATAAAAATTATATTTAATTTAGGGGGGTGTTAGTGTTAGGGTTAGACTTAGCTTTAGGGGTTAATACATTTATTAGAATAGCGGTGAGCTCCGGTCGGAAGATTAGGGGTTAATAATTGAAGGTAGGTGTCGGCGATGTTAGGGAGGGCAGATTAGGGGTTAATACTATTTATGATAGGGTTAGTGAGGCGGATTAGGGGTTAATAACTTTATTATAGTAGCGCTCAGGTCCGCTCGGCAGATTAGGGGTTAATAAGTGTAGGTAGGTGTCGGCGACGTTGTGGGGGGCAGATTAGGGGTTAATAAATATAACATAGGGGTCGGCGATGTTAGGGCAGCAGATTAGGGGTACATAGGGATAACGTAGGTGGCGGCGGTTTACGGAGCGGCAGATTAGGGGTTAAAAGTGTAATGCAGGGGTCAGCGATAGCGGGGGCGGCAGATTAGGGGTTAATAAGTGTAAGGTTAGGGGTGTTTAGACTCGGGGTACATGTTAGGGTGTTAGGTGCAGACTTAGGAGGTGTTTCCCCATAGGAAACAATGGGGCTGCGTTAGGAGCTGAACGCTGCTTTTTTGCAGGTGTTAGGTTTTTTTTCAGCTCAAACAGCCCCATTGTTTCCTATGGGAGAATCGTGCACGAGCACGTTTTTGATGCCGGCCGCGTCCGTAAGCAACTCTGGTATCGAGAGTTGCATTTGCGGTAAAAATGCTCTACGCTCCTTTTTTGGAGCCTAACGCAGCATTTGTTTGAACTCTCGATACCAGAGTTAAATTTATGGTGCGGCCAGAAAAAAACCCGCGGAGCGTTAACAGCCCTTTTACCGCCGAACTCTAAATCTAGGCCCTAGTGTTGTGTGTTTCTTCCAAACAACTCAACTTTGGTTACATCTGTCCACAGAATATTTTGCCAGTACTGCTGTGGAACATCCAGGTGCTCTTGTGCAAACTGTAAACGTGCAGCAATGTTTTGTTTGGACAGCAGTGGCTTCCTCTGTGGTATCCTCCCATGAAATCCATTCTTGTTTAGTGTTTTACGTATTGTAGATTCGCTAACAGGGATGTTAGCATTTGCCAGTAACTTTTGTAAGTCTTTAGCTAACACTCTAGGATTCTTCTTCACCTCATTGAGCAGTCTGCGCTGTGCTCTTGCAGTAATCTTTACAGGACGGCCACTTCTAGGGAGAGTAGCAGCAGTGCTGAACTTTCTCCATTTATAGACAATTTGTCTTACCATGGACTGATGAACAGCAAGGCTTTTGGAGATACTTTTATAACCCTTTCCAGCTTTATGCAAGTCAACAATTCTTAATCGTAGGTTCTGAGAGCTCTTTTGTGCAAGGCATCATTCACATCAGGCAATGCTTCTTGTGAAAAGCAAACCCAGAACTGGTGTGTGTTTTTTATAGGGCAGGGCAGCTGTAACCAACACCTCCAATCTCATCTCATTGATTGGACTCCAGTTGGCTGACATCTCACTCCAATTAGCTCTTGGAGATGTCATTAGTCTAGGGGTTCACATACTTTTTCCACCTACACTGTGAATGTTTACATGGTGTGTTCAATAAAAACATGGCAACATTTCATTCTTTGTGTGTTATTAGTTTAAGCAGACTGTGATTGTCTATTGTTGTGACTTAGATGATGATCAGATTACATTTTATGACTAATTTGTGCAGAAATCCATATCATTCCAAAGGGTTCACATACTTTTTCTTGCAACTGTATTTATGTATATATATATATATATATATATATATATATATATATATATATATATATATATACATACATACATATATATATATATATATATATATATATATATATATATATACATATATATATATATATATATATATATATATATGTATATATATATATATATATATATATATATATATATATATATATATATACAGTATCTCACAAAAGTTAGTACACCCCTCACATTTTTGTAAATATTTTATTATAGCTTTTCATGTGACAACACTGAAGAAATTACACTTTGATAGAATGTAAAGTAGTGAGCGTACAGCCTTTATAACAGTGTAAATTTGCTTTCCCCTCAAAATAACTCAACACACAGCCATTAATGTCTAAACCATGAGTTCACCCCTAAGTGGAAATCTCCAAATTGGGCCCAAAGTGTCAATATTCTGTGTGGCCACCATTATTTTCCAGCACTGCCTTAACCCTCTTGTGCATAGAGTTCACAGGAGGTACACAGGTTGCCACTGGAGTCCTCTTCCACTCCTCCATGACAACATCATGGAGCTGGTGGATGTAAGAGACCTTGCGCTCCCCCACCTTCCATTTGAGGATGCCCCACAGATGCTCAATAGGGTTTAGGTCTGGAGACATGCTTGGCCAGTCCATCACCTTTACCCTCAGCTTCTTTAGCAAGGCAGTAGTCAACTTAGAGGTGTGTTTGGGGGTCGTTATCATGTTGGAATACTCCCCTTCGGCCTAGTCTCTGAAGGGAGGGGATAATGCTCTGCTTCAGTATGTCACAGTACATGTTGGCATTCATGGTTCCCTCAATGAACTGTAGCTCCCCAGTGCCGGCAGCACTCATGCAGGCCCTGACCATGACACTCCCACCACCTTGTTTAACTGTAGGCAAGACACACTTGTCTTTGTACTCCTCACCTGGTTGCGACCACACACGCTTGACACCATCTGAACCAAATAAGTTTATCTTGGTCTCATTGGACCACAGGACATGGTTCCAGTAATCTATGTCCTTTGTCTGCTTGTCTTCAGCAAACTGTTTTTTGGCTTTCTTGTGCATCATCTTTAGAAAAGTCTTCCTTCTGGGACGACTGCCATGCAGACCAAATTGATGCAGTGTGCGATGTATGGTCTGAGCACTGACAGGTTGACCCCCCCCCACCCCTTCAACCTCTGCAGAAATGCTGGTAGCACTCATTTGGCTATTTCCCAAAGACAACCTCTTAATATGACGCTGAGCATGTGCACTCAACTATTTTGGTTGACCATGGCGAGGCCTTTTCTGAGTGGAACCTGTCCTGTGAAACTGCTGTATGGTCTTGCCCACCATGCTGAAGCTCAGTTTCAGGGTCTTGGCAATCTTCTTATAGCCTAGGCCATCTTTATGTAGAGCAACAAATCTTTTTTTCAGATTTTCAGAGAGTTCTTTGCCATGAGGTGCCATGTTGACTTTCCAGTGACCAGTATGAGAGCGTGTGAGAGCAATAACACCAAATTTAACACATCTGCTCCCCATTCACATCTGAGACCTTGTAACACTAAGGAGTCACATGACACCGGGGAGGGAAAATGGTTAATTGGGCCCAATTTGGACATTTCCACTTAGGGGTGTACTCACTTTTGTTGCCAATGGTTTAGACGTTAATGGTTGTGTGTTGAGTTATTTTGAGGGGGCAGCAAATTTACACTGTTATATAGGCTGTACACTCACTACTTTGCATTGTAGCAAATTGTCATTTCTTCAGTGTTGTCACATGAAAATATATAATAAAATATTTACAAAAATGTGAGGGGTGTACTCACTTTTGTGAGATATTGTATATATATATATATATATATATATATATATATATATATATATATATATATATATATATATATACACACACATACACACACACAGAGAAGCGCACTCACAGGAATGAACAACCAGCTCAATAACATTGTCAGCCTGTTCTTTGGTGATTTACCACTTGGATGCAGCTTCTTTTTAGTCCAGTAATGCTTTTAACAGAGTAGTATATCAGTCTGATCCCGCCTATTATGTTGAGTCCAGCGCCAAAATATCAGGCAATTCCTCTCTGTACAAGGAACACAGCAACCCCAGGCCATTTTTTCGGCCTTCATTGGGCCTTGTCAGTGAAGTGTAGCCATATTCCTGAGCAATGAGTCCATGTCTGGTTACCCCTTTTTCATTTAGGGAGACTTAATACACACAGAGAGAAGTACACTCACAGGAACAAACTACCAGCATACAGAAAGAGAAGCAATCTACCAGGAATGAATAAAAGCTCAGTAGCTTTTTCTTTGGTGAGTCACCATGAAGGAGCAGCCTCTTTTAGCCCAATTGTGCATTTCGCAAATAAAAACTTTCCTAGTATCAGTCTTATCCCACCTGGTAAGGTCAGCCTAGCGACTAGGCAATTCTCCTCTGAACAAGGCAAATGGCAACCCCAGAAGATAGTTTCATCCCAAGTTGGTCAAGGAGTCGATGTCTGGTTTCCCCCATCACCCTTAGGAAAAATATCCCAGTGTCATCATACAAATGCATACAGAAAAAAAGTGCTCTTCCAGGAATGAACAACATTATATATATAGAAATATCCAGCAAAGTGCACTCCAGATACCAGGTATATCCGCCTTGGGTGCTTAAAGCAACAATAGTAATACCATCAAAACAAGCAGCACTCCAAAGGTCCTTCATCCATATATCACCTTTATTAAGTGAACGTTTTTGGGCTAAAAACAGCCCGTCCTCAGACTTACAAGGTTATACAAACTTACCACCACGCTGTGCTTATATCCACCACCAAACAAATTAAACCACGCTCTCCATGGTAGATGCGCCTCCCCAGCGAGTGACGTCATCATCCGTGGCAACGTGTAAGAGACTACAATAGAACAAACAAATTAGATAAATAGTAAATACAAAAGAAGAATAACAAATAACAAAAGCAATATGCATCCTGGTATAGTATAGGAAAGCAAAAGATAATGGCATCAGCAAATGTTATATCGTTCCTAGTGCCGTACCTCATATGTCTTAAACGGTTACCATGGCAACCAAAATAAACAATGCAACACTAATCAATGCGGCATATGTGGAGGGCAACATAAGAACTACAAACATATTAATTATGACATTCAGCAAACAAATAGCATTAATATAATCAACTGTATATACATATAGAAAGACAATAAAGCATATCTAAATATAATCATAACAGAAAGAGTAAATTTAATAACCGGCACCACCAGACAGAGAACGGCCAAACCATATAGGAATAGAACACAGGGGCCAAAAACTGTGAAGCAGTATCAGCCCAGAATACTATAGGTTGCAATTTCTATTAAAGATAATCCATAACAGGATAATATAATACGATATTGACTATCTGCCATACCAAAATGAAAACATCATAGATCTCATAATATCATGAACCCTATACTTATAACATATTATAGAACAGAATGATTCAGGACTCCCAGCAGAGGCACCCATCTTTGGGGAAAACTCATAAAAACACATGCCAGTCCAACTGGGTGTTGAGTCCATAGGGAACAAGAGTATTCAACTCGAATGTCCATTTAGCTTCTCTTTGTAGGAGCATACGGTTCCTGTCTCCTCCTCTTGACAACAGCGGTACATGGTCAATGATCGTGTATTTGAGATCCATTACATTGTGCTTCAGTTCCAGAAAATGTCTGGCTACTGGTTGTTCCGATGACCCTTTGTTGATCGCTGCCTTAATAGCAGATCGATGATTTGCCATACGTGTACGCAGGTCATCAGTGGTTTTCCCTACATAATATAATCCACAAATACAGTGTAGGAGGTACACTATATATGTAGTAGTACACGTCAGGCGGAATCTGTGTTTGTAAATTTTTCGTTTGTGTGGATGAGTGAAGCATGAACCAGTTATCAATCCTCCACAAGTAGTACAACCGAGACATCGAAATACACCAGGTTTTTTTATGTCTAACCATGTAGATGTTTTGTAACTATGTTCAGGGTCAGTTTTAATCAGTAAGTCCCGCAAAGACTTCAACCTCCTGTAACCCACCCTGGGTGGTTGTGATTTATACAGAGGTAAGGATTTATCAGTATTAATGATCTTCCAGTGCTTGTTCAGAATATCCATTAAGGGACCCTTATCACTCGTAAAAGTAGTCACAAATGTCAATCTTTTTACCTACAGAGGAAAGGGACGGTGATGGGGTCAAATATGGCCCTGTACCTCCTACACTGTATTTGTGGATTATATTATGTAGGGAAAACCACTGATGACCTGCGTACACGTATGGCAAATCATAGATCTGCTATTAAGGCAGCGATCAACAAAGGGTCATCGGAACAACCAGTAGCCAGACATTTTCTGGAACTGAAGCACAATGTAATGGATCTCAAATACACGATCATTGACCATGTACCGCCGTTGTCAAGAGGAGGAGACAGGAACCGTAAGCTCCTACATAGAGAAGCTAAATGGACATTCTAGTTGAATACCCTTGTTCTCTATGGACTCAACACCCAGTTGGACTGGCATGTGTTTTTATGAGTTTTCCCCAAAGATGGGTGCCTCTGCTGGGAGTCCTGAATCATTCTGTTCTATAATATGATATAAGTATAGGGTTCATTATATTATGAGATCTATGATGTTTTCATTTTGGTATGGCAGATAGTCAATATCGTATTATATTATCCTGTTATGGATTATCTTTAATAGAAATTGCAACCTATAGTATTCTGGGCTGACACCGCTTCACAGTTTTTGGCCCCTGTGTTCTATTCCTATATGGTTTGGCCGTTCTCTGTCTGGTGGTGCCGGTTATTAAATTTACTCTTTCTGTTATGATTATATTTAGACATGCTTTATTGTCTTTCTATATGTATATACAGTTGATTATATTAATGCTATTTGTTTGCTGAATGTCATAATCAATATGTTTGTAGTTCTTATGTTGCCCTCCACATATGCCGCATTGATTAGTGTTGCATTGTTTATTTTGGTTGCCATGGTAACCATTTAAGACATATGAGGTACGGCACTAGGAACGATATAACATTTGCTGATGCCATTATCTTTTGCTTTCCTATACTATACCAGGATGCGTATTGCTTTTGTTATTTGTTATTCTTCTTTTGTATTTACTATTTGTCTAATTTATTTGTTCTATTGTAGTCCCTTACACGTTGCCACGGATGATGACGTCACTCGCTGGGGAGGCGCATCTACCGTGGAGAGTGTGGTTTCATTTGTTTGGTGGTGTCTGAGGACGGGCTGTTTTTAGCCCGAAAACGTTCATTTAATAAAGGTGATAAATGGATGAAGGACCTTTGGAGTGCTGCTTGTTTTGATGGTATATATATATATATATATATATATATATATATATATAGAGGGAGTGCAGAATTATTAGGCAAGTTGTATTTTTGAGGATTAATTTTATTATTTAACAACAACCATGTTCTCAATGAACCCAAAAAACTCATTAATATCAAAGCTGAATAGTTTTGGAAGTAGTTTTTAGTTTGTTTTTAGTTATAGCTATTTTAGGGGGATATCTGTGTGTGCAGGTGACTATTACTGTGCATAATTATTACGCAACTTAACAAAAAACAAATATATACCCATTTCAATTATTTATTTTTACCAGTGAAACCAATATAACATCTCAACATTCACAAATATACATTTCTGACATTCAAAAACAAATCAGTGACCAATATAGCCACCTTTCTTTGCAAGGGCACTCAAAAGCCTGCCATCCATGGATTCTGTCAGTGTTTTGATCTGTTCACCATCAACATTGTGTGCAGCAGCAACCACAGCCTCCCAGACACTGTTCAGAGAGGTGTACTGTTTTCCCTCCTTGTAAATCTCACATTTGATGATGGACCACAGGTTCTCAATGGGGTTCAGATCAGGTGAACAAGGAGGCCATGTCATTAGATTTTCTTCTTTTATACCCTTTCTTGCCAGCCATGCTGTGGAGTACTTGGACGCGTGTGATGGAGCATTGTCCTGCATGAAAATCGTGTTTTTCTTGAAGGATGCAGACTTCTTCCTGTACCACTGCTTGAAGAAGGTGTCTTCCAGAAACTGGCAGTAGGACTGGGAGTTGAGCTTGACTCCATCCTCAACCCGAAAAGGCCCCACAAGCTCATCTTTGATGATACCAGCCCAAACCAGTACTCCACCTCCACCTTGCTGGCGTCTGAGTCGGACTGGAGCTCTCTGCCCTTTACCAATCCAGCCACGGGCCCATCCATCTGGCCCATCAAGACTCACTCTCATTTCATCAGTCCATAAAACCTTAGAAAAATCAGTCTTGAGATATTTCTTGGCCCAGTCTTGACGTTTCAGCTTGTGTGTCTTGTTCAGTGGTGGTCGTCTTTCAGCCTTTTTTACCTTGGCCATGTCTCTGAGTATTGCACACCTTGTGCTTTTGGGCACTCCAGTGATGTTGCAGCTCTGAAATATGGCCAAACTGGTGGCAAGTGGCATCTTGGCAGCTGCACGCTTGACTTTTCTCAGTTCATGGGCAGTTATTTTGCGCCTTGGTTTTTCCACACGCTTCTTGCGACCCTGTTGACTATTTTGAATGAAATGCTTGATTGTTCGATGATCACGCTTCAGAAGCTTTGCAATTTTAAGTGTGTTGCATCCCTCTGCAAGATATCTCACTATTTTTGACTTTTCTGAGCCTGTCAAGTCCTTCTTTTGACCCATTTTGCCAAAGGAAAGGAAGTTGCCTAATAATTATGCACACCTGATATAGGGTGTTGATGTCATTAGACCACACCCCTTCTCATTACAGAGATGCACATCACCTAATATGCTTAATTGGTAGTAGGCTTTCGAGCCTATACAGCTTGGAGTAAGACAACATGCATAAAGAGGATGATGTGGTCAAAATACTCATTTGCCTAATAATTCTGCACTCCCTGTATATATATATATATATATATATATATATATATATATAAAACATACTAACATTTTTTTCAATACAGATACATTCATGGGGGGAGAAAAATATTTTCATTCAATATATCTCATGGGCATGTTATATACCCATGAAAAAATGTATTTTTGCTAAATATGTTAATTATTTATCATTTAAAGGGATATAGAAGTAGTAATTTGGGCAAGTCTACCCTGGTGATGTTAACTGAGAGATAGTTATATTGGCTTACATTTTCCATTGGGTTTGCACACTTTCTATTTTATAAGCGCACAAAAAAATTGTTAGGTGTTAAACGTAACCCAATCCCATTTTTGTTGAACCTTTAGCAACTTGGTAGGTTTCACAAAAAATTGCTTACGTGTCTTGAGTACTATATATAACATAATGTTCAAGCCATACAGGGGCCTATTTATCAAAGCATCAACTGAAAATACGCTGGAATTTCACCTCGTAATTGTCGTGAGATTGATCCGCCGTAGTTATCAAAGCAGCAAGATTGGCAAATGTTGAAATTTGTGACGTAACATACGATCCTGCAATCTCAATCCGATGCACATCGATGTAAGTTGAAAACCTGTGCAATTTGAGCGGAATTGTGTTCATTTGCCCTCCTATTCAACACTATTTGAAGCTCTCACAAAGTTATCAAAATTTCTACAGTTACGCTAAGGTCTTTTCCGACTCAGCGTACCTGGTTTTCAATCTTCCACCCTTCAGGTCGTGGATGCCATATAACTCAATGGGGGTCTGAAAACACAGAAAGCTTATGTTCGATGCTGCAAGAGAATGAAGTATATCACATAATAAAAGTAAATTAGAAACTTTATTAAAATTGAATGCCCTTTCTAAATCAAACAATATTATTGTTCCACATTTGAAAAATACATTACTACTGATGGATTATGCTACAACTTTGTCTCTCATTACAAATCAATGGGACAATATTATTTCTACATATTTGGTGCAAAGTTTTGCCCCAAACTTGTTGCACTTATTGATATAGAGATAAAAATGAAATAAATACACAACATAATATAGCTAACATCCTTTTTATTTGTTTGAAAAAATCTATGTGCACCATGTTTAAGCCATGTAATTCAAGTCCCACTCTCCACTTTGGGCCATATTTGAAGCAACATTTTTCGCACCAATTATGATGCCAACTCCTAAACAACCCACACACTAGTGAATTTTTCCACCACTTTTGATTGGAATATGCATAATCACATGATTTATGACATCAGCCAATCTGATTCAAATACACATTATAAACTATCACTAACGAATCAAATTGCTTGATACTTGTCTCATTGATCGCTCATCAGAACTTGTAAGTGCCATTTGTTACATTGTGTATTATACTTTGAAAGTATGTGTAGGTGAAATTAGTATTAAAGATAAACATTGATGCTGACATTAGGACAAGGATTTTAAAATTCAAATTGATGTTTGATTCAATAGAATCTTAAGCTGATAGCTCAAAGGGATAGCCCACCTAACTTTAAACTGTCATAAATCAGATACAGCAGAAATTAAAATCACCTCTTTACTGTCATGCTATTTTCAGTGTATTTCTTCCTTCTCTTGAATTTATTTTTCAGTAAAAAATGTCATCGTATATGCCAGCCTGTGAAGGAGTGTTTTTTAAAAATAGATTGCATTCAGGAGGGGTTAGACAGGTGCAGAGAGAAACCTGGCCCAGCTCTTAAAGGGACAGGAAACCCCAAAATATTATTTCATGATTTGGATAGAACATACAATTTTAAACAACTTTACAATTTACTTCTATTATCAAATTTGCTTCATTCTCTTGTTATCCTTTGCTGAAGGAACAACATTGCACTACTGGTAGCTAGCTGAACACATCTATTTAGCCAATCACAAGAGACAAATGTGTGCAGGCCCCAATTAGCAGCTAGCTCCCACTAGTGCAACTTAAATTGTTACTTTCCTATCCCTTTTAAATATCCATAGACTGCAAATAAATACATATGATACTCTGATTACATGTTATATTTGCAATTATTCCTGCTCAGATCAATAATACATTTACAATATATACATATAGTGGTATAAATAAACACAGAGATATGACAGACAACATTGTTTTGAACCAAAAAAGGGACATGTAAATATGTTTGCAGAAGATTTCTGGCATAATACACACACACAGACACACACATATTATATATATATATATATATATATATATATATATATATATATATATATGTGTGTGTGTGTGTGTGTATATACCCCAAATAAGCCTGATGAATCAAAAGCTTTAACCAAGATGCCAAGGAAATGGCAGAAGCTTTCTGACCTTTCCTAGAACCAAAAAAGACAGCAAATAGAATAGAAGTATTCCTGAAATCTTTAGTAGCTTCAACATAATATTTTAAATCTCTTACAACATCCAGAGAATGTAAGGATCTCTCCAAAAGAGGGAACAACAATTTCCCTATTAATGTTATTATAATTCACAACTTTAGGTAAAAATATAAATGAAGTCTGCAAAACTGTTTTATCCTGATGGAAAATCAGAAAAGGAGACTCACAAGAAAGAGCAGATCATTTAGTAGTTTAATATCCAAAGAATGCATAGGCTAAAAATGAGGAGCCTGTAAATCCTTCAAAGCCAAATTAAAACTCCAAGGAGAAGAGATTGATTTAATGGCATGCTTGATACGGACCAAAGCCTGTGAAAAACAGTGAATATCAGGAAGCTTAGCAATCTTTCTGTGAAATAAAACAGAAAGAGCAGAGATTTGTCCCTTCAAGGAACTTGCAGACAAACCTTAATCCAAACCATACTGAAGAAACTGTAAAATTCTAGGAATTCTAAAAAAATGCCAAGAGAATTTATGAGAAGAACACCATGAAATATAAGTCTTCCAAACTGGATAATTAATCTTCCTAGAAACAGATTTATGAGCCTGTAACATAGTATCAATCACTGAGTCAGAGAAACCTCTATGACTAAGCACTAAGCGTTCAATTTCCATAACTTCAAATTTAACGATTTGAGATCCTGATGTAAAAACGATCCTTAAGACAGAAGGTCTGGTCTTAAAGGAAGTGGTCAAGGTTGGTAATGGGATATCAGGACAAGATCCGCATACCAGAACCTGTGAGGCCATGCTGGTGCTACCAGAAACACAAAATATTGTTCCATGATAATCTTGGAGATCACTCTTGGAAGAAGAACTAGAGGTGGGAAATATAAGCAGGTTGGTAAAACCAAGGAACTGCTAACACATCCACCAACTCCGCCTGAGGATCACTGGACCTGGAGAAGTACTTGGGAAGTTTCTTGTTTAGATGGGAAGCCATTAGATCTATTTCTGGAAGACCCCACATCTAAACAATCTGAAAAAACATTTCTGGATGGAGAGACCACTCCCCCAGATGTAAAGTTTGAAGGCTGAGATAATCCGCTTCCCAATTGTCTACACCTGGGATATGTACTGCAGAAATTAAACAAGAGCTGGATTCCGGCCAAGAAAGTATCCAAGATACTTCTTTCATAGCTAGGAGACTGTGAGTCCCACCCTGATGATTGACATATGCCACAGTTGTGATCTTGTCTGTCTAAAAACAAATGAATGGTTCTCTCTTTAACATGTCAGAAACCCCCAGACAGCTCCCCAACCTGAAAGACTTGCATCTGTTGTGATTACAGTCCAGTTTTGACAAACAAAAGCCCCTTGAACTATACGATGGTGATCTAACCACCAATTCAGAGAAAGTCGAACATTGGGATTTAAGGATATTAATTGTTATATCCTTGTATAATCCCTGCACCATTGATTCAGCATACAAAGATGAAGAGGTCTCATATGAAAACAAGCAAAGGGGATCGCTTCCGATGCTGCAGTCATGAGACCTAAAACTTCCATGCACATAGCCACTGAAGGGAATGATTGAGACTGAAGGTTTTGACAAGCTGAAACCAATTTCATTTGTCTCTTGTCTGTTAGAGACAGAGTCATGGACACTGAATCTATCTGGAAATCTAAAAAGGTGACCCTTTTCTGAGAAATCAAGGAACTTTTCAGTAAATTGATCCTCCAACCATGTCTTTGAAGAAACAACACTAGTTGATTCATGTGAGATTCGGCAGAATGTAAAGACTAAGCTAGTACCAAGATATCGTCCAAATAAGGAAACACTGCAATACCATGTTCTCTGATTACAGAGAGTAGGGCACTGAGAACCTTCAAAAAATTATTGGAGCTGTCGCTAGGCCAAATGGAAGAGCGACAAATTGGTAATGCTTGTCTAGAAAAGAGAATCTCAGAAACCGATAGTGGTCTGGATGAATCGGAATATGAAGATATGCATCCTGTAAGTCTATCGTGGACATATAATGACCTTGCTGAACAAAAGGCAGAGCAGTCCTTATAGTCACCATTTTGAAAGTTGGCACTCTTACAAAATGATTCAAAATTTTCAGATCCAGAACTGGCCTGAATGAATTTTCTTTCTTTGGGATAATGAATAGATTTGAATAAAACCCCAGAAACGGAACTGGTATGATTACCCCTGAAAGCTCTAGATCTGAAACACACTTCAGAAAAGCCTAAGCCTTCACTGGATTTGCTGGAAGGTGTGAGAGAAAAAAATCTTCTCACAGGATGTCAGAATCCTATTCGATACCCTTGAGAGACAATACTCTGAATCCACTGATTTTGGACAGAATCTGCCCAAATGTTTTGGAAAAATTTTAATCTGCCCCCACCAGCTGAGCTGGAATGAGGGCTGCATCTTCATGCAGACTTGGGGGCTGGCTTTGGTTTATTAAAAGGCTTGAAATTATTTCAACTTGAAGAAGGTTTCCAACTGGAACCAGATTCTTTGGGGGAAGGATTGGCTTTCTGTTCCTTATTCTGTTGAAAAGATCGATAAATATTAGGAGCTTTAGATTTACCATTAGATCTTTTATCCTGAGGCAAAAAAACTCCCTTCCCCCCAGTGACAGTTGAAATAATTGAATCCAACTGAGAACCAATTAAATTGTTACCTTGGAAAGAAAGAGATAGTAATCTAGACTTAGATACCATGTCAGCATTCCAATATTTGAGTCACAAAGCTCTTCTAGCTAAAATAGCTAAAGACATAGATTTAATATCAATTTTGATGATAACAAAAATAGCATCACAGATAAAATGATTAACATGTTGAAGCAAGCAAACAATTCTAGACAAATCAGGATCTGTTTCCTGTTACGCTAAGCTTTCCAACCAAAAGGTTGATGCAGCTGCAACATCAGCCATAGATATAGCAGGCCTAAGAATATAGCCAGAAAATAAATAAGCTTTCCTTAGATAAGATTCAAGTTTCCTATCTAAAGGATCCTTAAAAAAGTACTATCTTCCATAGGAATAGTAGTACGTTTAGCAAGAGTAGAAATAGCCCCATCAACTTTGGGGATTTTTTCCCAAAACTACAATCTAGTTGCTGGCAAAGGATACAACTTCTTAAACCTAGAAGAAGAAATAAAAGAAGTACCAGTCCTATCCCATTCCTTTGAAATCATATTAGAAATAGCATCAGGAACTGGAAAAACCTCTGGAGTAACCACAGGAGGTCTATAAACAGAATTGAAATGTTTACTAGTTTTAGTATCAAGAGGACTATATTCCTCAATATCCAAAGTAATCAACACCTCTTTTAAAAAGGAATGTATATACTCCATCTTAAATAGATAAGTAGATTTGTTAATATCTGAGGTAGGATCTTCTGAATCAGATAGATCCTCATCAGAGGAGGATAATTCAGTATGTGGTTGGTTATTTGAAATTTCATCAACTTTATGAGAAGTTTTAAAAGACCTTTAACGTTTATTAGAATGCAGAATAGCAGACAAAGCCTTCTGAATTGCATCAGCAATAAAATCTTTTATATTCACAGGGACATCATGTACATTAGATGTTGAAGGAACAACAGACATTGTACTAGTACTGATGGATACATTCTCTGCATGTAAAAGCTTATCATGACAACTATTTCATACTTCAGCTGGATATATAATCTTCACTAACTTACAACAGATACACTTAGCTTTGGTAGAACTGTTATCAGGTGGCAGGGTTCCAACAGTTGTTTCTGAGACAGGATCAGATTGAGACATCTTGCAAATGTAAGAGAAAAAAAACAACATATAAAGCAAAATTATCAATTTCCTTATATGGCAGTTTCAGGAATGGGAAAAAAATGCAAACAGCATAGCCCTCTGAGCATAAAAAAAAGGCATGCGGCATATAGGAAGTGGGATTTAATTAATTCAATTATTTGGCGCCAAGTATGACGCACAACGCAAAATGAATTTTTTTTGCTGATAACATCTGGAAATAATTTAACTCACGTCATGGCAGATGCAATCTTGTGCAAGGAAACCTGGTGTCAGCTAAGACGCTGGAAATGACAAATTTGCATCACCGAACATACCTTTGCGCCAAAATAATTCTCGCACCAAGAATGACGCAATAAATATCAGCGTTTTGCGACCTCGCAAGCCTAATTTTGCCCACAAAATTTCATGAAAAAAGCAATCAATTTTAAAAAAATACTATACCCCAGGTAAGAAAAAATAACTTCCTAAATATATTTCCCAATTTTGAAACTGATAGCCTGCAAATGAAATATACATAAACCTGACTCATGGCAAATATAAGTGCAATACATATATTCAAAACTTTATATTAATGCATAAAGTGCAAAACCATAGCTGAGAGTGTCTTAAGTAATGGAAACCTACTTACCAGAAGACACCCATCCACATATAGCAGATAGCCAAACCAGTACTGAAAAAGTATCAGTAGAGGTAATGGAATATGAGAGTATATTGTCGATCTGAAAAGGGAGGTAGGATATGAATCTCTACGACCGATAACAGAGAACCTATGAAAAGATTTCCTGTGAGAAAAACCATAGAATCAATAGGTGATACTCCCTTCACATCCCTCTGACAAACACTGTACTCTGAGAGAAATCGGGCATCAAAATGCTGAGAAGCGCATATCGCAAAAGAAAATAAAGCACAAACTTACTTCACCACCTCCATAGGGAGGCAAAGTTTGTAAAACTAAATTGTGGGTGTGGTGAGGGGTGTATTTATAGGCATTTTGAGGTTTGGGAAACTTTGCCCCTCCAGGTAGGATTGTATATCCCATATGTCACTAGCTCATTGACTCTTGCCAATTACATGAAAGAAAAATATCCCCCACAGTATGCAAGTCCCTAGGCCTACTTCATATTTTAATGGATATGAGTTAAGATTTAAATTAAAGGTTCCAGGAGCAAAATATACAGTAAAGACATAAGTTACCACACAGTTTTCTTTTTCAAATTAAATGGTTCTTTAATTATACACTTTTACCAAATATCGGGCCAGATTACGAGTGGAGAGCAAAATTCTGCTTTCACAGACACAATATTTGCACTCCACTTGTAATACCAGCACACACACAATTGTGTGCTGGCATTTGAGATGACCCGCAAGCGAACGCAACCTCACGTCTGTTTTGCGCTCATGAGAGCATGCTTCCCTAGGCTCCAATGGGAGCCTTTTTCTGATGCCGTCATACACAGCACAGAACCTAGCGCAGCGAAGGGGATAAGTTGCAGAGCGATAAGTAGCGAATTTAAAATATATGAATATATACATATATTGTTATGTGTTTATATGTGTATATACCGTACATATATTTATGTGTTAATATGTGTATATACAGTACATATATATTTATGTGTTAATATGTGTATATACAGTACATATATATTTATGTGTTAATATGTGTATATACAGTACATATATATGTATGTGTTAATATGTGTATATACAGTACATATATATTTATGTGTTAATATGTGTATATACAGTACATATATATATTTAAAGAGAACACACAGTTCCCCACAGACCGCAATATAAATGCGCCTTTCAGTGCCTTTTTTTTTTTTTTAACTCCCCACACCCGCACACTTCAACCCCATAAAACTGCATTTTTTTTTAAATGCTACAATTTATTTAAAATAATAAATGGACCTCACAGATTATTTTGGGGGTAATTAGGGGATATTTTAAAAATTAGCTAAAGATCTGACCTCTGGTTAATTTTTGAAGTGCTAATTGCTACCGCAAGCACATAGTAGCAATAACTTGTAATGGCTGGTTATTTATGGTGCGCCCATAAACAGCCAATTTGGCCATTTACAGACGCGCAATAAATTAGCGCTCCATTTGTAATCTAGCCCATTATGTTAATATAGTATAAACTTTAGATACAGTCTCTAGATATACGTTTAGGGCACAAATATATGTAAATAGAGAGTTCTACATGTACTGTAATTTATATCTGCCCATCGATGCTTAAAGGCACATTAAAGTATGATCCTATCCATTTAAATATTTTTGAAGTTTTCTAAATTTTAAAGAATAAAAGGTAATTTATAGAATGTTCTTATTTCAATGGACAGTCTTTTAATAGCACATAAAGTAATCCTTTACAATTATAAACTATGACTAATCTGGCAGGCAGAAGCAATTCCTTTCTCTTTGAAATTAGGTATCAAAGATACAATTTCTTGTATAGAAATCAGTGGGGAATAATCATGAGTGCATCATTAGTAAAGAGGCTGTATGGCATGTAATCAACTCATACATTTCAAGATAAAAATAGATATTATTTTGTTGACATTTGGCCTATATTTATAAAGTAAAAACAGAAAGCTTTATGGATTAAACTGCATAATTATCTAGGTAAAAATTGTCTTTAAAATTGGAAAGAAACGTACTATGAAATATTTCGAGTATTTGCATTATTTTGGTTATAAGAAAAAAAAACATATTAAAATATGTTTGAAAGTATATTTAAAGGGTCAGTCTACACCAGAATTGTTATTGTTTTAAAAGATAGATAATCTCTTTTTTACCCATTCCCCAGTTTTGCATAACCAACACAGTTATATTTATATATTTTTTACCTCTGTGATTATCTTGTATCTGAGCCTCTGCAAACTGCCCCTTTTTTCAATTATTTTGACAGACTTGCAGTTTAGCCAATCAGTGATAGCTCCCAGGTAACTTCACGTGCATGAGCACAGTGTTATCTATATGAAACCCATGAACTAACACCCTCTAGTGGTGAAAAACCTGTTAAAATGCATTCTTAAGTGGCAGCCTTCAAGGTCTAAGAAATTAGCATATGAACCTTGTAGGATAAGCTTTCAACTAAGAATACCAAGAGAACAAGCAAAATTGGTGATAAAAGTAAATTGGAAAATTGTTTAAAATTACATGCCCTATCTGAATCATGAAAGTTTATTTTGGACTAGACTGTCCCTTTAAATTAGATCATAATAAATATTAGAATAACTAATAATTTATTGTGTTTTCAGTAATTAATACTGTATTTATTTGGTCAGCAAAAAAAACATTTTCCCTAAATATTGATACAATAAAATAGCATTGGATATTTGCAATTAAGAAAAATATCTTTAAACTTTGACAGCAGAACTAAGACTGTTATCTAATGGATCTTAATATAAAGGTGTCTTAATACAATCAAATAAAAATATGCATAGAAATAACTGAGTCAATCTTTTTGTTAAAAAGTAATTAAAGTACAATCAGCAAACACTCAAATGGAAATGAAAGGTTATAAAAAGATTAGTGTTTATAGAAATATTTTCATACTTTTCTTATCTAAAGTTAAGAACCATAAACAACGTTAAATGGTTCTTATTGAACTCATTGACAACTTCTTGGCAGAGGACAGCGCATTTTCCTCAAGAATTTGATAGTATTTTGCCCCATCCATTATTAATTTCTATCCTGACAAGTGCCTGCTGCAGAGAAACAGTCACATAGCAGGATATTACCACCTCCATGCTTTACTGTTGGTATGGTGTTATTTGGATAGTGAGCTGTATTAGAATGTTGAGGCCAAATAATTTAATTTTAGTCTCATCTGACCATAACACCTTTTTCCATGTGTCCTCAGAATCTCCTAGGTGTGTTATGACAAAGCTCAGTTGTGACTGCATGTGGCCTTTCTTGAGGAGTGGCTTTTTTTCTTGCAACCTTCCCATACAAGCCACATTTGTGGAGAATCCATGATATTGTTGTCACATGCACACAATGACCACTCTTAGTCATAAATTGCTGTAACTGCTTCAGAGTTGCTGTGGGACTCTTCGTAGCCTCTCTGACCAGTTTCCTCCTGGCTCTTTCATCCAGTTTGGCGTGACGTTCTGATCCAGAGAGGGTCTGTGTTGTACCAAATACCTACCACTTCTTAATAATAGACTTCACTGTGCTTCTAGGCATTGATAAAGGTCAAACGTTCCTGCAAAAAGAACAAACAAAAGGGCGCATCATGTGTGTATCAGCAATTCCAAATGGTACTCCTATTGGGGTTTGTATATTTGCAGGGTACTCACATTTGGTAGCAGCACTCAATTGTGCTTATAGACGCAGACTGAAGATTTATAGTGCTTCAACTCACTATTCTCCAGCAATCTGGAACTCCAATGATAGGTGTATCAAAGGTAGAAAAACAGAGACCAAACGGTTTGTTTAAAATTTGAATGTGAATTTAATCATAAAGATAAAATAGATAAAAAGGTCATATAGACCCACAAGGACCAGGGTATTAACAGACTGGTTAACCCTTAATGCACTGCAACACATTTCTCTGCTTCCCAACAATTTCTTCAGGATTTATTAAAAATCCACGTTACTTTAGGATGGACTGTATTGAACATCTTTTGGACTGAAGTTTTAACTTTTAATATTATATATTTTGAATATATTTTTTACATATTATTTTTTTAAATATATTTTATACTTTTTATTTTTTTATCTTTATTTTTTACTTTTTACTTTTTTCTTAAATTTTTTATTATATTGCAAATTGCAATTATTATTTTCATCAAGTACATAGTGCCACCTTGTGCTCCCAGAGAGCGTCTCTTTCTGGTAGGCATTGATAAAGCCTTTGATATTTTCTTGTATTCATCTCTTTACTTGTGCCTGTCTACAACATTATCCCGGAGATCTATTGACAGTGCTTTGCCACCCATAATTGATTGTTTAATTCAGTTGCACTACCAGGGACTGAGATTTTCCTTTTCATGACAGACTGATATTCTGCAAAAGGTACAGGGATGCATGTGTGTGTTCAAGACTGCTGAGCATGTGCACATGTGAAGTATTGCACAAGATTACATGGTCTCTCTGAATTCATGTGCACAAGTGAAGTATTACACAGTCTCTCTGTGAGAATGTGTGCGCGCAAGACTGCTGAGCATATGCACAAGTGAAGTACAGGGAGTGCAGAATTATTAGGCAAATGAGTATTTTGACCACATCATCCTCTTTATGCATGTTGTCTTACTCCAAGCTGTATAGGCTCGAAAGCCTACTACCAATTAAGCATATTAGGTGATGTGCATCTCTGTAATGAGAAGGGGTGTGGTCTAATGACATCAACACCCTATATCAGGTGTGCATAATTATTAGGCAACTTCCTTTCCTTTGGCAAAATGGGTCAAAAGAAGGACTTGACAGGCTCAGAAAAGTCAAAAATAGTGAGATATCTTGCAGAGGGATGCAGCACTCTTAAAATTGCAAAGCTTCTGAAGCGTGATCATCGAACAATCAAGCGTTTCATTCAAAATAGTCAACAGGGTCGCAAGAAGCATGTGGAAAAACCAAGGCGCAAAATAACTGCCCATGAACTGAGAAAAGTCAAGCGTGCAGCTGCCAAGATGCCACTTGCCACCAGTTTGGCCATATTTCAGAGCTGCAACATCACTGGAGTGCCCAAAAGCACAAGGTGTGCAATACTCAGAGACATGGCCAAGGTAAGAAAGGCTGAAAGACGACCACCACTGAACAAGACACACAAGCTGAAACGTCAAGACTGGGCCAAGAAATATCTCAAGACTGATTTTTCTAAGGTTTTATGGACTGATGAAATGAGAGTGAGTCTTGATGGGCCAGATGGATGGGCCCGTGGCTGTATTGGTAAAGGGCAGAGAGCTCCAGTCCGACTCAGATGCCAGCAAGGTGGAGGTGGAGTACTGGTTTGGGCTGGTATCATCAAAGATGAGCTTGTGGGGCCTTTTCGGGTTGAGGATGGAGTCAAGCTCAACTCCCAGTCCTACTGCCAGTTTCTGGAAGACACCTTCTTCAAGCAGTGGTACAGGAAGAAGTCTGCATCCTTCAAGAAAAACATGATTTTCATGCAGGACAATGCTCCATCACACGCACCCAAGTACTCCACAGCGTGGCTGGCAAGAAAAGGTATAAAAGAAGAAAATCTAATGACATGGCCTCCTTGTTCACCTGATCTGAACCCCATTGAGAACCTGTGGTCCATCATCAAATGTGAGATTTACAAGGAGGGAAAACAGTACACCTCTCTGAACAGTGTCTGGGAGGCTGTGGTTGCTGCTGCACACAATGTTGATGGTGAACAGATCAAAACCCTGGCAGAATCCATGGATGGCAGGCTTTTGAGTGTCCTTGCAAAGAAAGGTGGCTATATTGGTCACTGATTTGTTTTTGTTTTGTTTTTGAATGTCAGAAATGTATATTTGTGAATGTTGAGATGTTATATTGGTTTCACTGGTAAAAATAAATAATTGAAATGGGTATATATTTGTTTTTTGTTAAGTTGCCTAATAATTATGCACAGTAATAGTCACCTACACACACAGATATCCCCCTAAAATAGCTATAACTAAAAACAAACTAAAAACTACTTCCAAAACTATTCAGCTTTGATATTAATGAGTTTTTTGGGTTCATTGAGAACATGGTTGTTGTTGTTCAATAATAAAATTAATCCTCAAAAATACAACTTGCCTAATAATTCTGCACTCCCTGTATTGCACAAGATTACACGGTCTCTCTGAATGCTTGTGTGTGCGCAAGACTGCTCAGCTTGTGCACAAGTGAAGTATTACACAGTCTCTCTGAGAGCATGTGTGTGTGCAAGACTGCTGAGCATGTGCACAAGTGAAGTATTACATGGTCTCTCTAAAAGCATGTGTGTGCGCAAGACTGCAGAGGATGTGCACAAGTGAAGTATTGCACAAGATTACACTGTATCTCTGAATGCATGTGCACTAGTGAATTATAACACAGTCTCTCTGAGAGCATGTGTGTGCGCAAGACTGCTGAGCATGTGCACAAGGGAAGTATTACATGGTCTCTCTAAGTGCATCCGATTGTTTGATGCATCCGGGAAAAACCTTGTCAGGAGAAGAAAAGGTGAGCACTACCATCAGTCATGTGTCATTCCAACAGTAAAGCATCCTGAGACCATTCATGTGTGGGGTTGCTTCTCAGCCAAGGGAGTGGGCTTACTTACAGCCATGAATAAAGAATGGTACAAAAACATCCTCCAAGAGCAACTTTTCCCAACCATCCAAAAACAGTTTGATGACGAGCAATGCCTTTTCCAGCATGATGGAGCACTTTGCCATAAGGCAAAAGTGATAACTAAGTGGTTTGGTGAACAAAACATTGAAATTTTGGGTCCATGGTCAAGAAACTCCACAGACCTTAATCCCATTGAGAACCTGTGATCAATCCTCAAGAGGCGGGTGAACAAAAAACTCTCCACAATTTCTGAAAAATTCCAAGCATTGATTATGCAAGAATGGGATGCCATCAATCAGGATGTGGCCCAGAAGTTGATTGACAGCATGTCAGGGTGAATTGCGGAGGTTTTGAAAAACTTTTCAAAACTTTTGGCCAGGACTGTATATCCTGTCTTTTATATAGAAAGTCTTTTATTATTTCAGCATTATTAAACTTTCTTACAACTGCTATATTTAAATCTGTAATATGAAACCTTGGCAATTAGGTTTTATTTTTATTTTTTAAAAGACTTTATTGACGTAATTTCAATGTTACAAATATTCAAAGTACAATTTGTCATTACACTATGAACATTAAGGGGCATATTTATCAAGTTCCATATGAAGCTTGATGCCCTTGTTTCTAGCGAGCCTTCAGGCTCGCCGGAAACCGAAGTTATGATGCACAGGTATAAAGACCGCTGCTCCATAACTTGTCCGCCTCCTTTGAGGCCTCAGACCGAAATCAACCTGATCGAATATGATCGGGTTGATTGACACCCTCTGCTATCGGCCGGTTGGCCGCAAATGTGCAGGGGGCGTCATTGCACCAGCATTTCACGAGAACAGCGTGTGGCACACATGATACGCTACTTTGTATCATGTCTGCTCGCACATTGATAAATATGCCCCTAAGGGTCTATTGTCTAATAGTATTTCTGACTAATCTGTTTTATTGTTACATCCAGGCTTATAATCCAGGATAACAAGATTTCTTAAGATGAAGATTTCCATGTCCAAGTTATATATCTTTTGTGTCCTTCCTTTGGAGTTTACAATTTTTTCTTTTGCATAGTCAATAAATATTTCAAAAACCAAAAACCATTTCTCTATCTCTTATTTTAACAAATGTAATTTCCAGCTGAGTAAAGGTATTTTGGTAAATGCTTTGTGTTACTATGTGGGGGAGGCAAGTAAAGATGAGTGTTTAGGTGTTAATTAAGGTTGAAGGGGAGGGTGAGAGGGGTAGGAATAGAATGAAAAAAGAAAAAATTGAAAATGAAATTGGCCTGCAGTATTTTAATTAATACTTTGTCCTTAGATACATAAATGATGTGTGGTTTTACAGAGTTTTATTCCATATACAGTAGCTAATATTGTCTTGTGTGTATCTAGCCTGTGCATTTTAAGGTAGTGGTATCTTTCTTGAAGCAGTATGTCATATACCTGTGAGTACCAGTCAGACAATGTTGGCGGGTTAAGTGATTTCCAATTTTTGAGTATTAATTTTTTAGCTCCTGTACACATGACTAATAACATGGCTTGTTTAGCCTCCATTTGGAATTTGGGTAGTGATTGAAATAATATTATGTCGGGAGTATTGTGGATAGTGGTTTCTAGTATCTCTGACATTATTACTAATACTTCTGTCCAGAAGTTTCTTAGTTTTGGGCAAAACCACCAAATGTGGAGAAGTGAACCTTCTTCACCGCAACCTCTCCAGCATGCTGCACTTAGGGAAGGGTATATGTTGTGTAATCTTGTCAGTGTTATATACCATCTTTATAGAAGTTTAACGTGTGATTCCTGTATAGTAGCCAAGACCGAGAAGCGTTTCATCAATTTAAAAGATCTTATCCATATACTGTGGCCTATTTCTGCCTCTAGCTCCCTGCTCCATCGATACATATATTTAGGTAGGGTTGTTGCATCTGGGATGAGAACAATTTTGTATAACATTAAGGTGAGGTGTCTTGGTGTATTATTATGGATGCATAGGTTCTCAAATGGAGTGATTTCCCTATTTATTATGTTTGTTTGTGAAACAAAGTGTTTGAGTTGGTGGTAATAAAGCCAAGAGACTTAAAAAAATATACCACCATGGCTCTCTTGAAGTTGAGTATATGTTTTAAGATTCCCATTTTCTACTATGCCATAGAAGGATCCCTCTTTTAGGTTATATTTTTTTTTTGCTGCAGGAACCTAATTGATGATAGGGTAGTTCAGGGTTTTTGATAATTGGAAGCAGAGGAGAAGTTTTAGAAATATGTGTGTTGGTAGCTATAATTTTATCCCAATCGGCCAAGACCTCCGCCATCATGGGGTATTTAGCAATTGATGTTGGTCTTTTTTGAGGAGGTATCCATGCTAAAGTGCTAATATTGTTAAGTTTAAATATTTGTCTATCTAATTGGACCCAGGATTTTTGAGAGGTATTGTAAGACCACTCAACAAGTCTCTGTAAAAGTATGGCTTTTCTATATGTAGTGAGATCCGGGATCCCCATTCCCCTTTGTCTCTGGGTAGGTACATGGTTTTCTTTGTGATTCTAGTTGTTTTATCCACCCATATGAACTGTTCAATAATTTTTTTGTAATTGAGTGAGGTAGCCTGTGGGAAGTGATATAGGAGTAGTTTGTAGAACGTATAGAATGCATGGTAGTATGTTCATTTTTATAAAATCTATTTTCCCTAAACAGGATAGCGGTTTCTTATTCCAGGAGGAGAGGTCCCTGGAGATATCATTTTTAAGAGGTATGTAATTATGTTTGAATAGGTCTACAGGGTCTGGTGTAAGATTTATGCCTTTTTAAGTTTATTTATTGTGATTTTGATATGTAAGTCGTTGTGAAGTTGTTGGATATATTGGGATGCGAGTTAATGTTGAGAAGTTCAGATTTTTTTCAAATTCAAAAGGAATTTTGTGACTTTACTATATGCTTGCAGTTCATTTAGAAGTTCTGGGACTGAGGATTCTGCTTTTGTCAATGTAAAGACGATGTCGTCAGCATAAAGGGCTTGTTTGTATTCCCTGTCTCCAACTTTTATTCCTGTGATGTTGTTATTTGATCTAATTTTTTGGGCTAGTATCTCTATTGACAGAGTAAAGAGGAGGGGTGAGAGTGGGCATCCCTGTCTTGTGCCATTACTTATAAGAAATGATTCCGATAGGGTACCATTTATTTTGATTTTGGCGTTTGGATTCGAGTAAAGTGCAAAAGTCATGATTAAGAATGACTTAGTAAATCCCATCTTCTCCATCACCCAACGCAGGAAAAGCCAGTCGACTCTGTCAAATGCCTTCTCCACATTGCTCGAGAACAAGACAGAGGAATCCTCATTTGTCTAGCATGGGTTATCAGCTTAAGCACTTTGATAGTATTGTCTCTGGCCTCCATACCAGAGACAAATCCCACTTGATTATTTGATATTAACTCTGTGAGGTAATTTTGTAATTGGTTTGCAAGAATCTTGGCCAGAATTTTCATGTCAGAATGTATTAATGAGATGGGTCAAACATTTTCAGGGCTGTTTGCTGGTTTGCCCGGTTATAGAATTATGGTTATGTGCAGCTCTAAGAGATTTCTGGATAATAGAGGCTTGTCCCTTAAGGTGTTAAATAATTCTTATAAGGGTGTGGACAATATGGCTTAAATTTCTTGTAGTAACTTTCATTAAGACCGTTCGGTCCCAGGCTTTTGCCTGCCGGCATATCTTTTATAGCTTGAAGATTTATCCCCAGTTATTGGTGTGTCTAAAAAGTATGTTGTTTCTTTAGTTAAGGTTGGGAGCTCTAGATCTTGGAGGTATTTATCAGTATGTCTCTTGACTAGTGGGAAGTCTTGAAATCTGGGGTGTTTGGTTATTGGAGGGGTGTGTTGTGATGTAGTTTTTCAAATGCGAGTTTAGTCAATTGACAAGCAAACAAAATACAATAATTCAATAGAGATAGATGAGTATAAACAATATTAACTATCAAGGTTTGTCAAACTAAACAGTTCAAAAATAATGGAATATAAATTAAATTCAATTAAATGGGAGAATTATCCCCATGACTGGCATAATATGTGGTTTCTTAATACCTACCCAGTCTGGGGTCTCAGACTGGGGGTTTTACTATTGGCTTAAGTAGAATAGATGTAGTAGGGGTCATTATAGTATAATACAAATAGAGGACGCTAATAGGTTGTAAAAACGTAAGTGTTTGCCTGTGTTATAACCTGTATTGTGGTCCTGTCACTAAGTATAAGTAATGGTTGCTAGTGTGTTTGCAATTTGGTGTTTCAGTTGGTGGCAAGGCATAGTAGGAAGTCTAGTGTTATTTCTCTTTTGTGTGTGTACATCCTGTCTTAATACATTTGTATAAAGTATACTGATTTTTGCAGGTGTTGTCAATCTTATAAACTTTCTATCAGTATAACTCCTATAGTAAAAAAAGGTATAGGAACCTATCAGAAACAGATTATTAAATTCTTTAAACAATAAATGTATACAATAACAATCAAAACTAACAAACTGCAATCAACATTATAATTAGCAACCATGTTAAAAAAGATATCATAAAATGGAGATGTATGCGAGGCCCCAGCGGTAATATTGGAATGTTCATCCTAGTTGTGTCTTCTTGTGGTATGGGCATATCCCTTGAGGAGTTTCTGTTCTGTGCTACCTGAAGAGGCGTCTTTCAAGGATAGTGCTTCATAAAAGAGGCTCAGATCAGTACCTGGTCTGTATATAGCTGTTTGGTTATTATTGTTAGCAATAATATATACCGGGAATCCCCCATTTATATGGTATATTTTTGCACTAGGAGACGTTGTTTTATTAATGATTTAGCTCTCTTTCTTCTCCTGCATGGTAGATGGGCTGCTTAGCTCTGGTATTTTGAAGTAGCTCTTCTTTGTCCTTGTAGCTCAGGAACTTTACAATAATGTCCCTAGCCTGAGCTTTGGCAGGGGTTTTTTGGCCTCAATGCCCTATGGGCCCTCTCTCTATTGGTATGTCTGGCTGCCACTGAAATTCCCTTTATTACCCTGAATAATGTCTGGAGGTAACCTTCTATAGCTGAAGGATGTATGGTCTCAAAACTCCACAATGTACAAGTTGTTCTTGCAACACCTGTTGTCTAAAATCCTCTATTTTGTCATTGAGGAACTGTAGGTTGTCTGCATAGTTCTGAATTTCTTTGGAGTTATGTTGGATTGAAACCGTTGCCTTCATTTGCAAGGTGTCTTCTTTTCGTAACCCATGATGTCAAGAGCACTAAGATCAATTTTAGGTCACCAAAAAAGGCTTCTCATCTCTTTCACTAACCCCCTTGATGTCCTCCTTGGAGGATAAAATTAGTAGATCTACTTTAGTAACGTTATTGGGGTGTTTGCTGCTCTGGGCAGTGAGTGATTGCAGAGTGCTGTTCTGGTGGTAGCCATTTCTCCTCTGCTTGTATCTAGGGGTGTTTCAACAGGTTTCAGATACTGGTTTAATGGTTCTGCAGGGTGATGATTTTTATCTGTTTTACTTTGTCCTTTTATTAGGCATTACATATGATTACCTTGCAATAAAGAGAGAAATGTTTTATAATATCTGATGTCTGTAAAGAAGTGCACTTGAAGTGGTTAATGTAATTCAGTCACTTTTCATGAGCTTTCTGTAGTGGTATGTCCCCCTTTGATATCTTTATGAAGCTGATTATGATATATGTAAATAGTATTTATGTTTTTGGAGTTTCCTTTAAAGGATTACTTTCTGTTATAATTTTTAAGCTAAACAACTAACATATTAAAGTTAATAAACATTAATTAAAACCTACTGACCTATATTTTCTCCAAAACAAAGTTTCATAACGTTCTAAAAGTTATATCTTTTATTCGCCGATGATGTCACGTTATCCTGCCCCACTATTTTCAGCACTGCATGTTCAAAATACTTAATCCAATAACTTTGTGTTTAAAAGCGCCATTTTGAAACCTAGGTACTGTAAAACGGATTGGTACAGAGCAAAGGATACCCACGGAGTGGGTTTGGAAAACAATTAAATTTGCAGACAAGAATTTCTGATATACGGTAGAGATATGTTAATGAAATGCTATTGATAAAAAGCGTTATTTGGGGTAGTTAGTTTAGTAACAGGCATAGAAAATATATACTTACAGTGGCCCTTTAACTACCCTTGACTTGAGGTAGGACAAAGGACTTTGTAGCTATATATTTTTTCTTCTTTTCTTCATCAGGATGTTTAACAAGCTTAAAGGGACATTAAACCCAAATTTTCTCTTTCATGATTCAGACACAGAGGAATACAATTTTTAAACAACTTTCTAAGTATACGTATGTTATCTAATTTGCTTCATTCTCTTGATATTCCTACCTGAAAAGCATATCTAGATAGGCTCAGTAGATTCTGATTGGTGGCTGCCCATATTTGCCTCATGTGATTGGCTCACCCATGTGCATTACTATTTCTTTAACAAAGGATATCTAAATTTTGAAGCAAATTAGATAATATAAGTAGTTGGAATTTTGTTAAAATTGTATTCTCTGTCTGAATTTATGAAAGAAACATTTTGGGTTTAATGTCCCTTTAAATGCTGGTCTTTGGATGTTCACAGCGTATTCTCCTAAATTTGTATTTATATGCTTTCAGGGATCAGGGGTTTGTGCTCATTAGGTGTCCTTGTTCAAGCGTGTATTATTTTTAAGAAGTCACTGCTTAATCTAGGATGCCGGATTGTGCATCTATTTGCTGCTTACTTTGTGTCCGTCGAGCTTCATGTAGGTTTATATCTGAAGGCTGAGGGACTAGGCGTGTGTGCTGGGTTTATAGAGGCCTTATCTGTTGGAAACTGTGGTGAAACCAGTGTTACCTGATATTTGTGGGTGATCAGACACATGGAAACAGGGTCGGCAGATCTTACCCTTTTGCACTGCCTCTGATTTCTAACAGCTTATCGCAGCTCCTGGTGGATGAGGGAGCGTGCTGGCTGTGACGATCTTGGGAGTTTCGCGGTACTTGGTCCTCACTCTGTTGTAGCGGGTATTGTGTGCAGGTCTTCATTTTGTGCAACTCGTTTTTTTCCGCCTACAGATGCGGCAGTCCTGTTCTCTAATTATAATCCCCCTACTTGAGATGTAAAAGGTTGGTATAGGCACCTATTAAGCTTACTGTGCAGTCATAGGAATGAAGAGCCCTTCTAAAAAGCGTTCCGTCTCTCAGCGTGGCCAGACTCCGCCCCCCCCCGGTTTAAGTTTTAACCTGTGTTGTGCTAACATCCTGCCTGTTTTACTCCTGAAGTGAAAACATTTAGCCTGATTCTGGTCATAAATGGTAAGCATTTCCTCTCTGATTTCCTAGTATAGTATTTCAGATTTGGTAGCCATCGGGAAGAGAGATTTAATTGATATATGCAGTACGTTTCTCTTTGTCACAGCAAATTATTTTTGTCTTTATGTTGTAAGAATGAAGCAAATTAGATTATAGAAATAAATTGGACATTCGTTTAAAATTGCATACTCCATCTGAATCATTTAATTTTTGCAGCCAGAAAATATTTTTGTACAAACTTTTCTGAACAAAAAATTTGGAAATTTGTTTCCCTAAATATTCGTTGGCTGCACTATTCAGTATTTATTTTCTTTAAAATTAAATTAATACTGAAATATTTTTTAAACATTTTCGATTAAAAGGAATTAAATGTTTAGCACATCCATCTCCCAGGGTCTGCACTAAAGGACCTTCTCCTCTAGTGCAGGCCATGGGGAGTTAACACACTAAGCCTCCTTGTACTGTGCCAGGGGCTCTGTGAAGAGAGGCATCGGTTTAGTGTAGTTCTCCCAACGCGGTGAAGTATTAAACTCATACATTTTGTTTAAAGGAAATAGATGATAGCTGATGAATGTTTTTTCAATTTTCTTTAATTATGTTGGTGACATTCATTTGGATATTTGTTTAGTAAAAAATAAACCAACATCCAATTTTTGTTACAAATTTACATTTGTAATGAGAAGAATACACATAGGTTATATACTTGACCCAGCGCTAGTCTTTGTCTTTAATACTGACTTTTTTCTTATAGCAAAATAAGCAGACAATACAAAAAATAGTATACTATTCATGTTTTTATCTGTTTTATGAGATTATGCATATAATACAATTATGAAAACCTAGCTGTATCTTCTCTGGAGATCAACACATGGCTTCTTGGTTTGGAGACTGACGGCTAGATTTAGAGTTTTGTCGGTAAAGGACCCCCGCGTAGCTAACGCTGGCTTTTTTTCTGGCCGCTCCTTTAAAATAACTCATGGTATTGAGAGTCCATATAATGTCAGCAGTTAGGCTCCCAAAAGGAGTGTTGAGCATATTTAACAGCAGCTTCAACTCATCGATACCAGAGTTGCTTACGGACGCGGCCAGCCTCAAAAACGTGCTCGTGCACGATTCCCCCATAGGAAAACAATGGGCTGTTTGAGCTGAAAAAAAACCTAACACCTGCAAAAAAGCTGTTGTACCTGGTTAAAATAAATACAAAGTTACCTGTAAAATAAATATTAATCCTAAAATAGCTATAATATAATTATAATTTATATTGTAGCTATATTAGGATTTATTTTACAGGTAAGTATTTAGCTCTTAAATAGGAATAATTTATTTAATAATAGTTAATTAATTTTGTTAGATTTAAATTATATTTAACTTAGGGGGGTGGTGTAGTGTTAGGGTTAGACTTAGCTTTAGGGGTTAATACATTTTATTAGAATAGCGGTGAGCTCCGGTCGGCAGATTAGGGGTTAATAATTGAAGTTAGGTGTCGGCTTGTTAGCGAGGGCAGATTAGGGGTTAATACTATTATTATAGGGTTAGTGAGGCGGATTAGGGGTTAATAACTTTATTATAATAGCGGTGTGGTCCGCTCGGCAGATTAGGGGTTAATAAGGTGTAGGCAGGTGGAGGGCGACGTTTGAGGGGGCAGATTAGGGGTTAATAAATATAATATAGGTGTCGGCGGTGTTAGGGGCAGCAGATTAGGGGTACATAAGGATAATTTAAGTAGCGGCGCTTTGCGGTCGGCAGATTAGGGGTTAATTATTGTAGGTAGCTGGCTGCGACGTTGTGGGGGGCAGGTTAGGGGTTAATAAATATAATATAGGGGTCGGCGGTGTTAGGGGCAGCAGATTAGGGGTACATAAGGATAACGTAGGTGGCGGTCGGCAGATTAGGGGTTAAAAAAATTTAATCGAGTGGCGGCGATGTGGGGGGGCCTCGGTTTAGGGGTACATAGGTAGTTTATGGGTGTTAGTGTACTTTAGAGTACAGTAGTTAAGAGCTTTATGAAGCGGCGTTAGCCCAGAAAGCTCTTACCTACTGACTTTTTTCTGTGGCTGGAGTTTTGTCATTAGATTTCTAACGCTCACTTCAGACACGACTCTAAATACCGGAGTTAGAAAAATCCCATTGAAAAGATAGGATACGCAATTGACGTAAGGGGATCTGCAGTATGGAAAGTCCGCGGCTGAAATGTGAGGCGTATAGACCCTTTTTTGAGTGACTCCAAATACCGGAGGTAGCCTAAAACCAGCGTTAGGAGCCTCTAACGCTGGTTTTCACGGCTACCGCCAAACTCCAAATCTAGGCCTGAGAGACTCCAGCCACAATTTCCCCATTTATATGACCATCTACTTTGTGAGTACAGCATTTACTTTTATTTTTTTCCTTTAGATGTTATACATTTTCACACTATGTAACACCTTTTTTTCTTGGCATTTAGGACTTTTAATTACTCTTTACTATAAGTGATGTCGCAAATAGTTTGCCGGTGAATATTTCCCGGTGAACATAGCATTTGTTTCATCTGCCCCCTATTCGTCCATCATTGAGGAACTTTGACCCTCTAACCTCACAGTCAGCAGACACATTACAGTACAATCAGCGGCAGACACTCCACTCCAAAGAACCCTCCCACCTCCTGGACAGCATCCATTTTAGATTCATTGGAAGCTGCATTCTTAGTGAGAGAGGGACAGTGTAGCTGCTGCTGATTAAATAGGGAAATTGATAGCTAGGCTAGTGTATTCAGTGTCCACTACAGTCCCTGAAGGACTCATCTGATCTCTGCTGTAAGGACAGCACCCCAAAAAGCCCTTTTTAGGGCTAGAACATCAGTCTGTTTTTTGTTTTTTTTTCCCCTTTATAATCTAATTGCAGTTGCCTGCCTGCCAAGGCCACTTGCCCTAGTGCCTCCACTCATATCTGGTGTAACAGTAGTGTAAATTTTAAAAAAAAAACTTTTTTGACTGTGAAACATCAGTCTGCTAGTGTAATCTAATTGCAGGTTGCCTGCCTGCCAGCCGTGTGTGCCAGGCCCCACTTGCACAGTGCCCACCACTCATATCTGGTGTAACAGTAGTGTAAATTTTAAAAAAAAACTTTTTTGACTATGAACATCAGTCTGCTAGTGTAATCTAATTGCAGTTGCCTGCCTGCCAGCGTAGTGTGCAGGCCCACTTGCCTAGTGCCAACCACTCATATCTGTGTAACAGTAGTGTACAATTTAAAAAAAAAAACTTTTTTGACTGTGAAACATCAGTCTGCTAGTGTAATCTAATTGCAGTTGCTTGCCTGCCAACCGTGTGTGCCAGGCTCACAGCGTATACTGTGCCCCATTGCCCCAGTGCCACCACTCATATCTGGGTGTAACAGTAGTATAAATTTAAAAAAAAAAAAACTTTTTTGACTGTGAACATCAGTCTGCTTGTGTAATCTAATTGCAGTTGCCTGCCTGCCAGCGTGTGTGCCCAGGCCCACTTACCAGTGCCACCACTCATATCTGGTGTAACAGTAATGTAAATTATATAAAAAAAAATCTTTTTTTGACTGTGAAACATCAGTCTGCTAGTGTAATCTAATTGCAGTTGCCTGCCTGCCAGCGTGTGTGCCAGGCCACTTTCCCAGTGCCACCACTCAATGTCTAGTGTAACAGTAGTGTAAATTTAAAAAAAAAAACTTTTTTGACCTGTGAAACATCAGTCTGCTAGTGTAATATAATTGCAGTTGCCTGTCTGCCCTGCCAGCGTGTGTGCCAGGCCACCTTGCCCAGTGCCACCCACTCATATCTGGTGTAACAGTAGTGTAAATTATAAAAAAAAAAAAACTTTTTTTGACTGTGAAACATCAGTCTACTTGTGTAAATCTAATTGCAGTTGCCTGCCCTCGCCAGCGTGTGTGCCAGACTCACAGCGTATACTGTGCCCACTTGCCCACGTGCTACCACTCATATCTGGTGTAACAGTAGTGTAAATTTAAAAAAAAAAACTTTTTTGACTGTGAAACATCAGTCTGCTAGTGTAATCTAATTGCAGTTGCATGCTGCCAGCGTGTGTGCCAGGCCCACTTGCACAGTGCCACCACTCATATCTGGTGTAACAGTAAGTGTAAATTTAAAAAAAAAACTTTCTTTGACTGTGAAACATCAGTCTGCTAGTGTAATCTAATTGCAGTTGCCTGCCTGCCAGCGTGTGTGCCAGCCCACTTGCCTAGTGCCACCACTCATATACTGGTGTAACAGTAGTGTAAAATTTAAAAAAAAAAAAAAACTTTTTTGACTGTGAAACATCAGTCTGCTAGTGTACATCTAATTGCAGTTGCTTGCCTGCCAATGTGTGTGCCAGGCTCACAGCGTATACTGTGCCCACTTGCCCAGTGCCACCACTCATATCTGGTGTAACAGTAGTATAAATTTAAAAAAAAAAAAACTTTTTTGACTGTGAAACATCAGTCTGCTTGTGTAATCTAATTGCAGTTGCCTGCCTGCCAGCGTGTGTGCCAGGCCCACTTACCAGTGCCACCACTCATATCTGGTGTAACAGTAATGTAAATTATATAAAAAAAAACTTTTTTTGACTGTGAAACATCAGTCTGCTAGTGTAATCTAATTGCAGTTGCCTGCCTGCCAGCGTGGTGTGCCAGGTCACTTTCCCAGTGCCACCACTCATGTCTAGTGTAACAGTAAGTTAAATTTAAAAAAAAAAAACTTTTTTTGACTGTGAACATCAGTCTGCTAGTGTAATATAATTGCAGTTGCCTGTCTGCCTGCCAGCGTGTGTGCAGGGCCCACTTGCCCAGTGCCACCACTCATATCTGGTGTAACAGTAGTGTAAATTATAAAAAAAATAAAAACTTTTTTGACTGTGAAACATCAGTCTACTTGTGTAATCTAATTGCAGTTGCCTGCCTGCCAGTGTGTGTGCCAGACTCACAGCGTATACTGTGCCCACTTGCCCAGTGCTACCACTCATATCTTGTTTAATAGTAGTGTAAGTGTACATTTAAAAAAATAAAAACTTTTTGGACTGTGAAACATCAGTCTGCTTTTTTGTGCCAGGCTCACAGCGTATACTGTGCCCACTTACCCAGTGCCACCACTCATATCTGGTGTAACAGTAGTGTAAATTAAAAAAAAAAACTTTTTTGACTGTGAAACATCAGTCTGCTTTTTTGTGTAATCTAATTGCAGTTGCCTGCCTGCCAGCGTGTGTGCAAGGCCCACTTGCCCAGTGCCACCACTCATATCTGGTGTAACAGTAGTGTAAATTATAAAAAAAAAAACTTTTTTGACTGTGAAACATCAGTCTACTTGTGTAATCTAATTGCAGTTGCCTGTCTGCCTGTGCGTGTGTCAGGCTCACAGCGTATACTGTGCCCACTTGCCCTGTGCTACCACTCATATCTTGTTTAATAGTAGTGTAAGTGTACATTTAAAAAAATAAAAACTTTTTGGACTGTGAAACATCAGTCTGCTTTTTTGTGTCAGGCTCACAGCGTATACTGTGCCCACTTGCCCAGTGCCACCACTCATATCTTGTTTAATAGTAGTGTAAGTGTACATTTAAAAAAAAAAAAAAGTTTTTGGACTGTGACACATCAGTCTGCTTTTTTGTGTCAGGCTCACATTGTATACTGTGCCCACTTGCCCAGTGCCACCACTCATAGCTTGTTTAATAGTAGTGTAAGTGTACATTTAAAAAAAATAAAAAACTTTTTGGACTGTGAAACATCAGTCTGCTTTTTTGTGTCAGGCTCACAGCGTATATTGTGCCCACTTGCCCAGTGCCACCACTCATATCTTGTTTAATAGTAGTGTAAGTGTACATTTAAAACAAATAATAATTTTTGGACTGTGAAACATCAGTCTGCTTTTTTATGTCAGGCTCACAGCATATACTGTGCCCACTTGCCCAGTGGCACCTCTCATATCTTGTTTAATAGTAGTGTAAGTGTACATTTTAAAAAAATGACAGGCAGATGCAGGCCACCCCCGCAGGTGCCGTCGTGGTCATGGTGCTGTGATTCCTTTGGCCCTAGAATAATGCCCAGTGTTCAGAGACCACGTACCATGAACTTGAAAAGTTCTGAGGACATAGTTGACTTTTTAACACAGGACACCCAATCTTCTATAGCTTCCGCTCCGAACCTTGACGCACCATCCTCCTCCAGCTTAGCTTCGGGCAGCACCTCTCAATTTACCACTCACCCGCCTGCCGCCACCACTAACACTAGCACCACAGCCGCTTCACTTGATCTGTCAGAGGAGTTATTTACACATCAGTTGGAAGAAATGAGTGATGCGCAACCATTATTGCCAGAGGATGTAGATAACAGGAATATGTCTCAATCAGGCAGCATTACACACATGGATGTACGGTGTGATGATGACGATGTTGTACCCGCTGCGGGAGTTTGGTCTGTCACTGTGAAGCGGACGTAACCCATACACTACCTGATCGATACAACATCATACCTGATGTTTTAAAGCACGTTATTCCAAACAATTTAGGAATGTTAGGTGATTTATGCGCTTTATGGATTAAAACCAGACTCTGCATCAACTATGTAATTTTCAATGGGAGTTTTGCCATGGATCCCCCTCCGGCACGCCACAGTCCAGGTGTTAGTCCCCTTGAAACAACTTTCCCATCACTATTGTGGCCAGAAAGAGTCCCTGTGGGTTTTAAAATTCACCCTGCCCATTGAAGTCAATGGGGGTTCGCCCGGTTTGCCGGTTCGCAAACCTTTGCGGGAGTTCGCGTTCGCAGTTCGCGAACCCAAATTTTTAGGTTCGCGACATCACTATTTACTATTCATCCAGACCTTTTTTTCATAGAGCAGTGTATATATACAGTATATATATATATATATATATATATATATACATATATATATATATATATATATATATACATACACACAGTACTGTGCAAAAGTCTTAGGCCACCATTAGATTTGTTATTTTAGTAAAGTCTTAATAATATTATGCTCTATCCATGAGACAATAATTGGTTGCATATCACTTTAATCTCCCCTGTGAAATTATGTATATGACAGAGCCTCATCACTTTCTATGGGCCCTATGATGAAAGATTCTTCAGCTTGGAGGAGAAAATATATTGCAGACTTCACAGGGGCTGAACTCATTAAAATCTATAGGAAAAGGGTAAAATCTGGAAGTCCTGAGAGGTGAGAGCTGCCTTCCATAGAACGTAATCAGTGAAGTTAACAGTGGACCACCTGACACTGATATAAATTCCCAGTTTCCAGCAAATACAGATTAAACTGATATGTTTCACTACAATTTAACCTGCATCTGTCTCTAGTTTAGTATATATTTTTTTCTCTATCAGTTAAATAAGTGTATTGTAAATTTTGAGCAAACTTCACCTGCATACAGCTGGTGAGATCAATCAGTGAGTCCTGCTGGTATTAAATGTCTAGACCATATCATGAGAAGAGATAGATTAAGACAAACCTTGGGCATCCTATGATCAGTCAAAATAACTCCCCTGTCCCTCGCACATTCAGAAATTCTCTGTTTTATTTTATAATAGAACAAATAGAAAGTTACACAGAAATATACAAAATATGATACTAATTTGTTAAAGTAACACAAAAACTTTCAAAGCATATTTGGAATTTGTAAATTTACTGATTTAGATCTAAATGCAAAAAATACAAAATAGAAATTGCAAACCTTAAATGTAATACTACTTAAAGTACCCAATGTGAAGTCTAAAGTAATATAAAATACAAAGCACAAAGTTTAAGCATGACAAAACTCTCATGTCATGCATTGCTATATTGCACTGAACTTATATCTCCTTCACATTCATAAATGCAAGGAATGCCCCTAAAGAAGTATAGCAAATTTTAGAATTTTGTGAGAGATCTAGCAGTCCTGGAGGATCATTTTAGATTATCTCATCTATGTGGAGAGCTATTTGGGAAGCATATCTCATTTTTTTTGGGACTTCCAGGTTCGGTCTCTTAGTGAATTCTTGTGAAGTCTACAATATAATTTCTCTCCAAGCTGGAAAATATTCAATCATCAGGAACATTGTGATGATGAAATAATGAAAGAAGTAAGGAGAGAAGAAAAGTAGATGAGAGACCAGATATAACTATTACATTTTTATATATATAAGTTTTGGTCTGAGGAAGGGGTTTGCGTACCCCGAAACATCACCATTGAATAAATAAGGTATTATTTGAACTGAATCCAGTGAGTGCAGTCCCTACTTGTTGATACTCGTATATATATATATATATATATATATATATATATATTTTTTTTTTTTTTTTCTCATTACAATAAGTTGAAAAAACAAAACACCTTTTAAATAAAAATACTCATATCAAAAGAAGCAACATCCAAAAAAGCAGTGGATTCAAAATGGATTTCAAAAGCAAGAGAGAATAAGAAAATAAAATATATTTCATAGCGTAATACTGTATAGATGGTAAATGCCTTCAACGATAGCAATGTGGTATTCACATACTCTAGAGCTTAAATCCAGCTGTAAGATTAAGTGTCATTGTAATTAAACCAGGGGCACTGGAGGATAATTTCCTTTAATAATGTGTTATAAAAAGTATCTACTGATACAATGTTTTCACTTAAAACAACTTAAAAGAAAGTAGCAAAGCTTTTTTTTATATATATATATATATTTTACTGGAGAAAAAGCTTAAGCATTACAACAGTAAATACATATAATGTATACATCGATAAGTAGTAATATCAGTACATCAGAATTCAGCTGTAGCGGTTGCACAGCAACCTGATAAAAATGATACAGAAGAAAACTTGTTATTCATATAGAGATGTGTACATGTATGGTTGTAATATAGATGGTAGGAATAATATGAGAAACCCGTATGTTAGGGGAGAGTTGTCGGTCTGGATGAGAGGAGAAAAGAAAGGGTAGAAGAGATAAAAAGGGGGGAGAAATACCCACAAATCCCACATCTAGACATGGGTGGGGGAGATCGTGTAGCAGTGCACCTTCCACAAGTCAGGGGCCCCCTTAGTTTATTTTATCTTTTCCCATTCAGACCAAGCTTGACAGTTTAGATCTAGTTTGTTGTTGTGGGTAAATATTGGACACTCCATACTTTCTAAGTAACTTATTGTTTTAGAAACTTTGCTCCACATAGCGGGGCTGGTTTGTTTCCAGAGTCTGGCAATTGACAACTTAACTGCCGTGTACAAGTAGATACAAAGCAAGTTTTGAAGGGTGAAAGGGGACTTAATGCCTATATGAAAACGGATAGATTGTGGATAATTCCACATTAGAGAGTCTAGGCTAGCGCATTTACGTGAAAGCAGATTCCAGAAGGCGATAGCACCAGACATTCCCACCATATGTGAGCTGGTGCTCCCACCATGCCACATTCCCTCCAACATAAGGGGGAATTGAGAGGTGAAATTTTGAAAAGCCTCAGCTGGGTGAGATGCCATTGGGTACAAACTTTAAGATGCAGCTCCAAAAGAGATATGCAGTAAAAGGCTTGTTTGGTAAGTAATATTGCTTTAGACCACTCATCTTGTTAAGCCTGGAACTGTAGAGCTCTCTCCCATGAGATGATGATGAGATGATGCCAGCTGATTTGTGAAATATGGGTGGGTTATGTATATCCCAGTATGAGATTGATTGTACTCATGGGATTCTTTTAACAGTGGCCCATCTCTTTTCCCAATTAGTTGGTGCTCTTAAGGGATGATCAAGAAAGCCCTATGAGTATAGTAAGCTGTGTAATCTCCAAAACTCAAATATTAAAAGTTGTGTGGGGTTGTGAGTAGTGCAAAATTGTGATAGAGTGCTTAACCGTCCATTGGGAAAAAGGTCAGCAATGCATATGATGCATAGAAAAGGGTGTAAGTCTTTAAGAGCCTTAAGCAGGCCAGAAAGTGAGTGGGCTTGTGAGGGGTGTGGAGAAATCTGTAGGAGTCTATGGATTTTGCCCCAGAAACATAGGGCGAATACAATTATGGGATTTGGGATATTAAAGGAAGTCCTCACATGTCTAGGGTGCCAAAGAAGATCAGGAAAAAGAAACAGTTTCTGTAAGGTAGCCTGTTCAAGGGTCCACAATTTACGTTTGGAATGTTCCAGGGAAGTATGTGAGCGAATCTAGCAGCTTTGTGGTAACAAGCTAAGTTTGGGGCGCCAGGACCCCCTTTTAAAAGCGTTTGTTGTAATATTCTTGTTGCCACCCTTGGATGTTTATTTTTCCAAATAAAGTGATTGCAGATTTGCTGGAATTTCCTGGAATGGGATGGGTTCGAAAAAGGTAGGTAGGTTTGGGTAAAAGAGTCATCTTGAAGGCAGCAATCCTGCCCAGCCAGGAAATGCAAGGGACGTTCCAACTCTCTGTGTGTTTTTGGAATTGTTGTAGGAGTGGCTAAAAGTTAGATTCAATCATGGAGGAGATATTACAGGATAAATAGACTCCCAGGTGCTTGATCCATTGTTGTGACCAGTTGAACGTGTAAGTCCTCTTAAGCTCTAGGAGTTCTCTGTCAGGAACATTTATGGTATAGGCATCTGCTTTACATTTAATTTGTAAAAACTGACTTGGCCAAAGGTATTTAGAAGTCTAAATAGTGCGGGGAGAGATTTAGAATGGTCACTTAGGAAAATAGTAAGGTCGTCGGCGAAGAGCGTAGTTTTTTGTAGTGTGCCTGAGATTTCCACCCCTTTTATGTCTGTACTTCTAATTTCCTCTGCCAGGGGCTCCATGATCAGTGCAAATATAAGGGGGAACAGGGGGCACCCCTGTCTTGTCCCATTGGTAATGGGAAAGGAGGAAGAATGGAAACCTAAACCTCATATGGATGCAGAGGGGGATGAGTATAGTGCCTTAATGCTTGTGAAATACTGTGTGGGGAACCCAACTTTAGTTAAGACTTTGAATAGGTATCGCCAATTTACCCGGTCAAAAGCCTTTTCAGCATCAAGGGCCATATTGGTGCATGGAATCCCTGTCCTTTTGGCTTCGAAGTAGATATTGAGGATAAGCCTGGTATTGTCTGGACCTTCCTTACCTGGGGTGAAACCGACTTGGTCCCAGTCTATTAGTGATGGGAGAATGTGATTGAGTCCAGTGGCCAAGAATTTAGCCAATAGTTTCATATCTGTGTTAATTAGGGATATAGGGCAAAAGTGTTCACAAATGTTAGGAGTTTTTCCTGGCTTCAGAATTGTCACTATGGTAGCTTCTAGAAATTCAGAGGGGAGGGTTCCAGTCTGTCTTGCCTCTAAAAAAAACCTGAGTAAGTATTGAAGCGATAAGTGGGTGAAATATTTTATTAAAAAGGCCTGTGTATCCGTCTGGGCCTGGTGCTTTGTGGGGTTTCAAGGATTTGATGGCAAGGGACACTTCTTTTATGCTAAAAGGGGAGTCTAAAAATTATTTTTGCTCATCGGTCAAGGTTGTTGAGAGTTAGAGAGATAAGAAACTTCTGGTTGTCTCCCGTGGAGGGAGTTGAGATGTCTGGGGAGTTTTCTAGGTTGTACAGTTTAGAATAATATTTAGCAAACGCTTTTCCTATGCCAGTTTGCAAGCATATTGAACCGTCTGTGGTTTTTATGTAGGGGATATTTATTAGCCAATAGTTGATCGGCCTTATTGCCCTTAGCATAGTAGGTTTGTTTTAATGTTTGTATTTGGGTTTGAAGTCTTTTAGTTTTGTGGCATTCAATTTGTTTTCAACTGTTTCTATTTGTGCAAGTATGTTAGGGTCTAGCGTGTTCATATGCTTAGAGGTTAGGTGTCGCAATTGTATGTGTAATTGTGCTAGTGATCCACATAGTTTTTAGTTCTGATTTCAGTTTAATGAAAATCAGTATGCCTTGAAGGCGCCCCAGAGACAGAAGTCTCTTGCAGAGCCTGTGTCATTCATCAGTAGGAAATGTTTGATTTCTTCTTGAAGGTGGTTGACAGTGAGGGGAGAGGTGAGAAGCAACTTGAGCATTTTCCATGAGGGTCTGGAAGACATTGTGATGGGGGAGATGAGCACCATCAGTATGGGAGGGTGATCATACCAGGTGCAGCTAGGCATATGTATAAACTTTACACAGTCCAGGAGATACGGTTCCCAGAAGATTAAATCAATTCTTGTGTAGGTATTGTGGACGTTGGAGTAGTAGGAATAGTCTCTAGAGGTGAGATAAAAGGAGCACCATATATAAAAGAGATAGTACTGGGCAAGGAGGATGGAAAATTGCTTAGAAGTTCTGAGTGTGAGAGTGTTGTAAGGCTTATGGTTAGGAGAGTGTCTATCCATGATGGAGTCTGGAAGCTTGTTGAGGTCCCCAGCTTATAGTAGGTTTTTTGTTCTATGTACTGACAGGTAGCACAGAAACTTTCTAAGTGCTTTAATCTGTCCTGTGTTGGGACCATAGTAACAGGCGAGGGTAAAGGTGACATCGTCTAGCTTGCAATTAACAATAATGAATCACCATTGGGGGTCTGAGAATGAGTTCATTTTTTCATATAGGATATTTTTATGAATTAGTATCGCTACTCCTCTAGATTTTCCTATATAGGACGCAATTTTTACTATTGGTTAGTGTTTTAGAGGTATAGGGGATCCTGCTACACAAAGCGTTTCTGTAATGATAAATAAAGTCTTAACTAATATCTTTACTGTGGAATATTTGCTTTGAGCTTAATTTTGTAGCTGGCAATAATATTCAGAATAATACCACTAATTATCTTATAATCTACTTTCAGCAATTTATTCAAGTCAGTATTATCCTCAAGAATATGTGTCAAGAGGAGAATTAAATCATATTATTGCTTTTAGCACCGGAATAATAACGTTTCCTTAGCTGAGCTGGATATCACTTAAGCTATCTGTGAGAACAGGGTTAGTTTCAGTGTACAAACTTGATCAATACGTGAGTTCATAAGTTTTACTACTGAATACGTTAAACCTTAGACAGATAAGATTACACAGAGCCATCAAGTAAACAGTGGTTCCGAAGATGATATGAGACAATAACAATCAATTTATGTGAATGATAATATTTGGTAATACTTGCGGTTTGTCTGAACTTCCAGATAGAAATGTGGTGAGCGTCTCTCTGTTGAATTACATGCCGGAACTAAATCCGGCGTATTGATACCGCTTGTGGGATAGTTCCAGAACCAGAGTGTGGCAATCTGTTTCGGAAGACAATGTCTGTATTACTGCTAAGTGAGAACCGGAGAGCTGGGTTAGCAGTATAGTTGAAGATGATTGCTGTAGGTTGTGGATCTTGAGAAACAATACTGGATAGGTACTGGATAGGTACAAAACGAAGTAATGACTTGAACTAGCAGCTGTGCTCTGAGATACTTCCAAGAGGCTTCAGCACAAAATAATCAAGCAAGGTGGGCTGTTGGAAGTGAGGTTTTATAGCCAGGTAGAAAGGAAGTGCAATGCCTTAAAGAGATATCACAGTTTCTTGCAAGAATGCCACTTGTGATTTGGCATGCAAGAGGTAGTGTAAGAGTCTACTAGTCTTCTTTTATTACGGGTGTTAAGACCCCTAACATTGTGGGAAGTGCACGTCAAGGCCATGATGTTGGGGGGGAAAAAAGGGAAGAAGAATGAGAATAAGTTATAAGATCGACTCTTTTTTATAGAGTGGAGGTTATAATTAAGTAGGTGGTAAAGGGTGCAGTATTGTCAAGATAAACTGCATTGGTAGTCCTCTCTAAGGGAGAGGCTCGTTAGCAGGGGGGTGGATGGAGTGGTTAAGTGTAGAGACAATTCTGTCAATTTTTGAATTTTTACGAGGGTGGGCTAGGTCGCTTGAAGGATAGGAGGGGGGAGTAGGAGGAGAGGTATTGATCGGACAGATGGGAGGGCCATTTCGCCTGTCTAATGGGCAAGAACAATAATTAGAAGTGGATAAAGAGTTGAGCAGTGTTCGAATGAAAGAGGTACATTGGTCTCTATCAGTAAATACATGGGAATCACTAGTTTGTTGGGTAAGAGCTAGTCGTGGAATTCATAAATCAATAGAAAAACAAGGCAAAAAACATTTATATCTCAAAAGCATCATACAATATTCAAACAATGGAGGTCCAGAGGTCACAATCAGTGAGCACATGCATAAGTTTTGTATATATAGTTGGCATTGGTCCAAACAATAGTAGGTACGCACGAGTATATGCTATTCAATCTCTTTAACATCTCCTTTTAATGTAGGTATGTATTTGTGATCTTAAAGTTTATGAGGGTGAGGATTGATCTGAGTGTGACATGGTTCTTACTGGGTTATGTGTAGGGAATTATGTGAAGTATTAGTTGTAGAAATATAAGAGGCTTTATGTGGTAGGTCATGAAGACCGTTTGAAGGTGTAGTGTGTAGTTAAGTATCTGCTTTTATGATTGTAATCTTATTGTTATGACCTCTTCATCAGTATTTCTGTATATATAAGGGCATCAAGGCAATTACATAAACCACATCAAGATTTTAAACTATAGAGTAAGAGAGAACAGCCAAAGTCACTATAGGATGTTGGAGCAGACTTCCAGGCTGCCGCCCACTCAGTTCCTGAGATAAGTCTCTCCGCTTCAATCTGAGACTAAATATTGCAAGCGGCGATAGTTTGGTGCTGTCGGGGGTATATAGGTTATGAAGGGAGAGGGATCAGGTGGATTTTAGGGTTGGAATAGAGGTATTAGGGGATTTTTTTGCAGAGGAGCTAGCTCTTCCTTGTGTTGGCTCCGTCCCCATATCAAAGCTTTTGAGATACAAGTAAATAAGATCAAAGGAACAAAACACGGACAGACAGTGTCCTTAGCATATATAATTCAATTATCCCATGTGTCGATTTACTACCTCATTCTTCTCTGTGACAAGCCGCAATCCTCCAACGTACGTTTCACTGTTCTTTCTACAGCTTTCTCAAGAAGTCTGATACTGTTCCATCATTTTTCCAATTTTCAACTGCCTGCTTCTATCCCATTAGTAGGGATGTATCATGTGGGTTACTGATGTTATTGTCTCTTTCTGAGTTCATCTTTCATGTCCATCTACAAATCCATTCTTATTCACATTTAATTACAATCGAAACTCAACAATATTTCTATAAAACAAACACAAACAGTATCAAGATTCTTATTTGAGTATAAATCACCATTATATCAAATATAAATCTTATTCTTGATTATAATCATAAGGGTTCGGATTACAATATGTTGCAAGTTTTTATAAAATTCAGTACATATATTTCTTCTTCTTTTTTTGAACCCCTATGATAATGGACAATTTCTATAAAGAACTCATGTATATATAATATGTAAAAATCTATGAAGAATATATCCATATAAAAATATATATATTTATAAGATATAAGAGTGTAGGACCTGGTGCCAGGAATGCATGACACCTTAAATGGACCAGGGTAAAATGCTCTATAAGTTTTTTGTTATGGTTACGTAAAAGACCACTGCTGCTCTACTATCTGGCATACAACAACCACAGAACCACTTGCATTAAATCTGTATGGTGATTGAGATCTGGCTCCATCTCATTTGTTGCTTTTGTCTAAATAAGTATCTGGCCTGGCTTGATTCCTTACTGCCCTGCCTGGCCTCAGCCATTATTTACTTTCTTGCAGCTGATCTCACGTTCATTTGACCGGCATTGATTTATTAGAGTTAATTATGAGATTCTTTTAAGAGTTTGAAAAGGTGTTGCTTTCTTTTATGTGCCTATGCTTAAAACTGATGATAAATATGAGCACTACTTAAAGGGACAGTATAGATTAATTTTTATATAACTGCATGTAATATCCATTACTTTAAATAAGAATATGCACAGATGCTGATCTAAAAATCAAGTATAAAAACTTTTAAAAACTAAGAAGCTCCCAGTTTAGCACTGTTAATGAGGTTTAGCTGGGACACCCAGTAAAAGGGGCTAGGAGAAAAAAAAATGAGCAGACTCTACCCTCTCCCTGCATATGAAAAGACAGGCAACAAACAGGAGCAAGCAGTAGTCTTTAATCACATGTATACATCTGACACTGTGGGGCTTGGTTAGGAGTCTGAATATCAGCAAAATGTTATTAAAAAGTAAGCAAAACTATAAATTGTTACAAAAATACTCCCAGATGGCCTATATAAATGGATCATCTACAAAAATGTATGCAAAGAAAAGTCTAGTGTACAATGTCCCTTTAAAAACACCTTATTTTAGCGATGTATACTGTATAAACTGTAATATATGTTATGTTGTGTATTTGCTACTAGCTACAAAAAAGTGCGGTGCTGGCAAAATTAGTTTATTTTATTTTAAATCATGAAATAGCAGCAGAAGCAAGATAAATTAGTGTTTATAACTCCCAACATCTATATAGTTTTTTTTAAATCATCAGCTTAAGCCATTCCTATTGATCAATTTGAAATCAATATTGGAAACAACTCTGTCATATTGCATTTGATGGAAACATTCATATATTTATGCCTACATTTGTCAAATATTGGGCACCAAGAAATGCCACATCTAAAAGTTGGCCATGTTACCTAATTTTAAGTCACTGGCATGGTTGGGAAGCTGCCTGCCCTATGGTCATGCAGCTGCCAGAATTAGAACATATTTAACAAGCTTTATTGAACATTGTGCACATTCAGAACAATAGTTAATAAGCTTCTGGTCTATAGCTAATGTTGGAATTACCACTTTTGTGATTCTTGACCTGGTCCATTCTCTTTTTTTTTCATTTTCTTTATTTGTACTTCCAACTGTTCTATATACTGTATATAAATAATAATATATATAATTCATTATATAATTAATAATATATATATTCACTAGGAATTTCCACAATCGTCACCTTTAATTACTTGACTTAATTAAAGGTGACGATTTTGGAAATTCCTAGTGAGTGCATCCTTTCATTGGCTTGATTATCTTAGTCTTGAAAGCACCCTGGGTAGTTGGACAACAGAATTGTGAATGCTGGACTTTTCATTAGGATTATATACAGTATATATACAAATCATTTCTAAAAATGCACATCTTATCTTTCAACTTTATGTGACTGAATCATCTTATCCAATTACTGGGAGAATAATTGGTAGGGGGATGGAAGAGGGTAAAGAGAGGAAAAAGAAAAAACTATGGTTTAAGAGAATCAGCTGTAGCCTTTAAGAGTACATCTACAGTTTTCCAGTGCCTTAAAATTATACTTTTGACACTGTACAGCATAATATGTAACAGAGGGTTTTTTAGCTTTGCACCCTACATTTGGCAGTGTGGCAAATAACACGATCTTTGATTCTTTAAGAACTGCTGTATCTAATATAACATTAATTGTCTGTATAATTTCCTATCAAAATGTATGCAGCTTTTTACACTCCCACCAGATGTGGACCAAAAATTACTCTTCATGCATTTGCCTGATGTGTTTGTATAAATATGCTTAAGCTGCAGAGGGGTTAAGTACCACCATGTCATAACATTTGTTGTTTTAATTTTTTTTCAGAGCTAGATTACGAGTGGATCACTTTTTATTGCTCCTGCTTGCACATTAACTCCTCTAGAAGTAAACCTTTTGGGTCAATTTATCAAATGTCGGGCAGATATAATTTGCTGTAGCGAATCATGTCCACCTAACATCGCTAAATACCGACAGCATACACTTTTGGCATTTAACATTGCACAAGAATTTCTTGTAAAATACTTGTGCAATTCCGCCCCCTGCACATTCGCAGCCAATCGGCCGCTATCAAGGGGTGTCAATCATACTGATCGTATCGGGCGAACAAGTCTTATTACCGCTGCTTCTTAACTTAAGTTTCAGGTGGACCTGAAACTTTGCGGGTAGAAAGCAGCATCCACTGCTTAATAAATCTACCCCTTTGTGCAGAGTAGCATGTATATTACAAATTGAAAGTAAAAAAAATGTTTGCATGAGCGCTAACCCAACACACGCAAAAAGCCCAACTTGGCATATCACAACTGTGTTAATGTATATATAGCGTGCGAGTGAAAACTTTTTACTTTCAACTTGTAATACATGTGGTATCCAATATGTGCAAAAAACTGAGGTTGAGCGCAGTTAGTGTGTGAGCGTGAGCTATAATTAGGGCCCCACTCATAATCTAGCCCAGAATCATCCTAAAGAAATAAAAAAGTTTGGTGGATAAGGCTATGTCATAAAGGGCACTTCATTACTATAGAATCAGAAGACAAAATGGCTATGTAATGGTCCTTGGCCATGATACCACACTTAGCAGTTATACAAGCTGCTAAAATCACTAGAGGATTAAAAGGAGTAGATCGAATACAACTCGCGTATTAAGTCCTGCACATTACTGTATGTAAAAGGTAGCTTTCACAGTAACAAGGTTTTAAGTGCTTGTACCTTTAAGAATTATGTGTAACTTGAGATTGGCAGTGGATGTCTCCTGAAGCAAAGTCACAAGGCCGGATTTCACAAGCAGCGAATGTTGCATAATCCGCCCGAAGTTTCTGGCTCACAGGAAACTGAAGTTAAGAAGCAGCAGTCATAAGACTGTTGCTCTTTAACTTCTCCCCCACCTTTTATGTGGAGGACTGCAATCATACCGATCTGAATAATTGACACCCCCTGCTAGCGGCCATTTGGCCGCAAATATGCAGGGGGCGGCATTGCACAAGCATTTCACACGAAATGCTTGTGCAATGTTAAATGCCGACAGTGGGATTGGGGGCATTTGTTTGGATGAATTTGTTTGTTAGCCTCACTTTACCTGTAATACAGTTAACCAATAAAAGGCCAACCCTAAGGGGTTGTTTTTAGTATGGATACGGCAGCTTGGAGTATGGCTGAAAGCCGAAATGCATCAGCTGTGTACTGACCTTTCATTCTATTCATCGTTTTGCTGTGTATTTTCGTGTTTAAATATTGGATTAATAAACACCTTATGTTTTAGTTTGGCCCTCCATCAACCTTGATCTGTGCGAGATACAGACAAAGTTTACGGGAAGAAGATTGAAGCGCACAAGCGGGGCCATTGACCACATCCAAGGACCGGTCATTTTGTGGTGAAGATGGTGGGGTAAGTAGAGTATTTAAACAGGATACCTCTAACAAGTTTGATTACTTTACAGGCCTTTCACATGCCTTATGAATCCTTAACCCTTGTCTTGATAGCTATAGCTGATTGGTACTATCTACGGCAAAAGGGTAACAACTGTCAGTCTTTTCACTGTTGTGATTTATTGATTTGTATTAACACAAATTGTTCTTTTTAGGCTCCATCTTCTCTGGATCTTGATAAATTGGCCCTCAAGTCTCTGATGTAAGGAACAGGCAGCGGTAGATATGTAAAGCTTTAAAGATTCTGTGTAACAAAAGGTTGTCAGCGTGTCACTCCTGCTACAGATTCACAGTCTGTGGTATTGAGAGCAGAAAGCTGCAGATCTAAAAAATCCTTGAGAATAGTGTGTGTGTCCTTGAGAATGGTGCATGTGTCTCCTGCTGCTGATTACCAGTCTCTGTTTGTGGAGATCAGGCAGCTGCAGACCTGTAAAATCTTTAAGGATCCTGTGTAACTTCAGAGTGGAATCATGTATCCCCTGTGCTGTGAGCTGAGATGCAATATTAAGAGGTTGCCAGAAATATAAGCTTTTAGTTGATTAATTATTCAGGTAAAGAGGTATTTCTATAGTACAAAGTAGAGTTAGCAAAATAGTATCTGTAACAACAACAGATATTCTTCACTACTGCTGATTGATGAGATACAATAACCAAGAAAAGGTGTAGGGGTTGAGGGAGTTTTTATTGTTTAAAAACAGGTGCAGAGAGGTTGTAGGAGTCTTAAAGAGGCATATTAAATGTACACATTGAGGATAAATCAACACAGAAAAATATTCAAAAAGCTAAGGAGGCCACTGTGCCACCGAACTCAGGGAATCACATATAAAGCTACTAAACAGAACCTATATCACTCCTAGAAAATAAAAAAAATGGAATCTAGAGGTCCTTAATGTCCTAAATGTCAACTTCCAAATCCTACCTTATACTTTAGGGAATGCATAGAGCCCTATGCAAAACCCTCACATTGGAAATGGAGGAGAAATTGTTGATTGAGTTGCCTAAAACAGTGAAACCATATAGTAAATTTATAGTTACTGATTGTTAAATACTGGATTTTCACACATGCACCAATGTTCAAAGAATTCCTCCAAACTATAGCACATCAAAAAAATACAAGAGCACCATGGAAGAGCCAGCAAAAAGAAACCTACATTTCTTAAAAACTGGGAACCCTATATTCTCATGATATATTCGCTTAAAATACTGACTGAGTGCCAGTTGAGAAGAAAAAGACACTTTGGCCCCTAGTTATCAAGCCGTCAACCTCAAATACGCTGGAATTCCGCAGCGTATTTGTGGCGAGGCTGATTCACCTTAGTTATCAAGCCCTAGATACCGGCAAAAGTAGACTTTAGTGACGTAAGCTTCGATCCGCCGGACTCAGTCCGACACAGATCGATTCTTACGTCACTCCAGATGTTCCGCACACAAGTGCGGCACAATCTGATTACTTTTGCTAGTTATCAAAAAACTAGCAGGTACGCTCGGCACTTTTCCATCCCAGCGTACCTGGTTTTCAAACCGCCGCCCTGGAGGCGGCGGGTCCCATAGAAATCAATGGGAGTCTGACCATAGCGAAAGTTCATGTTCGCTGCTGGCAGAAATCCCATTAATTCCTATGGGAGCTGTCTACACCTAACACCCTAACATGTACCCCGAGTCTAAACACCCCTAATCTGTCCCCCCTACACCGCCGCAACTAAATAAATGTATTACCCCCTAAACCGCCACTCCCGGAGCCCACCGCAGGCTATACTAAATATGTTAACCCTTAAACCGCCGCTCCCGGTGCCCGCCACAACTATAATATATGTATTAACCCCTAAACCGCCGCTCCCTGTGCCCGCCGCAACTATAATATATGTATTAACCCCTAAACCGCCTCTCCCGGACCCCGCCGCCACCTACATTATAGAATTCATGCAATCCACCAGCACTTATAGGTATAAAAAGTTCATCTTTTATTGAAGATCAAGTTAAAATAAGCAATGTTTCTTGACCATATGTCCCTTAATCATGCTCTCTGTTACATACTGACAAGTTGTTCCTTTTAAACATTTGATTTCTCGCGCCAAACTGTTACTAACAGTATACTCCTGGCGCCATCTGGTATTTTATCTTCGAATGCCGGATGACTTGCGTGACTTATCCTCCACCAACTAGGGTTCAAGCCGCAATGTTTTAGGGCACTTTCTGCCTGGGAAACAAACATCATTTTTTCTGGCCGCTGCTACAGCAGCTGCAACAATACCTAATTTTTCAGGCATGTGTACATGCCAAATTTTTCTGGCCTCTGGTGCTGTACTGTGGCTTCAAAAACCACACCACTCATATCTGGTGGCACAGTAGATTGCACTTGCAGTGCCCCAAATTTGAAGTAGGAGGACCGACCAAGCATCTTTTTCTATCTCCCGGTTCCTAAAATCCATGCCATATACATGTCCCCTGGCGCCGCAACTGCCTCTGGGAACCTTACCATGGGTACACGTCTTGTAATTCTCTGTCTGGGAAATTATCTATCTATCAAATGTATCTATTTATCTATCAAATCTATCTATCTATCGTATCTATCAAATGTATCTATTGCATCTATTGATCTATCTATCTAATCTATGTATCTATCTATCTATCAAATCTATTTATCTCGTGGCCTGACTGTTATCTGACAGCCACTTGTGTTTCGGCCATGCCATATACATATCCATGCCATATACACGTCCCCTGATAGGGGACGTAACAGGGATTAAATTGATCAGAATAGTACTACTTAACACACCACTCATATCTGGTGGCACAATAGATTGCACGCGCAGTGCCCCAAATTTGAAGCAGGAGGACCGAACAAGCATCTTTTTCCATCTCCCGGTTCCTAAAATCCATGCCATATACATGTCCCCTGATAGGGGATGTAACAGGGATTAAACTGATCAGAATAGTACTACTTAACACACCACTCATATCTGGTGGCACAGTAGATTGCACACAGTGCTCTGGCAAAATGCAGAAGGACATTTGGCAGACGGACATTTGGCAGACGGACATTTGGCAGATGGACATTTGGCCGACAGACAGAAAGCTAAAGAATGTTCCGATTTTGGCCGAGAGCAGATACGTTCCAGAGTGCTCTGTTCTAATCAGAGCCTCGGGTGCCGCAACTGCCTCTGGGAACCTTACCATGTGTCACAGACTGCATGTCTTGTAATTCTCTGTCTGGGAAATTATCTATCTATCGTATCTATCAAATGTATCTATTGCATCTATTGATCTATCTATCTAATCTATGTATCTATCTATCAAATCCATCTTGTGGTTGGACTGTTATCTGACAGCCACTTGTGTTTCGGCCATGCCATATACATATCCATGCCATATACACGTCCCCTGATAGGGGACGTAACAGGGAATAAACTGATCAGAATAGTACTACTTAACACACCACTCATATCTGGTGGCACAGTAGATTGCACGCGCAGTGCCCCAAATTTGAAGTAGGAGGACCGACCAAGCATCTTTTTCCATCTCCCGTTTCCTAAAATCCATGCCATATACACGTCCCCTGATAGGGGACGTAACAGGGATTAAACTGATCAGAATAGTACTACTTAACACACCACTCATATCTGGTGGCACAGTAGCTTGCACGTGCAGTGCCCAAAATTTGAAGTAGGAGGACCGACCAAGCAACTTTTTCCGTCTCCCGGTTCCGAAAATCCATGCCATATACACGTCCCCTGATAGGGGACGTAACAGGGATAAAACTGATCAGAATAGTACTACTTAACACACCACTCATATCTGGTGGCACAGTAGATTGCAAGCGCAGTGCCCCAAATTTTAAGTAGGAGGACCGACCAAGCATCTTTTTCCATCTCCCGGTTCCTAAAATCTATGCCATATACACGTCCCCTGATAGGGGACATAACAGGGATTAAACTGATCAGAATAGTACTACTTAATACACCACTCATATCTGGTGGCACAGTAGATTGCACGCGGTGCTCTGACAAAATGCAGAAGTACATTTGGCAGGTGGACATTTGGCCGACAGACAGAAAGCTAAAGAATGTTCCGATTTCGACCGAGGGCAGATACGTTCCAGAGTGCTCTGTTCTAATCAGAGCCTTGGGCGCCGCAACTGCCTCTGGGAACCTTACCATGGGTCCCAGACCGCACGTCTTGTAATTCTCTGTCTGGGAAATTATCTATCTATCAAATATATCTATTTATCTATCAAATGTATCTATTGCATCTATTGATCTATCTATCTAATCTATGTATCTATCTATCTATCAAATCTATCTATCTAGTGGCCGGACTGTTATCTGACAGCCACTTGTGTTTCGGCCATGTCATATACATATCCATGCCATATACAAGTCACCTGATAGGGGACGTAACAGGGATTAAACTGATCAGAATAGTACTACTTAACACACCACTCATATCTTGTGGCACAGTAGATTGCACGCGCAGTGCCCCAAATTTGAAGTAGGAGGACCGACCAAGCATCTTTTTCCATCTCCCGGTTCCTAAAATCCATGCCATATACACGTCCCCTGATCGGGACGTAACAGGGATTACACTGATAGGAATACAAGGAGTACAACTTAACACACCATATAATAACTCAGAGAGAGGCAATTCAGAGAGAGGAGTCTGAAGAAGAGGAGTCAGAGGAGGAAGGTGGCTTTGAGGAGGTGGAAGACCAAACACAGCAGGCGTCCCAGGGGGCTTGTTGTCACCTTTCGGGGACCCTTGGTGTTGTACGTGGCTGGGTGGATTAAGAGACCTTCAATGACATCAGTGAGGACAAGGAACGGGACATGGTTAGCTTGGTATCCAACCTTGTGCAAATGGGGAGTTTGCGGTTGTGCAAATGGACTGTTTGCGGTTGTTTGCGGTGCGTTAAAGGGACAGTCTAGGCCAAAATAAACTTTCATGATTCAGATAGAGCATGTAATTTTAAACAATTTTCCAATTTACTTTTATCACCAATTTTGCTTTGTTCTCTTGGTATTCTTAGTTGAAAGCTTAACCTAGGAGGTTCATATGCTAATTTCTTAGACCTTGAAGCCCACCTCTTTCAGATTGCATTTTAACAGTTTTTCACCACTAGAGGGTGTTAGTTCACGTATTTCCTATAGATAACACTGTGCTCGTGCACGAGAAGTTATCTGGGAGCAGGCACTGATTGGCTAGACTGCAAGTCTCTCAAAAGAACTGAAAAAAGGGGCAGTTTGCAGAGGCTTAGATACAAGATAATCACAGAGGTTAAAAGTATATTATTATAAATGTGTTAGTTATGCAAAACTGGGAAATGGGTAATAAAGGGAATATCTATCTTTTAAAACAATAAAAATTCTGGTGTAGACTGTCCCTTTAAATGGGGAGTTTGGTCTGTCACTGTGAAGCGGGCATAACCCTTACACTACCTGATCGATACAACATCATACCTGATGTTTTAAAGCATGTTATTCCAAACAATTTAGCAATGTTAGGTGATTTATGCCCTTTATAGCTTAAAACCAGACTCTGCATCAACTATGTAATTTTCCATGGGAGTTTTGCCATGGATCCCCCTCCGGCATGCCACAGTCCAGGTGTTAGTTCCCTTGAAACAATTTTTCCATCACTACTGTGGCCAGAAAGAGTCCCTGTGGGTTTTAAAATTCGCCTGTCTATTGAAGTCAATGGCGGTTCGCCCGTTTCGCCCGTTCGCGAACAGTTGCGGAAGTTCGTGTCCGCCATTCGCGAAAGCAAATTTTTAGGTTTGCAACATCACTAATCTAAAGTGTAATTCCTTAACTCTTGCTGATTTGTCTAAGCGAAGTACAGCATCTAGGTTTTTTTGTATAACTCTATCAGTGTTAGATAATCGCATATCCCATTTAGTATATATCTCATTTAATTGTTGGTGCTCTAAAAAAGATAATAAAATGTTATATATGACCGTTAAGGAGCCTACCTTTACTTTTGGATGTTTCTGGAAAAAAGAGTCGGGAGCTAGTTGGATAACTGAATTTAGATCATGTTTAGCTTGCCAATTATAGAATCTATTGTTATCCGGAACACTATATTTTTCCTTAAACTCTTCAAAGTTATATATGTGATTACTAGTGGGATCGCAAAGATGGCATTAATTAATTACTTGATGTTCTTTCCATTTTTGGAATATATGATTTTGTAGGCCAGGTAAAAACTGGCTATTCCCTAACAAATAGAGCCATTTAGAGCTTCTAAATTCTAATTTCATGAGTCTCATTGAAGCTTTCCAAGCCTTAAGAATATCCCCAATTAAAGGGTGGTGGTAGATTTCTCATCCCAGTTCTTTGTTGGATGAATGGAGTAAAAAATTAAAAGAAAGGTTCACATATTATTATTATTATACTTTATTTATGAAGCGCCATCATATTCCGCAGGGCTGTCCATGGATACAGTTCATTTAAATAAAACAATAATATAAGACTTGTAAGAGACAGGAAAACATTTACAAATACATACAGGAGGAATTGAGGGCCCTATTTCCGTGGGAACTTACAAACTAGAAGGGTAGGAGGTTGAGAAACAGGAGGTGAGGACTGCAAGATTGAATGAGGGAAATGTTAGGTACGAGAAATACTATCCATCTTGTAGTTGGTATATCTAGCAGATAGAAATATGAAATCCAGTGGGAGCCTAAGAAGAGTAGCGTAATTATAAACCACTGTTTAGTCAGGAACAGACTGATATGCTACAGGTTCTTCTCTGTAAAAGGCACATGTTGAGCAAAAATAGGCTGATTCTTGAGTGGTAACTAGCCATAGAACAAGCTATTATGCTATTTTTCGTTCCCAGGTTGAGCACTTCTCTCTTTTTATTAATGCAAATTATGACTTTTGCGGAAGTCTCCCTAAGTGTTATGCGGGAATTCAGACATGGACCCTTGCTCGGTGTGCCTAGAGGGATATGGCTGCACCCCACTGACGAGGTCCACACTAAGCCGAAATGTACATCTGGGGTTTTGCCGTTTCTCTCGTTCAGAGAGGGATTGCCTGGTATTTCGGGGCTGGACTGCACTGTTAAGTCAGGATCAGACTGATATGCTACAGAAAAGTTCTTCTCTGTGAAAGGAACATGTTGAGCAAAAAGAGGCTGCTTTTTGGGTGGTAACTAGCCATAGAAAAAGCTATTATGCTATTGTTCATTCCCAGGTTGAGCACTTCTCTCTTTTTATTTATGTAATTATAAACCAGTATATTCGGCAATGCCAAACAACCTCTATTATAGGGGAGATATAGTTTACTCGTTTTAATCCTGGACTTTCTACCCTGCCAAATAAAGTATCTCAGAGCCTTAACAAAAATTGTAATATCTTGAAGTTTAATTAATAAGGAAAACATACAGTATACAGTAACTTAGGAAGAATGAACATTATGTACAACGCAATTCTTCCAGCTAATGATAGTGGGAGATTAGTCCAACTCTTTAATTTACCAATGCTAACTTGCAAGGTATTGGCTATATTTTCTTTATACCATTTATTGAGTGAGGCAGACAGGTATACCCCTGGATATTTTAATGACAATGTTTCCATAAATGGGTGTTTATAGTTTAAATTAGCCCTTTTTAGCCAAATAACTTTAGACTTGGAAAAGTTAATCTTATAGCCTGAGACTATTCCATAAATTTCTGGTTGATTTATAATTGCCTTTATCTGCTAATCTGGTGTAACAACACACAACATTAAGTCATCTGCAAACAAAGAAAGTTTGAAAACCTCACTGCTTATTTTACAGCCAGTTAAAAAAAATCTTAACTTTAAGGCAAGGGGCTCTAACACGAGATCTAAAAGAAGGGGTGACAAGGGACAGCCTTGCCTAGTTACCCGATATAGCGGAAAGAGTGGAGTCATATTATCATTAATCCGGAGAGTAGCACTAGCATCAGAATATAAAGTACATTCGAGATTAACTTTAAAAAATTACCATGGAATCCAAAGTTGACTAGAGCCTCATGCATGAAACTCCACTCTACTATATAGAAGGCCTTTTCTGCATCAAAGCACAGGAAGAAGGCCTCCAGCAGAGCAAGCGTGTCCCTCTTCCTCCCCTCCAAAACATAATGGCTAATAATATGTTGAATCCTTCTAATATTACTCTCCGTAGTTCTACCTTTAACAAATCCCACCTGATCCGGATTTACTATATAATGGAGGATTATTTTTAACCTATCTGCTACCAATTTCATAAGTATTTTATAATCCAAATTTAAGAGTGAAATAGGTCTATAAGATGTGACCTCCTCTTGATCTTTTTCTTCTTTTGGAATAAAATTATATTTGCAGTTTTAAAGTGTTCTGTGATCTTTTGGCTGTGGCAAAAATACTGTTCATATAATACTTTCAGAGTTGGAGTTACTTCCTCTTTCATTAACAAGTAAAATTCCAGTGGTAAAGCATCGGGGCCTGGCGCTTTCCCCTTCCTCATTGTTTTGACTGTTTTATTTATCTCTTCGATTGCAATTGTTCCATTTAAATAGTGTAGCTCATCTGATGTTATTTTAGGCAGGTTTGACTATTGCAAGTCCTTAAAAATGTCTAATTTTAATGGTTGTTGAGAAGTAAATAATTCCTTGGAATAATTTTGGAATAGAACTATAATCTCATCTGTTTTTTTGGTAACCTTGCTTCCATTTCTTATTGTCCGAATAGGTTTCTTTTTATTTGTCTTTTTGAATACACTAGATAAATACTTTCCTACTTTATTACCGAATCTGTTAAATTGTGCTGAATTTTTATTGATGGATTCCTGAGCGATGTTCATCAGAAAAATATCTCTCTCTTTTTTGCTTAAAAGGTACCTATTCCTGTTAAATTTAGTAGGGTTTTTTTAAAAGCTGAATAGGCTAAGGACAAACTGGTTGCAAGGTTTTCATTCCTTGTCTGTTGATCTTTTTTTGCTGTATCACATCGGTCGTAATTTTAGCTTTTAGCGTAGCCTTAGCTGCCTCCCAAAAATTTGGGACATTATCCCTGTATTCAGAGTTACTGATGCAATATTCCTTCCAACTTTGTTCTAAAAAACTGTAAATTTAGCTGATTTCTGCTAATATTGGTGGAAAAATAAGGTGTTATAATTAAATCTGTAAGACTCATTTAATGTTAAGAGGGTTGGAGCATGATAGGACAGTGTAAAGTTGAGTATGTTAGCTTCTTTAACTCTAAAAACAAACAGGTCAGATACTAAAAAAATATCAAGCCTTGAAAGTCTGTCGTAAATCTTAGAGATACACGTATATTCCAAACAGTTCTAATCTCCAAACATCCAACAAATTAAATTGGGAGTGAAAAAGGGAGAAAATGTTAGTTTCATACTGTAATTGTGCTTTATCTATTCTATTAGATTTTTTTTATAGTGGGGAGTTTCTTCCTATCTAGCTAAGTGTTGCATTAAAATCTCTGGATAGTATAGTATAGGAATTTATTTAAAGGGACAGTCTAGGCCAAAATAATAATTTTGCTTTGTTCTCTTGGTATTCTTAGTTGAAAGCTTAACCTAGGAGGTTCATATGCTAATTTCTTAGACCTTGAAGCCCACCTCTTTCAGATTGCATTTTAACAGTTTTTCACCACTAGAGGGTGTTATTTCACATATTTCATATAGATAACACTGTGCTCATGCATGTGAAGTTATCTGGGAGCAGGCACTGATTGGCTAGACTGCAAACTGTCAAAAGAACTGAAAAAAGGGGCAGTTTGCAGAGGCTTAGATACAAGATAATCAGAGAGGTTAAAAGTGTATTATTATAACTGTGTTGGTTATGCAAAACTGGGAAATGGGTAATAAAGGGATTATCTATCTTTTAAAACAATAAAAATTCTGGTGTCGACTGTCCCTTTAAGATTTTATAGATTTTTTTCCAGAATCCAATCTGAGCTATTAGGGCCATAAATATTCCCTAGCTAGAAATATGTTCAATCCAGTGTTCAAAGTAAAAAGACAAATCTATCTTCTTTGTCTTTCACTATTTGTTTTATGTTATACTCTACATATAAAAATATAATTGAGCACATAACTCCAAATAAAGCTTTGCATGGAGCAGCACTATGTTAAAAATAAAATGCTTAGATTAATTTAAAATAAATTCTTTAAATTATTTGATTACTTATTAGCTGATCAAATCACTTTACCAAGCTCAAAAAACACTAAACGCCTAACACTGCAACTAACTACCATATCTTTCCCTCTCTATCTGATCACAGGTGAGGAGAGCCAAGGCTAACATTAAAGGGACATTTCAGTCAAAATGTAAATGTGCATAGATGAATTGCATCTTTGAATAGAAACTTATTAGCAATATACTTGTATTGGCAAAAATGCTTCCCTTAAAAGTTATAAGTCTTTTAGTGTTAACATCTTTCTCTGCATGTGCATGTGGAGCATAGCAAGATATTATCAGTGTACCAGCATTTTAAGTACTGTAGATGCTTTGAATGCCAGTAGGGCTTGTATCATGTCAGTTATTAACAAATTGAGTGCACAAGCACCTTAGGCTCTCTGAGCAAGTGCTGTGTTTAAAATGTTGGTACACTATGCATACTTAAATCCAATTTTGAAACAGCTATACTTTTTATTAGAAGCATTTTTTGTAATACATGTTTATTACAAAAATGTTTCAATTCAAAAGTGAAATGCATCTATGTGGATTCCAATTTTAGCTGGAAAGTCTGTTTAACCCATTGGCGATCGAGGACTAGTCAGGCACGTCCTACAAAAAAATACAGCTAAGGACCAAAGACGTGTCTGACACGTCCTCTGGGGTTTCAAGTACTGGAAGCAATTGTGATTGCTTTCAGATGCTTTCAGGGTATTGCATTGATGCCTCGATGTTGAGGCATCGTGCAATACCCTTTTTTAGGCAACCGATGCAGATTGGGCCACTCTGTGGCCCCCTCTGCATCAGCCAGAGATGGTGCCGATCATTGGTGGCGTGGGAGGGATATGAGGTAGGTGGGTGGGTGGCCCATTGCTGCAGAGGAGTTCCGGATCCAGGAGTGCCGGCAGAGGGAGCGTGCATACATGCACGAGGTGCGGGAACGCGCACGCCTGCTACTGTGATGGAGCCTCATGGAGGGTGAGGGAAGGAGGGTGAGGGAGGGGGGAAATAGGTGTTGGGGAAAGGGATCTGGGAGGAGGAGGTAGAGAGTGTATTGAGGGGGGCAGCTACACTACAGAAAAATGGGGTTTTAATTTTTTTACATTAAAAAAGCACATTTTGTAACAAAATGGGTAATGGCAGACAACTGCCAGTACCCAAGATTGCAACAAATAGGTAGAGAGGGGAGGGTTATAGAGCTGTTTGGGGGATCAGGGAGGTTGGGGGCTTAGGGGGATCTTACACTGTAGAATATATATGTACTTAAGATGGCGGTGACAATTGTGCGGTGGGGGAGGGAAGGGAGTTGTTTGAGAGGGGTCAGGGAGGGGGATGTTTCAGGTGAGAGGCTGATCTCTACACTAAATCTAAAATTAACTCTACAAGCTACCTTTTTCTATTGCTATTTCTGAACAAAGGGAATCCCAGAGAAGCATTTACAACCATATGCGCCATGATTGCACTAACTGTTTGTAAATCATTTCAGTAAGAAAATTGTTTTTTTTATTTGATCGCATTTGGCGGTGAAATGGTGGCATGAAATATACCAAAATGGGCCTAGATCAACACTTTGGGTTGTATACCACACTACACTAAAGCTAAAATTAACCCTACAAGCTCACTACAAGCTACCCAATTAACCCCTTCACTGCTGGGCATAATACAAGTGTGGTGCGCAGCGGCATTTAGCGGCCTTCTAATTACCAAAAAGCAATACTAAAGTCATATATATCTGCTATTTCTGAACCAAGGGTATTTCAGAGAAGCATTACAACCATTTGTGCCATGATTACACAAGCTGTCTGTAAATAATAGACATGTGCGTTTGGTTTCGTTCCAAATCGAAATTCAGACAAATTTGTCAAATTCAGAGCTTCAGATCGATTCGAATTTCTGAATTACCCTAGCAACAAAACTAAACTAACCCAAATGCATTTGTAATGAATAAATCCGAATTAGTTCGGATGTATTCATTACATTCGAATGGCCATGGACTAATCACAATTACTTACACTAGTATTGTACAGTATTAGGTTATATCATTCTGCTAGCTCTGTGCAGGGCACATTATGTAGCTGGTACCTGTGAGGTTGGTACTTAGGTGGGATGTGCTGTATATGACACTAGTATTATGTACTGTATATTAGGTTATATACCTCTGCTAGCTCTGTGCATATTGTGTAGCTGGTACCTGTGAGGTTGGTACTTATGTTGATACAGATGGGTTACACCTAATATATAGTACATAGTACTAGTCTAATACACAGCACATCCCACCTAACACATATCTTTGATGATTTGTTCATATGGGGTATTGCGTCCAAAATCTGCTATATTGTTATTTATAAATGTATGTTACCACATGCTAGATAGTTTATAGTTACATTTTTTTTTACCATTCACTTTGCATTATAGTTATATCTGATGGTTTTATGAGTTGCAATTTTTATTACTGTTTTTTAAAACGATGTATAATATGTTTTTATATCAGTACATTAGAGAATATCTGTTAGTATTTTTATTTTTATGTCTACTACCTGTATAACTAATTGTGGATTTCTGTTACCATACCAACTAATTGGATACAGGTGTGGGTATCCAAATGTGTCAATTGTTTGACCTATCAAATTGCTGACTAACTATTCATATCCTGTAATATAGCAAGTGTTTTTCATATGTGATATATTTTTTAGCCTGATGAAACAGCTCCTAGTAGCTGAGAAATGCGTCACTTGTATAAATAAAGTTTTTACAATATACACTTGCTATTTTTATAGTGTATTATATTGATTACACTTGCTGGGTTTGTGGAAACCGACCGTCAGGATCCATTGCTGTGCTTGCCTGAAGTATACAGTCCACTGGGCGGCTGTAAGGTCCCAGTCTGTTTTTAGTGCACCTGGAGGAGCATTGGATCCTGTAAGTTTAACTTCAAATTACTCCCTGCTCTGTATCAAACGTACTGGTCTATGTCTGTCTGTTCTCCTTCCACTCAGGCATCCCATTACAGGCTTTTCTAAGGATTCATGAAGGACTGGATGTTCGCTGTAGTTTATCAGTGAGCTGGATCACTGCAAGGTTCCAGCCTGCTCCACTAGCACCGTGGGGTGCGTCCTATTTGTGGGTATACACCTGTATCTGCCTGTGTTTGATCATTACTTTGGTGGTACTAGGCCATGTTGGCGCCTCTGTTTTCTTCTTTTTCTTCAGAAACCTAAAGTTTGTGAAAAAGTTTATGAAAAAGTTAATGATTTTTTTTTTTTTATTTGATCGCATTTGGTGGTGAAATGGTGGCAGAAAATATACCAAAATGGGCCTAAATCAATACTTTGGGTTGTCTACTAAAAAAAAAAAATATACATGTGAAGGGTTATTCAGGGATTCCTGACAGATATCAGTGTTACAATGTAACTATCGCTAATTAAAAAAAAAAAGCGTTTGGAAATAGCAAAGTGCTACTTGTACTTATTGCCCTATAACTTGCAAAAAAAGCAAAGAACATGTAAACATTGGGTATTTCTAAACTCAGGATAAAATTTAGAAATGATCTAGCCTGGGTGTTTTTTGGTGGTTGTAGATGTGTAACAGATTTTGGTGGGGTCAAAGTTAGCAAAAGGTGTGTTTTTTTTTATTTTTTTCATCATATTTTATACTTTCTTATAGTAAATTATAGGATATGATGAAATTAATGGTATCTTTAGAAAGTCCATTTAATGGTGAGAAAAACGGTATATAATATGTGTGGGTACAGTAAATGAGGAAAATTACAGCTAAACACAAACACTGCAGAAAAGTAAAAATAGCCCTGGTCCCAAATGGAAAAGTGCTGTGGTCACTAAGGGGTTTATTTCCATAATCTAAGGTTGGGTTACCATAGCAACTTTCGAGAAATCTCATGTTGGATGGAAACATTAACATAAGGTTAAAGTGAATGTAAATTTTGATGATTAAAAATAGGGGCAGCTGGAGCTGCTGTGAAGATTAAAAGGTAAGTTTTTTTTCACAACAGAAGTGAAATGTAAATTTTGATTAATTAAAGTGCCCCTATTTTTAATTGAATTTTTAAAAACCGGGCACTTTAGCATCAAAATTTACATTCACTTTAAATTATACATACATAAAAAGACTAAATGCATGCATTGCATACAATATTTCAATGAAACCTGTTACTAAAATGGAGCCGGAAACTTATTTTAGTTGTCAGCAACTATGCTTACAGCTCCATTTTTACTGACTCAATGGAAACAAGCCCTTGGGTGGAATCAAAAAGTGTTTTAAGGAGCAAATCGACGATAAATTGTAAACAACCTCATAGTTTTTAATAATATGTTTCCTTTCAAATCTGATATACTGTATGTTGGATTATATGTACCTACATAGCAAACAAACGGCTAGATTTAGAGTTTTGTCGGTAACGACCCGCGTAGCTAACGCTGGTTTTTTTCTGGCCGCACCTTTTAAATAACTCTGGTATTGAGAGTCCACAAAATGGCTGCGTTAGGCTCCAAAAAAGGAGTGTGGAGCATATTTAACGCAACTTCAACTCTCGATACCAGAGTTGCTTACGGACGCGGCCAGCTTCAAAAACGTGCTTGTGCACGATTCCCCCATAGGAAACAATGGGGCTGTTTGAGCTGAAAAAAAAACCTAACACCTTCAAAAAAGCCGCGTTCAGCTCCTAACGCAGCCCATTGTTTCCTAGGGGTAAACACTTCCTACGTCTGCACCTAACACCCTAACATGTACCCCGAGTCTAAACACCCCTAACCTTACACTTATTAACCCCTATTCTGTCGCCTCCGCTATCGCTGACCCCTGCATATTATTATTAACGCCTAATCTGCCGCTCCGTAAACCGCCGCTACTTACATTATCCCTATGTACCCCTAATCTGCTGCCCCTAACACCGCCGACCCCTATATTATATTTATTAACTCCTAATCTGCCCTCCACAACGTCGCCTCCACCTGCCTACACTTATTAACCCCTAATCTGCCGAGCGGACCGCACCGCTATTATAATAATAATGTTATTAACCCCTAATCCGCCTCACTAACCCTATAATAAATAGTATTAACCCCTAATCTGCCTTCCCTAACATCGCCGACACCTAACTTCAAACATTAAACCCTAATCTGCCGACTGGAGCTCACCGCTATTCTAATAAATGTATTAACCCCTAAAGCTAAGTCTAACCCTAACACTAACACCCCCCTAAGTTAAATATAATTTAAATCTAACGAAATTAATTAACTCTTATTAAATAAATTATTCCTATTTAAAGCTAAATACTTACCTGTAAAATAAATCCTAATATAGCTACAATATAAATTATATTTATATTATAGCTATTTTAGGATTTATATTTATTCTACAGGTAACTTTGTAGGTACAATAGCTATTAAATAGTTAAGAACTATTTAATAGCTAAAATAGTTAAAATAATTACAAATTTACCTGTAAAATAAATCCTAACCTAAGTTACTATTAAACCTAACACTACACTATCAATAAATTAATTAAATAAAATACCTACAATTACCTACAATTAAACCTAACACTACACTATCAATAAATGAATTAAATACAATATCTACAAATAAATACAATTAAATTAACTAACTAAAGTACAAAAAATAAAAAAGAACTAAGTTACAAAAAATAAAAAAATATTTACAAACATTGGAAAAATATTACAACAATTTTAAACTAATTAAACCTACTCTAAGCCCCCTAATAAAATAACAAAGCCCCCCAAAATAAAAAAATGCCCTACCCTATTCTAAATTACAAAAGTTCAAAGCTCTTTTACCTTACCAGCCCTGAACAGGGCCCTTTGCGGGGCATGCCCCAAGAAATTCAGCTCTTTTGCCTGTAAAAAAACACATACAATACCCCCCCCCAACATTACAACCCACCATCCACATACCCCTAATCTAACCCAAACCCCCCTTAAATAAACCTAACACTAAGCCCCTGAAGATCTTCCTACCTTATCTTCACCTCGCCGGGTATCACACCGATCGGTCCTGGCTCCAAAATCTTCATCCAACCCAAGCGGGGGCTAGACATCCATCATCCAACGGCTGAAGAAGTCCAGAAGAGGGTCCAAAGTCTTCATCCTATCCGGGAAGAAGAGTAGATCCGGACCGGCAACCATCTTCTTCCAAGCGGCATCTTCTATCTTCATCCGATGAGGATCGGCTCCATCGTGAAGACCTCCAGCGCAGACCCATCTTCTTCCGACGACGTCCAACTGAAGAATGACGGTTCCTTTAAGGGATGTCATCCAAGATGGCGTCCCTCGAATTCCGATTGGCTGATAGGATTCTATCAGCCAATCGGAATTAAGGTAGGAAAATTCTGATTGGCTGATGGAATCAGCCAATCAGAATCAAGTTCAATCCGATTGGCTGATTCAATCAGCCAATCAGATTGAGCTTGCATTCTATTGGCTGTTCCGATCAGCCAATAGAATGCGAGCTCAATCTGATTGGCTGATCGGATCAGCCAATCGGATTGAACTTAATTCTGATTGGCTGATTCCATCAGCCAATCAGAATTTTCCTACCTTAATTCCGATTGGCTGATAGAATCCTATCAGCCAATCGGAAATTCGAGGGACGCCATCTTGGATGGCGTCCCTTAAAGGAACCATCATTCTTCAGTTGGACGTCGTCGGAAGAAGATGGGTCCGCGCTGGAGGTCTTCACGATGGAGCCGGTCCTCATCGGATGAAGATAGAAGATGCCGCTTGGAAGAAGATGGTTGCCGGTCCAGATCTACTCTTCTTCCCGGATAGGATGAAGACTTTGGACCCTCTTCTGGACTTCTTCAGCCGTCGGATGATGGATGTCTAGCCCCCGCTTGGGTTGGATGAAGATTTTGGAGCCAGGACCGATCGGTGTGATACCCGTCGAGGTGAAGATAAGGTAGGAAGATCTTCAGGGGCTTAGTGTTAGGTTTATTTAAGGGGGGTTTGGGTTAGATTAGGGGTATGTGGGTGGTGGGTTGTAATGTTGGGGGGGGTATTGTATGTGTTTTTTTACAGGCAAAAGAGCTGAATTTCTTGGGGCATGCTCCGCAAAGGGCCCTGTTCAGGGCTGGTAAGGTAAAAGAGCTTTGAACTTTTGTAATTTAGAATAGGGTAGGGCATTTTTTTTATTTTGGGGGGCTTTGTTATTTTATTAGGGGGCTTAGAGTAGGTGTAATTAGTTTAAGATTGTTGTAATATTTTTCTAATGTTTGTAAATATTTTTTTATTTTTTGTAACTTAGTTCTTTTTTATTTTTTGTACTTTAGTTAGTTTATTTAATTGTATTTATTTGTAGATATTGTATTTAATTAATTTATTGATAGTGTAGTGTTAGGTTTAATTGTAGGTAATTGTAGGTATTTTATTTAATTAATTTATTGATAGTGTAGTGTTAGGTTTAATTGTAGGTAATTGTAGGTATTTTATTTAATTAATTTATTGATAGTGTAGTGTTAGGTTTAATAGTAATTTAGGTTAGTATTTATTTTACAGGTAAATTTGTAATTATTTGAACTATTTTAGCTATTAAATAGTTCTTAACTATTTAATAGCTATTGTACCTGGTTAAAATAATTACAAAGTTACCTGTAAAATAAAATAAATAAATAAATCCTAAAATAGCTATAATATTATTATAATTTATATTGTAGCTATATTAGGATTTATTTTACAGGTAAGTATTTAGCTTTAAATAGGAATAATTTATTTAATAAGAGTTAATTTATTTCGTTAGATTTAAATTATATTTAACTTAGGGGGGTGTTAGGGTTAGGGTTAGACTTAGCTTTAGGGGTAAATCCATTTATTACAGTAGCGGCGAGATTAGGGGTTAATAATTGAAGTTAGGTGTCGGCGATGTTAGGGAGGGCAGATTAGGGGTTAATACTATTTATTATAGGGTTATTGAGGCGGGAGTGAGGCGGATTAGGGGTTAATAACTTTATTATAATAGCGGTGCGGTCCGCTCGGCAGATTAGGGGTTAATAAGTGAAGGCAGGTGGAGGCGACGTTGAGGGGGGCAGATTAGGGGTTAATAAATATAATATAGGGGTCGGTGGTGTTAGGGGCAGCAGATTAGGGGTACATAAGTATAACGTAGGTGGCGGTCGGCAGATTAGGGGTTAATTATTGTAGGTAGCTGGCGGCGACGTTGTTGGGGGCAGGTTAGGGGTTAATAAATATAATATAGGGGTAGGCAGTGTTAGGGGCAGCAGATTAAGGGTACATAAGTATAATGTAGGTGGCGGTCGGTAGATTAGGGGTTAAAAAAATTTAATTGAGTGGCGGCGATGTGGGGGGACCTCGGATTAGGGGTACATAGGTAGTTTATGGGTGTTAGTGAGCACAGTAGTTTAGAGCTTTATAAACCAGCTTAAGCCCAGAAAGCTCTTAACTACTGACTTTTTTCTGCGGCTGGAGTTTTGTCGTTAGAATTCTAACGCTCACTTCAGACACGACTCTAAATACCGGAGTTAGAAAGATCCCATTGAAAAGATAGGATACGCAATTTACGTAAGGGGATCTGCGGTATGGAAAAGTCGCGGATGAAAAGTGAGCGTTAGACCCTTTCCTGACTGACAAATACCGGCGGTAGCCTAATACCAGCGTTAGGAGCCTCTAACGCTGGTTTTCACTGCTACCGCTAAACTCTAAATCTAGGCCAAAGCAAGAAGGATCCTGTAGTAAAAGATTTATTTAATTTCTTCACTTTGGAAATGAGTACTTTAATAATGTCCTTCTACTTTTTTGGATGTCTATATCCGATGTGAAAACGATTGCCAAATCCTGCATTTAAAATGTGATCCAGTAGTAGAATCCTCGAATGCTCTTTATTCACGTTTATTACTTTTTGGATTTGCAGATTGTAAGTAAACATCAGTCTTGTTTGACACCATTATTTTTAGTGATTCATGTAATCCTTTTGGCTAGGTCTATTCTCTTGCATTATTTAATTAACTTTCCTACCCCTTTCATATTCTGAACTAGTGTGATGGTAATAAATCATTGTTGCACTGTTCCTACCCTGGCCATTTTCTCTGACACCTACACAAATACTTTCTCACATCAGGTTACTATCACATGTGTTCAGATTCGCAAATTCTGCCAATATACAAAACATGAAAACCCAAAGCTGATCTTTCCTGCCTTTCTTCCAACTTTTATTTTGTGTCTTCACCAAAAACATACTACATTAATTCCTCATTAGAAGGGAATTCAGTATGTTTATCATTTTGTTATTATAGTAATTAATACAAGTTGGTTTGCCCTCTGATCTATTTCTGTAAAAGTGGGTGTTTTAATGGAACAACAAACATCTTTTTAGGAATCAACTGATTTATTACAATAACAAAATCTGATATTACCAATATGTAATCATTTTGCAACACAAAATAAAAAAATCTGCCCACACTTTATATAAGCAGACAGAATTGACATTATTACTATGTTTCATCACAATCTCTAATTGCTGCCTGAATGCAAGTATATGACATATACTACTTTCTGACTAGCTTATTAGTAAAATGCCCCTATTATTCACCAAGCAGTCATGGTATATTACTGCCATGCATTACTGTCTCATTTATTTCCGGACTATATTAATACCTGCATAAAAATGGTGTTCCATCTCTTTGGTCTCAATAGCAGATTAATCATCACACAGCTCTCACTTCTGAGATAAGTCAGTGAATTAATCCTTTTCATCTAGAATAAGATGCAAACTCACTATGTAATATATCTGTGTCTCTCAGACATTTCTCCCTACTGATAAAGTGTGATGTTCATAAAAGTTATAGCTTGATTATTATTAGCATTGATAATCCTACTAAATTACATGACATACTTTTTAGTGTATGGTGGCACCCATGTCACAAGGCAAAATGTATGCATTATGTGAGCATAAAGTTCCAGTATTTTGTTGTCAATGGAAGCCGGCCCAGAACATATTTCATTGAGCATTTAAAATAAGTGTTTGTCTATGATTATGGTATAGAAAACTTAAAGACACTCTTATGCAGCCATAAAGGGACACTAAACCCAAATGTTTTCTTTCATGATTCAGATAGAGAATACAATTTTAAACAACATTCCAATTTACATCTATTATCTAATTTGCTTCATTCTTTATATATTCTTTGTTGAAGAAATTGCAATGCACATGGGTAAGCCAATCACACGAGGCATCTAAGTGCAGCAACCAATCAGCAGCTACTGAGCCTATCTAGATATGCTTTTTAGCTAAGTATATCAAGAGACTGAAGCAAATTAGATTAAAAAAGTAAATTAAAAAAGTTGTTTAAAATTGCATGCTCTTTCTAAATCATGAAAGAAAAAAATGTGGGTTTCATGTTCCTTTAAGTAACATAGGTAAAACCTCTGTTATTATAGTAACATCCTATTATTGTTAATTTATCTATGCTCTTCTTTTCTTTTGCTTTCAGTTTCATTGCTGTGTTTTACTTATAAGAAAAATATCTTCCTTAAGTATTTTTATTGTGTAGACAATTGTTTCTAATTATTAAAATTGACAATATATACACCAGGGTATGTTTTAGCACTGATTATAACTGTACAATCAATTCATTGTATTCTATATGTTTTATTGCTTATAGATGTAGCTTAAAACCAAAGAAGAGTGTATAATGAGCGCAGGGTGTAGCCACCAAGCTCCAGGAACATCTAGGAGTCCCTATCATAGGTTAAGCATAGAATACAAATATTAGGAACAGGAGCGCTACAGCTGAAGGTGGATCAGACAACTAGTGAATATATAAGACAACTAGTGATTACTACAAATATAAATATAAATATAAATTATAAGTGGTATATTAGAATATATATGTGAGCAATATGTGCGTGTATAAATCAATACAAAATGTCCAAGGAAATATCTAAACAATTAATGGGCTATGCCAAATAAGGATTAAAAAGTAATAATGGATTTATCAAACCATGTATGAAAAAGTCAAGAAATTAATCAATGTCCAATCATCTATGTACATTAATAAGGTTATGCCAAAAAATTTATGAGAAAAAATTGATAAAAAACAACATAAACAATTGATAAAATGTATCTTATTAAAACACTAACATTAGCTAAAAACGGACGTCTCCGTTATCTTAGAGAGAAAAGAGGTTGCCATCACATATGGGATAAATAATAAGAACCATTAACAGTCAACAAATATTTGATTCTTTAACCACTGTGAATCAATCCGGATGCGATATTAGTCTGTGAGTAAAAACGGCAGGCTTACCCTCAGGCTGTGTATAGCTCCGTTACCTCTGTGAAATGAAATTACAGCCATAGCGGGGTGACGTCACCTTTATGGGTGTCCTGGATGAGCAATCTGATTGGTCCTTTTTCGGATCAGCTTTAGGATGTTGCTGCCGTACTTTACAGCACAGAGTATCCGCTCTTTAGTGCCTAGAAGCACGCAGGTTACTCTTTGAAGGTGGTGTGCAGAGAATGAAGATTGTAAGAAAGGCAGACAATACTTTCAATTAAGAAGGGTCAGTGATGACCTCATAGCAGGCCGAAATGGCAGTTCCCAGTATATGTCTTAGTGCCAATAAGAGATTTGGTCATGCTGGCTTGTTAGATCGTACTGACTTCTCAGATGATTGCTCCAATCTTTTACAATCAAGGTTTCACAAGCATTACAGTCCGAAACAATGAGATACATGTTTTATAGCTCCAGCTATAAAAATAGTAGATAATGTATGTGGGTTGCAACTTACATCAACGTGTTTCTCCCTATACAGGGCTTTTTCAAGATACATTTGTTGCAACAGGTGCACCTTATTAAAGGTGTTTCCCAATTTTCATTGGTCAAATAAAATGAATGACATTTGAGGTGGTGTGAGGTATTAAAGGTGGTATTGGCAAACCTATGTAATTTAAGGCAACCATATTATTATACATATCTTTATACACAATTTTTATACCAATACAATAAAAACCTTAGAAATGGTTAGAGTCTAGGTTTATAAAGTGCAAAGCTCATAATATTTTACTAACATTAAAAACATTAAAAATTTGCATAACTTCAAAATAAATTTGTTAGAAATATGTCAACAGGATTATCAATTGATGAGATAGCAAAAAAAATCAAAGATTATTCGATGATAATTCCAAGATACAAAATTCATATGTCAAAAAGGAGGGGGGTTAAGCATATACCATACATTAATCTATTAGCTATAATAAAAACAATCCAATAGTTTTTAGTCCAATAAAAATGGGGAGATGTCCAACTCAGAAGTTAGGCCACTAGGGAATAGCATATCAAACCTATAAATGTATTCAGCCTCTTTAAGTTTTAGAAATTTTTCTATATTGCCACCCCTCCAATTCTGTTTGACTTGCATTATTCCCCAATATTTTAAATCCTTGGTTCTACCACTGTGTACTTGTATAAAGTGCTTATAGATATTAGTGTCCTCATTTCTCTTCTCAATACACAGGAGATGCTCCCTTATTCTATCCCTAATCATTCTTTTGGTTTCTCCAAAATACACCAAATTACACATGCATTTAAGAGCATAGATAACCCCCTTAGTAGTGCCTCTGATACAATCTTTAATAGTAATTTCTTCTCCTGACTTATTCACAGTGACTGTACTTCTTTTATCGCTATGTTTACAAGCCTTACAGGAATAGCAAGGGAAGAAGCCTGATATCCTCTACCCATATACATTTTTTTGAGTGGAGCCCTGTTTCTTATTTGCATTATGAACACTAGGTGCCAAAATAGATTTAAAATCTTTTGACTTTCTGAAAATCATTCTAGGTTTACATGGAAGTAATTCTCCCAGTACAGGCTCTGCTTTAAGTATAGCCCAATGTTTATTTAAAATCCTTCTCATAATGCCATGGTCTACACTATATTCCATGACAAAGGGTACATCAATTGTTGCTGAATTTTCTTTCATATTCTTTTGTTTATATGAGAGCAGAGATTGCCTATCAGTTTTTCTTGCCCTTAAAACAGCCTTATTGACAACCTCATCATTATAGCCCCTATCTTTGAATTTCTCCACTAAGATCCCAATTTGATTCTCAAATTCTGAGAGTCTCGAACAATTTTTTCTTACCCTCAGACTTTGTCCTACAGGAATGTTATCCTTCCATTGTTGGAGGTGGCAGCTATTAGCGTGTATAAAACTGTTGGAGTCAACCTCCTTAAAATTAGTTTTTGTTTCCAAAGAATATTTAATCACCATGATTTCTAGATCTCAAAATACAACTTTGTCCCTACTGTAATCAAAGGTAAATTTTAGACCTCTATCATTAGCATTCATATCTATAAACAGATTTTTTAGTTTTAATTCGGACCCTCTCCAGATTATCAGGACGTCATCAATGTACCGTCTATAGAGCACGAGGTCTGCACCATAGTTACCATCCTGGAAGAAGGATTCTTCGCAACTGCCAACAAAAAGGTTGGCGTAACTTGGTGCAAACCTCGTGCCCATAGCCGTACCCTCTATTTGTAAATAAAATTTATTATCATACATGAAATAATTGTTTTTCAGTATGAAAGCTATACTTTTTAATAAAAATTATTTTTGTTCTAACTTCATATCTGAGTCGGTATCTAGATACTTTTTAATGGCCAGGAGTCCTTTATCATGGTCTATTACTGTGTATAGTGAGGTTATATCCCCAGTGACTAGAATTAGGTCATCATCCCAATTAATATGTTCTAGAATGTTTAAAACTTGGGTGGAATCCCTTAGATATGAGTCCAGGTTCCTCACAAATTTCTGTAGGAAAGTGTCCACATATTGTGAAAGGTTCGAGGACAATTCTCCTATTCCCGAAATAATCGGTCTACCCGGTGGTTGGTTAAGGTTCTTATGAATCTTGGGAAGGAAGTAAAACACCAGGACCCTAGGATATACAGAGTCCAGGAATTCTACCTCCCTCTCATTCAATACTCCCAAATCTTTACCCTCCCTTATAAACTTTCTAAGTAATGCAGCAAATTTATTAGTAGGATTTAGTTCTAATCTGTTGTATATATTATTGTCACTTAATAATCTCATAGCTTCTGATTCATAATAGCTGTTGTCCATTACTACAATCCCGCCGCCCTTGTCGGAGGGCTTGATGGTCACATTATGGTTCTTTTTTAGATTTTCTAAAATTAGTGTATCTTTTTGAGTCATATTAGTTTTTAAAAATTTAGATGGCTGACTTTTCTTTAGGTCTCTTAGGACCATTTGTTCAAAGGTCTTGAGATTGTTTCCTTTAGCTGAGACTTGGTAAAAAGTGGATTTAGATCTCACATTAGTATGGGCAAAGTTGTCTTGTTTGGTCTTAACCCTATCAGTAGAAATTCTTTCAAGTGGACTTTTCATATAGAACCGTTTAAGAGTGAGATTCCTTACAAACAATACTTTTTTAATATGTATATGTGTGTTAAACTTGTTTAACCTAGTGCTAGGTGCAAATGAAAGACCATAACTTAAGATCTTTATTTCTTTGTCTTTTAGGGTAGTACTGCTGATATTAAATACCCCATTCTTTTTTATCTCCCTCTTTTGGCTTTGTGTGCTGGTCCCACTCCCTCTTGTTCCTCTAGAGGTCTTTTTGTTTTTGTGTGTCCATACATTTGTCTTGTTCTTTTCTACAAGGTCTTTTGATGTGCCCTCCCTTAGAAGGCTGTTCACTAAAAAAGGAGCCTCATTATCTTTATGTCTAGGTCTCTCTGCTTCATAATTTAGATGAGTATACCTATTTTTCACTGGTGTTTCCCATTTGTCTCTATTGTCCCATGAGGGTCTGTTTGTTCTATATGGTTCTGATCTTTTCTTATCGAAATTACTATTATAATTACCGTTTCTCACCTTATAATGATATTCATTCCGTCTATCATACATATTATAGTTTCTATCATTATAAGGCTTGTAAACATAGCGATAAAAGAAGTACAGTCACTGTGAATAAGGCAGGAGAAGAAATTACTATTAAAGATTGTATCAGATGCACTACTAAGGGGGTTATCTATGCTCTTAAATGCATGTGTAATTTGGTGTATTTTGGAGAAACCAAAAGAATGATTAGGGATAGAATAAGGGAGCATCTCCTGTGTATTGAGAAGGGAAATGAGGACACTAATCTCTATAAGCACTTTAAACAAGTACACAGTGGTAGAACCAAGGATTTAAAATATTGGGGAATAATGCAACTCAAACAGAATTGGAGGGGTGGCAATATAGAACATTTTCTAAAACTTAAAGAGGCTGAATACATTTACAGGTTTGATATGCTATTCCCTAGTGGCCTAAATTCGGAGTTGGACATCTCCCCATTTTTATTGGACTAAAAACTATTGGATTGTTTTTATTATAGCTAAGCTAATAGATTAATGCATAGTATATGCTTAACCCCCCTCCTTTTTGACATATGAATTTTGTATCTTGGAATTATCATCTAATAAGCTTTGATTTCTTTGCTATCTCATCAATTGATAATCCTGTTTTTAATGTTTTTGATGTTAGTAAAATATTATGAGTTTTGCACTTTATTAACCTAGACTCTAACCATTGCTAAGGTTTTTATTGTATTAGTATAAAAAATGTGTATATAGATATATATAATTATATGGTTGCCTTAAATTACATAGGTTTGCCAATACCACCTTTAATATCTCACACCACCTCAAATGTCATTCATTTTATTTGACCAATGAAAATTGGGAAACACCTTTAATAAGGTGCACCTGTTGCAACAAATGTATCTTGAAAAAGTCCTGTATAGGGAGAAATGTGTTGATGTAAATTGCAACCCACAGCCATTTTGTACTATTTTTATAGCTGGAACTATAAAACGTTTATCTCATTGTTTGGGACTGTAATGCTTGTGAAACCTTGATTGTAAAAAATTGGAGCAATCATCTGAGAAGTCAGTACGATCTAACAAGCCAGCACGACTAAATCTCTTATTGGCACTAAGACATATACTGGGAACTGCCATTTCGGCCTGCTATGAGGTCACTGACCCTTCTTAATTGAAAGTATTGTCTGCCTTTCTTACAATCTGCATTCTCTGAACACTACCTTCAAAGAGTAACCTGCGTGCTTCTAGGCACTAAAGAGCGGATACTCTGTGCTGTAAAGTACGGCAGCAACATCCTAAAGCTGATCCGAAAAAGGACCAATCAGATTGCTCATCCAGGACGGCGTCCATAAATGTGACGTCACCCCGCTACGGCTGTAATTTCATTTCACAGAGGTAACGGAGCTATACACAGCCTGAGGGTAAGCCTGCCGTTTGTACTCACAGACTAATATTGCATCCGGATTGATTCAAAGTGGTTAAAGAATCAAATATTTGTTGACTGTTTACGGTTCTTATTATTAATCCCATATGTGGTGGCAACCTCTTTTCTCTCTTAGATAACGGAGACGTACTTTTTAGCTAATGTTAGTGTTTTAATAAGATAAATGTTATCAATTGTTTATGTTGTTTTTTATCAATTTTTTCTCATAAAATTTTTGGCATAGCCTTATTTATGTACATAGACGATTGGACATTGATTAATTTCTTGACTTTTTCATACATGGTTTGATAAATCCATTATTACTTTTTAATCCTTATTTGGCATAGCCCATTAATTGTTTAGATATTTCCTTGGACATTTTGTATTGATTTATACACGCACATATTGCTCACATATATATTCTAATATACCACTTATAATTTATATTTATATTTGTAGCAATCACTAGTTGTCTTATATATTCACTAGTTGTCTGATCCACCTTCAGCTGTAGCGCTCCTGTTCCTAATATTTGTATAGATGTAGCTTACCTGTATGGTTATTTTCAATCTTTTGTGCATTTTTACAATGCTATATTTTCAGGGTTGGATTTCTAATTAGGCAGACGACTACCTAAGAGTACTTCAGGAAGCACGTGATGGTCTGAACTGCAGGCTACTATGAGCAGTCTTCATAAAGGTGCTGGGTTTTGATAGGGTCAATGTTATTGAAGGAGCGTTTCTTATGATAGAATAATCAAATCCTGCACGGGGGATAAATGAAAGATATTATAGGCTTGTATTCCTGTTCTAGAAGGAGCTTTATACTTTGCAAAATGATTCCTTCTTAAGTCTACAAGTTCTGACAAGATAAGTGATTAAAGTGACAATACATGTGCATTCTATCAGAAAATCTTTAATTAAAGGTACAGTCTACAATATAATTTGTATTGCTTTAAAAGATAGATAATCCCTTTATTACCCATTCCCTGGTTTTGCCTAACGAACAAATAGATTAATATACTTTTTACCTCTGTAATTTCCTTGTGTCTAAGGGGTGGATTTAACAAGCAGCGGATGCTGCAATCTACGCCCCGATTTTTCTGGCTTGCCGGAAACATAAGTTGAGAAGCAGTGGTCATAAGACCCCTGCTCCTTAACTCGCCCAGCACCTCTGAGATGGCGGATTGCAATCATCTTGATCTGATGCGATCTAGATGATTGACACCTCCTGCTAGCGGTCGATTGGCCACTAATGTGCAGGGGGTGGCAATGCACAAGCATTTCACCAGAAAATTTTAAATGTTAAATGCTGACAGCGTATGCTGTCGGCATTTAGCGATCCCGGGCGGGCATGATTCGTTGCAGCGAATCATGTACGTCCGGTATTTGATAAATCAGCAATAAGCATCTTCTGACAGCCCCCTGATCACTTGACTTTTTATTTATTATCTATTGACTTGCATTTAGAACTGTTTTGTGCTAATTTTTTTATATAACTCCTATTATTATCTATTGACTTGCATTTAGAACTGTGTTGTGCTAAGTATTAAATAACTCCTAGTGCGTAAATACAACGTTATCTATATAACCCACATGAACTAGCAGTCTTCTGTTGTGGAAAGCAAATAAAAAAAGCATGTCATAAGAGACTGTCTATAGTGGCTTAGAAACAGTCAGCAATTTAGAGGTTTAAATGTTATAAAGTATATTAATATATGAATTTTGGTTGTGCAAAGCTGGGGAATGGGTAGTAAAAGTGTTATCTATCTTTTTAAACAATAACAATTTTAGCGTAGACTGTCCATTTAAAGGACGACTAAATACAGTAGAATTGCATAATTAACAAGTGATTTAACACCTACTTTGAATTTCAAATAAGCAGTAAAACTTTTTTTTTCTAGAAAATTTATCTTTTCTTCCATTTTCCGGCTTCCTGTATCATGTGACAGACATCAGCCAATCACACACTAGTATACGTATACCCTGTGAGGTTGTGCACATGCTCTGTAGGATCTTGTTTCCCAGAAAGTTTTCATATAAAAAGACTGTGCAAAATTTGATAATGGAAGTAAATTAGAAAGTGTCTTACAACTCCATGCTCTATCTAAATCATAAATGTTTATTTTGACTTGAGTGTCCGTTTAAGAACAAAATAACAAAATTGCCTGTTTGTTTCTGTAAATACTTTTTAAAACAGGGTTTTTTTATTCATCCCATATAAGCTACAGTGCACACTTGGTACTTAAGTATTATTCAGTTTGCTTACCCAAGCTATATACTACATTGTGTTTGCTTATCTAAATGCATGTGTGACAATTACCTTGTTCAAGTGTTCCCTTACTATCTGGATTGTTGTCAGAGCACTTCCTCTCTGCTCTGCCTGCTACAGTACTTTTTTCCTATTTAATTATTTAAACTAACTTGACATGTGCTTATTTATTTCCTGACTCTGTTGCCCTTGCTGTTTGGATGTACATCTGCTGTTATCCTGGGCTCCTGTTTTGCTTCTATGGATCTGGTTTACTTAATTACCAATTATCAAATGAATACAAATACCAAAAATACTAATTAGCAAATATGTGACAAAACTCCTATGGAGAAAGTGGCTAGCAGTTCAGTTTCCTAAGGATTAGGAAATAGGCATTGACTGATGATGATTAACACAGAGCAGGAAGAGAAGGAGCAGGAGAGGAGTAAAAGCATTAATCTAGAAGTAAAATAGTTTGAAAGGGGTAATTGCATTATCATGACTAGGGATTGGCGAATGTTACTAAAAATTCAAAATTTAAAATGAGTTTTGATACATTCGTTCGTTCGAATCAAATTTCAAATGTTTATGTAACTTTCTAACATTCTATTTTCGAATTTTTGTTTTCAAATTTTTCAATAAAATTCGAAATTATTCGTTCGAATAATAGACTGTTTAGCTATGTATTCATTCAATTTTGAAATATAATATTCGAATTTGAACGTAACATTCAAATTCGATATAGTATTTCTAGCCTACAACTGTGTTTAATAAATGTAATATTCGAATTTGAATGCTACATTCGAATTTGAATGTAGCATTCGAATTTGAAATAGTATTTCTAGTATATTACTGTGTTTTCCAAACGTAATATTCGAATTTGAATGTGACATTCGAATTTGAATGTAACATTCAAATTCAAAATAGTATTTCTAGTCTACAACTGTGTTTAATAAATGTATTATTCGAATTTGAATGCTACATTTGAATGTGACATTCAAATTCAAAATAGTATTTCTTGTCTACAACTGTGTTGTATAAATGTAATATTTGAATTTGAATGTTACATTCGAATTCAAATGTAGCATTTGAATTCAAAATAGTATTTCTAGTCTACAACTGTGTTTTATAAATGTAATATTCGAATGTCAAATTAGAATTAGAATGTCACATTCAAATTCAAATGTCACGTTTGAATTCGAAAGTGACATTCGAAAACTGAAAATAACATTTAATAATAGAATTTTTAAGAATATTCGTTCTTGTCAACATTATATTATGTAAATCAAAATGCTACAATAACATTCGTTCTAACATTCGCATTTGGATATAAACACATTCACCCATCCCTAATCATGACCATAAAATTAAGGGAGCTAACTGATTGAGTATGTAAACCTCTGTCATTCTGCTGCAAAGGTTAACTGAACTCTTCATTTTGCTTAGCCCTGCATCACATTATTTTGAAAGCCAATCTGACTTTTACTTTCAGTTTCAGAGACTTCCTGTATGTTTAGTTTAGGCAGTACTGTTCCAGGACTGGTGAAACTGGATGTATGAAATTGTCAGGGATGATATAGGTTGCATCCAGGACATTGCTGTCATAGCAAGAAGTAGCTTGCTTCTGCTACCAGAACAGAGCGGGAGCGAGCTACATTCAAATTAATGGTGTGATTGAGCCTGCTGTGACTAGACAGCGTGCCCGCGATCACGCTTATCTAAATTAAGACCCACTCAGTAGAGTCAGTAAAATTGCAGTTTGAAATATAATATCTCTGCAATCTTTTGTTGCCTCCAGAATGTAAGTTTAGTTAGGTTCCAGCATTCCTGTGTTCCAGAGGATATTGTATTCAGTGTGCTAAATTCCTCTTTCTTCCTCTGAGAGCAGTTATTTTGCTGGATGATTCAGTTCACTACTTATATTTAATGGATAGTGCTAACAGCAACTCACTAAAGGCCCCAATGTGCCCCACCAACAGAGGGACTGTTCAAACTTCTGCAGTTCAGTTAGAGGAGTGTACCCTGCAAAGTGTGCAACGTTTGCCATTATGTTATTATGTAATATCTATGTTCTAATCATCTATTCATTGTCCAGTGCTGTTTGTTCCCCAAGAAGTATTATCACTTAGAGGAGACACACTGCACATTAAGTTACTCAAGATGTACCAGATTCCCTGCCTCAGCAGAAACTCAGATCATACCTGGGAAGCCACAGCATCAAAGGTATCTGTCCAGTAGTCACTGTCTTCTGTGTATATTTTTTTCAGACATACTTGTATGTAGTTATCACTCAAGAGGAAGATACTATTTTGCAGACGTAGAACTCTGTAATGAAATCATAAACAATCAATGAAAATGTACAGTTAGCTGTAGAGATCTTATCTATGGGGACATATTAAACAATACACTGACCATATTGCTAGATGGCTAGCTAGACTACTCTCTGTTACATATGAATACAGGCCAGGAACTGAAAATGTGTAAGGTCTGGTGCTTAATGGATCTCAACTGCGGAAGTATAGGAATGTATGCCTAGTAACTAAGACACACTGATGGGTTACAATGTATCCTTTATCACTGGCAAGTGTGTTGCTATTGAAACGTAAGACCTAATCAGTAGTTCTGAATTAGGTTAGGAAGCAAGCTTGGAGATCAGTTCAGTCCTGAATATTCTTGTAGGAATCAGGATCTGGGTAAGTCCAAGGTCTGAGAGGCTACGGCTGTACAGTATCAGAGGTTCAGTGGAGCGGCAGTAGAGACCGCAAGTTATTCTGTGGGTCTGTGTACCGCGCTGTGTTCAGAGCTGACAGGCTGAGGGAGTGGCCGCACAGCGTTCCGGGCTGCCAATTACTCTGTGGGTCTGTGTGCCGCGCTGTGTTCAGAGCTGACAGGCTGAGGGAGAGGAGACAAACACAGAGAGCGGCTGTGTGTGAGCGTCTCAGCAGGAATACAATAAGTAAGTTCGTGCAAGCTATTTACAGTGTTAGAGTATAAGTCTCTGAAGAGAGTCCTTGTCTGAGTAGATATTTCCCCTTGCTGGTTACGGTGTAACTACCGGAGCAACCAAGATATGGAGAGTTGTAATCAGCAGGGATAGGTATCGTGGGTGACGGCCTGAAGGCTTCAAATTGTTATATGAGAATAGGATACAATCCGAAATGTAGTTGTAATCCTGAGAAACCCGGTGGGTTCAGCTTCTTAGAGAAAAGTATAAGGCTTAGGACAATTGTTCCTTTGCTTAGAGAGGTAAAGTTGGAGCTAGACCTGATCTATGAATAAAGCTAGTAAACACAATACTGAAGCAACAGGAAGGGCGTGTCCAAGGTTTAAATAACCTTGCAAGGTGAGTGAGCAGGTAAATTAAAGGGCCAGCAGGAATAAGGTTAAATCCATGACATATCCCCCTCCTCAAAGTAGCTGCCCAGTAGCTACAAACCTAGGTCGATCTGGATGTCTCCTGTGGAACAAAGAGACTAATCTGGGGGCATGAACATGAGAAGAAGGCTCCCACGAATCCTCCTCATCAGAGAAGCCCTTCCAGTGTATTAGATATTGCAAAACCCCATTGAAGATACGAGAGTCCCGAATGGAGTCAATCTCGTATTCGTCTTCAGTTCCCAATATAGTTTCTGGGGTAGATGGGATGTTGGCCAACCTAGTTGCATGGTAAGGCTTCAATAAGGAAACATGAAACGTAGGATGTAGTCTGGTGTTAGCTGGTAATTGCAAGGTGACTGCATTTTGATTAATTATCCTAACAATTGGATACGGACCTATGAAAGCTGGACTAAATTTCTTGCTGGGGGTTTTGAGTTTGATGTTTTTGGTGGATAACCACACCAAATCCCCTATGCGATAGGATGGGGGTTGGCGTCGGCGGAGGTTGTAGTAGTGACATTGATGGGTCTGTGCCTCTGTTATATGGTTTTTGAGCTCCAGGAAGAGATCTTGAAGAGATTTAGTGAGATCATCGAGATTTGGACAATTCGAATCAGTTCGTGGATGAAGTTGGAAGGTGGGATGGAAAGCGTAATTTGCAAAGAATGGTGTCTTGAGAGTGGTGGAACTTGTAGAATTGTTGTAGGCATATTCAGCCATTGCAAGAGTGGAGGCCCATTGGTCCTGGTGGCTGGAACAATAAGATCGGATGTATTGTTCGAGCCATTGATTTATTCGCTCCGTTTGTCCATTGGACTGCGGGTGGAATGAAGAGGAAAACCTAAGTTCTACTTTCATGTTTTCACATAATTGTCTCCAGAAACGTGAGGTGAACTGACTTCCCCTGTCCGTCACAATAGAGTCTGGAAGGCCGTGTAGTTTCACGATGTTGTTAAGAAATAACATTGCAAGTTCTGAAGAGGTGGGTAACTTATGGTATGGCAAGAAATGGGCCATCTTAGTAAGATGGTCTACCACAACGAGTATGGTGTTGTAACCATTTGACAAGGGAAGCTCTACTATAAAATCCATTCCTATGGTTTGCCAGGGACGATCTGGAATTTGTAGCAGTAATAACAGACCGAAGGGAGGTTTTCTTTCAGTCTTAGAGATGGTGCATACGTGACAGCTATTAACATACTTCTTAACGGAGGATCTCATGGAGGGCCACCAGTAGGTGCGTGAGAGTAGGTCAAATGTTTTATGGATTCCAAGATGTCCTGCCATAGGTGAGTCATGATGTTCGTTCAATAATTTGTCTCGTAATGGTGCAGGAACATAGAGTCGTCCTTGGTAATAATAGAGACCGTCTTGTTCCAGCCTGAGATTGTTCTTAGACATGGAGGTATCTTTTTCCTGAAGTATCTTGAGAACCTCAGGATAAGTGGGAGACAAGGCAATTATTTGATCAACTGGAATGACGGTACTGGGAGTAGAAAAAGTAATTGGTTTGGAGTCTTTCCGAGAGAGGGCATCCGCTTTCCCATTTTTGCTACCGGGTCTATAAGTTATATGAAAATCGAACCGTGATAGGAACAAACTCCATCTCAGCTGTCTGGAGGATAGGGTACGGTTTGTGAGGAGGTACTCCAAGTTTTTATGGTCCGTGTATATAAGAATGGGATACTTGCAGCCTTCCAACAGATGTCTCCAATGTTCCAATGAAACCTTGATGACTAGGAGTTCTTTCTCGCCTACAGGGTAGTTGTATTCTGCTGGGATCATAACCCTAGAGAAGTAGGCGACTGGGTGGAGTGGTTGCTCCGGAGTTTTCCGTTGAGATAAAATGGAACCAAGGGCATAATTAGAAGCATCAACTTCAAGTACGTAGTGGGAGTCTGGATCAGGAAATTGGAGAATGGGTGCTTTGGTGAAGGCCGTCTTAAGATGGTTGAAGATGGCCTGAGTTTTCTCTGTCCAGACATAGGGAGTGTTGACACTAGTAAGGGTGGTCAAGGGTTTAGTGAGAGCAGAATAATTCCTGATAAATTTTCTGTAGTAGTTGGAGAATCCGAGAAATTTCTGCAGGTCTTTTCTGGATGTGGGTATAGGCCAATTTTTGATAGTTTCAACTTTGGAGTCATCCATCTGGATACCTGCAGGAGTAATGGTGTAGCCCAAGAAGGTGATTTCTGAGGAGTGGAAGATGCACTTTTCCAATTTAGCAAAGAGTCGGTGTTGCCGGAGGCGTGTGAGCACCCAACGGACGTGGTTCTTGTGTTCTGTGATGTTATTAGAGTATATCAGGATATCATCTAAATACACAACGACGCAGATGTCAAGGAGGTCGCGGAAGATATCGTTGATGAAATATTGAAAGGTAGCTGGGGCATTGCATAGCCCGAATGGCATGACCTTATACTCATAGAGTCCGTATCTTGTTCTGAAGGCCGTGAGCCATTCGTCCCCTTTCCGGATCCTGACGAGATTATAGGCCCCACGAAGGTCTAATTTAGTATATATGGTAGCCTGTCTGAGATGTCCGATGAGTTCAGGAATTAGCGGTAGGGGGTATCGGTTCTTCACCGTTCGCTTGTTGAGTTCTCGATAGTCGATAATTGGCCGGAGTGAGTGATCCTTATTCCTCACGAAGAAAATACCTGCACCTGCAGGGGATGTTGAAGGTTGTATGAAGCCTTTCCTGAGGTTTTCAGATAAGTAATTTTTTAGATGTTCTAGCTCCGGCTCCGAAAGAGGATAGATGTGACCGTACGGTATAGCTGCCCCTGGTAAGAGATCAATGGGGCAGTCATATGGACGGTGAGGGGGGAGTGTTTCTGCCTCCTTTTCGCTGAAGACATCAAGGTATTCGTGATAATCTTCTGGAAGGGAATTCTGCTTCTGGGTGGTTGGCTTCTGGGTGAGAGTACAAATCAGTGGATGAATAAAACAAGTATTCTTACAGAACGGTGAGAGGAATTCTACTTCGAGACGGTCCCAGTGAATGGTTGGTTGGTGTATCTGCAACCATTGCAAGCCGAGTACTACCTGGAACACGGGAGAATTAATAACATCGAATATGATATATTCTGTATGTGCTGATGAGGTAGAAACCTTAATGGGAACTGTCTCATGTGTGATAGGACCAGAACTGATGGTAGTACCATCAATGACTCTAATAGACACGGGTCTTGCCTTCAAAACGGTGGGTATTTTATTTACAGTGACAAAAACAGCATTGATATATGATGACTGTGCCCCAGAGTCAATGATAGCTTCAGTGAGAACCTGTTGCTGATCCCACTGCAAGGTAAGAGACAAGGAACAATAAGCAACTTGTTTTACATTAGTAGTCAAACAGGTTGTTTTGAGTTTTGACTTACGTCTTTTTTGTCTTAGGAGGATGGGACAGTCCTTCACAGTGTGGTTGTTGGAGGCGCAGTACATACAGAGATTGTTTATGCGTCTGCGGTTCCTTTCCTCGGGCTGTAACGGTCCCTTTGTGAACCCAATGTCCATTGGTTCAGCTGCTTGGGTAACTATGGGTTTATGGTAGGAGGATGCAGGTTTATTGACGGTATCCAAGCCTTGTCTTTCAGATTTGCGCTCCCTCAGCCTTCTATCTATCTGTATGCTGAGGGTGATTAGACCATCCAAAGACCTAGGGAGCTCTGTGCGAGCGAGTTCGTCCTTTAGAGCTTCGTTTAAGCCAAGGCGATACTGGTTCCTGAGAGCTATTTCACTCCATTCCGTATCCTTGCTATATTGCTTAAACTCACTTAAGTATTCTTCTACATGCCTTTTCCCTTGTCTTAGTGATCTCATTTTGGTTTCAGCTGTGAGCTGCGTGTTAATGTCTTGATAGAGGATTGCCATCTCTTTGAAGAAGTCTTCTAATGATGTAAGTATAGGGTGATCCAATTCAAAGAAAGAGTCAGCCCACTTGCGAGGTTCTCCTCTGAGAAAAGAAATTACAGTTAAAACCTTAACTCGCTCTGTCGCATAGGTTTTAGGTTTTAAACTAAATAATAAATTACAGGAATTTTTAAACTGAGTGAACAAGGCCCTGTCTCCATGAAATTTGTCTGGCATTGAGACTTGAGGTTCGGGGGGGGGTCTCAGGTGTAGAGGTCTTGGCAATGGAGTCTTTGATAATATTACTGAGAGTTACATTTTGGGCCTGTAAGTCCCTGAGACCTTGACTGAGTTGATCAACCCTCTGGGAGAGGTTGTAGACGATTTGGGGTAACTCCGCTGGATCCATCCTTTTAAGGCTTCAGTATTATGTAAGGTCTGGTGCTTAATGGATCTCAACTGCGGAAGTATAGGAATGTATGCCTAGTAACTAAGACACACTGATGGGTTACAATGTATCCTTTATCACTGGCAAGTATGTTGCTATTGAAACGTAAGACCTAATCAGTAGTTCTGAATTAGGTTAGGAAGCAAGCTTGGAGATCAGTTCAGTCCTGAATATTCTTGTAGGAATCAGGATCTGGGTAAGTCCAAGGTCTGAGAGGCTACGGCTGTACAGTATCAGAGGTTCAGTGGAGCGGCAGTAGAGACCGCAAGTTATTCTGTGGGTCTGTGTACCGCGCTGTGTTCAGAGCTGACAGGCTGAGGGAGTGGCCGCACAGCGTTCCGGGCCGCCAATTACTCTGTGGGTCTGTGTGCCGCGCTGTGTTCAGAGCTGACAGGCTGAGGGAGAGGAGACAAACACAGAGAGCGGCTGTGTGTGAGCGTCTCAGCAGGAATACAATAAGTAAGTTCGTGCAAGCTATTTACAGTGTTAGAGTATAAGTCTCTGAAGAGAGTCCTTGTCTGAGTAGATATTTCCCCTTGCTGGTTACGGTGTAACTACCGGAGCAACCAAGATATGGAGAGTTGTAATCAGCAGGGATAGGTATCGTGGGTGACGGCCTGAAGGCTTCAAATTGTTATATGAGAATAGGATACAATCCGAAATGTAGTTGTAATCCTGAGAAACCCGGTGGGTTCAGCTTCTTAGAGAAAAGTATAAGGCTTAGGACAATTGTTCCTTTGCTTAGAGAGGTAAAGTTGGAGCTAGACCTGATCTATGAATAAAGCTAGTAAACACAATACTGAAGCAACAGGAAGGGCGTGTCCAAGGTTTAAATAACCTTGCAAGGTGAGTGAGCAGGTAAATTAAAGGGCCAGCAGGAATAAGGTTAAATCCATGACAAAATGTGACAGCTGATTGTTTGTCTAACTTGCCATTGCCACCACCAGATATGCAACTGGAGGATGATTTTAGTTGTTTAACTTAAGTACTCTTAATGTAGTAACCCAAAAACTATTTCATGCTACCTGTTTAGCAGGCTGAATTCAAGTAGCATTAGGGGAATTTCTGTTGAAGATATGGCACACCACTTTATTTGTAAATTATTTGATTCAGTATTGCATCCTTCTTTTATAGTAGGTGTTGAACTTCTCTTACAAAATGATTGAGCTATGATGCACACTCTGACTATTTGTGCCAAACAAATTATAGCATACATTTTTTGCTTACAATACACTACTGGAGGTGGCAACTGGAAACATGGGTAGTGGTTGAAATAAATAAAAAAAAAACAGGAGCTGCTAAAAATCTATATTAATTTAAAATTTTCAAAACATGGCTCACAATCAAATATGTATAAAAGCTGCAGACATGTCTGGGCACATCTCTGGGTAGTGGTTGACACTGATGCGCTAACTATCTGCACTAAAACTGGAGATGATTGGGCATAGGAGAGAATCAATGCAGGTTGATACTGTTGGCCTAAAACCTGGGAGAAATGTGTGCTTCTGCTCACAATGCACAGCCTCTGTAGTGGAATCTCCTCCATCCCTATCTCATCAGGTAATTAATCCAATTCCTCCTAATTCAGAGTAGAGAGCAGCTGTAGAAGACATGCTAGGGGTAAGAATAATATATCCAATATATTGGCCAAACCAGAGACTGGGAAAATCTACTAAATAATTTTCTCTTCTCCCTGAATGCTTTGCAAAATTGGATCATCTACTACTCCTGCAATGTCTGTCCTGCTGCTGCTGCTGGGAGACAACTATCTGGTTCTGATAAACCCACCAAGGTGTTGCTGTATAAAATATAAGGATAAAATCAGTAAAGTGGTAAAACGGGTAGTAGGAGAACTGATGGTAGCACTGGGGAGAACACTGGTGCAGGTGGTTTTGTAAGTAGACTGAGTTGATGTGTACAAGGAGGCTGCTTGTTAAACCCCTCCCAATTATACTATGGCTTGGAGTGAAACAATGTTAATTCAGCACCTACATCTTCAGTTACGTTGTCCTCTTTACTTTTATGGGTGGGCTTAATGACCCTTACTGTTATTGATGCTGCTGCTGCTACTAGTTCTGGTACTGGCGGGACCTGCATATCTCTTAATCCTGCTGGATATTTGATTGTCTAATACAGCAGGTACAAATGATGACCCTGCTGTTGCCATCACTCTTCTAGATGTTTGAGCCAGAGGAGCAGACAATGGTCTTGAGAATTATATTTGACTCTGTGAATCAGAATCAACAGTGCTTGTCCCACTTCCACTCATCAGACATGTAGAAGCAGGCACAGACTATGGTGCTAATGGTAGTGTTATAACTGGTGGTGGCAGCAGGAAACATAGTTTCCTCTGACCGACTAACAATGTATTAAAGAATAATATAATAGTTACTAGTTGTTTGTTTTTGGGCTTTTGACACACACCCAAGGGGATTTATTGGATTTGTGTATAGTGATGTCTCGAACCTTAAAATTTTGGTTCGCGAACGGCGGACTCGAACTTCCGCTACTGTTCGCGAACCGGCAATGATTTTGATAGGCAGGCGAACTTTAAAACCCACAAGGACTCTTTCTGGCCATAATAGTGATGGAAAAGTTGTTTCAAGGGGACTAACAACTGGACTGTGGCATGCCTGAGGGGGATCCATGGCAAAACTCCCACGGAAAATTACATAGTTGATGCAGAGTCTGGTTTTAAGCCATAAAGTGCCTTAATCACCTAACATTCCTAAAAATTTTTTTGAATAACATGCTTTAAAACATCAGGTATGATGTAGTATCGATCAGGTAGTGTAAGGGTTACGCCCGCTTCACAGTGACAGACCAAACTCCCTGTGTAACACACAGCAAACAACTGCAAACAGTCCATTTGCACAACCACGAGTTAGATAGATTTGATAGTTAGATACATACATTACATAGATTAATAGATGCAATATACATATAATAGATAGAAATTACATAGATCAATAGATGCAATATACATTTGATGATAGATACAAATTACATAGATCAATCGATGCAATATACATTTGATAGATACGAATTACATAGATCAATAGATGCAATTTATATTTGATAGATACGATTGATAGTTAGATAGATTTGATAGATAAATAGATAGATGTTTATATTAGTACTATTCTTAGCACTTTAATCCATGTTACTCCCCCTATCTGTGTAGGTCTATATGGCCTGCATGATTACCCTGAGAAAGTATAACAACAAGACATGCGGTCTAAGACCCATGGTAATTAGGTTGTGTTTAGTAGTACTATTCTTAGCACTTTAATCCCTTTTACCCCCCCCCCCCCCTATCAGGGGAGTTCTATATGGCCTGCATGATTACCCTGACAAAGTATAACAACAAAACATGTGGTCTGGGACCCATGGTAACTAGGTTGTGTTAAGTAGTACTGTTCTTAGCACTTTAATATCTGTTAGTCCCGATATCGGGGGAGGTCTATATGGCCTGCATGATTACCCTGACAAAGTATAATAATAAAACATGCGGTCTGGGAGCCATGGTAACTATGTTGTGTTAAGTAGTACTATTCTTAGAACTTTAATCCCTGTAACTCCCCCGATTGGGTGAGGTCTATATGGCCTGCCTGATTACCCTGACAAAATATAACAATAAGACATGCGGTCTGGGAGCCATGGTAACTAGGTTGTGTTAAGTAGCAGTATTCTTAGCACTTTAATCCATTTTACTCCCCCTATTGGGTGAGGTCTATATGGCCTGCCTGATTACCCTGACAAAGTATCACAACAAGACATGCGGTCTGTGACCCATGGTAACTAGGTTGTATTAAGTAGTACTGTTCCTAGCAGTTTAATACCTGTTACTCCCCATATCGGGGGAGGTCTATATGGCCTGCCTGATTACCCTGACAAAGTATCACAACAAGACATGCGGTCTATGACCCATGGTAACTAGGTTGTGTTAAGTAGTACTGTTCTTAGCAGTTTAATACCTGTTACTCCCCATATCGGGGAGGTCTATATGGCCTGCCTGATTACCCTGACAAAGTATTACAACAAGACATGCGGTCTGGGACCCATGGTAACTAGGTTGTGTTAAGTAGTACTGTTCTTAGCAGTTTAATACCTTTTACTCCCCATATCGGGGGAGGTCTATATGGCCTGCCTGATTACCCTGACAAAGTATCACAACAAGACATGCGGTCTGTGACCCATGGTAACTAGGTTGTGTTAAGTAGTACTGTTTTTAGCAGTTTAATACCTGTTACTCCCCATATTGGGGGAGGTCTATATGGCCTGCCTGATTACCCTGACAAAGTATCAGAACAAGACATGTGGTCTGGGACCCATGGTAACTAGGTTGTGTGAAGTAGTACTGTTCTTAGCAGTTTAATACCTGTTACTCCCCATATCGGGAAGGTCTATATGGCCTGCCTGATTACCCTGACAAAGTATTACAACAAGACATGCGGTCTGGGACCCATGGTAACTAGGTTGTGTTAAGTAGTACTGTTTTTAGCAGTTTAATACCTGTTACTCCCCATATCGGGAAGGTCTATATGGCCTGCCTGATTACCCTGACAAAGTATTACAACAAGACATGCGGTCTGGGACCCATGGTAACTAGGTTGTGTGAAGTAGTACTGTTTTTAGCAGTTTAATACCTGTTACTCCCCATATTGGGGAGGTCTATATGGCCTGCCTGATTACCCTGACAAAGTATCAGAACAAGACATGTGGTCTGGGACCCATGGTAACTAGGTTGTGTGAAGTAGTACTGTTCTTAGCAGTTTAATACCTGTTACTCCCCATATCGGGAGGTCTAAATGGCCTGTCTGATTACCCTGACAAAGTATCACAACAAGACATGCGGTCTGTGACCCATGGTAACTAGGTTGTGTTAAGTAGTACTGTTCTTAGCAGTTTAATACCTGTTACTCCCCATATTGGGGGAGGTCTATATGGCCTGCCTGATTACCCTGACAAAGTATCACAACAAGACATGTGGTCTGGGACCCATGGTAACTAGGTTGTGTGAAGTAGTACTGTTCTTAGCACTTTAATCCCTGTAACTCCCCCGATCGGGTGAGGTCTATATGGCCTGCCTGATTACCCTGACAAAATATAACAATAAGACATGCGGCCAGGGAGCCATGGTAACTAGGTTGTGTTAAGTAGTAGTATTCTTAGCACTTTAATCCCTTTTACTCCCCCTATTGGGTGAGGTCTATATGGCCTGCCTGATAACCCTGACAAAAAATCATAACAAGACATGCGGTCTGTGACCCATGGTAACTAGGTTGTGTTAAGTAGTACTGTTCTTAGCAGTTTAAAACCTGTTACTCCCCATATCAGGGGAGGTCTATATGGCCTGCCTGATTACCCTGACAAAGTATCACAACAAGACATGCGGTCTGTGACCCATGGTAACTAGGTTGTGTAAAGTAGTGCTGTTCTTAGCAGTTTAATACCTGTTACTCCCCATATCGGGGAGGTCTATATGGCCTGCCTGATTACCCTGACAAAGTATCACAACAAGACATGCGGCTTGGGACCCATGGTAACTAGGTTGTTTTAAGTAGTACTGTTCTTAGCAGTTTAATACCTGTTACTCCCCATATCGGGGAGGTCTATATGGCCTGCCTGATTACCCTGACAAAGTATTACAACAAGACATGCGGTCTAGGACCCATGGTAACTAGGTTGTGTTAAGTAGTACTGTTCTTAGCAGTTTAATACCTGTTACTCCCCATATCGGGGGAGGTCTAAATGGCCTGCCTGATTACCCTGACAAAGTATCACAACAATACATGTGGTCTGTGACCCATGGTAACTAGGTTGTGTTAAGTAGTACTGTTCCTAGCAGTTTAATACCTGTTACTCCCCATATCAGGGGAGGTCTATATGGCCTGCCTGATTACCCTGACAAAGTATCACAATAAGACATGTCGTCTGGGACCCATAGTAACTAGATTGTGTGAAGTAGTACTGTTTTTAGCAGTTTAATACCTGTTACTCCCCATATCGGGGGAGGTCTATATGGCCTGCATGATTACCCTGACAAAGTATAATAATAAAACATGCGGTCTGGGACCCATCATAATTAGGTTGTGGTTAGTGGTACTATTCTTAGCACTTTAATCCCTTTTACTCCACCTATCGGGGGAGGTCTATATGGCCTGCATGATTACCCTGACAAAGTATAACAACAAAACATGTGGTCTGGGACCCATGGTAACTAGGTTGTGTTAAGTAGTACTGTTCTTAGCACTTTAATATCTGTTAGTCCCGATATCGGGGGAGGTCTATATGGCCTGCATGATTACCCTGACAAAGTATAATAATAAAACATGCGGTCTGGGAGCCATGGTAACTATGTTGTGTTAAGTAGTACTATTCTTAGAACTTTAATCCCTGTAACTCCCCCGATTGGGTGAGGTCTATATGGCCTGCCTGATTACCCTGACAAAATATAACAATAAGACATGCGGTCTGGGAGCCATGGTAACTAGGTTGTGTTAAGTAGCAGTATTCTTAGCACTTTAATCATTTTACTCCCCCTATTGGGTGAGGTCTATATGGCCTGCCTGATTACCCTGACAAAGTATCACAACAAGACATGCGGTCTGTGACCCATGGTAACTAGGTTGTGTTAAGTAGTACTGTTCTTAGCAGTTTAATACCTGTTACTCCCCATATCGGGGGAGGTCTATATGGCCTGCCTGATTACCCTGACAAAGTATCACAACAAGACATGCGGTCTATGACCCATGGTAACTAGGTTGTGTTAAGTAGTACTGTTCTTAGCAGTTTAATACCTGTTACTCCCCATATCGGGGAGGTCTATATGGCCTGCCTGATTACCCTGACAAAGTATTACAACAAGACATGCGGTCTGGGACCCATGGTAACTAGGTTGTGTTAAGTAGTACTGTTCTTAGCAGTTTAATACCTTTTACTCCCCATATCGGGGGAGGTCTATATGGCCTGCCTGATTACCCTGACAAAGTATCACAACAAGACATGCGGTCTGTGACCCATGGTAACTAGGTTGTGTTAAGTAGTACTGTTTTTAGCAGTTTAATACCTGTTACTCCCCATATTGGGGGAGGTCTATATGGCCTGCCTGATTACCCTGACAAAGTATCAGAACAAGACATGTGGTCTGGGACCCATGGTAACTAGGTTGTGTGAAGTAGTACTGTTCTTAGCAGTTTAATACCTGTTACTCCCCATATCGGGAAGGTCTATATGGCCTGCCTGATTACCCTGACAAAGTATTACAACAAGACATGCGGTCTGGGACCCATGGTAACTAGGTTGTGTTAAGTAGTACTGTTTTTAGCAGTTTAATACCTGTTACTCCCCATATCGGGAAGGTCTATATGGCCTGCCTGATTACCCTGACAAAGTATTACAACAAGACATGCGGTCTGGGACCCATGGTAACTAGGTTGTGTGAAGTAGTACTGTTTTTAGCAGTTTAATACCTGTTACTCCCCATATTGGGGAGGTCTATATGGCCTGCCTGATTACCCTGACAAAGTATCAGAACAAGACATGTGGTCTGGGACCCATGGTAACTAGGTTGTGTGAAGTAGTACTGTTCTTAGCAGTTTAATACCTGTTACTCCCCATATCGGGAGGTCTAAATGGCCTGTCTGATTACCCTGACAAAGTATCACAACAAGACATGCGGTCTATGACCCATGGTAACTAGGTTGTGTTAAGTAGTACTGTTCTTAGCAGTTTAATACCTGTTACTCCCCATATTGGGGGAGGTCTATATGGCCTGCCTGATTACCCTGACAAAGTATCACAACAAGACATGTGGTCTGGGACCCATGGTAACTAGGTTGTGTGAAGTAGTACTGTTCTTAGCACTTTAATCCCTGTAACTCCCCCGATCGGGTGAGGTCTATATGGCCTGCCTGATTACCCTGACAAAATATAACAATAAGACATGCGGCCAGGGAGCCATGGTAACTAGGTTGTGTTAAGTAGTAGTATTCTTAGCACTTTAATCCCTTTTACTCCCCCTATTGGGTGAGGTCTATATGGCCTGCCTGATAACCCTGACAAAAAATCATAACAAGACATGCGGTCTGTGACCCATGGTAACTAGGTTGTGTTAAGTAGTACTGTTCTTAGCAGTTTAAAACCTGTTACTCCCCATATCAGGGGAGGTCTATATGGCCTGCCTGATTACCCTGACAAAGTATCACAACAAGACATGCGGTCTGTGACCCATGGTAACTAGGTTGTGTAAAGTAGTGCTGTTCTTAGCAGTTTAATACCTGTTACTCCCCATATCGGGGAGGTCTATATGGCCTGCCTGATTACCCTGACAAAGTATCACAACAAGACATGCGGCTTGGGACCCATGGTAACTAGGTTGTGTTAAGTAGTACTGTTCTTAGCAGTTTAATACCTGTTACTCCCCATATCGGGGAGGTCTATATGGCCTGCCTGATTACCCTGACAAAGTATTACAACAAGACATGCGGTCTAGGACCCATGGTAACTAGGTTGTGTTAAGTAGTACTGTTCTTAGCAGTTTAATACCTGTTACTCCCCATATCGGGGGAGGTCTAAATGGCCTGCCTGATTACCCTGACAAAGTATCACAACAATACATGTGGTCTGTGACCCATGGTAACTAGGTTGTGTTAAGTAGTACTGTTCCTAGCAGTTTAATACCTGTCACTCCCCATATCAGGGGAGGTCTATATGGCCTGCCTGATTACCCTGACAAAGTATCACAATAAGACATGTCGTCTGGGACCCATAGTAACTAGATTGTGTGAAGTAGTACTGTTCTTAGCAGTTTAATACCTGTTACTCCCCATATCGGGGGAGGTCTATATGGCCTGCATGATTACCCTGACAAAGTATAATAATAAAACATGCGGTCTGGGACCCATCATAATTAGGTTGTGGTTAGTGGTACTATTCTTAGCACTTTAATCCCTTTTACTCCACCTATCGGGGGAGGTCTATATGGCCTGCATGATTACCCTGACAAAGTATAACAACAAAACATGTGGTCTGGGACCCATGGTAACTAGGTTGTGTTAAGTAGTACTGTTCTTAGCACTTTAATATCTGTTAGTCCCGATATCGGGGGAGGTCTATATGGCCTGCATAATTACCCTGACAAAGTATAATAATAAAACATGTGGTCTGGGAGCCATGGTAACTATGTTGTGTTAGGTAGTACTATTCTTAGCACTTTAATCCCTGTAACTCCCCCAATCGGGTGAGGTCTATATGGCCTGCCTGATTACCCTGAAAAAATATAACAATAAGACATGCGGTTTGGGAGCCATGGTAACTAGGTTGTGTTAAGTAGTAGTATTCTTAGCACTTTAATCCCTTTTACTCCCCCTATTGGGTGAGGTCTATATGGCCTGCCTGATAACCCTGACAAAAAATCACAACAAGACATGCGGTCTGTGACCCATGGTAACTAGGTTGTGTTAAGTAGTACTGTTCTTAGCAGTTTAATACCTGTTACTCCCCCTATCGGGGGAGGTCTATATGGCCTGCCTGATTACCTGACAAAGTATCACAACAAGACATGCGGTCTGTGACCCATGGTAACTAGGTTGTGTTAAGTAGTACTGTTCTTAGCAGTTTAATACCTGTTACTCCCCATATTGAGGAGGTCTATATGGCCTGCCTGATTACCCTGACAAAGTATCACAACAAGACATGCGGTCTGTGACCCATCATAATTAGGTTGTGTTTAGTAGTACTATTCTTAGCACTTTATTCCCTGTAACTCCCCCTATCGGGGGAGGTCTATATGGCCTGCATGATTATCCAGAGAAAATATAACAACAAGACATGCGGTCTGGTACCCATGGTAACTAGGTTGTGTTAAGTAGTACTATTCTTAGCACTTTAATACCTGTTACTCCCCCTATCTGGGGAGGTCTATATGGCCTGCATGATTACCCTGACAAAATATAACAATAAGACATGTGGTCTGAGACCCATGGTAAGGTTGTGTTAAGTAGTACTATTCTTAGCACTTTAATCCCTGTAACTTCCCCTATCTGGGGAGGTCTATATGGCCTGCATGATTACCCTGACAAAATATAGCAATAAGACATGCGGTCTGTGACCCATGTAAAGGTTGTGTTAATTAGTACTATTCTTAACACTTTAATCCCTGTAACTCCCCCTATCTGGGGAGGTCTATACGGCCTGCATGATTACCCTGACAAAATATAACAACAAGACATGCGGTCTGGGACCCATGTTAACTAGGTTGTGTTAAGTAGTACTATTCTTAGCACTTTAATCCCTTTTACTCCCCCTATCGGGGGAGGTCTATATGGTCTGCCTGATTACCCTGACAAAATATAACAATAAGACATGCGGTCTGGGACCCATGGTAACTAGGTTGTGTTAAGTAGTACTATTCTTAGCACTTTAATCCCTGTAACTCCCCCTATCGGGGGAGGTCTATACGGCCTGCCTGATTACCCTGACAAAATATAACAACAAGACATGCGGTCTGGGACCCATGGTAACTAGGTTGTGTTAAGCAGTTCTGTTCTTAGCACTTTAATACATGTTACTCCACCTATCCAGTGGAGTTCCATATGGCCTGCCTGAGTACCCTGACAAAATATAACAATAAGACATGCGGTCTGGGACCCATGGTAACTAGGTTGCGTTAAGTATTACTATTCTTAGCACTTTAATACGTGTCACTCCCCCTATAGGGTGAGGTCTATATGGCCTGCCCGATTACCCTGACAAAATATAACAACAAGACATGCGGCCTGGGTCCCATGGTAAGGTTACTTCCTTTTGCACAATAGAGTACAGGAATGGCATTGATTTTAGGAACCCGTAGATAATTTTTAGGAACCGGGACATGGAAAAAAATGCTTGGACACCCAGTACAGGTCGTTCTACTTCAGCCTTTTTATAAGAGGGTCCAGGACCCTCAACAGAAACAACAGCATAAAACACCACATATGCCATCCTTTTGCACAATAGAGTACAGGTATGGCATCCATTTTAGGAACCCGGAAATAATTTTTAGGAACCGGGAGATGGAAAAAGATGCTTGGACAACCAGTACACTTCGTTCTCCTTCAGCCTTTTTAGACGAGGGTCCAGGACCCTCAACAGAAACAACAGCATGAAACACCACATATGCCATCCTTTTGAACAATCCAGTACAGGTATGGCATCGATTTTAGGAACCCGGAGATAATTTTTAGGAACCGGGAAATGGAAAAAGATGCTTAGACAACCAGTACACTTCGTTCTCCTTCAGCCTTTTTAGACGAGGGTCCAGGACCCTCAACAGAAACAACAGCATGAAACACCACATATGCCATCCTTTTGAACAATCCAGTACAGGTATGGCATCGATTTTAGGAACCCGGAGATAATTTTTAGGAACCGGGAGATGGAAAAAGATGCTTGGACACCCAGTACAGCTCATTCTCCTTCATCCTTTTTAGACGAGGGTCCAGGACCCTCAACAGAAACAACAGCAGGAAACACCACATATGCCATCCTTTTGAACAATCCAGTACAGGTATGGCATTGATTTTAGGAACCCGGAGATAATTATTAGGAACCGGGAGATGGAAAAAGATGCTTGGACACCCAGTACAGCTCGTCCTCCTTCAGCCTTTTTAGATGAGGGTCCAGGACCCTCAACAGAAACAACAGCAGGAAACACCACATATGCCATCCTTTTGAACAATCCAGTACAGGTATGGCATTGATTTTAGGAACCCGGAGATCATTTTTAGGAACCGGGAGATGGAAAAAGATGCTTGGACACCCAGTACAGCTCGTTCTCCTTCAGCCTTTTTAGACAAGGGTCCAGGACCCTCAACAGAAACAACAGCATTAAACACCACATATGCCATCCTTTTCAACAATCCAGTACAGGTATGGCATCCATTTTAGGAACCCAGAGATAATTTTTAGGAACCGGGAGATGGAAAAAGATGCTTGGACAACTAGTACACTTCGTTCTCCTTCAGCCTTTTTAGACGAGGGTCCAGGACCCTCAACAGAAACAACAGCATGAAACACCACATATGCCATCCTTTTGAACAATCCAGTACAGGTATGGTATCCATTTTAGGAACCCGGAGATAATTTTTAGGAACCGGGAGATGGAAAAAGATGCTTGGACAGCCAGTACACTTCGTTCTCCTTCTGCATTTTTAGACGAGGGTCCAGGACCCTCAACAGGCACAACAGCATGAAACACCACGTATGCAATCCTTTTGAACAATCCAGTACAGGTATGGCATCGATTTTAGGAACTCAGAGATAATTTTTAGGAACCGGGAGATGGAAAAAGATGCTTGGATACCCACAACAGCTCGTTCTCTTTCAGCCTTTTTAGACAAGGGTCCAGGACCCTCAACAGAAACAACAGCATGAAACACCACATATGCCATCCTTTTGAACAATCCAGTACAGGTATGGCATCGATTTTAAGAACCCGGAGATAATTTTTAGGAACCGGGAGATGGAAAAAGATGCTTGGACAACCAGTACACTTCATTCTCCTTCAGCCTTTTTAGACGAGGGTCCACCAGGACCCTCAACAGAAACAACAGCAGGAAACACCACATATGCCATCATTTTCAACAATCCAGTACAGGTACAACCGGGAGATAGAAAAAGATGCTTGGACACCCAGTACAGGTTGTTCTCCTTCAGCCTTTTTATATGATGGTCCACGACCCCCAACAGGCACAACAGCATGAAACACCACATATGCCATTCTTTTGCACAATAGATTACAGATATGGCATCGATTTTAGGAACCCGGAGATAATTTTTAGGAACCGGGAAATTGAACAAAAAACATGCTTGGACACCTTTTTATACGATGGCCCATGACCCTCAACAGGCACAACAACATGAAACACCACATATGCCATCCTTTTGCACAATAGATTACATATATGGCATTGATTTTAGGAACCCGGAGATAATTTTTAGGAACCGGTAAATTGAACAAAAAACTTGCTTGGACAACCAGTACAGGTCGTTCTCCTTCAGACTTTTTAGATGAGGGTCTAGGACCCTCAACAGAAACAACAGTATGAAACACCACATATGCCATCCTTTTGCACAATAGATTACAGATATGGCATTGATTTTAGGAACCCGGTGATATTTTTTAGGAACCGGGAAATTGAACAAAAAACATGCTTGGACACCCAGTACAGGTCTCTCTCCTTCAGCCTTTTTAGATGAGGGTCCAGGACCCTCAACAGAAACAACAGCATGAAACACCACATATGCCATCCTTTTGCACAATAGATTACAGATATGGCATTGATTTTAGGAACCCGGAGATAATTTTTAGGAACTGGGAAATTGAACAAAAAACCATGCTTGGACACCCAGTACAGGTCGTTCTCCTTCAGCCTTTTTATACGATGGTCCACGACCCTCAACAGGCACAACAGCATGAAACACCACATATGACATCCTTTTGCACAATCGAGTACAGGTATGGCATCGTTTTTAGGAACCCATAGATAATTTTTTGGAACCGTGAGATGGAAAAAGATGCTTGGTCGGTCCTCCTACTTCAAATTTGGGGCACTGCATGTGCAATCTACTGTGCCACCAGATATGAGTGGTGTGTTAATGGCTGAGTACTATTCTTAACAGTTTCATCACTGTTATGTGCCGTTTTTTGGTTTGGGTTTTGTAGCCACAGTGCAGCACCAAGGCCAGAAAAATTAGGCATGTCCAAATGCCTGAAAAATTCGGTATTGTGGCCAGAAAAATTGATGTTTGTAAAATAGTTAGAAAGTGCCCTAAAACCTTGCGGGTTGAACACTAGTTGTTGGCGGATAAGTCCCGCAAGTCATCCTGCATTCTAAGAAAAAATACGCCAGCGTGTGTACCATGTGTAGCCCAAGGCAGCTCATCTCATCATCAGGCCTTTTTTACTCAAATGTATCGCCCAATGTCAGTCCCTTTGGGATCCACCCCTCATTCATTTTAATAAAGGTGAGATAATCAAGACTTTTTTGACCTAGGCGACTTCTCTTCTCAGTGACAAAACCTCCAGCTGCACTGAAGGTCCTTTCTGACAGTACACTTTAAGCGGGGCAGGCTAGAAATTTGATTGCAAATTGGGATAGCTCAGGCCACAGGTCAAGCCTGCACACCCAGTAGTCAAGGGGTCCATCGCTCCTCAAAGTGTTGAGATCCACAGTTAATGCTAGGTAGTCTGCTACCTGTCGGTTGAGTCTTTCTCTGAGGCTGGATCCCGAAAGGCTGTGGCGATGCATAGGAGTTAAAAAGGTCCGCATGTCCTCCATCAACAACACGTCAGGAAAGCGTCCTGTCCTTGCCGCCGTGGTCATCGTCGGAGGAGGAGGATTACTTTCATCTCTTCTCCTGTTAGATTCCTGTTGTGCTGTGACATCACCCTTATACGCTGTAAAGCATAGTTTTTAATTTATTTTGGAACTGCTCCATCCTTTCCGACTTGTGGGAATTTGGTAACATTTCAGTCACTTTATGCTTATACTGGGGGTCTAGTAGCGTGGACACCCAGTACAGGTCGTTCTTCAGTTTTTTTTATACGAGGGTCCCTCAACAGGCACGACAGCATGAAAGACCCCCTTTGCACAAGGTTGGATGCCGAGCTAATCATGTCCCGTTCCTCGTCCTCACTGATCTCACTGAGGGTATTTTCTTCCCCCCCAGCCACGTACACGGGTACCAGATAGGTGACAACAACGAGCACCCTGGGATGCCTGTTGTGCTTGGTCTTCCTCTTCCTCCTCCTCCTCAAAGCCACATTCATCCTCTGACTCCTCTTCCTCACAATCCTCTTCCTGCGTTGCCGCAGGTCCAGCAAGTGATGCTGGTAAGGCTGTTTCTGGTGGTGATGGACACCACAACTCTTCCTCTTCCTCTTCACGCTCATCTACAGCCTGATCCAGCACTCTTCGCAGGGCATGCTCCAGGAAGAAAACAAATGGTATGATGTCGCTGGTGGTGCCTTCGGTGCGACGGGCAAGGTTTGTCACCTCCTCAAAAGGATGCATGAGCCTACAGGCATTGCGCATGAGCGTCCAGTAATTTGGCAAAAAAATCCCCAGCTCCCCAGAGGCTGTCCTAGCACCCCAGTCATACAAATACTCATTAACAGCTTTTTCTTGTTGGAGCAGGCAGTCGAACATTAGGAGTGTTGAATTCCAACGTGTCGGGCTGTCGCAAATCAAACGCCTCACTGGCAGGTTGTTTCGACGCTAGATATCGGACAAGTGCACCATGGCCATGTAGGAACACCTGAAATGGCCACACACCTTCCTGGCCTGCTTCAGGACATCCTGTAAGCCTGGGTACATATGCACAAAGTGTTGTACAATCAGATTACACTCATGTGCCATGCATGGCACATGTGTCAACTTGCCCAATTTCAATGCCGCCACCAAATTACTTCCATTGTCAGAAACAACCTTGTCAATCTCCAGTTGGTGCGGAGTCAGCCACTGATCCACCTGTGCATTCAGGGTGGACAGGAGTGCTGGTGCGGTGTGACTCTCGGCTTTCAGGCAAGTCAACCCCAAGATGGAGTGACACTGCCATTTCCGGGATGTTGAATAGCACCTGGGGAGCTGGGGGGGTGCCGTTGATGTGGAGCAAGACGCAGCAGCAGAAGAGGACTCAGCTGAGGAAGAGGTTATGGAAGAGGATGGAGTAGGAGGAGTAGAGGAGGTAGCAGCAGGCCTGCCTGCAAGTCATGGTGGTGTCACCAACTCCTCTGCAGAGCCACGCATTCCATGCTTGGCAGCCGTCAGCAGGTTTACCCAATGCGCAGTGTAGGTGATATACCTGCCCTGACCATGCTTTGCAGACCAGCTATCAGTGGTCATATGGACCCTTGCCCCACGCTGTGTGCCAGACATGCCATTACTTCCTTTCGCACAATCGAGTACAGGTTTGGGATTGCCTTTTGTGAAAAGCAATTTCGGCCAGGCACCACTGCGGTGTCCCAATAGATACAAATTTTTTGAAAGCCTCAGACTCCACCAGCTTGTATGGTAAAAGCTGGCGGGCTAAGAGTTCAGACAAGCCAGCTGTCAGACGCCGGGCAAGGGGGTGACTTTAGGAAATTGGCTTCTTATGCTCAAACATGTCCTTGACAGACACCTGACTGTGGGCAGATGACCAGGAACTGCTACGTAAGAGAGACTGAGTGGAGGATCGTTGAGAGGGGGCAAGGAGGACAGCAGTGGTTGATGTGGCTGAAGATGCTGGACCAGGAGGAGGTGGGCAACTTTGAGTTTGTGTGCTGCTTCTACTCATGTGTTCTTCCCATCGTCGTTTGTGATGTGAGACCATGTGCCTTCGCAAAGCAGTTGTACCTAGGTGGGTGTTGGACCTCCCACAACTCAGTTTCTTTTGGCACAGGTTGCATATAGCATCGCTATTGTCAGAGGCAGACACACAAAAAAAATGCCACACTGCTGAGCTCTGCGATGACGCCATTCTGGTGGTGTCAACAGCATGCGTTGATTGGCGTCGGCGTGCTATCTGGCTGACCCCGGGTGCCGATGCATGCTGTCTGACTGTGCCATTAGCTCCTTGCGACGACCTCCCGCTGCTTCCAACTCGTCTCCTCCTCTCTGTCTCCCCATCTGAACTTTCCCCCTCTTCTTCTTCTCTTCTAGCGGGCACCCACGTGACATCCACGGACACATCATCATCAACCGCTTCATTTGTATCTTACACATCAACAAAGGAAGCAGCAGCGGCTACAACATTATCATCATCATCACACCGTACGTCCATGTCTGTAAAGCTGCCTGACTGAGACATATCACTGTTATCTACATCCTCTGATGGTTGCGCATCACTCATTTCTTCCAACTGATTTGTCAATAACTCCTCTGACAGATCAAGTGAAGCGGCTGTGGTGCTAGTGTTGGTGGTGGCGACAGGCGGGGGAGTGGCACTGATCAATTGAGAGGTGCCCAAAGTACAGCTGGAGGTGGATGGTGCGTCAAGGTTAGGACTAGGAGCGGAAGCTGTAGAAGATTGGGTGTCCTGTGTTAGCCATTCAACTAGGTCCTCCTCAGAACTTTTCGCGTCCCTGGCACCTGGCCTCTGAACAATGTGCATAGTTGTAGGGTCTAAAGGAATCACAGCACCACAACCACGACGGCACCTGCGGGGTGGCCTGCCTCTGCCTGTCATTTTTTTTTCAAATGTACACTTACAATACTATAAAACAAATTATGAGTGGTGGCACTGGGCAAGTGGGCACAGTATACGCTGTGAGCCTGACACAAAAAATCAGACTGATGTTTCAAAGTCAAAAATGTTTATTTTTTAAATATTAAAAGTACTGTGACAACAAATATGATTGGTGGCACTAGTTGGCTAGTGGGCCTGGCACACACGCTGGCAGGCAGGAAACTGCAATTCAATTGCACTAGCAGACTGATGATTCACAGTCAAAAACGTTTTAATTTTAAATATTAACACTACTGTAATAACAAATATGATTGGTGGCACTAGTTGGCAAGTGGGCCTGGCACACACGCTGGCAGGCAGGCAACTGAAATTCAATTGCACTAGCAGACTGATGATTCACAATCAAAAAAGTTTTTATTGTAAATTTTTACACTACTGTTATAACAAATATGATTGGTGGCACTAGTTGGCAAGTGGGCCTGGCACACAAGCTGGCAGGCAGGCAACTGCAATTCATTTGCAATAGCAGACTGATGATTCACATTCAAAAAAGTTTTTATTTTAAATATTTTCAAAACTGTTATAACAAATATGATTGGTGGCACTAGTTTACAAGTGGGCCTGGCACACACGCTGGCAGGCAGGCAACTGCAATTCAATGGCACTAGCAGATTGATGATTCACAGTCAAAAAAGTTTTTATTTAAAATATTTACAATACTGTTATAACAAATATGATTGGTGGCACTAGTTGGATAGTGGGCCTGGCACACACGCTGGCAGGCAGGAAACTGCAATTCAATTGCACTAGCAGACTGATGATTCACAGTCAAAAAAGTTTTAATTTTAAATATTAACACTACTGTAATAACAAATATGATTGGTGGCACTATGTGGCAAGTGGGCCTGGCACACACGCTGGCAGGCAGGCAACTGCAATTCAATTGCACTAGCAGACTGATGATTCACAGTCAAAAAACATTTTATTTTAAATATTTACAATACTGTTATAACAAATTTCATTGGTGGCACTAGTTTGCTAGTGGGTCTGGCACACACGCTGGCAGGCAGGCAACTGCAATTCAATTGCACTAGCAGACTGATGATTCACAGTCAAAAAACATTTTATTTTAAATATTTACAATACTGTTATAACAAATTTGATTGGTGGCACTAGTTTGCTAGTGGGCCTGGCACACACGCTGGCAGGCAGGAAACTGCAATTCAATTGCACTAGCAGACTGATGATTCACAGTCTAATTTTTTTTTATTTTAAATATTTACAATACTGTTAGAACAAATATGATTGGTGGCACTAGTTGGCAAGTGGGCCTGGCACACACGCTGGCAGGCAGGCAGGCAACTGCAATTCAATTGCACTAGCAGACTGATGATTCACAGTCAAAAAAGTTTTGATTTTAAATATTTTCAAAACTGTTATAACAAATATGATTGGTGGCAATAGTTGGCAGCAAGTGGGCCTGGCACACACGCTGGCAGGCAGGCAACTTCAATTAGATTACACTAGCAGACTGATCTTTCACAGTCAAAAAATATTTTTTTTTAAATATTTACACTACCTTTACTGTTAGAACAAATATGATTGGTGGCACTAGTTGGCAAGTGGACCTGGCACACACGCTGGCAGACAGGCAACTGCAATTCAATTGCACTAGCAGACTGATGATTCACAGTCAAAAAAGTTTTTATTTTAAATATTTACACTACTGTTATAACAAATATGAATCGTGGCACTAGTTGGAAAGTGGGCCTGGCACATACGCTGGCAGACAGGCAACTGCAATTAAATAACAATAGCAGACTGATGTAAAAGTTTTTTTTAAAAAGTTACACTAATGTTACAACAGATAGGAGTGATGACACTCAGGATAGAAGTAGGCACAGTATGTGCTAGCAGCCTGACACACAGGCTGGCACTAGTGGCAGGCTGGCCTGGCAACTAAAATTAAATAACACTAGAAGACTGATGTAAAAGTTTTTTTTTTTACAAAATTTAAACTAATGTTACACCAGATAGGAGTGGTGGACTGGCACGGAGGATGGAAGTAGGCACAGTATATGCTGTTGTGCTAGCTGGGGGCGCTGGTTCAGCTTGTATCAGTCGTTGGTATCTTCCTTTCCTTTCCTTCCTCAGTTGTATAAGTCTAGGTGCAAAATAGTGGTGCTGAAATATCAGACAATACACCATACAAAGGTGAATATCTACTCACAGAGTATATTGCAGGTTACCGGCTCCTTCCCAATATGAAAAGACAATATCACAGATTCAGTAAAAAAGTTTGTCTTTATTTGGCTCAACGCAAAAGCGTTTCAACGGTCCCAGCCGTCTTTCTCAAGAGCAATAAAAGTGCTTTACAAACCAAAGCATACCTTTCCGCTGCACAGGCGGCCTTTAAATACATGTCAGTTACGCTACCTGCTTCCCCATTGGAGGAGAGCAGGTTTACACCCGATTCAAAATTTCAATTGTAAATTTAAAATAAACATCTAAAAAAACATAAAAAACAATATTAATTATATTAGAAACTATAAGTTTGTTTTAAAATATAAAATTTCTGTAGATATCATCATTTTTGCCGGTTTTGTAGTTCCCTTTCAGGTAGTTTTCTGTTTCAAGTTCCCTTTCAGGTCCGGTATGTCAGTGAAGATCACATGTTATAGGTTGTCCAATGAAATTCAGTTTCTGGTATAGTGATGTTTTGTAGTTCCCTTTCAGGTAGTTCTCTATTTTAGGTTCCCATTCAGGTCTGATATGTCAGTGGGTATCACATGTTATCGAATGTCCAATGAAAAACAGTTTCTGATTTTCTCAAAATAAAAAGACATAAGTGTTATTCACAGATACAAAGTTTCTTATATGAATTCTGCTTATCCAAATATTTAGAGGAGGTAGAATAAATTGCCACTTAGAAGTATGTTACAAGTTGGAATAGATACTTTTCATAATTAAACATTCATATTATAAATAGACTTCTATATTTATTGAATGTTAGATATTGACTCAGCGATTTGTGTGTTGCATATAATTTCTTGAAATTAAGTGTGAGAATTATATTCTTTTGTACAATATGTGTATATATAAACATTAAGTGTGATGATATGACATGAACTGTCTGTATAAATACATATTTATTTTGCCCCCCTTTTTTTTTTTTTTCTGTGTGTGTCCTTATAATCGTATTCACCTCAACAGGAACAAAAAATGTTACTGATTTATTTAGGCCCCATATTTTCATCTTTTGAATTTATCATTTATTTTGTCCCCCCTTTCCTATGTTAAGAGTTTTTTAGACAAAGGCAGCAATTTTTGTGTCCTTATTTAGACCCCATTGGGCATATGTTCTAAGTGTATGTATCCATTTTAATTCTCTTTGGTCTAATTGTTTTGCCAGATTACCACCCCTCCAATGAAGTTCAACCTTCTCAATTCCTATCCATAGAAAGGATTCTTTTGTGAAATGTTCACAATTGTTGCAGTGTAGCGGCACTCCGTGGTCATCATGATTCTTTTCTATTTTATTTTGATGTTCCATGATCTTGTTTTTAAAAATCTGGACGTTTGTCCTAAATACTGGATTTTGCAGCCACATTGCAACAAATATATCACATTTTTACTTTTGCAAGTAATGAATTCTTTTATTTCAAATTTTTTTCCCGTAACTGTGGAGTCAAATGTTTTGTGTGTTCTTCTGGTGTAGTTACAACCTTTGCATTTGCCGCAAGTGAAGAAACCTGTCATGTTACTTATTTGTAAAGGTTTTTTGGGGGCTATGCCTTTTATGAGTGAGGGAGCTAATTTTTGTTTCAAATTTTGTCCTTTTCTGAAGATAACTGTGGGCTTAGCTGGAATTATAGGTCCTAGATATTCATCCTCTTTTATAATGTGCCAGTGCTTTTGTATAATTTTTTTGATTGTATGATGTTCTACATTAAATGTGGTCACAAATTTAGGGAAATTATTGTTAAATGAGGTCTCATTTTTGTGTTTGTTTTCTAACAGGGTTGATCTTATTTTATTTCCAACTTCATTTCTTTCTTTTTCTAAAGCTCTATGGTCATATCCCTTTTGTATGAATCTTTCTTTGAGTATTCTTGATTGTTGTTCGTAATCATCTATATTGCTGCAGTTCCTGCGTATTCGTAGGAATTGGCTTTTTGGTACTGACTTTAGCCAGTTAGGATGGTGGCAGCTATCATGTCTAATGTAGGTGTTAGTGTCACACTTCTTAAAGTATGTTTTGCTGTGGATTTTTTCATCTATAGTGTAAAGAGTTAAATCTAAAAAATGTATTTCTTTTTTGTCATATTCTACTGATAATGTGACTTGCTGATTATTGTTATTAAGTATTTGTACAAATTCTATGAGTTTGGACTCACCCCCCTTCCATATGCACAGAATGTCATCTATATATCTATGCCAGGACACCAGGTCTGCACCAAATTCTTGCCATACATGAGTCGTCTCAAAATAGTCCATGTAAATATTGGCATAACTTGGTGCAAACCTGGTGCCCATGGCAGTCCCACAAATCTGTAAATAGTAGTTCCCATTGAACCAAAAAAAGTTGTGATATAGAATAAATTCTATGGCTCTAAGTATGAAATCTAGTAATTTTGGTGATAAATCTTTATCTTCTGATAGTTTCCATTTAACTGCCTCAATCCCTTTTTTGTGATCAATTATGGTATACAAAGAAGTCACGTCCATGGTGACCCAAAAGTAATTTTCTTGCCAGGGTATATTTTGTAGGATTTGTAAAACATGTTTGGTATCTTTAAAATGAGATTTTGCCTTCTGTGCAAAGGGTTGGAGAAAAAAATCTATGAATGCTGACAAGTTTGAACTTAAAGAATCTATCCCACTGATAATCGGCCTTCCTGGTGGCCTTGTTGCATGCTTATGTAATTTGGGTAAAAAATAAAAGATTGGGGTCTTAGAATCTGTTTTATAAAGAAAATCAAATTCCTCTTCTGTTATTATATTTTGGTTAAATGCTTCCATAAGTAGTTTTTGAAGAGTGGAGGTGTATTCTTTTTTAGGATTCTTTGTTAAAATAATATATGTATTAGAGTCTCCTAGGATTCTGTTAGCTTCTTCCATATAATGTTCTTTATCTAGAATGACCACACCTCCACCCTTGTCCGCCTCCTTTATCACTATATCTTCTCTCTTGTTTAGATTTGTAAGAATATCCTTTTCTTGTTTTGTAAGATTGTGATAACTCTTATTTACTTTGTTGGTTAAATTGTCTATATATTTCATTATCAATTTATTAAATACCTCTATATTGGGACCCTTTATGTGACTTGGGTAATATCTTGAGGGGTTTTTAAATTTACTTCTTAGACTATCTTGAGGTGATATATATTGTACAGATGGCTGTTTGGCAAAGAATCTTTTTACCGTTAAATTTCTCACAAATTTTTGTGCATCTACAAAGAGTTGAAAAGAATTAACTTTTGTGTGGGGATAAATTTTAATCCCCTGGATAAAACTGATTTTTCATTGTCACTTATGGTTTTGGATGAAAGATTAAAGATCCCCTGTGTTACTGTCTCCTCTTTCTTTGATTTCCCTCTTCCTCCTCTATTTCCTCTATGTTTGGAGTTCTTCCCCTCTTTTTCTGAGGATGATCTATCCTGATTGGTGAATATTTGTTTTGATGTGTCCAATTTTCCCTGTGTGAATGTTTCTCTCTCTCCCCCATATGATCCTCTTTCTGGTATGTGTAATGATGAGGGGGTCTTGAAAAACTTTCCCTTATTTCTGTTTTGTGTTTCTCTTTTGTTTCTCCCTTCATAAAAGGAGATTGTGGTCTTTTATAATCTTGGTGATGTGCACGTGGTGTTTTTGGTGTATAGTGATAATTATGTGTATCTTTTTGATAATAATCTTTTTGTTTTTTATATTGGTTTTGAGCATAGTATGGAGAATCATAGTTCCTATGATCATTTCTTTGTGTGTATTCTCTGTGTTGTGAGCTGTGTCTTTGATTTCTTTCATTGTAAATAACATTTTCATTTATCAGTTCTTTATTGTGCGATCTTGGTCTCTGATTTTTTTCTTGATGTGTGTACTGATTTCTACTAGTGTCCGTGCTATAATTTCTGTGCATGTGACCGTGATTTAGATCTTTTCTATCTCTAGAATATTCATTACTGTGATATACATTTTTTCTGTTGTGATGTGAATAATTATTACCATTATTGGTTTTTGTTCTCCCCCTTTCATCAAGTGATTTGTTTTGCTGTGTAGGCTTTTTTGTACATATTGTGTCCCACCTTGAAAGTCTTCATTATCTCTCATATATTTTTGATGTTTTTTGTCACCTATTGTTTCATCAAATTCTTTTGCTTTCTCTTTAATGTATTCAAACTTATCTTTACATTTCTTGTTGTCTAAATAACCACTGAGTTCTTGTTCTAATGTATTAATTTCTTTCTCTAGAGATTTCAATTGTAAGTCTTGCATCTCATATAGTAAGCTGACTAATTCTAGAGAACATTTACGTAAAGCTGCGTTCCATTTTTGCAAATTGTTTATTTTAAATTTACAATTGAAATTTTGAATCGGGTGTAAACCTGCTCTCCTCCAATGGGGAAGCAGGTAGCGTAACTGACATGTATTTAAAGGCCGCCTGTGCAGCGGAAAGGTATGCTTTGGTTTGTAAAGCACTTTTATTGCTCTTGAGAAAGACGGCTGGGACCGTTGAAACGCTTTTGCGTTGAGCCAAATAAAGACAAACTTTTTTACTGAATCTGTGATATTGTCTTTTCATATTGGGAAGGAGCCGGTAACCTGCAATATACACTGTGAGTAGATATTCACCTTTGTATGGTGTATTGTCTGATATTTCAGCACCACTATTTTGCACCTAGACTTATACAACTGAGGAAGGAAAGGAAAGGAAGATACCAACGACTGATACAAGCTGAACCAGTGCCTCCAGCTAGCACACCTGATATATTCACACAGACCTTGGGAGAGACTGTGGGACGGCTGCGGTTCACCAGAAGGGGAAAGTATTAATACATATTATACACCTGTTTGCATGTATATCTGTTTTTTCTCTCCTGTATAATATGGAAAATACCATTGTTAATAATACTTTAAATGATTGGAGGACTGCAAGACAGTCCAAATATAATGACATATTTGGTAAAACAGAAAACTCTAACTCCGAATGGGAGTCTATAATTTTTAAATTACAAAAATTATACACAAAAGAAGCCAAAAAATGGTGGGAAGTAACATTTTTAAGTAGATACCTCAATGAAAGTATTGTACCCAGAGGACTTAGAGTATTTAAAATTCCAGCATTTGGATTAGAGGATGATAATTTTTTGCAAAAATGGAACGCAGCTTTACATAAATGTTCTCTAGAATTAGTCAGCTTACTATATGAGATGCAAGACTTACAATTGAAATCTCTAGAGAAAGAAATTAATACATTAGAACAAGAACTCAGTGGTTATTTAGACAACACGAAATGTAAAGATAAGTTTGAATACATTAAAGAGAAAGCAAAAGAATTTGATGAAACAATAGGTGACAAAAAACATCAAAAATATATGAGAGATAATGAAGACTTTCAAGGTGGGACACAATATGTACAAAAAAAGCCTACACAGCAAAACAAATCACTTGATGAAAGGGGGAGAACAAAAACCAATAATGGTAATAATTATTCACATCACAACAGAAAAAATGTATATCACAGTAATGAATATTCTAGAGATAGAAAAGATCTAAATCACGGTCACATGCACAGAAATTATAGCACGGACACTAGTAGAAATCAGTACACACATCAAGAAAAAAATCAGAGACCAAGATCGCACAATAAAGAACTGATAAATGAAAATGTTATTTACAATGAAAGAAATCAAAGACACAGCTCACAACACAGAGAATACACACAAAGAAATGATCATAGGAACTATGATTCTCCATACTATGCTCAAAACCAATATAAAAAACAAAAAGATTATTATCAAAAAGATACACATAATTATCACTATACACCAAAAACACCACGTGCACATCACCAAGATTATAAAAGACCACAATCTCCTTTTATGAAGGGAGAAACAAAAGAGAAACACAAAACAGAAATAAGGGAAAGTTTTTCAAGACCCCCTCACCATTACACATACCAGAAAGAGGATCATATGGGGGAGAGAGAGAAACATTCACACAGGGAAAATTGGACACATCAAAACAAATATTCACCAATCAGGATAGATCATCCTCAGAAAAAGAGGGGAAGAACTCCAAACATAGAGGAAATAGAGGAGGAAGAGGGAAATCAAAGAAAGAGGAGACAGTAACACAGGGGATCTTTAATCTTTCATCCAAAACCATAAGTGACAATGAAAAATCAGTTTTATCCAGGGGATTAAAATTTATCCCCACACAAAAAGTTAATTCTTTTCAACTCTTTGTAGATGCACAAAAATTTGTGAGAAATTTAACGGTAAAAAGATTCTTTGCCAAACAGCCATCTGTACAATATATATCACCTCAAGATAGTCTAAGAAGTAAATTTAAAAACCCCTCAAGATTTTACCCAAGTCACATAAAGGGTCCCAATATAGAGGTATTTAATAAATTGATAATGAAAGATATAGACAATTTAACCAACAAAGTAAATAAGAGTTATCACAATCTTACAAAACAAGAAAAGGATATTCTTACAAATCTAAACAAGAGAGAAGATATAGTGATAAAGGAGGCGGACAAGGGTGGAGGTGTGGTCATTCTGGATAAAGAACATTATATGGAAGAAGCTAACAGAATCCTAGGAGACTCTAATACATATATTATTTTAACAAAGAATCCTAAAAAAGAATACACCTCCACTCTTCAAAACCTACTTATGGAAGCATTTAACCAAAATATAATAACAGAAGAGGAATTTGATTTTCTTTATAAAACAGATTCTAAGACCCCAATCTTTTATTTTTTACCCAAATTACATAAGCATGCAACAAGGCCACCAGGAAGGCCGATTATCAGTGGGATAGATTCTTTAAGTTCAAACTTGTCAGCATTCATAGATTTTTTTCTCCAACCCTATGCACAGAAGGCAAAATCTCATTTAAAAGATACCAAACATGTTTTACAAATCCTACAAAATATACCCTGGCAAGAAAATTACTTTTGGGTCACCATGGACGTGACTTCTTTGTATACCATAATTGATCACAAAAAAGGGATTGAGGCAGTTAAATGGAAACTATCAGAAGATAAAGATTTATCACCAAAATTACTAGATTTCATACTTAGAGCCATAGAATTTATTCTATATCACAACTTTTTTTGGTTCAATGGGAACTACTATTTACAGATTTGTGGGACTGCCATGGGCACCAGGTTTGCACCAAGTTATGCCAATATTTACATGGACTATTTTGAGACGACTCATGTATGGCATAATCAAGAATTTGGTGCAGACCTGGTGTCCTGGCATAGATATATAGATGACATTCTGTGCATATGGAAGGGGGGTGAGTCCAAACTCATAGAATTTGTACAAATACTTAATAACAATAATCAGCAAGTCACATTATCAGTAGAATATGACAAAAAAGAAATACATTTTTTAGATTTAACTCTTTACACTATAGATGAAAAAATCCACAGCAAAACATACTTTAAGAAGTGTGACACTAACACCTACATTAGACATGATAGCTGCCACCATCCTAACTGGCTAAAGTCAGTACCAAAAAGCCAATTCCTACGAATACGCAGGAACTGCAGCAATATAGATGATTACGAACAACAATCAAGAATACTCAAAGAAAGATTCATACAAAAGGGATATGACCATAGAGCTTTAGAAAAAGAAAGAAATGAAGTTGGAAATAAAATAAGATCAACCCTGTTAGAAAACAAACACAAAAATGAGACCTCATTTAACAATAATTTCCCTAAATTTGTGACCACATTTAATGTAGAACATCATACAATCAAAAAAATTATACAAAAGCACTGGCACATTATAAAAGAGGATGAATATCTAGGACCTATAATTCCAGCTAAGCCCACAGTTATCTTCAGAAAAGGACAAAATTTGAAAGAAAAATTAGCTCCCTCACTCATAAAAGGCATAGCCCCCAAAAAACCTTTACACATAAGTAACATGACAGGTTTCTTCACTTGCGGCAAATGCAAAGGTTGTAACTACACCAGAAGAACACACAAAACATTTGACTCCACAGTTACGGGAAAAAAATTTGAAATAAAAGAATTCATTACTTGCAAAAGTAAAAATGTGATATATTTGTTGCAATGTGGCTGCAAAATCCAGTATTTAGGACAAACGTCCAGATTTTTAAAAACAAGAATCATGGAACATCAAAATAAAATAGAAAAGAATCATGATGACCACGGAGTGCCGCTACACTGCAACAATTGTGAACATTTCACAAAAGAATCCTTTCTATGGATAGGAATTGAGAAGGTTGAACTTCATTGGAGGGGTGGTAATCTGGCAAAACATTTAGACCAAAGAGAATTAAAATGGATACATACACTTAGAACATATGCCCAATGGGGTCTAAATAAGGACACAAAAATTGCTGCCTTTGTCTAAAAAACTCTTAACATAGGAAAGGGGGGACAAAATAAATGATAAATTCAAAAGATGAAAATATGGGGCCTAAATAAATCAGTAACATTTTTTGTTCCTGTTGAGGTGAATACGATTATAAGGACACACACAGAAAAAAGAAAAAAAAAAAAAGAAAAAAAAAAAGGGGGGCAAAATAAATATGTATTTATACAGACAGTTCATGTCATATCATCACACTTAATGTTTATATATACACATATTGTACAAAAGAATATAATTCTCACACTTAATTTCAAGAAATTATATGCAACACACAAATCGCTGAGTCAATATCTAACATTCAATAAATATAGAAGTCTATTTATAATATGAATGTTTAATTATGAAAAGTATCTATTCCAACTTGTAACATACTTCTAAGTGGCAATTTATTCTACCTCCTCTAAATATTTGGATAAGCAGAATTCATATAAGAAACTTTGTATCTGTGAATAACACTTATGTCTTTTTATTTTGAGAAAATCAGAAACTGTTTTTCATTGGACATTCGATAACATGTGATACCCACTGACATATCAGACCTGAATGGGAACCTAAAATAGAGAACTACCTGAAAGGGAACTACAAAACATCACTATACCAGAAACTGAATTTCATTGGACAACCTATAACATGTGATCTTCACTGACATACCGGACCTGAAAGGGAACTTGAAACAGAAAACTACCTGAAAGGGAACTACAAAACCGGCAAAAATGATGATATCTACAGAAATTTTATATTTTAAAACAAACTTATAGTTTCTAATATAATTAATATTGTTTTTTATGTTTTTTTAGATGTTTATTTTAAATTTACAATTGAAATTTTGAATCGGGTGTAAACCTGCTCTCCTCCAATGGGGAAGCAGGTAGCGTAACTGACATGTATTTAAAGGCCGCCTGTGCAGCGGAAAGGTATGCTTTGGTTTGTAAAGCACTTTTATTGCTCTTGAGAAAGACGGCTGGGACCGTTGAAACGCTTTTGCGTTGAGCCAAATAAAGCCAAACTTTTTTACTGAATCTGTGATATTGTCTTTTCATATTGGGAAGGAGCCGGTAACCTGCAATATACACTGTGAGTAGATATTCACCTTTGTATGGTGTATTTTCTGATATTTCAGCACCACTATTTTGCACCTAGACTTATACAACTGAGGAAGGAAAGGAAAGGAAGATACCAACGACTGATACAAGCTGAACCAGCGCCTCCAGCTAGCACACCTGATATATTCACACAGACCTTGGGAGAGACTGTGGGACGGCTGCGGTTCACCAGAAGGGGAAAGTATTAATACATATTATACACCTGTTTACAGTATATGCTGGCAGCCTGACACACAGGCTGGCACTAATGGCAGCCAGGCTGGCCTGGCAACTAAAATGAAATAACACTAGAAGAGGACTGCTGTAAAAAAAAATATATTTATTTTTACACTAATGTTACACCAGATATAAGTGGTGGAGAAAAGAGCTATTAATCACACTATACGATGTGGGCCTGACACACAGGCCTGATGGAAAATGAAATTAGATTACACTAGCAAAATGATGTAAAAGTTTTTTTTTTTTTTTAAATTTAAAATAATGTTAACCAGATATCAGTGGTGGCACTGAAGAATTAATCACAGTATATGATGTGAGCCTGACACACAGGCCTGATAGAAAATGAAATTAGATTACACTAGCAAAATGATTTAAAAGTTTTTTCTTTTAAATTTACACTAATGTTAAGCAGATATGAGTGGTGGCTGGTACAGAGCAATTAACCACAGTATATGCTGTGTGAGCCTGAGACACAGGCCTGATAGAAAATGAAATTAGATTACACTAGCAAAATGATTTAAATTTTTTTTTTAAAAATTTACAATAATGTTAAGCAGATATGAGAGGTGGCTGGCACAGCAATTAACCACAGTATATGCTGTGTAAGCCTGACACACAGGCCTGATAGAAAATGAAATTAGTTTAGAAAGAAGTTTTGAACCTTTGTTATAAAGGGCTTAAAAAGTTATCTACCTAAGTGTTTTTTCTCTTATAATTAATTTTTGCTTTGAGTAATTATATTTGAGATTTATAACTAAACACTTAAGGAGCAGTGCGTAAGCATATGAAAGACTATATTTACAAAATTGGACTGTACCTGCTTGGTCAGTGTAATCTAATTTCATTTTCTATCAGGCCTGTGTGTCAGGCTCACACAGCATATACTGTGGTTAATTGCTGTGCCAGCCACCACTCATATCTGCTTAACATTATTGCAAATTTAAGACTGATTGATATGCCAAAATAATATCAATAAATCAGCCCTGTACTGTAAGTTACTTACAATCTAAAAATCTACAATACCTAGAGCGATATACATATATACTACCAGTATTACCTTACAGTGTTCAGTTATCCTATGTAGGCATATAAGGTGATATATCTATATTTACACAGCAGATACTCGAATAAAGAGCGGTGCCATATATTTTTGTTCAAAAGTCGCTAAAGTTAAGAGCCATAATCCAAGTAAATTGACAATAACATATCACAGAGGTACATCATTATAGATATAACGCACAAATATTTCTAAGTGGTAATCTATGTGACTGGCCAGTCATAAGGCCACATAGACCCACAGTAGATTAAAAGATATTTATATACATATAATATATTCTGTGTTTCATCACTTTATTTCTAAGTGCTCCACATATTTAGCATTGATAATGCTGAACACTGAATAACCAACAGAGAGAGTGTTTTTAACATTTTCTAGGCTAGCATACACACATACTTTATGCTGTCTTTTTAATTTCCTCAATAAAGGTTATATTTTATTTTTGTTATCTTAGTGTTCCAAGCTCCAGTAATCAACAGTAATAATTTACATAATACAGTAACAGTGTATAAAAGCATTTCCCTTTTTTGGAACTGACTTGCTGACCAAGCAGGTACAGTCCAATTTTGTAAATATAGAAAATGAAATTAGATTACACTAGCAAAATGATGTAAAAGGTTTTTTTGTTTTTTTTTAATTTACAATAATGTTAAGCAGATATCAGTGGTGGCAGAGAGCAATTAACCACAGTATATGCTGTGTGAGCCTGACACACAGGCCTGAAAGAAAATGAAATTAGATTACACTAGCAAAATGATTTAAAAGTTTTGTTGTTTAAATTTACAATAATGATTGTTAAGCAGATATCAGTGGTGGCACAGAAAAATTAACCACAGTATATGCTATGTGAGCATGACACACAGGCCTGATAGAAAATGAAATTAGATTACACTAGCAAACTGATTTAAAAAATTTACAATAATGTTAAGCAGATATGAGTGGTGGCTGGCACAGCAATTAACCACAGTATATGCTGTGTGAGCCTGACACACAGGCCTGATAGAAAATGAAATTAGATTACACTAGCAAAATGATTTAAAACTTTTTTTTCTTAAATTTGCAATAATGTTAAGCAGATATGAGTGGTGGCTGGCACAGCAATTAACCACAGTATATGCTGTGTGAGCCTGACACACAGGCCTGATAGAAAATGAAATTAGATTACACTAGCAAAATGATTTAAAATTTTTTTTTTTAAATTTCCAATAATGTTAAGCAGATATGAGTGGTGGCTGGCACAGCAATTAACCACAGTATATGCTGTGTGAGACTGACACACAGGCCTGATAGAAAATGAAATTAGATTACACTAGCAAAATGATTTAAAAGTTTTTTGTTTAAATTTACACTAATGATTGTTAAGCAGATATCAGTGGTGGCACAGAGCAATTAACCACAGTCTATGCTGTGTGAGCCTGAAACACAGGCCTGATAGAAAATGAAATTAGATTACACTAGCAAAATGATTTAAAAGGTTTTTTTTTTTGTTTAAATTTACACTAATGTTAAGCAGATATGAGTGGTGGCTGGCACAGAGCAATTAACCACAGTATATGCTGTGTGAGCCTGAGACACAGAAATTAGACACAGAAAATGAAATTAGATTACACTAGCAAAATGATTTAAAAGTGTTTTTTTTTTTTTAAATTTACAATAATGTTAAGCAGATATGAGTGGTAGCTGGCACAGCAATTAACCACATTATATGCTGTATAAGCTTGACACACAGGCCTGATAGAAAATGAAATTAGATTACACTAGCAAAATGATTTAAAAGTTTTTTCGTTTAAATTTACACTAATGTTAAGCAGATATGAGTGGTGGCTGGCACAGAGCAATTAACCACAGTATATGCTGTGTGAGCCTGAGACACAGGCCTGATAGAAAATGAAATTAGATTACACTAGCAAAATGATTTAAAAGTTTTTTTTAAAAAATTTACAATAATGTTAAGCAGATATGAGTGATGGCTGGCACAGCAATTAACCACAGTATATGCTGTGTAAGCCTGACACACAGGCCTGATAGAAAATGAAATTAGATTACACTAGCAAAATGATTTAAAAGTTTTTTTTTTTTAAATTTACACTAATGTTAAGCAGATATGAGTGGTGGCTGGCACAGAGCAATTATCCACAGTATATGCTGTGTGAGCCTGAGACACAGGCCTGATAGAAAATGAAATTAGATTACACTAGCAAAATAATGTTAAGCAGATATCAGTGGTGGCACTAATCACAGTATATAGTGTAAGCCTCACACACAGGCTGACAGCCAGGCAAATGCAAATACAAAAAAAAATGACTGAAGTTCTAGCCCTAAAAAGGGCTTTTTGGGCTGAAGTTCTAGCCCTAAAAAGGGCTTTTTGGGGTGCTGTCCTTACAGCAGAGATTAGATGAGTCCTTCAGGACTGTAGTGGACACTAAATACACTAGCCTAGCTATCTATTTCCCTATAATGTCAGCAGCAGCACTAAACCTCCTCTCACTAAGAAAGCAGGATCGTAATGAATCTAAAATGGCTGCTGCCCAGGAGCTGGGAGGGTCTGTGAGGGAGTGTATGCTGCTGATTGGCTCAAATGTGTCTGAAGGCTGTGAGATACAGGGTCAAAGTTTCCTCAATGATGACGAATAGGGGGCGGATTGAACATCGCATATGTTCGCCTGCAGCGGCGAACGCGAACAAGCTATGTTCGACGGGAACTGTTCTCCGGCGAACTGTTCGCGACATCACTATTTGTGTACTGTGCGTTTTGGTAGGAGCCCACTTAGTATCATTAGTAAGTATAATGCCCCACAACAATAAATAAATTACATGAATAGTAGCGCTATATCATAGCTATAGGAATACACTATGTGCAATTGCCAGTCACTGAGAAATTATAGTTATTATCAAGTTTGGAGCCAAATAAAAACAGTGACACACGGTGACATGTCATGAGGTCAATGGCTGGTTAGGCACTAGCTAGTATCAGAGCAAGATAAACACACATATGAACCCGATAGAGGTAGCTTAAATTCACCAGCCCCTCAGTACATCATATAGTCTCAGTGCTAAATGTTAAAACGCTCTTCTTCCTGCAAGCTGCAACTGCATCCCCACTTATGTGTATTTATTTAACATATTAATTGTTCTTAGGATAAAGTTCACATGCTAAATGATTAAAAAAGAATTCCCATCAAAAATTGCCACAAAACCTAAGAAAAAGTATGGGAGAGTGAGTGGGAAGACTGATGACAAGACTACCCCCCCCGGGAGTGGGGACAGTAAGTTACCAGATGAATCAGTCCTCACTCCCTCTGTATTAGAGAGGCCAGCAGTGCCAGGAGCCCAAGTTGCCCCCACTGCAATATAAATTTAAATTATGAGCGGTACTAATATAAAGTATGTTATACATATGTATACAACTTAGGTCTAGATTACAAGTGGCAAACTATTTAGTGATCCCACTTGAGTGTAAACTACACTAGAAGTAATTGTTTTGCATGTCTCAGATTGTGCTTGTATGGCAGAAAGCATGGGACCCATGTATTACAGATACCCAGGAACTGTGTGTCCATAACACATACAGCTAATGGATGGCTTATATGCTGCAGGTCCGACTGCCTCTCCATGGTGCTAATCCTCCCTTGGACATAAAGAATTGGCTGAAATATATTGTGATGGGAGAACTGAATTTGGAAAAGGAATATACAGCACTGCAGTATGCGGCACAACCATGGATAAACTGTCCCAGTAACAGCAATTCCCGTCATTGCAGAGATAATGGACAACTCCAATGATTCAGGACTGCTCTGGTCATCTATTTTCTGTGATAGATTTAGGTAGCTCAGACTTATTCTGATTCTGTCATTTTCTTGACCGGAGAGAACAAATCATAGGATTTACTAGAGACTCTGAGTGGTTAGACAGAATTGATCACCTGGTGGAAAGAGAGTGGAACATTGAAGTTGCATACAAAAGGCTACTGCAACAGGCCAGGGAGTTTAAACACCCACAGTTAGAGTGTGAAGCCGGTAAAGTTCACTCATGCAAAGGTGTTGAGCCCCAGGAATTATGTAACAAGAGACAGCAAGAGATCAGCACTACTTAAACAATACCCACTGCCTCAAGCTTTCAAGCAAAACTGTTAGAAATTGTGCAATATATTAAAGAGAAATTGCCCTTCACAGATGGATCCAATCATGCTGTCCTCATACTTCTTAAGGAGGCTAATGCCATTGTGCCATGTAAGGAAGTCACCATAGAGGCTGCAGCCCATTCTCCAGAGCTACAAGTAAAGGATAGTGGCTACCCAGAGCAACATGTGGAACCTCAGCAGAAGCACCCAGAATCAGCAATGCCAAAAATGCTGACACAGAGAATGATGGGAGGCTAGATGAAGAGCTGCCTCACCAGTTATTAAAGAGGGGATATGAGGTTGAAGCCCTCAATCCCCTGCAACCAGTGGCAGAAAGGGGATCACTTGTGAAACATGGTGAGCCCCAAATACAGGATGTAAAGGTAACAAAGTCAGAAGTAGCAATACAGAATGTGATGGGAGGCAGAGAGGAAGAGTTGCTTCACCAGTTACAAAGGTGGGAATGTGAGGTTGAAGACCTCAGTCCCCTGCAACCATGGTGGAAATGGGAACCCTCATGGAATATGGTGATCCCCAAATGCAGGATTAAAAGGCAGGCAAGCCAGAAGTAGTGATACAGAGTGTGATGGGAGGCAGAGAGGAAGAGCTGTCTCACCAGTTATTAAGGAGGGGATGTGAGGTTGAAGCCCTTAATCCCCTGCAACCAGTGGTGGGAATTAGATCCCTCATGGAACAGAGTGATCCAAATATACAGAATGAAGTGTCAGCTAATCACAAGGGACTGGCTCAGAACCTACAAGAATGCAGAGGCAAAATACCCCTTCTCCAGAAAATAGATATAGAAGGATTTGGTGAAGTAAGCCTAAGTACCCAACAACAGATGGAGAGGACATCCCTAGCAACAGGTACAGAAGTGCACTGGAAGTATCGAAAGTCAGATATAGAACCTGTGCAGAGTCTTACCATCATACTGCTAATTAGTCACAGTGTCTAGATTCTGGCTGCTATTGTTTAGTTTTTAAGATATGGGATTTTTTTATTGTTTTATGGCACCTAAAGTGTGATAAGAAGTGCTATTTATTCCCCTGCAGTTCCCTCAATAAAACAGACTTCCCAGGATACAAGTCTCGGCTGTGTCACTGGGATGAATGGGCTATTATCACTTTGTCTGTCTGAGCTACTATTACTTAAGTATCTTTTTACACCTGAGCAAGCTGTGACCCACAGGTCTGATCAACAGACCCTGTCCACTGAAAAGGTGCAAAAGATTGATGGAGTCTCCCTGCCTGAAGATGGTCCTTTTCAGGATCCAGGAAGGCCAAGCTGCCTGCAGGACTGACCTCTCCTCCCTCCAGCAGCCACTGGCAATACCCACCCCGTGACATTTATATTTAAATCTGATCTCATACACATTTTTAGACATGTATATGTATGTGTATATAAAGAAAAGTCACCAGCGCTAAACCTACTTATATAGTAATTTGTTAAGTGTAATTACAGTGGGGCAAAAAAGTATTTAGTCAGCTACCAATTGTACAAGTTTTCCCACTTAAGAAGATGAGAGAGACCTGTAATTTTCATCATAGGTATACCTCAACTATGAGAGACAAAATGTGGAAACAAATCCAGACAATCACATTGTCTGATTTTGAAATAATTTATTTGCAAATTATGGTGGAAAATAAGTATTTGGTCAATATCAAAAGTTCATCTCAATACTTTGTTATATATCCTTTGTTGGCCATGACAGAGGTCAAACGTTTTCTGTAAGTCTTCACAAGGTTTTCACACACTGTTGCTGGTATGTTGGCCCATTCCTACATGCAGATCTCCTCTAGAGCAGTGATGTTTTGGGGCTGTCGCTGGGCAACACAGACTTTCAACTCCCTCCAAAGGTTTTCTATGGGATTGAGATCTGGAGACTGGCTAGGCCACTCCAGGACCTTGAAATGCTTCTTACGAAGCCATTCCTTCGTTGCCTGGGTAGTGTGTTTGAGATCATTGTCACGCTAAAAGACCCAGCCACGTTTCATCTTCAGTGCCCTTGCTGATGGAAGGAGGTTTGCACTCAAAATCTCACGATACATGGCCCCATTCATTCTTTCATGTACACGGATCAGTCGTCCTGTTCCCTTCACAGAGAAACAGCCCCAAAGCATGATGTTGCCACCCCCATGCTTCACAGTAGGTATGGTGTTCTTTGGTTGCAACTCAACATTCTCTCTCCTCCAAACACGACGAGTTGTGTTTCTACCAAACAGTTCTACTTTGGTTTCATCTGACCATATGACATTCTCCCAATCCGCTTCTGGATCATCCAAATGCTCTCTAGCATACTTCAGATGGGCCCGGACATGTACTGGCTTAAGCAGGGGGACACGTCTGGCACTGCAGGATTTGAGTCCCTGGCGGCGTAGTGTGTTACTGATGGTAGCCTTTGTTACGTTGGTCCCAGCTCTCTGCAGGTCATTCACTAGGTCCCCCCATGTGGTTCTGGGATGTTTGCTCACCGTTCTTGTGATCATTTTGACCCCACAGGGTGAGATCTTGCGTGGAGCCCCAAATCGAGGGAGATAATCAGTGGTCTTGTATGTCTTCCATTTTCTAATTATTGCTCCCACAGTTGATTTCTTCACACCAAGCTGCTTGCCTATTGCAGATTCAGTCTTCCCAGCCTAGTGCAGGTCTACAATTTTGTTTCTGGTGTCCTTCGACAGATCTTTGGTCTTCACCATAGTGGAGTTTGGAGTGTGACTGTTTGAGGTAGTGGACAAGTGTCTTTTATACTGATAACAAGTTCAAACAGGTGCCATTAATACAGGTAATGAGTGGAGGACAGAGGAGCCTCTTAAAGAAGAAGATACAGGTCTGTGAGAGCCAGAAATCTTGCTTGTTTGTAGGTGACCAAATACTTATTTTCCACCATAATATGCAAATAAATTCTTTCCAAATCAGACAATGTGATTGTCTGGATTTGTTTCCACATTTTGTCTCTCATAGTTGATTTATACCTATGATGAAAATTACAGGCCTCTCTCATCTTCTTAAGTAGGAGAACTTGCACAATTGGTGGCTGACTAAATACTTTTTTGCCCCACTGTATATGTTATTGTTATAACCAAAGAAGGGGGTGAAGTTTCTTATTTAAAAACAATTGATATTCATTCCTTATGGTATAATTTCACCATAACATAATTTGCAAATATAACACAATGTGCAATTGTGCTGCCTAAGTATTGATATAGTGTACCCGTGTCACTATTAAAAGTATTAGGATGAAAACGAAAATCAATAATAAACAAATGGTGCACAGATATGTATTGTCTCTTTTTTAAAAAGTCAATAAATGCTTTGAACTGCTGATGTCAAATAATTAGTACAATTCGCTTCTAGAGGTAATCCTATTGCAGAAATCATGATAATAAAGTATTTTTGCTTACCAGAGCTAACATCAATCTTATGAGGTAAGTTTGAAGCTTTGGGAGGGAGATGATGGTTAGATACACAAAAGTCCAGAGATTCCATTTGCTACAAGTATACCACGCAGACTCCATTGGGAAGGATTCTGAAAATAAAGACCCAAGTAAAGACAGACAAACTCTAGATTAGACCGATTGAGATGTACCTAACCAACATCTCCCTCCCAAAGCTTCAAACTTACCTCACAAGATTGAGGTTAGCTCTGGTAAGCAGAAAGACTTTATTATCATATGATTTCTGCAATAGGATTACCTCTAGAAGCAAACTGTACTAATTATTTGACATCAGCAGTTCAAAGTATTTATTGACTTTTTTTAAAAAAGAGGCAATACATATCTGTGCGCCATTTGTTTATTATTGATTTTCGCTTTCATCCTAATGTATATGTATGTATATATATACTTTGCAGTCATATACCATATGCCTTTTAACCTTTATAACTTTTTTTTTTAAATATTTACATGAATATTTTTTATCAGGAAGTGTTTATATAAGTGTAACTGTATTTTTTTAAGGTATTTATGCTGTGTTTAGTGCAAAAAATGTTAACACACTATCCTTTACACAGGGGTTTCAGTTGCACTAAACTGTAGAGCATTAAATGTGATTGCACTTATTTTTAACTTGTAATATGCGTGCTATTTCCAATTTGTAATCTAGCCCTAACAGAATAAGCAGCAGGCATGTAAAGATATATTTAGTAGGGATAAGGGAGGTGAAAGCTAGAAGGGTTTGGAGGGTTCCCTGCACTACAGAAAAATCTAAATAAATAAAGGTTCCACACTATGTACTGGCAGACATAAGATGGTGGTAACAAGTAGGTGGGTAGGGAAGATTGCTGTTTGGGAGGGATCATGGAGGTGATAGGTGTCAGAAGTGTGGTGCACAGCTACAATTAGTGGCTTTATTGCTACCAAAAATGTGTAGTAAAACCATGAATGTCTGCTATTTCTGAGCAAAGGGGATCCTAGAAAAGCTTATAAACCACTTGTGTTATGACTGCAAACACGGTATGTAAATAATTTCAGTGAGAAATCCAAAGTTAGGGAAAATGTTTTTTTCTTTGTTTTTTTTAATATGTCCGCATTTGGCAGCCAAATTGTGGCATGAATTATGCCAAAATGGGCCTAGATCAATACCTTAACTTATTAAATTTATATTTAATAAGTTAATCTATATTTCTGTAAACTAAGTGATAGCAAAAATGGTAAAAATATCCAGTACTTTTGACAAGTTTCCAGGGCTTTGTAATCTCACCATGCAGGGGCATGTGACCTCACTGCCATCTCCGGATTCTCCCAGCGATTCACATAGAAATGTCCCAACCTTGCAAATTAAAGCCTAATCATGCTACAAATGTTCTCCATCCGGTTTTGGAGTAAAAGCATTGAAAGCTGGGGGGGCAAGTAAAGCCAAAACGGTAGCACACATGGAAACTAATATCTACATTTGTTTTATGACACTGATTCGTATTCTGAGCATCCAAAACAATACTAATTGCATATATCTCTGTAGTATAAACAGGATCGATATCACATTTTTTTTACCTATGTAAAATACTGTTTCCCTCAACAAAAAAATAGAAATAATGGACAAATTACTTTAATGTGTTTTTTACACAGAGATACACAGTTTAACCTGTTATTTATGCATAGCAATGAGTTTTCTATTGGTATACAATGTGCAAGAACCACTGGTGATTTTTTTTCACTAAGCATGAATAAGTGTGACTTAATCCACATTGACCTGTATAGTTACAAAATACATGTGCACTCATTCAGCAGATCTCTTAATCAAGCTGTATGTACAAAGATACTTTTGCTACTTAAATTAACTGCATTAAGTAACTCCTATGCACAAATATAGCTGTTCCAGCACAGTCATAACTGTCATTAACTCGCAGGCAGGTGGATTTGTATTACTCACTGGTCACATTCTTAAACCTCTCTGACCTAGTTACTTCTTTTTTATTGTAAAGTGAATGTGATGCTCACTTAAGCTTTGGAATTCTCATATATCTATTTTCAGATTAACTGCTTTAAAAATTCTGAATCAATGGAATCTTACTGTGTCTTATATTAAAAATGTGCATATTATTATTACAAACTGCTAAAACTTTATTAAATCAAGATTACTTTTCAGGTGGAAATATATTTTAAATTAACATAAGGTCTTAACCCCCTATTACGTCCTGCGTAGTGTAGCATACACCTGAATGAAAGACAAACACACCATGTTGGGAGAGAAAGACCGGTCATGGTCACGTTTATTAACATAAACGGATAATTAGTACCTAAGTGTTAACCAATTATCTTAGGCACTTTAACTCTTAATACCAAACTTGGCAACAAGTTCATAATACAACGTTGGCGGCATCTTTCCCTAACCTAGCCCCTTTAACCCCTTAATGACCACAATGTACCCTGTATGTCACTGGTCGTTAAGGGTTTTTTCAGGATATAATAGCACAAGTCTAGCAAGAACACGCTATTAATGCCCTCCATCCAGCAGGCTTTGTGGAATAGAGCAGTCTCAACGCTGGTGGCAAGACCACGCTATAAAACAATCAAGTCCCAAAAAAAGGCCAGTGACATACAGGGTACGTCACTGGTCCTTAAGGGGTTAAGCAGATGGTCAAGGCCCCTTTCGGTGTTTGCAGTGTGACACCCGGCTGTTCACGCCCAATGTCACTGAGAGAGAGCTGTGATGGTTTAGAGATATTCGGTCTTATTCGCAAGGGAGAGGACCCCCAGGCCGGCGCCTGGCGGGCGTAACCCCTCCCCAATTTAGACCATCACTCTTCCCTCTCGGTGCCCGCTCCCCAGGGCCCTGACCACCCGCCACAAGAGCCAAGCGTTCTCTTGCCGCCACATACAAACCGACAGGCACCTATAAATAGCAAAACATTCACAACTGTACAATTAACTTAAATAACAATTAACAATTAACCACACTTTTTTCTTTTTTTTTTAAACTAAATAACTCTTAACAAAGCGTTCCTAATGTCTTTTAGGAATATGTCCAACCCAACATCCGTCAGGTGTACCCCATCAGGTCGAAATAGGTCCTTTTTGTCAGCCGTTATTCCATCGTGACGAATCACGAAGCCCCCCAGGGCAGTGACCGTTCTCCCCAACTCTCTATTGACCTTCTTGCGTACGTTATAAGCCGCCTTCTGGGTCACGATGTGCCTCCAATGCAGCCGAGCAACCACATTGGACCACCCGATTTTGACCTCCTTCAACCACGTGTGGACCCACTTAATATCGGCTGTCATCCTTTTAATAAGGTCTAAAGCCGGCAATGACCCTAAGTCATTACCTCCCAGGTGTAGCACTATCACGTGGGGCTGCCCCCACCTTTTGTGTGCCTCCTGCAACAATGCTGGCAAATCATCCCAAACAAGACCCCTGCGTCCTAACCACCGGAAGTTGGCCCTGGACGTTTGGAATCCAAGCTGCTGCCCTTCCGGCGTCCGCAGCACCCTGATGGAAGCCCAATGGATAAAGGAGTGGCCTATTATCCAAACTCGAACCGTGGGTGAACTTCCCAATGTACCTGGTGAAACAGACGATACCCTATTAGCCGGTCACGCTCTGACCCCTAACACAAACCCCACAGTTCAATCCAATTTAAGCTCCCGTCCCTCCCCAACCCACACAACCCGTGAAGCTTGGGGTACCCCCTTCGAGACCCTGCCCATACCTCTAGGGGTCTCGATCAGCATCTGCCTCAGCAATGCGTTCCCGGTGTGGGCCTAACATATACTTTGAACTGCGCTGACTTCCACCTCCCCAGTCTCTTTATTTCTGCTGGGGAGTCACCCTTCTCTGCCGCACTAGTCGCGGCCCCAATCCTGAACGAATGGGCAGCGATCCTCTTGGGATCCAGGCCCGCAACCACCGCTGTTTTCGCGAGCACCCTACGAAACTGAAATACCGACAGTGCTGACCCATCCTCATGGACGAGAAACTGGTCACACTGCGCCGGCCGGAGTTTAGAAAACTCCTTTACACAACGGGCTAGACAGCAAAAAGTTTCCTCCTGTTTGGCCAGAGGTAGCCAAGTCCCGCTACCCTCTTGATCCGTTTTGGACCGTGGGACAAATAATAACACCCTCCCTTGCGCCAACCGCACATGTTTCGCCAGGACTCCCCCTGAACCCTCCCTTTTGCATGATGAGACTAACTCGCTCACCCGAAGGGCCCCGGCAAATGCTATTGCAAAAGCCATTTGAAAGAATAATATCTCATAATCAGATTTACACACTTCCTTTAAACTGAACGCTAACTGCCTCAGTCTACTGGCCGTGATGGGTTCCCTGGGGTCCTTAACCCTGGGCACCATTCTCCCCCAGCCCTTCAGAACTTTCTGCACCAGAAATGTCCAGGAGTGATCCCTGAAATCGAGCGCTCTGTTAAAGAATGCCACTGCTGATAGCCTACCCGCAGCTCCAGCCTTGCTAACTCCATCCCTTCTCAGCCATGCCAGCCATTCCAACACATGCACCCTAGTGGCCCCTTGTACCTGTACGTCCTTCTGATGACAGAAAGCCTCCCATCTGTTCCAGTGGCCCAGGTATGTGGCCCAGGTCTTCGGAGCCAAGGACGCCTTAACTAAACCGAGGATGCCTTCACATTCTTCATCAGCTGCCAAAGATAAGATGGGCACATTAGACCCTCCTTCGCCGCCTTGGGTGCTGCTTTCCTAAACTGCCCCCAATTGAATCGAGAGAGTGCGTCAGCTATCACGTTCTGCACTCCCGGGACGTGTTTGGCGGTGAAGCAGATGTTGAGCTGCAAGCAGCGCAACACTAGGTGCCTCAGATAGCGAACGACATTAGGTGAAGCCGCCGACAACCGATTAATGGCGTACACCACACTCAGGTTATCTGTCCAGAATACCACTGACCTGTTCGCCAACTTATCCCCCCATAATTCCACTGCTACGATTATCGGAAACAGCTCCAATAGAGTCAAGTTCCTGACACACCCAGCTGCTATCCATTCGCTGGGCCATGGAGCCGCACTCCATTCCCCTTCCAGGTATGCCCCATAACCGGAGCTCCCTGCCGCGTCCGTGAAGAGGTGCAGTATTTGATTGGACACTGGTGATTGCCTCCAGAGGCAAACCCCATTGAAGTTTTCCAGGAAGTTTTCCCAAACTCCCAAATCTTCCTTTATCTCGTCCGTTATGCGTGCCCAATTTGCTCGCCCAGAAGGACCTTTCAATTGGCCCTCCAAACGGCGATTGAAAACCCTTCCCATGGGGATCACCCTCCCCGCAAAGTTCAAGAGACCCAGCAATGACTGGACCTCCCTAATGGGGACCCTCTTGCTCCCCTTGACTGACACTGCACCTTATCCACCGGCAGTCTGCAAACAGCCTGTACTGTGTCAATTTCTATCCCCAGAAATGTTATACACATACAGGGACCCTGCGTCTTATCATCCGCCAGTGGTACCCCAAAACATGCCATCATGTCTACCATGACTTTCATGAGTCGTTCGCACTCAGCGCCCCCAGCTCCCCCCACCAACAGGAAGTCGTCGAGGTAATGGGCAATCGCCCCACCCCCAGACTCTGTCTCGACTACCCAGTGCAGAAAAGTGCTGAAACACTTGAATAGCGAGCAGGACAGGGAACACCCCATTGGGAGACACCTGTCCACGTAGTAAGAACCCTCAAACCTCATCCCCATAAGCCTGAAAGCTGAAGGATGAAGCGGCAATAGCCTAAATGCAGACTCAATGTCCAGTTTTGCCATCAGCGCACCAGGGCTACAAGCCCTGACCACCTCTAGAGCATTATCAAAGGATTGATAATGTACCGAACTGAGTTCGGGGTCAATCGCGTCATTGACCGATCCCCCTTTTGGAAAAGACCGGTGATGAATCAATCTGAATTTCCCCGGGTCCTTTTTTGGCACCACTCCCAAAGGCGACACCACCAGGCCGTCAATTGGGGGCTCGGCGAACGGGCCAGACACCCGCCCCATTGCCAATTCTTTAGCCAATTTCTCCCTCACCACGTGAGGGAATTCGTAGGCCGTTTTTAAATTCTTGTGCCCTTTCGCTCCCAGTACCTCTCTCGAGATTGGTATCTCAAAACCCCATTCCAGCCTGGCCCGAAGCAGCTCCGCCGCTTCCCGGTCTGGGTAATTAGCTAGCCATGCTAGCATCGGAGGCAGCTTAAGCGGGGTTGGGGCCCTTGCCCACAGCTCATGGTTTCTGAGCTGGTTTAAGCTGCCCCTGCTCCTTGCGTTTAACGCAATCCATCCCTGAGTGGGGGCCTCCGCAGTATCTGCAGATGTGCAGAAAGGAGCAACTGCTCCCCCTCTCGCACAATTTGTCCTGGAATTTCCAGCACTCGCGTCCCCGCCTGCTTGTCCTCGCGCCCTGCCAGGGAAACCCCTGCCGCGCCTGGGCGGGTGGCGTAGCGCCTCCTTCCAGCCCCAATTTCGACCACAAGTGCATGTCTTGAGTGCCGAAATGCAGTAAGGTGTTTCCCACCATTTTCCTCCTGAAGGCCATATCATACTCTCTCCACGCCCCCTCTTTGAATCTAGCGTGGATGTCCTCGATAGTATCCTGATACTTAAAGAGGTTGTGGCCCTGTAGTGGCCACCTATCCACGTAGCAAGCCGCTAGCACCCTGAAACATTTAAGCCATTCTTCATATGCGCACCTTTTTTGGCCCAGCCTCATCCAGGGCCCTCTCTTTTGCCCGAAACACATCTAGTGAGAGGTCAAAGATATTCACATATTGACCCTCCTGTATCTTTTTTACTACTTTTGTCTTCAGATGCCCATACAGTGAATGTACTAGGCATGGGTATGTGTCCCCTTGTGAGGCCACCTTCCGCGGCACAGGGACCCCTGGCCCACTGCCCCCAGGCCCACTGCCCCCAGGCCCACTAGGCCCGTGCTCCTCGTCCGCAGGCCCCGGTCCCCCAGCCCTAACCTTTGCGTGCCCCGCTGCCATTTTCTTGATCCATCTAAACATCCTACGTTGCCCTTTCCCAACCAGCCCCAGGTCCTCTCCACTCTCTGAACCTGACCCACTAGTTGAAGACCCCGTGTCAGCGTGTAATGTTTGATGTGCATAGTACTCACGAGTTCCAGTTCCCTCAGCGTCGACGGGTGCTTGTGCAGATGTTCCTGGATGAACAGCCTGTTCCCTGCTTGGACCCGCCACCACCAATGCACTGGAAGCCTCAGAAGCCATCGTGGAGACAAAATAACTTGGGGAGTACTCTGGCCGACAGGTGGAGAGTAAAAATAAACATTCCTACCCTCCACCCTCTGTTCACCCACAGTATTAACCCCCAGGGCTGACGAAACAGCCCTTCTTATCATGGCTTCCTGACCAGGCCCCTCCAGGGCGTGGGCGCGCAACCCTTGGGGGGCCTGTTGCCTGCCCACTTCACGCAGCGCAGCCTCAACTGCCTTTCTTATAACTTCTTCCTGCACCAAGCCACTATGCCCTTGGGCATCATTCACAAAACACACGGGCACAACCTGTCTCACACCGCCCTGCTCACAGTTCGCAAGCTCCACACCTCTGTGTCCTCCATGCATCACCTCCCCACACCTGTCATGCAGTGCTCTATCCTCAACAACATGCGTTATCCCCGCATGCGCCCCCCTTCTTTCTCCATATTCATGCCCGTAAAATCTCCTGTCACTTCCATCCATGACTCCCCCTTGTGTCCTCACAGTGTGCCCAGCCATACCCATGCTGCCGCTCGTGCCACCATGCAATCTTGCTTGTGCCCCTGACCGGGGTACCACCATGCCTGACCCCACTTCACTGCTCACACTCTGCCCCCTTTTTCCAGCCACACTTGCTCCACTTGTCAAACCGCAAGCGCCCATACCCATGTGCGCATGCGCAGTAGTGCCAAGGCCTCTGACCACCGCGCGCGCATGCGCGCTTGTACTGGGCCCTTCTCCTCCACTGTCTTGCGCCTCTGTCTCGCCTGCGGCCCTGGCCGCCCCAGGTACTGGCGCCCGCTGCCCTCCTGAGCCTCCGTTTGTCCCACCACCAGCGACTGGAAGCCTCCCCAAGTTGCCTGGGCCGCTCCGGTCACGCGTGGCGTCTCCTCCACTTGCCCGCCCTCCAAGATGGCGGCCGCGATCCTCCTCCTCTGAACTAGAGGAGTACATCTCGCGTGATCCACCATCCGAGAGGGCGGGTGCCGCTGCGCACTCTGCCTGAGCTTGCAATACAGGCCCCACACCTCCGGCCTGTACTACAGCCCCACCACCGGCTGCCGGGGCCGCGATCCGGCCATGCCCATGCCCAGGGGGCAAATGAGACAAGGATTGGGCCAAGGCCAGGACCGCCACCACGGCCGCCGGTGTTAGAGCCGCCAATTGACCTGCCACCTCGCCCCCTACCAGGCTACTACTAGGCGTCCCTGATATCAGAGGGCCCTAATGACCTACACTAGGCCCTGACCCATCCTCACTACGGCCTAAACCAGGCCTCACCTGGCCCTCCCCGGCAGGGGCAATGTTACCCGCACCAGCCTTGGGCCCTGATCCCCCTCTCCCACCCTTGGCAGGCCCCTTCCCTTTATTAAAACTCCTCTGGGGCCTATCTTTCTGGGGGGTAGGGGGTACCACTTCATCAGACCCATGCTCCTCTATCTGTCTTGCAGGTCCTCTCTTCCTGGAAGCCATTTCCATGACCTCCCTGTATCTCTTAGGTGGCAGAGATTTCCTCCTGGATCTATCCATTTCCAACTATTACTTCAGGAATACAGCAGAAACTTTCTCCTTGAAGTCTGGAACCGAAAAGAGGCCGGACACCCTGCTGCAGGAACCTATAAAGGTAAGCACAAAAGACCTCATCCTCTCCTGCAACATTGTAACAAACACACTCTACAATCCTCCAGACTTCAAGTTGGTAATCCCTTAATGCTGTTACAGGCCCACTAGAGGGCCCTCCACTCTCATTTACAGAGTAGGAATCGGGTGCCTCATTGTGTCTAGTAAATTAGAAAACTCTGTGTATGCTGAGATAGATTTACAAAATATCTCCTATGTGACATCTCAGTCCAGACAAAATTCACTTGTCTGGCATGGGAACAGGCGGTAGAAGATATAGCATACATTATTTACATCTGTCAGGCTCTTTAATGTTATTAAAGGGACGTGCAAATCAAAATTGATATAGCATACATTATTTACATCTGTCAGGCTCTTTAATGTTATTAAAGGGACGTGCAAATCAAAATTGAACGTTCATGGCTCAGTTATTGAGGTCCATTTATCAATCTCCGATTGGAGCTTGAGGGCCCGTGTTTCTGGCGAGCCTGCCTGAAAAGCAAATGTACATAAATTCAGCAGCAAAGCACTACCAGGAGCTAGCTGGTGATTGGCGGCCACACACAAATACCTCTTGTCATTGGCTCACCAGATGTGTTCAACTAGGTCCTTGCAGTGTATTGCTATTCTGGGGCTGATTTTGCAAGGGTAAATCACAATTATATGAAACCAACAGTGCAAAAATAAAATGGCCTAACATATTAGAGCATCTACTTTTTGCACTTTTATGTCCCATTAAGGTTCAAGTTTTATCAAAATAATGAACTATGCATTGGTAGTACAGATGTCCAAATAAATGTATGTATGGAAATTACATTGTGGAACTTATATTTTGACTTTAACAGTTCTAATTAAGGGCCAGATTAGAGCGCTAATTGTGCTAGAAGTATACTTTCTGAGCGTGTCGGGTTGCGCTCGTATTATGAGTTGAAAGTTTGCATTCTGGCGCTAACCGGGCAAGCATACACAGCTTACTTCTAGCACAATGAGAATATCATGCGTGCAATAACCTATTCCCCCATAAGTCAATGGAGAAAAAAAAGTGGGAAAAAAAAACTAGCACCCTATTCACAAGCAAATACGATTGCATATTCTCATATGTGCAGACCCGATCGCATATTCACATATGCACTAGCCTGATCGCATATTCACATATGCGCTAACCCGATCTCATATTCTCATATGTGCAAACCCGAACTCATATTCTCATATGCGCTAACCCAACATGAAAATATGAGTATTTCACTTACCAATGTTCTTCACATTAAAGAATATGTTCTATTTATTCATAAATACACATTTCTATATACATATGATATTTTTTGGTAACATGTATGTGTACCTAAAAATATAGATGATTATTTATAGGTATAGTTATATACAGATATATACAGGGATATCTCTTTAAAAGATACTTAGAACATATTCTGCTATATGCAGAATATTGGGATGTGAACAATTTACAGTAAATACACAGTATAACACTTTATTGAAAATTAATATTGCATAAATATGCTTTTTCATATTTTCATCTACTTAACTGCAAAGGGCTCTGATGCACTTATATATTAGTCTATATGGAGCCGATTTATCAATGTCTGTCCGACATGAAACGCTGTAGCATCTATCTAATTACTGCAGTATGACAGTGCTGATCCTATAAGCTAGAAGTGGAACAACAGCTATTATTTAGCCTAATCACAACTAATAACTTTAATACACAAGTTACTCCCAGACTTTCATGGGAGGAGCCATCAAGGAGGAGTATTTGGCTCATACGCTCTCTTGCATAGGAGAGCTAACACTGAACCCCGCCACACTGTTAATCCATAGCCAACCGATGCGGTCAGGCTTGGAACCTTACTGGCGCCAGAATGGCTGGCGCTTTTGAGCGGAAGTCTGTTGCCTGAAGACAGGCCGTAGTACAGTGGTACAGCGTTCAGAACCTGTTCTCTTTCAACTCACCCTGGAGGTCACACACACACTGGACGGCCTTTGGAACCACAAGAGGCTGTAGATCGGAGAATCTCATAGCTACTTAAGGTGCCCCAGGATAAGCAGCAAATACATTTCCGTGCTCACAGTGTAATCCCCTGCACCTGTGTGTAGATTTTTTGTGGCCCATCTGAGTGTGGGTCAGGCACGGGAATATCTAAGACCATGAGTGGTATACTGCAGCTGCGGTGTGACAGAGACTGTTAATTATGGCAAGAGCTTGTGGGGTATTTGGAACACGCTATACCTGAAGACCCTGCATAGCTAGGGCAAAGAAAATCTCAAGCACCTAATAACCGCAAGTATCATTTTGTGTGTGTGGTGGGGGGCATTGAACTGTCAGCTGTATTTAAAGGGAACTGTAACTTCTACTTTAAACCCTTACTAAAGTATAGCTACTATCCTTTGAGGATACATTTGGGAAGCCACGAGCATACTATAAGGCCAGTGACTATAGGCGTTTTGATGACTGCGGTTTCCTTATCTCCTCATACACTGCTCATAGAAGTGGATTGTCCCCAATCAGGACTAAAATGTTTGCTACTACAGGTGGCATGTGATATGCACTGGGACCTTTCAAAAGAGGAATCCATCAGTACATAATTTCCTCCAACGCCCTGCTGGCATCCTTGTTTTGGGTTATATGGTGTCCCTAGCTGGGCAGTATAAATCAATAAATCACTCATGTATATAATTTTTTTTCTCTTTTCTGAGGAGGTTTAGCTGATGACACCTTCCGAAAATAGGTATTTGGCTTGAGATCTGCAGTCTTCCTTCTCCTTCCTTATTCCTTGGGTATAAGGGATTGCATGCAAATTAATATAAATTGAGAATTATGCTGACCATATTAAAAAACATTTTTGTAAAAATGTATATGATCCTCTGGCTATTATACTTATATATATATAAGTCTAAAATAAGCCTAAGTTATATAGCAATAATATTTTGCACTTTAGAGTTGTCTCTAAATATAAGCAGCAATTATTGTGGTAATATTCTAGATAAGTAATAGGCCTGTGAATCATACGGTATATCTGGTGTTTAGTAAAAACACAATCAAAGTGTTTATGTAACATATATATATTTTTTTTTCCTTCAGGTTCAGAGTTATAAAGTGTGTACAAAGGCAATTTATTATTGTCGGTTGATCCAGTTTTGACCCTATGTCTGCTTAAATGTTGTTAAATTTAAATATTGGCTAGCCTATTCCCCGTTATCACACCTGTTAGCACTTAGGTCACTATATCAGTCTCTTTAGACAGTTAATTCTGTATTTGAGATTTATAAACAAGTTTCTTTTTCTTTTTTTTTTCATTTTCATTTATTGTTTTTTTTCTGTGTTCAGTTTTCTACACCTATTCTTACCCACATTTTTATAATGCTTTGCATAATAACACGTTACCCACGTTACAATACCAATTCACCATCAACATATCTGTGTTGTCATTTTCCCTTTTTTCTTAAATTATACACTTTCTGACTCAGTCATCCACATATCTATTTTTTCTGTGTTTAGAAATTAATGGAAAACTGTATAAAGCACAATCACTCGCTATGCATCCCAAAACAAAAGACAAGAAAATCTTTAATAAAGGTGTGGATACTAGCATTGAATCAAATGTTGAGGAGTTACCCGCTTCCACATTAGATTCCCAATATTTACTTAAACAAATTGCTGATCTTATTCTACCTCAAATGGAGAATATTAAACAAGAGATTAAACAGGAGATTAGTGGACTCTCCAATGAGGTGAGACAATTTGCCAATATATTAGCTGAGGCAGAGTTAAGAATTTCAAATTTGGAAGACCAAGTAAACACACTAGACCACACAGTTTCAACACATAATAAACAAATAATATAACTTTTGCCTCAATATGATTACCTCAGGGCTTAGGAATACCCCCAGAGAGCATTCCAATTTCTATTGAAAGAGCCCACAGAATTGGGCCTAATAAAAATGAGCCAGAGAACCCCAAAAGAATTAGACCAGTTATGATCAAAACACTCAATTTCAAGATCGTTTTCAATCAATAGTTTTTTTGCCATATATGGTGATAAATAATGGTGAATTCAATGATTGATTCATTATATTTTAACAGTTGCCCACTAATATATACAGTGAAAATGAAATTATTATCCATGTATAGGGGCTGAATTATCAATGAGCGGACGGACATGATACGCTGTGGCATACGCTGTCGGCATTTATCATTGCACAATCATTTCTCATGAAATGCTTGTGTAATACCGCCCCCTGCACATTCACGGTCAATTAGCCGCTAGCAGGGGGTGTCATTGCACAAGCATTTCTCATGAAATGCTTGTGCAATGCTGCCCCCTGCACATTTGCGGCCAATTGGCCACTAGCAGGGGGTGTCAATCATTGCTGTCCGCCACCTCAGAGGTTGCAGACGGGTTAAGGAGCAGCGGTCTGAAGACCGTTGCTTCTTAACTCCTGTTTCTGGCGAACCTGAAGGCTTGCTTGAAAACAGATAAATTCTGCTGAATACGGGGCATAATAAATCGGCACCAACATATTAAACAATTTTTTAAGAGTTAACAATTGTATTATTGTATTAACCATTGCTTAAAACTTTATAAGGCAATACACAGATTCTTCAATTATCCATACAACCTAGATTTACAACCATATGTGGGAGAACTAGTTTTTTTTTAACAATCTATTAATTTGAACACTCTTTAAGAACAAATAAGTATCATTACATGTACACAAACTTTTTTTTAACTGATAACATACCATCCAATTCCAACAGCAAGTAATTTTTTTAACCTCTTCTCGCTGTTAGGATGTTCCATGTCATTATAACAGCACTGGGCTTTAACTCCTTTAGGACATCAGGGAACTTCCTATCTTATATAGCATCCTGCAACCTCCTCCTATTAGGGAATTAAAAATAGGATTGGGGCATGCCTCACAGCATAAGTATTTCCTCTCCATGATCTGATACTGTCCTTTAAATCATGTGATCACATCAACGATTGTGTGAAATAATTTTCCCAGCAAGTGTTTACATTGGAACTTTTGTTACCATGTTAAACATTTGATACGGGCATGAAGAGGTATAAAAAAAAGTCCATTAATCAAAGACACAAAAGTGTTAGGACTATAATTATTTTAAAATGCATTTGTAACATATGTAAAGAAATTTATACAAAAATATGTAAAAAAATCAACCCAGAAATAATGTCAAATCTTTTTATTAATACATGTGAGCGAAGAATATTACAAAACCAAAATGCTGACAAGTTTTTTTTAATCAAGACATTTCAAGAAGGTGACGAGATAAGTTTGATGTTGCATCTTTTTCAAAACATTTAAATAAATATGATGATGACAAGGTTCATGTCAAATGTTTATATTTAGATGATGTTTTCATTAAAAATTAATATATTAGGAATTTCAGTGTGTGGCACTATAATATGACCACGGATTCACACTGCTCAGTGTTAAAGCATTAAGTTTGAGCTTATTTGTGGCTTTAGTTTTTGCCGTCCATATTCTTTGGTAATTATCATGCCTGGGAACCTTCTGGAAACAGCATACGAAGAGAGAAGTGCTCTACCAGGAATGAACAACAGCTCATCAGGTAGTTCTATGGCGATTTACCACCCAGGAGCAGCCTCTTTTAGATCAGTGTGCTTTTCATAGAGGAAAACCTTCGTGGGTCAGTTTATTTTATCTCTATGGCAGTCGAGGAGTCAGCTATACTTTTTGCATGACAAGACTTAAGCAATTTGGTGCATATCACAAATGCTTTAACTGTGATACTGACACCCTTATTTGATTACATACAAAATACATTGGAAGCTGCTTTACTTCATCTAAGATCTGGCAATGCATGTATACATATGTCTAAATATATGCATGTGTATCTATGTGTTTATATGTTTAAATAAGGGCAGCAACGGAACACAATTCATTCTGTTTAAGGAAGAAGCTATAGTCATTGGCTGTATTTCCCTGTATGCTGCAACTCTGACACAATTGCAGGAGTTCCACACTTGTTTTATGAAATAGCAATATGCTATAATGATCCACCCTATTTCCCAGTATGCTGCAACTCTGATACAACTACAGGAGTTCCACATATTCTCGAGAGTAAGGTCTGAGTTCATGGTCCATAGGGTTTGAGTTCATGGTCTGGTGCCTCGATGCTACCAATGTCTATAGGTGCTACCTGGATCAGATCTGCTTTGGCATTGGCCAGTTCAGCCTTTAGCTTACTCTAATAGGTATTGACCAGAACTGATATCTAAGTGTCTACAAGTGCTGTCCACTGTTAGTTTCTCTGGGGTCAGTAACAGTAACACTCAGCATAGTGGCATTTTCTCAAAGACCAGATGCAGCTCTATTTATTTATTTTTTTAAATGACTCTCAAGGAGCCATAGAACTTCCTCCTCCCAAGTATTAAATGCTGCTATGGGGTCTCGGACTAAAATCTCACTAATTTCACCAATTCCGACTTTTTCTAGATTCCAAAAAGAAAACTTTTAAACATCTATTAAATGTAGAAGTAAGAAGCTATTTTTACCTACAATCAGAGTCTTACAGTGCCAATGATGCATCTGCCTCGACCCTCAGCTGAGCTGCTCAGTGAGTCACACAAACTCCAGGGCACGTATCACATCTGTAGCCATGTAGACCTCCCCCCCACATGCTCCTTTCAGCCAATGGGAGGATAGAAGACCATATGTGCCTAGACTTCCCCTATGTTAACTGATAGGGGGATGTCATAAATGCACAGAAGGAGCATGTGAAAAGTTATCTCAGATAGGGCAGATTACAAAAAATCTCCCTGTCTTAGAGAACTTTGCAAATGCAAGATTTTTTTTTAAATAGCAACCTAAAAAATAACTATATTTCCTAACTGTGCACAATCACATTTTTTTTTTTCTTATTTCCTTCCCCCCAAAAAATATGAAGCGCTGTCTCTACTTCCCCTATGGCAGAGCCTCCACTGGTTACTGTTATTTTTGATATATGTGAGTAAATCCTCTGTTAGGTGATTTTTTTTTCTGATTCTGCAAATGTATGGATAATGCTCATAAGTTTTTAGTGCCATTTAAAATCTAGTATTACTCTCAGAATAAAAGAGACATAGCAGGAGGAGAGGAGACTTCAGTCTGAGCCTACACTAGTCGGCCCCTGCAGATCTATCCAGAGGCGATGTGTGTCGGAAGCGGCTGCAAATTGGGCTCGGATCCCTAAACCTTGGTAACCCTTGCTGCAGCACAGAGATCACCTTGCCTCCCTATCACTGCTGTCCGGAGGGTCAGGGCTCTGCTCCGGTACAGCAGTTTTCCACAAAAACCTACCCAGCGTGTGGAGACCGGAATCTGTTCACCCTCAAGGGACTCACCTATCATCCGGACCTATTCTCTGGTGGCTCGCCCGTCTGGCATCATAGCCCGGCCCCTGCCGGGAGTTATAGCAGGCTCAAGTGGAGTCTCCAGGGCGAGAGTGCGATGCTGTGTTTTTGGCGCGCACATCCGCCATCTTGCGACTTGGCATCCTGATCACAGGGTCCTCTGATAGTGAAGCACCGGACCGCCCTGCATCAATTAGTTACAGCAGTGGGTAATATCTCTTTGTTTGATATAGACTGCCGTAATACCCGAGTCTTACCACGCTGACATCTGGCTTCACACCACCTCTTATCCCTGTCGCTGGGAGACTATATTGAGCACCTATCTATTTACACTTAGGCCCTACAGTAGCCATAAGGTCCTGTTTCTCACACACTTGCCAGGGTGTTGGTACACTGCAGGCAGAGGTTGGAGGTCTTCTGACAACCCTTAAGGCCACATAAGTACAAGAGACAGGCTACTGAAATATTATGTGACAAGGAAAAAAGAGATATTAAAACCCTCTCCTTATTAACCATTCCTAATCCGGATTTCTCTTATAAGCAGAATGGGTCAAATCATTATAAATAAATACCTGTGGGGCCCCTGGGCTAAAGTCAGGCCTGATCTTTTGACTTTGCAACCTTGCCTCACTCCCTTCAGACAACTGGAGCAGGTTTCCTAATAACTGCTGCCTGCATAGCACTTTTCCTGCACCATACTCTTGTGAGGACTGTTATACTCCAACTTCTACTCGCCTCCCTAGGCAGCTTATATTGCTAGGAAAGACACCATTTGGAGCAGCTGGGTTGTTAATTTTCAAGTGACTCTGAAAGTACTCTCTGTAACATGACTTTAGGCCTCCAGGTTCAGCATAAATCAAGAGCCTTCTTTTTGGTTCCCCTTCCTTTCATCACACAAGCACAGGCCTCCTTTGACTTCCAGCTACCCTCACAAGTATAGGCCCGGACTCTCCAGTAACCAGTAGGGCAACATTGTCCAGTATTATCTCTAATTGTGGCTGCTGCGTCAGCATTGGTGTCCCGTGGCTGGCGGCCCAGGGTGTAGTGTTTTATGTTAATGCTTTAACATTTTTATTTCCATTACAGGTAACCTTTGTTCTGTGTTATTAGCGGTTGTGCCAGCTTTTCAGGAATCTGGGCATTACCTCTTCTACGATGCTAAGTATGTAAATTAAGTTAATTGATCACTTCCTCAGGGGATATACTCATAGTCCTTACTAATATTTCACACAACAAGGGTTCTGCTTTGTTATTGCAGGTGGAAAACCAACCTATTTTGTCTAGACAGAGATTCTAATTGAATATTTCAAGTGGGTGACCCCCGGCTGGCCCCCCCTTTCCGGCCCAGCTCGTCTGGGTTGGTCACTTCCCCTTCCGCAAGGTCATATCCTCTGTTCCCGGGCCAGAAGGGGACTTACCTCAAAGTCAATCCTGGATATTTCGGAAATAGGCAAATGGGTGGATTCCTTGGAAAGGCGGCAAGATGATATTACCACAGACCAATCAAATCTTTTGACATATTCTGAATCTCTGTCAGACCAACTGAGCCAGCTAGAGTTTAAGCTGGCGGATGTTGAAGATCGGGCCCAAAGAAATAACATCAGATTTCAAGGTATACCGGAAGATATTACATCAACAGACCTGCAAAGTTTTCTTTTGGAGCTCTTTGACAACCTGCTGGGCCCCACGGAGGGTCTAACCACTACTATGGAAAGAGCGCATAGAGCGTTACACCCACGGCCTGTGTCACAAGAAAAGCCAAGAGATGTTATAGTCTGTTTTCATATCTTCCTCTTCAAGGATAAGCTGATGCAGGGCGCTTTCTGCAAACCTCAGGTGGCAGAAAAATTTAAAAATATTCAACTTCTTCCAGATTTGTCGGCCCACACCTTACAATTCAGAAGGCAATACCAACCAGTCACACTGGCCCTCAGAAAAGCTGGCATAAGGTATAGATGGGGTTATCCATCCAAGTTGCTGATTTCAAGGGACAATCAAACTCACATAATCTCTTCACTGGCCCAGGGCACTGCATTACTTGCATAGTGGGGTCTCACCAAGGGGGACACGCTGGAACCCATTCCTAGCAAGGCGAAGTTGAGAGCCACAGCACCTGAATGGCCCGCTAAGGACCAGCGCTCCAAGAGACAAAAAACACAGCAGACACAGGACTCTCAGGGTCCCCTAGACCCCTCTACCTGAAAGAGTGGCACCTCTGGTCAGCAACAACACTTCTCAACCACCATGCCTTATTATAGGGCCCGTCCTTAAAGGGCGGCCTTACAATTAAAGAGGTATTCATCTTGTGCTGGACCTTTTGTGGTCCCCGTTAGGATTATTATATTTGTTAAGGTTACTATCTTTTGTTATATTAACTTATGTTCATATCCGAATTGTTAGAGTTCATACTTGCTTGTTAATATTCTATGTGGCTATCCCAGCGCAGGTCAATTGCCTCTAATTGGGTAGGCGAGACAATTCCTTTACCTCTAGATAGTATTTGCACTGTTTTACCAAGTTAAGTTATGAATGTGTGTATTTATTTCTTGATGGGTATTTTGTATCTTAATTAAGCCTGTTGTTGCTGTCCACACATATTCACTGATGTTCTCACAGGTCCATTATCTGATTTATACATTTACATGCTTTCTCTCCTTTTGTGAACAAGAGGGGGGCCGATAGTTTTGGCTCTCTCTCTGTATACTTCTCTACTAGCTCCCCCCCCCCATATAGGTAGATCAAATGCAAAAAGTTCAAGCAGCACCTCCACTTGTACAAAATATTCAAGTCTTTTTTTTTTTTTTTTTTTTTAGACGCCCCTCAATATTTCCACTCCTATAATGTATTAGAACATTCCCCTTTTCCAAGAAGGCTAGAGGCACGGCCATTTTACTCCATAACAGGGTCGTTTATGAGCAAATTCATGTATTTGTTGACCCCCAAGCCAGATATACAATTTTGGTTTGTAAGCTAGACCATGTTCTTCATACACTGGTCTCTATTTATCTGCCTAATTCCCGGCAGCCTGCGTGTCTCCCCAATATCCTTCAGATACTTGATAAGTTTAAGCAAGGGAGGGTTTTGATTGCAGGTGACTTTAACATGACATGGGAACCAAAACTTGACCGCAAACTGCTAAATACAAGTAGTAAACACCATCAGGAGACACATACCTCAGCTCAGTTCCAGACAATAATGACACAATATGGGTACTTTGACATCTGGAGAAGCCTGCATTCCAATGACAGAAACTATACCCACTACTCTCACCCCCACAAAACTTACTCCCAGTTGGACTACATTTTCTGCCAGACAGGATCCCTGGACTCAGTCTCCCGGTCCAGCATTTCACTCAGCTCCTGGTCAGATCATGATCTAGTCATGGCAGAGTTGTTCCCCTCGGACAAATTGCAATCTAATTCTAATTGGTGTTTCCCTAGACACATACTGGCTGACATCCCATTCAGGGAAGAATTGAGACGGGACTTGGTTGAATTGCTGGGCCGTAATGACAATGGTCAGACCTCACATGACATTCTTTGGGGTGCGATTAAGGCAACAGTCAGGGACCTTATCATTCGTAAACAGGGTCATCTGAAAAAGCTAGCAGGCCTTACTCTTTCACAGGCCCACACAAAACTCAGATCTTTAGAATTCCTTAATCGCTCTTCCATCAGCTTAGATTTGGCTGTGCAAATTACTACAGTTAAGGAGCACATTAACCATTTAGAGCTACGCCGCACACAAAATAAACTAAGCAAATTAAAACAACTATACTATTACAAGGGTAACAGACCGGACACTATGCTTGCGAATAGACTTAGGCATAAATATAATACTTCCCGCATTTCCCAAATTCACTACAATGGTAAAATACACAAGAAGCCCTCCTTAATTGGATAGAGTTTCACTGATTTTTACTCTAAATTATACAATATTAAAAAATCCGAGACTCCAACCCCTACTTCTAGTCAAGATATTAGGAATTTTTTATCCTCAGCTAATCTTCCCACACTTACAACTGAGCAACAAGACTAACTCACAGCCTCCCTATCCCTTTCAGAAATTAAACAAACGATAAAAAACCTCAAACCCTTTAAGGAACTAAGAACCAGACGGTTTCTCTGCCCAGTTTTACAAGGTGTTTAATCATGAACTATCTCCCTATTTGCAAAGGTTTTTCGCTTTAGCAAGTAAAGAGGGCTCCATGAGAGAGGAATTTTTAAAAGCAGCTATAATTACCCTGCCCAAACCCGATAAAGATCCTTCCTTTTGTGCAAGTTAAAGGCCAATTTCCCTGATCAATGTGGACGTGAAAATCTATTCTAAAATCCTTGCTAACCGTATTGGAAAGCTTCTTCCGTCCCTTATAGGTCCTGACCAGGTAGGGTTCATTCATAAGTGCGAGGGGCCTGACAACACAAGGCGGCTTGTCAATATTGTTTGTGAGTCTACTAGAATGCAAAGGCCTTACTCAGTTATCTTTCTGGATGCCGAGAAGGCTTTCAACCGAGTCCGCTGGTCTTACTTGTGGGAAATCCTTAGAGCCTTCAATTTCCCCCACTCAACCTGTAGAGCTATTCATGCACTATATTCTGCCCCGTCGGCTATTGTCCGGGGCCTCGGCTTTCAGTCAAACCCCTTTCGCATTTTGAATGGCACTAGACAGGGTGCCCCTTGTCCCCACTGCTGTTTGCCCTGGCGGTCGAACCCCTGGCTGCCCATATTAGCGACGATGCATCCATATCGGGCACTTTGCAAAAAATTGCACTATTCACGGACGACATCACAATTTTTAATGCAGATCCAGGTAGACCCATTCCTAGACTATTGGATGTCTTAAAGACCTTTGGTGACCTCTCATACTATAAATTGAATGTTCAAAAGACAGAAATATATTGGTGGGGTTACCCCCACAATTACATTCAAAATTTAAAGGAAAGCTTTAATTTTAAATGGTCGCAGCAGCAGGTTACTAATTTGGGCGTGAAGATATCCAATAGCGCTTCACAAACGGTTAAAGATAATTATGTCCCCCTGTTGTCAGAATTGAGATCTTTAAAAAACACTTGGGACCATAAGTCCATCCAATGGATGGGGCGTATTGCCTCTATTAAAATGTTTTTTCTTCCTAAGCTTACCTACCTTTTCAGGTGTCTCCCCATCAGAGTCCCCATGCAACTTCTACCGCAGTTCCAGAGTGAGATATCAAAGTTAATTTGGTGGGGGAAGACTCCCCGAATAGCCCAAAAAACCCTGAAATTACCCATTCATTTAGGCGGCCTAGCATCTCCCTCAGTGGTGAAATATTACGAGGGTGCCAATGGGGAGTACTTCAGTCCTGTGATAAATGGCGTGAGATTGAACAGGCCTCACTGCCCCACAATATCCTTCTGAAGGATGTAATTTGGACTCCACCACATAGCCACAGGAATCTAGGTATCAATAACTTGGTTATTACAGAATGCCTTCAGGTTTGTGATAGGATTCGGCAACGCCAATTAATTGCTCGCCACCCCTCCCCCATCACTTTGACAGCTGGCCTCTTCACAGGGCTGGCAGAAACTCATCCGAATATCTGGGACAGATTGGGGGTTAAGCAGATCTCAGACTTCTGGTCTGCTTCGCAGCCTGACGGTATCATAGACCTGGCACTTTTGGACCCGCCTACGGGTATCCCTTCGTTCCTTTTCTTTGAGATCATCAGGATCAAAAGTTACCTGAGAAGCTGGGGTTTCCTCCCCACCGCCTCTCGACAGCCCACTCTGTGGGAGTCAATCTGGAGGACGGGTCGCAGACTTGTCAGGCCCTTATCGACTCATTATAGACTACTCGACGGTTCTGTTCCGCCCGAAATTGCTAATCTGCTAATATGGGACACTTTGTTGCATTCTCAAATCTCTGTAGACTCTTGGCAAAGGGCTATTCTTTTGACAAAGAAAACCCTTCATTGTATTACAATGTTTGAAACCTACTACAAGGTTGTCTCTCATTGGTACCTGGTCCCCTCTCAGCTGTCAAAGTTGTTTCCAGGAGTTTCACCCCTATGCTGGAGGAATTGCGGTTTACAAGGCACCATGCTCCACATTTGGTGTGATTGCCCTAAAATTAATCTCCTATGAGTTCAAGGGCTTCACACCCTCACTGATTTTGGAATCAGCGTTCCGTCTGGCACGGCCACTGCATTATTACACCTAGGCTTACATGACTTGCCCAAGCACCAAAGCATTTTTAGTATTTACTTGCTAGTCTCTATTAAAGCTAATTTAGCTAGGTCCTGGAAAAAAGAATCCTCCCCCTCGTGGAATGAGATAGTGAAAACCATGGCCTTTCTTTATAACATGGAAAAGACCATATATTTTGACTTAAACAAATTAGACTTATTTGAATTGGTATGGGCCGTCTGGAAAGATAAATATGACACCTCCTGGAGCCTACCTGTCATGACTCAAAGCTCCTTGCTCATCCCTCCTTAGATAGCTTACATCTTACCTTCTCTTCCCCTCTCCACTTTCATGTTTCCCCTCCCTCCCCCCCCCCTATCTCCCTCAAGATCATGTTCTGGTTTCAAGACACGTGATGTGTTGTATTGGATACGCTATGGTCTCCCACTTGTGCTCATCTTGGCGCGAACACCTATCTTTACATTTGTGGAGACCATCCTGTTTTATGATTTTTTCTTTCTTTTTGTTTTTTTATTTATTTAGCTTGGGACCTTTGGTCCGTTTCATTACTGTATGTCTACGATTGCAATTGATGTATGTATATGGGACCTGCGTGTCCCTCATTGTTACTTTTAAAATTTGAAAATGAATAAAAATTTAAATAATAAAAAAATATATAATTTAATAATATATGCCAATTTTCTCTAATACTAATATATACCCAATAAAAGTTGTTTTATTTTATCAAGTTGGAAAAAAAACATAGCAATTGATGTAACAAGTAACTTGATCTAAGAGGTCAAGAGACTGCTTAAAAAAATAAAATAAGATTTTTTTTTAAAAAAAGTCACTCATGAAAAAAAGATTATAAAAAAAATATGTAGACTCTACCATCACATATATAATTATTGTAGTAAATATATTACACAGTGAATGTAGTAAATATTCAGAGGGGTTCCAGCACTAATAATGAGCTAACATGTGAACACCACCATTAAATAATACATTTTATGTTTGTTCATAGACAAACTATTTTGAATCATCACAATTCATTAGCATGTTACCACCACCACCCCTTCATCAAATCTCTAATTGTAAAATAGATCATTATTTAATGAACATAAGGGTAAGTTGCATTGGACCATTGCATTGATGAATAAATAAATATGTAAATTTACTTTGCAGGATCAGCCAACCCTCCCCCATAGCCTGATTGCAAATATGCAAGAACATACAAGACATAGAACAATTTTTAACAAACAGAATTCAAACAATAAATTGAAATTAAAAGCATATGATAATTACAGTATTATTAATTATTCCCTAGTACTACCTTTTTCCACCACCCTATTGTCTCCCCCACCACCTTCTAACCTTTCACTTTTAACTACTAAAACCTTTCTGTACCATTTTTTTTTTTTTGCAACTTCATCATGCTAAAGTACCCTAAATCCTCCATTTTGCTCACATCTACTCAATACAAATTTGTAGTTAATAGTTATCCTTGGAGACTCAATTCAGAGAAGGGCAGGAGCAGGAGAGTTGGGGGCAGCAGGCAGAAGACGTATTGAACTAGGTAGGCCTCTGGCAAACAAACCCCAAAAATATCACTCCAAAAGAGAAGGACAAACACATGCTTAGAGTCACATGGACACAGCGCCCAACAGTTGCCTATAATTTTTAAACTGGTGATGACCACCGCAGAGCAGGAAGGGCAGGAGCAGGAGAGGTGGCTGCAGCAGAGTTACATAACTAAGTAGGCCTCCATTACACAAACTCCCAAAATACACCTCCAAGGAAGGAGGACAAACACATGCTTAGGGTCCCTGGGACACAGAGGCCTGCAGTTCACTAAGGATTTGGCCTTGATGGATAATGACCACCACAGAGCAGGAAGGACAGAAGAGGCCGCATCAGTGATTTATTGGCTGGGTAGGCCTCTAGTACACAAACCCCTAAAATACATGTCTAAGGGAGAAGGAAACACATGTTTAGAGACACTTGGGCAGACCAAGGGTCCCTTGGATGAACTGGACAGAATTTCCCTTGGACAAAGCAACCAGCAGTTCCCTAAGGATTTGGAATTAATGGATGATGACCACCACAGAGCAGGAAGCTTAGCAGGAGAGGCAGTAGCATCAAAGTTACTAAACTAGGGAGGCCACAGGTAAATTAACCCAAAAAAATACACCTCTAAGGGAGAAGAACAATCACATTTTTGAAAACACCTGAACACAGCAGCCAAAAGTTTGCTATGATTTCTGAATTTACTACTACTACTTTGTCCAAGATACAATTATTATATAATTATTGAACTGTATTAGGGATCCAGGATGGGAAAGACCTTGACATGGTTCCTAGGCTTGACCCATTTGGCCAGATTTGGTAGCCAACTCTTCCATTTTTGCTTTTAATCTTAGCTGTATACTTGCAAGTGAGTGTCATACTTTCTCTGTGTGAACTGATGTGTGCTGTGTTAATTAGCTTTTTAGTTTTCCCTATGGGCTTTGCACCCAGACTTGTCTGTAGTAAACTGCTTGGCCAGTTTGAGAGTGCAGTCCATTTCTGTGTTTTTATGTGTATAGGGAGATTATATAAGGCCTATGCACTATTAGGTTGTTTCCAGTTTGTTTGAATGAGAGCATGCATTGTTTGGCTGCATTAGGGACTCAGGATGGGAGAGACCTTGAGGTGGTTCCTGGGCTTGATCCATTTGGCCATTTTTTCTTTTAATCTTAGCTTTATACTTGCCAGTAAATGCTAGACTTTCTTTGTGTGTTGTGTTAATTTGTTTTGTAATTTTCCCTATGGGCTTTGCACCAAGACTTGACTGGGGCTAACTGCCTGGGTCTCTGAAGAATATGCAGCTCCCTGTGAGTGCTATTGAGCAACCAGGGCTGTTCATTTTGCAGGGTCATATGATGTGTACCTGGTCCAGTTTGAGAGTGCAGTCAATTTCCATGTTTTGTATGTATCTAGGGAGTATACATAATGCCTGTGTACACTTGTGTGGTTTCCAGTTTCTTTGATTAAAAGCATGCACTGTTTGGCTGAATTAGGGACCTGGGTTGGGAGAGACCTTGACTTGTTTTCTGGACTTGACCCATTTGGCCAGATGTGTTAATTAACTCTTTCATGTATGCTTTTAATTTTAGCTGTAAGCGAGTGCCATACTTCATCTGTGTGTTGTGTTACTTTGTTTTGTAATTTTCCCTATGGACTCTTAGTAAATATGAGCAAAGAAGGCGGTGAAGAATTGTCTTTATTGCTAAACCTTTTGATCTTTTGTTTAAAAAATAGACAAAATTACTCTGCTCCCATGGATATCAAACAATTGTAAAAACAACACAAGTTTATAAAAAAAAAAATTGTTCTTAAAATTATAGTGGCAAAATTCTTGGCACCCCTATTCATTCATATGAAAAAAATATATATATTTGAATTATATTCCCATTGATATTTTACAATTTGTACTACACCTGGGTGACTAGGAACAGGAAACTTTTCAACCATGACTTCCTAATTGAAAGGGGTATAAATATGAAACAACACAAAGGCCAAATCCCCTTGATAATTTATAAAAGAGGGTAGGAAATGTAGCTGTGAGGTGGGGAAAAAGGTTGTTGAGCTTCACAAAATGGGAAGTGGCTATAAGAAAATGGCAAAAGCATTGAAAATGCCCATTTCCACCATCAAGGCAATAATTAAAAAGTTCCAGTCAACTGGAAATATTATGAATCAACCTGAGGATGTGTATCTATATTGAATCAACGCACTGTGTAGAGGATGATTCGAGTGGCCAAAATATCTCCAAGGATCAAAGCTGGAGAATTGAAGAAGTTAGTTGTGTCTTGGGGTCAAAGTCTACAAAATTACAATCTGATGTCACCTACATCACCATTAGTTGTTTGAAAGGGTTTCAAGAAAAAAAGAAAAAAGCCTCTACTCTCATCAGTTTGCCAAATATAGCTTTTTGGCAATAAACACCAGAGGTGGTAGCTATATGGAAAAGTACCTTATGCCCATGGTTAAATATGGTGGGGCTGTTTTTCTGCCAGATGACTTGGTCATTTTGTTAGGATACTTGGCATCATGGACAAATATCAAATATCAACAGATATTAAATGAACACCTAACTGCCTCGGCCAGAAAGCTAACATTGGGTCGTGGTTGAATCTTCCAGCAGGACAATGATTCAAAACATACATCAAAATCAACACAAAAATGGTTTACTGACCACAAAAACAAGGTCTTACCATGTCTATCCCAATCCCCTGACTTGAACCCCAAATAAATCCTGTGTGGTGAACTTAAGAGGAGATTTTGTATGGAGTAATGGTCTCAGATCCCTTGCCATGTATTCCCCAACCTCATCAGGCATGATAGGATAAGACTCAGAGCTGTTATCTTGGCAAAGGGAGGTAGCACAAAGTATTGACTAAAAGGGTTCCAATAATGGTGCCACACATATATTTAACAAATATTTTTTTTATAAACCTGTTGTGTTTGCAATTGTTTGCTATCCATGAGAGAAGAATATTTTTGTCTATTTTTTGAACAAAAGATCAAAAGGTTAAACAATAAATACAAATTTTCACAGCCTTCTTTGCTCATATTTACCAAGGGTGCCAATATTAGTGGAGGGCAATATATATATATATATATATATATATATATATATATATATATATATATATATATATATATGTGTGTGTGTGTGTGTGTGTGTGTGTGTGCGTTTATATGTGTATATATGTACGTACATACATATATAAACACAAATAAACACATAAATACACATTTATCCACATACATACATATGTAAATATTAGATATGTGCATTTGGATCCTTCGTGAGGATCCGAATGTGGACGTAAGGAGCCACTTGTTCCATTCAGATTTTTTCGTAGCTGGATTTATTCCTGTAATATTTTAAAATATTTTTTATGTAATATTTAGCCCTAAATCTCAAACTCTGATGCACGTTACACATATTTTACATTCCTATGTTCTTCACAAAATAATGTACTTTTTATTATTAAATTTATATATTTCTATATGTATATTTGATAATTTAAAATACATATCTATACCTATATATCTATACGAATAGATATACAGGTATTGGTATTTATAGAAATATGTATTTACAATAAAAAGTACATTTTCTGTACATAAAGAACCTTAAAATGTGAACTATTAATAACTCCTGTTGGGTTAGAACAAAAGTACAAAATAGCACTTCCACACAGAATCTAGCCCTTAACTTAGTGCAATCACTAATTATTACTTAACATTTTTATATATCATCAAACATAATACAAATTATTAAAATGAAAAAATGTAACTCTTATTTGTGATTACGGATCAGACTTCATGAAGTTCAATAACAAATAAAATTAATTTAGTGCATAGAGGTACAATGAGATGAGAGAATACGTGTGGTGATTGACCTTCCTAAGCTGAGAGGTGAGAGGTGAGGTTCACCTTGATTTATACAACGAGCTAGATAACCATTTACATGCTGTATATGTCCAAAATTATAGTAAGAATAAGTATATACCACGTGTGTTCTGAATTCGGAACATACTAACTATTGGTAGATTTAACCCAGATTAAGGTAGAAAATGGTGTTCAATGTTGAACAAATGTTTTTATGACTTGATTATATTAGTGATAAAAGAAACCAATTATTGAATTTAATAAAATTGTAGATTCAGGAAGTGAAACAACAAAGGTATTATATATTAACTATTTATACTGCAGAAACTGTGTGAAAAAATTAGAAACTCAAGTAGCAAAATATAAAGAAAAGTATATTAACTTTAAGAATAAGATGTTGGTGACATTTAATACAGACTACCGAGAGAAACAGATATATAGCTGGTTATATGGCAAGGGGGAAACTCAATTTAAACAGATTCAGAAGACATATTAGATTTAGACAAAGTATAGACACAGTTAATAACAGTGGTGGTGACTTGGGGAACCCTTGGGGGAAAGGGATCCATCCCAACCAATGGTCTCTTTAGTTGGGGTCATCACTTGCTCTGCAATCAAACCTCCTCTGCAAAAAGAAACAAAAGGGGAGGGTACAAACAAAAATAGAACCCCTAAGAGATGTTAAATATAATATACAATCTTAGCAGTCACACATTCACTGAGAATGAGGTAAAGCTACTTAATCATGGCTTGTCCTTTGTTTCAACACCTAAGATGGATAAATGAATGTTATATCTGATATATATGATTATATCTGATATATATGATTACAATAGCAATTGTAACTAGAAAATGCTTTTGAATATAAACAAAAGGCATAGATGAGTACATTTAAAACACCTTCCAAATTTGACCCTCTCAACACCTACCCCATCATTCCTAATTTTGCACATATGCTTTGGGTTGATAGTGATCAAGCTGTTTTTATGAGATATTCTAACATAACAAAAGGGGAGATGTTGGCTTTGGATACTTTGAAAAGAGATATATCCATTATTGTCCACTCTGCTGACAAGGGTGGATCCATTGCTATTAAAAACTACTCTATATGACTATAGGAATGAAGCCCTGAGGCAATTATGGAACATGATTTAATGGTAATCCTACTGTAATACTTTATAGGATACAATGGCATAAGTTGCTGTTCCATTAAATGACTTTAAGCAAGACAGTTGAGTAGGAGTCCACAGCTGAGTAGGACCTGTTATGTCAGAGCTGCTATTTAACACTCCCACTATGTTTTAACTCTTATTAGTTCTTTTGCAAAGGTGGTGGTTACAGCTCTTAGCCACTGAAGCTTGTTCCAGTTATATAAATCAACCTATTGTCAATTATCCTTTGAGTTCCAGCACCTTTATCCTGCCTACACATTCAAAGTCTGATTCAGAGATTGCGCCATTCCATCATCAGATACAATTTTATAAAGCTGCATTCTACAGATACAGCCACTGCCATGCCTCAACAGGTTACTCTGTGTCAGCTGGATTAAGCAGTGTAGCTGAGTTCAAGTCGTTAACTATTCCGCTGCTACTGTGGCTATATACTCTAGTCCTCCTGTGAATCTGTCATTAACTGATGACAGGGATGGAATACCAAAATCTGCTACTTACCTTGACGTTGCTAAAACAACAAGTTCCCTGCATAACTCAAGTTCATCCAAGACCAAGCACTGTCAGACACAGGTAGAAGGGGTTAATTCCTTGTTTAGTTTCATATCCACTAGAACTCACAGACTTGTGCATCTTCTCCCCCTCTACATGCTGCATGTTTGAAACTAGAACTTTGTTTACAGGGGAAAACTGAATTGCTTTCTCGCTATTATAATCTGTACTTGATATACTGTACATCCCTCTTGCAATAGGAGACTTAAAGGGACATAATACTCATATTCTAAATCACTTGAAATGGATGCAGCATACCTGTAAAAAGCTGACATGAAAATATCACCTGAACATCTCTAAGTAAAAAGTGAAGATATTTTACCTCAAAAAAATTTCAGCTCCCCAGAGTAAATGCTCTGTGTCTGTGAACAGCTAGAGCTTCTTTAAAGCTGCAAGATAAAAACCAAACAAACAAAAAAAGGCATGAGGTCTGCTTTACTGTGATCTTATGAGATTTCACTTAAATCTCATGAGATTTCACAGTAAACTTCCTTAAAGTTAATAGGAAAATAACATTACTGTGCCAGCACATGCTAGCTGCCCACTCCCTTTGAAGTCCTGGGACTAAAATCTCCTTAAAGTGAAGTGTGAATCCATTTTTACATAGAGAAGCCCAATTGGTATTTTCTAGTCAACTTTCAAGTGCTTCAACATTAGGGTATCATGTCCCTTTTAAGGGAATATTTGTTCCTAAAACTATAGCTGAGATGTTATCAGGGTTATTTAAATTGCTGCTTTATGTCAACCTGACAACCCATCAGGAACCTTATCATTTTGCTACATTGTAGCTACAATAAAACAACCATTAATTTTTCAGTCACTTTTGTTTTGTGATTTGAAATTCAAATGAACTTATTTACTACATAGTAGTTAAAATTATTTCAACTGTGGAATTACCTTCAATTAGTTAAGTGGTAGCTGTTTTTAAACAAAAAAATAAAAAAAATTAAAAAGAACTTATTCTTGAATCCTGCAGTTGTGGTTCACCTGTAATAATACTCCTGAAAGCCTGACACCTACACAGACTTTAAAAAATTCAATTGACTTAACTCTTAGATGTCATTTTGTAGCTAGTCTAATGGGGAAGAATGCATTGTGGATCATCCGGTAGTACTGTTTTTTTATTTTCTGCCTAAAATACATGAGTCTTTGACCAGTCCTCCTGGCAAACCAATTGTATCTACCAGAAATTCACTCTGTGCTAAGGTGGCTAAGTACATAGATTATCATAGATCACCAGTAGTTATGAACTTGTTCTCACATTTATAGGACTCCTCTACACTACTGGGAGTGTTGAGATATGTAGATTAGCTTGAGAAAGATGACATTTTGGTTACCATGGACATTGACAGTCTTTATACAGTCACCCCCACTGTGCTGGTTTGCAGGGTGTCAAATCCATGGCAAATCTATCTGATGCATATACGTAGGGCCATCCACTGAGTTCCTGCTAGAGCTACATTTTAATTGGAAATAAACTATTTTAAGTTTTAAAATAATTATTATTAAGAGCTCACAAGAATGGCAATGGGTTAAAACATGGCTCCCACATATGCTTATTTGTATATGCCATGGTATGAAATGAATGTGTTGCAACCATACAAACATATGAGTGTGAAATGTTATACTAGATGCATCAATGATATTCTTCTAGCATGGCGAGGTTCTGAGGAGGCTTTGATATCTTGGATTGCTACATTGAACCAGATCGTGTCCCCCATTAAATTCAGATATGAGTATAGTACGGAGGTGATCCACTTTTTGAATTTAAACATTTTCAAAATGATTGCAAAAGCCAATAGGATGTTTTCTACCTTAATTACGATTGGCTGCTAGAATTCTATTAGCCAATAGGAATTGAAAGGACACCATCTTGGATGACGTCATTTAAAGGAACCTTCATTCAGTCTTAGAGGATGCTCCGCGTTGGATGTCTTGAAGATGGACCTGCTCTGCGCCGGATGGATGAAGATAAAAGATGCCGTCTGGATGAAGACTTCTGCCCGTCTGGAGGAACACTTCGCCCAGCTTGGATGAAGACTTCTCCCGGGTTCGTTGAGGACTTTGGCCCGGTTGGATGAAGACTTCTCCCAGTAAGGTGATCTTCAAGGGGTTAGTGTTAGGTTTTATTAAGGGGGTATTGGGTGGGTTTTAGAGTAGGGTTGGTTGTGTGGGTGATGGGTTTTAATGTTGGACGGGATTTGTTATTTTTTTTTACAGGTAAAAGAGATGATTACTTTGGGGCAATGCCCCGCAAAAGGCCCTTTTAAGGGCCATTTGTAATTTAGTGTAGGGTAGGGCTTTTTTATTTTGTGGGGGCTTTTTTATTTTGTTAGGGGGATTAGATTAGGTGTAATTAGTTTAAAAATCTTGTAATTTGTTTATTATTTTCTGTAATTTAGTGTTTGTTTGCTTTTGTACTTTAGATCATTTTATTTAATTGTATTTAATTTAGGGAATTAATTTAATTATAGTGTAGTGTTAGGTGTAATTATAACTTAGGTTAGGTTTTATTTTACAGGTAACTTTATATATATTTTAGCTAGGTAGTTATTAAATAGTTAATAACTATTTAGTAACTATTCTACCTAGTTATAATAAACACAAACTTGCCTGTAAAATAATAATAAACCCTAAGCTAGCTACAATGTAACTATTAGTTATATTGTAGCTTTCTTAGGCCTAGATTTAGAGTTTGGCGGTAGCCGTCAAAACCAGCGTTAGAGGCTCCTAACGCTGGTTTTAGGCTACCGCCGGTATTTGGAGTCAGTCAGGAAAGGGTCTAACGCTCACTTTGCAGCCGCGACTTTTCCATACCGCAGATCCCCTTACGTCAATTGCGTATCCTATCTTTTCAATGGGATCTTTCTAACTCCGGTATTTAGAGTCATGGCTGAAGTGAGCGTTAGAAATCTAACGACAAAACTACAGCCGCAGAAAAAAGTCAGTAGTTAAGAGCTTTCTGGGCTAACGCCGGTTTATAAATCTCTTAACTACTGTGCTCTACACTAACACCCATAAACTACCTATGTACCCCTAAACCGAGGTTCCCCCACATCGCCGCCACTCGATTAAATTTTTTAACCCCTAATCTGCCGACCGCCACCTACGTTATACTTATGTACCCCTAATCTGCTGCCCCTAACACCGCCGACCCCTATATTATATTTATTAACCCCTAACCTGCCCCCCACAACGTCGCCGCCAGCTACCTACAATAATTAACCCCTAATCTGCCGACCTCAAAGCGCCGCCACCTACATTATAGCTATGTACCCCTAATCTGCTGCCCCTAACCCCGCCGACCCCTATATTATATTTATTAACCCCTAATCTGCCCCCTCAACATCGCCTCCACCTGCCTACACTTATTAACCCCTAATCTGCCGAGCGGATCTCACCGCTACTATAATAAAGTTATTAACCCCTAATCCGCCTCACTCCCGCCTCAATAACCCTATAATAAATAGTATTAACCCCTAATCTGCCCTCCCTAACATCGCCGACACCTAACTTCAAGTATTAACCACTAATCTGCCGACCGAATCTCGCCGCTACTGTAATAAATGGATTAACCCCTAAAGCTAAGTCTAACCCTAACACTAACACCCCCCTAAGTTAAATATAATTTAAATCTAACGAAATAAATTAACTCTTATTAAATAAATTATTCCTATTTAAAGCTAAATACTTACCTGTAAAATAAACCCTAATATAGCTACAATATAAATTATAATTATATTATAGCTATTTTAGGATTTATATTTATTTTACAGGCAACTTTGTAATTATTTTAACCAGGTACAATAGCTATTAAATAGTTAATAACTATTTAATAGTTACCTAGTTAAAATAATTACAAAATTACCTGTAAAATAAGTTACAATTAAACCTAACACTACACTATCAATAAATTAATTAAATACAATTCCTACAAATAAATACAATGAAATAAACTAACTAAAGTACAAAAAAATAAAAAAGAACTAAGTTACAAAAAATAAAAAAATATTTACAAACATTAGAAAATATTACAACAATTTTAAACTAATTACACCTACTCTAAGCCCCCTAATAAAATAAAGAAGACCCCCAAAATAAAAAAATGCCCTACCCTATTCTAAATTAAAAAAGTTCAAAGCTCTTTTACCTTACCAGCCCTGAACAGGGCCCTTTGCGGGGCATGCCCCAAAGAATTCAGCTCTTTTGCCTGTAAAAAAAAACACATACAATACCCCCCCAACATTACAACCCACCACCCACATACCCCTAATCTAACCCAAACCCCCCTTAAATAAACCTAACACTAAGCCCCTGAAGATTTTCCTACCTTATCTTCACCATACCAGGTTCACCGATCCGTCCTCGGAAGTCTTGATCCAAGCCTCGGAAGTGTTGATCCAAGCCCAAGCGGGGGGCTGAAGAGTGACGTCCATCCTCGGGCTGAAATCTGGATCCAAGCGGCGACTGAAGAACTCCATCATCGGGCTGAAGTCGGAAGTCAATCATCGGGATGAAGTTTTCTATCAAGCAGCATCTTCAATCTTCTTTGTTCCGGAGCTATCATCTTCCAGCCGACGCGGAACATCCTCTTCTCCCGACGCCTACTCGCCGAATGACGGTTCCTTTAAATGACGTCATCCAAGATGGCGTCCGTCGAATTCCGATTGGCTGATAGGATTCTATCAGCCAATCGGAATTAAGGTAGGAAAATTCTGATTGGCTGATGGAATCAGCCAATCAGATTGAAGTTCAATCCGATTGGCTGATCCGATCAGCCAATCAGATTGAGCTCACATTCTATTGGCTGTTCCGATCAGCCAATAGAATGCGAGCTCAATCTGATTGGCTGATTCCGTCAGCCAATCAGAATTTTCCTACCTTAATTCCGATTGGCTGATAGAATCCTATCAGCCAATCGGAATTCGACGGACGCCATCTTGGATGACGTCATTTAAAGGAACCTTCATTCGGCGAGTAGGCATCGGGAGAAGAGGATGTTCCGCGTCGGCTGGAAGATGATGGCTCCGGAAGAAAGAAGATTGAAGATGCTGCTTGATAGAAGACTTCATCCCGATGATGGACTTCCGACCTCAGCCCGATGATGGAGTTCTTCAGTCGCTGCTTGGATCCAGACTTCAGCCCGAGGATGGACGTCACTCTTCAGCCACCCGCTTGGGCTTGGATCAACACTTCCGAGGCTTGGATCAAGACATCCGAGGACCGATCTGTGAACCTGGTATGGTGAAGATAAGGTAGGAAGATCTTCAGGGGCTTAGTGTTAGGTTTATTTAAGGGGGATTTGGGTTAGATTAGGGGTATGTGGGTGGTGGGTTGTAATATTGGGGGGGTATTGTATGTGTTTTTTTTACAGGCAAAAGAGCTGAATTCTTTGGGGCATGCCCCGCAAAGGGCCCTGTTCAGGGCTGATAAGGTAAAAGAGCTGTGAACTTTTTTAATTTAGAATAGGGTAGGGCATTTTTTTTATTTTGGGGGGCTTTGTTATTTTATTAGGGGACTTAGAGTAGGTGTAATTAGTTTAAAATTGTTGTAATATTTTTCTGATGTTTGTAAATATTTTTTTATTTTTTGTACTTTAGTTAGTTTATTTAATTGTATTTATTTGTAGATATTGTATTTAATTAATTTATTGATAGTGTAGTGTTAGGTTTAATTGTAGGTAATTGTAGGTATTTTATTTAATTAATTTATTGATAGTGTAGTGTTAGGTTTAATTGTAACTTAGGTTAGGATTTATTTTACAGGTAATTTTGTAACTATTTTAGCTATTAAATAGTTCTTAACTATTTAATAGCTATTATACCTGGTTAAAATAAATACAAAGTTGCCTATAAAATAAATATAAATCCTAAAATAGCTATATTATAATTTATATTGTAGCTATATTAGGATTTATTTTACAGGTAAGTATTTAGCTTTAAATAGGAATAATTTATTTAATAAGCGTTAATTAATTTCGTTAGATTTAAATTATATTTAACTTAGGGGGGTGTTAGTGTTAGGGTTAGACTTAGCTTTAGGGGTTAATACATTTATTAGAATAGCGGTGAGCTCCAGTCAGCAGATTAGGGGTTAATGTTTGAAGTTAGGTGTCGGCGATGTTAGGGAGGGCAGATTAGGGGTTAATACTATTTATTATAGGGTTAGTGAGGCGGATTAGGGGTTAATAACTTTATTATAATAGCGGTGCGGTCCGCTCGGCAGATTACGGATTAATAAGTGTAGGCAGGTGGAGGCGACGTTGTGGGGGGCAGATTAGGGGTTAATAAATATAATATAGGGGTCGGCGGTGTTAGGGGCAGCAGATTAGGGGTACATAGGGATAATGTAATTAGCGGCGGTTTACGGAGCGGCAGATTAGGGGTTAATAATGATATGCAGGGGTCAGCGATAGCGGGGGCGGCAGAATAGGGGTTAATAAGTATAAGGTTAGGGGTGTTTAGACTCAGGGTACATGTTAGAGTGTTAGGTGCAGACGTAGGAAGTGTTTCCCCATAGCAAACAATGGGGCTGTGTTAGGAGCTGAACGCGGCTTTTTTGCAGGTGTTAGGTTTTTTTTCAGCTCAAACAGCCCCATTGTTTTCTATGGGTGAATTGTGCACAAGCACGTTTTTGAAGCTGGCCGTGTCCGTAAGCACTGCTGGTATCGAGAGTTGAAGTTGCGTTAAATATGCTCTATGCTCCTTTTTTGGAGCCTAACGCAGCCATTCTGTGAACTCTCAATACCAGCGGTATTTAAAAGGTGCGGCCAGAAAAAAGCACGCGTAGCTAACGAACCCCTTTGGCCGCAGAACTCTAAATCTAGGTGTGTGGGTTTACTTTATAGGTAAGTATTTAGTTTTAAATAGGAATTATTTAGTTAATGATAGGAATATTTATTTAGATTTATTTAAATTATATTTAAGTTAGGGGGTGTTAAGGTTAGAGTTAGACTTAGATTTAGGGGTTAATAACTTTAGTATAGTGGCGGTGATGTTGGGGGCGGCAGATTAGGGGTTAAAAAATGTAGGTAGGTGTCGGCAATGTTAGGGATGGCAGATTAGGGGTTAATAATATTTAACTAATGTTTGTGAGGCGGGAGTGCAGCGGTTTAGGGGTTACTATGTATATTATAGTGGCGGTGATGTCCGGTTCGGCATTAGGAGTTTACATTTTTATTTTAGTGTTTGCGATGCGGGAGGGTCTTGGTTTAGGGGTTAATAGTTAGTTTATGGGTGTTAGTGTACTTTTTAGCACTTTAGTTAAGAGTTTTATGCTACGGTGTTGTAGTGTAAAACTCTTAACTACTGACTTTAAAATGCGGTACCAGTCTTGACAGGAGAGGGTCTACCGCTCACTTTTTGGCAGACTCATAATACCGACGCTATGCAAGTCCCATTAAAAAAAGAGGATACGCAATTTATGTAAGTGGATTTGCGGTATTTCCAAGTCTGGTCAAAAAAGTGAGCGGTGAGCCTGTACCTTCAAGACTTGTAATACCAGCGGGCGTTAAAAAGCAGCGTTAGGAAAGAGATCATCGGTGTCCTCGAATATACAAGAGACCCATATAAAATTTCTCAGCAGATGGTACATGACTCCCATTAGACTGCACAGGATATTCCCCACATTGAGTTCCATGTGCTGGAGGGGCTGCGGGGAACAAGGATCACTGTTACATATTTGGTGGCACTGTCCTGTATTAAGGTCCTTTTGGTCGGGAGTACTTAGTAGGATCAATGAAATATGAAATCTTACTTTCCCTAACTCACCAGAAATACTACTATTCTTGACAATACCAAAAATGCAGAGCCAAGCACATCTATCATTATTGTTAATACTAATTACGAGCGCTAAGAAATTGATCCCTAAAAGATGGAAAACACAGGATCCACCTACAGTGGTGGCATGGCAATCCCAGGTAGAGAATGTTCTTCTCCTTGAGAGATATCACTATCTAAAAACGCATAGGCTGGATACCTATGAGTTGATAAGAGCGATCTGGCTCGGTACAATTTAGATAAAACACAACTCAATTTTTTTTTTTCTTCCCCCCCTTCTTCACTGAACAACTTTCCTTCCTCTTCCCCCTATCTTCTACTCTCTTTCCCCTCTTAGTTTCTACTAATCCCCCTTTTTTCCTTTTTTCCTTTTTCTTTAAGGTAGCTCTTCTGGATCAAAATGTATTGTAACTATCTGTAATACCTACAAAATTTACTGAAAACTACATATATTGTGATGTCTCGCTCCTGACGTTGGTCATTTGAGTGAGATTAAAAACATTTAGGCCTAGATTTAGAGTTTGGCGTTAGCCGTGAAAACCAGCGTTAGAGGCTCCTAACGCTGGTTTTAGGCTACCGCCGGTATTTGGAGTCACTCAAAATAGGGTCTAACACTCACTTTTCAGCCGCGACTTTTCCATACTGCAGATCCCCTTACGTCAATTGCGTATCCTATCTTTTCAATGGGATTTCTCTAACTCCGGTATTTAGAGTCGTTTCTGAAGTGAGCGTTAGACATCTAACGACAAAACTCCAGCCGCAGGAAAAAAGTCAGTAGTTAAGAGCTTTCTGGGCTAACGCCGGTTTATAAAGCTCTTAACTACTGTGCTCTAAATTACACTAACACCCATAAACTACCTATGTACCCCTAAACCGAGGTCCCCCCACATCGCCGACACTCGAAAAAAATTTTTTAACCCCTAATCTGCCAACCGCCACCTACGTTATCCTTATGTACCCCTAATCTGCTGCCCCTAACACCGCCGACCCCTGTATTATATTTATTAACCCCTAATCTGCCCCCCTCAACGTCGCCTCCACCTGCCTACACTTATTAACCCCTAATCTGCCGACCGCAAAGCGCCGCCACCTACGTTATCCTTATGTACCCCTAATCTGCTGCCCCTAACACCGCCGACCCCTATATTATATTTATTAACCCCTAATCTGCCCCCCACAACGTCGCCTCCACCTGCCTACACTTATTAACCCCTAATCTGCCGACCGGACCTGAGCGCTACTATAATAAAGTTATTAACCCCTAATCCGCCTCACTAACCCTATCATAAATAGTATTAACCCCTAATCTGCCCTCCCTAACATCGCCGACACCTAACTTCAATTATTAACCCCTAATCTGCCGACCGAATCTCGCCACTATTCTAATAAATGTATTAACCCCTAAAGCTAAGTCTAACCCTAACACTAACACCCCCCTAAGTTAAATATAATTTAAATCTAATGAAATTAATTAACTCTTATTATATAAATTATTCCTATTTAAAGCTAAATACTTACCTGTAAAATAAATCCTAATATAGCTACAATATAAATTATAATTATATTAGAGCTATTTTAGGATTTATATTTATTTTACAGGTAACTTTGTATTTATTTTAACCAGGTACAATAGCTATTAAATAGTTAAGAACTATTTAATAGCTAAAATAGTTAACATAATTACAAATTTACCTGTAAAAGAAATCCTAACCTAAGTTACAAATAAACCTAACACTAGACTATCAATAAATTAATTAAATAAACTACCTACAATTACCTACAATTAACCTAACACTACACTATCAATAAATTAATTAAATACAATTGCTACAAATAAATACAATTAAATAAACTAGCTAAAGTACAAAAAATAAAAAAGAACTAAGTTACAAAAAATAAAAAAATATTTACAAAGATAAGAAAAATATTACAACAATTTTAAACTAATTACACCTACTCTAAGCCCCCTAATAAAATAACAAAGCCCCCCAAAATAAAAAAATGCCCTACCCTATTCTAAATTACTAAAGTTCAAAGCTCTTTTACCTTACCAGCCCTGAACAGGGCCCTTTGCGGGGCATGCCCCAAGAAATTCAGCTCTTTTGCCTGTAAAAAAAAACATACAATACCCCCCCCAACATTACAACCCACCACCCACATACCCCTAATCTAACCCAAACCCCCCTTAAATAAACCTAACACTAAGCCCCTGAAGATCATCCTACCTTGTCTTCACCATACCAGGTTCACCGATCGGTCCAGAAGAGCTCCTCTGATGTCCTGATCCAAGCCCAAGCGGGGGGCTGAAGAGGTCCATGATCCAGCTGAAGTCTTCATCCAAGCGGGTCAGAAGAGGTCTTCCATCCGATTGAAGTCTTCATCCAAGCGGCATCCATCCGGAGCGAAGTGGCAGCATCCTGAAGACCTCCACCGCGGAACATCCATCCTGGCCGACGACTGAACGACGAATGACGGTTCCTTTAAATGACGTCACCCAAGATGGCGTCCCTCGAATTCCGATTGGCTGATAGGATTCTATCAGCCAATCGGAATTAAGGTAGGAATATTCTGATTGGCTGATGGAATCAGCCAATCAGAATCAAGTTCAATCCGATTGGCTGATCCGATCAGCCAATCAGATTGAGCTTGCATTCTATTGGCTGTTCCGATCAGCCAATAGAATGCGAGCTCAATCTGATTGGCTGATTGGATCAGCCAATCGGATTGAACTTGATTCTGATTGGCTGATTCCATCAGCCAATCAGAATATTCCTACCTTAATTCCGATTGGCTGATAGAATCCTATCAGCCAATCGGAATTCGAGGGACGCCATCTTGGATGACGTCATTTAAAGGAACTGTCATTCGTCGTTCAGTCGATGGCCAGGATGGATGTTCCGCGGTGGAGGTCTTCAGGATGCTGCCACTTCGCTCCGGATGGATGCCGCTTGGATGAAGACTTCAATCGGATGGAAGACCTCTTCTGGCCCGCTTGGATGAAGACTTCAGTCGGATCATGGACCTCTTCAGCCCCCCGCTTGGGCTTGGATCAGGACATCGGAGGAGCTCTTCTGGACCGATCGGTGAACCTGGTATGGTGAAGACAAGGTAGGATGATCTTCAGGGGCTTAGTGTTAGGTTTATTTAAGGGGGGTTTGGGTTAGATTAGGGGTATGTAGGTGGTGGGTTGTAATGTTGGGGGGGGGGGTATTGTATGTTTTTTTTTTACAGACAAAAGAGCTGAATTTCTTGGGGCATGCCCCGCAAAGGGCCCTGTTCAGGGCTGGTAAGGTAAAAGAGCTTTGAACTTTAGTAATTTAGAATAGGGTAGGGCATTTTTTTATTTTGGGGGGCTTTGTTATTTTATTAGGGGGCTTAGAGTAGGTGTAATTAGTTTAAAATTGTTGTAATATTTTTCTTATCTTTGTAAATATTTTTTTATTTTTTGTAACTTAGTTCTTTTTTATTTTTTGTACTTTAGCTAGTTTATTTAATTGTATTTATTTGTAGCAATTGTATTTAATTAATTTATTGATAGTGTAGTGTTAGGTTAATTGTAGGTAATTGTAGGTAGTTTATTTAATTAATTTATTGATAGTCTAGTGTTAGGTTTATTTGTAACTTAGGTTAGGATTTCTTTTACAGGTAAATTTGTAATTATTTTAACTATTTTAGCTATTAAATAGTTCTTAACTATTTAATAGCTATTGTACCTGGTTAAAATAAATACAAAGTTACCTGTAAAATAAATATAAATCCTAAAATAGCTCTAATATAATTATAATTTATATTGTAGCTATATTAGGATTTATTTTACAGGTAAGTATTTATCTTTAAATAGGAATAATTTATATAATAAGAGTTAATTAATTTCATTAGATTTAAATTATATTTAACTTAGGGGGGTGTTAGTGTTAGGGTTAGACTTAGCTTTAGGGGTTAATACATTTATTAGAATAGCGGCGAGATTCGGTCGGCAGATTAGGGGTTAATAATTGAAGTTAGGTGTCGGCGATGTTAGAGAGGGCAGATTAGGGGTTAATACTATTTATGATAGGGTTAGTGAGGCGGATTAGGGGTTAATAACTTTATTATAGTAGCGCTCAGGTCCGGTCGGCAGATTAGGGGTTAATAAGTGTAGGCAGATGGAGGCGATGTTGTGGGGGGCAGATTAGGGGTTAATAAATATAATATAGGGGTCGGCGGTGTTAGGGGCAGCAGATTAGGGGTACATAAGGATAACGTAGGTGTCGGCGCTTTGCGGTCGGCAGATTAGGGGTTAATAAGTGTAGGCAGGTGGAGGCGACGTTGTGGGGGGCAGATTAGGGGTTAATAAATATAATATAGGGGTCGGCGGTGTTAGGGGAAGCAGATTAGGGGTACATAAGGATAATGTAACTAGCGGCGGTTTACGGAGCGGCAGATTAGGGGTTAATAATAATATGCAGGGGTCAGCGATAGCGGGGGCGGCATATTAGGGGTTAATAAGTGTAAGGTTAGGGGTGTTTAGACTCGGGGTACATGTTAGGGTGTTAGGTGCAGACGTAGGAAGGGTTACCGCATAGCAAACAATGGGGCTGCGTTAGGAGCTGAACGCGGCTTTTTTGCAGGTGTTTGGTTTTTTTTCAGCTCAAACAGCCCCATTGTTTCCTATGGGGGAATCGTGCACGAGCACGTTTTTGAGGCTGGCCGCGTCCGTAAGCAACTCTGGTATCGAGAGTTGAAGCTGCGTTAAAAATGCTCTACGCTCCTTTTTTGGAGCCTAACGCAGCCTTTATGTGGACTCTCGATACCAGAGTTATTTTTATGGTGCGGCCAGAAAAAAGCCGGCGTTAGTTTTTCGGGTCGTTACCGACAAAACTCCAAATCTAGGCCTTAGTGTATAACATTCTTTCTGTCTGTTATTGTATTGCTGTTTTGATGTGCTTGTTAAGGAGTATTATGTGAATTCTTCCAGCAAGATCTTGTATAAATATTTCACTTCAATAAAGCTTTTAAAAAAAAAAAAAAAAAAAAAAAAAAAAGCAGCGTTAGGACCTCTTAGCATCGTTATTATTTCCTCCTATTTATTTAAGAACAATTTGAACTAGGTTACACTTGGAGTGCAATTTTTTTGTGCATCAGATAGCATGCATATTACAAGTTGAAAGTAATACATTTTCGCACAAGTGCTAGCCCAACGCACGCAAACAGCAAAACTTAGAATATCATGAACATGTTAACGTATTCCCCCATAGACTTTAATGGAGCACAAATGTGAAAACAAAACCTAACACCCTTACTTGCATGCAAACCCAATAGCATTTTCTCAATGGAATAGAGTATCTCTTTAAGTAAAGAAGCATAAGCAAAAATTAACATTATCATTATGTCTCTCTTTAGTGCTCCAAATGTTACATACTAGGTATAAAATAGAATAACTAAAATAACTAAAATAACATGATAGTGCAAAGTGTTTAATAAGAGAAATGCAAATATGTACATATTTAATCAATTTTATATAAAACAACTAAAGAACTAAAAAACGATCTGATGATATTACTAAATAGTTCAAAATTAATATAACAAAAAATCAAGATGTGGCCACATCGCTAAACACTTCTAGTCCTAAAAGTTCATCCTAAAAATTCAAATATAAAAGAGTGTACTCTATATGGGCTAAGAGAATAAAATCAATGTGTGTCACTAAGAACATCTATATAAATATACCAATGTATAATCCATTCAATAGATACTATTTTTCTAAATGTTGTACAGTTATTGAGCAAAGTTCTGGCACAATTCTGTTTGTATAAAAAACGGCTTCTGTATGTGTGTGTATATATACAGGGAGTGCAGAATTATTAGGCAAGTTGTATTTTTGAGGATTAATTTTATTATTGAACAACAACCATGTTCTCAATGAACCCAAAAAACTCATTAATATCAAAGCTGAATATTTTTGGAAGTAGTTTTTAGTTTGTTTTTAGTTTTAGCTATTTTAGGGGGATATATGTGTGTGCAGGTGACTATTACTGTGCATAATTATTAGGCAACTTAACAAAAAACAAATATATACCCATTTCAATTATTTATTTTTACCAGTGAAACCAATATAACATCTCAACATTCACAAATATACATTTCTGACATTCAAAAACAAAACAAAAACAAATCAGTGACCAATATAGCCACCTTTCTTTGCAAGGACACTCAAAAGCCTGCCATCCATGGATTCTGTCAGTGTTTTGATCTGTTCACCATCAACATTGCGTGCAGTAGCAACCACAGCCTCCCAGACACTGTTCAGAGAGGTGTACTGTTTTCCCTCCTTGTAAATCTCACATTTGATGATGGACCACATGTTCTCAATGGGGTTCAGATCAGGTGAACAAGGAGGCCATGTCATTAGATTTTCTTCTTTTATACCCTTTCTTGCCAGCCACGCTGTGGAGTACTTGGACGCGTGTGATGGAGCATTGTCCTGCATGAAAATCATGTTTTTCTTGAAGGATGCAGACTTCTTCCTGTACCACTGCTTGAAGAAGGAGTCTTCCAGAAACTGGCAGTAGGACTGGGAGTTGAGCTTGACTCCATCCTCAACCCGAAAAGGCCCCAAAAGCTCATCTTTGATGATACCAGCCCAAACCAGTACTCCACCTCCACCTTGCTGGCGTCTGAGTCGGACTGGAGCTCTCTGCCCTTTACCAATCCAGCCACTGGCCCATCCATCTGGCCTATCAAGACTCACTCTCATTTCATCAGTCCATAAAACCTTAGAAAAATCAGTCTTGAGATATTTCTTGGCCCAGTCTTGACGTTTCAGCTTGTGTGTCTTGTTCAGTGGTGGTCGTCTTTCAGACTTTCTTACCTTGGCCATGTCTCTGAGTATTGCACACCTTATGCTTTTGGGCACTCCAGTGATGTTGCAGCTCTGAAATATGGCCAAACTGGTGGCAAGTGGCATCTTGGCAGCTGCATGCTTGACTTTTCTCAGTTCATGGGCAGTTATTTTGCGCCTTGGTTTTTCCACTCGCTTCTTGCGACCCTGTTGACTATTTTGAATGAAACGCTTGATTGTTCGATGATCACGCTTCAGAAGCTTTGCAATTTTAAGAGTGCTGCATCCCTCTGCAAGATATCTCACTATTTTTTACTTTTCTTAGCCTGTCAAGTCCTTCTTTTGACCCATTTTGCCAAAGGAAAGGAAGTTGCCTAATAATTTTGCACACCTGATATAGGGTGTTGATGTCATTAGACCACACCCCTTCTCATCACAGAGATGCACATCACCTAATATGCTTAATTGGTAGTAGGCTTTCGAGCCTATACAGCTTGGAGTAAGACAACATGCATAAAGAGGATGATGTGGTCAAAATACTCATTTGCCTAATAATTCTGCACTCCCTGTATATATATTAATCATTGTCCAACACTGGTAGTTTATCAGTCTTTCCAGATCACTTATAGAAAAGGCATAGATGTGTCCTTTTTAGGGTGTTTGTAACCACTATTGACAAAGGCAAAGATATATCCTTTCCTATTGTAACTTGTGTAGTAATGCTTTTATAAATTCTCCAAAAGTGCTACGAGCACCATTTTCTTTGTACTGACCGGTCAGTGAAATGCTGTAAAGGTTCTTTATTAAATCTCTTACCGGACCTCTTGACGGATGTGTCTACACCTATGACAGACTTGTATGCTGCGATCTTACCACGCTGAGTTTTCCATAACTTCTAAGCCTGTGTGCAGCGTCTTGACTGCCAACATGTGTGTCTCTGGTCGCCTGACCTGATCCGCCAATTAGGAAGTCAGTAAGGTGCTCCAAATTCAAACCATGGAAGTGTAGTGGTGAAATTGCTTATTCAGCATCCGAAATTACAATTCTTTGTACTCCTGGAAGACAAGTCCCTCTGGTACGCGTTTCAGCAATAGATGCCTTTATCAAGATGACTTGTCATAGGAAAAAAAGCTTATTTTTATAGTGAGCCTTTGTACCGCCTCTATTAACCCTTTGAGGCATGCTCTCAACAAACTTTATTGTTCCTGTGAACTTCATAGCGTATTCTCTCTTTTTAACGTTATGTTGAAAGCATATAAGTGTATCTTTGTACTACTTGAATGCAAACATAAATCTAAATAAAACAAATTAAATTCTACATTAGCAGATTGTTTTTCATTCTTATTGCACTGTAAGTTTTTTTAAATAAAAATTAAAGATTCAAAATGAATAGATCATATAAACTATCTAAAATTGTAAAAAATATATAGTAAAGTAATTCAGCAAAACATCTTGAAATGCTTTTTTAGACAAATATTATAATTCCAATATATTTAAAATATTTAAAAAGTATATATTTGGAAATATTATATCACTTAATATGTATGGAAATCATAACGTGATTGTATAGATATTTGTGAAGTGATTATTTCTACATTTTGCTGCTATTTGTTGTCTTTTGGTATGTAATCTAAACAGAGAGTGGAATTATTTATCTACGCTACATTAAATTAACATATTAGCAGCTATATCAATCATAAAAGAGGCATTTTTATTAGTTAAAAGGATTGAGATCTAGTTCTGCATTTAATCATCCTGGGGTTAGTAAAAGTTGTTTCCTTAGATTTCCCCCTCTCTTAAGTTTCACCCCAAAATAATAGACCATCGGTCCTTTGTTCATGAAAGTCTTTAAAGTGTTTAGAGAGTATGTGATCTTCATATCCCCATTCTATATTGAGTAAATGCTGTCTAATCCTGTCCCTTACTGGCCTGTCCGTTTGCCCTAAATATTGTTTTTTACATGGGCATTGTATGATGTAAACTACATTGGAATCTGTACATCTAATTGTCTCTCTAATGTTAATTTTAAAACCTGAGTTGGTAGCTTCTACTGTTTTGCATTTGTGACTAAACTTGCAAGGTTTACATCTATGACATGGAAAAAAAGCCTTCCAGTTTATTTCCCTGTACATCTTTATTGTATTTTTTGTTTTGTTTTTTAAACTCACTAGGGGCTAGGATAGATTTTAAAGTTTTGGCTTTTCTGTAAATTATCTTAGGTTTATTTTCTGTAACTTCATTCAGAAAACGATCTTTCTGAACTAAATGCCAGTGTTTATGAATGATTTTCTTCATGAGTTTAAAATCTGAACTATATTGTGTGATGAATGTGGTGTCAAAATCTTTTTGAGTGAATTTCCTTTTGTCTTTTGAGGTCAAATTATAATATTTGGAATTATAATATTTGTCTAAAAAAGCATTTCAAGATGTTTTGCTGAATTACTTTTCTATATATTTTTTTACGATTTTAGATACTTTATATGATCTATTCATTTTGAATCTTTATTTTTTTATTTAAAAAACTTACAGTGCATAAGAACGAAAAACAATGTGATAATGTAATATGTTTTATTTAATTGTATGTTTGCATTCAAGTAGTACAAAGATACACTTATATGCTTTCAACATAACGTTAAAAAGAGAGAATACACTATGAAGTTCACAGGAACAATAAAGTTTGTTGATATCATATCTCAAAGGGTTAATAGAGCCGGTACAAAGGATCACTATAAAAATAAGCTTTTTTCCTATGACAAGTCATCTTGATAAAGGCATCTATTGCCAAAACGCGTAGCAGAGGGACTTGTCTTCCAGGAGTACAAAGAACTGTAAATTGTTCGGATGCTGAATATGCAATTTCACCACTACACTTCCGTGGTTTGTATTAGGAGCACATTACCGACTTCCTAATTGGCGGATCAGGTCAGGTGACCAGAAACACACACGCTGGCAGTGAAGACGCTGTACACATGCTTAGAAGTTGCGGAGAACTCAGCACGGTAAGATCGTTGCAAACGAGTCTGTCATAGGTGTAGACACCTCCATCAAGAGGTCCGGTAAGAGATTTGATAAAGAACCTTTACAGCATTTCACTGACCGGTCAGTACAAAGACTATGGTGCTCGTAGAACTTTTGGAGAATTTATAAAACATTACTACACAAGTTATAATAGGAACTTGGAAAGGATATATCTTTTCCTTTGTCAATAGTGGTTACAAACACCCTAAAAAGGACACATCTTTGCCTTTTCTATAAGTGATCTGGAAAGACTGATAAACTACCAGTGTTGGATAACGATTAATATATATATATATATATATATATATATATATATATATATATATATATATATATATATATATACATATATATATACACACATACAGAAGTCATTTTTTATACAAACATAATTGTGCCAGAACTTTGCTCAATAACGGTACAACGTTTTGAAAAATAGTATCTATTGAATGGATTATACATTGGTATATTTATATAGATGTTCTTAGTGACACACATTGATTTTATTCTCTTAGCCCATATAGAGTACGCTCTTTTATATTTGAATTTTTAGGATGAACTTTTAGGATTAGAAGTATTTAGCGATGTGGCCACATCTTGATTTTTTATTATATATTAATTTTGAACTATTTAGTAATATCATCAGATCGTTTTTTAGTTCTTTAGTTGTATTATATAAAATTGATTAAATATTTACATATTTGCATTTCTCTTATTGAACACTTTGCACTATCATGTTATTTTAGTTATTCTATTTTATACCTAATATTGTTATTGGTGTTTTTTTATGTTATATATATTTTTTTCTTCATTAATATTTTTTGTTTATTTATTCCATAATTGTATAGCTTGCACATATTCCTATTTAAGAGTTCACTGGTATACTGTTTACCTCAAATATATTTGAATACTCATATATATATTATTCAAGCTCTGCCCAGAGCGCCACTCTATTTCTTCCTTTTTTACTTATATACTTTCTAACTGTGTGAGGGAGATCGCAGTATACTCTTTAGAGTTGGCTTAGAGCTCTCGTCCGGACTTAACCCCCTTTTTTTTCTGTACAAATGTAACATACTATGGGCCAATTTATTAAGATGTGAGCGGACATGATCCGCTGAAGACGATTGTGTCTGCCCGACATTTATAAATGCCGACAGCATACGCTGTCAGCATTTATAATTGCACAATCATTTTGTATGAAATGCTTGTGCAATGCTGCCCCCTGCACATTCGCAGCCAATTGGCCGCTAGCAGGGGGTGTCAATCATCCTGATCATATCCGATCGAGATGATTGCTGTCAGAGGTGGCGGACGAGTCAAGGAGCAGCGGTCTTAAGACCACTGCTTCTTAACTTATGTTTCCAGTGAGCCTGAAGGCTCGCAGGAAACAGCTGCATTCGCAGCTACATAAATCTGCCCCTTGTGTTTTGTCTAGACCTTTATAGTCTCTGTTACTACTTGATATTCATACTGCAAGCTACTCACTATATGATTTACAGTTTCCATTATTCGAAAGCATTCAATGCCTATTTCCATTGGATCAGCTGTACTATTTAAAATGTTGAGCCTTGTTCTGCTTTGTTACACATCACAGTGCATTATGGGTATTATAGGCTATCAATAGTAGTTAGGAATTATGCATCATTTCCCTCATGTCCAACCTCCCCCATACTTAAAGGGATAGCATGATCAAAATTAAACTTTCATGATTACGATAGGGCATGCAATTTTAAACAACTTTCCAATTTACTTTTATTATCAAATTTACTTTGTTCTATAGGTATTCTTTGTTGAAAGCTAAATCTAAGTATGCTCATATGCTAATTTATAAGCCCTTGAAGACTGCCTCTTATCTCAGTACATTTTGACAGTTTTTCAAAGTTGGACGCTGCTAGTTCATGTGGGCCATAAAGATAAGTGTGCTTACTCCTGTGGAGTTATTTATGAATCAGTACTAATTTGATAAAATGCAAGTCTGTCAAAAGAACTGAAATAAGGGCCAGTCTCCAGAAGATTAGATACAAGGTAATCACAGAGGTAAAAAGTATATTAATATAATCATGTTGGTTATGTAAAACTGGGGTATCAATAATAAAGGGATTATCTATATTTTGAAACAATAAAACTTTTGGAGTGTACTGTCCCTTTAAATTCTAAGAGTAGTTAAGGTGATCGGCAAGGGCTTGTGAATTCTTAAATGGATCAATGTTTTTTTAAAACAATATTAAAATATCAGGCTTTGTACCCCACACTTCAGCAAAAAAAACTGAATGATATAATGTGTTACATTTCTTGATCCACATTTGGCCACTTTCTCAAAGGAGGACAGTTGTTTTCATACGGCTAGATTTAGAGTTTTGCGGCCAAAGGGGTTCGTTAGCTACGCATGCTTTTTTCCCCCCGCACCTTTTAAATACTGCTGGTATTTAGAGTTCACAGAATGGCTGGGTTTTCAGTGCGTTAGGCTCCAAAAAGGGAGCGTAGAGTATAATTTAACGCCACTGCAACTCTCGATACCAGCGGTGCTTACGGACGCGGCCAGCTTCAAAAACGTGCTCGTGCACGATTCCCCCATAGAAAACAATGAGGCTGTTTGAGCTGAAAAAAAACCTAACACCTGCAAAAAAGCAGCGTTCAGCTCCTAACGCAGCCCCATTGTTTCCTATGGGGAAACACTTCCTACGTCTGCACCTAACACTCTAACATGTACCCCGAATCTAAACACCCCTAACCTTACACTTATTAACCCCTAATCTGCCGCCCCCGCTATCGCTGACCCCTGCATATTATTTTAAACCCCTAATCTGCCGCTCTGTACACCCCCGCCACCTACATTATCCCTATGTACCCCTAATCTGCTGCCCTAACATCCCGACCCCTATATTATATTTATTAACCCCTAATCTGCCGCCCCCAACATCGCCTCCACCTAACTACACTTATTAACCCCTAATCTGCCGACCGGACCTGAGTGCTACTATAATAAAGGTATTAACCCCTAATCCGCCTCACTCCCGCCTCAATAACCCTAAAATAAATAGTATTAACCCCTAATCTGCCCTCCCTAGCATTGCCGACACCTAACTTCAAGTATTAACCCCTAATCTGCTGACAGGAGCTCACCGCTACTCTAATAAATTTATTAACCCCTAAAGATAAGTCTAACTTTAACCCTAACACCCCCCTAAATTAAATATAATTTAAATCTAACGAAATAAATTAACTATTATTAAATAAATTATTCCTATTTAAAGCTAAATACTTACCTGTAAAATAAACCCTAATATAGCTACAATATAAATTATAATTATATTGTACCTATTTTAGGATTAATATTTATTTTACAGGCAACTTTGTAATTATTTTAAACAGGTTCAATAGCTATTAAATAGTTAATAACTATTTAATAGCTAAAATAATTAAAATAATTACAAAATTACCTGTAAAATAAATCCTAACCTAACTTACAATTAAACCTAACACTACACTATAAATAAATTAATTAAATAAAATACCTACAATTATCTACAATTAAACCTAACACTACGCTATCAATAAATAAATTAAATACAATTCCTACAAATAAATACAATTAAATAAACTAACTAAAGTACAAAAAATAAAAAAGAACTAAGTTACAAAAAAATAAGAGGTTTGTAAATATTTTTTTATTTTTTGTAACTTAGTTCTTTTTTATTTTTTGTACTTTAGTTAGTTTATTTAATTGTATTTATTTGTAGGTATTTTATTTAATTTATTTATTCATAGTGTAGTGTTAGGTTTAATTGTAGGTAATTGTAGGTATTGTATTTAATTAATTTATTGATAGTGTAGTGCAAGGTTTAATTGTAGATAATTGTAGGTATTGTATTTAATTAATTTAATGATAGTGTAGTGTTAGGTTTAATTGTAACTTAGGTTAGGATTTATTTTACAGGTAATTTTGTAATTATTTTAATTATTTTAGCTATTAAATAGTTATTAACTATTTAATAGCTATTGAACCTGTTTAAAATAATTACAAAGTTGCCTGTAAAATAAATATTAATCCTAAAATAGGTACAATATAATTATAATTTATATTGTAGCTATATTAGGATTTATTTTACAGGTAAGTATTTAGCATTAAATAATTTATATAATAAGAGTTAATTTATTTAGTTAGATTTAAATTTTATTTAATTTAGGGGGGTGTTAGTGTTAGGGTTAGACTTAGCTTTAGGGGTTAATCCATTTATTAGAGTAGCGGTGAGCTCCGGTCAGCAGATTAGGGGTTAATACTTGAAGTTAGCTGTCGGCGATGTTAGGGAGGGCAGATTAGGGGTTAATACTATTTATTATAGGGTTATTGAGGCGGGAGTGAGGCGGATTAGGGGTTGATACATTTATTATACTAGCGGTGATCTCCGGTCGGCAGATTAGGGGTTAATTATTGTAGGTAGCTGGCGGCGACGTTGTGGGGGGCAGATTAGGGGTTAATAAATATAATATAGGGGTCGGCGGTGTTAGGGGCAGCAGATTAGGGGTACATAGGGATAACGTAAGTGGCGGCGGTGTACGGAGCGGCAGATTAGGGGTTAAAACATTTAAATATAGTGGCGGCGATGTGGGGGGACCTCGGTTTAGGGGTGCATAGGTAGTTTATGGGTGTTAGTGTACTTTAGAGCACAGTAGTTAAGAGCTTTATGAACCAGCGCTAGCCCAGAAAGCTCTTAACTACTGACTTTTTTCTGCGGCTGGAGTTTTGTCGTTAGATTTCTAATGCTCACTTCAGCCAAGACTCTAAATACCAGCGTTAGAAAGATCCCATTGAAAAGATAGGATACGCAAATGGCGTACGGGGATCTGCGGTATGGAAAAGTCGCGGCTGGAAAGTGAGCGTTAGACCCTTTAATGTCTGGCTCCAAATACCAGAGGGCGGTAAAAACCAGCGTTAGGAGCCTCTAACGCTGGTTTTGACGGATACCGCCCAACTCTAACTCTAGGCCATAATGTTTAATATTTCTTGTCCAAAATCTTAACTTTACTTTCACTTTGATCATATATTTTCCTTCTGTGAAGATGAGTTGAAATTAATTTTGAAACATCTAACATTCCCATATTTCCAGATTTTCCTTATATTTTTATTCATAATTTGAATGGCCATTTACAATAAGTTTTGTAATGTGCTAATATAAGTAATGGGAAACTGATGAGAAAGGACCTTGTTCAAGTAACTGAACATCAAAGTGAAACAAAAATCTTCAAAGCTGTAATTTCAAATAAATAACAAGGTGACAATTCAAAGAGAAATCTCAGACATGCATTAATATCAGTTTTCTATAGAAAGACATAAAAAAAAGAAATGTACATTTTCGTGCCATGACATGCATTTCAAAATCTTGTACATAGAGTTGATTTTTTAAAATATTATTTTGCAAAACAAAAATTATTATTAGTGTTTAGAGCTCAAATTCAGTGCTTGTCATTTCATAGCAGGGATAGTGTTTCATTTCTTGACAATAAAATGTGTTGCATACTCCAAGGGCTCCATGTACTAATCCGTCAATTCATCCGTCATTGTAGACGCGGCTAAACTTGCCATTACTCGCCGCGGGCAAAATGGTGTCCGCTGTTGCTATGTACTAATAATCCCACAATAAATAGACACGTCTAGCCCGCCACGAGCAGTGGCGGAATATTGATAAATTTGACGCCTCGCTCGCTGCGACTAAGCTGATGTACTTAACTTTCAGTTGAATTGTCTGGCCAATTGTTAACATGTGACATGCAAGGTGTCACGAACGTCATAGTAGTCGCGGGAATAGAATTTTGTTCCTATAAAAGTACAACTTTTGTAATCAACTTTATAATTGTTCCAAAATTTTGGGAGAATGATTACAGAGCGTTATTTCTTGTGATCTTTATTTACAAATTCGATATGGCTTCATCTGGATCTGAAACCGCTTCAAAATCCAAGAATCCTCACTTTTCTCATTAGCAAAACGTTGTTTTGATTGACATGATTATTGACTCATGATTATTTGTTTGGATGTCGTGTCAAACAGACAATTTTTTCTAGGAGGAAGCAGATCTGGCAAAGGATCAGCGATGCTCTTAGTGCCCAGGGTCCAGGAAAAAAGGATGTTGATCAGCTGAAGAAGCGTTACAATGACATTAAACGTTTCGCAAAAGCTAAATTGGCCAGAGAAAAAAATTCGGCACGAGCTACCGGAGGTGGACCAGCATATGTGGCAGACCTCAATGATTATGAGCAGAAGCTTGTTCAGCGTCTGGGACCAGAGATCATCACTGGCATAACGGATGATTGTGACAGTGATTTAAGAGGTAAATGTACAACATAATTGCCGCAAAAATGTTTGTTAAATTATGATAGCTCATTGTCTCCAATATATATTTCTTAAAAATAACATGATCTGACTTCTTACGCTTCCGTATCTGAATCCATATAGCCCATTTAGGCCCCAAATACTGTAATCATTTATGTCGCATATATGTATAAGGGATTGTACAATAATAGGGTTGTTATACTGCCTTTTTTTTCTAGCTATAACGGAAATATACATTTGTTGATTATAAATATAGTGATCCCTAAAGATAACACCCATGTGTTCATTTACAAACCAGTATTGCATAGAAACTCCTTAAAGAATGACAATAGAAATAATGTATTTTGAAATTATTACAAAAATATAGATGTTGTGTAACATGGTATGTTCGACAATAATCATGAGACTGACCCCAGATCACATGCCTTCTTAAATCTCTGCTCTATTGACATCCATGTAGCGTTATTTGAGTATAGAATATTATTTTTAACATTTTTCATAATCAGAATATATAATTGTTCTCCGCTTTCTAAACATATACTTTTTTCAGACATAGCTATGCACATAGTTGACACAGTCATATGACCCATCTATGTGCATCAACCAATGATCATTTACTTTGCCTGTATAGATTTGCTTTTCATCAAAGTATATCAATCCAATGAAGCCAAAAACATAATACAATTAAATATTTTTGAAAAAGCATTTTCTTATGAGATTTCGAAAGGAAATTTCATTTGTTCATGTCCCTTTAAAGGGCCACTAAACCCAAAATCTTTCTTTCATGATTCAGATAGAGAATAGAAAGTTAAACAGCATTACAATTTACTTCCATTATTTATTTTGCTTCATTTTCTAGATATTCTTAGTTGAAGAAAAAGCAATGCACATGGTGAGCCAATCACATGAGGCTTCTTTGTGCAGCAACCAATCAGCAGCTAGTGATCATATCTAGATATGCTTTTCATCAAAGAATATCAAGAGAATAAAACAAATTAGATAATATAAGTAAATTAGAAAGATGTTTATAATTGCATTTTCTTTCTAAATCATAAAAGAAAAAATGTGGGTGGCATGTCCCTTTAATGATTGAGCCTTCATTCACTGCTGTCATTATATTATTATTAACACTTTTATCTTGCAGTTTAAACTAGAAATAACATTAAAAATAAAGCATTCATTTTTTTTTTTTTTAAAGCAACACCAACAACACAAGCAGAGCCTGGGAGGAGTAACAACGAAAGGCCCACTTGTTCTACTTCTTCTTCTGCTGTTTCCAGACCACCCAGTGCAGCTGTTTCCAGACCTTCGGCCAGTTTTTCACATGGCCAATTCCTACGCTCCACATCTAATGTTACACACACTACTTCATCGGCGGACACACTTCCTGATGTAAGGACCAGCACTCCAGAAACTGGTGTTGGCAGAGCAACTGTTAAGTAATTTACTAATTTAATCAATAATTTAAATGTTCTGTGTTTTATCTCTTATCTATCAAATTTTTTTATTTTTTTTTGGTAAAAAAAAAAGTAAAATGTCATTATTGACATAATCGAGTTTGAGATCTTTTACAGATGGAATGGAATTTGAAGGACAAATAGCAATGATCTTAGATTTTCATGAAAGGGACACTGTACAAATTATTTTAAATGAGGATTCATGTAGAGTATGCACGCAATTGTAAGCAACTTTCTAATGGGTTTAAATTTTATCATTATTTTATTTTTGAGAATTGATCATAGTATTACATTAGAAAGTTGATTGAAATTCCATGCTATATATCTTATTCTAAAAAATATTTTTTTTGGTTCAGTGTCCAGTGAATTGCAAAGTACATTTTAATTAATAATTGTACTAATAGAAATTTAAATGAATGTAATAGCGTTTGAATATATGGTTACATTGCCTTATAGGTGATTTGGGACGTCTTTTCCAGAGATTGACTGGACATTCATCTCCATTATTTGATGGTATGTATCACATATATATATATATATATATATATATATATATATATATATATATATATATATATATATATATATATATATATATATATATATATATATATATATATATATATATATATAAAACACAAAAACCCCAGCACTCACTAGCAGATTCACAGCAATGTTTAAAAGCAAAACTGGGGGAAGTCAGTTACATTTGGTGCCAAAGGATCAAGCCCAGGACCACGACAAGGTCTCCCCCTTCCTGGGACCCTAACCAGCACCCACACAATGCATACTTCCAAACAAACCAACTGGGAACCTCCCAGGGTGACACAGGCTTTTGTAACCTCCCCTATGTAAATACAAAACACAGGAATGGACCGCACTCACAGACTGGACTGGGTACACATCCTAAGCCACTGTTAACTCCACAGCCCTTAACACTGACAGACAGCTGCAAAGTTCCCAGCAACCCAGGCAGTTAACCCCCGAGCAACCTGGGTGTCAGGTCCGCAGGGGAGCATTACAATCATTAACACAAAACACAAAAAACCCAGCACTCACTAGCAGATTCACAGCAATGTTTAAAAGCAAAACTGGGGGAAGTCAGTTACATTTGGCGCCAAAGGATCAAGCCCAGGACCACAACAAGGTCTCCCCATTCCTGGAACCCTAACCAGCACCCACACAATGCATACTTCCAAACAAACCAACTGGGAACCTCCCAGGGTGACACAGGCTTTTGTAACCTCCCCTATGTAAATACAAAACACAGGAATGGACTGCACTCACAGACTGGACTGGGTACACATCCTAAGCCACTGTTAACTCCACAGCCCTGAAAACTGACAGACAGCTGCAAAGTTCCCAGCAACCCAGGCAGTTAACCCCCGAGCAACCTGGGTGTCAGGTCCGCAGGGGAGCATTACAATCATTAACACAAAACACAAAAAAACAGCACTCACTAGCAGATTCACAGCAATGTTTAAAAGCAAAACTGGGGGAAGTCAGTTACATTTGGCGCCAAAGGATCAAGCCCAGGACCACGACAAGGTCTCCCCCTTCCTGGGACCCTAACCAGCACCCACACAATGCATACTTCCAAACAAACCAACTGGGAACCTCCCAGGGTGACACAGGCTTTTGTAACCTCCCCTATGTAAATACAAAACACAGGAATGGACCGCACTCACAGACTGGACTGGGTACACATCTTAAGCCACTGTTAACTCCACAGCCCTGAACACTGACAGACAGCTGCAAAGTTCCCAGCAACCCAGGCAGTTAACCCCCGAGCAACCTGGGTGTCAGTTCCGCAGGGGAGCATTACAATCATTAACACAAAACACAAAAAAACAGCACTCACTAGCAGATTCACAGCAATGTTTAAAAGCAAAACTGGGGGAAGTCAGTCACATTTGGCGCCAAAGGATCAAGCCCAGGACCACAACAAGGTCTCCCCCTTCCTGGGACCCTAACCAGCACCCACACAATGCATACTTCCAAACAAACCAACTGGGAACCTCCCAGGGTGACACAGGCTTTTGTAACCTCCCCTATGTAAATACAAAACACAGGAATGGACCGCACTCACAGACTGGACTGGGTACACATCCTAAGCCACTGTTAACTCCACAGCCCTGAACACTGACAGACAGCTGCAAAGTTCCCAGCAACCCAGGCAGTTAACCCCCGAGCAACCTGGGTGTCAGGTCCGCAGGGGAGCATTACAATCATTAACACAAAACACAAAAAACCCAGCACTCACTAGCAGATTCACAGCAATGTTTAAAAGCAAAACTGGGGGAAGTCAGTTACATTTGGCGCCAAAGGATCAAGCCCAGGACCACGACAAGGTCTCCCCCTTCCTGAGACCCTAACCAGCACCCACACAATGCATACTTCCAAACAAACCAACTGGGAACCTCCCAGGGTGACACAGGCTTTTGTAACCTCCCCTATGTAAATACAAAACACAGGAATGGACCGCACTCACAGACTGGACTGGGTACACATCCTAAGCCACTGTTAACTCCACAGCCCTGAACACTGACAGACAGCTGCAAAGTTCCCAGCAACCCAGGCAGTTAACCCCGAGCAACCTGGGTGTCAGGTCCACAGGGGAGCATTACAATCATTAACACAAAACACAAAAAACCCAGCACTCACTAGCAGATTCACAGCAATGTTTAAAAGCAAAACTGGGGGAAGTCAGTTACATTTGGCGCCAAAGGATCAAGCCCAGGACCACGACAAGGTCTCCCCCTTCCTGGGACCCTAACCAGCACCCACACAATGCATACTTCCAAAGAAACCAACTGGGAACCTCCCAGGGTGACACAGGCTTTTGTAATCTCCCCTATGTAAATACAAAACACAGGAATGGACCGCACTCACAGACTGGACTGGGTACACATCCTAAGCCACTGTTAACTCCACAGCCCTGAACACTGACAAAAAGCTGCAAAGTTCCCAGTAACCTAGGCAGTTAACCCCCGAGCAAAGCCTGTGTCACCCTGGGAGGTTCCAAGTTGGTTTGTTTGGAAGTATGCACTGACTTCCCCCAGTTTTGCTTTTAAACATTGCTGTGAATCTGCTAGTGAGTGCTGGGTTTTTTGTGTTTTGTGTTAATGATTGTAATGCTCCCCTGCGGACCTGACACCCAGGTTGCTCGGGGGTTAACTGCCTGGGTTGCTGGGAACTTTGCAGCTGTCTGTCAGTGTTCAGGGCTGTGGAGTTAACAGTGGCTTAGGATGTGTACCCAGTCCAGTCTGTGAGTGCGGTCCATTCCTGTGTTTTGTATTTACATAGGGGAGGTTGCAAAAGCCTGTGTCACCCTGGGAGGTTCCCAGTTGGTTTGTTTGGAAGTATGCATTGTGTGGGTGCTGGTTAGGGTCCCAGGAAGGGGGAGACCTTGTCGTGGTCCTGGGCTTGATCCTTTGGCGCCAAATGTAACTGACTTCCCCCAGTTTTGCTTTTAAACATTGCTGTGAATCTGCTAGTGAGTGCTGGGTTTTTTGTGTTTTGTGTTAATGATTGTAATGCTCCCCTGCGGACCTGACACCCAGGTTGCTCGGGGGTTAACTGCCTGGGTTGCTGGGAACTTTGCAGCTGTCTGTCAGTGTTCAGGGCTGTGGAGTTAACAGTGGCTTAGGATGTGTACCCAGTCCAGTCTGTGAGTGCGGTCCATTCCTGTGTTTTATATATATATAAAACTTAAATTTGTGTACGACTGTTGTATCTGCTCTCTCCTATTCTATTTATGCAAGTGTTTTTAGAAAAAAAAAATTTTTTTACTAACAATTTGTTATGTCTTGACCTAGAAGAAGAAAACGCATCAAGGGAGATCACTATCAATCTCATGCCAATAGTGGAAAATCCCATTCAAGATGAACCACCAGGAGGAAGCAAGACTCCAGATATTCTTGATGAATGTGGAGATGCACAACCTGATGAAATCCACACACCGGAAAACATGGAGGAACCTGTTGAAACTCAGGCACAACCAATTGCACTGGAAACAGGTGTTGTAAATATTGAAAATGCACCGGCAGAAGGACTATTGGCCGATGTGGAATTGAGGGAAATGTTGACCCTTGCAAGGCAATACAGAGAGGACCATAGAGATATGCAAAATATTATTAACACTAATAATGACCGCTGGGCAGCTCTGTCTGAATTTTTTTTTTAACTGGAAATGCAAAGAAATGACATTGAAAGGCAGAAATTAGAGCTGCAAGAGAAATGTTCCAGTGGCAGAGGCGGATGGATGAAGAGAAAAACCTGCAAATTAACAGAGCTTTATCCATCACTGAAAAGACATTACAATATCTGTTGTCTATTGTCAGTGAAAGGGAGGGTACAACAGACCCAAAGAGACCACGTCTGCAGTGAACATTTCATTTATTATTTATAACACCTTAGTCCCTAAAGTTTTATTTTATGTTAATTGTTTTATTCTATATATTTTTTAAATAGTTATTATTTGTGCTCTTTAAGTTAAAAATGTTATTGTTTAATAAAGAGAATTTTTTTTATGCCAAAAAAATGGTTTATTTACATAAATTAAAAATCACTATTGATTCTTCAACAAAAAAGTTTTTCTCATTAATTATTTGCCATTCTTCTGACAATCATCATGACAAAACAAAAAATTTAATCAAATAACATATTTTCGGTATAAAAAATCTACTTGCTCCATTAGCATTCCCAAAGTTGCCCGAATTTTTGAAATTTTTTGTTTCACATGATCTTCAAGACAACTCTGAGTACTTTTGTCTTCAGTTTCAATAGTTGATGTTGAAGATAAATCTGTAGAAAAATAAAGGAAAAGAAAATTTTAATTACATTTACATATACATATGCAATGTATAATATGGTTTATTTAATCAAAAATATTACCTCCTGATGCACTGTTATATAGGTTATCTACTATATTGGCTTCTACACTTATGTCCACTCCTTTAAAACTTTCATCTGAGCCAACTCCTATTAGAAATAGACAATATGTATTAGTTAAAACTTAGATTTTCTTAGATTTCAGATTGCTGAATATGAAACATACCTTTATCTACCATCATTGTTGTTAAAACTTCTATCCTAGCTTCCGGTGGGCGGCTCCCTAAGATGGTGGCAGGTTTATTTAGATCTGCAGAAAAATTTGGATTATTTCCAATATTGACCATTGTCTTTAGCCATTTGTGCCTCCCTTGACAGAGTAAGCTGTCTGGGAACTTATAACGAATAGAAGCACATACATCTCTTCTACCCCGGAAGGCACATTAAAGAAATATTGAGATTTTGCCGTGCTGACGGTAACCATTACACATCCCGCTACAACCATGCGGTGTGCAGTTGAAACGGTGCTGACTGATATATCAAACATATTTTCACCTCTATTTGACTCACTCATTGCCCAGTGCTCAAGCCTCAGTGAAACGGTTCGTCTTAGACTGGCCCAGATCCCCGATGGTGGAGCTCGACAAGATAACATGAAAGAAATGGTACCAATCTCTACACAAGAAGCAGTGAATACCGTTTTGGATGCTGGACGAATAAACGGCATGAGCACATCACCAAACCTTTTGCAGGAGATGACGGAGCCCGGAATTTCTTACGTGACATCAACCGGCACTATTCAAGAGAAGAGTGGAGTCTATTCTCTACTGTCTTGCACCGCTGACCCGCTACAGACCCACCTCCCAGAACCTTGCACCAAGCTGACCTCAAAGTACCTACTTGCTTACAAGACATGTGAGGACAAAACATTTGCACATTTCCTTCGGTGCCCACGACTCTTTCTTCCGGGGGAGCTGTTCTTCACATGTCTCTTATGTGTCATGCTGGCTGGCTATCGGACTCTTCCCGTCAACCGTTAGCTCAGGGTAAGGTTGGTATCGGATAGAAGGGGAGGACCGCACGTGGGCTGACTCCGATGGTGTTTGGACTACCGCTTGTCAAATTTGGACTGGCCCCATTAAACTGGATCAGAACTTTAGATGGTTTTTTATTATTTCTCAAATTGAAGCCATTTACTATGTAAACATGTTGGGTATTTTAAATTGTTATTCTTACTTTGTTTGCCCTAGGGGGGTTATTAACAGATTCGAGCCGATTTGTTCCTCTAGCATACCTTCCTCTATGATTGGTGGATTGCAGTGGTTGTACTACGTTAAGTGGAGGGTTGCTTACATTGCAGACTTTATGTTATAACTTACTATATGCTCTTTTAAGTTTAGGGCAGTCAGCGACATCGTAGCAGAAACAGTTCCTATGCAGTGTTGCCATTTTACTTGAGTTCGCTTGCAGACATGCCTGTGACTAGACTAAACCTTGCAACTTGTTATTTATAGACCTTTTTTTCTTTTCTTTGTACACTGCAATACTCTGTTTTGTTTGATTTCCACACAGCTCCCCTGGATACATAGAGCTGAGAGTTCTACTTGAGATATATATTCTGTATTCTTAGGCACTTTAAACACCAATGTGTCATAACAGCTCGCTATAGCTCTGACTTCTTCTGATTCAAAGAATAAAAACATAATGTAAAGGATGTAAACTGAATAAGCTGAGGGAGACAGAGGCTGAATTCTAGGCAACATAACCTGCTAGCACTTGGTGCTCCAACCCACATTAAATATACTATGTATAGTTTTACTTATACAGTCCTACCTTTTAAACCCAATCTCACTTAGCTACTAATTTACCACTCAGCATTGCCATCTGCTAGTGACAATTCTTAACTAAGTATACTGATTCCTACAAATGACTTGCAGACTTGACATGCTGCATCTATAAGGGATTGTAGCATGAATAATTTCCCAGAGATTTGACGGAGCTTATGGTATCCTAGTCTAAAAGGGTTATACTTATACATATTTAAGGCATTGTAGAAGAAGCGCTGTTTATACCGCAATTCAGCTCATCATATTAAGCCCAGAGGCAAACCTGCACGTTTCCATCTCAACTAGGCGTTATCTTTGTATCCTAATACCCCTTCAGGTTAATCCTCTACTAAATCCCTTTGGAACACCAGTAGTAACAAACTTTTTAATCCCTAAACTTTATGAAAACATGAATATTGGAAATAGCACACTCACTCCATTGTGGTCTTCTAATAAGAAAGGGGAAAGAGAAAAAGAAAAAAAAAAACAGAAAATCTTAACATTGTGGTACAAGTGTATACCTAAAACAATTTTTTTATACTGATGTCTCCCATACATGCTCAGCTGGGGATTATGTCCATATATCAACATATTTATCTCCTATCAAGCAGCTCTTCATATACCCCTGAATTTACCTGGGTTCTGTGTGGCTTTGCTTAGTTTACATGTTTAGTTTACTGAGTTTAATGTTATTGTTTTGTTAAGTGTTGTGTTGTTTGAATTAATAATAAAAAAAAAATGAAGGGGTGCAGGTACAATATGAGATAATAACCAACTGCTGTTGATATGGTCCTCAATGCAGGGATTGGTTCATGTTAACAATGCTCAAGTCCTAAACTAACAGACTACATACGTGTCATACTTTATGAAAATGTGCTGCTATCCTTCTCTGTATTTCCTGATAACAACTGTGTCAGTACTGACTTTTTATTGATTTTCAACATGTTGTGCTCAACCCATGATATGAACTAAAATGTTGCTGTGTTTTGACATGTCCATGTATGCATTTGATTCATTGTACCTGTAGTTCTTTAATAAAAAGAATTAAAAAAAAAAAAAAAAAAAACTTCTATCCTTGGTTGAGTATCATCAGAACTCAAGGTTTCAAATATTGGCACACTATCAGGATTTTGAAAATCTTCCATTTCCATACTATTTTCAATGTCTTCCATGGTAATATCTATGAACGTAATTACAAAGATAAAGATAGAATACTATTAAATCCAAAACCTAAAATATATTATTTAAAACTTAAATAATAAGTCATTACCTATCTGTGTGTGTTTATGAAAAACTTTATATGGTTTGGGAGATAATTCAATATCCAATAGTGTTATTGGCAAAGGTGGAGAAAGAGCTTCACTTCTGGGTGTTTGCACCAACATTGACCTGAGGTAGCGTGGTGGCTGTTCACACTTCGTTCTCCTACTTTTCATATCTATGAAAAAAAAAAAAAAAAATTTTGAATTTAAAAAATAAATGTAATTAATCCAAGTAATTTTTTATTTTCAGAACATAAAAATTATGCTTAAAACTACAATGACAATAATTAGACACTGAACCTTTTTTTTAAAAAATTGTGATTGTAATAGAACATGCCATTTTAAAAAAAATTATAATTCACTTCAATTTTAAATTTGCTTCATTCTCTAATATTTTTTTTTAAGAAAAAAAAAATCTACGTTTTTGGTTCTATACAATGTAAATTTTATTGGTGAATGGATTTACCAACCAATAAGAAAAGAAGAACACAATAATGTTTTCACACACACAATGTGCCTGCATCAAAACTGAAATTATTGCTTTTCAAAAAAAGATACAAAGAGAATGAAAATAAATTGGATGATAGGAGTACATTGTAAAGTTGTTTAAAATGGCAATTACATTTTGGCATGCTCTGGGTGTGGTTCCGGGGGAGGAGACTGAATGCAGGACAGGCTTTGAGCAAGCTCTCTCTAGAGACTCCAACAACAGCCATTTGGCGGTAATTCGCGCTGAAACCCTGGTCCTGGGAGGCTATTATCTGGAAAAAAAACTGGATACCGGTTCCATATTGGTGCAGGTACATCGCACCATATTGCTTTGGCCCTTATAGCCTGTACTGAGCTGGGCATCTCTTAAACTTTACAGAGAAATTGAAGTCTATCGGCTTAACCCTACCCCTCCCACCGGTGCTGCGTGAGGTGGTAGAGGGGACGCTGTTACAGAAGGCTGATCTTTTTAAACTAAGAGGAGCACGGACACGGAGCGCACGGTCACCTGAACATAATTCTAAGGTGACTGACGGCGTCAGACCGTAAAGATCGCGGATACAGAGCGCACAGCCGTTTGAATACATTCCTCAGGCTATGTAACGGCTTAAACACAGCCTCCTATAATTTTTAAGCTCTAATGGATTCGCTTGCTCCCTAAACCGAAGTAATACTGCTTGAACTCGGCTATCGGTCCCCACCCCTCCCACCGGTGCTGCGTGAGGGAGTGGAGGAGACCCTGACCTTACAGGGGAGGCTACCACTTAGGAACAGCCAGCGCACCACATTTTCCTATACACCGGTGCTGCTGGTGAACGTGATGCTGATATCCTAGCTAGAGCTGGAGAGGAAAACAAATACAAACAACAATCCAGCTTAGGAAGAAAAGGAGCAGGAAATTGGATGCCTGGCTATAACTATTGCACAGAGCTGCATGGTAAAAGGTACACTTTACTTTAAAGGAATAGTGGCTCAAAAGTTGGGAAAAAGCCACCATACAAAGAAGCTATTGTGAAATATTATTTTTCCATGGGAAACTAACCTCAAAAGTCTTACAAAAAAAGTGTTTGCACAACATTAGAGTGAAGTATACATAAGCCACCTTTTAAAGTGAGAGACATTCCAAGATTAAATCTTTTACAAACACCAGGAAAAAGGCAGCAGAAAAAGAGGAAATGACATGCTGCACACTAACTGCATGTGCTAATAAATTTCTCCAAATGCTATGAACTGCTTGCTTATCCCTCTCTTGCTTATTTTTTGACTTTGATTATTTTTCAATTCTTTTGGCATAAAGAGAAAGGAAAGAAAGCTACAAAAGTATATGTATATGGTTTTTTTTTTTTTTTTTTTTCTTTTCATGTTTATTAATGATATAAATTAATCCTTGGCTGTCTACTATGCAAAGCTCTGTAAATATAAGTATCTCAGGTCTCAGGGAAGGTATGGCATAAAGTTTAAACTGCTAAATAATACCCTAATTGTATAAGCCATAAGAAACACTGGCAAATTGATTACAAAGTATAAACAGACACATAGTAACTCAATGTTAAGGGGAATAAGAAACATTGTGTTATCTTGGTTAGTTGCAAACTGCATGTGTTACTAATCTTTCTAAATGCTAATCATCTGCTGTGATTTTCCTCTCTGTTTTCTATGCTTATTAACTATTACCTGAAAAACAAAATTTGTTGGTCCTAGGAGGATTAATATAAAAGAGGGGAGCGAGAAGGAAAGGAAGGGAAAAGAAAGGAAAAAAAAAAAGAGATATATAAAAAGGTGTTTAGTGTTCAAAAGGTGTAGAGAAAATTAAACACTGTGCTTTGTTGGTAAAATAACACTTTTTGCTAAAAATGCCTAATTATTAATTATTATCCTTACCTTAATAGATGCAAATATTAATCATTTGGTGTAATACTGATATCAGTTTTGTCTTTTGGGTAGCTGAGGTTCATTCTTAATCCCTCTTGCAGGAAATAGGAAAACTGCTGTCTGGCATCTACACATGGTTTTGTCATTCTTTTATGGTTGTTTGAGGGAATTAACCCCTTCCAAGCATGTATTAAATTAAACTGAAAGAAGGTTTGAGACCCAAATTCTGATGAACAGAGCACTAACATGTTTAATGTTATACTTTTACTTTTTTCCAACTAATCAAAATATTCTTATCTATTGGAAAAAAGTATAAAGACACTTCCTTGATTCAATTATTGTTAGGACAAACTGACTTATTTATAGTGGCTTTAGATTGTCAGGGTACTCTACACTTTCTATATCTACCTGCTACACAATATATTTCTACTCATTGCATGAGATGAGGCTGCAAAAGTCTAAGTATAATCAGTAAATCATTTTTATCTGTGGTATATATAAAGCTGTACTTTGTTTTAACTTGGGTACATAGAAGTAAAATATACCAATTAACTGGAAGCCTATAATAAAATATAGCTACTCTACTGATTGGTAGATAAGTAGCACATAGACTGTACACTATTAGATATATAATTGATTGGACAAAAAAGAAGTGGGAAGAAAGGATGTAAAGTAGTAACTGACCCTTTTCTCTTTCTTCCTTAGACAAATTTATCTAAACTAAAGGAAAGAATAGCAGAGATAAATTAAAAACTGAAGGGATATTATTCTTTCTAGGATTATAAGGATGAGCTAGCAATTGACATAAAGACAGGAGATATCTAGTTTGGGATAGATTACACCTAGGTACTAATCTTGGTACCAAGTGGAAACTTAATATTGAGCAATTGGACAAGACTTTTTAAAGTCCATAAAATAATAGATTTTAGCAAGTAATTCCTATCTCAAGATCACCTGCTAACCTTATTTTTATAACCAAAAACACTAAATCACCCCTTTTTTTTTTTTTCCTCACCAATCACTTCACACCCCACTAACCCTCACATATATCACTCCCCCCCCCCATTTTTTCCCTCCCTTGCATCCCAGGGGGGGACTCTGCCCCCTCTCCTCCAATTTCTTTTTTTTCACATCACTAATCTATGGATAACTTTTTTCACACACACACTAAAACTCCCTCACCAGCCATGGCGGCAAAGCACAGAGATAGGAAAAATAAAGGTGTTTCAGAAACTCAGATGGACACTCATTCAGTTCGCTCTAACCTTACCTATGATAAAGAAGTACCAGACATGCAAATATTAATAACTAATATAACAGAGGCTCTTGCTCCAAGATTTGATTCTATGCAAGCTGAAATCAAACAAGATATTCTTTCCTTAACCAATGAAGTCAGGCAATTCTCAAATAGGCTTGAAGAAGTCGAACAAAGAGTGTCACACTTGGAAGATAATAGCACGACACATAGCTCTAAGTTAAAAGACATAGACACAATTCTATCTAAAATGCAAATTAAAATCGAGGACCTAGAGAACAGGTCTAGGAGGAATAACGTAAGAATAATCGGGGTCCCAGAGGGGAAACAGTACGAGGACCTGGGAAAATTCATATCTACAACTTTAGTGCAATTATTAGGCCTGCCTTCATCTTATCCCCCAATAATAGTGGAAAGGGCCCATAGGCTGGGGCGACAGACAGAGGGGGGTAAAGGAAATGTAAGACCAAGACCAGTTATAGCAAAGTTATTGAATTTCCAGGATAAAATTACATTATTCCAGTACTATCGGAAAAACCAACCCATTGTATTAGGGACAACTAACATATATCTATTCCAAGATTTCTCCGCAGAAACAGCAGGGAAAAGAAAAGAGCTATCCCCAATCTGCACAAAACTTATCCATTCGGGATATCGTGCAACGATAATTTACCCGGCTAAGTTAAAGATCATAGTCAATGATGAAGCTCATTTCTTTGAATCTGCCAAAGAAGCAGAAAAATTTGTAGATAAGCTAGGGAATCAAGATAATAGGTGATAGAAGGTAAAATAGCCTTACATTTTGAATTTTATCGGTTGATATAGGTTACAAGGTTCAAGGGCCAACAAGGGGCCATGCGGGGCCCCCGGGGAATCTTCCGCAACAGGGGGGTGTTGTTTGCTTGTTATGGTTTATCCTTCCTCAGTTACGCTATGTTTTTGGGTTAGTTGGTCTCCCTTCAGGGGGGCGTTGTGTTTATCTTTATTTATTTTTTTTTTATTTATTTTTTATTTATTTTTTTATTTTTTGTTTCTGTTGTTTTTTTTGGCCTGGATGGGTGAGGAATGAGCAGAGTGGATAAATGTAAAATAACCTCTTGGAATATTGGAGGTCTTACCTCCCCCATTAAGCGAAAGTCAATTTTAGCACATCTACGAAAAATTGATACCCACATAGCTCTATTGCAAGAAACTCATTTAAATTTAGAAGAAGTGCTGAAACTGAAGTCTTCTTGGGTAAAAGAGGTAGTTGCTGCCACAGGCATAGAAAGGAAGAGAGGAGTGGCAATTCTGTTAGGAAAAAATATTAATTATGAAATTCTTCATAGTATTCTAGACCCAGAAGGGAGATATGTAATTCTAAAACTAAAAATAGAGGGAACTTTATATACACTTTGCAATCTATATGCACCCAATGTGTTTGACCCAATATTCTGGGATAATCTGCAGGCAAAAATTCTCACTGAATCAGTAGGATATCTAATTTTAGGCGGGGACTTTAACATGGCTCCACATTATCCATTAGACAGGTTAAGACAGAAGCCAATGGCAGGGAAGAACAAGCGAGATAATCTGGAAACCAAAATGTTTAAGAAAATGTTTCAAAATCTATTAATAAGGGATATATGGAGATTGCAGAATCCAGAGGTAAGAGACTATACCTGTTTATCCAGAGCTCATAAAACTCTATCTAGGATAGACTTATTTCTTATCGACGAAAGACTTTGTAAAATGCAAATTAAAGCTAAAATCTTCCCTATCAACATATCAGATCATAGTCCTGTTACAATAGAAATTTTATATAAAAACTCCAAATCAGGATCTTCTCGCTTCTTCTTTCCTGTATGGTTGGTAAATGACTTAAAATTTAAAATTTGGCTGAAAGAGAAATTTCAAGAATACACAGAGATAAACAAAGACTACGTTGATCGTCCGAATATCTTCTGGGAGGCCGCAAAGGCAGTTCTCAGAGGAGAAATCATTTCATATAGTGCTAATAGACTTAAAACACTAAAGATGAGAGAGACAGAAGTGACACAATCAGTAATTAACTCATATAATAATTATTTACTTAATAATTCTCAAGAAAACTGGATTAAGTATAATAGATCAAAAAGTGAAAGAGATACATTCCAAATTTATAAAGAGACGCAGAAGGAGTTAAAGCTTCAGGCAAGACTCTACCGACACGGGAATAAAGCCGGAAAACTATTGGCTAACTTGATGAGAAGGGAAAGAAGATCCCCATTAATAAACTCCATCATAAAGAGAAAATCCATATAAATACGGAAGATATCTCCAATATTTTCTCAGACTATTTTAGAAAGATCTACTCCTTGAAAAACTCAGACAAGGTCAAATCTGAAGAATTCTGGAGTAAAATCACTCATCCGACACTTAATAGTGAAAAGATGACAATAGTAAACTCTCCAATATCTGAGGAAGAAATCTTAAAAGTTATCCAAGATCTCCCATTAAGTAAAGCATCAGGGCCGGACGCACTGCCCAACGAATTTTACAAAATTCTCACGCCATTGATAGCTCCACCCCTGAGTAAGCTTTTTAATCACATCTATACAGAAGGGAATGCAGTCTCTCCTCAATTCTGTGCCTCCTATACAACTTTGATCTTGAAGCCCGGGAAGGATCCTAACAATAAAGAGTCCTATAGGCCCATAGCACTATTGAATGCTGACTACAAAATTCTGACCTCTATTATAGCTAAAAGATTGCAGTTGGTACTCCCTGAAATAATCCATAAAGATCAAGCAGGGTTTCTGCAGAAACGGAACTCATCAGCAAAAGTCAGAGAAGTTTTAGTTACAATAGACTATTTTAAGCTCGCAGAGAAGGGGGGATTGGGGAGAGAAGGGGATCCCGCAGATTTAGCAATTGTCTCTATTGATGCTGAGAAAGCGTTTGATTCAATTCATCATGATCATCTGGTCACGTCTCTAGTTAAATTTGGTCTTAAGGGAAACTTTCTTAAATTTGTTGAGAACATATATAATAAGTCACATACAAAGATAATTGTTAATAATATTCTATCTCTCGAGATACCACTTGAAAGAGGGACACGTCAGGGGTGCCCCCTCTCTCCTCTTCTCTTCGATATTTCAATTGAACCTCTGGCAATAATGATAAGGGATCAAATGGAAGGTATAAAAATAGGTAAAACAGAGCTCAAAATTGCGTTGTACGCTGATGATATTCTTCTATACATTTCCAATACACAAAACAATATACCTATAATTATGTCAATTATAGAACAATTTGGATCCTTCTCGGGCTACAGGATCAATGCGTCCAAGTCGGAGTTACTCTGGATCAGAAAGACCTCGGGTTCCCTTTTAGATATACCCTTCAGAGTCTCTGAATCTTTCAGATACTTAGGGATAATAATATCACCTAATATAGATCAATGTTATGATCTTAATATAATACCAGTGATGAACAAGATCAGGGATAGTATGAAAGTATGGCAGAACCTTCCACTTTCAATCTCAGGGCGTATTGCTGCATTCAAAATGATACTTCTCCCGAAATTATTATATATTTTGCAGAATACCTCAGTAATGCTTAAACGGAAGGATGTTGGTAAAATTAACAGCATGATAAGAAACTTTATATGGCAGAACAAAAAGCCCAGAATATCGCTACTGAAACTATCGCTACCTAGAAAGTATGGGGGATTGGCACTGCCAGACATACAATTATATAACCTGGCTTTTCTTGCTCGAATAGTGGTCGACTGGATTTTAAATAAAGATTATACAATAAACAATGAACTGGAAAAAGTGTAAGCTCTCCCTTTCTTCCTTTAGCTTTAATACATTGTAATATCAAATTAATTCCCCAAGAAATCAAAAGACTCAAAACGATAATGTATCCTTTACAAGCATGGTGGAAGATCTGTAAGATATTATCCATCAAAAGCAGCATTTCTGACTATATGCCAATTAAAGGAAACCCTAAATTTCAAGCGGGACTACAATCGGTTTCTTTTCAGAACTGGCACACTTTAGGCTTGTATAATATTTCTCAGATGATAGATAAGAATAGACTTTGCATTAAAACGTTTGAGAACTTGAAACGAGAATTTAACCTTTGTAATAAAGAATTCTTTGCATATTTACAAATAAGGCATTTTATCTCCAAGATGGTAAATGAATCGGGCTGGAATTGGTCCCTGGGAAAGTTGGAGAACTGGCTTGTGTTAGCAAGGAACGGATTTATGTCAATTTCCCCATGTTATCAATTCTTAATTTCTAACAAAGGGGAAAAGAATTTAGGAAACTTATCAACCGCATGGAATTTAATAATACCTCAAGAGGATATAAATGTAAGTAAAATTCATGCTTCCATTTCAAAAGTCTTACAAATTACCTTATCAGCTACATGGAGAGAGACTCATATAAAGTTATTATATAGGACCTACTATACCCCGAAGAAGGGGTCTAGATATGGGAACATTAATTTCTGTAAATGTCCAAAATGTTCATTTTTATCAGCAGATCTCATTCATATGATCTGGGAATGTCCCAGAATCAAATGCTTTTGGCTTAAGATTGAATACTGGATCAATCAAATATTAAAAATTTCCCCTTTAAAATTAAAAGTGGCTGATGTAATTTTTCTATGGGACGCGACTAAAAATCTGCGGATGTATAATAAAATAGTGAATATGATTATCTTAGCGGCAAGGTACTTGATTTTTAAGAAATGGAAAGGAAGTAGGAACCCTAGTATAAATGAGCTTAAAAACTGTCTAAAAAAACAGTGTATACTAGAGCAAAAAGATACCAATATGGAAAAGGAAACGGATATTGAAGGTTTCTTTAAAAAATGGTCAGTACTTATTAAAACGCTGTCACCAAATGAGATAGAATATATGATTTACCCTTTCAGAAATTCAGAGCTAGTTTTGCTGGGGGTTTGGTAATCCGCTCTGCTCAAGCCTCAAACTGGTGGGTCAAGATTCCTTCCTTCTCCCCCTTTTTTTTTTTTTTTCTCTTTTTTGTTGTTGTTTGTATGTGTTTTGTTTTTTAATTTTTATTTTTTCTTGTTTTTTTTTTTTGTTTTTTTGTTTGTTTTTTTTTGTTACTGTACGGTTATTTTTTCTTAAACTTTCTGATTACTGTATAGTAAAGGTCTAATTTGTTGTAATGTTGAGAGAATGGAATAAAAAAGGAAAGAAAAGACTCCAGCAGAGAATATAATTTATTTTAGAATCTATGGTATAATTCTGTGAAATACTGACAACTTTTTTATTTTTCTTGTATTGTCTACATTAATTGTAATATGTAACATCAGGCCCTGCGTGGCGCAAAATTTGTAATTTGATTTCTTTTTTTCTCAATATAATGCTGGATTTAAATAAAAGTTTAAAAAAAAAATGGCAATTACATTTTACTATACTTATTCAGTTCTGCATGCTTACTTTTCTAACATGTTTCAATGGTATATAGTAATATATTTATATTTTATTCTACTAACTCAGTTCTGCATGCTTACTTTTAGAAGATGTTTCAATGGTATATACTAATATAGTTATATTTTACTCTACTAACTCATTTTTGTATGCTAACTTTTCTAACCTTTTATGTGTAGATAGTAATATAGTTAAAATTTAATCTACTAACTCAGTTCTGCATGCTTACTTTTGTAACTTTTTGCAATTGTATATACTAATATAGTTAAAGTAACACTCAGAAAATAATATTGTCCTTGATTTGTCAATGATGACGCAGTTCAAAAATAACATCCTTATTTTATATTATAAAAAATAATTTCATATATAATTTTGGAACTTACATGTCCTTATCAATCTTCGAATAGATTTATAGTTCTCTTCTCTTCAAATCACTATATTTTCTAAGACACTGTCGTCTTGTTCTTTTAATTTTTGAAATACGATGCATTCTTCTCAGCATCTCGTATATAATTTTGTCTCTGCATTCCTGTCTCACTCCCCTCACACCACCAATCCGTTTAGGGAAATATTTATCCATGGCATAAACTAATATCACCAATTCTCCAGCACCAAAAGGTTCAGGACGCGACATGTTTGATGACGGGATTAATAGTTATGCCAATCATTAGCGCATTGATCTAGATATGTATCCCTGAAAAATTGAAAAAAATATAATGTATATGTAGATTAATGTATTTTATGAAGGTTTGTAAATATCGATGTTTAGAGTTATTACAAATGATATTTTGTTTCTATACATTTTCTTTGTTTCAGATGTGTTGATATGTATTTAAATTTATTTTGGTTTACAATTGTTATTTTGTTTCTAAACATTTTCTTTTTTTCAGATGTGTTTATATGTATTAAAATTTATTTTGGTTTACAATTGTTATTTTGTTTCTAAACATTTTCTTTTTTTCAGAAGTGTTTATATGTATTAAAATTTACTTTGGTTTACAATTGTTAATATATAATGTTTAAAGATTGTGATTTTGTAATAAAATTATTTATTTGCCATTATTTTCTATATACCACTATTCTTTTAACAAATATTGAATGTAAAAATATATTATTAAGGATAAGAAAATAAGTGTTAAGAGTAAGCCCTTAAGGTATTTATTGGAATATGGGACAACCTAGTAGCTGTTAAAATTGAGGTTAGAATAAAACAAAGCAAATTAGCAAGTCTTTTTTAACTCAAAAATCCTATCTGATAACATAAAGCACTTTGGAATTTACTGTCGCTTGTTACAGCTACAATTCAATGACACAATACAATGAATTAGCATCAGCTATGGAGGGATTACATTACACTAATCACATTATGTAAAAGAGTGAGAGCAGCTGTAGACACTAGTGTGATGTCACAAAGACAATGTATTACCTATAATTTATTGTCTCTAATAACTTTGATCATAAACTTTATTGATTTGAAACCTTTGATAATTGAAGAGCAACAACTGTTATGTATTTAACTGTTTATCATGAGTGATTTTTAATAACCTTAATTCTTAAAAAAAAGTAGAAGAAAAGTTAATAAAGAAAGATTTTTATTGATCAACCAAAACTTTAATCTTCAAAATATTGTTCTGAAACCATGTCCCTTGTTGCCATACCACGCCTATTAGCTTGGTCTACACATATTTCTTCTGGTAAATCATCAGCATCTATTGGCTCTTCATCTTCTAATGGACAGCCTCTTTTAATTGCTATATTTTGCAGTATGCAGCAAACCAATATAATTTTTGCAACTTTCTCTGGTGCATACTGCATAGCACCACCAGAATGATCAAGACATCGAAACCGCATTTTCAAAAGACCGAAAGTCCTCTCAATAACCCCCATGGTAGATCGGTGAGCTTCATTGAAACGTACTTGACTTCTGGTCTGTGGGTTGTTATAGGGAGTCAACAGCCATTCTGTACATAAGTACCCTCCATCTCCTAATAGAAGATATAATAAATATTAATATAAGAATAATTATAAAGATTGAGAACTATACAATACAAATTTAAAGTATACAGATTACAGTCAACAAATTGGGCACAATTTTTGTACATTGAAATGAGAGACAAATTAGACGCCAGTTATGCTTACCTAGAAGCCATCCTTCAGGCATATTTCCGTCCTTCAGGCATAACTTCCGGTATAACCCAGTCTGCCTTAAGATGTAAGAATCATGACAGGAGCCAGGAAAGTTAGAACGGACACTGATAATCCTCATGTTGGGGTCACAGACCATCTGGACATTCAAGGAATGGAAATGCTTTCTATTCCTATAGATCTCCTCACAAGCTTGAAGTGGTCTTACAGCAACATGGGTACAGTCTATGGCACCTAGGACATTGGGCATCCCAGCCATCCTATAGAAATTTGACTTGATAGATTGCCATTCTTCAGGGGTAGATGGCAAACAAACATATTAATGAAAAATAACCATCATAGCCCCTATGACTTTGGATAAGTGGCATGAAAAAGCAGATTGACTCATTCCAATAATGACGCTAGAAACTGCCTGAAAGGAGCCTGTTGCAAAAAAATGCAATGCAGCTAATAGTTTCAGAAGTCCCGGAATAGCTTGTGAACGAGCCGTCATCGGCTCCAAATGATCTTCAATCTCTCGATACAGGTGTAATATGGATTCACGATCAAGCCGGAATCTTTGTATGATCTCTCTGTCAGAAAGGCCGTGCAAACCAACCCGTGGAAGGAATACACGGGGGACACGAACTCTCCTTCTTCGAACCATACGATTAGCGACATTTCCAGTATTCTGTCTTCTAGCCCGGATTTGCATCACACGGAGAATAAACAAATACAGAATTCTCTCCATAGCTGCTGAAATGAACAATGTAAGTACAATGCTGATATTACTGCCTTTTATATATGTCTATACTGGCGTCTAGAGTGACTTTCCTATTGTTTTGTACCTTGCCCGCCACCTAAAAGGTGGCGAGGCAAAAATAACGAGGTGGGGGCGAAGATTGACGCGAGCGGACAAATAGATTTTTTAGTACATTTGTTTTTGGCGAGTTGGTGGTCAAATGTGTCTAATTACAGTGAAAAATGGAGAGGTAGCGAGGTTTGGCAGATAAGTACGCTCGCAATTTTAAAGATGCGAGTTTTAACATAATTGACGGCTTTGTACATATCAGTTTGCGAGTTTTGACGCGAGATTTGTTGCGGGTAGCTCGCTGACTGCTTAGTACATGGAGCCCCAAGTCTGTAAATGTATCCAGCATTTATTGTTAAGAAACAGCAAATTAAATAGAGATTGACAGACAGACAGATAGATAGATAGATGTAAAAAAAAAACTGTTTGCACAAAATAAATATTCTAGCATACAAGTTACCAATTGCAGCCATAATCTTTCCGTAACTGTTTTAAACCAGTAGCAGTTTATATATATATATGTTATTAACTTTACATTCAAAGATAAATTCAAAGGATCGAGATATGTAGTCAGTTGTTTGAAGTGATGTGTCCTCTAATTCAACGCTGTATGGAGCATTGAAATATGGAGACTCCAACAAAAAAAAAAAAAGATTAAGCAGTTAATTAGGAAGGTTAAAGTTCATGCAGAAGAGAAGATAGCACAGTTAGTAAAACATGGGGACAAAACATTCTTTAGATATATCAGTGAAAGAAGAAAAAATAAGGTAGGAATAGTAAAATTGAAATCAGTTGCTGGTAGACTAATAAAAAGAGATAAGCAAATTGCAGACTGTCTCAATGATTACTTCTGTTCTGTTTTCACAAAAGATTGTGAAGATAGGGGGCCCGATATGCAGCGTCACCCACAAAAGCCGGCAACGCCAGATTTTGCGCTCGTTTGGTATCCTATATACAGCTTAACATAGAAGTTACGCTCGTATATTTCTGCCTTCGCCTGTAGTTTTTTGTCCCATAGACTGATATACAAAACACGTGCAGTAGCTCTTATTCTATTGGCTATTCAAATCAGCCAATAAAATTACAGTAGCTCTCATCCGATTGGCTGATTTGAATTTGAAGGCTCAAATCAGCCAATAGGAATTCAAGGGACGCCATTTTTAATCGCGTACCTTGAATTCCTATTCAGTGTACGGCGGAGATCATATGAAGAGGATCCTCCAGGCTCCATGGCTCCGCGGTCTTCAGTTCCAGAGTCGCCGATCTTCAATTCCACAGTCGACGGTCTTCAGCTCCGCGGTCATCGGTCTTCAACTCCTCCGCTCCACGCCGGTTGGTTTCTGGAAGAAGAAGAGGTCGACACTTGGAAGAAGACTTCACCGCCTGGAACAGGACCTTCTCTGCCGGTCTTCAGGACAGGTAAGGACCACTTGGGGGTTAGACTTAGATTTTTTTAAGGGGGGATCGGGTGGGTTTTAGAGTAGGGGTGTGTGGGTGGTGGGTTGTAGTGGGGGGTAAAAGAGCTGATTACTTTGGGGCAATGCCCTGCAAAAGGCCCTTTTAAGGGCTGGTAATAGAGCTGATTACTTTTGTAATTTAGTTTAGGGTAGGGAAATTTTATTATTTCGGGGGGCTTTTTTATTTTATTAGGGGGCTTAGATTAGGTGTAATTAGATTAAACTTCTTGTAATACTTTTTGTAATTTAGTGTTTGTTTGTTTTTGTAATATAGTTTAGTTTATTTAATTGTATTTTAGTTTAGATAATTGTAGTTTATTTAATTAATTTATTGATAGTGTAGTATAAGGTGTATTTGTAACTTAGATTAGGATTTATTTTACAGGTAATTTTGTAATTATTTTAACTAGGTAGCTATTAAATAGTTATTAACTATTTAATAGTTATTGTACCTAGTTAAAATAAATACAAAGTTACCTGTAAAATACACCCTGTTCCAAATTATTATGCAAATTCTATTTCAGTGTCACAAAGATTACATTTTTTTTTTCAGTTTAACTCATGGATGGCATTGTGTCTCAGGGCTCTTTTCATCACTGAAAACAATCTCGGACACCTGTGATAATTAGATTGCCAGATGAGCCCAAGTAAAGGAAAAACTACTAAAGGAGGGTGTTCCACATTATTAAGCAGAGCACCATTTTCAAGCAATATGGGGAGGAAAAAGGATCTCTCTGCTGCCAAAAAGAGTGAAATAGTTCAATGCCTTGGACAAGGTATGAAAACATTATTATAGATATTTCACGAAAACTTAAGCGTGATCATCGCACTATTAAGAGATTTGTGGCTTATTCAGAGCACAGACGGATTTGTGCAGATAAAGGCATATTGAGGAATATTTCTGCCAGATCCATGCATCGGATCAAGAGAGCAGCTGCTAAAATACCATTACATAGCAGCAAACAGATATTTGAAGCTGCTGGTGCCTCTGGAGTCCCACGGACATCAAGGTGTAGAGTCCTCCAGAGTCTTGCAACTGTGCATAAACTTTCCATTTGGCCACTACTAACCAATGCTCACAAGCAGAAACGGCTGCATTTGGCAGAAAAATACATGAAGACTAATTTTCAAACAGTCATGTTCACTGATGAGTGCCGTGCAACCCTGGATGGTCCAGATGGATGGAGTAGTGGATGGTTGGTGGATGGCCACCCTTTTCCAACAAGGCTGCAACGTCAGCAAGGTGGTGGTAGAGTCATGTTTTGTGCTGGAATCATGGGAAGAGAGCTGATCGGCCCCTTTTGGGTCCCCGAAGGTGTAAAGATGACCTCTGCAAAGTATGTGGAGTTCCTGACTGACCACTTCCTTCCCTGGTACAGAAGGAAGAACTATGCTTTCCATAAAAAATCATCCTCATGCATGACAATGCACCATCTCATGCTGCAAAGAATACCTCTGCATCAATGGCTGCTATGGGGATAAAAGGAGAGAAAGTCATGGTGTGGCCTCCATCCTCCCCTGACCTCAATCCTATTGAGAACATTTGGAGCATCCTCAAGCAAAAGATCTATGAGGGTGGGAGGCAGTTTACATCCAAACAGCAGCTCTGGGAGGCTATTCTGACATCTTGCAAACAAATTCAAGCAGAAATTGTCCAAAAACTCACAAGTTCAATGGATACAAGACTTGTGAAGCTGCTATCAAATAAGGGGTCCTATGTTAAAATGTAACGTGACCTGTTAAAATGTTTAAAAAGTTAAAATGTTGTTCAAAGTTTGATTGAAATAGCTTTTGATTTCAGTAAATATGCTGCAAACACAACAAATGAAAATGTTCAGTTCTTTACAACCTATAAAGTGTTTTAAAACTTACTGTGCGTAATAATTTGGAACAGTGCATTGTACGTTTTTTATTTTGGAAAAAAAAATAGTTATCATTAGGAAGTTTGTTCAATAAAATTTGAATTGTACTCTTAATAGTTGATAACATGAGAATTATGCTGACTGTTGTTTACATCAATTATTTAGGTAAATGAGAAATATATCATTGGCATAATATTTATTTAGTATTTATTTAGTATTTAGTTTTAAATAGGAATAATTGAGTTAATAATATTAATATTATTTAGATTTATTTAAATAATAATTAAGTTAGGGGGTGTTAGGGTTAGACTTAGGTTTAGGTGGTAATATATTTTATGTAGGTGGTGGCGGTGTAGGGGGATTAGATTAGGGGGAAATATATTTAATATAGGTGGCGGCGGTGTAGGGGGATCAGATTAGGGGTTAATATATTTAATATAGGTGGCGGCGGTGTAGGGGGATCAGATTAGGGGGTAATATATTTAATATAGGTGGCGGCAGTGTAGAGGGATCAGATTAGGGGGTAATATATTTAATGTAGGTGGCGGCGGTGTAGGGGGGTCAGATTAGGGGGTAATACATTTAATATAGGTGGCGGCGGGGTCCAGGAGCGGCGGTTTAGGGGTTAATACTAGGATAGGCTTATTGCGTTGTGGGGGGTTGTCGGTCTAGGGGTTAATACATTTATTGTTAGGAGTGAGAGGGGGGATTGCGGATAGAGGGATATACGTGTCGGGCTATTTTTGGGAGGCGTGTTATACAGTTACGGGAGATTTAAAAGTTTAGTTAGTTTTTTTAGGCGCAGGCAGTTTCTAAAGTGCCGTAAGTACTTACGCTTATTTCTGGACATCGCTAGTTTGTCCGACTTACGGCACTTTAGCAACTGCCGGCGGGGTATATTGGATACCCCGATGTGTGAGGTGAAACTACGGGCGGGGCGGGTTCCCTCGCTTGCGCCGAAAACTACGCTGTATATCGGATCGGGCCCAGAATGTCTACATATTAGACAAGGGTGAAGCAGTTGATGTAACATATCTAGATTTCAGCAAAGCATTTGACACTGTCCTACACAATAAACTAATTCACAAACTCTATCTCCTTGGTCTAGACTCAAAAATTGTGAACTGGGTGGAATGCTGGCTTAAGGACAGAAAACAAAGTGTCTTAGTAAATGGAGTTCATTCAGCAGAGGGGGCTGTTACTAGTGGTGTTCCTCAGGGGTCAGTTCTGGGGCCTGTTTTGTTTAACATATTTATCTGTTATATCAGCAAAGGGCTACAGGTAAAAGTATGTCTGTTTGCAAATGATACAAAAATTTGTAACAGAGTGGATGTTCCGGGGGGGGGGGGGGTAGACAAAATGAGAAGTGATATACAACAATTGGAGGATTGGACAAACGACTGGGATCTAAAACAGCAAAGTGTAAAATAATGCATTTAGGGATGAAAAATCTAAATGTTAATTACAGACTCAATGACACTTTACTGACTGTTACAGATGAGGAACAGGACTTGGGAATTATTATTTCAGATGATTTAAAACTTAGTAAACAATGTAGTAATGCAGCGAGTAAGGCTAGCAGAATGATTGTATGTATTGGTAGAGGTATTTGCAGCAGGAATAGTAAGGTTCTTATGCCACTTTATAGATCATTAGTTAGGCCTCATCTTGAGTATTGTGTGCAGTTCTGGAGGCCATTCCTTCAGAAGGATATTAACAAACTTGAATCTGTGCAAAGGAGAGCTACCAAAATGGTACATGGTCTAAAAAATAAAACTTACCAGGATAGGCTCAATTACCTAAATATGTAAAGCTTAGAGGAGAGAAGGGAAAGAGGTGATATGATAGCAACTTTCAAGTATGTTAAAGGGCTTAGTAAAACTGAGGCTGTGGGTATTTTACATAAAATGGAAAATTCATTAACAAGGGGCCATGATCTCAAGCTGAAGGGTAGTAGATTCAGGAGTAATTTGAGGAAGCACTTTCTTTACAGAAAGAGTGATTGATTTATGGAATAAACTTTCTCAAGAGGTAGCAATGACAAACACTGTCGGGGACTTTAAAAATGCCTGGAACAAACATAAGGCTATCCTACAAACTAGATAAGTTTATACTGTTAGGTATTATCGGGCAGACTTGCTGGGCCTATGGCTCTTATCTGCCGTCAATATCTATTTTTGTTATGTTTCTATGCTTCTATAAATTACAGATAAAGACCAAAATGAATGTTTATATGATATTATGATATGACAAACCTATCTAAGTTATAGCAAATCTAAGTGTATCAAATTATTACAAACACATGATTATTCATATAAAAGATCTATCTGCACTCATTGACATGCAAGATAGAACTCACATTTGGGGATGGTCAATGTTTTTAGATCACCTGCAGGTCTCTAGGCAGGATGATCCTTCCATCATTGCAGCCCCTTTTATCAACTCCATAGATAGAAGGGTCAAACTTACTCTAAGTGCAAAATCCAAATCTTGTCATCTATACTGGCTGTAGTGTCATAAACACAGTTGCTTTGACAAACCAAGAAGACAAGCTCCAGAATTACCTTCTCACATCAACTCTTTGATATCAAACTCCTTTTGCAATCCACTATTATAAACTTCACTGCTATGATTTTTTTTCTTACACAACATGGAGTCAGAACAAATTCAAATAATTCTTTGTTGGACCATGGCAAAAATGGGCAAGCACTGGAACAAATAAAAATAGTATCTAATCTTTATTTATAACAAAATCTTTGAGAGTTTATAAAAAAAATATCAAAAAGTCAACTTGCAAAAAAAGCGTTCGCTGATGCATTTTGGCAGACATCATGATCTTAGCCCATGCTCACAAAATGTAATATGCACATTTAAAATGTTATCTCTATTAGTATTGGTTAAAAACAACAATGTCAGGCCCTCTCATATAACTATATTTATATTATCTAACCTTTATCATTACAAATATTTTATCCAATATATACAATCATATATACATATTTTTTTTTTTATTCTTTTTTTGTTGAGGTTTTGTAATAATAAGATAACATACAATGACAGCCTTATAACAATAAGGATACAAATAACATTTTGCAATTAACATTGTCATATGCAGAGAAAATAAGAAAAGTTAAAACTGAAAAAGAACACAACAATGTATGTCAACAAATAGGCTTATCTAACCTCCATTTTCTGAATATAATGGCTTAATTGGTTGGCTAGTTGGATGGCCACTTATGGACCATTTAGTCACAAGAAACTGAAAAAAGCACTTGGTAGCCAAATTGGCAGCCACTTGTGGGCTTCGGAATAGCCAATAACAATCAGCGGGTAAGCACCGCTTAAAGTCTGGGTTATTGGACTAAAGCATATAGTAAGGGAGAGGGGAAATATCAACAGGTAATAGTTGTTCAGAGTAATGTGGGGGTAGGGTGCAGGATGAGGGGAGCAGAGCCTTTTAATTTGGTGGAGCGTTATGGCATAGAAAGTAGGTTAAAGGGACAGTATACACTCATTTTCATATAACTGCATGTAATAGACACTACTATAAAGAATAAGATGCACAGATACTGATATAAAAATCCAGTATGCAATGGTTTAAAAACGTACTTAGAAGCTTTCAGTTTAGCTCTGTTGAAAAGGCAGTTGGAAAGCCCACTGCAAGTGGGAAATAAGACACTCCCCCCTCCCTCTTCTTTTGCATATGAAAAGACCCTTTACACAAACAGGAGCAAGCTGGAGAAGGTAGTTGACAGTATTCAAATAAAACTTTGGGGCTTGGTTAGGAGTCAGAAAATCAGAGCAATGTTATTTAAAAATAAGCAAAATTATACATTTTTTAAAAAAAAAAAAAACTTTATGGGCTTTACAAATAGATCATCTACAAAACATTTATGCAAAGAAAAAATGAGTTTATAATGGCCCTTTAAGGCCGTATATACATTGGGGCAAGTTCTAAAAGGGATGACTTTCTATATGTCCATCAGGGAGGGGATAGAAATAGCTCAATCCAGGGGTATGCCCTTTTTAATAAAAAAAAAAAGTATTTGACATAGAGAGAAGAAGAGGGTTATTGCATCTAAAACTGCTAAAGGTGAGGCATATTTATTAAGCTGTGATACAACTATATAAATAGTAGTAAGTAGTCTGTAATAGCAGTAACAACCTGAAAAGGTTGAATAGTATATGGGGTGTAGGTCACCTAAGTTAAATATGAAGTAGCAGTAGTAGCTATACAAAAATTATGCGGATGCAATAATGGAACATTTTGACATATGATGCCAATACACACATTATGAACTTGTCCCCGGGCACTTTAAACTAGCTGAAATTCTATATAGTTTAATCCCCAGTCATATGGGGTGTACAGTTCAGATTTAGGAACCTAGGGGATAATCTTATAAGGGGGAGAAGGTACTTAGTTTGTTAGATTGCTAATTTAAGGATAAAATAAGAGGGCATATATACAAAAGAGCATCTCTTTGCTAATGTAGAGGCGTCAAGAAGCCGCATATACCAGGGAGGCACCTCTCTGGCACCTACAATATGAATGTTATATATACTATCCAAGTGTATCTGTGAAATGCAAAATAATCTTAAAATATATCTGACCATAGTAGTAAGCATAATATAACCAATAACTCTAGAGGAGTACTCCACATTATAGTAGATGCAAGATAAACAAATATAAAATGAAACCTTTGGTCTAAGCTATCTGCAAACTTCCCTTTGTCCAGGATGTTAATGATATAACTCAGAAAGTGCGGGCTAAATGTAGATTTTATATGAGGATATAAGTAGTATAATTCTCACCTATTAATTAACTAAGGGCAACATTTTTATAGGGCTTACGTGTTTAAGAACAGTTTGCATAACTCTAATGTGCAGAAATAAGTATGTATTTTAAGTCTATAATTGGAACGTAACCGCAAGACTAAAATTGATGTCAGAAAGACTCACTTGGGAATGACTAATGTCACATCATGATGAGGCGCTAATGGGTATATTACTAAATGAATCAGTGGATTATTACATTGTGGGGAGAGGAGGCTAGCGGACTGATGGCCTGACCAACTGCTTGAAAAATATAAGCTATGTAGGGGAAACTATGGCGTATCCTGGTTAACTAGCTAAGGCCACCTACTCTAATATAATTCCATTTTTTGACCTCAAAGAAATATATGTTGGAGAGAACACACGGGGAAACATGCTATATTGGCTATAAGGGTGCTAAGTCTACTCATAGTTTTTAGCAAAATGATGGGGATATATAAACCATATAATCCTAGAAAAGAGTGCCTTATCTTAAATGACCCAACATTAGCTCCCATATTAATGATAAAACAGTAAAGCAGGTAGCAGAACTATTAGAATATTTGTTAGCTCAACATGCAGAGTCACTCCATTCAAATGTCTAAAGTAAGGTGAAACATAAAAGAAATCGAATCTTTACATATGACAAAATGACCCCTAGTCACAGGTGCTGGAGTGTATGCTCCATGGTATGCAAGGGTAACTTAAAGTAGCTGCACATATAGATATGGGAGCTTAGGAGAAGGGAAGATAAAAAATGATAAAGCAAATAGGATATTATTTTCTGAAGTAAGTCAGCCATGTCAAGCCCACGTAACAGTTAATACCTGCAGTAATACAAACAGCAGCTAGGAAATGGGTTTAGGGGTAACTGAAGGGAGTTCTACATAGATATAAACATGTATCAAGACAAAGATTAAAACTAATTTTGTAAACTATTTGTACATGTCAAACCCAGCTAACATATAGGAACATGATAAACATTGACTTAAGCTTGGGTGATATATAGTCCAACTTAGTGTACTTGAAGAGTCTTTTTAGGTCAACCCACTCCAGCACATAGAGAGGACAGCTCCAGCTTGTTGCAAGCTAACGTGGGAGATATGTCCTTGAGAGCACTGAAATTGAAATCTCTCAGGTAAGTGGGTTACTGCAAAAGTCACATGTCCGGCAATCTGAAGGCAAAGAAGCTCTGAGTCCCAACCCAGGAAGTCGGCAGCACCTCCCCGCCAAAGACCCAAGATAAATGATCATCTTTCTGCTTCCCCTCAAGACACAAGGTAAAGTGTGTAAAGCATGGTATAAGCTGTATGCATGTGGCTAGTAAAGATGGCTTAGCGCTCGGTATGCCAGCGCACATGAGTATATTCTTCTGCGTGTCACCAGCGTGAGAGAGTGACCAGCTGGTTAGGTCATATGCGGTATTGGCCGCACTATGATCTCTTGAATCCCAGCCCGGGGTTCCTCCATTCTTTACTCCCTGTGGTGTGAAGCACTGCTGAACAGGAGATATGTCCACTGACAGTCCCGTAGGTTCCGGATCTTCACTAGTGAGGTAGCCAGTGTGATCCTGTGCGGGTACTCCCCTAATAATGGCGGAAAGATCGTCAAACCCTCTGTCGAGCTTGTTTGAAAGCTCCATTAGAAAAGCATAAATATCTGAGTGCTCCATCTTGTGCCAACAGTACCGCGATCCTGCAGAACCCTACTGTCTTGGGAGGCTTTAGTTAAGTTAGCAATTGAAGGCCGGCGCCGCTCTTTATGGCAATCTAGTTCAATACTTCAAACAGCGCTGGAACAAAGTTATACTGATACCTAACTGTTCCTGTAGATATCAGGGATCAAGTATAAGTGCTGAGGATCATTAGTTAGATAGGATTCAGACACAATTTAATGCAAGTTTTTGCAGTAGATGTAGAGCTGCTAAGCAGTGCGACTGATCATGGCGCCGGCTGGACACGCCCCCCATATATACATATTTTAATACATTGGTGTAGATTCTACAAGATGAGTTTAAACAATGTAAATATTGAATCTACAAAGAACATTTTAAAAAATGTGATCCTGCATCTGGTATAAAGGAATATAATTCCATACCATGGTAGCCAAAAAAAACAAAAACAAAAAAGTAGAAAAGGGGGATACCAAATCTAATACCAATAGTTTAGGGTTCAATTCATGTGGGTATCTAGAATTCAGTTTACAAGTCCAAAATATTTCTCTTTTGCTTCATATTCTAAATCTATGAAACTTCTATGGAAATTTTTCAATTGCTGTCCATTTAAAAGTACTTGAAGTTGGATCAGGGCAAAAGGTTAGATCAGGGGTGTGGCAGAGGTGCCAATCCTGATCGGGAAAATATCTTCCTTTATTCTGGGCATTACATTTCTGGTAGTGATGGCTACATATTGTAGGTTACATGATTCATAAGTGATTAAGTAAATCATATATGCAGAGGAGCAATTTACACAAAAATTTAACTGTTTAATGTTGTACTATTGAAGAGAACACATTCCCCATCCCCAGATAATTACAACTTTTACTTAACATTTTCTTTTTTAATCTGTGCAATGGAAATAATACTTCCTATAGATCTATTTCCCCTATAAGTACATCTAAAATCCTGTACTGTATCTTCAAGGTCATCATCTGCTGCCCGTAGAGGAAAATGCCTACATAGAATTTTACAGAATTCATAATATTGTTCATTATAATCTGTAACAATGTTTAAATGCTCAAACTGACCTTCAGAATTTTTTTGCTTTCTATATATAGGCATACAGTATTTAAACTAAACTGGGATAATATCCACCAACACATTAAAATATTTTTATATGAGTGTACATATTCAGATAATATACCTCTAAATATAAACTTTGGAGAATATACCTTTAAGTTATAGTTAAATGTATAGAGTTAGTAATGTTTGTTTTTTAACCATTACTAATGCTTTAAATGTATATGTCACATTTTAAGAGTATGAGCTAAGGTTATGGTATCTGACAAAACATATCACCTTTGCTTTTTTGACCGACCCAACTTTTTCTGTGTACTCTCAAAGCCTATTTTTGTTTGATACCAAAAGAAAAGTTTAGCTATATTCAATGTCAATGAGTACAGATACATTTTTTTCATTTATTAAAACAAATCTTTATTAGGAATATCATTATAGCTACAATGGGAAGCTCAAATTACTTTATTTAACATACATACAATTGGTCAAACTTGTCATTGCAAAGCTTCTTATACAGCAATAAAATGCAGTTATTTATTGATCTAGGATATTTTTTAACCACAGTATATACCACCACTCTATCAAATTCCTTACAATACCTAGGAAATTAATTGTCCTTTTGATTCATGGATGCCTTTGAGCTAGCATTCTGAATATTTTATCCTTCTTTTATTGCTTTAGATGAGATAACATGTATGGAAGAGCACATCCACAAAGGTTAGTTGTAGTATATACTGTTTCAAAATTCTGAAAATACAAAAGTAGTATGTGACAAGCACAAATATACTGATTGTATTGAGGAAGACACAAGAAGCAGGAAGAAGTTTCAATAGTCTTTTTTAGTACCAATAAAAGAACAAGGAGAGTGGATATCAATTGAAAGAACACAAGGGGAGGAGCAAATATTGAAAATAATTGTGCGTAAGACCCCTAGTAAGTCTTCCCAACAAGCTGCATTTGGAACTAGAGGCAAACTTTCCCAGTGAATTTGTGCGCTATGGTAATTATGTTTAATTAGCTATTATTTTTGCTCACCTACATTTCCAGCCCGAGCTCGTTACTGATTTAAGAAACCTTTAAAAACCTGCAGTTCCTTCCATTTGTTGCTTTGTTATTTGTGTGTGAAGAACCTAGTAACTTGTTTTACTGTTTGTTTTGCCTGGCTTTATCTTGGACTGATTATTGAACTTTGTCTTTTGTCTTAATCCTTGTTCCTACTGATACCCTGGGTAATGACCTTTGGCTCACAAAATGTGGTTACACTTTTAGATTATTATCAGGCACCTCTTCTGCTATACTGACTGATCTTCTGTCTACTGGCCACAGCTTGCTCCTGACCTGAAACTGTGTTCTCGTCTCTGCATATCGGAATTAATTTTCAGTAATAGTTAAAACCTGTATTTACCATTGCATGATAACAAAACCCTGAAGATGGATTTAGTGGCAATGGCAGCAGCCAATTAAACATAATTATTAGAGTGCACAGATTCACTTAGAAAGTTTGCTTCTAGCCCCAGAGCAGATTGAGGAGAAAAACTTGCAATGTATTTAATATCTACTAATAACAAATGAAGAGAAGGTACTTATATATTGTCTGAATACATTGTAACCATATGGGGCACAGGGGGGCAGAGATCAACTCCAAAAACACACCTCCCCCAGGAGGACAACATGTAATTTTCATCCACTGTCAAGGCATTGCACAGATGATAACTGCATGTCAGATGATGGCTACACGTTTTCAGCTACCCCTACTAGGCATAAAGTGTCAAAATGCCCTTTACATTTATTATTAACAAATGTAAAAGATTTTTTACATTTACACACACACACATATATATATATATATATATATATATATATATATAAAAAACAGTATATGTATATATATATATATATATATATATATATATATATATATATATATATATATATATATATATATATATATATATATATATATATATATATATATAGTTTATACCAGCAGGCTAGAGTTGCTAAGCAAATGTTCTGAAATTCTAATTTTATTTTAGTACAAAGAAACAACTGAATTTATCAATTATTTAGGCAACTAACATTTTAAAAAAATGCTTGTGAGTTGGCTGTATGTATGAAATTGAGGTCTCGTCTATTGAAAACTGACAAAGTTGTAATTTTTTTCCTTTTACTTTTCTTTAACTGCTTTCAAATTCTTATTTTTGCATATGTTATAGTGGACTGTATTAGAGAGAAGTTCCTTCTTTTTTTTTTTTTGTTCTGTAAGGTTTTGAAGGCATTTTTATTATGCCGGTATCCTTCACAGGTGAACTTGTTCTTTGCACATAGAGATGAACAGATATTCGTGGCTCCATTGATTATAATTGAGCTGAACTCCCAACTCATAGCTGTGATAAGTGAAAGGTTCAAATCTCAATTCAAATTCAGCAATTTTCTAGTTGCCATGTTGCAGCAAGATATTAGCTTCACGGTTTTATTGAGTTTAAGCCATTAAATCTTAAGATAAGTATCTTTACACATTACTTGTTAAATAGAAAAGATTTATCAAAGACAACCATACGTACATATCAATCAAAGTATATGGCAGTATATTATTATTTTTTTAGTTTTTTAAAAAAAAAGGGGAAGGATGTTTCAAATAGAGTATTAAATTCGGAGTAAGATAAAATAGTTATGTGCATGTAAATAGGCATCACGCTACAGGAAAATACTGCATTTTTAAATGAATTAAAATTGTTTTCTTTTTTATCATCTTGTACCTCGAATGAGCTATAACAGCATGAGTCATTAGGCAGCATTCATTCAATTGCAATATCTATTTAAAGATTCCTAGCATAGCTAGCACCTCTATTATTAATAAAGAGCAAAAAAAAACACTGTTATGCAAAATGCAGAACATGGAAATTATGCATGTGTTATTTGAAATATCTTTATTCAAAGTTTTGTGTAAAATCAGGAGAAGCAAACACTTCTATGGTCTCCATTTATTATCAGATGGTTGAGGTTTTCTGTCATGAACACCATCTGTCTAGCCTTGTGGCAAGCGGGAAACAATACACTGCCCGCATTTAACAGCTTGTGCAATGCTGCTCCCTGCTTGCATGCAAGAGGGGGCTGTCAATCATCCTAAACGGATCAGATCAGGATGATTGATATCCACAACACTTTAGGTGGTGTAGAGGTTAAGTAGAAGCAGTCTTAAGATCACTGCTACTTGACTAGCATAACAGGCTCGCTTCTGAGAACCTGAAACGCTAGGGTTCCAAAGCTCCTGTTGCAGCTTAGTAAATGGTGTCCTGTGTGTGAAAGATGCAATAAAAATACTAAAGTGTGTGATATTTGTTGAAAATATTATAATCAGAATATGTTAATATAAAGGTTACTTCTGTCGATGCATTTATTGGAGTAAATAAGTAAGTAAAAAAATTAAAAACTGCTTGGATACGCTCATGCCTGGCCACGCCCGCTCATGCCCAGCCACGCCTTCTTCTGCCCACCGTCACCGTGCCGCAGAAGATCAGGTAGACTCTAAGGCCAGGTGTGTTTGTCCTCATGCTGTCTCTACTGCGCATGACAGCTTCGGACAAACACACTTGGCCTTTTATATTATAGGATACAGTTCAACACTAAAGAACATACATTTTATACTAACATACAATTAATACTGTCTTTCTGAGTAAATGTGCATTCTAAATCTGTAAAGATAAATAAGCTTATGGATTATAACATGAGAGCCCATAAAGAATAAAATAATATGCAATTGATTTCTGGTTGTATGTGAAACTCAGTATATACAGTAATTAAATAGCACATCTGTGCATGTTGTTTGGAACAGAGGATTCAGGGTAAGGATATAGAAATTTACTTCACAATGCCTCATATTTTTGCTTCTGACATCTTTAACATGGACTCCCTCGCCCTATTGCAGTTCTAATCCTATAACAGGGATAGAAGAGTACAGCAAGAGAATTCACTTGTGGACAGCTGTTTAAGTTTTATTAGACCTTATCAGCACATGGTAGATGTCTATTGTGGCATAGAGATATAGGGCGTTCCAGCCCCACCCTTACCCCAAATCCTCTGCTTTAGTGAAAATGTTGTGCACTTAGCTTTTTAAGGGGGAAAAGTTACAGATGTGCTAAATAAATAACTAAATGTTCCATGGAAGGTTTTTTCCTTATAATTTTACTCACCATAGCTTGGGTCTGGTGTTTCTTTTAAGTTTAAGGGGTCCATTTATCATAGTGTGGACGGACATAATCCGCTATAACGAACTATGTCTGCCGCACATCGATAAATGTCAGCATTTATCATTGCACCAGCAGTTCTTGTGAACTGCTGGTGCAACACCACCCCTTGCAGATTTGCGGCCAATCGGCCGCCTGCAGAGGGTGTCAATCAACCCGATTGCATTGGATCGGGTTGATTTTTGGCGATGTCTGTCCGCCGCCTCAGAGCAGGCGGACATGTTATGGACATGTTATGTCTTTAGAACGCTGCTTCATAACTTGTATTTCTGGTAAGCCTGAAGGCTCACCAGAAACACGGGACATCAAGCTCTGTTTGGAGCTCGATAAATAGACCCCTACGTGCCAATTCTTCCTGTTTATCTTGAGATCCAGCAGCAGAGCATTCGTTTGAATGTGCTGCGCAACTCAGGACTTCGGAATGCATAAATTAATGGATCAATGACAGAGTTACAAATAATAAGTGTTCCATTTATATTCACAAGTGACATAAAACATACACAGTAAGTATTATGACGACAAAGTCCATAGAGAAGAAGATGAAAAATAAATGGAGACCAACAACAAATAAATACACCTAGTAAAATGGTCAGAGTAATAGCACCTTTCATATTAGCCCTTTGATGTACTGAATTCCATTGTCTGGATAATGAAGTTATTCTTTTTGCATGGGCACGGGCTAGAAGAAACATGTGAATATAAAGACACACTATAACAAGTAGCAACAACATGAACACTACAATGAAGATTATTAGTGTAACTTTATCGTAAAAGAACATAATCATAGCTATCCCTCCTCCACTACAAAAAGTCCAAATTATAGCCAAAATTACAGACGCACTCTTCAAAGTCATAATATTGTGATACTGAAGTGCATGAAATATAGTAATGTACCTATCAGCTGCTATAGCAGATAAACTACATATTGATCCAAGCAAAGATATTGCAAATATCACATCTAGGACAATATCAACCTTTTTCTCAAATGATCCTTTATACTCCAGGTATCCCACATCAATACAAATAATGACAGTGGTTTCCAGAATTTTGTAAATACTGCACAACATGTCTGAAATAGCTAAGCTGCAAATAAACAAGTACATGGGCAAATGAAGGTTTTTATTTTTGATTATGGCTAGAAGCACTAAAAGGTTTTCCAAAACGCCAATAGATGAAATTGTGAAGAATACTTCATCTGGAACATTTACTGTTGTACAGTTTGTATCATTTGGAAAGGGTGTCGACACATTATTGAATGATGGATTGATACTTTGCACCAGTTGCTTCAATATTTCTGGTGTTCTATCCATCTTCGTTTTCTTCAGCTTTTGTCCTTAAGTGTTTCTTTTGTATTTTTGTGTATTTTTTATTTCCCTGAAAAAAAAATACAAACAATTAATAAACTACAGGAATTGTTTAAATGTTTTCAATGAGGTAAATAAAGATATATAGATCAGCTGCTACAAGAGTTCAATGGCAAATTCAACATATTTACATTTTGGAGTCACTACTTTTACATTTCATCCAAATCTGTTCAGCAGTTTAGGTTGCACAGCTGGGAACAATTCAACACCAATATTTCAATCGGTCATGTTAAAAAATTAAAAAAAAAAAATTAAATGAATGACAATATAGTACAAAGTTACAGTTTAAAACTATGAAACTCAAACAAATTAAATATGCTCATTTAAATCTCTTATGATGTCGATGAACTGTTTGAATGAAATATATAAAAAAATGATGTCAAATTAATACTTGCATGTCCAGAATGAATATTGTTTGTTAAATTTAAAAAAATCATGCAAATAATGATCAATCTTGAATTAATCTATGTCTTACTATTTTTTGGTCACATATATTTTACTTTTGTGAAGATTTTATTTAAAACCTTGTGATAATTGTCTTGAAAGGAATGCAATATGCTTTTTTTTTGTGCATATTTACCTAATGAGTAGAAAAACAATGCAGTAACTGGATTTATTGCAATTATTTTTTTCTTAAATTATTTGATTGTTTTTTTGACTGATAAGAATCCTGTTGAAATCTCTAAAAGCAAAACAACACCACAGCAATATTTTACTATGTGTTTGCCAAAGCTATTAGAATCAACAGGATCTACATTAGATAAGGTTTTGGCAGTACCAATGCATTGCAACGCTCAAGAAGGACATAAAATACATGGTTGGTGAGCTAATATATATATATATATATATATATATATATATATATATATATATATATATATATATCTGCCAATCACCAGCCATATCATATTAAAGGGACAGTTAAGTCCAAAAAAATCCTTCATGATTCAACTAGGGCATGCAATTTTAAACAACTTTCCAATTTACTTTTATTATCAATTTTGCTTTGTTCTCTTGGTATTCTTAGTTGAAAGCTACACCTAGGAGGTTCATATGCAAATTTCTTAGACCTTGAAGGCCGCCTCTAATCCGACAGTTTTTCACCACTAGAGAAAATTAGTTCATGTGTGTCATATAGATAACATTGAGCTCATGCACGTAAAGTTACCTAGGAGTGAGCACTGATTGGCTAAAATGCAAGTCTGTCAAAATAACTGAAATAAGGGGGCAGTTTGCAGAGGCATAAATACAAGATAATCACAGAAGTAAAAAGTGTATTATTACAACTGTGTTGGTTATGCAAAACTGGGGAATGGGTAATAAAGGGATTATCTATATTTTTAAACAACAAAAATTCTGGTGTTGACAGTCCCTTTAAGGGCCCACTTTGCAGTGCATGGTCATAAGAAGGGGTTTCCTTAGAGGGGGTAAACAGTTAAAAAAGCATTTGGTGAATCTAAAGTAAGACAAATCTCTCTAATTGCTACATTCAGTTATGGAACCCATAAAATAAAGTATACCATACTAAATAAACATAAATCTGAAACATGTTTAAGAGGTTTCTTATGGGTCCATAAAATAAACTTAGAAAATAACATAGTAGTAGAATAGATAAGAATCAATATAGAGTTTCATAATTTTTATCAAAATCTAAGTCACAGTAATACATTTTCAAAATATTAGTTTTGATATATTGTTTTTGGAACTCAGAATTCATAAATTAATCTTATTTTAAGATAATTTTTTCTTTCATGATTCATATAGAGCATGTAATTGTAAGCAACTTTCTAATTTACTCCTATTATCAATTTTTCTTTGTTCTCTTGCTATCTTTATTTGAAAAAGAAGACATTTAAGCTAAGGAGCCAGGCAGTTTTTGGTTGAGTACACTGGACATCATTTATCCACCAATCAGCAAGGACAACCCAGGTTGTGAACCAAAATGGACCGGCATCTAAACTTCTAAACTTTCTTTTTAAATAAAGATAGCAAGAGAATGAAGAAAAATTGATAAAAGGAGTAAATTTGAAAGTTGCTTAAAATTGCATGCTCTATCTGAATCATGAAAGGAAAAAAATTGGGTTCAGTGTCCCTTTAACCCCTTAACGACTGAGGACGTGCAGGGTACGTCCTCAGAAAAAAGGCAGTTAATGCCTGAGAACGTACCCTGCACGTCCTCAGTGTGGAAAGCAGCTGGAAGCGATCCTGCTCGCTTCCAGCTGCTTTCCGGTTATTGCAGTGATGCCTCGATATGGAGGCATCCTGCAATAACCCTGCATGGCCATCCGATGCAGAGAGAGCCACTCTGTGGCCCTCTCTGCACCGGACATCGGTGGCCGGTAACGTTGGTGGGTGGGAGCTGACTTGGGAGGCGGGTGGGCGGCCATCGATGGGCCGTATAAGGTGGGAGGGGCGGGATCGGGGCCGGAGCTGACGGGGGCGCGCACGGGCGCGCGCGCGTGCACAGAGGGTGGCGGGCGGGCGCGTGCACGGGGCGGGAGCGGGTGGGAACCGCTATACTACAGAAAATTAGATTGTAATTGTGGGGGAAAAGGGACACATTAAAAAACAAATAAACGTTAGTAAAAGGGATCTTGGAGGGGTGGGGGGTTGTTCTTGGGTGTGGGGGGAGCTACACTACAGAAAAAGGGATTTTTGTTAAAAAAAAAAGCACATTTTTGTTCTAAACTGGGTACTGGCAGACAGCTGCCAGTACCCAAGATGGCGCCCATTAAGGCAGAGGGGGAGGGTTAGAGAGCTGTTTGGTGGGGGATCTGTGAGGTTGGGGGCTAAGGGGGGATCCTACACAGCAGCATATGTAAATATGCTAAAAAAAAAACTCAAAAAAGCCCAAATATACCTTTTATTTTAGTACTGGCAGAGTTTCTGCCAGTACTTAAGATGGCGGGGACAATTGTGGGGTGGGGGAGGGAAGAGAGCTATTTGGGAGGCATCAGGGGGTCTGATGTTTCAGGTGGGAGGCTGAGCTCTACACTAAAGCTAAAATTAACCCTGCAAGTTCCCTACAAGCTACATAATTAACCCCTTCACTGCTAGACATAATACACGCGTGATGCGCAGCAGCATTTAGCGGCCTTCTAATTACCAAAAAGCATCGCCAAAGCCATATATGTCTGCTATTTCTGAACAAAGGGGATCCCAGAGAAACATTTACAACCATTTGTGCCATAATTGCATAAGCTGTTTGTAAATGATTTCAGTGAGAAACCTAAAATTGTGAAAAAGTTAACGTTTTTTTTTTATTTGATTGCATTTGGCGGTGAAATGGTGGCATGAAATATACCAAAATGGGCCTAGATCAATAGTTGGGGTTGTCTACTACACTACACTAAAGCTAAAATTACCCCAAAATGCTCCCTACATGCTCCCTAATTAACCCCTTCATTGCTGGGCATAATACACGTGTGGGGGTCGATCCGATAAAAATCGTCGCCCGCAAAAGCCGGCGACGCCAATAATTGCGCGGATTTGGTATCCTATATACGGCGTAAGCTAGAAGTTACGCGCGTATATTTCTGCCGTCGTCCGCAGTTTTTTGGGCCATAGGCAGGTATACCAAACCCGCGCAGTTTGGTATCCAATATGCAGCGTAAGGACTTACGTGGCGAAAATGGAGAAAACTTACTCCATTTTCACCTCGCCACAAAAAGCAGCCGTAAGAAGCCTTACGCTGACTATTGGAGCCCCGTAACTCCCTAAACTAACTAGAAAATAAACCTAACACCTAACGCATGCGCAATGTCTATCTCCCTGTCAACCGCGATCTGCTAAAATAAACCTAACACCTAACGCATGCGCAATGTCTATCTCCCTGTCAACCGCGATCCCCCCCCCCGAAATCCCTAATAAAGTTATTACCCCCTAAACCGCCGCTCCCGGACCCCGCCGCCATCTACATAAACTAACCCCCTACTGTGAGCCTCTAAAACCGCCGCCATCTACCTTATCTATCCCCTAATCTGACCCCTTACACCGCCGCCACCTATATAAAAATTATTAACCCCTAATCTAATCCCCCTATACCGCCGCCAGCTATATTAATATTATTAACCCCTAATGTAAGCCCCTTACACCGCCGCCATCTCTATTAAAATGATTAACCCCTAATTTAATCTACCTACCCCGCCGCCAGCTATATTATCTATATTAACCCTAAGTATATTATAGTTAATATAGGTATTACATTATATATATTAACTATATTAACCCTAATTATATTAGGGTTAATATAGTTACTATAGTATTTATATTAACTATATTAACTCTATCTAACACTAACACCCCTAACTATATTTATATTAAATTAATCTAATTAATTTATAAACTAAAATATTCCTATTTAAATCTAAATACTTACCTATAAAATAAACCCTAAGATAGCTACAATATAATTAATAATTACATTGTAGCTATGTTAGGGTTAATATTTATTTTACAGGTAAATTGTTAATTATTTTAACTAGGTATAATAGATATTAAATAGTTATTAACTATTTAATATCTACCTAGTTAAAATAATTACCCAATTACCTGTAAAATAAATCCTAACCTAAGTTACAAATACACCTACACTATCAATAAATTAAATAAAGTACAAACATCTATCTAAAAATACAATTAAATTAACTAAACTAAATTACAAAAAAAAACAAACACTAAATTACAAAAAATAAAAAAAAGATTACAAGATTTTTAAGCTAATTACACCTATTCTAAGCCCCCTAATAAAATAATAAACCCCCAAAATAAAAAAAATTCCCTGCCCTATTCTAAATTAAACATATTTCAAAGCTCTTTACCTTACCAGCCCTTAAAAGGGCCTTTTGTGGGGCATGCCCCAAAGAATTCAGCTCTTTTGCATTCAACAAATACAATGCCCCCCCCCCCCATTACAACCCACCACCCACATACCCCTATTCTAAACCCACCCAAACCCCCCTTAAAAAAGCCTAACACTACCCCCCTGAAGATCTCCCTACCTTGTCTTCACCACACCGGGCCGAACTCCTGATCCGATCCGGGCGATGTCGTCCTCCAAGCGGCAAAGAAGAATTCTTCCTCCGGCGATGTCATCCTCCAAGCGGCAAAGAAGAATTCTTCCTCCGGCGACGTCTTCCTCCAAGCGGCAGCAAAGTCTTCATTCTTCCGGCGGCATCTTCAATCTTCTTTCTTCGCTCCGCCGCCGCGGAGCATCCATCCCGGCCGACTGCTAAACTTGGAATGAGGTACCTTTAAATGACGTCATCCAAGATGGCGTCCGCCGAATTCCGATTGGCTGATAGGATTCTATCAGCCAATCGGAATTAAGTTAAAAAAATCTGATTGGCTGATTGAATCAGCCAATCAGATTCAAGTTCAATCCGATTGGCTGATCCAATCAGCCAATCAGATTGAGCTTGCATTCTATTGGCTGATCGGAACAGCCAATAGAATGCAAGCTCAATCTGATTGGCTGATTGGATCAGCCAATCGGATTGAACTTGAATCTGATTGGCTGATTCAATCAGCCAATCAGATTTTTTTAACTTAATTCCGATTGGCTGATAGAATCCTATCAGCCAATCGGAATTCGGCGGACGCCATCTTGGATGACGTCATTTAAAGGTACCTCATTCCAAGTTTAGCAGTCGGCCGGGATGGATGCTCCGCGGCGGCGGAGCGAAGAAAGAAGATTGAAGATGCCGCCGGAAGAATGAAGACTTTGCTGCCGCTTGGAGGAAGACGTCGCCGGAGGAAGAATTCTTCTTTGCCGCTTGGAGGATGACATCGCCGGAGGAAGAATTCTTCTTTGCCGCTTGGAGGACGACATCGCCCGGATCGGATCAGGAGTTCGGCCCGGTGTGGTGAAGACAAGGTAGGGAGATCTTCAGGGGGGTAGTGTTAGGCTTTTTTAAGGGGGGTTTGGGTGGGTTTAGAATAGGGGTATGTGGGTGGTGGGTTGTAATGGGGGGGGGGATTGTATTTGTTGAATGCAAAAGAGCTGAATTCTTTGGGGCATGCCCCACAAAAGGCCCTTTTAAGGGCTGGTAAGGTAAAGAGCTTTGAAATATGTTTAATTTAGAATAGGGCAGGGAATTTTTTTTATTTTGGGGGTTTATTATTTTATTAGGGGGCTTAGAATAGGTGTAATTAGCTTAAAAATCTTGTAATCTTTTTTTTATTTTTTGTAATTTAGTGTTTGTTTTTTTTTGTAATTTAGTTTAGTTAATTTAATTGTATTTTTAGATAGATGTTTGTACTTTATTTAATTTATTGATAGTGTAGGTGTATTTATAACTTAGGTTAGGATTTATTTTACAGGTAATTGGGTAATTATTTTAACTAGGTAGATATTAAATAGTTAATAACTATTTAATATCTATTATACCTAGTTAAAATAATTAACAATTTACCTGTAAAATAAATATTAACCCTAACATAGCTACAATGTAATTATTAATTATATTGTAGCTATCTTAGGGTTTATTTTATAGGTAAGTATTTAGATTTAAATAGGAATATTTTAGTTTATAAATTAATTAGATTAATTTAATATAAATATAGTTAGGGGTGTTAGTGTTAGATAGAGTTAATATAGTTAATATAAATACTATAGTAACTATATTAACCCTAATATAATTAGGGTTAATATAGTTAATATTTATAATGTAATAACTATATTAACTATAATATACTTAGGGTTAATATAGATAATATAGCTGGCGGCGGGGTAGGTAGATTAAATTAGGGGTTAATCATTTTAATAGAGATGGCGGCGGTGTAAGGGGCTTACATTAGGGGTTAATAATTTTAATATAGATGGCGGCGGTGTTAGGGGCTCACTTTAGGGGGTTATAGATATAATATAGCTGGCGGCGGGGTACGGGAGCGGCGGTTTAGGGGTTAATAACTTTATTAGGTTGCGGCGGGGTAAAGGAGCGGCGGTTTAGGGGTTAATAGCTTTTTTATTGTTAGGCTAGTGAGGGGGGATAGCGGATAGAGGGTTAGACAGTGCGGGCTATGTTAGGGAGGCGTGTTAGACTTGTCGGGCTATGTTAGGGAGGCGTGTTAGACAGTGCGGGTGTTTTAGACTTTAGTCAGGTTTTATAGGCGCCGGCAGATTCTAATGTGGCGCAAGTCACTGGCGACGCCAGAAATTTGTACTTACGCAGATTTCTGGACATCGCTGGTTTGTGAGACTTACGGCACGTTAGCATCTGACGGCGACCTATATGGGATGGCTCGAGTTGCGAGCTGAAACTGCGGGCGACGCCGGTTCCCTCGCTTGCGCCGCAAACTGCGATCGATATCGGATCGCGCCCGTGGTGCGCAGTGGCATTTAGCAGCCTTCTAATTACCAAAAAGCAATGCTAAAGCCATATATGTCTGCTATTTCTGAACAAAGGGGATCCCAGAGAAGAATTTACAACCATTTATGCCATAATTGCACAAGCGGTTTGCAAATAATTTCAGTGAGAAACCAAAAGTTTGTAAAAAATTTGTAAAAAAGTGAACGATTTTTTGTATTTGATCGCATTTGGCGGTAAAATGGTGGCATGAAATATACCAAAATGGGCCTAGATCAATACTTTGGGTTGTCTACTAAAAAAAAATATATACATGTCAGTGGATATTCAGAGATTCCTGAAAGATATTAGTGTTCTAATGTAACTAGCACTAATTTTGAAAAAAAATGGTTTGGAAATAGCAAAGTGCTACTTGTATTTATGGCCCTATAAGTTACAAAAAAAGCAAAGAACATGTAAACATTTGGTATTTCTAAACTCAGGATAAAATTTTGAAACTATTTAGCATGGGTGTTTTTTGGTGGTTGTAGATATGTAACAGATTTTGGGGGTCAAAGTTAGAAAAAATGTGTTTTTTTCGATTTTTTTCCTCATATTTTATATTTTTTTTATAGTAAATGATAAGATATGATGAAAATATTGGTATCTTTAGAAAGTCCATTTAATGGCGAGAAAAACGGTATATAATATGTGTGGGTACAGTAAATGAGTAAGAGGAAAATTACAGCTAAACACAAACACCGCAGAAATGTAAAAATAGCCTTGGTCCCAAACGGACAGAAAATGGAAAAGTGCTGTGGTCATTAAGGGGTTAAGCAAATATGACACAAATGAATGTTGCGCAGCTATAGTTTTCTTTCAATCTATTTGTAGATACATTAATATAAAATTCTCATTTTATTTCAATCCTAGAAAGTTCAAAGCTACAGGAAGTTTACTGTTTTAGAGAACTATTTTTTGTTATACAATGTATATTTTATCAAATGAATATATCATTTGTATATTTCAGCAATTTCATGCTGAAGTAGAAAGTCTGGGGGAAGGTGAACACAAATTCTTATAGGGTACAACATGTTTTCATTTTTAATATGTTCAGGTTAGTTCATGCTTTTTATGCTTATGGGTTTGGTGTGTGCTATTATGTGGTGAACAGTTAATTGGAAAACGTATAATATTTAACAGACTATTTACATTTTAATTTTACTTTCTAATATAGATATATATTTAAAAAAAGTTGCACAGTTCCCATACTGGTATATTGTATCTAAAACAAGGCATCCTATTCCTCTGACTCATATTTAGCTGTTTCCATGTTTTACTGGCTGGTTATCTGTAGCTGGTGTTCAGTAGTTGTTGTAAAATATTGCAATATATTTTCAGTTGTGTTAATACTATATGTGTCTTATTCCATAGCAAATATGCTAGGGAATAAAATGATGGTCAAAGTTTACAAAGATATCTCTATAACCTTTCCAGCATCTATATCCTCTCTAGTTTGCCAAGGTTCCATTGGCAACTAGTTAAAGTTGGTTGGGAAACATAAGAGCTAAAAGAAAGATGGGCTTTCTCAAAGACGACCCCTTCATCATTTTCCTACCATACTTTTTAAAGGCATCATTGATTAAAAAAAAAGAAGTAATCACAAAACTAGTGCTAGGGATATTATTTATCAGAAATGTCCAAGATCGTATTCTCAAGAGTTAATACACACACAAACACATATACACAAACATGCACATATATTAAATAATGTAGGTCAAAGACAGATAGTGTAAGTATTTGCAGAATATAAACACAAGTGTCCTTGCTATGAAGATTATTTTTAAAATGTACAGGGATTTTCATACTTTAATTAATACAGTAAAAAGGGGTAAAGAACTAACTAAAATATACTCCAAATGCTTTCTCATGTTTTCATCTACGTGAGATGGCTGACCTGACCTTACCCGCCCCAGTACTTTATAAAGTGACCACAGTAGTCTGTGATATGGTCTAGCCCCCCCGTACTGTATATAGTGGTACTGTATAGTGACACTGTTTACCCCTGCCCCCCCCCCATAGTATAGTACCAAGGTCTGTAATTTGCTTTTTCCACAAACATACACACACACACATACATACATACATGCATAGATACACACACAGTTACATACACACATACACGCATACACACACACACACATAAACACCAATGGGTAAAACAGAAACACTAACCCCTGTAGTCAGAGACACTAGTGAAGCACCACATCACACTCACCTGATATCAGTGCAGGCATTGGCTGGTCAACATTTTTTATTGAAAAAAAAATAAAAAATATATATATATTTTTTTTTAAGCTGGGCCCCCACCCTCGGGGGGGCACGGTCGCAGTTGCAACCTCTGCACCCCCTGTAGTTCTGCCCCTGGGTTAAGTAATACAGAATACGAGAGATTATAGGCTCAGCAATAAAAAGCATTCCATATGGTCAATACCTTCTATATAAGCAAAACTGTTCTACTGACAACTCTTTTAAAACTCATTCAGATGATCTAAGAGAAAGGCTAACTGAAAGAGGACATTCTAACAAACATCTGAAACAAAGTTTTCAAATAGCTAATATGAAAACAAGAGATGAGACACTATATAACTATAATTCTAAAGGAAACAAGAGCCAAACAGACAAAGGAATTAGGTTCATTACTACCTATAATAAAAAATGAAAGGGACATATAACATGTCGTAGTGAAAGAGTAATCTATATGATTTCATACTCATGTCTGGTTTTCTATATAGGCAAAACTTATAGGGAACTTAAAAACAGAACATAAAAGAGACATAGAGAATAAAAATCTAAAAGATAGTAGTGTAGACAGATACTTTTTCACTCATCATGGAAGCTCTGCATCTTTTTTAAAAGTAAAGGTCTTGGAGTTAATAGATCTACAGAATAGAGCAGGTGACTTAGATAAACAATTATTAGAAGCAGAGTGCACGTGGATTTATTATATGTGCACTCTAAGTCCCTTTAGCCTAAATTAAGAAATCAACTATGCCCCATTTTTGTAATAAAAAGAAATCCAAATGTACTTTATTTTTCAGCTTAGAACATTAGCTCTTATATTGAATATAGCTATGTGTTAGGATTATAAGAACAAGTTATTATGAGGGCTTTACCCAAAAAAACTAACACCTAAAGTGCGGAATGAAAAATCTCCGTAACGCAACCCCATTGATGTCTATGGGGAAAAAAAGTTACGTTTAAATCTTACACCCTAACATAAACCCCAAGTCTAAACAAACCTAATCCACTGCTCCCCGACAACGCTGACACCTAAATAAAGTTATTAACTCCTAATCTGTAGCTCCCGACATCGCCAGCACTAATAAAAGTTATTAACCCCAAATCCGTCGCATCCTGACATCGCCGCCACTATAATAAAGCTATTAACCCCTAAACATCCGGCCTCCCACATCACCGCCACTAAAGAAACCTATTAACCCCTTAACTTTCACCTCCCACACCGCCACCACTAAATAAACCTATTAACCCCTAAACCTCTGGCCTCCCACATATCTGCAACTAAATAAACCTATTAACCCCTAAACCGCTGCCCCCCCACATCGCAAAACACTAAATTAAACTATTAACCCCTAAACCTAATACCCCCTAACTTTAAATTAAAATGACAATATAACTATATTTAAATAAATAAAAACTTACCTGTGAAATAAAAATAAACCTAAGTTTAAACTGTAAATTAACCTAACATAACTATTCTAATAAAATAAAATATACTACCATTTAAATTATAAATCAACTTAACATCACTATTCTAATAAAATAAAAAATATTACCACTTAAAAAAACTAAATTGTGGGATTTTCATAGCACCGGTATTACAGGTTGTGCGGTCCGGCTAAAATGCTTGTGTTACAGCCTATACGGACATGATGCATACCGCCATCAGAGAGCACTAGTTATGGATTTTGTGAAACAAAAATGTTTCACAAAACTGATAACTAAACTGCTACAAAGTACACTAACACCCATAAACTACCTATTAACCCTTAAACTCCCACCCTCCTGCATCGTAAACACTATAATAAACTTATTAACCCCTAATTCGCCGCCCACCAACATTGTGACTGTTAATTACATTTATTAACCCCTAATCTGCCGCCACCGACATTGCTGACACTATAATAAAGCTATTAACTCTAAACCTCCGGCCTACAACATCTTTGCAACTAAATAAACCTTTTAACCCCTAAACCACCAGCCCCCCACATCGCAAAACACTAAATTAAACTATTAACCCCTAAACCTAACACCCCCTTAATTTAAATTAAAATTGCAATATAACTATATTTAAATAAATAAAAACTTACCTGTGAAATAAAAATAAACCTACAATTAAACTATAAATTAACCTAACATAACTATTCTAATAAAACAAAAAATACTACCAATTAAAAAATCTAAATTACAAATTTAAAAAAACCTAGCACTACGAAAAAAATAAAAAAAAATAAAATTTAAAAAAATAATAAACACTAAATTACGAAAAATAAAAAACACTAAGCTTACAAAAAATAATAAACTAAATCATCAAAAATAAAAACAATTACACCTAATCTAATAGCCCTATAAAAAGCCTCCCAAAATAAAAACACACCCTAGCCTACAATAAACTACCAATAGCCCATAAAAGTTTTTTTTTAAATTTGTAATTTAGATTTTTTTAATTGGTAGTATTTTTAATTTTATTAGAATAGTTATGTTAGGTTAATTTATAGTTTAATGGTAGGTTTATTTTTTTTTCACAGGTAATTTTTTATTTATTTAAATATAGTTATATTGTAATTTTAATTTTAAGTTAGGGGGTGTTAGGTCTAGGGGTTAATAGTTTAATTTAGTGCTTTGCGATGTGGGGGGGGCGGCGGTGTAGGGGTTAATAGGTTTATTTAGTTGCAGAGATGTAGGAGGCCGGAGGTTTAGGGGTTAATAGCTTTATTATAGTGTTGGCAATTTTGGGGGCGGCAGATTAGGGGTTTATAAATGTATTTAATAGTCATGATGTTGGTGGGCGGCAGATTAGAGGTTAATAAGTTTAATATAGTGTTTGTGATGCAGGAGGGTGGTGGTGTAGGGGTTTATAGGTAGTTTATGGGTGTTAGTGTACTTTGTAACAGTTTAGTTATGAGTTTTGTGAAATATTTTTGTTTCGCAAAATCCATAACTACTGCTCTCTGATGGCGGTATGCATCATGTCCGTATAGGCTCTAACACAAGTATTTTGGCTGGACCGCCAAACCTGTTATATCGGCGCTATGAAAATCCCACACAAAAACGTCATTTTTTTGAGTGCGGAATGGACGTTGTGTTACAGGCTAAAATGCTTGTGGTATAGCTATACCGACACGACTCGTAATAGTGCGTTACTGCCATTATGCTGAAATTGCCATATTTTTCAGCGTTAAAAGCCGTAATGCAAAACTCGTACTCTACCTGTTGCTTCTTTATTTTTAAAGGCGAACCTAAATACATATATTCACGTCTGTAACATCTTCGGTTTTTGAGATATAGGTATCCTCATAAATCACCCTCCATTTTCACCCCCCTTAAGTGGATTTTCGTGAAATTGTAAAACATGCTTTTCTTTATTTTTTAAGGAGAATCTTAATACCAAAGTACCAATGTCTGTTACATCTTCCTTTTTTGAGATATAGGTATCCTTATAATAACAAATCACCCCCCCCCCCTTTTTCACGCCCTTAGGGACAGAATTTCCAAAATTCCTTCCTTAGTGGGTTGCCATGGCCTTTGATTACCAGCATGTTATCAATGAAACCGGGGTATACACTAAATTTAAGTTAAAATAGATATTATTTATATTTTTATACATATTTAAAACATCTTAATATGAATTATTGCTGCTCTGTAAAATGTAAGATAAAAAGTTTTGTGTTGCATGTGCCTTTAATGCATGGAAAAAATTGTCAAAAATAATGTTATAGTGACATAAAAAATATTTTTTATTATTATTAATAATATACTTTATTTATAAAGTGCTGACATATATATATATATATATATATATATATATATATAGTGATATAAGTAAAACTATGACACAATTAGGCAATTAGGCAAACTAATAGGAATTTTGGGCCATATTCCCGTGGGAATCTAGGAGGGTAGGAGAGTGAGAAACAGGGCTGGAAGGGTGAAAATGATGTTAATACAGAGTTAGAAGGCAATTCTTAGTTACATGGAATTTATTTGTTACTGAGTTGGGTGGTAGACTTCCCTGACCAAAAAATTCTTTAGGTAGCATTAAGAAGAAGGTTGATTAGGTGAAAGTCTGACAGCACAAGGAAGTGCGTTTCAGAGGGTCAGTGATGCACAAGAGAAGCCATGCAGTCTGGCATGGGAAAAAGTGGTGAAAGAAGTTGCAAAGAGCTGGTCATTTTTGATCTTCGGGGGAGGCTGAAGTATATTTTTTGATTAGTGAGGACAGGGAGCAGTGTTGGTAAAGGCTTTGAATTGAATTCTGCTGTGAATGAGAAGCCAGTTAAAGAGACTCACAGAGTGATGCAGCAGATACAGAGTGGTAGGAAAGGGGGATTAGCCTGCTAGAGGAATTTTGGATGGATTGAAAGGAGGGAGAGGTGGAAGAGAGGAAGGATAGTTAGTAGGATATTGTAGTAGTCAAGTCAGGTTATTGCAAGGGAGTTGATTAGTTTCTTAGTTATATCAATGTTTAGAAAATTATGTATTTTGAAAATATTATATAGGTGGTGGTGATAGGATGAAGAGAGCAATGGGATGTTGGGGATAAAGGAAAGATTGGAGTCAAATGTAACTCCAAGGCAGTGGACTTAGGATGATGGGGAGATAGTGACACCGTCAACAGTGATAAAAAAAGTCAGAAAGCAGAGTAAAGCTGGAGGGGGGTAATAGAAGGAACACAATCTTGGACATGTTAATCTTTTGTGGTGAGAGGTAATCCAGGGAGAAATGCATGATGAGCAGTAGCTGGTGTGAGAAAGGACAGAAGGGAAGAGAGCAGGGGTGGAGAAGTAGATCTGAGTGTCATCAGCATATTTAAATTGATTTTTGATGTGTTTTGTGCAACTTTTTATTCATGTGTAACAGTTAACCAGCACTCTAAAGTTAAACTATCCCAACGGACTTTAAATTCAATTGAGCTCAAGCGAACGCATTTACTTTCAACTTGTAATATGGGCGCTACTGTTGATGAGTGCAAACACCCATGGTAAACCCCTTATCACTGGTGCACCACTCGTAATCTAGCCCACATTAGGGTATTTCAATGACTGCCCTTTGCAGCAATATGGAGATATGTATGTTTGTATTTTGACTCCAGGAAGAAATTTAGATGTAGACAAGCCAATAAATATGATAGAAGATTAACTCATTAAGGACCAAGGATGTGCCTGGCATGTCCTCAGTGTTTTTAAGCTGTGAATCAATCGTGATTGCTTCCAGCTGCTTTCAGGGTATTGCAGTGATGCCTCGATATTGAGGCATCCTGCAATACCATTTTGTTAGCCACCGATGCAGAGAGAGCCACTCTGTGGCCCTCTCTGCATCAGCCAGAGATGGTGCTGATAGTTGGTAGGTGGGAGCCATAGCAGGGAGGCGGGTGGGCAACCCATCGCTGGAGGCAGTTCCGAATCCTGTTCTCAATTGCGCAAGAGGCCGGGTGCGCACGAGGGGGCATTTAGCGACCTTCTAATTACCAAAAAAGCAATGCCAAAGCCATATATGTCTGCTATTTCTGAACAAAGGGGATCCCAGAGAAGGATACATGTGAAGGGATATTCAGGGATTCTTGACAGATATCAGTGTTACAATATAACTATCGCTAATTTTGAAAAGAAATGGGTTAGAAATAGCAAATTGCTACTTGTATTTATTGCCCTATAACTTGCAAAAAAAGCAAATAACATGTAAACAGTGGGTATTTCTTAACTCAGGACAAAATTTAGAAACTATTTAGCATGGGTGTTTTTTGGTGGTTGTAGATGTGTAACAGATTTTGGGGGTCAAAGTTAGAAAAAGTGTGTTTTTGTCAATTTTTTCATAAAATTTTATAATTTTGTTATAGTAAATTATAAGCTATGAAGAAAATAATGGTATCTTTAGAAAGTTAATTTATTTGTGAGAAAAAACGGTATATAATATGTGTGGGTACAGTTAATGAGTAAGAGAAAAAGTACAGCTAAACACAAACACAGCAGAAATGTAAAAATAGCCCTGGTCCTTAACGGTAAGTAAATTGAAATGTGCTGTGGTTACTAAAGGGTTAAGACAGACTACAGCTAGCAGAATAGTTACATTACTATGTGTGTCCCATTTTTAGGTATAACTTGGGACAAGATATAAAGAGGAAAATACATATATTTACAAAAAATGCTTAATGCAGACATGCATTTTCATAGGATAAGCGGTGAATGTAAAGGGAATTATTGGTATTTCTGAGGGGAAAGTCAGTGCTGAAAATAGCATTGTGTCAGATCTAGCAAACAACACCTGTTCCACCCAATAATTGTTCTACTGTAAAAAAAGACACATGAGTTTTAGAAACACCAGGATATCCAATTTGAAAGTATGTAGGGCTCGCATTTTTGAACAAATTTAGCTGTTCTGCTAATTGTTTCATACTAATAGAGTATTTTGAATAATATTAAACTTCTGGTTTAAACCTCCATTGTAGGATAGATTTCCTACTGTTTTTCTTTGTTCTAATATTTGTAAAATTTGTTTCAATGATTACTTAAAGATTGACTGGCTACATAATAAGATAAAGCAAACTTGTCACGTTGTAAGTGCATCTGTGTGTATTTCTGTTATTGTGTGTTACTACCTTTACATCGATTTCAACTTTGACTAAACTCATAAATAAAGTTTGCTCACATTTAAGTCACTTACTTGACCAAATATGGCACCGGTCAAAGAAGGAGAGGGGGCCCCTATCAATGCTTTAGTAAGGGGTCCCAAAATTTACAGTGGAGGTTCTTAGTGGACGCCAGATTGCAGGGGTCAAGCAAAGAGTTTGAAGACAGGAAGTGTATTTGGAGGTTATAAACATTTTTTTTCCAGGAACTTTAATGTTAGTGGAAGCAGTGATATGGGGAGGTAGTTTGCAGAAGATTTAGGGTCAAGGGAGGGATTTTTGAGTATTGGAATGACCTTTGCATGCTTGAAAGCAGAATGGTAGAAAGGAATAGGTTGAATATGTGAGTAAGAGCAGGAGTGAAGGTGGAAGACAGAGATGGTATTAGATGTGAAGGTATAGGCATCTATTTATCAAGCCGTCAACTTACTTGCATTCAACGGCACCAATACGCTTGCCTAAGATCGCCTAACATTGCTGCCACGGACCTGAATACGTTCTCCAAAATTATCAAAAAAGCTGTCAAAAAAACGCTCACCAAGTACGGTGCGATGAGCAGTGGACTGATGTTAACTAACAGTCATCGATCTCGCTGCTCTTCGGCTTTTTTACAGCTTTTTTGGTACCCTGTCACTAAACACCCACACTATACTATACTGTTTACCCCCTATACCGCTGCTCCTGGACCTCGCCGCAACTCTAATAAATTTATTAACCCCTAAACCGCCACTCCCGGACCCCGCCGCAACTCTAATAAATGTATTAACCAATAAACCACCGCTCACAGACCCTGCCGCAGCTAAATAAAGTGTTTAACCCCTAAACCAACGCACCCGGAGCCCACCGCCACCTACATTATACTTAATAACCCCTAATCTGCCGCCCCCTACACCGCCGCCACCTACATTATATTTATTAACCCCTAATCTTCCGCCCCCTACACCGCCGCCACCTACATTATATTTATAAACCCTAATCTGCCCCCCCTACACCACCGCCACCTACCTAGATTTATTAACCCCTAATCTGCCGCCCCAACGTCGCCGTCCCACTATAATACATTTATTAACCCCTAAACCTAAGTCTAACCCTAACCCTAACACCCCCTAACTTAAATATCATTTAAATAAATCTCAATAAATATTACTATCATTAAATAAATTATTCCTATGTAAAACTAAATACTTACCTGTAAAATAAACCCTAAGATAGCTACAATATAACTAATAGTTACATTGTATCTATCTTAGGTTTTATTTTTATTTTACAGGCAACTTTGTATTTATTTTAACTAGGTAGAATAGTTATTAAATAGTTATTAACTATTTAATAACTTCCTAGTTAAAATAAATACAAATATACCTGTAAAAAAAAACCTAACCTATGTTACAATAACACCTAACACTACACTATAATTAAATAAATTCTCTAAATTAAATACAATTAAATACAATTAAAAAAAATATCTAAAGTACAAAAAAACAAACACTAAATTACAGAAAATAATAAACAAAGTACAAAGCCTAGATTTGGAGTTCGGCGGTAGAAGGGCTGTTAACGCTCCGCTGGCTTTTTTCTGGCCGCACCATAAATTTAACTCTGGTATCGAGAGTTCAAACAAATGCTGCGTTAGGCTCCAAAAAAGGAGCATAGAGCATTTTTACCGCAAATGCAACTCTCGATACCAGAGTTGCTTACGGACGCGGCCAGCCTCAAAAACGTGCTCGTGCACGATTCTCCCATAGGAAACAATGGGACTGTTTGAGCTGAAAAAAAACCTAACACCTGCAAAAAAGCAGCGTTCAGCTCTTAACGCAGCCCCATTGTTTCCTATGGGGAAACACTTCCTACGTCTGCTCCTAACACTCTAACATGTACCCCGAGTCTAAACACCCCTAACCTTACACTTATTAACCCCTAATCTGCCGCCCCCCGCTATCGCTGACACCTGCATATTTTTTTTAACCCCTAATCTGCCGCTCCGTAAACCGCCGCAACCTACGTTATCCCTATGTACCCCTAATCTGCTGCCCTAACATCGCCGACCCCTATATTATATTTATTAACCCCTAATCTGCCCCCCTCAACGTCGCCGACACCTGCCTACACTTATTAACCCCTAATCTGCCGAGCGGACCTGAACGCTACTATAATAAAGTTATTAACCCCTAATCCGCCTCACTAACCCTATCATAAATAGTATTAACCCCTAATCTGCCCTCCCTAACATCACCGACACCTACCTTCAATTATTAACCCCTAATCTGCTGAGCGGACCTCACCGCTATTCTAAAAAATGTATTAACCCCTAAAGCTAAGTCTAACCCTAACACTAACACCCCCCTAACTTAAATATAATTTACATCTAACGAAATAAATTAACTCTTATTAAATAACTTATTCCTATTTAAAGCTAAATACTTACCTGTAAAATAAATCCTAATATAGCTACAATATAAATTATAATTATATTATAGCTATTTTAGGATTAATATTTATTTTACAGGCAACTTTGTAATTATTTTAACCAGGTACAATAGCTATTAAATAGTTAAGAACTATTTAATAGTTACCTAGTTAAAATAATAACAAATTTACCTGTAAAATAAATCCTAACCTAAGATATAATTAAACCTAACACTACCCTATCAATAAATTAATTAAATAAACTACCTACAATTACCTACAATTAACCTAACACTACACTATCAATAAATTAATTAAACACAATTCCTACAAATAAATACAATTAAATAAACTAGCTAAAGTACAAAAAATAAAAAAGAACTAAGTTACAAAAAATAAAAAAATATTTACAAACATAAGAAAAATATTACAACAATTTTAAACTAATTACACCTACTCTAAGCCCCCTAATAAAATAACAAAGCCCCCCAAAATAAAAAATTCCCTACCCTATTCTAAATTAAAAAAAGTTACAAGCTCTTTTACCTTACCAGCCCTGAACAGGGCCCTTTGCGGGGCATGCCCCAAGAATTTCAGCTCTTTTGCCTGTAAAAAAAAACATACAATACCCCCCCCCAACATTACAACCCACCACCCACATACCCCTAATCTAACCCAAACCCCCCTTAAAGAAACCTAACACTAAGCCCCTGAAGATCTTCCTACCTTGTCTTCACCATCCAGGTATCACCGATCCGTCCTGGCTCCAACATCTTCATCCAACCCAAGCGGGGTTTGGCGATCCATCATCCGGTGGCTGAAGAGGTCCAGAAGAGGCTCCAAAATCTTCCTCCTATCCGGCAAGAAGAGGACATCCGGACCGGCAAACATCTTCTCCAAGCGGCATCTTCGATCTTCTTCCATCCGGTGCGGAGCGGGTCCATCTTGAAGCAGGCGACGCGGATCCATCCTCTTCTTCTGTTGTCTCCCGACTAATGACGGTTCCTTTAAGGGACGTCATCCAAGATGGCGTCCCTCGAATTCCGATTGGCTGATAGGATTCTATCAGCCAATCGGAATTAAGGTAGGAATTTTCTGATTGGCTGATGGAATCAGCCAATCAGAATCAAGTTCAATCCGATTGGCTGATCCAATCAGCCAATCAGATTGAGCTCGCATTCTATTGGCTGTTCCGATCAGCCAATAGAATGCGAGCTCAATCTGATTGGCTGATTGGATCAGCCAATCGGATTGAACTTGATTCTGATTGGCTGATTCCATCAGCCAATCAGAAAATTCCTACCTTAATTCCGATTGGCTGATAGAATCCTATCAGCCAATCGGAATTTGAGGGACGCCATCTTGGATGACGTCCCTTAAAGGAACCGTCATTAGTCGGGAGACAACGGAAGAAGAGGATGGATCCGCGTCGCCTGCTTCAAGATGGACCCGCTCCGCACCGGATGGAAGAAGATCGAAGATGCCGCTTGGAGAAGATGTTTGCCGGTCCGGATGTCCTCTTCTTGCCGGATAGGAGGAAGACTTTGGAGCCTCTGGACCTCTTCAGCCACCGGATGATGGATCGCCAAACCCCGCTTGGGTTGGATGAAGATGTTGGAGCCAGGACGGATCGGTGATACCTGGATGGTGAAGACAAGGTAGGAAGATCTTCAGGGGCTTAGTGTTAGGTTTCTTTAAGGGGGGTTTGGGTTAGATTAGGGGTATGTGGGTGGTGGGTTGTAATGTTGGGGGGGGGGTATTGTATGTTTTTTTTTACAGGCAAAAGAGCTGAAATTCTTGGGGCATGCCCCGCAAAGGGCCCTGTTCAGGGCTGGTAAGGTAAAAGAGCTTGTAACTTTTTTAATTTAGAATAGGGTAGGGAATTTTTTATTTTGGGGGGCTTTGTTATTTTATTAGGGGGCTTAGAGTAGGTGTAATTAGTTTAAAATTGTTGTAATATTTTTCTTATGTTTGTAAATATTTTTTTATTTTTTGTAACTTAGTTCTTTTTTATTTTTTGTACTTTAGCTAGTTTATTTAATTGTATTTATTTGTAGGAATTGTGTTTAATTAATTTATTGATAGTGTAGTGTTAGGTTAATTGTAGGTAATTGTAGGTAGTTTATTTAATTAATTTATTGATAGGGTAGTGTAAGGTTTAATTATATCTTAGGTTAGGATTTATTTTACAGGTAATTTTGTTATTATTTTAACTAGGTAACTATTAAATAGTTCTTAACTATTTAATAGCTATTGTACCTGGTTAAAATAATTACAAAGTTGCCTGTAAAATAAATATTAATCCTAAAATAGCTATAATATAATTATAATTTATATTGTAGCTATATTAGGATTTATTTTACAGGTAAGTATTTAGCTTTAAATAGGAATCATTTATTTAATAAGAGTTAATTTATTTCGTTAGATGTAAATTATATTTAAGTTAGGGGGATGTTAGTGTTAGGGTTAGACTTAGCTTTAGGGGTTAATCCATTTATTATAGTAGCGATGAGCTCCGGTCGTCAGATTAGGGGTTAATAATTGAAGGTAGGTGTCGGCGATGTTAGGGAGGGCAGATTAGGGGTTAATACTATTTATGATAGGGTTAGTGAGGCGGGTTAGGGGTTAATAACTTTATTATAGTAGCGGTGCGGTCCGCTCGGCAGATTAGGGGTTAATAAGTGTAGGCAGGTAGAGGCGACGTTGAGGGGGGCAGATTAGGGGTTAATAAATATAATATAGGGGTCAGCAGATTAGGGGTACATAGGGATAACGTAGGTGGCGGCGCTTTGCGGTCGGCAGATTAGGGGTTAATTATTTTAAGTAGCTGGCGGCAACATTGTGGGGGGCAGGTTAGGGGTTAATAAATGTAATACAGGGGTCGGCGGGGTTAGGGGCAGCAGATTAGGGGTACATAAGTATAACGTAGGTGGCGGTCGGCAGATTAGGGGTTAAAATATTTTAATCGAGTGGCGGCGATGTGGGGGGAGCTCGGTTTAGGGGTACATAGGTAGTTTATGGGTGTTAGTGTACTTTAGGGTACAGTAGTTAAGAGCTTTATAAACCGGCGTTAGCCCAGAAAGCTCTTAACTCCTGCTATTTTCAGGCGGCTGGAGTTTTGTCGTTAGAGCTCTAACGCTCACTTCAGAAATTACTCTAAATACCGGCGTTAGGAAGATCCCATTGAAAAGATAGGATACGCAAATGGCGTAGGGGGATCTGCGGTATGGAAAAGTCGCGGCTGAAAAGTGAGCGTTAGACCCTTTAATCACTGACTCCAAATACCAGCGGGCGGCCAAAACCAGCGTTAGGAGCCTCTAACGCTGGTTTTGACGGCTACCGCCGAACTCCAAATCTAGGCCCAAGATTTTTAAACTAATTACATCTAATCTAATCCCCCTAACAAAATAAAAAAGCCCCCAAAATAAAAAAAGCCCTACCCTACACTAAATTACAAATAGCCCTTAAAAGGGCCTTTTGCGGGGCATTGCCCCCAAAGTAATCAGCTCTTTTACTTGTAAAAAAAAAATTACAACCCCCACAAGATTAAACCCACCACCCACACAACCAACCCTACTCTAAAACCCACCCAATCCCCCTTTAAAAAAAACCTAACACTAACCCCTTGAAGATCTCCCTACCTTGAGAAGTCTTCACCCAACCGGGCCGAAGTCCTCAACGAAGCTGGCAGAAGTGGTCCTCCAGATGGGCAGAAGTGGTCCTCCAGACGGGCAGAAGTCTTCATCCAGGCGGCATCTTCTATCTTCAGCCATCTGGCGCGGAGCGGGTCCATCTTCAAGACATCCGACTCAGAACATCCTTTTCATCCGGAGTCTTCTTCAACAATGACGGTTCCTTTAATTGACGTCATCCAAGATGGCTTCCCTTCAATTTCGATTGGCTGATAGAATTCTATCAGCCAATCAGAATTAAGGTTGGAAAAATCCTATTGGCTGATGCAATCAGCCAATAGGATTGAAGTTCAATCCTATTGGCTGATGCAATCAGCCAATAGGATTGAAGTTCAATCCTATTGGCTGATCCAATCAGCCAATAAGATTAAGCTCGCATTCTATTGGCTGTTCCAATCAGCCAATAGAATGCAAACTCAATCCTATTGGTTGATTGGATCAGCCAATAGGATTGAACTTCAATCCTATTGGCTGATTGCATCAGCTAATAGGATTTTTCCAACCTTAATTCCAATTGGCTGATAGAATTCTATCAGCCAATTGGAATTGAAGGGACGCCATCTTGGATGACGTCACTTAAAGGAACCGTCATTAATGAAGAAGAATCCGGATGAAGAGGATGCTCTGCGTCGGATGTCTTGAAGATGGACCTTCTTGGCACCGGATGCATGAAGATAGAAGTTGCCGCCTGGATGAAGACTTCTACCCGTCTGGAGGAGCACTTCTGCCCGTCTGGAGGACAACTTCTGCCGGCTTTGTTGAGGACTTCGGCCCGGTTGGGTGAAGACTTCTCAAGGTAGGGTGATCTTCAAGGGGTTAGTGTTAGGTTTTTTTAATGGGGGATTGGTGGGTTTTAGAGTAGGGTTGGTTGTGTGGGTGGTGGGTTTTAATGTTGGGGAGTATGTAATTTTTTTTACAGGTAAAAAAGCTGATTACTTTGGGGCAATACCCCACAAAAGGCCCTTTTAAGGGCTATTTGTAATTTAGTGTAGGGTAGGGCTTTTTATTTTGGGGGGGCTTTTTTATTTTGTTAGGGGGATTAGATTAGGTGTAATTAGTTTAAAAATCTTGTATTTTGTTTATTATTTTCTGTAATTTAGTGGGGGGTTTTTTTTGTACTTTAGATAATTTTGTTAATTGTATTTAATTGTATTTAGTTTAGGGAATTTATTTAATTATAGTGTAGTGTTAGGTGTAATTGTAACTTAGGTTAGGCTTTATTTTACAGGTTTATTTGTATTTATTTTAACTAGGAAGTTATTAAAAAGTTAATAACTATTTAATAACTATTCAACCTAGTTAAAATAAATACAAACTTGCCTGTAAAATAAAAATAAACCCTAAGATAGATACAATGTAACTATTAGTTATATTGTAGCTATCTTAGGGTTTATTTTACAGGTAAGTATTTATTTTTAAATAAGAATAATTTATTTAATGATAGTAATATTTATTTAAATTTATTTAAATTATATTTAAGTTAGGGGGTTAGGGTTAGACTTAGGTTTAGGGGTTAATAAATTTATTATAGTGGTGGCGACGTTGGGGGCGGCAGATTAGGGGTTAATAAGTATAATGTAGGTGGCGGCGGTGTAGGGGCAGCAGATTAGGGGTTAATAAGTATAATGTAGGTGGCGGTGGGCTCCAGGAGCGGCGGTTTAGCGGTTAATAAGCTTATTTAGTTGCGACGGGGTCCGGGAGCAGCGGGATAGGGGTTAATAACTTTTATTTAGGTGGCGGCGGTGTAGGGATGGCAGATTAGGGGTTAATAAGTATAATGTAGGTAGCGGCGGTGTAGGGGGGGCAGATTAGGGGTGTTTAGACTCGGGGTACATGTTAGGGTGTTAGGTGTAAACGTTCCCATAGGAATCAATGGGATATCGGGCAGCAGCGAACAGAAGCTTTCGCTGCTTTCAGACTCCCATTGATTCCTATGGCATCCGCCGCCTCCAGTGCGGCGGATTAAAAACCAGGTACGCTGGGCCGGAATAGTGGCGAGCGTACCTGGTAGTTATTTGATAACTAACAAAAGTAGTCATATTGTGCCGAACTTGCATTCGGAACATCTGTAATGACGTAACCATCGATCTGTGTCGGACTGAGTCCGGTGGATAGTATGTTACATCATAAATTTCTACTTTTGCCAGTCTGTAGGGTTTGATAATTAAGGGGAATCAAGCTCGCCACAAATACGCTGCAGAATTCCAGCGTATTTGCGGTTGACAGCTTGATAAATAGATGCCATAGGGTAGAGCGGGCAGTAGAGAAGAGTCATTTAGGGTTGAAAGAAAAAGTAGATATAATAACAGAGGAGTAGGTTTGCTTGGCTAAGTGAAGGGCAGATGTACAGGGAGTGCAGAATTATTAGGCAAGTTGTATTTTTGAGGATTAATTTTATTATTGAACAACAACCATGTTCTCAATGAACCCAAAAAACTCATTAATATCAAAGCTGAATAGTTTTGGAAGTAGTTTTTAGTTTGTTTTTAGTTATAGCTATTTTAGGGGGATATCTGTGTGTGCAGGTGACTATTACTGTGCATAATTATTAGGCAACTTAACAAAAAACAAATATATACCCATTTCAATTATTTATTTTTACCAGTGAAACCAATATAACATCTCAACATTCACAAATATACATTTCTGACATTCAAAAACAAAACAAAAACAAATCAGTGACCAATATAGCCACCTTTCTTTGCAAGGACACTCAAAAGCCTGCCACCCATGGATTCTGTCAGTGTTTTGATCTGTTCACCATCAACATTGCGTGCAGCAGCAACCACAGCCTCCCAGACAGTGTTCAGAGAGGTGTACTGTTTTCCCTCCTTGTAAATCTCACATTTGATGATGGATCACAGGTTCTCAATGGGGTTCAGATCAGGTGAACAAGGAGGCCATGTCATTCTTCTTTTATACCCTTTCTTGCTAGCCACGCTGTGGAGTACTTGGACGCGTGTGATGGAGCATTGTCCTGCATGAAAATCATGTTTTTCTTGAAGGTTGCAGACTTCTTCCTGTACCACTGCTTGAAGAAGGTGTCTTCCAGAAACTGGCAGTAGGACTGGGAGTTGAGCTTGACTCCATCTTCAACCCGAAAAGGCCCCACAAGCTCATCTTTGATGATACCAGCCCAAACCAGTACTCCACCTCCACCTTGCTGGCGTCTGAGTCGGACTGGAGCTCTCTGCCCTTTACCAATCCAGCCACGGGCCCATCCATCTGGCCCATCAAGACTCACTATCATTTCATCAGTCCATAAAACCTTAGAAAAATCAGTCTTGAGATATTTCTTGGCCCAGTCTTGACGTTTCAGCTTGTGTGTCTTGTTCAGTGGTGGTCGTCTTTCAGCCTTTCTTACCTTGGCCATGTCTCTGAGTATTGCACACCTTGTGCTTTTGGGCACTCCAGTGATGTTGCAGCTCTGAAATATGGCCAAACTGGTGGCAAGTGGCATCTTGGCAGCTGCACGCTTGACTTTTCTCAGTTCATGGGCAGTTATTTTGCGCCTTGGTTTTTCCACACGCTTCTTGCGACCCTGTTGACTATTTTGAATGAAACGCTTGATTGTTCGATGATCACGCTTCAGAAGCTTTGCAATTTTAAGAGTGCTGCATCCCTCTGCAAGATATCTCACTATTTTTGACTTTTCTGAGCCTGTCAAGTCCTTCTTTTGACCCATTTTGCCAAAGGAAAGGAAGTTGCCTAATAATTATGCACACCTGATATAGGGTGTTGATGTCATTAGACCACACCCCTTCTCATTACAGAGATGCACATCACCTAATATGCTTAATTGGTAGTAGGCTTTCGAGCCTATACAGCTTGGAGTAAGACAACATGCATAAAGAGGATGATGTGGTCAAAATACTCATTTGCCTAATAATTCTGCACTCCCTGTATATGAATGAAGAATTAACTTATAGTGGGTTAAATCGGGTTCAGAGCACGATTTTCTCCAGACGCACTCAGCAGTACGGGAGCTTATTTGCAAGCAGCATGTTTGCTGAGAGTGCCAGGGCTTTAACTGACAGTGTGAGGTTAAAGGTGGTTGGGGTGAAGTAAGAGTGTTTAGTGCAGAGGAGAAAGTGTTGTTATAGTGGGCTATAGGAAAATCAGGGCAAGTTATAGTGAAAGCGCGAGAGAGGAGATGTTGAATACGTTTGGAATATTGGAGAGGATCCATAGCTTGCAGATTTCTGTGGGGGCAAGATGGAGAAGTGGGTTAAGCCGATACACTAAGATTATGGGTGAGCAGGTGGTGGTCTGAAATGGGAAATGGGCATATTTTATCTGCAAGTTTCTCTGAGCTCTTAAGCGCTTGACATTAATGTTTTTTAATTGTCACTAAACTTCACCAACTCATTTTAACTGTTTTATAACTAAGATTATACTTTCTATAATTATATATACATTTTAAAGTAAAATTAATGGTTTAAGACAAAGCGCAGGAGAGTACTGAATTAGCTAGCAATGGGTTGAGATCTCAATCCCATAGAGCACCTGTGGAGAGATTTCAAAACAGCAGTTTGGAAAAGGAACCCACACAGTCAAGACATCCAGAGCCTGAAGCAGCAAAGCAAACCCAAAACATCAGTGAACCTCCACCATGTTTGACTGTAGGGACTGTATTCTTTTTTTTTAAAAGCCTAATTTCTTTTTCTGAAAACAGTAGAATGATGGGCTTTGCCAAGAAGCTGTAATTTTGTTTCGTCTTTCCATAGCACATTCTCCCAAAAAGATTTTGGCTTCCTGAGATAGGCTTTGACAAACTCCAATCTGGCTTTTTTATGTTTCTGTGTCAGCAGTGGAGTCTTCCTGGGTCTCCTACCATAGCATTCCTTTTAATTCAGATGTCAACGTATAGTGTGAGCTGACATTTTTGTACCCTGTGCCTGAAGGTCAGCTTGAATTTGTCTAGCAGTTGATCGAGGTTCTTTATCCACCATTTGAACAATCCTTTGTTGCAAATCTTTGATCCATTTTTATCTTTCTTTCACGTCCAGGGAGATTAGCTTCAATGGCATGGGCTGTAAACTTCTTGACAATGTTGCGCACAGTGGACACAGGAACATTAAGATCTCTGGAGATGGCTTGTAACCTTGAGATTGTCCATGCTTTTCTACAATTTTTTATCTCAAATTTTTTGCTGCACTTTCTCTTCCCCATGCTCAGTGTGGCACACAGAGACACACAACAGAAAGGTTAAGTACATTTTTCACCATTTTAACTGGTTGCTGTGTGATTTCTTTATTGTCAGCACCTGTTAATTGATACACGTGAGTTTAATTACAAATTACAGGAGCATCACAAACTTGGAATGCAATTATTTCTTACAATTTTGAGAAGGTGCAAATAATTTTGTCCAGTCCATTTTTGCTGTTTTGTGAGGAATGTGTCAGATTTGGCTTTTTTTTCTCTACTTTTTTTGTCATACCAATACAAACAAAAGAAATAAACATGAGAATGCCAAAACATTTTTAATTGCAAAACTTTTCTGGGTGAAGTGATGCATTATCTGACCAATATTTTTGCCCATGACTGTATTATATAAAAACATGGAAGGGAACTGCACTCCAAGACCGGACCAGGTACACATCCTGTGACTCAGCAACATCCAGCCCTGGGTGCTAAATAGCACTCCAAAAAAGTTGTGATGTCACCAGAGCCACAGGCAGTTAACCCCAGTCTGGAATGGGTGCAAGAAACAAGGGAGATTACAAACAAAAAGTAATACAACACATAGAAACACCCAGCACTCACCAGCTAGCACACAGCTAAGATAAAATCACAACTGGAAAAGTTAGTTACCGCATCTGGCCAAATGGGAAAGCTCAGGCACCACGTCAAGGTCCTTTCCACTGCCTGAGTCCCTAACACAGCCACACCATCATGTGAGCTCACAAAGCCAAACAGACTGAGAACAAAGAAGGGGTGTACAGGTGGATGTAATCACCCAGAGAAAATACAAAACATGGAAGGGAACTGCACTCCAAGACCGGACCAGGTACACATCCTGTGACTCAGCAACATCCAGCCCTGGGTGCTAAATAGCACTCCAAAAAAGCTGTGATGTCACCAGAGCCACAGGCAGTTAACCCCACTCTGGAAAGGGTGCAAGAAACAAGGGGGATTACAAACAAAAAGTAATACAACACATAGAAACACCCAGCACTCACCAGCTAGCTCACAGCTAAGATAAAATCACAACTGGAAAGGTTAGTTACCGCATCTGGCCAAATGGGAAAGCTCAGGCACCACGTCAAGGTCCTTTCCACTGCCTGAGTCTCTAACACAGCCACACCATCATGCTAGCTCACAAAGCCAAACAGACTGAGAACAAAGAAGGGGTGCACAGGTGGATGTAATCACCCAGAGAAAATACAAAACATGGAAGGGAACTGCACTCCAAGACCGGACCAGGTACACATCCTGTGACTCAGCAACATCCAGCCCTGGGTGCTAAATAGCACTCCAAAAAAGCTGTGATGTCACCAGAGCCACAGGCAGTTAACCCCAGTCTGGAATGGGTGCAAGAAACAAGGGGGATTACAAACAAAAAGTTAAACAACATATAGAAACACCCAGCACTCACCAGCTAGCTCACAGCTAAGATAAAATCACAACTGGAAAGGTTAGTTACCGCATCTGGCCAAATGGGAAAGCTCAGGCACCACGTCAAGGTCCTTTCCACTGCCTGAGTCCCTAACACAGCCACACCGTCATGCGAGCTCACAAAGCCAAACAGACTGAGAACAAAGAAGGGGTGCACAGGTGGATGTAATCACCCAGAGAAAATACAAAACATGGAAGGGAACTGCACTCCAAGACCGGGCCAGGTACACATCCTGTGACTCAGCAACATCCAGCCCTGGGTGCTAAATAGCACTCCAAAAAAGCTGTGATGTCACCAGAGCCACAGGCAGTTAACCCCAGTCCAGAATGGGTGCAAGAATCAAGGGGGGTTACAAACAAAAAGTAATACAACACATAGAAACACCCAGCACTCACCAGCTAGCTCACAGCTAAGATAAAATCACAACTGGAAAGGTTAGTTACCGCATCTGGCCAAATGGGAAAGCTCAGGCACCACGTCAAGGTCCTTTCCACTGCCTGAGTCCCTAACACAGCCACACCATCATGCTGGCGGGCGGGTGGGCAGCCCATCGCTGGAGGCAGTTCCGAATCCTGTTCTCAAGTGCACAAGAAGCCGGGAGCGTGTGAGGGGGCATTTAGCGACCTTCTAATTACCAAAAAGCAATGCCAAAGCCATATTTGTCTGCTATTTCTAAACAAAGGGGATCCCAGAGAAGGATACATGTGAAGGGATATTCAGGGATTCCTGACAGATATCAGTGTTACAATATAACTATCACTAATTTTGAAAAGAAATGGTTTAGAAATAGCAAATTGCAACTTGTATTTATTGCCCTATAACTTGCAAAAAAAGCGAAGAACATGTAAACATTGGGTATTTCTTAACTCAGGACAACATTTAGAAACTATTTAGCATGGGTGTTATTTAGTGGTTGTAGATGTGTTACAGATTTGGGGGTCAAAGTTAGAAAAAGTGTGTTTTTGTCAATTTTTTCAGCAATTTTTATAATTTTGTAATAGTAAATTATAAGATATTAATGAAAATAATGATATATTTAGAAAGTTAATTTAATGGTGAGAAAAAATGGTATATAATATGTGTGGGTACAGTTAATGAGTAAGAGGAAAAGTACAGTTAAACACAAACATGGAAGAAATGTAAAAATAGCCCTGGTCCTTAACGGTAAGTAAATTGAAAAGTGCTGTGGTTACTAAAGGGTTAAGAGAGACTACAGCTAGCAGAATAGTTACATTACTATGTGCATCCCATTTTTAGGTATAACTTGGGACAAGATATAAAGAGGAAAATACATATATTTACAAAAAATGCTTAATGCAGACATGCATTTTCATAGGATAAGCGGTGAATGTAAAGGGAATTATTGGTATTTCTGAGGCGAAAGTCAGTGCTGAAAATAGCATTGTGTCAGATCTAGCAAACAACACCTGTTCCACCCAATAATTGTTCTACTGTAAAAAAAGACACATGAGTTTTAGAAACACCAGGATATCCAATTTGAACAAATTTAGATGTTCTGCTAATTGTTTCATACTAATAGAGTGTTTTGAATAATATTAAAGGAATGAACTTCTGGTTTAAACCTCCATTGTAGGATAGATTTCCTACTGTTTTTCTTTGTTCTAATATTTGTAAAATTTGTATCAATGATTACTTAAAGGGCCATAATACCCAAATGTTTAAACACTTGAAAGTGATGCAGCATAGCTGTAAAAAGCTGACTAGAAAATATCTCCTGAACATCTCTATGTAAAAAAGAAAGATATTTTACCTCAAAAGTTCCTCAGTAGCCACCTCCCATTGTAAAGGATTTCTAAGCAGCATTTTAGTGTGTCTGTCCTGGGACATCTGAAGGGATGAGCATCGTGAACTCTCATATTATTTCACCAATCAGGTAAAGGAAGCTTACTATGAAATCTCATGAGAGTTAAGTGAAATCTCATGAGATCACAGTAAGAGTTCATGACCTCAGCACTGCTGATGCTGATTGGCTGCTGTTCATTTCTTCATTTTTTTTTTATTTTTACCTGCAGCTGGGAGCAGGTGAAGTATAACTTTTTACACAGAACTTACTCTGCTGAGCTGAGTAAATTGTGAGGTAAAATATTTTCCTTTTTTACATAGAGATGCTCAGGTGATATTTTCCTGTCAGCTTTTTACAGTTATACTGCATCAGTTTCAAGTGATTTAGCATATGAGTATTATGTCCATTTAAAGACTGACTGGCTACATAATAAGATAAAACAATAGGTTACGAGCAACCGGTCTCATCTTGTCACTTGTAAGTGCATCTGTGTGTATTTCTGTTATTGTGTGTTACTACCTTTACATCGATTTCAACTTTGACTAAATTCATAAATAAAGTTTGCTCACATTTAAGTCACTTACTTGACCAAATATGGCACCGGTCAAAGAAGGAGAGGGGGCCCCTATCAATGCTTTAGTAAGGGGTCCCAAAATGTACAGTGGAGGTTTTTAGTGGACGCCAGATTGCAGGGGTCAAGCAAAGAGTTGGAAGACAGGAAGTGTATTAGGAGGTTATAAACATTGTTTTCCAGGAATTTTAATGTTAGTGGAAGCAGTGATATGGGGTGGTAGTTTGCAGAAGAATTAGGGTCAAGGGAGGGATTTTTGAGTATTGGAATGACCTTTGCATGCTTGAAAGCAGATGGGAATAAACTGGTAGAAAGGAATAGGTTGAATATGTGAGTAAGAGCAGGAGTGAAGGTGGAAGACAGAGATGGTATTAGATGTGAAAGTATAGGGTCGAGCGGGCAGTAGAGAAGAGTCGTTTAGGGTTGGAAGAAAAAGTAGATATAATAAAATAAAAGAGGAGTAGGTTTGCTTGGCTAAGTGAAGGGCAGATGTATATGAATGAAGAATGAACTTATAGTGGGTTAAATCAGGTTCAGAGCACAATTTTCTCCAGACACACTCAGCAGTACAGGAGCTTATTTGCAAGTAGCGTGTTTGCTGAGAGTGCCAGGGCTTTAACTGACAGTGTGAGGTTAAGGGTAGTTGGGGTGAAGCAAGAGTTTCTAGTGCAGAGGAGAAAGTGTTGTTATAGTGGGCTAGAAGAAAATCAGGGCAAGTTATAGTGAAAGCGCGAGAGAGGAGATGTTGAATACGTTTGGAATATTGGAGAGGATCCATAGCGTGCAGATTTCTGTGGGGGCAAGATGGAGAAGTGGGTTAAGCCGATACACTAAGATTATGGGTGAGCAGGTGGTGGTCTGAAATGGGAAAGGGGCATATTTTATCTGCAAGTTTCTCTGAGCTCTTAAACGCTTGACATCAATGTTTTTAAATTGTCACTAAACTTCAACTCATTTTAACTGTTTTATAACTAAGATTATACTTTCTATAATTATATATACATTTTAAAGTATAATGAATAAATACTTTGCTGTCAAATAAATATGTTTTCAAAATTTTATTAAGATGTCAGTTATTTCAGTCTTTGAAAAAGATTGAAAAAACATTAGTGTTCTTTCATGTCTCTACAGTTGATTATCTTCTGCTTGTTAATTGGTTCATACAATTTATAAAAAGATTTTTTTTATTTATGTCACTAAAGTGGCTGTCACTTTATACTTACTCTGTCTTCTATCTTACAGTAATCAAAGCCACACAGAGCTCTAAATCTATTAATAAAGTGTGCTAAAATTGTAAGAAACTATTACTTTGTGACTGCTATGGTAATTCAAATTAAACAACTTATGTCATCCTTCCATTTTCTATATATTTTAAAAGGTGAAGTGTGCTAAGAACATCTAAAAGGATATTCTAATACTGCTATGAGTGACACTTATGCAAGATATTCTAATAAAACAAATTAATATAATTTTCTATGGCAGAGAACATTTCAATTAGTATAAATTATTTAGTGCTAGATTACAAGTGTAGCACTATCGTTTGTGTGTGAGCACTATCTGGTTTTGCGTGGCTGCTTGCGTGCAAGTTAAATTCTGCTCATATTACAAGTTGAAAGAAAAATGTGAATGCATGAGCGCAATCACAATATATGCTAGAATGATTACCATGACTTCAGAGATTTGATTAACTGTTACACATGAATAAAAAGTGTCACAAAACACATAAAAAAAAAAGTACAGTTACACTATCTAATAAAAGATATGAGGTCTCAGTTGTTAGAAAGAAAAAAAAGGAATGCAAAGGGCTCTGACATAGAGATACATACAAGGCTAAATATCTATATATATATATACAGTCATGGCCAAAAATATTGGCACCCCTGCATTTCTGTCAGATAATGCACCATTTTGCCCAGAAAATTGTTCTCATGTTCTTTCCCTTTGTTTGTATTGCTATGACACAAAAAAGTGGAGAAAGAAAATCCAAATCTGACACATTCCACACAAAACTCCAAAAATGGACTGAACAAAATTATTGGCACCCTCAATTTAATATTTGGTAGCACACCCCTTGGAAAAAATAACTGAAATCAATTGCTGCCTGTAACCATCAATGAGTTTCTTACACCTCTCTACTGGAATTTTCGATCACTCTTCTTTTGCCAACTGCTCCAGGTCTCTAAGATTGGAAGGGTTCCTTTTCACAACTGCTGTTTTGAGATCTCTCCACAGGTGCTCTATGGGATTGAGAGCTCAACTCATTGCTAGCTAATTTAGTACTCTCCTGCGCTTTGTCTTAAATCATTTCTGGGTGCTTTTTGACGTTTGCTTTGGGTCATTGTCCTGCTGTAAGATCTATGACCTCTGACGGAGACCCTACATTGCACCACATAATTCTTTGGTAGTCTTCAGATTTTGTAATGCCATGCACACAGTCAAGACATCCACAGCCTGAAGCAGCAAAGCAAACCCAAAACATCAGTGAACCTCCACCATGTTTGATCGTAGGGACTGTATTCTTTTTTTTAAAAAGCCTAATTTCTTTTTCTGAAAACAGTAGAATGATGGGCTTTGCCAAGAAGCTGTAATTTTGTTTCGTCTTTCCATAGCACATTCTCTCAAAAAGATTTTGGCTTCCTGAGGTAGGCTTTGGCAAACTCCAATCTGGCTTTTTTATGTTTCTGTGTCAGCAGTGGAGTCTTCCTGGGTCTCCTACCATAGCGTCCCTTTTTATTCAGATGGTGTAATATCTCACAAGGAGATGAGAAGGCGCGCTGTTATAAATATATAAGATATGCAAATGCAAATTGTGATATGAACCCTAAAAAATAATAAAAGGTCCCACAGATAGTTACTCCGTCCTTGTCGAGTGTGTCTTACTCGGTTATCGGCTCTGGAATGAATAATGGCAGTCCTGTATTGGTCCGGTGATCTTGTTCGTCAAAGGTTCCTGTGTAGGCAGCTCCTCTTGTTCCCAGAGAGCAGGGATATAACTGTTTAGAAAAAGAGATGGAGAGGGCGCCACATAGCGTAATATTGTTTCAAAAGGGATAATACAACAAGCAGAGTGGTAATGCGCTTACCGGAGACTGTGGTACTGTGCTGTGACCAGTACTAAATCGCCTGCTAGCACTTTAGTCAGTGGCTAGTACACTGTCAGATACGATTCCTCCCGGGGCTTTCTCCTGGGGACAGGGAATTGTGCTGTAGGCGTTTCTAGGTTCAGCAACTATAGTATATTGCTCAATTGGGTTTGTTCCATAAAAAAGGTGCACAACTTCCAAAGTTTAAAAGAATTTCAAATAGGCTTTATTATAACGCGTTTCTCAACCGCCAAGGGTCGTTTCTTCAGATACCAAAGCGAATAAAATATATTACAAATCTTGACATTTTATACACATTTGTATGAATAAAAAGGAAGTTGTCACAAAAGTTTCAAACCAATGAAAAACATTTCAAGACTCAACTGAAAAGCCAAACAAAAGGCTTGACAGGTGTTACAATTAGTGTGAATTTAAACAGCATTGGAAGGTCATGATTATTTAAAATTGAATCAGCTGTGAACTTCAGCTAGAAAAAAGGCTTAGATTTGCCAGCATAGCATGTCAAAAAGAAAAAAAAAAAAACAAAAGAAAAGAGTATAACCACAATTCTGAGGCTTCAAATTGAAATTGTGGGGGAAATGTAAATTATTTTTAAAAACATGTGATGCACAAAATTGCACCTGTAAAATGAAATGGAATAAAATAAAATAAAATGAAATAAAATGAAATAAAGGACATTACATGGTCAATTGTGAATGATGATGTGTCTGAAAACTGTGTTGTATGTTTAAATGGATATTTGCAACAGGCAATAAAAAAGAAATATATCCACGCTTTAGTTCTAAATAATAATGCTAAATGTAAACTTGTATATGAATTGTGTATGAAATAATCTCAATGAGCAACCATTGTGTATATACATAAAAAATAATAAAATAAAATGAAATGAAATAAAAGCCAGGCTTGATCCATTGTGAATAATGATATATCTGAGACCGTATTGTATGTTTAAAGGGACATTTGCAACAAGAAGTATATCTGCGCTTTGTATATTTTGATTCTAAGTGATAAGGCTAAAATGTAAACTTGTATATGAATTATGCATGGAATAATATCAGTTGGCAACTATTATGTAATGGAATATGAAAACATGATAGTGCTGAAATCTGTGTATTGAATGTTAACAGTGTAATTCATAGGCATCTTTTATTGGATGCTATTTATGCATAGTGCCTGAAACTACTCTCCATTTTATTTTTGGACTGGCCATTATGGAAAGAACTATAATAAATTCTTGAGTATCATATCTCTTAAAACTTTTCTAAGAAAATATTTATGCATAGTGCCTAAAACTACTCTCCATTTTATTTTTGGACTGGCCATTATGAAAAGAACTATAATAAAATCATGAGTATCATATCTCTTAAAACTTTTCTAAGAAAATATTTGATACTTCTTCAAATGATTTTGCATTTGTGACCTCAATAGATGTGAGGAACGGTAATATTCAAATAATTGAACATGAAAGTTCGAAATGGATATTCATCTTGGTTATTTGTATTTAACCTATGGTAGTGTTCTAGTGCAGTAAACAAATGTCAGTGTATATCTAAGATTATTTGGACAAATTCGTTAAATAATCACCTATGTAAAAATGGTTGCGGTGTTGGTGTTCATGGGGATATAGGTGAATTGTATAAATGTTGTCGGAGAAGTAGTTGTAATGTGTGCAAATTTCTGATTTATGTAATGGTATTTGAAAGATAATATTAAAAGATGTGTATTTGGAATGTATGTAGCATATATATGAAAGATAAACAGAACTTGATATTGTTGATGAGAATGGTGTGTATGCATGTGTTATAAGACATTATGTGGATATGTATCATGTGTTTACAATATGTGTAACAAATAATATTGTTGTGTATTGGTATGTATAAATGATGTGGATATGAATTGGTATGTAGAAATAATCAATCTGTGTGTGTAGTGTCGTGTAGAAGTGATATTGATATGTATTGGTATGTAAGTGTAATCGAACTGTGTATGAGATATCATGTAGGTGAACTACTGTTAGTTTACCCATATTGTATAATGTGTACTCAGTGCGGAAAGGGTGTATCAGCAGTGCCATAAACATATAGATGTGTTAATTTATTATTCAATGTAAGCTATGTGTAGATGTGAATCGGAGAAAGAAATGAAGAGGAGCAATGTTGTAATTGAGGGTATATAGGGGTTTGGAAGCTAGAGGGTAAATAGGTTTGCTGTGGGGGTAATATCAATCAATTGAAGGCTGCCAGATCTAAATTGGCATTCAGCCCCAATGGATATAGTGTTCTTAGACGATATATCCAGAATGTTTCACGTTGTCTCAATTTGAGTAGTCTATTATAATCATTATTTTTTGGAACGAAATCAATCGGAATATAGTTATAAATATAAGGATTTCCATTATGTTTTGTCAAGCAATGGTGGGGTATGCTGTGTTTGATGTTCTTTTTTTTACAGTTTTTGCAGTTGCGATGATGTTCCCCCCACCTCGTACGTAGTCTCCTTGATGTGCGACCTACGTACTGGAGGCCACATATGCACTCCATGAGGTATACTGTATAGGAGGATTCGCAATTGAAAAAAATGGGAATCTGAAAATTTTCTCCTGTAACTGTGGATTTGAAATTCTTTGTACCAGATTTAATGATTTTGCATGTCCCACAGCCCGATTTGCCGCATTTGTATAGCCCACATATACCAAACAGACCTTTGTTTCGTATTTGAATGTGATTTTTGTTTATCCTCTGAACATGTTTGACTTTTTTGCTTGGAGCTAATTTGCTTCTTAATGTAGGAGTTCTCCTGTAAACTATTTTCGGTTTTTCTTTTACCAGATGTTTTAATATAGGATCTCTTTGAATAATGTGCCAATGTTTGTGTAATATATGTTCTAATTGTTGGAAGTCAGAATTGAATTGTGTTATAAAAAGCGTCTCTCTTGTCATGGTGTTATGTGATTGGCTATTTTCTTTTTTATTGGTTAGAATGTCGTTTCTGTTTAATGATGATGCTCTTTCTAAAGATCTGTCGAGTAGATATCGGGGGTATTCTTTTTCTAAAAACCTGTTGTATAGGATTTTGCTTTGTTCCAAAAAGGTATCGTGGTCTGTGCAATTTCGTCTGATTCTTCGAAATTGGCTGTAGGGGATATTATGTATCCACTTTTTGTGATGGTTACTATTATAGTTAAGAAAGCTATTGCTGTCTACGTCTTTGAAATACGTTTTTGATTTAATTTGATTATTGTCAATGCTTAGATACAAATCCAAATATTCAATATGGGATGTTTGGATATTAGCTGTAAATTCAATTCCCATGTCATTTTGGTTAAGATATTCTATGAAATTAACTGCTGTGATATTGTCCCCTCCCCAAAGAAAAATCAGGTCATCTATATAACGGCCATAGAAGACCAGGCTTGACCCCAAGTTTGCCGAATAGATGTACTTTTCTTCAAATAGTCCCATAAATAGGTTGGCAAAACTTGGGGCAAACCTGGTCCCCATGGCCGTACCTTTAGTCTGTAAATAAAAAGTATCTTGATATAAAAAATAATTGTGTTGGAGTATAAATAGAATGCTTTCTAAAATAAAATCACATTGTTGGTCCGGTAGATAGATATCTTTCTTGAGAAAATGTTCAATAGCTTGTAAACCTAGTGTATGTGAGATGTTGGAGTATAGCGAACTGACGTCGCATGTTATCCACAATAAATCTTTGCCTTCTATACTGATGTTATTCAAAAGTTGCAGTAAATGAGAACTGTCCTTGATGTATGAGGGCAATGTTATTACATGTTTTTGAAGGTATTGATCTACGTAATATGACAAATTATATGTGAGGTTGCCTATTCCAGCAATAATCGGACGTCCTGGTGTATTGTTTTTGTTTTTGTGTATTTTTGGTAGGTGGTAATAATGAGCTATACTGGGATTTTGTGTTTTTAAAAAATCTTTTTCGTTCTTATTTAATATCTTTAAAGAAAAACCTTTGTCTATAAGTTTGGTATATGTTTGTAGGTATATGTTGGTTGGATCTTGATGTAAAATCTTGTAATAGTTATTATCCCCCAATATCCTATTTGCCTCTATGATATAATCCTCTAAATTTTGTATGATTATTCCGCCGCCTTTATCGGCATCGCGGATAATAATGTTGGGATTATTCTGCAAACTTTGAACAGCTTTTTTATGACTTAGGTAAGAATAATTTTTCTTTTGTTTCTTAGAGTGTAATATTTTCTCGAAGTCTTCCAAAACCATGCTTTGGAAGAGTTCGATATAATCTTTTTTCACGTTGGTAGGGTTGAAATTTGATTTGATTTTGACATCAGTGTGTATGTATTCATCAAATAGATGGGTAGTAAGATCCTCAGTTTGTGAATATATGCATGTTAGATTTTTGTTCGATGGCATAGGATCAGTTAATATGACTTGTATATTGTACCCTGTGCCTGAAGGTCAGCTTGAATTTGTCTGGAAGTTGATCGAGGTTCTTTATCCACCATTCGAACAATCCTTTGTTGCAAATCTTTGATCCATTTTTATCTTTCTTCCACATCCAGGGAGATTAGCTTTAATGGTATGGGCTGTAAACTTCTTGACAATGTTGCGCACAGTGGACACAGGAACATTAAGATCTCTGGAGATGGCTTGTAACCTTGAGATTGTCAATGCTTTTCCACAATTTTTTATCTCAAATCCTCAGACAATTCTTTGCTGCTCTTTCTCTTCCCCATGCTCAGTGTGGCACACAGAGACACACAACAGAAAGGTTAAGTACATTTTTCACCATTTTAACTGGTTGCTGTGTGATTTCTTTATTGTCAGCACCTGTTAATTGATACACATGAGTTTAATTACAAATTACAGGAGCATCACAAACTTGGAATGCAATTATTTCTTACAATTTTGAGAAGGTGCAAATAATTTTGTCCAGTCCATTTTTGGCGTGAGCCATAACGTTTGAGCAAGGGCCTTGTTTTCATTTGTGTTGATTCACATAAAGGCATATTTGTTTAAATCCATGTGTGGTATGTCTGCTTTGGGGACCTCAGAGCACCAGAGCCAGGCGTGGGGTTCTTTGGGACTTTGTATTTGTATACTAGCAGAGCACTGGATGGTGTGTGCCGTTTCCTTTGCATTTTCTATATATAATATGTATATATATATATATATGTATATATATATATATATATATATACTCTGTATATCTATATATACAATATATATATATATATATATATATATATATATATATATATATATATATATATATAAAAAGGAAGAAGACCTGATTGACTGACTGAAGCCAAGCTCAAACCGTTTAACCTAAGAACGTGAAATTTGGAAAGTAAATTGTTTTTATGACATAGGCACCCACTAAGTAAGGATTTTTGGAAATTGTGTCCCTAAAGGGGTGAAAAAAGGGGGGTGAACTTTTTTATGAGTATACCTATATCTCAAAAAAAAAATATTTAGATTATTTTGATTTGTAATACATGTATATATTGTTCTGTTGGTTCAGCCTCAGATGTTTTCCTCGTCTCGATCGCTTGTTTGACACAGGGGTACTCATCTGATGGGTGCATTGCGTATTTCGTCGCCATGGCAATGGGTGACGTGGTTGATGTTTTCCACTTGTAAGTAATGGGTTTGTATTTTGTTAGTAAAGTCTGCACGGCCTTCATTGAAAAAGGCTCCGGCTCGAGCCAAAACGTTTGAGCAAGGGCCTTGTTTACATTTGTGTTGATTCACATAAAGGCATATTTGTTTAAATCCCTGTGTGGTATGTCTGCTTTGGGGACCTCAGAGTCCACTAACCCACTAGTCCACTTATGGGGGTCAAAAGAGGGGGGCTGATTTTTGAGGATACCTATACAGACGTGAAAATTGGTATTTAGATTCTCCTTGGAAAATAAAGAAACACTTGTTTTACCATTTTCCCAAAATCCACTTATGGGGGTCAAAAGAGGGGGCCTGATTTTTGAGGATACCTATATCTCAAAAACCGACTATGTTACAGACGTGAAAATTGGTATTTAGATTCTCCTTGAAAAATAAAGAAACACTTGTTTTACCATTTCCCCAAAATCCACTTATGGGGGTCAAAAGAGGGGGGGCTGATTTATGAGGATACTTATATCTAAAAAAACGAAAATGTTGCAGACGTGAAAATTGGTATTTAGATTCTCCTTGAAAAAAAAAAGAAACACGTGTTTTACCATTTCCCCAAAATCCACTTAAGGGGGGTCAAAAGAGGGGGGCTGATTTTTGAGGATACCTATATCTCAAAACCGATAATGTTACAGGCGTGAAAATTGGTATATACATTTTCCTTGAAAAATAAAGAAACACGTGTTTTACTATTTCCCCAAAATCCACGTAAGGGGGTTTAAAAGAGGGGGGGGGGGCGATTTATGAGGATACCTATATCTCAAAAACTGATGATGTTACAGATGTGATAATTGGTAATTAGATTTTTCTTGAAAAATAAAGAAACACGTGTTTTATCATTTCCCTGAAATCCACTTAATGGGGGTCAAAAGAGGGGGGCTGATTTTTGAGGATAACTATATCTCAAAAAACCGACAATGTTCTAGACGTGAAAATTGGTATTTAGATGATCAATGAAAAATAAAGAAACACGTGTTTTACCATTTCCCCAAAATCCACTTAAGGGGGATCAAAAGGGGGGGGTGATTTATGAGGATACCTATATCTCAAAAACCGATGATGTTACAGAAGTGAAAATTGGTATTTAGATTCTCCTTGAAAAATATAGAAACACGTGTTTTACAATTTCCACAAAATCCACTTAAGAAAGGTCAAAAGGTTGGTGATTTATGAGGATACCTATATCTCAAAAACCAAAGATGTTACTGATGTGAAAATTGGTATTTACATTCTCCTTTAAAAATAAAGAAACACATGTTTTACCATTTCCCAAACATCCACTTAAGGGGGGTCAAAATGGGGGGGGGGGTGATTTTTGAGGATACCTATATCTCAAAAACCGACTATGTTACAGACGTGAAAATTGGTATTTAGATTCTCCTTGAAAAATAAAGAAACACTTGTTTTACCATTTCCCCAAAATCCACTTATGGGGGTCAAAAGAGGGGGGGCTGATTTATGAGGATACTTATATCTAAAAAAACGAAAATGTTGCAGACGTGAAAATTGGTATTTAGATTCTCCTTGAAAAAAAAAAGAAACACGTGTTTTACCATTTCCCCAAAATCCACTTAAGGGGGGTCAAAAGAGGGGGGCTGATTTTTGAGGATACCTATATCTCAAAAACCAAAGATGTTACTGATGTGAAAATTGGTATTTACATTCTCCTTTAAAAATAAAGAAACACATGTTTTACCATTTCCCAAACATCCACTTAAGGGGGGTCAAAATGGGGGGGGGGGGTGATTTTTGAGGATACCTATATCTCAAAAAACAAAGATCTTACAGACATAAAAATTGGTATTTAGATTACAAGAATCAAATGGCCAGATTACAAGTTTTGCGTTACGAGTGGCTTGGTAATAACTTGCAAGTTATTTCCACCGCTCACCTTTAATAGTGCTGCTATTACAGGTTTTCCAAAAACCGGCGTTTGCAGGCAATATGGCAGCGTTGAGCACCATACCACACACAAATACCAGCGATGCTTTGAGCTGGTTTGACGTGCTCGTGCACGATTTGGCCATAAACATCAACGGGCAGAGCTGGCTAAAAAAAATCCTAACACCTGCAATGACGGAGCGTAAAGCTCCGTAACGCAGCCCTATTGATTCCTATGGGGAAAGAAAATTTATGTTTAAACCTAATACCCTAACATAAACCCCGAGTCTAAACACCCCTAATCTGCTGCCTCCAACATCGCCGTCACCTACATTACACTTATTAACCTCTAATCTGCCACCCCCAACATCGCTGACACCTACCTACACTTATTAACCCCTAATCTGCTGCCCCAAATGTCGCCGCAACTAACCTACACTTATTAACCCCTAATCTGCCGTCCCCAACGATGCTGCCGCCACTATATTAAAGTTTTTAACTCCTAAAGCTCTGGCCTCAGACATCACTAACACTAAATAAATATATTAACTCCTAAACCTAAGTCTAACCCTAAATCTAAGACTAACCCTCACCCTAACACCCCTAACTTTAATATAATTAAAATAAATCTAAATAAAAATTACTATTATTACCTAAATAATTCCTATTTAAGACTAAATACTTACCTGTAAAATAAATTCTAAGCTAGCAACAATATAACTAATAGTTACATTGTAGCTATCTTAGGTTTTATTTTTATTTTACAGGTAAGTTTGTATTTATTTTAACTAGGTAGACTAGTTAGTAAATAGTTATTAACTATTTACTAGCTACCTAGTTAAAATAAAAAAATAAACTTACCTGTAAAATAAAACCTAACCTGTCTTACACTAAAACCTAACATTACACTAAAATTAAATTAATTAAAGTAAAAAATACATTTATCTAAATTAAAAAAAATAATAAACACTAAATTACACAAAATAAAAAAGAAATGATCAAATATTTAAACTAATTACACCTAATCTAATGGCCCTATCAAAATAAAAAAAGTCCCCCCAAAATAAAAAAACCCCTAGCCAACACTATACTGCCAATGGCCCTTAAAAGGGCCTTTTGCGGGGCATTGCCCCAAAGAAATCAGCTCTTTTACCTGTAAAAAAAAATTACAAACAACCCCCCAACAGTTAGACCCACCACCCACACAACCAACCCCCCAAATAAAAACCTATCTAAGAAACCTAAGCTCCCCATTGTTCTGAAAAGGGCATTTGGATGGGCATTGCTCTTAAAAGGGCATTTAGATCTTTTACGGTGCCAAAAGTCCCTAATCTAAAAATAAAACCCACCCAATAAACTCTTTAAAAAACCTAACACTAACCCCCGAAGATTCACTAACAGTTTTTGAAGACCGGACATCCATCCTCATCCAGCCGGGAGAAGTCTTCATCCAAGCAGCAAGAAGTCCTCAATGAAGCCGGGAGAAGTCTTCATCCAAGCGGCAAGAAGTTGTCCTCCAGGCGGGCAGAAGTCTTCATCCAGACGGCATCTTCTATATTCATCCTTCCGACGCGGAGCAGCTCCATCTTCAAGACATCCGGCGCGGAGCATCCTCTTCTTTCGATGGCTATTGAAGAATGAAGTTTCCTTTAAATGATGTCATCCAAGATGGCGTCCCTTGAATTCTGATTGGCTGATAGAATTCTATCAGCCAATCGGAATTTAAGGATAAAAAATCCTATTTTTATTTTGTGTAATTTAGTGTTTATTATTTTTTGTAATTTAGATAAATGTTTTTTTTTTAAATTTTATTTAATTTTAGTGTAATGGTAGGTTTTAGTGTAAGACAGTTTAGGTTTTATTTTACAGGTAACTTTGTATTTATTTTAGCTAGGTAGTTAGTAAATAGTTAATAACTATTTACTAAGTAGTCTATGTAGTTAAAATAAATACAAACTTACCTGTGAAATAAAAATAAAACCTAAGCTAGATTACAATATAACTATTAGTTATATTGTTGCTATCTTAGGTTTTATTTTACAGGTAATTATTTATTTAGTTTTAAATAGGAATAATTTAGGTATTAATTGAAATTTTTATTTGGAATTATTTTAATTATGTTAAAGTTAGTGGGGGTTAGGGATAGGGTTAGACTTAGGGTTAGGTTTAGGGGTTAATAACTTTAGTATAGTGGCGGCGACATTGGGGGCAGCAAATTAGGGGTTTATAAGTGTATGTAGGTGGAGACGACATTGGGGGCAGCAGATTAGGGGTTAATAATATTTAACTAGTGTTTGCGATGCTGGAGTACAACGGTTTAGGGGTTAATATGTTTATTATAGTGGTGGCGATGTCCAGAGCGGCAGATTAGGGGGTAATAATTTTATTTTAGTGTTTGTGATGCGGGAGGGCCTCGGTTTAGGGGCTAATATGCAGTTTATGGGTGTTAGTGTACTTTGTAACACTTTAGTTATGAGTTTTATGCTACAGTTTTGTAACGTAAAACTCATAACTACTGACTTTCAGGTGGCGGTACAGATCTTGTAGTTATGGGCTGTACCGCTCACTTTTTGGCCGGACAGGCAAACTCGTAATACCGGAGCTGTGGAAGTCCCATTGAAAAAGGACTTTTTGAAAGGTGCAGTAGTTACATTACGTGACGGCCAAAAAAGTGTGCGGTACAGCTATACCTTCAAAACTCGTAATAGAAACGGTAGTGAAAAAGCAGTGTTATGAAGCTTTTTCCCTCATAACGCAAAACTCGTAATCTAGCCGAAAGAGAATTAACGAAAACTCAAGAAGTTCATGTCAGTGAGTGTGCAACCCATACGGGAACACATGTGAGGGCACATGTCGTTGTGAGTGGTCTGGGTATTTTTTTTACAAATCACAAAATCCACACGAGCGAATCCACAACAGCTATTATATATATATTTACAGACATACAGTATAGACATGTATAAACACATAAAACATGTCTATACATATATAGACATATATTTATATATGTGCATTGGAGCCCTTTGATGAAGTCAAGTAGATGAAAACATGAAAAATCACATTTATACAATATTCATATTTAATAAAGTCTTTGTGTATTCACTATAAATATTTCACATTCTAATTTTCTGCACATAGCAGAATATATGTTCTATGGATTTTTAATTCCTTTATTTAGTTATCTATACTAATGTATAATCATGTGTATATATATATATTTAGGTATAAATATATATTTGTGCAAAAATCTATCATATATATTTTTAAATATCTCTTTAAGAATAAATAGATCATATTCTGCTAAGTGCAGAACATTGGAATATGAAATATGCAATATTATCTTCTTATCTTGTATTTTTAAATAACCGTGATCATATTTGCGCAACTTGTTTGTGGGGTTTTTTCAACTTTTTCGGCTTCATTGAAGACTATGGGGGATTGCAATTTTTGCGTTTGCGACTCCTCAAAGTCTATTTGTTACCGCAACTTTGTAAACACGAAAGTGCAAACTTTTTACTTTCAAAAGCACGGATCTCCAAGCACAAAAATATTACTTTTAACGGTTTTATCGCTTGAGTGCAAACTATCACTCCATTTGTATTCTGGCCCTTAGTGTGTGTAGCCAGTAACTCACTTTGAACTTATCTGCAGTAAATATGCAATATTCCGAAACTGTGCACAACTATATTTTAATTTAAAAACAGTTTGCATCCTTTTTATTAGGAATGTTAATGGATATAAAACTGCTCTGTAAATCTGCATCCATTAAAAGCATACAAAAATACATTAAAGTGTTTCTAGTGTAGCTAAAACAATTTAATGTACAATTACACTAACACACAACTTGACACAAATTGTTTAAAATTGTATTTGGCTAGATTACGAGTTTTGCGTTTGGTGTAGTATGGCTTTTAAAGCTTAAAAAATGGCCATTACACTGAAATGGCCAGGAACGCATATTACGAGTCGTGTCTGTATAGCTATACCGCAAGCATTTTAGCCTGTAACGCAACGTCCATTCCGCACTCAAAAAAATTACAGGTTGTGCTGTCTGGCTAAAATGCTTGCGTTACAGCCCATAGTGACAGAATCCATACCGCCATCTGAGACCAGTAGTTATGGATTTTGCAAAACAAAAATATTTCACAGAACTCATAACTAAACTGTTGCAAAGTACACTAACACCCATAAACTACATATTAACCCTTAAACCGCCACCCTCACGCATCAAAAACACTATATTAAACCTATTAACCCCTAATCTACCGCCCACCCACATTGCGACTATTAAATAAACCTATTAACCCCTAATCTGCCACCCACCCACATCACCAAAACTATTTAAATATATTAACCCCTAAACTGCCGCTCCCTGACATTGCAAACATATTAACCCCTAAACATCTGGCCTCCCACATCGCCGCCACTAAATAAACCTATTAACCGCTAAACCTAACACCCCCCTAACCCACATCGCAAAACACTAAATTAAACTATTAACCCCTAAACCTAACACCCCCCTAACTTAAAATTAAAATTACAATATAACTATATTTAAATAAATAAAAACTTACCTGTGAAATAAAAATAAACCTAAGTTTAAACTATAAATTAACCTAACATAACTATTCTAATAAAATAAAAAATAGCAATAAAAAAATCTAAATTACAAATTTAAAAACCTAACACTATGAAAAAAATAAAAATATCTAAAATTACAAAAAATAATAACCACTAAATCGCGAAAAATAAAAAAACACTAAGCTTAGAAAAAATAATAAACAAAATGATCAAAAATAAAAACAATTAAACCTAATCTAATAGCCCTATAAAAATAAAAAAGCTCCCAAAATAAAAACACCCCCTAACCTACAATAAACTACCAATAACCCTTAAAAGGGCCTTTTGTAGAGCATTGCCCTGTTAAACAGCTCTTTTACCCTAAAAAATTACAAGATCCCCCTAAAAGTAACCCCCCCCACCCAAACAACCCCCCAAAATAAAAAACCTAGCTCTAAAAATCCTAAACTACCCATTGCCCCTAAAGGGGCATTTGTATGGGCATTGCCCTTAAAAGTGCATTCAGCTCTTTTACTGCAGCTCGTTTAAAAGTGCCCAAAGCCCTAATCTAAAAAAAAACACCCCAAAAAATGAAAAAAATAACACTTACCCCATAAAATCTACTCATGGTTCCTGAAGTCCGGACATCCATCTTCATCCAGGTGGCGAGAAGTCTTCATCTAGGCAGCGACACCGTCATCCATCACAGGTACGTTTTTATTTATTTAAATATAGTTATATTGTAATTTTAATTTAAAGTTATGGGGTGTTAGGTTTAGGGGTTAATAGCTTAATTTAGTGTTTTGCGATGTGGGGGGGCTGGCGGTTTAGGTGTTAATATGTTTATTTAGTGGCAGTGATGTGGGGGGGCGGAGGTTTAGGGTTTAATAGGTTTATTTAGTAGTGGCGATATGGGAGGCCAGAGGTTTAGGGGTTAATCATTTTATTTAGTGGCAGGGATGTCGGGGAGCAGCGGATTAGGGGTTAATAGCTTTTATTAGTGTTGGCGATGTCAGGAGCATCAGATTTGAGGTTAATAACTTTATTTAGGTGTCAGCAATGTCTGCCTGCGGATAAGGGTTGTTTAAACTAGGGGTTTATTTTAGAGTGTTAGGTTTAAACGTAACTTTTTTTTTCCCCATAGACATCAATGGGGTTGCGTTACAGCGATCTCCATTCCGCACTTCAGGTGTTCGGTTTTTTCTAACACTCTCTCCCCATTGATGTCTATGGGGGAAAGCATGCACGTGCACGCCAAATCAGCCCTTGGCTTTTGTACAGTATGGAGCTTAACACCACCATATCAAGGAGGAGGCTTATCAGTAACTCGTAATGGCAGCGCTATGGAGAGTGAAATAACGCAACTTTTTTGGCGTTAGTTTTGCACGCTGTTTAGCACAAAACTCGTAATCTAGGCTATTGTTAGCTAAGTTCCTTCTTTAGCGTACAAGCTTAATTTAGCCACTTTCGAGTGATATTCACTTTTTTTAAAAAATATGACCCTCCTATTTTTGCTTATATTAAATGGTAATATACGACCTTTTAAGCACAATGTTATTGTTTGCTGATCTTGTTGGTAAATAAAAGACACAGTAATGCAAACAATTTAATCAAATTGGAAGGGATTTTTTTCAAGCTCAAAATAAAATGCAAGGCAAAAATGTAAAGCCTGAAATTGATACTTCAATTAAATAGAAATTAAACTTATAAAAAAAAAAATAACTATCATGCATATGATGACTATTTAAAATGTATATGTAATTATTTATTTTGCATTATATATATGTTTATTTTTATTTTAAAGCTGAGGAACTGGACTCTAGGGCATGATCGCTGGCTAATAAGCAGAGCTCCCACTGATTTACTGGGAGACAGAGACATATCTCACAAGCATAACAAATATTTTTTTTTTTCTCTGTATAGAAAGATCAGTTAGAAATGTAATATATTTGAAAATGCTCTTTAACAGAGACAACAGAGAAAAAAAATGCTTTAATGTACCTTTAACTTCCATAGCAAAATCCAGAGAATAGATTGTAAAGACAATACAACCTAGATCTTAAAGGGACATGAAACCCAAAAAATTATTTCATGATTCAGATAGAGAATACAATTTTAAACAACTTTCTATTTCACTTCTATTATTTAATTTGCTTCCTTGTCTTATTATCCTTTAGTGAAAGGTTTATCTAGGAAAGCTCAGGAGCAGCAAAGAACCTAGGTTCTAGCTGCTGATTGGTGGCTGCATATATATACTGATTGTCATTGACTCACTTGTGTGTTCAGCTAGAAACCAGTATTGCATTGCTGCTCCTTCAACAAATGAAACCAAGAGAATGAAACAAATTAGATAATATAAGTAAATTGGAAAGTTGTTTAAAATTGTATTCTCTATCTGAATCACAAAAGAAAAATTGTGGGTTTCATGTCCCTTTAAGTACGCAATGAGAATAGAGAGATAACAAGAAAATATAGCGTTATAGTGCCTCTAATTATACAGCTTATTAAAATCAATGACTTTTCATTTTATTTAATTTTTCATAAAGATACTTTTAACACTGTAGTAAGAACAAAAATCAATATACACAGAGAGATAAGGTTTGTTATAAAAAAGTGTCTCATGCATAACAGATACATTTTGCTGATCATAAAATTTTCAAATCAGTCATATCAATGACAGGGAACAAAAGGCGGCAGGAGTCTCAGCAAAGGTCTTTATCAGGATTATAGAACTCCATAAGTCCCTGGTAATTCTCTGTTAGTCATGTATTAGTTACCTGCTTTCCCACTTCATTAACAAGGGGATAGCTGTGTTTTTCAAAACTTGTATTGAGTTGTTTGAAATTGTTAAATACCATCTGCAACAGTTTGGCCCTCACTTTTTTTCTGTGTAAGAATCTATTTATTGAAAGGGACATAAAACCCATATTTTTCTGCAAATGTCCAATTGATGCAGAGTGGGTGTTATAAACTTCTACCCTGAAGCTGTTGATGTGGGTAGAGATAGTAAAAATGGTAACAAATTTTTCGTTTTCAAAGGATATAGTGCAAACACTACCTTGAACCGACCTTAAAGTGTCCAGGTTAATGTCCTATAAAGCGGATGTATTGTAAGGCAGATGTCTTTCTATGTAAATTCTGTCAGTGACAGAGTCCGTTGCGATGTTTAGATGAGTAGTATTTGTTGGTCTCGCCGGACCGGAAGTGACGTCAGAGGTGGTAGTGCCCTTACGCATTTCGTGAACAACGTTTACTTCATCAGAGGGTCTGCCCACAGAGCTCTTGAGGACGCCTTTATAGTGTGTCATCTACAAGAATTTATTTATTTATTATTTGATATTAAAAATTCTACCACACTCTAAAAAGGAGAAGTGATCATCTCTATCTCCAGGAATATTGTGCATCTCTAGGAATTTTCTAACCATACCCCACAGAGGAGAAGCTTACCATACTCCACAGAAGAGAAGCATACCATACATCACAGAGGAGAAGCATACCATACCCCACAGAGGAGAAGCTTACCACACCCTACAGAGGAAAAGAGGTTATTGAAGGAAAGAAACACCAAACTTTAACACAGATAGAGATAAAATTCCCTTGACATTTTCATCATACCTCACAAGTTTGAGGTCAAATAAGGTGAGCATTATTCTACTATTTATTGCTACACTATACACCAGTGCTTTCATACTGCACCATAAATTGTTTTCTGCTTATGTTTCCTCCCTTCTATGAGCGCTGACATCTGGACCCCATATGGACCCCATACTTCATACCCTAAACTTCTCATTCCATTGGTGATAGTGGAATATTCAGATATAGCTGCTATTGAAATACACCAGGAGGAACTTTTACAAGCAAAATAAACATTTGCTACACACACAGCACAAGTTTAAATACCCTCTGACTAAATATATATACATATTTAGACATGTATATGTATGTATCTCTTTTGCCTGCCTTTTTTCTAACACCTGAGTCTTCATATCTTTGAGCCCTTATAACTTTTTTATGCAATATTTTTTAAATTATTTTATTAGATAATTTGTAACTTTATTTTTTTATTTTTTTTACGTATTTTTATGTGTTTTCTGACACTTATTTGTTTTGCCAAACAGTTAACTAGAGCTCTAATGATACAGTAATCATTCTAGTGTAAATCGAGATTGCGCTAACTGGTTCGCGTTTACTTTTAACTTGTAATCCAAGCTCTAAATTCGACTCACACAAATACCCGCAATAAACCCCTTTTCGCTAGTGCATAATGGTTAGTGTGTAACTCAAAATCCGGCCCTTATAGTGTATTGCTCTGAGCCCATGGCATAGATGTAATTTAATGTAATGTAATTTAGCTCTTAAAATTGAGAATTTTCTAATTCTGAGAATTAAAAGTGCATATTGCAGAAATCTCTACTTCTAGCTCAACAAGAGTCCTACTGGATCTTCAAATTGAATACCAGTAGGTTTCAACTCAGAATTTGACATAATTAACTTCTGTGAATAAACCTAAGCTTTGTAGCTCTAGTGGTATAAAATTTAGAATTTAGAAGTAATGAAGTAAACTTTCTGGTACAAAGTTACATCATTTCAACTAGTGTGTGTGAGACATCAAATATTACACACAGTGGTTAGATCCTATAAACTTAGAAACAACAAGGATGATTTCCAGAGCTCTCTATATATACAAAAAAAGTAATATTAATAACATTGACACTGTTACAAGGTACATGATAATTTACATAATGAGTATGAATAATGAGACCAATTTATGACCAGGACGGTTTAAATCTTTTAAAATACATATAATGTAATATACGGTTTAGCTTTTTCTATAATGGGATAATTAATTATGAATGTATTAGTGTTAGTTTTGAGAATATTGGTGTCCTTAGTTAATTAGCAGTACTGAACATGCACATACAATGAAGGGTTAAATAATTTGTATATAATCAGACACCCAATGAGATGATTGCTTTGTGATTTTAAACAGCGTAAGACATGGCTTTTCCTTAGGTCTATGATTATGGCACCCCAGTTAAAACGCGTAAGACTGGAGCTTACACTCATCTTTTTATCCTTATAGATTTTTTAACTTGATTTAATAAAATGGATGTTTTATCAACTACAGCAAACTATAGCTTTTTTCAATATTAATTTTGTACTCTTTTCCTGTAATTTAATTTTAAATTATTGTTAAAAGTGGAAGTGAAGACTGCAGACTTAACACTGTTATATTCTGCACAGTCATTGGTAACACCCTCTAGTGACCAATTTAAAATGATTCCTAATTGGCCTCATCAGAGAACAATATAGCATCACCCCTTGTTTTATTGACACTAGACATGTGCAAGGAGAATTTGGCTGCTCTCGAATGTGGTTCTTTTCGAAGCTGGATTTCTTCTTGTGAAAGTGCAACACACAAAGATCTGGATTTGGAGAAAAAAATAAAACACAGAGGCGCCAACATGGCCTAGTACCATCAAACAAGGGGATAAGCAGTATGGTAAATAGAGGTACTCATAAAGAGATAGCATCCAATGGTGCTAATGAGGCAAACTGGAACTTTGTAGTGGTCCAGCTCACTAGATGCAGGCAAACTGGGCACCTGAACAGGAAGTTGTCACAGATGTCTCATTAATGCCTGTATGAGAATTAGAAAACAGAGCTACCATAGCCTAGTACAGTATGGACTGCCAAAGAGATGACAAATGGTTACACTTACAACATGTTGTGCACCTCCAGGTGCAATATAGGCGAACTGGGCCCTTTGAGCCGCCCAGTAGACTGCACTCTTGTGCAAAATGGATACACTGCAAGCTCCACGAAACCAAAGAAAAAAATTCCAAAGTGTAGCAAGTGTATCATAAAAACAAATCTTTATTAAAAACAGAGCAATGCGTTTCTCAGCCTCTCAGGGGCTGTTTGCTCAGGCTATTCAATACCATTATATATATTTTATATTTTTTTGGTTGATGTGTTGTAAATGTAGTTGTATGTTTTTTGCTTATAGTGCTATTTGCATTGTTTATAGGATATTTGCTTTGTTGCATCTCTCCCATTGTTTTTTGTAAGATCTGGATTTGCACAGATCTTAGTGTGTAATATCCATTCCCAGGATTAAACTCAGCACTCCTGATTTCTTGTTTTCTGCTGTCACATGCTTTCCTGGATGGTATCCATCCCTTTAATTTCCTCTGCTGCAGCTTACTCCGTGACCACTAGAGAGCTGGGGGTCGATCCGATAAAAATCGTCGCCCGCAAAAGTCGGCGACGCCAATATTTGTGCGGGTTTGGTATCACATATACGGCGTAACCTAGAAGTTACGAGCGTATATTTCTGCCGTCGCCCGTAGTTTTTTGGGCCATAGGCAGGTATACCAAACCAGCGCAGTTTGGTATCCAATATACAGCGTAAGGACTTACGTGGCGAAAATGGAGAAATCTTACTCCATTTTCACCTCGCCACAAAAAGCAGCTGTAAGAAGCCTTACGCTGAGTATTGGAGCCCTGTAACTCTCTAAACTAGCTGCTAAATAAAACCTAACACCTAACGCATGCGCAATGTCTATCTACCTGTCAACCGCGATCTGGTAAATAAAACCAAACACCTAACGCATGCGCAATGTCTATCTCCCTGTCAACCGCGATCCCCCGCCGCAATCCCTAATAAAGTATTTAACCCCTAAACCGCCGCTCACGGACCCCACCACCATCTACATAAACTAACCCCCTACTGTGAGCCACTAAAACCGCCACCATCTAACTGATCTATCCCCTAATATGAACCCCTTACACTGCCGCCACCTATATAAAAAATATTAACCCCTAATCTAATCCCCCTATACCGCCGCCAGCTATATTAATATTATTAACCCCTAATCTAATCCCCCTAAAATAATTATCTCTATTACCAGCCCTTAAAAGGGCCTTTTGCGGGGCTTTGCCCCAAAGTAAACAGCTCTTTTGCCCTATAACCTGCCCTCCCTACACCGCCGCTACCTATATTAATAGTATTAACCCCTAATGTAAGCCCCTTACACCGCCGCCATCTATATTAAAATTATTAACCCCTAATTTAATCTACCTACCCCGCTGCCAGCTATATTATCTATATTAACCCTAAGTATATTATAGTTAATATAGTTATTACATTATATATATTAACTATATTAACCCTAATTATATTAGGGTTAATATAGTTAATATAGTTACTATAGTATTTATATAAACTATATTAACTCTATCTAACCCTAACACCCCTAACTAACGGCTAGATTTAGAGTTTTGTCGGTAACGACCCGCGTAGCTAACGCTGGCTTTTTTCTGGCCGCACCTTTAAAATAACTCTGGTATTGAGAGTCCACAGAATGGCTGCGTTAGGCTCCAAAAAGGGAGTGTACAGGCATATTTAACGCCACTGCAACTCTCGATACCAGAGTTGCTTACGGACGCGGCCAGCCTCAAAAACGTGCTCGTGCATGATTCCCCCATAGGAAACAATGGGGCTGTTTGAGCTGAAAAAAAACCTAACACCTGCCGACCCCTATATTATATTTATTAACCCCTAATCTGCCCCCCACAACGTCGCCTCCACCTGCCTACACTTATTAACCCCTAATCTGTCGAGCGGACCGCACCGCTATTATAATAAAGTTATTAACCCCTAATTACCTGTAAAATAAATCCTAACCTAAGTTACAATTAAACCTAACACTACACTATCAATAAAGTAATTAAATAAAATACCTACAATTACCTACAATTAAACCTAACACTACACTATCAATACATTAATTAAATACAATATCTACAAATAAATACAATGAAATAAACTATCTAAAGTACAAAAAATAAAAAAGAACTAAGTTACAAAAAATAAAAAAATATTTACAAACATCAGAAAAATATTACAACAATTTTAAACTAATTACACCTACTCTAAGCCCCCTAATAAAATAACAAAGACCCCCAGAATAAAAAAATGCCCTACCCTATTCTAAATTACTAAAGTTCAAAGCTCTTTTACCTTACCAGCCCTGAACAGGGCCCTTTGCGGGGCATGCCCCAAAGAATTCAGCTCTTTTGCCTGTAAAAAAAACACATTACAACCCACCACCCACATACCCCTAATCTAACCCAAAACCCCCTTAAATAAACCTAACACTAAGCCCCTGAAGATCTTCCTACCTTATCTTCACCATACCAGGTTCACCGATCGATCCAGAAGAGCTCCTCCGATGTCCTGATCCAAGCCCAAGCAGGGGGCTGAAGATGTCCATGATCCGGCTGAAGTCATCATCCAAGCGGGAGCTGAAGTGGTCCATGATCCGGCTGAAGTCTTCTATCAATGGCATCTTCAATCTTCTTTCTTCCGGGTTCCATCTTGAAGACCTTCGACGCGGAACATCCTGCTGTCCCGACGGACTACCGACGAATGAAGGCTCCTTTAGGGGACGTCATCCAAGATGGCGTCCCTCGAATTCCGATTGGCTGATAGGATTCTATCAGCCAATCGGAATTAAGGTAGGAAAATTCTGATTGGCTGATGGAATCAGCCAATCAGAATCAAGTTCAATCCGATTGGGTGATCCGATCAGCCAATCAGATTGAGCTCGCATTCTATTGGCTGTTCCTACCTTAATACCGATTGGCTGATAGAATCCTATCAGCCAATCGGAATTCGAGGGATGCCATCTTGGATGATGTCCCTTAAAGGAGCCTTCATTCTTTGGTAGTCCGTCGGGCCAGCAGGATGTTCCGCGTCGGAGGTCTTCAAGATGGATCCAGAAGAAAGAAGATTGAAGATGCCGTTGATAGCAGACTTCAGCCGGATCATGGACCTCTTCAGCTCCCGCTTGGATGATGACTTCAGCCGGATCATGGACCTCTTCAGCTCCCGCTTGGATGATGACTTCAGCCGGATCATGGACATCTTCAGCCCCCTGCTTGGGCTTGGATCAGGACATCGGAGGAGCTCTTCTGGATCGATCGGTGAACCTGGTATGGTGAAGATAAGGTAGGAAGATCTTCAGGGGCTTAGTGTTAGGTTTATTTAAGGGGGTTTTGGGTTAGATTAGGGGTATGTGGGTGGTGGGTTGTAATGTTGGGGGGGTATTGTATGTGTTTTTTTTTACAGGCAAAAGAGCTGAATTCTTTGGGGCATGCCCCGCAAAGGGCCCTGTTCAGGGCTGGTAAGGTAAAAGAGCTTTGAACTTTAGTAATTTAGAATAGGGTAGGGCATTTTTTTATTTTGGGGGTCTTTGTTATTTTATTAGGGGGCTTAGAGTAGGTGTAATTAGTTTAAAATTGTTGTAATATTTTTCTGATGTTTGTAAATATTTTTTTATTTTTTGTAACTTAGTTCTTTTTTATTTTTTGTACTTTAGTTAGTTTATTTCATTGTATTTATTTGTAGATATTGTATTTAATTAATGTATTGATAGTGTAGTGTTAGGTTTAATTGTAGGTAATTGTAGGTATTTTATTTAATTAATTTATTGATAGTGTAGTGTTAGGTTTAATTGTAACTTAGGTTAGGATTTATTTTACAGGTAATTTTGTAATTATTTTAACTATTTTAGCTATTGTACCTGGTTAAAATAAATACAAAGTTACCTGTAAAATAAATATAAATCCTAAAACAGCTATAATATAATTATAATTTATATTGTAGCTATATTAGGGTTTATTTTACAGGTAAGTATTTAGCTTTAAATAGGAATAATTTATTTAATAAGATTTAATTTATTTCGTTAGATTTAAATTATATTTAACTTAGGGGGGTGTTAGTGTTAGGGTTAGACTTAGCTTTAGGGGTTAATACATTTATTAGAACAGCGGTGAGCTCCAGTCGGCAGATTAGGGGTTAATGTTTGAAGTTAGGTGTCGGCAATGATAGGGAGGGCAGATTAGGGGTTAATACTATTTATTATAGGGTTAGTGAGGCGGGAGTGAGGCGGATTAGGGGTTAATAACTTTATTATAGTAGCGGTGCGGTCCGCTCGGCAGATTAGGGGTTAATAAGTGTAGGCAGGTGGAGGTGACGTTGAGGGGGGCAGATTAGGGGTTAATAAATATAATATAGGGGTCGGCGGTGTTAGGGGCAGCAGATTAGGGGTACATAAGTATAACGTAGGTGGCGGTCGGCAGATTAGGGGTTAAAAATATTTAATAGAGTGGCGGCGATGTGGGGGGACCTCGGTTTAGGGGTACATAGGTAGTTTATGGGTGTTAGTGTACTTTAGAGCACAGTAGTTAAGAGCTTTATGAACTGGCGTTAGCCCAGAAAGCTCTTAACTACTGACTTTTTTCTGCGGCTGGAGTTTTGTCGTTAGAATTCTAATGCTCACTTCAGACACGACTCTAAATACCGGAGTTAGAAAGATCCCATTGAAAAGATAGGATACGCAATTGACGTAAGGGGATCTGCGGTATGGAAAAGTCGCGGCTGAAAAGTGAGCGTTAGACCCTTTCCTTACTGACTCCAAATACCGGCGGTAGCCTAAAACCAGCGTTAGGAGCTTCTAACGCTGGTTTTCACGGCTACCGCCAAACTCCAAATCTAGGCCTAAATTCTTATTAAATAAATCTAATTCATATTATAAACTAAAATATTCCTATTTAAATCTAAATACTTACCTATAAAATAAACTCTAAGATAGCTACAATGTAATTAATAATTACATTGTAGCTATGTTAGGGTTTATACTTATTTTACAGGTAAATTGTTAATTATTTTAACTAGGTATAATAGCTATTAAATAGTTATTAACTATTTAATAGCTACCTAGTTAAAATAATTACCCAATTACCTGTAAAATACAAAGTTACAAATACACCTACACTATCAATAAATTAAATAAACTACAAATATCTATCTAAAAATACAATTAAATAAACTAAACTAAATTACAAAAACAAACAAACACTAAATTACAAAAAATAAAAAAAAATTACAAGATTTTTAAGCTAATTACACCTATTCTAAGCCCCCTAATAAAATAATAAAGCCCCCCAAAATAAAAAAATTCCCTACCCTATTCTAAATTTATAAAAGTTCAAAGCTCTTTTACCTTACCAGCCCTTAAAAGGGCCATTAGCGGGGCATGCCCCAAAGAAAACTGCTCTTTTGCCTGAAAAAAAAAAACACAATACCACCCCCCAACTTTACAACCCACCACCCACATACCCCTAATCTAACCCAAACCCCCCTTAAATAAACCTAACACTACCCCCCTGAAGATCTCCCTACCTTATCTTCACCACGCCGGGCCAAACTCCTCATCCGATCCGGGCGTTGTCTATCCAAGCGGCAAAGAAGAGGTCCTCATCCCGGCGATGTCTTTATCCAAGCGGCAGCAAAGTCTTCTTCCATCCGGCAGCATCTTCCATCAAGCGGCATCTTCAATCTTCTTTCGTCGCTCCACCGACGCGGAGCATCCATCCCGGCCGATGACTGAACGACGAATGAGGTACCTTTAAATGACGTCATCCAAGATGTCGTCCGTCGAATTCCGATTGGCTGATAGGATTCTATCAGCCAATCGGAATTAAGGTAGAAAAATCTGATTGGCTGATTAAATCAGCCAATCAGATTCAAGTTCAATCCGATTGGCTGAACCAATCAGCCAATCAGATTGAGCTTGCGTCCTATTCGCTGTTCCGATCAGCCAATAAAATGCGAGCTCAATCTGATTGGCTGATTGGTTCAGCCAATCGGATTGAACTTGAATCTGATTGGCTGATTCAATCAGCCAATCAGATTTTTCTACCTTAATTCCGATTGGCTGATAGAATCCTATCAGCCAATCGGAATTCTACAGATGCCATCTTGGATGACGTCATTTAAAGGTACCTCATTCGTCCACAGACGCAGAGCATCCATCCCGGCTGACGACTGAACGACGAATGAGGTACCTTTAAATGACGTCATCCAAGATGGCATCTGTCGAATTCCGATTGGCTGATAGGATTCTATCAGCCAATCGGAATTAAGGTAGAAAAATCTGATTGGCTGATTGAATCAGCCAATCAGATTCAAGTTCAATCCGATTGGCTGAACCAATCAGCCAATCAGATTGAGCTCGCATTTTATTGGCTGATCGGAACAGCGAATAGAACGCAAGCTCAATCTGATTGGCTGATTGGTTCAGCCAATCGGATTGAACTTGAATCTGATTGGCTGATTCAATCAGCCAATCAGATTTTTCTACCTTAATTCCGATTGGCTGATAGAATCCTATCAGCCAATCGGAATTCGACAGATGCCATCTTGGATGACGTCATTTAAAGGTACCTCATTCGTCGTTCAGTCGTCGGCCGGGATGGATGCTCTGCGTCTGTGGAGCGACGAAAGAAGATTGAAGATGCCGCTTGATGGAAGATGCTGCCGGATGGAAGAAGACTTTGCTGCCGCTTGGATAAAGACATCGCCGGGATGAAGACCTCTTCTTTGCCGCTTGGATAGACATCGCCCTGATCGGATGAGGAGTTCGGCCCGGCGTGGTGAAGATAAGGTAGGGAGATCTTCAGGGGGGTAGTGTTAGGTTTATTTAAGGGGGGGTTGGGTTAGATTAGGGGTATGTGGGTGGTTGGTTGTAATGTTGGGGGGTGGTATTGTGTTTTTTTTTCAGGCAAAAGAGCAGTTTTCTTTGGGGCATGCCCCGCTAATGGCCCTTTTAAGGGCTGGTAAGGTAAAAAAGCTTTGAACTTTTTTAAATTTAGAATAGGGTAGGGAATTTTTATTATTTTGGGGGGCTTTATTATTTTATTAGGGGGCTTAGAATAGGTGTAATTAGCTTAAAAATCTTGTAATCTTTTTTTTATTTTTGGTAATTTAGTGTTTGTTTTTTTTCTTGTAATTTAGTTTAGTTTATTTAATTGTATTTTTAGATAGATATTTGTAGTTTATTTAATTTATTGATAGTGTAGGTGTATTTGTAACTTAGGTTAGGATTTATTTTACAGGTAATTGTGTAATTATTTTAACTAGGTAGCTATTAAATAGTTATTAACTATTTAATAACTATTATACCTAGTTAAAATAATTAACAATTTACCTGTAAAATAAATATAAACCCTAACATAGCTACAATGTAATTATTAATTATATTGTAGCTATCTTAGGGTTTATTTTATAGGTAAGTATTTAGATTTAAATAGGAATATTTTAGTTTATAATATTAATATTAGATTTATTTTAATAAGAGTTTAGTTAGGGATGTTAGAGTTAAATAGGGTTATTATACTTAATATATATATAATATAATAACGATATTAACTATATTAACCCTAATATAAAATAGGGTTAATATAGTTAATATAGCTAGCGGCGGTGTAGGGGGATTAGATTAGGGGTTAATGTGTTTAATATAGCTGGCGGCGGTGTAGGGAGATTAGATTAGGGGTTAATACATTTATTATAGGTGGCAGCGGTGTAGGGGGATTTAGATTGTAGGCAAAAGAGCTGATTACTTTGTGACAAAGCCCCGCCAAAAGCCCTTTTAAGGGCTGGCAAAAGAGCAGTTTACTTTGGGGTAATGCCACGCAAAAAGCCCTTTTCAGGGCTATTTGTAGGGTTAGACTTAGGTTTAGTGGTAGGGATAGTTTAGTATTTTAGGGGTTAAATAATTTAATATAGATGGCAGCGGGGTAGGGGGATTAGATTAGGGGTTAATAATTTTAAAATAGATGGCGGCGGGGTAGGGGCTCACTTTAGGGGGTAGGTAAGGTAGATGGCGGCGGTGTTAGGGGCTTACTTTAGGGGGTTATAGATTTAATATAGCTGGCGGCGGTTTAGGGGTTAATAACTTTATTAGGTTGCGGCGGGGTTTGGGAGCGGTGGTTTAGGGGTTAATACATATTTTATTGTTAGGATAGTGAGGGGGGATAGCGGATAGAGGGTTAGACGTGTCGGGCTATGTTTAGGAGGCGTGTTAGACAGTGAGGGTGATTTCATACTTTAGTCAGGTTTTGTAGGCGCCGGCAGTTTCTAACGTGCCGTAAGTCACTGGCGACGCCAGAAATTTGTACTTGCGCAGATTTCTGGACATCGCTGGTTTATCCGACTTACGGCACGTTAGCATCTGATGGCGCCGTATATGGGATAGCTCGAGTTGCGAGCTGAAACTGCGGGTGACGCGGGTTCCCTCGCTTTCGCCGCAAACTACGCCGTATATCGGATCGCGCCCCTGATCCTTTTTGGGATCACTGATTGCTTGCACCTGTCTGGTTGATCTACTATAAATGGGCTGTCCCTTCCCTCATTCAAGTGCCCTGGCACTATATGGATTTCTCTGTATCCAGTCTATATGTTCTGGGAGCCTCTCCAAACATGTGAGTCTTGTAAGCTGCATTTCAAGTCTGTGTATTCTGCAAACCTCTTATATAAACCAATTAGTACTGTTATCTGCTTTTCCAAGTCTGTGTAACCTGTTAAACAAGCCAATCAGTACTTTGAACTCTGCTAACTGATATGTAAAACAAAACTGTACAGTACCTGCAATTTGCTAATCAAAGTACCTGAAAGATCCTGTTTCATTGCTATCCCAAGTACCTGAGTATCCTGTTACATTGCTATCCCAAGTACCTGAGTATCCTCTTTCATTGCTATCCCAAGTACCTGAGTATCCTGTTACATTGCTATATCCAAGTACCTGAATATCCTGTTGCATTGATATTACAAGTACCTGAGTATCCTGTTGCATTGATATTACAAGTACCTGAAGTATCCTGTGGCATTGAACCTTGCCTTTGTTTGGTATCAGTCTGTTCTTACTTTTTTTTATCTACAATAAAGGTTTTTGTTCTGCATAATTATGCCTATGCAAAATTCTTCTAAGATAAAAGAGACTATGTTCTCTGAACCTAAAAGCACAACACCTGAGCTCCAACCTGAACACTCCCCAAATATGACATAGGCACCTATTTAGCAAAGGTCTTGCGAACCTGATCCGACAGTGCGGATCAGGTCCGCAAGACCTCGCTGAATGCGGAGAGCAATATGCTCTCCGTATTCAGCATTGCACCAGCAGCTCACAAGAGCTGCTGGTGCAATGCTGCCCCCTGCAGACTCGCGGCCAACAGGGAGGTGTCAATCAACCCGATTGTGTTCCTGTCCGCCTGCTCAGAGCAGACGGACAGGGTTATGGTGCAGCGGTCTTTGTGACCGCTGCTTCATAACTGCTGTTTTTGGCGAGTCTGAAGACTCACCAGAAACACGGGCCGTCAAGCTCCTTTCGGAGCTTGATAGATAGGCCCCATAGTGTGTTGCACTTTTAGAAAAAGAAATCCATCTGCCTTCTTCATGAATGATCCGCATGCACATGCCTAATTGACACTGAAATTTCAAACTCATTTTTTTCAATATTTGCTTTGAATACATCATTTTATCTAGCATTTATCTAGTGTTTAATGTCCCTTTAACAAAAATGCTTCTAGTAAACATTAATACTGTTTCAACAGAATACACACAGTCCCTGTGCACCTGTGGGTTTTACTGTTGGGGGGGGTATTTGTATTTTTTATGCACAGGTAAAAGAGCTGATTTCTTTGGGGCAATGCCCCGCAAAAGGCCCTTTTAAGGGCCATTGGTAGTTTATTGTAGGTTAGGATTTTTTTATTTTGGGGGCTTTTTTATTTTCATAGGGCTCTTAGATTAGGTGTAATTAGTTTATATATTTGATAATTTATTTTTTATTTTGTGTAACTTGTAGTGTTTATTTATTTATTTGTAATTTAGTGTTTGTTATTTTTTGTAACTTAGTTGTTTGTTTTTTGTAACTTTGTAATTATTTTTTTTTTTAATATTTTTTTTTTTTTATTGAGGGAATAACAATAACAGACAGGAATCAGTTTGCTCAAACAAACAAATGACACATAGTATATGACAATATAGTTTACATGAACAAAAACAAATGCTGAATAACAAATTTGGGTATAGATCTCTTGTTGTAACAATCATAGTGGACTCGTAGATTGGAATATACACAAAATGGCAGAGCAAACCTCAAAGCACCCTCTTTTCCCCCCATGGAAGCCGAGGCCGCTTTTGGACCTCAGTAAGATGAATGTACTACTCAGAGGGCTTTTAGTTAGTTCAGGCCTGAATGAGGCCTACACTTTATATCCTCCTTCTTATAGCCGCTGGGACCATGGTTAGATCCAGAAAACTAACACTAAAAGTGAAGGAGATGTAAGAAGAAAGTGAAAAAATAACAATATTTACGTGAGTACTTTACACTACTTCAAGGGAATAAGCTACAGGGACTGGTTCATAATTAAACTTGAACCTTAATAGGTGCCAGCGTATGACTATCGCATTAAAACAGCTACCAGGAGGTCAATAAGAATGTGAGTCTAAAAGCTGTAGGTTCAAAAAACTTATAATCAGGTGAGGGACACACAGACCCTGAACCTATTGCGACGTGCCAGTAGTATGATCACATGCATTAGGTACATAAGTGAATAAAATTCTTATACTGAAATGAGAGTGAAAAAGTATCTAGAAGTATTGAACACAGAGTAATTGTCATAAGAAATTCCCGAAGAGCCATTTTTATAAACAAACCAGGACACACTCAAACAAGGCTCCACGGGCAGGGCAGGGACAACACAACTCTGCCAAATAGGGATGTGGAGGATAAGGCGGTTATCCCTTACCACATCTTTAGAAGAGGGAGGAATAAGGAGGGAGAGGGGGGATAGGGTAGGGGGGGGGGGGAGGGGGAGAGGGAGGGGAGAGGAAGGGGGAGGGGTAAAGGGAAGGGATAGGGGGGAGAAGAGGGGGGAAGAAGAGGAGGGGGAAAGAGGAGGAGGGAAAAGAAGAGGGGGGTAGGGGGGGAGAGGGGGGGGAGAGGGGGGGGTAAGGAGAAGAGGGGAAGAGGGATAGAGGGGGGGGGCGGATTTAAAGCAGATGATTGACAACTGATCCCTAACATAAGCCCCAGGGTTACTGGGAACAGTAGGTATCTATTCGGATATCAAGAGCAGCCAATGTGATTCTATATGCATGTGTTCCCAGTTATAGTCTCAAACAACATTTCTAAAACATGTTCTCACATTTTCGTATCACATTAGCTGAATAACTGCTTCTAAATAGCACAGACATAGAGTAACCCCTTAAGAGCTATAAAGGTCAGGACTTAGTACATAATGACATTTTAAGTGATTTACATACAAAGACATTTACACTTAGATTCTTGGAGGAGCAGCTAACCAGTTTAGATAAAATATTCAAATATGTTCAGTAAATAATTAGCAGTGAACTAGCTTAAACACATGTTGTACATACATATCAGCTTTTACTGCCTTCATACAGCCTTCATACAGTAATATCTTGGATAGGGTTAACAATAATACAGACGTACTAATAGGTAAGATCATGCAAAACATGTTGGTTGTAACATAGCGCTATAGCCCTAGACCCAAGACTCAACTTATCCCATGTCTAAGTCTCTTATGTATAGGAGAGTAATAATGATGCAGATCATGTACGTAGGGCTCTCTTATGCTATTACAGACTGTCAGATGGAGAAGGGCATCCTCGAGAATGAAAAACAGATCCTTTGCTGAAGTCAATGAATATTGTCCCCAGCGGTAGCCCAAGCTGTGTTGGGGTGGGCATATCTGAAAGGACTGGGTAATCGGATGTCCCGGGGCCCAGAGTAGTATCAAACTAACCCACTCCTATTCGCCAGCTCTGGATTCCAATCCGAACAGCCGGGAGAGCGGGAGCGACCAGGGGAAGCCGGTCGGCATGCAATACAAATGGGTCGAGAAGGTAAGTCCCCGGATCAAGCCAGATGATCTCCCCTCTGGTTAGGGACCGGGCAGCATTAGCATTGGGGGAGAAGTGTTGCAGCGGCAACAGATCGAGCTGAGCTTGCAGGTATTCCCTAGTTACCCTCTCCGTTCTCGAACTCCCTCCGTCACACCAAGCATCAGTCGCAGCTCTCCTGATGAGGGCCAAGGGGAGCAGGGAAGGCTCACAGGTATCCGACTGCGCACAAACCACTCCCTGGGGCCTGGAAAACTTCCTCTCTGGATCATTGTAGCTGGAGTCATTCTCACAGGTAGGACCCTCACCGATAATGGGAGTCACAGGAGGCCCAGCTTCCCTCGAGTCTGGGTGTCTGCTAGTCAGTATTAGCCGATCCAGTCTGGAAAGCAGATTGCGGTGATGTTCCTCAAAAAGGGCCAAAACAGCCGTGCGAGTGACCTCCATGTTTACACCACCTCGTGGATAGGCCTCACCTTATAGGATCGGCAAAGAGCTGGGAGAGCGCTCCTTAAACTTGCTCTGTCTTGTGCATAAGTTGAAGACAGGAGCTATTATCATGTGCGGCTAGTCTCCTCGGCGGTTAGCTCCGCCCCCCCAACTTTGTAATTTTTAATTGTAGATTTAAATTATTTGAGTAGGGTTAGGTGTTTAAATATGTAATATACTTAATTTGTTTAATTTGTAGTTTAATGTAATTTTAGTATAACAGTTATGGTAGATTAATTATTAGTTAAATATAGTTTAATGTAATTTTAGTATAATAGGGTAGGTTAATTAATAGTTTAATAAAGTTTGATGTAATTTTAGTATAATAGTTATGGTAGGTTAATTAATAGTTTAATATAGTTTAATGCAATTTTAGTATAATTGTTAGGGTAGGTTAATTAATAGTTTAATAAAGTTTTTTTTTTAATAATTTTTATTGAGTTTTTCTTTCGATAAACAAAAAACCAAAAAGAAAAAAATCATACAAAAAAAGAGGTGCAATATACATTCAAAAAACTTAATAGAACCATCAGCATAATATTCAACACAGAACGCTCAATACAGTAGAAGAAGTACCATAAATACTGATGTCTATAGTTCTTACTCTTCAGAAGATCTGACCCAGTATTACCAAAAAAAACCAGAATTAAACTTTCCTCAGAATATTTGCATAATTCTCGTGAAAAGAAAAAAGAGGAGAGAAAAAAAAAAAGGAAAAAAGTGACCTCTCCCATACCTCCCCTCCCTCCCCCACCCCCCAGCCTTAGAAGATATGTTGTCTCCAGAATTCAGGATATCTATCTGAGAGTATTAATTGTAGGAAATCCGGTGACTTATGAAAATAGTTTATTACTTGTATCTGGACTTCTCTGGGCTGACCTAAGATAACTTTGTCCCATTTTGCTAAATATTTTTTTACTTTATTTTCCTCAAATATTAGTGGATCATTCTGTTCTAGCACCATTTGGTATTGAATTTTACGAATGACAGAGGCTATACTCTGAACATTTCTATCCTTCCACATTCTTAAGATCATCTGTCTCACTAATAGGGTTACTGTATTAATCAGAGATTTATTTTGAACCTGATCATGAACCAAAAAGAATATATACAGTGGCTTAAGTGTTATACTGGCTGACAGAAATCTGTTTAGCCAGTATTCCACTTGTTTCCATAGATGAATAGTTTTTGGACAATCATAAAAGACATGGAATAGATCAGCGAAGGGAAATCTACATCTGTTGCATGCCATACTCCCTTTCCATTTAGCTAACCTGCTGGGGGTGAGGTAGGCTCTATTTAAGAGCTTCAAATGCGATTCTATTATTGCCATATTACTTGAAAACTTTCTTACCCTATTGAAGCTCTTTTGAAAGTAATCTAGATCAATTTCAGGGAAGTCTTGTTGCCATATACATAGAAGACTATTTACTTTTACCTCTGCATCCTTAGATGAAAGTAATCCATACAAATATGAAACAGAGTGATCTCCGCTGGAGTATCTACTCACAATAAAATCTAATGTGCCCAGTAACCAGACATCTCCCTCCGAAGCTTTCTGATTATAGAAAAAGTGTCTAATTTGAAGATAGGCAAAAAATGATCTCCTATCTAAATTAAACTCTCTGATTAAGGATTCAAAAGTTTTTATATGGTTAGAAAGTGGATCTACCATCTGGAACAGAATATTCAAATTATTTGCTGACCATTTCCCAAGGCAGAGGATGTGCAGCCACTTTCAAAATCCGGATTTCCTCTAATAGGTAGATATTTAGAGAGTGTATGCTTTATCTCTAACAACTTACATATTTTATGCCATGCTATAATTACGTTGTGAATTGTATATTTTAATGTAAAGTCTTGTGCCTTTAAATGGTGGGAGAGATGTAATAATGCTTTAAGAGCATAAGGAAACACTATGTTCTCTTCTATCTCAGAACTGGTGACATAGTTGGGTGAGGTTAACCAATCTAGAGCGATTCTAGCAAAACATGCCAGATTATAGTTTACCAAATTCGGGAAAGCAAAACCCCCCATTTCTTTTGGGTGCATTAGTCTAGCTAGTGCAATACGGGGTTTTTTAGAGGCCCAAAGAAAACGGGAGCAGCCTGCATTAAATTTTTGAATATCCACTTTACGTGGAAATACAGGGACATTCTGTATAACAAATACAATTTTGGGGAGAATTCGCATTTTAATTAGAGCAATCTTGCCGAAAGTGACAGAGGTAATCTACTCCAGTACTGCATCTCAGAAAGGCATTTCCTCTATATAGGGGTAAAGTTTATATCATACCATTTTTCTGGATTTCTAGAGAGATTGATTCCTAGGTATTTAATACAATTATCAGTCAGTTTAAAAGGATTATCTAAAAGGCTGTTTCTGTTTTTAATTACCCACAAGATCTCAGACTTGGATAGATTTACTCTATAACCAGTAAATTTGCTGAACTCCGCTAATAGGTCCACTAAGATTGGGATATTTTTAGTTGAATTCCTTATATAAAATAAAATATCATCAGCATATAGAGATAAAATCACCCTATGCTGTTTTATCTCAATACCCTCCAGTATTTCTCTACTTTTTATAGCTAGAGGCTCTATAGCCAGATCGAACAGCAATGGTGAGAGAGGGCACCCCTGTCTTGTTCCTTTACACAGGGTTATAGGAGGAGAGCGAATATTATTTATACTGAGATACGAGATAGGATTCTGATAAATTAGAGAGATATAGGTAAAGAAGTGTCCTGAAAAAACAAAATTTTTTAGCGTTGTAAATAAATGATCCCATAGGACAGAGTCAAAAGCCTTTTCTGCATCAACTGTCAATAGAGCAAAATCTTGCTTTATATCTGACCCTGTCCTATGGGATGCTAATATATATTCAATTAAAGTCATAGCCTTTCTTATATTTTTCTGCGCTGTTCTACCTGGTATGAAACCGGTTTGATCTGGATGGATGACATCTCCTATGATTTTTTTAAGACGAGAAGCTAATATATTTGCTAAAATTTTATAATCATTATTGAGAAGTGAAATTGGTCTATATGAATCAAGTAAATTAGGGTCCTTATCCTTCTTTAAAATGAGTGTAATATTGGATGCAGTGAAAGTTTGGGAAGGTTTAAGATGAGACAAGAAATAATTATTAAACAGTTTAGTCAGGGTGGGAGCTATCTCCTCCGTGAGTACTTTATAAAATTCAACAGGCAATTGATCAGGACCTGGAGCCTTCCCTAAAGTCGACTCTTTAATAGCTTTTGAAACCTCCTCTACTGTAATCTCTTTATTCATTGTATTCAACTGTGCTGCGGAAATTTTAGGCATCTTAATACTATTCTAGAACCTACTTTTCGTCTCCTGATTGACTTCGACAGGAGAATATAATTTCTGAAAGAATAGAAAAAATTGCCTATTGATATCCTTTGGGGTATTGTATTTTTGGCCTTCGGATACGATTGACCCTATAAAATTGTTTTTCCTTTAGCTTTTAGAGATAGTTGCAAGCATTTTTGCTGTTTTGGGGGAAAATATACCATATTTAGCTTTGTTTTTAAGCTCCTCTTGTAGATGATTTTGTGTTAAAAATATCTCCCTTTCTTTTTTTGCCTTCTGATAAGAGACCCAATTGTCTCTGCTGGGATTATCAATATGTTTTATAAATGTATTTTTCAGAGCGTTAGTTAATTGGAGTTCCCTTGCTTTTATCTTTCTTTTCCTTTTGACCATATACGCCTTTATCTCGCCCCTGAGAATGGCCTTTGCGGCCTCCCAGAATAATTCTGTTTTATGGATGTATTCAATATTTAAGGAAACATAGTCCCTCCATTTTTGAATAAGCCGATTTCTAAAGTGAATATTAGAGTATAAAAAGGAGGGGGAAAAAATTTGCCACATAAACTCTCTCCTTTGTTCCCCAGCTGGACAGACAGGGAAATAATGGCATGATCTGATAGAACTATATTTTTAATATCTGTCTTAAAATTAAAAAAGTGTAGAAGCCTTTCGGTCACCTGGAACATATCTATTCTTGAGAATGTATGGAAAGTCTTAGACTCACATGTAAAGAATTTCTCATCAGGATGTTGGGTTCTCCATATATCTCTGAGCTTAAGACTTTTCACAAAGGAATTCAGAATCTTAGCTTCCTTCCTAGACCTATAAGAGCCACTTGTCCTTAGTCTATCCAGCTGGGGGACACATACACTGTTGAAATCCCCACCTATAATTAATTGAGAATCTATTGAATTAACTAATTTTACATATAGCTCATCCCAAAAGTCTGGCCGGCATTCATTTGGTGCATAGAGGTTACATAGCGTATAACAACATTTATTAATCTCTATATCTTCCATCCACATCTCTATACTGAGATATTAGCTGAAATTCTAGTTCCTTATTAAAAATACATGCTACTCCTCTCTTTCTTTTAACTGCTGGGGTCGCATACACCTCCCCCAATCCATCCCATAGTTTAATAAAGTTTAATGTAATTTTAGTATAATAGTTAGGGTAGGTTAATTAATAGTTTAATATAGTTTAATGTAATTTTAGTATAACAGTTAGGGTAGGTTAATTAATAATCCAAAAAAGCATAAAGGATTGGCGCAAAAAATGCTGGAGTGGGTGTAAAACAACTATCAAATAATGGACCTAAAACATTTCTAAAATCATATAAAAAATTATCCTTCTTCTAGGACACAAACTAGAAGCAAACAGTTATCAACAGTCTAATAAGTAAACATCTTTAAATAAATAGTGGTGACGGTATCAATATCTCTCAAAAAACAATTAGAATATATATTCATAAAAGGTGATATGTCCTTCCTAAAATGTATTAAGATAAACAATTAGATTAAATGTGGGGGTTAAAATAATTTGATAGTGAGACGAATATACTATTATAAGTAAAAAAATATATATATATATTTATATATATATATACAAATCACTGAAAAATCTCCTAAAAATATTTAATTAGATCCAAATTTATCACTCATACATACTAAACAATAAATAGATACGGGATTATAAACATTATTTTGCTATACCTTTCCAAGTCCCTACGGAAGCTTTTTTAAGCATTAATTCCTCTACAAAACATTGGATCAGGATAATGTGTTAGCCCAATAAAAGCCCTATGAATTAACAGCTGTTTATCATCATTAGATTTTGATATCGGCGACTATTTCTTATGAAGATTTATAGAGTTCATTGTTTATAGGTTGCTTTTAACATTCTGTTTTACAGTGTGAATGATTACACCGGTGTATGAATTGTAGTATGTTTATTTGATCTAATACATATAATATTTATTGTTTAGTATTTATGAGTGATACATTTGGATCTAATTAAATATTTTTAGGAGATTTTTCAGTGATTTGTATATTTTTTATATATATATTTTATACTTATAATAGTATATTCGTCTCACTATCAAAGTATTTTAACCCCCAAATTTAATCTAATTGTTTATCTTAATACATTTTGGGAAGGACATATCAACTTTTATGAATATACATACTAATTGTTTTTTGAGAGATATTTATACCGTCACCACTATTTATTTAGAGATGTTTACTTATTTGTCTGTTGATAACTGTTTGCTTCTAGTTTGTGTCCTAGAGGATAATTTTTGATACAATTTTAGAAATTTTTTAGGTCCATTATTCGATAGTTGTTTTACATCCACTCCAGCATTTTTTGCGCCAATCCTTTATACTTTTTTGGATTATTAGCATTTACAAATTAGATTTGGGATAATTTGTTTTTTAAGGAGGCAGAGTGTAGGATTTATACACAATACAATACTCCAATCTTCTACTTAATAGGTTAATTAATAGTTTAATATAGTTTAATGTAATTTTAGTATAACAGTTAGTGTAGGTTAATTAATAGTTTAATATAGTTTAATGTAATTTTAGTATAATAGTTAGGGTAGGTTAGTTAATAGTTTAATATAGTTTAATTTAAATCTAAAGGTAAGTTTAAATGTATTACAAGATAGGGATGAGTTAATATTTAATATACAGTTAGCGGGTTGTTAGGTTTAGGGGTTAATAGGTTAATTTAGTTTATGGCGATGTGGGGGGCTGGCGGTTTAGGGGTTAATAGGTTTAGTACGTGCTAGTGATGTGAGAGGCCAGAGGTTTAGGGGTTAATACATTTAGTTAGTTGCGGTGGGGTCTGGGAGCGGCGGGATAGGGGTTACTAACTTTATTTAGTTGCGGTGGGGTCCGGGAGAGGCGGGATAGAGATTAAACAATTTAGTATAGTGGCGGTGTTTAGTGACAGTATACAAATAAATCTGTGAAAAAGCCGAATAGCAGTGAGATCGATGACTGTTAGTTAACAACAGTCCGCTTCTCATCGCCCCATACTTGGTGCGCGGCTTTTTGACAGCTTTTTTGTTAAATATGGAGAGCGTATTCGGGTCCGCGGCCGTGATGTTAGGCGATGTCAGGCAAGCGTTTTGGTGCCATCGAATGCAAGTAAGTTGATGGCTTGATATGTAGGCCTGTATGTGATTTTAGTATTGCAGTGACTTAAAATAAAAATGTTTGCATGTTATATGTTTGTTTGAGGAGTAATATTTATTCTTTTGTGATATTAATGTTTTAGAAGACAGCCGCGACTTTATAGTTTCACATAACTTAATTTTGTTCAATAATGCAAAGTTAAACAAATGTAGTTATGTAAAAATGTAGTCGCCTCTACTGTCTTCTATAACATATTAATTTCAAGACAAATAAATATTATTCTTAAACAAACAGGAATACAAAATATCTTTAAAATTGCTACAATAATAAAAATAGGCATTCTACAAGAAAATATATATACTGTAGATAAAGGTTTGTATGTACATCTATTGTGTCTCTACACTATTAACCCCTTACACATCCTCACCCCCACCACACCCTAACTCCACTACACTATTAACCCCTTACACCCCTTCACCCCTTCACCCCCACTGCAACCAAGCCCCACTACACTATTAACCCCTGACCTCCTTCAACCCCATTGCAAACTAACCCACCTAAACTACATATAAAAAAGTACACAAATGTACACTACTATTAAAAAAAACAACTACCAAATAAATAAACCCTAACACATTTCCACAAAATAAACACACCCTAACACAGAACCACAAAACAAACAATTACACAATGCCACAAGGCAACAAAAACACTACTACAAATTAAGCATAGCAACAACAACAACAAAAATATTTAATGCAAAAAAATAATCCAAAAGCACAATAAAAAAAACACAATGATAAGCAAAATAAGCAATACATATTTTATACTCACCATCTTGAAATCTTTATCAGTGTAATCTATGTCCCAGGCAAATGAAAAAAAATCCAGTGTTAAAAAAATAAAAAATATATACGATTAAAAAACCAAAGGTCCTCTTCTTTTTTTCATAGGATGTAATACAGAAGCCTGGCGACGACTCTTCCGGTTCCTGGCGGCGGTTTCTCTTGTCCTTTGGTCGGTGGGGGCTCCTCTGGTCCTCCGATTCTCCAGTCATCACCTCGGTGCCGGATCCTCATTTTCATCCAAGTTATCTTCATGCTGTCATGTTTTATAGGGGTGTGCTGGCATTCTTATTATATGATTTTTAAAAATCTTTTTAAATCAACAAATTGAAACTATCGGCTAGATTACGAGTTTTGCGTTATGAGCGGCTCGGTGCTAACTTGCAAGTTATTGCCACCACTCACCTCTCTATAGCGCTGCTATTACAGGTTTTCATAAACCCGGCGTTAGCAGGCAATATGGCAGCGTTGAGCAAAATTGAGCTCCATACCGCACTCAAATACCAGCGCTGCTTTGAGCTGGTTTAAAGTGCTCGTGCACGATTCTCCCACAGACATCAATGGGGAGAGCCGACTAACAAAAAGCCTAACAACTGCAATAAAGGAGCGTAAAGCTCCGTAATGCAGCCCCATTGATTCCTATGGGGAAAGAAAATTTATGTTTACACCTAACACCCTAACATAAACCCTGAGTCTAAACACCCCTAATCTGTCACCCCCGACATCGCCGAAACCTACATTACACTTATTAACCCCTAATCTACCGCCCCAACATTGCCGCCACCTACCTACACTTATTAACCGCTAATCTGCCGCCCCTAATATTGCCGCCACCTACATTACACTTTTTAACCCCTAATCTTCCACCCCTAATGTCGTCACTACCTACCTACACTTATTAACCCCTAATCTGCTGCCCCCAACGTCACCGCCACTATACTAAAGTTATTAACCCCTAAACCTAACCTTAAGTCTAACCCTAACACCCACTAACTTTAATATAATTAAAATAAATCTAAATAAAACCTACTATCATTAACTAAATAATTCCTATTTAAAACTAAATACTTACCTGTAAAATAAACCCTAAGCTAGCTACAATATAACTAATAGTTACATTATAGCTAGCTTAGGTTTTATTTTTATTTCACAGGCAAGTTTGTATTTATTTTAACTAGGTAGACTAGTTAGTAAATAGATATTAACTATTTACTTACTACCTAGGTAAAATAAATACAAATTTACCTGTAAAATAAAACCTAACCTGAGTTACACTAGCACCTAACCTTACACTACAATTAAATAATTTACATTAATTAAATACAATTAACTCAATTACAAAAAAAAGAAAACACTAAATTACACAAAATAAAAAAGAAATCATCAAATATGTAAACTAATTACACCTAATCTAAAAGCCCTATCGAAATAAAAAAATCCCCCCCAAAATAAACCCTCCCCTAGCCTAAACTAAACTGCCATAGGCCTTTAAAATGGCCTTTTGTGGGGCATTGCCCCAAAGAAATCAGCTCTTTTACATGTAAAAAAATACAAACAACCCCCCAACAGTAAAAACCAACACCCACACAACCAACCCTCCCAAATAAAAGCCTATCTAAAAAACCTAAGCTCCCCATTGCCCTGAATAGGGCATTTGGATGGGCATTGCCATTAAAAGGACATTTAGCTGTTTTTCAGCCCAAACCCTAAGCTAAAAATAAAACCCACCCAATAAACCCTTAAAAAAACTAACACTAACCCCCGAAGATCCACTTACAGTTTTTTAAGACCAGACATCCATCCTCCCATGAAGCCGGGATAAGTCTTCATCCAAGCAGCAAGAAGTCCTCAATGAAGCCGGGAGAAGTCTTCATCCAAGCGGCAAGAAGTGGTCCTCCAGATGAGCAGAAGTCTTCATCCAGATGGCATCTTCTATCTTCATCCTTCTGATGCGGAGCGGCTCCATCTTCAAGACATCCGGTGCGGAGCATCCTCTTCTTTCCACGGCTACTGAAGAATGAAGGTTCCTTTAAGGGACATCATCTAAGATGGTGTCTCTTGAATTCCGATTGGCTGATAGAATTCTATCAGCCAATCGGAATTTAAGTTGAGCTTCAATTATATTGTCTGATCCAATCAGCTAATAGGATTGAGCTTGCATTCTATTAGCTGATTGGAACAGCCATCTGGAGCCGTCTGGTCTGGGGATGGATGTCACGTCTTCAAAAAATGTAAGTCTATCTAGTTAAAATAAATACAAACTTGCCTGTGAAATAAAAATAAAACCTAAGATAGATACAATATAACTATTATTTATATTTTAGCTAGCTTAGGGTTTATTTTACAGGTAAGTATTTAGTTTTAAATATGAATTATTTAGGTAATAATAGTAATTTTTATTTAGATTTATTTTAATTATATTAAAGTTAGTGGGTGTTAGGGTTACACTTAGGGTTAGGTTTAGGGGTTTATAACTTTAGTATAGTGGCGGCGATTTTGGGGGCAGCAAATTAGGGGTTAATAACAGTAATGTAGGTTGCGGTGATGTTAGGGACAGCAGATTAGGGGTTAATAATATTTAACTAGTGTTTGCGATGCGGGAGGGCGGCGGTTTAGGGGTTAATATGTTTATTATAGTGGCTGCGATGTTGGGAGTGGCAAATTATGGGTTAAAATTTTTATTTTAGTGTTTGCGATGCGGGAGTGCCTCAGTTTAGGGGTTAATAGGTAGTTTATGTGTGTTAGTGTACTTTTTAGCACTTTAGTTATGAGTTTTATGGTACAGCTCTGTAACATAAAAGCCATAACTACTGACTTTCAGTTTACGGTACGGATCTTGACGGCATAGGCTGTACCGCTCACTTTTTGGCCTGCCAGGCAAACTCGTAATACCGGCACTGTGGAAGTCCCATTAAAAAAAAGACTATTTGAAATCTGCGGTAGTTACGTTGCATAACGGCCAAAAAAGTGTGCGGTACAACTATACCTGCAAAACTCGTAATACCAGCGGTAGTGAAAAAGAGCCATAACACTGCTTTTTCACTCATAACGCAAAACTCGTAATCTAGCCGTATGTATTTTAAATTAGCCTATAGGAAAAAAATATTTTCTATTGGTTGATGGATTTTTTAAATCAGCCAATATAATTTACTTTATTCCTATTGGCTGATTTAAAAAAAATCTATTAGCCAATATTAAGTACTTTTTTTATATATATGTTCTTCTTCTAATCCTGAGATATATGGGTAGGTGTTATTTGGTATATGACATTTTAAGGGATGACTTGGAACCACTTCATAAAACATGAAAACATAGATTTTGATGACAGATAAGAACCATCTGTCCATATTTCCTATAAAGTTCAATCTTATCTAGCATATAGCATTGCCTTATGCTTATCCCAGGGATTCTTTAAGTTCTTTACTACCTATAATGGAAGTTTATGCATATCCTTCTTGAGATATAACCTCCAGAACTGCAAACAATACTTAAAGGGACATGAAACCCAAATTTTTTCTTTCTTGATTTAGAAAGAGCATGCAATTTTAAACAACTTTCTAGTTTACTTCTATTATCTAATTTGCTTCATTCTCTGGGTATTCTTTGCTAAAAAGCATATCCAGATAGGCTCAGTAGCTGCTGATTGGTGGCTGCACATAGATGCCTCATGTGATTGGCTCACCCATGTGCATTGATATTTCTTCAACAAAGGATATCTAAAAAAATAAGCAAATTAGATAATAGAAGTAAATTGGAATGTTGTTTAAAATTGTATTGTCTCCCTGAAATATGAAAGAAAATTTTTGGGTTTAGTGTCCCTTTAAGGCCTAACTTGTGATCTGTAAATAATAATTTACAGATAATAATCCTAATAATCTCCAACTGCTGTTTCAAACAGTTATTTTTGCACTTGCAGGCACTTTTACACAGTGTTCCTACAGTGTGAGGTCCAAATATATGAATTTATGTGACTTCATAACATTTGCTTGTGCTACTTCATCACCACTCTATAAAAACACATTACACAAAACTTTAGGTTGGTCTTGCTCAAAGTACTTGTGTTCTCACAAGGTGAAAGAGGATTAATAGCTATGTTTTACCACTGATTTCTACACTAACTAATCATGCAGCACATATGATCCCTTGCAGTTGCTATTTGGTTGTCTCCTATAAGATAGTCTCTGGTTTTGATCCTATAGAGGGAGATCAAACAGTCAATTAGTAGATTTTTTAGACTGTTAAAATATATTTGTAAAATAAGCTGTTTATAGCTAGGAAGGACATAAATTTGTTAGAATCAAGAGCTCTCTTGACAACTGATAATCATTATTATTTATTCGGAATCATGAATAATTTAACTATTGTACAAAATGAATTGTTAGCTATTTGTTAACATATAATACAAGTCAAATCTCAAATTTTTAACTGGAGAATATCTTAATCAATCTTTATTATAATAATCATATCTATAGCAGTGTGGGATTGTGGTAGTTTGTCCTATACTTTTAAAAAAAAAAACTAGGCGTCATGCTGATACACTATGCATATATATTTCCCAAAATATTTTTTAAGAGTTAAGCCATGTACAAAACCAATTATAGCTATTTTATCTATGTCTTTTATAATAGCTAATAATTTACTTACCCTAGGTCACAATATTTTTGTAGCAAGAGAGTCTGCATATAAAACCTACATTATGTACTCGTAAAATAAACATGATGACTTGGTAATGCACAGGCAGAAAAGCCTTTTTTGAAGAGTTAATGTCCAGAAAATATAATAATTTGCCACACTGAAAGCTATTAACTCTTACATTTAAAAAAAAGATTAAAAAGCTTGTTTTATGAAACAGTTTCTTCTTTATTACTTTTATTAACAATCCCTTCATGTATTTATACTGTAAGTCAGGCAAATTGTTTACATTAGAAGCCAAAAATACATTTTGAAAACCCGCTCTTTTTCTAAAATATCTCAAACTAAATAAGCAATATATTTGAAATTGTACCCGTTTGTTTAGGTTAGCAAGTACTCTTTAAAGGGATATGCTTGTATGTTTGACGTAGAGCATGCAATTTTAAGAGACTTTTTGTTTCTTTCTATTATTACAGTTTTCTTGGTATTTTTTACTGAAAAGCATATCTAGGTAGCCTGAGGCGCAATAATTTACTGGGAGCAAGATGGTGATAGATAGCTATGTACATATGTATTTTGGCTCATCAAATGTTTTAGTAATGCTTTGCTGCTCTGGAGCAGAATTTAACTATGTGTTTAACAAGTTGCATGGGTTAAACACATAAGGGTCTATTCTAATCCCTTAGAAAAATAATTATGATTTTTTGTAGCAAATCATTAGATACAAAGTCTATAGATTAATCAGCTAATAAGTTTTTTTTTTAAAAAAGGATTGTAATCAACCCTATAGTTATATAAAAGCAACAGCTCAATAATTATTTATTTGTACTTTTATGTCCCTTTTCTAACTGCAAAGTTTTAACCAAACTCAGAAATATTTGAAAATGAAGGCTTATAATTTAAACAATTGCATAATTATACCCTAGCATAATTATCTAACAGTAGTTGTGTTGATGTTAATAATTCACATTTCCAGTTGTCATAGCATTTAACAACCATCCAAAGTTGTAACACTGAGATTGTATTCTGACAAGTAAAATCTTAAAAGGATAAAAACTCTTAAAATACAATATTGCTATAGCAAGTGAAAGAAATTCCTTATGGCCAGTGTGGTTCTCACATTATACAGAACTATATCTAACTCTTTTATATAAGTATCATTAGATATCACATAAAGCTGACATGAACATTAAAGAGACAGTCTGGTCAAAATAAAACTTTCATCATTCAAATAGGGCATGCAATTTTAAACAACTTTCCAATTTACTTTTATAAGCAAATTGGTTTTGTTCTCTTGGTATTCTTTGTTTAAAGTTAAAACTAGGTAGTCTCATATGCTAATTTAATAGCCCTTGAAGTCCCCTTCTTATCAGTGAATTTTGACAGTTTCAGCACTCCCCCTTTAACATATTTTTAATTTGTTTCTTATATACACATGCATCAGAAAATGTGTTGCCAAAAAAACAAAACAAAACAAAAAAATAAAGCATATACTGTAAATATATTTTTATAATTGAAAAATAATTTGAATGTGAGTATATTATGTGGCTTCTAAGTGAAGGGTCTCTATGTGGACTGTGCTTTCTCTGGGGAATAATTCCTAAGAACTATTTATGTGTGAATTTGGTGGTCTGACAGCTAATTGTTTTTACGACAATATATATAATTTTGGAGAATTTACTTGACACACTAAACTCAATGTAACACACCGTACAAAGACCACATATAATTATAAAAAAAAATCTAGCAATAAATTGGCATGTTGAAACATTAACAAACTGAATGTTTAAAAATGCATAAGAATTTATATAAATCATATAACATTTATGTAATCTATAAGGAATAATTATGCAACAGAGAAAAATATAGGGTGTAAATAAATAATACAATTACATAGTTGTAAAATCTAAAGCATGCAATGTATAACATAAAAATAATAGTAAATTTGGTTAACATAAGATCTACCTGGAGCGAGTTCCAAAAATATGTCCTTATAATTTGCAAAACCTGCCAGAAAAATAAGTATATCTGTTAAAAATACATTACCAGTGTGCAATGGGATGAAAAAAGATTGTAAAGCTCTAAACAAATTATTTAGAGGTGCAGGAATAAAACATTGTCCCATGGTTTGTGAATTTGTAATCATCTGTCAATGAACAGTCTTTACAATGATAGCACCCCAAAGTATAAAAGAACCAAAACATAGGATAGAAAGCATAACAAATAATATTTACATAAATACATAGCAGCGTACAGCTCAGTTAGGCCTGGCATACTGTTTTTCAATTAAACATAAAATTAAAATGTTCTGTGATCACGCTCAGCAAAGACTTTTACATATACATAAAATATGTCACTGTGAGTAAAAAGGCTAAACGTATCTTTCTTATCCGCTAAAATAATGACTTCTTACCTCAAACTTTGTCAGAACAGTGTTATTCTACTGAAAGCCTGAACTCTTGTCAAAAAGCATCATGTAGCAATTAACTGAAAGAGCTGAAATAACATGGCTTCAAGGCAAAATGGCTAAAACTTGTGCATAAAACCTTGACTCAAATGCCACTTTTGATAAATGTTTTACAAGGTTCCAGTATTATCTGATCTTATGTCACATGGAACATATGTGAATTTGAGAAAATGCTAATGAAAATTAGAGGGACATTTTGAGATAGTTGCATAAAGTAAAAACTAAAAACTTAAGCATATGTATTACAATAAAGTTGTTAAAAAATGTACTTATTATTTAATGTTTACATAAGTTTACCAATTAAAACTTATAATAATATAATTTAGCTTTTTTAACATTATCCTTTATTTTTTATATCATTCATCTATATTAGCAGAACAAAACTAACAGAAGAATAACGTATTAAATATTTTATTACTATTGAATACATGGTAACGCCAGTTATGTCAGTGACTGTGTACATTCAAATTATTTTACATTTTCAAACACATCTATCAATTTGAATACATTTAGATTAAAGGAAATTTAATAAATCCCTGCATGAAAATACTAATTAAAATATGTTTGAAAAAATGCATATTAATAGCATATTAACATGAAAAATTATAATGTCATTATACTGACGTTCTTCTTTGAGAATTAGGAAAAAGGATATATAAAAAAAGCCACTGGGCTTTATCAAACCCTTTATGTCACTTCTAAAGGACTATTGTTACATTATTTATGTTACATTATTTAATAAAGAGCAGGAGTTTTCTTTGTGGAATGAACTGCATTTTTCAGCTTTATACTGAAACACTGAAACACACAAAAGTATATATTAATTATTCTCTTTTGTAGAAAAATCAGTAAGTGACAACTTACTTTGAATAGTAAATGAAAAAATAAATCTCTGAATAAGACCTTAATTCAAAACAACTCACAAACAGTAAAAAACTAAAGTAGAAATGGAGTGTGCATGAAGAGATAGAGACATAAAGGAATATAAACCCCACAAATTTTCTTATTTCAAAAAAGTTTCCAAATTTATACTATTATGAAATTTGCTTCCTTCTCATGATATTCTATGTTTAAGATATTCCTAGGCAGATTGGAATGTGAAAATATTCATATTTTCATGTCGAGTCAGCTCACTTGAGAATATGCGATCGGGTTTGCGTGTGAGTAGGGTATTTTCCCCCCACTTTTTGTGCTCCTTTGACATCTATGGGGGAATATGTTAACACAATTGTGATATTGTAACTGGCTTTTTGCTTGTATCAAAATAGTGCTTGAGTTTTACTTTCAAGCTGAAGTCTATCGATGTTAGAACGGTGCTAAATAACATTATAGGCCAATACCCTTTATAAATGATCATTTCTCACTACAAGTACTTTACTAATCCCATAATTACAGTTCAGAGAAATGACATATACCTGCAACAAATTCTAACCAGAGGATCATTCAATAACATGCCCAATAACATGTCACCAAATCTAAATAGGGAATTCTCCCATTGGTTTTTAGCAGGTCTTATGCTCTCCTACATCCAATCATAGGAAGTTGTAAACACAGAGTACTAATAATGATCAAAAATTATACAACCTACTATTGTTTACAATTTCAGTCAAGGACAAATTCCATACATATTACTTGACATTTATCTTAACTACATATCTCTACCATATCACAATACTGATGACATATATCAATCTCATCCAGGATCGTCATCAATTAGCTCTCCAATCTGAATCCCACCAATGTCAATATTATCAGGCTGGATCATCAATCTCTCATCCAATAGTCATGAAGAACAATGTATCTCCTAAAGTTGTCAAAAATATGTGGTACTACATTCATAATACAAACTGAAAATAAATAACAATACACAATTTGCTCATTCATTATTGATTGCCAGAAAAACAAAAAATAACCTGTGGATGTTGTAACTCACCCAAAATGTATAGAATGACATGAGATGCTTATTTGAACATGGTAATCATCTACTTTCAAATGTGTGGTCCATGGTCTGTCCATATGCCTCGTGTTTTCATAGCATTGAAAAAGTTGTTATAGTGCACGTCTGATTTCAGATGTCTATCAACTACAACACTGAAGACCCTCATTTGAATGATCTGCTGGTAACAACCACTAGGTATATCTTGTGTCATTGATGTTAGGGCTCATAGTTCCTTAATTTTAGTAAAGTACTAAGTTTCAGGTATAAAAATCAAATGGTAAATTAGGTGAGTGTAAAAATAGGTCACATTTTGGTGCAATTATTTTGTGTTGTTGACATTTATTTGTTTATGTATATTTTAAAGTATTTTTATTTTGAGTTTGCACAGGGCAGTAGCAAACTAATTTTGTCAAAATGGGCAAAGTAATTAATTCTTTTGAAAGTGTATCTAATATTTTTATGGTTAGATTAGTCCAATATGAAAAAAAAGTGTCAAAAATGCATTTTATGTTTAATTCTTAATTATTATTTTTTTTATTGTAAAACATAGAGGCCTAGGTTACAAGTGGAGCATATAAATTAGCAAATCGTTAGGTTGCAATATTTTTACCCCAAAACAAATTGGACATGAAAAGAATATTCCAACCTCACTTGCGTGAGCTTGTGGTAACTAATGCAACCTATACTTGCAATGGAAGTCACAAACTGAAAACATATGCTCTTGTTACAAGTCTATGGCTGACCCATTACTCTAGCAATAATATCAGTAACACTAGAAACATTAGTTAAAGCAAAAAGCTCTGGTAAAGCCATTGTCACTGCTCATACAGGACTTCATGAAACACAAAACTGGCCTCTTAGACATTTTCCAAAGGAAAATTATTTTCTCTATAGAAAAAAACACACTTATGCCATTGTTAGATGTATTTAAAGGGACAGTGTACTGTAAAATTGTTTTTAACGATGTGTTTACACTGACTTGTTATACTAGCTGCAGAGTTTAAAATGCATGGGAATTGTTTCTTTAAGTATATTTTGTATATGAAATATCTGTCTCTGTTAATATAAACTACAACACAATCAAATAGTCTGAATTTACTAATCTATAACTTAACTTTATATTTACACAAAATCCTCCATATATTTTATCTCACTGTAACAATTAACTTTCTTGTTTACACAGATTTTCTAAAAACAGTACCTAAGTACTGAAGTTTACAAAGTATTTCAAATGACTATTGTAAATATAAATGTAAAGAAGCTATATGTAAACAATTGAACATACTCAAGCAGGTAAAATAGATAACTGGGGACACATTAAAGGTGGGGGGATCAAAGTACAATATGTATTTAATAGATAGTATAGATTTATTAAGGTTAAGGTTAAGAGAGTACTGTATTTATGTTGTGATGTGGTAACAATACCATACATATTTAAAGGTTGTGAAATAAATGTTATTTGATTTATTAAAATAAAAAAGAGCAACATTATTGTTTAATCCGTTTAAGCTGGGACACAGTTTATGTGTGTATTATGTGTACTTTTATATGCATTATACCAGACATCTTCAAACTTGGCCCTCCAGAGGTTTTGGAACTACATATCCCATGATGCTCAGCCATCATGGGAAATGTAGTTCCAAAACCTCTGGAGGGCCAAGAGGATGTCTGCATTATACTATAAAATTGTTTACTACACTTTTTTTTTCTAAGTTTTATTTTTATTTTGGAGAGGTTTTGGTTTAGAAACTATATTAACAATTTGTCATATTAACATCTCACATTAAAAATGGCTGCGTCTTTACCCTACAGGCACAATTTCTACCATTGAAACAAATAAGCAGCTCCATTTTCATAAAACTGTTCATTACAGTTTGGCATGAATGAAGAGGCTCTTTAGTTTCAATAATAAAAATGGCACTTTTTTTAAACACATTTTACACTGTGAGAATTGTTTAAAAACCCATTACTGCAATCAGGTAAAGCGGCAATCATTATTTTATACAAGAAATTCATATCCCAAACTGTTAATCTTGTTTTGAGACTAAAACTTGGCCAAACAAAAAATATTTTTTTTTAATAAATTAAGTTAGACGGAATGTATAATAAAAAATGTTAAAGTAGAATGCATATAAATTGATCATAATAAATGCAAGTACTCAAATGTATGAAAAATTAATTTACAAGTTTTGCTATTCTTTTGGAAGGGAAAAGGTTAATTTAATACATGTGAACTGGTATTGTCATTTCACACTGCACAAGAGTATCAATGTAAACACCTGTATGGTTAGGCTTACCAGAAGTCCCACTTTTACTGGGATTTTCCCGGTTTGGAGGCGCTGTCCCAGTGTCCCACCCAGTTGTTCATTCTGTACCAGTAGGGTTGCCACCTCCAGGTTTCAAATCATGTGTCCGGGTTTCAGACCACCTGAAACCCGGACACATTATTCAAAATGACTGGACTGTGGCTCTCCAGCATAGTTGGATGCTGGTACTTTGTTACATACAGCCCTGCTTAGCTTAACGTTCGTGTCCTTCAAAGTTTACATTTAGTAATACAGGCTGAGTGAGCAGCGTAGGTTTTTTTTTTTAAATTTTGTAGTACTACTTGGTTTATTTTTCTAAGAATTTAACACCTTTCCCCCCCCGACCCTTGGTGTCATTGCCGGTAATACACCTTTAGGGGAATCATATGGGTATGACTAGGAAGTGCAGACAGGCAGGATTTTTGGCCTGGATTTTGCTTTACTTCATGCAGAATAGCATTTGGGCTATAATCATCCTGCATTATGGTATAGAGTAGCCTCTTAAACAGCTTTAGCAGGTACGTGTTTCTTTTTTACTTTCATTCAATGTTGTATTTATGCCTTATCAGTATTTGGCTCTGTTCCTTAATTAGACACACAAAACACATATTACACTGCAGATATTACATTGTGAAATTGATAATTATGAAAGTGATAATTATGCTTGATGTTTGGCATTATTTAGAATCTGAAATTTAGATTAATGATTTATTGCCATGACAACGTAATGGTGCCTTTTCACTAGGGGGTGGTGTTATGGTCTATTTAAACTGTGTGATTCACTTGTTTGACTGAGGAAGGGTAGAGTATCCACAAAACATTACACACATAAAAGCTACTACTTTAAAGGGACCGGTAATTGCCACGCCCCCTTGACCACGCTCCTGACCACACCCCCACTGGCACTGCACCAGGTGGTCCCAGTTTCACCTCTAAAAATTATGGTAAGCCTATGTATGGTAAGCGATAGACCTGTTGAAAGGCCTTTGTATTAGTAGCTTGTATTTGTATATTGTGAAAATGGTAGGCTTCTGGCAACTTCACAATGAGAATCACGGGTTTACTTTCAGCTCTGGCAGCTTGAGTGAGAAAACATTACTTTCAACATAAGAATACAGATGCTCACTACATGGTATGGATTTCACTAAAACACGATAATGCAGCTAATTTTGGAAACATTAAGTATAATACATAGGAAATAATAACTATAATGGTGGTGTGTACATATATAAAAAAATAAAAAATACATATAAAAATAACCTTTTTGCAATCCACGAGGAGGAAGGATGTTTAATCTTTTTCTAGAGTGCTTTGTGCTTTGTCTGTGCTTTTGCAATTAACTCACAAAAAAGCACTGAATAAAAAAATAAGATACATATAAATGCAACTAGCTCAAAAGGCTAAAAATGGTTTCTTAACGGAGTGTGAAATGTCTCAGCAGTGAAACGGTTAATGAAAATAGTGTATAATAACTGATAGATTTTTCTAGAGGGTACATCGATAAGTTTTACTGTAATCGAACAAAAACAGACTGATTAAATATTTTTTTCTTTTTCAACCCAATGCCCTTCATCATCATCACGCACAAAACTAATTTCTCAGAACTGCTCTTTCACATGTAGGGCTAGGGTATGAGTCGAGTACTAAGTGTAGCATGAGAGCGATAAAGGGTATTTGGCAACTGTTTGCACGTTTAATAAATAGCGCCCGTATAACGAGTAGAAAGTAAACGCGTTTGCTTAAGCTCAGTAAAATTTAATGTGCGTCAGGTTAGTGCGACTTCAGAGCTGTGGTTAACTGTTACACGAGACAAAGAAGTTGCACAAAAACATCAAAATTACCTTTAAAAGTACAGTGGCACTCATAATAACACTGTAATAACAATATTGCATTAGAAAGTTATAAAGGCTCAAAGAAATGAGGTATCAGGCGCTAGAAAAAGAAGGCAGGCAAATGTCTTTAACCCCTTAAGGCATTTCAGACTAAAACTTTCCCAAAAGACCAGAGCATTTTTAGCATTTTTGCTATCACTACGTTTAACCCCTTAATGACCAGAGCACTTTTCCATTTGTTGTCCGTTTGGGACCAAGGCTATTTTTACATTTTTGCGGTGTTTGTGTTTAGCTCTAATTATCCTCTTACTCATTTACTGTACCCACACATATTACATACCGTTTTTCTCGCCATTAAATGGACTTTGTAAAGATACCATTATTTTCATCATATCTTATTATTTACTATAAAAAAAATATATAAAATATGAGGAAAAAATGGAAAAACACACTTTTTCTAACTTTGACCCCCAAAATCTGTTACACAGCTACAACCACTAAAAAACGCCCATGCTAAATAGTTTCTAAATTTTGACCTGAGTTTAGAAATACTCAATGTTTACATGTTTTTTTGCTTTTTTTGCAAGTTATAGGGCAATAAATACAAGTAGCACTTTGCTATTTGCAAACCACTTTTTTTCAAAATTAGCGCTAGTTACATTAGGACACTGATATCTTTCAGGAATCCCTGAATATCCCTTGACATGCATATATATATTGTTTTAGAAGACATCCCAAAGTATTGACCTTGGCCCATCTTGGTATATTTCATGCAACCAAAAAAAAAAATCTTTTTCCCAATTTTAGGTTTCTCACTGAAATTATTTACAAACAGCTTGTGAAATGATGGCACAAATTATTGTAAAAGCTTCTCTGGGATCCCCTTTGTTCAGAAATAGCAGATATATATGGCTTTGGCGTTGCTTTTTGGTAATTAGAATGCCGCTAAATGCAGCTGCGCACCACACGTGCATTATGCCAAGCAGTGAAGGGGTTAATTAGGGAGCTTGTAGGGTTAATTTTACCTTTAGTGTAGTATAGTAGACAACCCAAAGTATTGATTTTGGTATATTTCATGCCACCATTTCCCCGCAAAATGCGATCAAATAAAAAAAAAACTTCACTTTTTCACAAACTTTAGGTTTCTCTGAAATTATTTACAAACATATATGGTTTTGGCATTGCTTTTTGGTAATTAGAAGGCTGCTAAATGCCGCTGTGCATCACACATGTATTATGTCTAGCAGTGAAGGGGTTAATTAGGTAGCTTGTAGGGAGCTTGCAGGGTTAATTTTAGCTTTAGTGTAGAGATCAGCCTCCCACCTGACACATCAGACCCCCTGATCCTTCCCAAACAGCGCTCTTCCCTCCCCCACCCCACAATTGTCCCCGCCAACTTAAGTACATATGCTGATGTGTAGGATCCCCCCTTAGCCCCCAACCTCCCTGATCCCCCCCCCCAAACAGCTCCCTAACCCTCCCCCTCTACCTTATTGGGAGCCATCTTGGGTACTTCTTTTTTTTTTTTTCTTTTTTTTTTCTGTAGTGTAGTTTCCCCCCCAAAGAACAACCCCCTCCCCCTCCCAGATCTCTTAGATGCTTTTTTAAATTAAATTTGACCCCACTTTTCTTCAACATTTTTTCTGTAGTGTAGCCGTTCCCACCTGCTTCCACCCTGTGCACGCACCCACCCCGGCCCCCCGTGCACGCACGCGCATCCTTGTGCACCCCCGGTGATCCCGCCCATGATCCCGCCCACCTCTTGCATCAGCAGATGCATTGATCGCCTCCCAGACTAGCTCCCACCCACCAACAATACCGGCCATCGATGACCGGTGCAGAGAGGGCCACAGCGTGGCTCTCTCTGCATCAGAGGGCCAAGGAGGGTTATTGCAGGATGCCTCAATATCGAGGCATCACTGCAATAACCAGAAAGCATCTGGAAGTGATCAGGATCGCTTTCACCGCTTTCCAAGACCAAGGACATACGCCATACGTCCTCGGTCGTTAAGTGTCTTTTTTTTAGGACGTACGGCGTACGTCCTTGGTCCTTAAGGGGTTAAACAGAAATAGAGCCTTTTTTATATTTACCTATCAATGCTATATATATGTATATTTTTAGTAGACAATCCAAAGTATTGATCTAGGCCAATTTTGGTATATTTCATGCCACCATTTCACCACCAAATGTGATGAAATAAAAAAAATCGTTAACTTTTTCACAAACTTTAGGTTTCTAACTTGTGCAATCATGGCACAAATGGTTGTAAAAGCTTATCTGGGATCCCCTATGTTCAGAAATAGCAGACATATATGGCTTTGCCATTGCTTTTTGGTAATTAGAAGGCTGCCAATTGCAGCTGCGCACCACACTTGTATTATTTCCAGCAGTGAAGGGATTAACTAGGTAGATTGTAAGGTTAATTTTAGCTTTAGTGTAGAGATCAGCCTCCCACCTGACACTTCTCACCCCCTGATCAATCTGTATGCATTGGGTACTTGTAAAGCACGGCTAATCACCCGTAAGTAAGGGTCTCACTCAAGGTGCTGCTCTTTTTATTGACCTCAGAAGGATTAAAGGCTGAATGGACCATGCCGGGGATTGAACCTGCAACCTTTGGGTTGCTACAGAGCTCAGCCACAGTGCATAAGCATGCTGAGCTATCTGTCCTCTCAAACAGCTCTCTTTCCTCCCCCACCCCCAATGGTTACCCCCATCTTAAGTGCTGGCAGACAGTCTGCCAGTATACAGTATTAGACCTTTTTTATTTTTTATTATAATTATGTTCTTCAGTGTGGGATTATCCCCTTTCCTTCCCACCTCCCTGATCTCTCCCAAAAAGCTCACTAACTCTCCGCCCCTCTAACCTATTACCACCATCTTTGGTACTGGCAGCTGACTGCCAGTACCTAGTTTTCCCAAATTTGCCAACTAATTAAAAAAAAAAAACACAATTTTTTTTCTGTAGTATAGCTGCCCCCACATCATCTCCCCCTTCCAGATTGATTTCACACCCTCTTATCCCACATCCTCAGCATGATCCCCTCTCCCTCCTCCCCCCTCCCTGCCACTCTGAGGTTTTTTTTCCGTAGCATATCGGTCCAGCCCCCTCTTGCGATGGGCCGCCCACCTACCTCCCACCTACAGGGTACGGCGCTGGTCGTTAAGGGGTTAGCAAAGAAGTACATACAAACACTAAATATGAACCTGGGTAGCTCCTGCTGAATGGTGGCTAAATGTAGCAAACCAATCAGCAAGCACTATCCAGGTTCTGAACCAAAAATGGGTCGGCTCTTAAGTTTAGATTCCTGCAATAGGAAGAAATTAGAAAGTTGCCTAAAATCGCATTTTCTATCTGAATCATGAAAGAAAAAAATTGAGTTTAGTATTCCTTTAATTTCACTAGACTGAAATTGGAGGTTTAGTCATGGATTAACTTTCTTTTATGTTATTGGACCCTCTTGGATTTAATTAAGACTTTTCATGAAGCTGTTATTGATGTTTTCTATTTTTATTATGATCTAACTGCAATACTAGCAAATGCATGGATTCATGCTTAATTTTTCAAATGCTATCCAGCAGAACAAACAAAGAAATGAAAATTAAAGATTAAGAGAAAATTATGGCTATAAAGTTCAGCAAGAATACATCGAATTGTAATAATAGTTTTAAGAAACTTGAGAGAGTGTTGGAAAATGTCAGATACATTTACTGGGCAGTTTTTAAACGTATAGGCGAGATTTAGCCTTTGAATGCCAGAAAATATGTCTATAACTACTACTATGTACTATAAATAATCATGTGAGAGCAGAATGTCAACAATCCATGAATAGAGTTCCACAGGCACCTCAGGCCAAGGAGTTACCAAGAGTAGTTTATAAAGATTCATACTTCAAATGTCCTATTAAAAAGAAATAATTGGTTCAAGGCTTCCTAAAAAAATATATATTTTATCAGCTAGCACAAGCTTGTTGGCAAGTAGCTTTCTGTAAGTACTTGCATACTTCCTGATAACAAGGTTGCAACATACCCTTGAATTTTTAGAATACAAAAGATAGAGGGCACCACATGGTGCAGATCAAACTAGTAAGGAATAGGACATGAGGATAAGCAAGAACCTACTCACATGATGGAATGCACCAATGTGCCTCCCGGCAGACTCCTAGGCAATTGGAACTGATAAGATCCTCGTCCCAGCAGAGGGAATCCAGTGATACAGTGTAGTTCCCACAGGGTGCCTCAAACCATGGTCAGAGATGGAAGCCAATGCTCTCCTGGGCACAGTAGCAGATGTATGGAAACCACAGGAATGGCAAAAAATAATGTAGATCCAACAGATAAAAGTGCAGCAGCAAAATAACAAATGTTAAAAGTTTATTAAAAGGTTAAAAAACAACAGCAACACATTTCTCCATGTCACAGCACGGTTTCATCAGGCTATACAAACATTCACAAAACTGCTACACTTATAACTAATGGTATCCAATCAGCATGTGGGAGGGTTACACACCCACAAGTTACACAGCTGTTCAGAGTGTAATTCATCACAAAGACCTAGCTTTTCATAATATACAAGAAGAGTCCCAATTGTTCAGGAGTTTATATATCCTACAGGACAAAAGAATAATATCACTCATGATTATATAGTGCATATACAGGGAGTGCAGAATTATTAGTCAAATGAGTATTTTGACCACATCATCCTCTTTATGCATGTTGTCTTACTCCAAGCTGTATAGGCTTGAAAGCCTACTACCAATTAAGCATATTAGGTGATGTGCATCTCTGTAATGAGAAGGGGTGTGGTCTAATGACATCAACACCCTATATCAGGTGTGCATAATTATTAGGCAACTTCCTTTCCTTTGGCAAAATGGGTAAAAAGAAGGACTTGACAGGCTCAGAAAAGTAAAAAATAGTGAGATATCTTGCAGAGGGATGCAGCACTCTTAAAATTGCAAAGCTTCTGACGCGTGATCATCGAACAATCAAGCGTTTCATTCAAAATAGTCAACAGGGTCGCAAGAAGCATGTGGAAAAACCAAGGCGCAAAAGAACTGCCCATGAACTGAGAAAAGTCAAGCGTGCAGCTGCCAAGATGCCACTTGCCACCAGTTTGGCCATATTTCAGAGCTGCAACATCACTGGAGTGCCCAAAAGCACAAGGTGTGCAATACTCAGAGACATGGCCAAGGTAAGAAAGGCTGAAAGACGACCACCACTGAACAAGACACACAAGCTGAAACGTCAAGACTGGGCCAAGAAATATCTCAAGACTGATTTTTCTAAGGTTTTATGGACTGATGAAATGATAGTGAGTCTTGATGGGCCAGATGGATGGGCCCGTGGCTGGATTGGTAAAGGGCAGAGAGCTCCAGTCCGACTCAGACGCCAGCAAGGTGGAGGTGGAGTACTGGTTTGGGCTGGTATCATCATAGATGAGCTTGTGGGGCCTTTTCGGGTTGAGGATGGAGTCAAGCTCAACTCCCAGTCCTACTGCCAGTTTCTGGAAGACACCTTCTTCAAGCAGTGGTACAGGAAGAAGTCTGCATCCTTCAAGAAAAACATGATTTTCATGCAGGACAATGCTCCATCACACACGTCCAAGTACTCCACAGCGTGGCTGGCAAGAAAGGGTATAAAAGAAGAAAATCTAATGACATGGCCTCCTTGTTCACCTGATCTGAACCCCATTGAGAACCTGTGGTCTATCATCAAATGTGAGCTTTACAAGGAGGGAAAACAGTACACCTCTCTGAACAGTGTCTGGGAGGCTGTGGTTGCTGCTGCACGCAATGTTGATGGTGAACAGATCAAAACACTGACAGAATCCATGGATGGCAGGCTTTTGAGTGTCCTTGCAAAGAAAGGTGGCTATATTGGTCACTGATTTGTTTTTGTTTTGTTTTTGAATGTCAGAAATGTATATTTGTGAATGTTGAGATGTTATATTGGTTTCACTGGTAAAAATAAATAATTGAAATGGGTATATATTTGTTTTTTGTTAAGTTGCCTAATAATTATGCACAGTAATAGTCACCTACACACACAGATATCCCCCTAAAATAGCTATAACTAAAAACAAACTAAAAACTACTTCCAAAACTATTCAGCTTTGATATTAATGATTTTTTTGGGTTCATTGAGAACATGGTTGTTGTTCAATAATAAAATTAATCCTCAAAAATACAACTTGCCTAATAATTCTGCACTCCCTGTAGTATCTATATTAATAAGAGCACTATTGTTATAAATTTAGAAATTAAAAAGGGGTGCTGACAGTTATCGGAAGCGTCATCTCTTAGGATGTGAAATCATGTACAGGGGGCGTAGGCAGAATCATACGATACGACATGTCATTAAATGAGGACTATTCCTAATTGTTAATTAGATACATATCAAAATAGGGTATGTTCTTTGTCACGCTTGTTTCCTACTGTTATATTTACGTGGTTTGCCATGCTTTTATCATAGCTTAACACACATGATAGCTAAACAATAGCTTTATTTAGATACAATGGTACCTTTATATACACTTTACTATTTTCCTTTGACCTGTTGGGTATAATGCGCAATATATGCTTGTTTACTATTTTGATATGTATCTACTTAACAATTAGGAATAGTCCTCATTTAATGACATGTCATATCCTATGATTCTGCCTACGCCCCCTGTACATGATTTCACATCCTAAGAGATGACGCTTCCGATAACCGTCACCACCCCTTTTTAATTTCTAAATTTATAACAATAGTGCTCTTATTAATATAGATACTATATGCACTATATAGTCATGAGTGATATTATTCTGTTGTAATGTCCTGTAGGATATATAAACTCCTGAACAATTGGGACTCTCCTTGTATATGACGAAAAGCTAGGTCTTTGTGATGAATTACACTCTGAACAGCTGTGTAACTTGTGGGTGTGTAACCCTCCAACATGCTGATTGGATACAATTAGTTATAAGTGTAGCAGCTTTGTGAATGTTTGTATAGCCTGATGAAACTGTGCTGTGACACGGAGAATCACGTTGCTGTTGTTTTTTATTAACCTTTTAATAAACTTTTAACATTTGTTATTTTGCTGCTGCACTTTTATCTTTTATCTGTCGGATCTACATCATTTTTGCCATTCCTGTGGTTTCCATACATCTGCTACTGTGACCAGGAGAGCATTGGCTTCCATCTCTGACCATGGTTTGAGACACCCTGTGGGAACTACCCTGTTTCACTGGACTCCCTCTGCTGGGACGAGGATCTTATCAGTTCCAGTTGCCTAGGAGTCTGCCGGGTGACTCATTGGTCTCAGCCTGCCTGCACTGCACTTTGGTGCATTCCATCATGTGAGTAGGTTCTTGCTTACCCTCATGTCCTATTCCTTGCTAGTTTGATCTGCACCATGTGGCGCCCTCTATCTTTTGTGTTCTAGATGTTTCAATCTTGTGTTGTGGCGTGACACACCAGAGTAGCTGCCTGAGGATTGTGGACTTTTCTTGTTTTTGATAAGTTCTCTACCAGGACTTTTTATCTATCATCACTACGTCTGGATATTTACTACATTTTACAGTATCTTATTTATTAATTGATCATTGTGCAACATATGTGTTATGTATTTTATTCTCTGCATATTCTGGTAATACTTGAGATATCATTACTATATGCTGATATCTATCACTTTTTGCTATTGATATACCAGTTACTGTACCAAGTCTAGTGCTATTATTATACCGGTTATTGTATTAAGATAATTTTAATTTATTGTATTATATATTTTTTCGCTTATTAGATCTATTATTAGACGGTCTATACAACCGTCCAAGATGTATAATTGTATTTATTTATTTACACTACATCCGTTAAAGGTATACCATTCTATTTTGTATTATTGTATATCTGCTAAGATATATTATTGTATTCACTACTCATCTTATAATTTATCTATTGCTCACTTTTGGCGCCTATTATAGATACCGGTCAGGCATACTGTTTTTGTCTGTCGTGTATCTGTTTATACTCTTGAATTTTTGTTTTGATAAAGCAGTAATCCTAGTGCAGTTTAAAAACACCCACCTCTACTATTTAATTAACACAAGGGATTTTTCTGATAGAACTATTAGAAAATTCTTATTTTTAAATTGTTGAATCCAATTTAAAACTTAAATATTGATTGTTTTTCATGGTGGTTTTTCTTTTAGGACTTGGTGCCTGTTTCAAAGACATATTTGTAAGGGTTACTCACCCTTCTTTGTTTCACTTAGAGTGCAGGCCTGTTTATGGCTTCTCTTGCAGTGTCTCTCACACACCCTCTTATGGGCAAACTTTTGAACATCATTACTACTGGCAACTTCTGGCAACTTCCTGTCTCTCAGTGAAGATGTAATGCTAGTTTACTATATAACCATCACCCAGTCCATTTTGTCTCTGCCCTTGCTTGAGTCCAGATCTGCCAAGTGCATACCTGTATTTTGTTTCTGTTCTCTGCATATGACCTAGGCTTTTGCTGACTAATTTCCTGGTTCCTGACGCTGGCTTTTGTTTCCATTGTTCCTGCTCTCTTTGTTCCCTCACCTAGTTTGGCTGTCTATCCGCTTTGGCATCTGACCTCTGGCTTTGTACCGACTACGTCCTGGATTTTCCTATTGTTGTTTATTATTTTGTTTATTGTTATTTTCAATAAACTCTATTTAATTTTAAACATGTACTTTCCATTTTTGTCTGGTGTATTGGATCCCTGGCAGTATTTCCTTAGAGACTGAAGACAGGCAATTAGCCTTGAAAGAGGCTTACTAGTTTCTTTGAGAAAAAAGACTATTGGAAAAAAACAACAACATTTAATTACTACAAAATGATCTACCAAATCTCAGAAAAATGAATTCACTAGATGTTGAAACATGCCAAAATCAGAAACAAAAGGCTAACTTCCATTCATCATCTTGTCATGTTCTATGTTTACCAGATATTGGCTGTAGAGAAATGAAGGCTAACTTGTTGGAAAATTGTGTAATAGCACAGTTTGACAATCTACTGGGGTTCAGGAACAAAACAAAGAGGTGAGTAGACAGAAAACAATATTACTGGCTGTCAACTTTATAACCACACTTGATAATCATTACATCTTTGAATAGAAAAATATTAGCAATATACATGTATTGGCACCAGCTCTCTGAACAAGTGCTATGTTTAGAATGCTAGTGCACAGTACATTCTTGCATACACTTTTTAAACAGCTATAGCTTTTATTAGAAGCATTTTTACTAATACATGTATATTACAAAAATACTTGTATTCATAACTGAATTGCATCTATGTGGATTAAGGCTGTGACACACTGCAAGCGGAGCGGCGCGCAGCGTGTAGATGTGGCTGTGCGCGCTCAGTGTGTCCTGCCTTTTCATCTCTGAGCACTCTGCTGCATCAGGTCGCGTAGCTGAGCGCTCAGAGATGAAATATTTGATCTTCAGAAGCGATGCGACACGGAGCAAAGCGGAGCGACTCAGAGCGAAGCAGCTGCTTCACCTCGTGTCGCTCCGCTTGCAGTGTGTCACAGCCTTTATAATTTTGGCTGGAATGTCACTTTAAAGGGACACTGAACCCAATTTTTTTTCTTTTGTGATTCAGATAGAGCATGCAATTTTAAGCAGCTTTCTAATTTACTCATATTATCACATTTTCTTCATTCTCTTGGTATCTTTATTTGAAAAGCAAGAATATAAGTTTAGATGCTGGCCCATTTTTGATTAACAACCTGGGTTGTTCTTGCTGATTGATGGATAAATTCACCCACCAATAAACAAGTGCTATCCTGGTGTCTGAACCAAAAAATGGCTTGTTCCTTAGCTTAGATGCCTTCTTTTTTAAATAAAGATTGCATTTTTAGTGTTTTTCTATATTTTGTGCATGTAAGTTATAAAACAGAAATTAAACTGCTGGCCACAACTTAAGCAGAATGTTTACTTCTCAACATGCTGTTGTTATTCTTGTGCCTGCAGCTCTCTTCAGAGCCTCTCTTATTTTGTGTATTCTTGCACCCTGTAACAGAAGTGGCAAACATTCACAGATCAGTGAATCTGCTGGCTTTTTCTGAACTAATCGTGCTTTGGGTTAGCACACAGAATATAGATTGGGAGTTTTACATTACTGCAGCTTTTGTCCACAGTCTATAATTCACTTACTATTTAAAAAAAATAGGTTATGTAAATAATATAGATAAATTAAGTCGCTGGCAAAATGTAAAGCTTCTGCCCTTAATCATGCACACTAACCTAAAGTGCACAATACAGATCTAAAAATTTGGCAATATCACTAATGAATGTGCTACTTTTGTCACAAGGTTTAAGGATACCTAAACGCTAAGATGGTAAAGCCATAAATGTGTGGGGCTTCACCAAAAAGCACCAATAAAGGGTTAAAATAAAAGAATGACTGAGACCTACAACTCTACTGTAACAATAAGAAATTATACCAACCAATTTACAAGTTTCTAAAAGGAAATTTGACTCTTTGTACAACCAAAGACTGCAATCCCTATAGTTCTTTTTGTGTTCCTTACACTTCCTGTCAAAAAATGTTACTGTAGATATTGCCTTTTTGGGTTTGCCAGGTGCGCAGTCCGTTGGTCTGGCAATATATTCTAAAAAAGTGAGCTGAACCATGTTGTGCTGATGAGTCGCAATGTGTCTCCCATAGGATATATAATGTGGATCCTAACTTCAGCAAAAGTCCATTGACATCGCCACTGAGCTGCAATGCAGGTTGTAGGAGCTTTCTTTAAAGCATGTTTAGACAAAATAGACGTTCACGAAAATAAAAAATGTTTTCTTTGTTGTAACACTTTAAATGATGCATATGTATACTCAGTCTGACTGTACATTCACTATATTTGTCACACTGGCAAATATCGCCACTGAAAAGCTGGCATGACTGATATCGCTGAAAAGGAATTGCTAAAATTGAGGACAGTGTTTTGAATATTAGAAATCTATGGCTATGTTTCCTCATTAAAATACAGGTTACTGCCATGGAACACCATGGAAACTTCCACAGAACACCTATATATTCATGATATCTGCGTTCTACTTTGTTAATAATAATAATAATAAAAAAACTTCCTATTAAAACTGAAGGAGCTGGGGATTCTTTAGTATAATAATAGAACATGTATGTCAAATTTAAGCAATTGTATACTGTCCTTAGGCCGGGGTAACAACTGTGCACTCTATATTGTTTTTTAAAGCCCACAAGCACATATTTCTCAAGCTGACACAATGCTACTCAATATGGAGATACAGGCTATTTGCATGTTGAGCAGTTTAATTTCTAAGCTGGATCGCCATCACCATGTCCTAGCTCAGGAGATCAGGTCTGCATATGATCCTGCTCAGAGTGTGGTAATTGACAAAGCGAAAGATATTAGCAGCAGCTCATACACCCTTAACCACCACTATAGAGCTGATCAGAATACAGGGGAGGCGAACTTTGCTGAGTCCTTTGAGTCAAATATACAGCTCAATAGATCTATTTCCACAGACTTAGAGTAAACATCTGAAACCTCATATGCAGAGAGCTCACAACTCCAACCCAAATCCTCCTCTACAGCTGGAATGATACATAGGCCCCTAGTTATCAAGCCGTCAACCTAAAATATGCTGGAATTCCGCCTTAGTTATCAAGCCCTGCTGCCCGGCAAAAGTAGAATTTAGTGATGTAAGCTTCAATCCGCCAGACTCAGTCCGACACAGATCGATTCTTACGTCACTCCAGATGTTCCGAACACAAGTTCGGCACAATCTGACTACTTTTGCTAGTTATCAAAAAACTAGCAGGTACGCTCGGCACTTTTCCGGCCCAGCGTACCTGGAGGCGGCGGATCCCATAGGAATCAATGGGAGTCTGACCATAGCGAAAGTTCATGTTCGCTGCTGCCCGACATCCCATTGATTCCTATGGGAAATGTGTATATCTAACACCCTAACATGTACCCCGAGTCTAAACACCCCTAATCTGCCCCCCCTACACTGCCGCAACTAAATACATTTATTACCCCCTAAACCGCCGCTCCCTGACCCCACCGCTACCTACATTATACACATTAACCCCTAATCTGCAGCCCCCTATACTGCCGCAACTAAGTAAAGTTATTCCCCCCTAAACCGCCGCTCCCGGACCCCGCCGCAACTATAATAAATATGTTAACCCCTAAACCGCCGCTCCCGGACCCCGCCGCCACCTACATAATACCTATTAACCCCTATCCTGCCCCCCCTACACCGCCGCCACCTATAATAAATTTATTAACCCCTATCCTGCCGATCCCGGACCCCACCGCAACTAAATAAATTGTTTAACCCCTAAACTGCCGCTCCCGGACCCCGCCGCCACCTATATTAAACTTATTAACCCCTAATCTGCCCCACCTTACACCGTCGCCACCTATAATAAATTTATTAACCCCTATCCTGCCCCCCCTATACTACTGCCGCAAACTATAATAAATTTATTACCCCCTATCCTGCCCCCTCCTACACCGTCGCCACTATAATAAAATTATTAACCCCTAAACCTAAGTCTAACCCTAACACCCACCTAACTTAAATATTAATTAAATACATCTAAATATTATAACTCTTATTAACTAAGGCCTAGATTTGGAGTTTGGCGGTAACGCTGGTTTTAGGCTACCTCCGGTATTTGGAGTAATTAAAAAAAGGGTCTAACGCTCACTTTTCAGCCGCGACTTTTCCATACCGCAGATCCCCTTACGTCAATTGTGTATCCTATCTTTTCAATGGGATTTTTCTAACTCCGGTATTTAGAGTCGTGTCTGAAGTGAGCGTTAGAATTCTAACGACAAAACTCCAGCCGCAGAAAAAAGTCAGTAGTTAAGAGCTTTCTGGGCTAACGCCAGTTCATAAAGCTCTTAACTACTGTACTCTAAAGTACATTAACACCCATAAACTACCTATGTACCCCTAAACCGAGGTCCCCCCACATTGCCTCCACTCGATTAAATTTTTTTAACCCCTAATCTGCCGACCGCCACCTACGTTATACTTATGTACCCCTAATTTGCTGAAGATCATCCTACCTTTAGCCGTCTTCAGCCAGCCGACCACCGATGGAACAGAAGAGGACATCCGCAGCGGCCGAAGTCATCATCCAAGGGGCGCTGAAGAAGTCTTCCATCCGATTGAAGTCTTCATCCAGGCGGCGTCTTCAATCTTCATCCATCTGGAGCGGAGCCATCTTCTTCCACCGACGACTTCCCGACGAATGACGGTTCCTTTAAGTGACGTCATCCAAGATGGCGTCCCTCAAATTCCGATTGGCTGATAGGATTCTATCAGCCAATCGGAATTAAGGTAGGAAAAATCTGATTGGCTGATTGAATCAGCCAATCAGATTGAGCTTGCATTCTATTGGCTGTTCTGATCAGCCAATAGAATGCGATCTCAATCTGATTGGCTGTTAACTTTTTAATGTAGAATAGGGTAGGGCATTTTTTTTATTTTGGGGGCTTTATTTTATTAGGGGGCTTAGATTAGGTGTAAGTAGCTTAAAATTGTTGTAATATTTTTTAAATGTTTGTAACTTATTTTTTTTATTTTTTGTAACTTATTTTTTTTTATTTTTTGTACTTTAGTTAGTTTTTTTAATTGTATTTAATTGTAGTTATTTGTAGTTAATTAATTTAATTTATTTAATGATAGTGTAGTGTTAGGTTTAATTGTAACTTAGGTTAGTTTTTATTTTACAGGTAAATTTCTCTTTATTTTAGCTAGGTAGCTATTAAATAGTTATTAACTATTTAATAGCTATTGTACCTAGTTAAAATAAATTGAAATTTGCCTGTAAAATAAAAATAAATCCTAAGATAGATACAATATAATTATTATTTATATTGTAGCTATATTAGGGTTTATTTTAAAGGTAAGTATTTAGTTTTAAATAGGATTAATTTAGTTAATAAGAGTTATAATATTTAGATGTATTTAATTAATATTTAAGTTAGGTGGGTGTTAGGGTTAGGGTTAGACTTAGGTTTAAGGGTTAACATATTTATTATAGTTGCGGCGGTGTAGGGGAGGCAGGATAGGGGTTAATACATTTATTATAGGTGGCGGCGGTGTAGGGGGGGGCAGGATAGGGGTTAATAAATTTATTATAGGTAGCGGCGGTGTAGGGGGGGCAGGATACGGGTTAATAAATTTATTATAGGTGGCGACGGTGTAGGGGGGGCAGGATAGGGGTTAATAAATGTATTATAGGTGGTGGCGGTGTAGGTGGGCAGGATAGGGGTTAATACATTTATTATAGGTGGCGACGGTGTAGGGGGGCAGGATAGGGGTTACTAGGTATAATGTAGGTGGCGGTGGGCTCCGGGAGCGGCAGTTTAGGGGTTAAACAATTTATTTAGTTGCGGAGGGGTTCGGGATCGGCAGGATTGGGGTTAATAAATTTATTAAAGGTGGCGGCGGTATAGGGCGGGCAGGATAGGGGTTACTAGGTATAATGTAGGTGGCGGTGGGCTCCGGGAGCGGCGGTTTAGGGGTTAATACATTTATTATAGTTGCGGCGGGGTCTAGGAGCGGCGGTTTAGGGGTTAATAACTTTATTTAGTTGCGGGGGGCTCCGGGGGCACCGGTATAGGGGGTAGAACAGTGTAGTTTAGTGTGAGTGCTTAGTGACAGGGGTATCAATAAAGCTGGGAAAAAGCCGAAGAGCAGCGAGATCGGAGTGAAATAGCTATCACAGTCCGCTGCTCATCACCCTGTACTTGGTGCGCGGATTTTTGACAGCTTTATTGATAACTTTGGCGAGCGTATTCAGGTCCGCGGCGGCGATGTGAGGCGAGCTTAGGTGGGTGTATTGGGGCCGACGATGGCAGGTAAGTAGACACGTTGATAACTAGGCCTCATAGACTCCTGCTGGTATGTGAGACTATTGCTCCTGACCTGATTTTTAAGCCCTAGATCGCAAGGTTTAGGTTTGGGTGGCATTACAGAAAAATTGTGCTCAACAAGACCTTCACAAAACAGAGAGCGACAATTTGTGTGAAAGCAGGAGTTGGTTAGACAATATGTTATAACTTTTGTACAATTGCTAGGGTTTAGTGGTGTAACCTAAACAATAGCAATTACCTTCATTTTCATTTATTGGTCCTGCATGTTATAAGAGAGTTGTTTCTGCCTGTCTCCCCAAGTACCCCTTTTTTTAACTTTTCTTTACTTAAAGAATAACCTGAAATAGTGCAAAATGTTAATTACAATATTTTATTACCCGTGGGAGAAGAATCTAGCACTCTAATATACCCATTAGTTAGTTAGTACTGATTCATATTATGGGAACATTTCTAACAGTCCTAAATATTTTCTCAATAACATTAGTTAGTAGAAATCAGAGACAAATATGCTATGTGCCACACAGAGGCTCAGTTTTCTAGTTATAGTTCGCTCCGTATACCGTTCTCTTTATAAGCTAAGAGTTATATTCTTCAAGGTTAATCCTCACCCTGAACTAGTATATTTCCGACAGATGGTTGCATTTATTTTTTAACCTTCTAAAGTGTGGATTATGTTTTCTTTTTGACTCACATGCATAACCGTAGCTAGTCTGTGTTTGTGTTACACTAAGTTACCATAATAGCCTCACAAGTACTATTAATATATTTTTAGAGGTCTGTGATGGATATGAATGTTAACTAGCTTACAGTTTTATAGGTATAAGCAGGAGTTTATTAGAGTTATTGCACTACTGCCTAGACCTGAAAAGAGAAAATGTCATGGTTAGGAGATACCCATATGCTCATTATTTATGCTTTCTTAAGGATGTTCAACTTTCTGCTTTAAATTTGGTTATTTTATATATTATCTTCTAAAATTTTAGGTATAGTGCAATGGACACTAATGTTATTTAAAATACACAGATATATAGCACCTCCTAACGGTTAATGTGTGTGGATTACTGATAGGTTCATGTTGCACATCCCTTAATATGTTTATACTACTTATAGAAAGGTCAAGCATGCATGATTCCCCATATGATAGCGTCTAAACAATATTACTTCAGAGTGTGAATATTTTCAGATAGGGTTATTTTGCTGTTTTACATGCATATATCATTTACAAAATTTACTTATCCCTTTTAGGTAACTACAGAGTATAGAAAAAGGTTAGAAGGAGCGCCACACAAAGAGGCTATAGTACTTGTGTTATAGTTTATAATAATGACTTAACATTATATTTATAGATCGCAATGGAACTATACAGGTAGAAATACACTTTCCTCAATAGATTGTATGGGTAGCGGATTGGGTTAAAACCAAAGTTTTTGAAAAATTAGGCCGTATAATATCTTGTGAATTAGCTAGTCACTAGTTAGATGTATGCAAAAAGTAAATAGCTCAAAGCCATATATTCAAAAATCTATTTGATACAGTTAAAAATAAGATTTGAAACAGTTCTGGTAAAAATATAAAAATATTTCAAGTTAAAATTGACAAACACAAATTATTAGAGGAACATTTGCTCAAGACACAATTTGCGCAGAACACAATACAAAAATGCCTAATATTGTCTATTATACTAGTTTGTCCGCTCAAAGGACATCTGTTGGAGCAATGGCTAGGATTATGTGAATATAAACAACACCACGTGAAAAAGATAAATGAAGTGATACAATGGCCTCTAGTTATTAAGCTCCGTACTTACCTGCATTCGCCGGTCCCAATACGCCCGCCTAAGTTTGCCTAACCTTGCTGCCGCGGACCTGAATACACTTGCCAAATTTATCAATAAAGCTGTCAAAAAGCCGTGCACCAAGTACGGATCGATGAGCAGCGGACTGTGTTATTTATCAGTCATCGATCTCGCTGCTCTTCTGCTTTTTCCCAGCTTTATTGCTACCCTGTCACTAAGCACTCACACTATACTATACTGTTTTAACCCCTATACCACCGCTCCCGGAGCCCCCTGCAACTAAATAAAGTTCTTAACCCCTAAACCGCCGCTCCTGGACCCCGCAGCAACTAAATTAAATGTTTAACCCCTAAACCGTCGCTCCCGGACCCCGCCGCCACCTATATTAAACTTATTAACCCCTAAACCTAAGTCTAACACTAACACCCCCCTAACTTTAATATTATTTTAATCAATCTAAATAAAACTTACTATTATTAACTAAATTATTCCTATTTAAAACTAAATACTTACCTGTAAAATAAACCCTAAGATAGCTACAATATAATTAATAATTACATGGTAGCTAGCTTAGGGTTTATTTTTATTTTACAGGCAAATTTGTATTTATTTTAACTAGGTACAATAGTTATTAAATAGTTATTAACTATTTAATAACTACCCAGCTAAAATAAAGACAAAATTACCTGTAAAATAAATCCTAACCTAAGTTACAATTACACCTAACACTACACTATAATTAAATTAATTAATCCTATTTAAAACTAAATACCTATAAAATAAACCCTAATATAGCTACAATATAACTACTAGTTACATTATAGCTATTTTAGGATTTATTTTTAATTTACAGGCAACTTTGTATTTATTTTAACTAGGTACAATAGCTATTAAATAGTTAATAACTATTTAATAACTACCTAGTTAAAATAATTACAAAATTACCTGTAAAATAAAACCTAACCTAAATTACAATTACACCTAACACTACACTATCATTAAATTAATAAAATAAATTAACTACAATTACCGAAAATGAAATACAATTAAATAAACTAAACTATAGTACAAAAAACCCCCCACTAAATTACAGAAAATAAAAAAAATTACATCAAGTTTAAACTAATTACATCTAATCTAAGCCCCCTATTAAAATAAAAAAGCCCCCCAAAAAATAAAATGCCCTACCCTATATTAAATTACAAAGTAATCAGCTCTTTTACCAGCCCTTAAAAGGGCTTTTTGCGGGCCATTGCCCCAAAGTAATCAGCTCTTTTACCTGTAAAAAAAAATACTACCCCCCCAACATTAAAACCCACCACCCACATTCCCCTACTCTAACCCACCCAAACCCCCCTTAAAAAAACCTATCACTAACCCCCTTGAAGATCACCCTACCTTGAGCCGTCTTCACCCAGCCGGGCCGAACTCTTCATCCAAGTGGGGCAGAAGAGGTCCTCCATCCGGTAGAAGTCTTCATCCAAGCGGCGTCTTCTATCTTCAATCATCCTGAGCGGAGCAGAGCCATCTTCCATCCAGCCGACGCAGAGCCAACAACGTCCTAACACCAAATCAAGGTACCTTTAAGGGACGTCATCCAAGATGGCGTCCCTCAAATTCCGATTGGCTGATAGAATCCTGTTCCGATCAGCCAATAGAATGCAAGGTCAATCCGATTGGCTGATTGGATCAGCCAATCGGATTGAACTTCAATCCGATTGGCTGATTGAATCAGCCAATCGGATTTTTCTTACCTTATTTCCAAATGGCTGATAGAATCCTATCAGCCAATCGGAATTCGAGGGACGCCATCTTGGATGACGTCCCTTAACGGTACCTTCATTCGGTGTTAGGACGTTGTTGGAAGAAGATGGCTCCGCGTTGGCTGGATGGAAGATGGCTCCGCTCCGCTCCGGATGATTGAAGATAGAAGATGCCGCTTGGATGAAGACTTCTACCAGATGGAGAACCTCCTCTGCGCTGCTTGGATGAAGACTTCTACCGGATGGAGGACCTCTTCTGCCCCGCTTGGATGAAGACTTCTACCAGATGGAGGACCTCTTCTGCCCCGCTTGGATGAAGAGTTCGGCTCGGCTGGGTGAAGACGGCTCAAGGTAGGGTTAGTGTTAGGTTTTTTTAAGGGGGTTTGGGTGGGTTAGAGTAGGGGTATGTGGGTGGTGGGTTTTAATGTTGGGGGGGTTGTATTTTTTTTTACAGGTAAAAGAACTGATTACTTTGGGGAAATGCCCCATCAAAAAGCCCTTTTAAGGGCTGGTAAAAGAGCTGATTACTTTGTAATTTTTTTATTTTCTGTAATTTAGTGTTTTGGGGTTTTTTGTACTATAGTTTAGTTTATTTAATTGTATTTAATTTTAGGTAATTGTAGTTAATTAATTTAATTAATTTAATGATAGTGTAGTGTTAGGTGTAATTGTAACTTAGGTTAGGATTTTTTTTACAGGTAATTTTTTTTTTTTTTTTTTATAAATAATTTTTATTGAAGTTCAAATAAAAGCTTACATGCATGTCATGTCATCAAAACAAAAGCATATAGATTAACTGGAAAGAAACATACAAGCAACAGGTAATTAGGGCAAACAATACACAATAATGACATATCATGAGGATATAGAAGAAGTGCTTGCCTATCATTACTGTGTACCTCCTGGTTAATACTTAAGGCCGCTCATGGGCCCCTTATTAATTTAGAGTGCAAAGCTATAAGAGGTACCCTCTGACTGATAGAGACCACTCTGGGATCCCAAATGTTGAACTTCCATTTTGCTTTTTTATTTTTATTTATTTGTCAGTTCTTAGAGTTCTTGCAATAAGCTGTTCCTTTATAATGTATATTTGCATTTATGACAAGAACTGTTGTAGCATATCTAGCTGTAACGGTGCGGCATAGGCAAGAGAAGCCGCAAAGTTAGCCCTCCTCAAATAGGAGGTACATTCCTGAACTGGGGGGGGGGGGGTGGTAGGCTATATACAATGCTTAAAATTTATAGCGTAAGAGGCCAAAGTCTTATATAGAAGAGTTAGGTAAAACACTCAATAAACTATATAGATGTAGGTTTAGCACATATGAAATGAAATACTACAGATAAATTCCCTGTTTAGAAGGTACAGACATAAAATGGTTACTATGAGCTCACGTAATGAGGGCTAGAATAATACATAGTTATTGAGCCGGTTAAATGGTTCTCTGTACATCAAGTATGGTATATGATTAAGAAGCTAAATGCACAAAACTAGTACATATGGTCTGATAGGAGGATTACAACAGTACAAATGATATATCAGATAATTACATGGGGGAGAGTATTAGGATAAGCTTCAATGGTATTAGATCAGGATGTTTAAAAGAACATGGGTCCAGCCCACTAAGATAACATAATAAGCACCATATTACTATACAATATGTCCCCCTGTAGTAATTGTAATCACTTTTACAGGTAATTAGGTTAGTAGATCAAAACTCTAAATGAGAATTAACATATGCCATAGAGAGTATCATTAAACACAGACACTAAAACATAATCAAGGTAACAGAGATTACACATGTCCTTCATATCTGAAAACACTTTACATATGTTACAGTAGTGGTGTCAAAACAGCTATCTAGAGGGGAAAACTAAAGAAAAACATAACATCACCCATATACTCTGAGTGGGTGTGATGGCCTTCGTTAGAAATGAAACCTTATAGGAGTTAGCAACCCGCTGCTCCAAACCCATGTACTTCGTTATAAAAGGCAGTGGTGATTGTAACGGGATAGAGAGTCCGGCATCACAGCCAAGGTGGGCTCACATAAGATGTAAACGAGGTCTATGGTGCAGCTGTCCAGTGTAGAAGATCCTTTAGGGTCTGCTGTGTTGTCGCCAGGGCTATCTATAGAAAGAGCAGTCTGTTTTTTCTAACCAATACCTCTCTTGACCCTCCGTGCCTCAAGCTCGAGGTGTGCCTCTGCAGTATGTAACTCAGGGGTGAGATGCCGAGTAAAACTAGGTACGCAGCCCTGATTGTAGGTAGGAGGGAATTGCTGCAATGCCATCCCGAGTTGTAAAGCCAGTGGGGAAATACTATGGACGGCCAAAGAGGAGGCGGTACTAGGAGCACCACAATACTTTAAAATTTCCTGTGGCCCAAACTCTATGTTAGGGAAGTCCGCACTTGCTCGACTTTTGAGAATCGTTTCAGGAGATGCGGTCATAGCTGTAGTCGCTGCTACCTCTGGAGCCTTGTTTGATGTCTCGGTCTCAGTCAATGTGTAACTAGGAGGGCATGGAGGATGCTGGGGCCCCAAAGCATCCCCCTTAGCAAAAGCCGTTTTGGTCGAGGCCGGAACCTCAACCGTCGCAGGTCCACATTTTTCCTCCAGGATAATGGTGCTATGTACAGGTGTAAAGAGTGTTTGCCTGTGATAGGCTAGAAGTCTTCCAATTTCGGCAAGTATTAGTCTAGAATCCATCATAATAGCTATGTTCCCACGAGGAAGATAAAATGGCCGCCGTTCTTGAAATTTGTAGGAAAGTCTCTCAGGGCTAGTACAGTGTCAGCACCCCCACAGCTAAATCGATCATCCTCCAAACAACATACGGGGCATTAGAAAGGTAATCCCCTTATGTTGGGTGCCAATAATGAGTTTAAGTCCAGTTTTAGGTCTTTATTATCACAAGTTGCTCCGGAGCTCTGGAAGTTTGCGACCTCTCTTGCACGCTGTTGGCTCCGCCCCCTTTTACAGGTAATTTTGTATTTATTTTAGCTAGGTAGCTATTAAATAGTTATTAACTATTTAATAACTATTCTACCTAGTTAAAATAAATACAAAGTTGCCTGTAAAATAAAAATAAATCTTAAATAGCTATAATGTAACTATTAGTTATATTTTAGCTATATTAGGGTTTATTTTATAGGTAAGTATTTAGTTTTAAATAGGATTAATTAATTTAATTATAGTGTAGTATTAGGTGTAATTGTAACTTAGGTTAGGATTTATTTTACAGGTAATTTTGTCTTTATTTTAGCTAGGTAGTTATTAAATAGTTAATAATTATTTAATAACTATTGTACCTATTTAAAATAAATACAAACTTGTCTGTAAAATAAAAATAAATCCTAAAATAGCTACAATATAATTATTAGTTATATTGTAGCTATCTTATTTACAGGTATTTAGTTTTAAATAGGAATAATTTAGTTAATAATAGTAATATGTATTTAGATTTATTAAAATAATATTTAAGTTAGGGGGGTGTTAGTGTTAGTGTTAGACTTAGGTTTAGGGGTTAACAAGTTTAATATAGGTGGCGGCGGGGTCCGGGAGCGGTGGTTTAGGGGTGAAACAATTTATTTAGTTGCGTTGGGGTCCGGGATCCACAGGATAGGGGTTAATAAATTTATGTAGGTGGCGGCGGTATAGGGGGCAGCAGATTAGGAGTTAATAGGTATAATGTAGGCGGCGGCGGTATAGGGGTGGCAGATTAGGGGTTAATATGTATAATGTAGGTGGCGGCGGGGTCCGGGAGTGGTGGTTTGGGGTTAATAAGTATAATGTAGGTGGTGGCAGTGTTGGGGCGGCAGATTAGGGGTTAATAAGTATAATGTAGGTGTCGGCGGTGTAGGGGGGACAGATTAGGGGTGTTTAGACTCTGGGTACATGTTAGGGTGTTAGGTGCAGACACTTCCCATAGGAATCAATGGGATATCGGGCAGCAGCGAACATGAGCTCTCGCTGCTGTCAGACTCCCATTGATTCCTATGGGATCCACCGCCTCCAGGGTGGCGGATTGAAAACCAGGTACGCTGGGCCGGAAAAGTGCCGAGCATACTTGCTAGTTCTTTGATAACTAGCAAAAGTAGTCAGATTGTGCCGAACTTGCGTTCGGAACATCTGGAGTGATGTAAGAATCGATCTGTGTCGGACTGACTCAGGCGGATCGTAGCTTACATCAATAGATTCTACTTTTGCCAGTCTGTAGGGCTTGATAACTACAGCGAATCAGCCTCGCTACAAATACGCTGCAGAATTCCAACGTATTTGCGGTTGACGGCTTGATAACTAGTGGCCAATGTATCAGTGTGAGAATGGAAATCGAGGACAGATTTCCTTCATGTGTGGGTTGCGAGAGAAGAGAACGTTACTGGAGAAAACACTCCTAGTGTGCAAAATAAGGGAAAGGTGTTAAGCTGGTTTAGCGTAACGGATAAGAATTAGACTTAGAGAACAGTGTTACGAAGCGCTTTGGATAGTTAAAATATTTAGGATCAATACTTTAATGTATCTTCATAAGGTGAGGAAACGTTGCAATAACTGCGTTAAATGTGAGAATATGGTTAGGTGAAGATAGAGGGATAAGGACCCAATAGTGTTGGATATAGTGGATGTAATGAATATAATAAAGTCCAACAGGAAACACAATTTTGGTGTGCAAAATATATGCATAATGAAGGAACTATCTTAAATGAAATATATGTATTAATCATAGTTTAAAGAAAAAACGATGCATATTTACATATACCGAACTGAGATGATAACAGGTAATAGTATAGCATAGATTCCTAACTAGATATAAGTTATATTGGAAATTAGAAATATTTCAACCAGACATCCTAAACAGTATAAATAGTAATGTGCTTCTACATTTGGCACAGAGTAAATAAAAATATCAATAAATCTTTTTTTAATATAACCTGAAAGGAAGCTTAAAAAGAATGAGGCTTAAAATGAGGGATATAATTATATTTCCCTAAATAGATTTCCCCTAAATTAAATTTAGTTTTATGAGGTATGACATCTTTGCTTGCTTGTGATTCCGTACATCCTAAACAGTATATATTAAGTAATGTGCTTATTCATTTGTTAATGAAAATATCAATAAATCTTTTATAATATAGCTTAAAAGAAAGCTTAAAAGGAGTTAGGGGAAGAAAGAGAGGTCTTTGGATATATTTATATTTCCCTAAATTGTGCTAACCTAAATTGAGTCTAGTAATATAATGATGTAAGTATCATATGATATGATATCTTTGTTTGCTTGTAATTATACCTTGGTTTATTAATGTTAGTAAACTAGTTGTTTATTTGACCACTTGGAAGGTCTATGTCGCTGCATCAAGTGTTAGTAATAGAAAATGAGCTATTTCAAATTTAGCATTTAGGCCCTTTGGGTGTATCGTATCCATTTCAAAAATCCATTTTATGTTCGGCTTTAAGCAGCCTTTTCTCAAAGTTTCCCCCTCTCCAATCTTTTCCCACTATCTGTAGGCCCATGTATTTCATCGTCTTAATGTCACCATTATGTTTTTATGTGAAATGTTTGTATAGGGGGACATCTGTGTTTTTTCCTTCGATTTTGAGCAGGTGTTCCCTTATTCGATCTCAAAGTGGCCAGCTGGTTTGTCCTATGTATTGCAGGCCACAAGGACATTCAAGGAGATAGATTACACCTTTGTCCTTGCATCTGATCATCTGTTTCAGTCTAAATTTTTCTTTGGTGTTAAAGGACTGAAGGGAGTTCTTTTTTAGGCCATATTTACAAGCCTTGCATTTAATGCATGGAAAAAATCATTTTAGCTTGTCTCCTTGGACCCCTGTTACCAAACCTAGCTTGTTTGGTTTCATAACACTTGGTGCCAGCATTGATTTAAAATTTTGTGTTTTCTTGTATATAAATTGTGGATGTTCACTTATCTTTTCGCCTATAATATTGTCTTCCCTTAGTATGTTCCAATGCCTTCGAATTATTCTCTCAATTTTATACTTATCTTGAGTATATTCAGTGATGAAAGGTACATTAAGAATATTTAGGTTGGTCGGTTGTTCCTTACTGTTGTATTTCAGTAGTGACTTTCTTTCTATTTTATCTACTTCCTCCATGATGTTATTGACATTACTCATATTGTATCCTCGCTCTTCAAAGCATTCCAGTAGGATTTTTGACTGATTCTTCTAATCTTTGTCACTTGTGCAGTTCTTCTTTACTCTTAGGAGTTGTCCCTTTGGTATATTCTTAATCCATTTGTTGTGGTGACAACTTTTTTGATGTAAATAATTGTTACAATCGACTGGTTTGAAATATGTGGAGGTGTTAATGGTACCTTTGTGTGAATTCATTTTGAGATCCAGGAAGGTTATTTGTTCACTTGAGTATTGATAAGTGAACTTTACGTTAGTCGTATTCTGATTCATTACATGGAGTGTGTGTTCCAGGTCGCTAACACTTCCTCTCCAGATCATCAGAATATCATCTATGTATCGGCGATAGAGTACCAAGTCCATACCCACTGGGCAGGAGTCCCAGAATATGGATTCCCAATAGCCCATGTATAAGTTCGCGTAGCTGGGTGCGAACTTGGTCCCCATTGCCGTTCCACACATTTGATTGTAAAATGTACCATTGAAGTGGAAATAGTTATGTGTGAGAATATACTCTATTCCATCCAATATAAATTCCTTCTGGATCTGTGGGATAGAGGGATCTTTATCCAAGAAGTATTCAACCGCTTCTAAGCCCTTGGAGTGTGGTATACAAGTGTATAATGATGTTACGTCACAGGTTACCCACATGAAGCCATTTTCTCAAGTAATCTTATCTAGGATGTTCAATACTTCGGTGGAATCTCTCAGAAAAGATGGTATATTTTTCACATATTTCTGTAGATGTTTATCTATATAAATTTTTTAACTTATTTTTAACTGTATCAAATAGATTTTTGAATATACGACTTTGAGCTATTTACTTTTTGCATACATCTAACTAGTGACTAGCTAAATCACAAGATATTCACTGAATATACTGCTTAATTTTTCAAAAACTTTGGTTTTAACCCAATCTGCTACCCGTACAATCTATTGAGAAAAGTTTATTTCTACCTGTATAGTTCCATTGCGATCTATAAATATAATGTTAAGTCATTATTCTAAACTATAACACAAGTACTATAGCCTCTTTGTGTGGCGCTCCTTCTAACCTTTTTTTATACTCTGCTGTAACTCATAATGACCGTATTGGGCGGTCGTTTTTTCTAGAAGTTGAGCCAGTACTCCGACAATTCTTAGCGCTGTCCACTACACATCATCCCTTTTAGGTAACTAGCTTGTTATATATTTGACAAACACCTTTTTTTTTTTGATGCCCTACGCTTTGAGCTCTATAGTTAATGACTCATTATCATAAGCTATACTCTACTTTGAGTCTCACTATTGCTACAGGTCTACACATAATAGCATTTTTATATGCTACTTCCCTGTTAGAGAGCTACTCTTTTATACCAACAACATGATCCTCACTCACTTTCTTCACCATATTGCTCCGTCATCTTAGGGGTTTATTTTTTAAATCAATCGCACCATTTGACTCAAATTAGTGCTGAACTCCATGAAGATTTTACATATTTCTGACATTGTATTTAGTACTATCCATATAACCCTTTAAGCTTAGACTCATTAGCCTATGTTTTTTCTATCACATCACAATCTAATTGTCTTAACAGCTTTGCTCTATATTTTACCTATTATTATCCTAATACTGACTGACCCTGAGCAGAGGTAAAGAAAGTCACACCCTTTATACCAGAGTCCTGATATGCACATTATAAAAGTATATAGCTAGGACCTCATTCAGTGTAATCTCACAGGTACCATACTTATCTCTCAGGTAGGTTATATATGTTTTTCTGCACAGGATCTTAGGAGAGTTACATTGTTTTATACAGTACCCTGTATTATGTACCAAACTACAGTGATGTTACTGTTCACAGGAACTACATAGTTAGATACATATATCTACCACCCCTACTGGGATTTGGGTCCTAGTTCTAGAATATTATACTCATGCTTTTCTGGAATATGTGACATGGAAATGTGTTAAACTTGACACAAACAGCCCTGAAAGACCTCAGCACATTGCAATCTTTCTATACTAGTAAGTTTATACCCTAATGTTTCTTTCCTTTATAAGGCAACTGTAGCCCAGACTAGATAGTATATCTGGAATTATAAAAAAATGTAGCATCTTAACTTTCCACTCCCTGGTTTATTCATTTGACTTCTCAAACAGGGACATAAGATGGCGCAATATAACAGATTATCGCAGATGATAGTAGGATGAGACTTTTTTCATACTTTAGTTATGACTATAGCTTACAGGGCTGCCCTAGCTTCCATAATATATCTCTACCATATTGGCCCGCCCCCTCTACTCCAACCCCTAATAAAAAGTGGCTCTTGCCCACTGACTAACCCCATCCACCACTTAAACCATATTACTACTCACTTCAACACATACAGTAGGTACGCTCGCCATATATTTAACCCTTGGGTTCTTGTACATTTGAGGTGACTGATCACCCTTAACCCTCAAGCCATCTATATTCCACATGCCTCAATAATAGATTCTCTAAATCTATACACCTATACCATAGTTTAAACCACTATACCATGTACTATATGGTTCACAGAAAAAGAGGTTTTTTATATCTTTGCACAGGTTACCCCTCATTGTTTTAACTATTACTCTACTACTTGTTAACATTAGATACTGAATGGTAAAATCTATATTTGTTGTTGTAAACTTCTAATGTGACATGATATTATGTAATTAACCTGTGTAGATTGGTTATTGACTGTTAAATTTTCTTCCAACCTCAATATAAAAAAAATATTAAAAAAAAAAAAACATGACTAAGGACACAATACAAGATATGTACAATCATGCTTAAAGTTTACATGCATATTCTAACATTATACTATACAATATATATATAAATTAAACATGTATATACATATATCGTATACCCACAATCTCCCTGCTCCTATTGGTGTATTATGGATATGTTTAATTCACTATTGTATTGTAAAAACAGGGGTTGAGTTTGTATTTATACATGTAAATTGTATTCTTATACAGTTTGTGTAAAGGAATAATTTACATCTTCATGTAGGTGGTGATGCTGCTTTGTATAAATCGGCAGTATCAGAAAAGCATCACCCCACTAAAATGTATTGTAAAACACCTCTCAGCAATGCTGCCTTTAAACAGTACTGTAAGACCTTTTGAATATTTTGCAGGCTTTCTCAACATTCTGACAGATTCCTTGTGAACATCTTGCCGCCTCATGACACTTTCGATCATCAGTGCCCGGGTCTGTGCAGTAATTACAGAGGAGTTAAACAATGATTGAGGTAATTTTTTTTTTTTTTTTTAAATACCCTCCCCTATCATGAAATTCCAGGACACATAGTGGAGCAATGTTATGAAGACACTCATTGGAAAGATACTATTCCCCTCTTTTATAATCCTACTACCAGGTGACCATGATTAAAATGTATGGCCTGGTGCTAAAAATAATTTTTTGGGCTACCCTCAACATGTAAGAGCTGTTGAACATGTTCATACTTTAAAACACAAAACAGCCCAAGTATGTAATGAACTGCACAGAGAAGGAGAAAGTACTGTGGACATATTGGACTTCCTGTAGGTAACTGGGCACTGGTGGTAAATAGTTTCACACAATGACCCCTCTCTAAAGTTCTACCTTGAACCCCACCCTATGTACTTTTCACAACTGAGCAGTGATTTTATCCCTTTGGCTGCCATTAAAACGAAAATCAAAGATGTACCTCTTTAGTTGCCACTAACAAATCTTATTTGGCCTTCAGAAACAAAGAGAAGTGTTTCACACCTCTATGTATGATTCCCAGTATAACTACAGAGCATTGATTTTTACCCCAGTGGCAACATGTAACACAGAGCAATGTTTTAAGACTTCCTGAGCCTGTCAGTAACACATCAAACTTGGATTTTTGCTTTTAACCATCATCTGCTGCTAGTAACAAACATAGCAAAAATGCATAGAGACATAGAAGGCATTTTAAAATGCACCTGCAACATTTAAATATCCAGTATTTTTGTATAGAGTTTACTGGACAGCCTGTTAAAAAATTGGGCTGCCTAGTTGAATACTGGATACCTGGCAATCATAGCTGTACTGTGTACCTCTTATGCCAAGTATCTTGAATACTAGTTTCATGTTGGGAGAGCAGTATATACAGAAAAGGAGGAAGCACTAGCTGTTGCATTGAGTGGCCCTCTCTTCATATAAGAGTAGGTGCCATTCAGTGCAAGAAGTAAGAAGAACTAGGATGAGCAAATAATAGTTGTGCAATTCCCTAGTAGAGGGCATGTGCCTTTTTATGTATGCATTTCTTGTAAGAGGCAAAGTCCATGGTAAGGTTCCAGGACATGGGGGCTTATGCAATTGCTTCATGTTGTACAAGATTGTGATTGTTTGATGCAGGGAAGAGAGACAAACAGCCACTCGTTCTGTTAGCTCAAAGTACAAAGTAGCAGATGCTAATTTTTATCCCTTGTGGGGTAGGCTTGCTCATTTAATTCAGCTTTCCTGAACCCTAATTCTTTAACTAAAACATGTTTATTTGGGTTGATTGACCAAGCTCTTTCGTGATTGTACAAGAGGTAGGGGTGGCTTTGCAGAAGGAAGTTAGTGTGCAATGCTACATTCAGGTGTAAGTGTCCGCTGCTCTTTACCATCTGCCCTTTAATACATGAGGCCTACTCAAATGCTGGTAAAGCCCAGTATGTACCTGTGTGCACACACACACTTCAAGTATATAGCATAGATTATGTATTTAGGCATATATACTGAATTTGTATGTGTTTATATAGTTGGCTGGCTACAAAAGTTAAAGGTTGCAATTAACTCTAAACCAAATATTTAAACTCTAAGGGGTCAATTTATCAAACCCTGTACGGAGCTTGATACCCCCAAAGGCTCACCGGAAACCAGAAGTCATGAAGCAGCAGTCTAAAGACTGCTGTTCCATAACCTGTCCGCCTGCTCTGAGGCGGATAGAAATCAACCCGATCGTATTCGATCGGGTTGATTGACACCCCCTGCTAGCGGCCGTATCATGTCCGCTCGCACATTAATAAAATGAAGTGGGGGCAGATGGGTTTTCACAACAGAGGTCTACCATTCCCAGAAAGACTTCCTGTGTGTGTAGTATTGTAGATAATCCCTATTTTAAGAAAATTATCAACATTTTAGAGGAGTAGGCAATCACTCTTTTTTTTTTACATTTTATTATTTATTTTGAGGTTGGTATAAAGAGTAAACAGATGAGATAACAGACATCTTAAAACATAGTACAACAGAATCTCAAATATGACTGTCAATACCGCTATCAAATTCTTTAAGCAAATCTTAGCAAGTAAAGAACAACTGATGGCCTAACGTAGCAATCCTCCTCAATAAACAGAACCAGCAATGGAACTGTGGGCTAGATTAAAAGTGGCTCATATTATAAGTTGAAAGTAACTGTGACCACACGAACGCAAGCTAAATTTGTGCTCATCAGGTTAGCATGACTAAAGTACTTGCGTAAAGGATTAGGGCTAAAATAAAAGTTGCACAAAACAACATAAATGCATCAAAATAAAGTGCTACACTCATATATACAATATCTAATAATATTATTCCTAGGAATATTAAAAATCACATATTATAATTTTAAAAATATCTATGGTATATGACAAGGTATTTTAATGGTATTTGAATGGAAAGGGCTACAGTGGATATACACATGCATTTCCATGTCTAAATATGTGTGTATGTACAGTATATATATAGGAAACAAAATAAGTCTTCGGCACTCCAAGTAGGATAGGTAGAAGAAAGTTCTTTATTAGATGCAATGTCTTAAAAACATAGAAGTGTACGCAGCCCAATAAAATCATTTCAGTAAAGGAAAACAGGGGGAACAACACCCTCCTGTGACATCATACCTGTTTCATGCCTCTGGGGCACTTGTTCACTGATAGGCAACAGGGGGTAAAGTGCTCATTAAATATAATTTAACATCTAATAGGAAAACATCAATTATGTTAGCAAAATTAACCCCTGAAAGACCTGAACCTAATGTTACAAAACCAATGCCCTACAAGATAACAGATACATTCAAATATTTATATATACAAATGTTTAATTTTTGTGCAATATATGTAATATTACTATTATTATAGAGACAATTGAAGAAAGAATCATATAGAGTAAGATGGATAAAGCCTATAAAATATATATGGTACATACCATGTTTATCAATATCAAAAAATATCAAAAAATAAAAAAAAATATTATTATCAATTGCCAACAACAATCTATAGTATAGTAAATAATATTGGAATTGTGTTTATACTTTGTTAAGATGTATCCATTAGTCTTTAATATTTAATAAACATATTGACGTCCATTCTTGAGTTTATACCTGAAGGCACCCTAGTTTTAAGATGGAGGATCCAAAAGACCTCTCTTTTATCCAATTTCTTTTCCCTGTTGCCACCTCTATGGTGCCTAGGTATAAAGTCAATGCCTTGAACTTTAAGTAAAGTACTGTCAGAGTTATGGTGATATAGACACAGAGAGAAGCACACTCACAGGAACAAACAACTGGCTCAATACTATTGTTAGCCTGTTCTATGGTGATTTACCACCTGGGTGCAGCTTATTTTAGCCCAGTAATGCTTTTCACAGAGAAGAACTTTCCTGTAGAATATCAGTCTGATCCCGCCTATTACAGTCAGTCCAGCGCCGAAATACCAGGAAATTCCTTTATGAAAAAGGAACACAGCAACCCCAGACGATCGTTTCGGCCTTCATTGGGCCTGGTCAGTGAGGAGTAGCCATATTCCTCTAAGCACACTGAACAAGGAGTCCAGGACTGGCTTACCTTTTTTTCCCATAGGGAGACTAAATACACACAGAGAGAAGCACACTCACAGGAACGAACAACTAGATCAATATTATTGTTAGCCTGTTCTATGGTGATTTACCACCTGGGTGCAGTTTCTTTTAGCCCAGTAATGCTTTTCACAGAGAAGAACATTCCTGTAGTATATCAGTCTGATCCCGCCTATTACTGTCAGTCCAGCGCCAAAATACCAGGCAATTCCTTTCTGAACAAGGAACACAGCAACCCCAGATGATCATTTCGGCCTTCATTGGGCCTCATCAGAGAAGAAATTTCCTGTAGTATATCAGTCTGATCCCGCCTATTACAGTCAGTCCAGTGCTGAAATACCAGGCAATTCCTTTCTGAACAAGGAACACAGCAACCCCAGATGATCATTTCGGCCTTCATTGGGCCTCGTCAATGAGGTGTAGCCATATTCCTCTAAGCACAATGAGCAAGTATAAAGGGGCAACCAGACGTGGACTCCTTGCTCAGTATTGCTTAGAGGAATATGGCTACACCTCACTGACGAGGCCCAGAGGCGTAATAGGGGGGATCCGACTGATATACTACAGGGAAGTTTTACTCTGTGAAAAGCATTACTGGGCTAAAAAACTGCACCCAGGTGGTAAGTCGCCATAGAACAGGCTAACAATGGTATTGAGCCAGTTGTTCGTTCCTGTGAGTGCACTTCTCTCTGTATGTATGTATGTATATATATATATATATATATATATATATATATATAAAAATATATCAATTCTAAGAAAAAAACGTAAACCTTAGCCAGCACTACACATATATCAATACTGTCTGAATTTGGAAGAAACTGTGAGGTTCTAAAAGCTAAACATATTATCACAGTAGTCAAAAGGTAAAGCAACACAATTTATTACTATATAAGTGCAAAATTATTGTACAACTAATAGAAACAAAATAGATACAAATCGTCTATTCTAATATCAATATAAGTAATTCATTCATTACCCCACAAACATACTAATAGAGCTCTTTAAGGTTAACATACAGTGCGTCCACTGTTAAAGAAAAAATGGAAATCCTCAATATAGATTGGTACCATCAAGGTTTCAAAAGAATGTCCCTCTATTAGAATGCAGCTTGACTGGACAGTTATTGAAAAGCAGTCCTACGTGGTATAGAGCATGTTAAACTGTTACACTGTCGGGGCAGACTTGTATGTAAAGTTCTTTCAAGTTCAAGTCAGCTACAAGCCGATATTCACGCTGCCTGGAATTGTAGCGTTTTTGGATAAACCTCTTCTTCACTACCTTTGACTGGATTCCATGGACAACACTCCGGAACCTACATGGTTATGTGGTGAGCTGTTAGCAGTTATTACAGGGGTTAAGAATTTCAGCAGTCCTGTATCAGGTAATGCAAATAACGTATATCCCCCTCTGGCATTAGCTCAGGTTACGTACCAACAGAGTAAGAGGTTGGGGACCCGGCATAAGATGCACATCTGCCGCAGGCTAAACAAGTAATACAGAGTGACTTTGCATTGAGAACCGACAAGGACTTATATATTATACACCAGGCTCCCTTTGGCTTTAGTTCAGCTTGCTCCAAATTAGAGTAAGTGGTGGGGGACCCGGTAGAAGAACTTTACATACAAGTCTCCCCCAAAAGTGTAACAGTTTAACATGCTCTATACCACGTAGGACTGCTTTTCAATTACTGTCCAGTCAAGCTGCATTCTAATAGAGGGACATTCTTTTCAAACCTTGATGGTACCAATCTATATTGAGGATTTTCATTTTTTCTTTAACAGTGGACGCACTGTATGTTAACCTTAAAGAGCTCTATTCGTATGTTTGTGGGGTAATGAATGAATTACTTATATTGACATTAGGATAGACGATTTGTATCTATTTTGTTTCTATTAGTTGCACAATAATTTTGCACTTATATAGTAATAAATTGTGTTGCTTTACCTTTTGACTACTTTGATAATATGTTTAGCTTTTAGAACCTCACAGTTTCTTCCGAATTCAGACAGTATTGAAATATGTGTAGTGCTGGCTAAGGTTTAAGTTTTTTTCTTAGAATTGATATACTATTTATTAAAGCTCCTTGCACCTGTAGCCTCATCTGACATTGTTAATAGGTAGGCTCCAGTTCACAATCAACTATATAACCTATACTAGCTGGTATTCATATATTTATATATATATATATATATATATATATATATATATATATGTATATACATGTGTTTATATGTGTATGTATATATATTTATATACAATTGTATGCAAAAGTTTAGACACCCCTGACAATTTCCATGATTTTCATTTATAAATAATTGGGTGTTTGGATCTGCAATTTTATTTTGATCTGTCAAATAACTGAAGGACAGTAATATTTCAGTAGTGAAATTAGGTTTATTGGATTAACAGAAAATGTGCAATATGCATCAAAACGAAATTAGACAGGTGCATAAATTTGGGCACCCTTGTCATTTTGTTGATTTGAATACCTGTAACTACCTAGCACTGATTAATTGGAACACACAACTGGTTTGGTGAGCCCATTAAGCCTTGAACTTCATAGACAGGTGCATCCAATCATGAGAAAATGTATTTAAGGTGGCCAATTGCAAGGGTGCATCCAATCATGAGAAAATGTACTTAAGGTGGCCAATTGCAAGTTGTTGTTCTCTTTGACTCTCCTCTGAAGAGTGGCAACATGGGGGCCTCAAAACAACTCTCAAATGACCTGAAAACAAAGATTGTTCAACATTATGGTTTAGGGGAAGGCTACAAAAAGCTATTGCAGAGATTAAAGCTGTCAGTGTCCACTGTGAGGAACATAGAGAGGAAATGAAAGACCACAGGCACAGTTCATGTTAATGCCAGAAGTGGCAGGCCAAGTAAAATATCGGAGAGGCAAAGTCAGAGGTTATGGTGAGAACGGTCAAAAACAGCCCACAGACCACTTCCAAAGACCTACAACATCATCTTGCTGAAGATGGTGTCACTGTGCATCGTTCAACAATTCAGAGCACTTTGCACAAGGAGAAGCTTATGGGAGAGTGATGCGGAAGAAGCCTTTTCTGCACACACGCCACAAAAAGAGTTGCTTGAGGTATGCAAACACACATTTGGACAAGCCAGCTTCAATTTGAAAGAAGGTGCTGTGGACAGATGAAACAAAGATTGAGTTATTTGGTCATAACAAGGGGTGTTATGCATGGCGGTAAAAGAACACAGCATTCCAAGACAAACACTTGCTATCCACAGTAATATTTGGTGGATGTTCCATCATGCTGTGGGGCTGTGTGGCCAATGCCGGTATTGGGAATCTTGTTAAAGTTGAGGGTTGCATAGATTTCACTCAATATCAGCAGATACTTGAGAAGAATGTTGAGGAGTCAGTCACAAAGTTGAAGTTATGTCGGGGCTGGATATTTCAACATATGTATATATACTTTGGAGCCCTTTTCACTCAAAAACCTGAAAATAAGAACAACCATTGTGCACGTACACAGCATCATTGATTACCATACAACACTATACAATAAGTCTGACACATAGACACTTTTGTAGGGCATTGCCCTAAGTTAAACAGCTGTTTTACATTTAAAAATGACTAAATCCCCCCTAACAGTAAAACCCCACACCCACAAAACTCCCCCCCCCAAAAAAAAACTAACACTTAAAAAAAACCTTAACTACCCATTGCCCCCAAAGGGGCATTTGTATGGGCATTGCCCTTAAAAGGGGTTTGGTGGGTGGTGGGTTTTTACTGTTAGGGGGATTTATTAATTTTTAAATGTAAAAGAGCTGTTTAAATTAGGGCAATGCCCAGCAAAAGGCCCTTTTAATGGCTATTAGTAGTTTAGATTAAGGGGTGTTTTTATTTGGGGGGGGGGCTTTTTTTCATAGGCATTACGTTTAATTTTTTTTATTCTTGATAATTTTGTTTATTTTTTTCTGTAATTTTAGAGTTTTTTATTTTTTGTAATTTTAGATTATTTTTTGTAATTTAATGTTAGGTTTTATTTAAGTGTAACTTAGTATTGGGTTAATTTATGGGATGTTGGGTTAGGGGGCTTAGTAATTAAATAAGTTATCTGCATTGTGGGAGGTTGATGGTTTAGGAGTTAATAGGTTAATTAGGTTTATTGCAATGTGGGGGTTTGTCGGTTTAGAAGTTAATAGGTTAATTACGTTTATTACATTGTAGGGGTTTGTCAGTTTAGGGTTTAATAGGTTAATTAGGTTTATTGTGATGTGTGGGTTTGTCGGTTTAGGGGTTAAGAGGTTAATTAGGTTTATTGATATATGGGGGTTGGTGGTTAAGGGGTTAATATTTTAATTATGTTATTTGCTGATTAGGGGTTAATTATTTTATTATTTTGTAATGTGGGGGTTTGCAGTTTCGGTGTTCGTTAATACTTTGTGAGGGAGGTTAGGTTTTTTGTTATGCTTCGTGTGGGCGGTTAAGTGTTTTTATTTATTTATTGTTTTTTTTTTGTTGTTTTTTTAAAGGCTTCAAGTTTGCCTATATTGCATCCAGGTGGATTCCGAAAATGGCAGGGTGGTGAAAGATTCTTTCACTACCCTGCCATTTTCGGAATCCACCGGGATGCAGCTTTCACTACCCTGCCATTTTCGGAATCCACCGGGATGCAGCTTTGCTGCATCCAGGTGGATTCTTTTGGGTGCGCGCACAGCCAACATTCTTTTGGCTGCCTCGCGCAGCCAACGTTCGTTTGAGGATGCGTGTGCAACTGGCGACACCGAAGGACACATTACAAACACGATTATAGTATAGATATTTATATGTACATATTTTAAAATAAAAAAGATACTTTCTTCTATGTAAAGAGGTAACTACATTTTCTATATTATTTATCCATCTAAGGAAGAGCAATGATGATTAAATAGAACCCCTTAAGGGGTTTTCCAATGATAAATTTGGCCAGTTGTCTCAGGCAACATGCAGTAAACAGATAGTAACTATAATGTAACTAGAACATAGGTAGAGCCTTGTGCTAGAAGGAGAGGGGGGGGGTGAAAGGGGAAAAAGAAAAGGGGAAGTAGTCTCTTGTCTCTCACCCCAGGTCATATATGTCCCTATTACCTTCATACCTACCATGGCCATATTGATTTGTAGTGATGGTTATTATGTAGAATTGTTCATGGCATGGCGTGAGATTAATGAAATTGACATTGGTTATTTAACTATTGATGAACTAGAAAAGTGATGATCGAAGATAGTGCTTAATTGTGATAAAACAGAGTCTGTGCCGTATTCAAAATAACAAGGAATTTATTCAGCAGCTTTGGTATATTGATGGCTTGAGAAATATCACAGTCTTGAAAGTTATTATCACACAGTTCTCAAATTTCCACAGGCCCGCTTTGTAGTGGAGCAAAAAAGCATGAATAAAATAAAATTAACCCCTTAAGGACCAGCGACGTACCCTGTATGTCACTGGCCTTTTTTTGGGACTTGATTGTTTTAAAGCGCGGTCTTGCCACCAGCGTTGAGACTGCTCTATTCCATAAAGCCTGCTGGAGGGAGGGCATTAATAGCATGTTCTTGCTAGACTTGTGCTATTATGTCCTGAAAAAACCCTTAACGACCAGTGACATACAGGGTACATTGTGGTCATTAAAGGGTTAAAAAATAATAATAATTGAAATATCTAACAATTGTGATCCCTAATGTATCAACATACTGCTCCAATAGTGAGCCAGAGCCAATATCACTGCCATAAATAAGTAAATACATCAATATCTAGTAGTGAGTGAAATAGGCTTGTCATTGGGGTTGTTTACAAAGTAGGAATAATAATGACAACAGTCTGTTTCATTATTGAAATAAAAAATCTCTAAGCTGTGGTGTATACTTAATAGAAATCATTGCAATATGTATTATTCATGATTTTAAATGGATTTTGCCTTTTATTTCTTGTTTAAAACTTAATTTGCGCAGTGTCCATTAATTCTTGTCACCTCCCTACAAGGGGAGGGGCCTCTGAAGGAAGGCTTACTTAGCTTAATGTCCTAAAGCTTCTAGAGTAACATGAGCTGGTTCAGTTTTTAGTGAATACTAGATAAACATCGAGTCAGATTTGCCAATGCTCAGAACATGCAGAATGCAACCTAAGTTGCCAATACGTTGGCTCTGTAATCATCTGTAATCAGCTGCAGACAGTGGCTACATTGATAATTTCTAAGTGCTCAATTTGCAAGTAAACATGTAAGTTGTTCACTATTTTTTTTTTACACAATCTGTTTATTTTTATGTTTATTTTCATTTAACATATTTGTTTTTACTAAAGGAGCACTGTATAATATCCCTTTAAATACAAAATATAAAATATATTTTAACTTTCACATAAAATTAATTATGGTATATGAACACAGCTTTTATAATTATATTAGTATGATAGTATGCTAAGTGTTGTTCTACTAATTTAATTATGTGTTATGATATTTCTTATGTTTTAAACTTTAATTAATTCAGTTAGTGCTAGATGACTACAGTACAACTAGTATTTAATTTGGAAGTATGATGCGCTATGTGATCAGTTATGTGATTGATATTATGATTTATAATTTTCTATATGATGCCACCAGTTATTATTGGTATAATGTCATGAATACAATTCTGGGGAGGGTGGCATTATACTGTAGTTAACCTTACAATTTAATGGGTTTTGTGCATTTGACCAGTCATACAAATCCAAACGTTATATCAATTCAGACTAAAAGAAATCTTAGACGGCATTACTAGCTACAAAGTCAATCGTAGCAATAAGTATCAAAAGAAAAAGAAAAGAAAAAATTGAGGATTAGATGTACTATACTCTTAAACCATAGCTTTTAATATTATGATGGACAAGCCCTGCAATATGTGATTTTTATATGGCAAGGAGAGATAGCAGAGTTGGACCAAATGTTGGTAGATATGAATAATATAACAAGGGCCTCAGTTTTACACACCAATATAGCTCTAACCATACGTATAACTTTTTTAGATTCAGAAATAGATGTACTTGAGGAGCAAATAGTGACCTCCACCCACTTCAAAGAGGTGGATGCCAATAACTTTATTCACTATAGAAGTTGTCATTTGGGACGATTGAAGGACAACATCCCTAAGGGACAATACATACGTATAAAAAAAAATTGGTAAAAAAATATAGACTATGAGAAACAAATAGAAATTCTTGAAAAAAAGTTTACAGAGAAGGGTTATAATCCAGATATTATGTCAAAAGCAAAAGTGGAAGTAGAAAAAATAGAGAGAAAAAGTCTTTTAATTTACAGACAAAAATAAAAACGAAAATAAATATGAAGATTGTACAAAAATAGAAGTCCCATTTATCACAGATTTTAATACTGATAATGTTATAATAAAAAAATGCATTGGCATCTTATTCAAACTGACCCTGTGATAGGAGAAAGAATACCAGAACATCCCAATATAATTTATAGAAGAGATAGAAATATAAAAATCATGCTAGCCCCAAGTGAAATGAAACAGGCTAAAAAATATGAAACTGAAAATAATTTGGAAGGAAATCCCCTCAAAGGATTTTTCCATGTTTTGGATGCATAGCTTGTAAACATAGTATTAAAATCAAAAGTTTTCAATCAACCACCAATAACTTTTATCTTAGTATCAATAAAAAAATCAGATGCAAGGATAGATATGTTATATATATTATTATTATTATCAATTACTTGTAAAGCGCCGCCAAATTACGTAGCGCTGGGTACAATGATAAGGGTATACAATGAAAAAGATTTGTGATAAAATACAAAACATAACAAAACTAAACAAACCTAGTACAGGAGGAAGAGGGCCCTGCTCCAGAGAGCTTACAGTCTATAGGTTTGGGTGCAGAGCCATAATGTTGGGGTAGCTTGTTACATCGGTTGTATTTGCAGCAGTGAGTCAGGCAGTCCATGTACATGTATTAGTTTGGTTCGTATGAGGGATGGAGGAGAGATGGTAAGCCTCTCTGAATAGGTGAGTTTTCAAGGAGCGTCTGAAGCTATACAAGGTGGCAGACAGTCTTATTGAGTGTTCTTGTAAGAAATTTTACATTGGAGAAACTACTAGGACACTAAGGCCTAGATTTAGAGTTTGGCGGTAGCCGTGAAAACCAGCGTTAGAGGCTCCTAACGCTGGTTTTAGGCTACCGCCGGTATTTGGAGTCACTCAAAATAGGGTCTAACGCTCACTTTTCAGCCGCGACTTTTCCATACCGCAGATCCCCTTACGTCAATTGCGTATCCTATCTTTTCAATGGGATCTTCCTAACTCCGGTATTTAGAGTCGTTTCTGAAGTGAGCGTTAGAGCTCTAACGACAAAACTCCAGCCGCAGAAAAAAAGCAGGAGTTAAGAGCTTTCTGGGCTAACGCCGGTTCATAAAGCTCTTAACTACTGTACCCTAAAGTACACTAACACCCATAAACTACCTATGTACCCCTAAACTGAGGTCCCCCCACATCGCCGCAATTCGATTAAATTTTTTTAACCCCTAATCTGCCGACCGCCACCTACGTTATCCTTATGTACCCCTAATCTGCTGCCCCTAACACCGCCGACCCCTATATTATATTTATTAACCCCTAATCTGCCCCCCTCAACGTCGCCGACACCTGCCTACACTTATTAACCCCTAATCTGCCGAGCGGACCTGAGCGCTACTATAATAAAGTTATTAACCCCTAATCCGCCTCACTAACCCTATCATAAATAGTATTAACCCCTAATCTGCCCTCCCTAACATCGCCGACACCTAACTTCAATTATTAACCCCTAATCTGCCGACCGGAGCTCACCGCTACTATAATAAATGGATTAACCCCTAAAGCTAAGTCTAACCCTAACACTAACACCCCCCTAACTTAAATATAATTTACATCTAACGAAATTAATTAACTCTTATTAAATAAATTATTCCTATTTAAAGATAAATACTTACCTGTAAAATAAATCCTAATATAGCTACAATATAAATTATAATTATATTATAGCTATTTTAGGATTAATATTTATTTTACAGGCAACTTTGTAATTATTTTAACCAGGTACAATAGCTATTAAATAGTTAAGAACTATTTAATAGTTACCTAGTTAAAATAATAACAAAATTAACTGTAAAATAAATCCTAACCTAAGTTATAATTAAACCTAACACTACCCTATCAATAAATTAATTAAATAAAATACCTACAATTACCTACAATAAAACCTAACACTACACTATCAATAAATAAATTAAATACAATTCCTACAAATAACTACAATTACATAAACTAACTAAAGTACAAAAAATAAAAAAGAACTAAGTTACAAAAAATAAAAAAATATTTACAAACATAAGAAAAATATTTCAACAATTTTAAACTAATTACACCTACTCTAAGCCCCCTAATAAAATAACAAAGACCCCCAAAATAAAAAAATGCCCTACCCTATTCTAAATTAATAGAGTTAAAAGCTCTTTTACCTTACCAGCCCTGAACAGGGCCCTTTGCGGGGCATGGCCCAAGAAAATCAGCTCTTTTGCCTGTAAAAAAAAACATACAATACCCCCCCCCAACATTACAACCCACCACCCACATACCCCTAATCTAACCCAAACCCCCCTTAAATAAACCTAACACTAAGCCCCTGAAGATCTTCCTACCTTGTCTTCACCTCAACAGGTATCACCGATCCGTCCTGGCATCCGGTGCTGAAGAGGTCCAGAAGAGGCTCCAAAGTCTTCCTCCTATCCGGCAAGAAGAGGACATCCGGACCGGCAAACATCTTCATCCAAGCGGCATCTTCGATCTTCTTCCATCCGGTGCGGATGAAGATGTTTGCCGGTCCGGATGTCCTCTTCTTGCCGGATAGGAGGAAGATTTTGGAGCCTCTTCTGGACCTCTTCAGCACCGGATGCCAGGACGGATCGGTGATACCTGTTGAGGTGAAGACAAGGTAGGAAGATCTTCAGGGGCTTAGTGTTAGGTTTATTTAAGGGGGGTTTGGGTTAGATTAGGGGTATGTGGGTGGTGGGTTGTAATGTTGGGGGGGGTATTGTATGCTTTTTTTACAGGCAAAAGAGCTGATTTTCTTGGGCCATGCCCCGCAAAGGGCCCTGTTCAGGGCTGGTAAGGTAAAAGAGCTTTTAACTCTATTAATTTAGAATAGGGTAGGGCATTTTTTTATTTTGGGGGTCTTTGTTATTTTATTAGGGGGCTTAGAGTAGGTGTAATTAGTTTAAAATTGTTGTAATATTTTTCTTATGTTTGTAAATATTTTTTTATTTTTTGTAACTTAGTTCTTTTTTATTTTTTGTACTTTAGTTAGTTTATGTAATTGTAGTTATTTGTAGGAATTGTATTTAATTTTTTTATTGATAGTGTAGTGTTAGGTTTTATTGTAGGTAATTGTAGGTATTTTATTTAATTTATTGATAGGGTAGTGTTAGGTTTAATTATAACTTAGGTTAGGATTTATTTTACAGTTAATTTTGTTATTATTTTAACTAGGTAACTATTAAATAGTTCTTAACTATTTAATAGCTATTGTACCTGGTTAAAATAATTACAAAGTTGCCTGTAAAATAAATATTAATCCTAAAATAGCTATAATATAATTATAATTTATATTGTAGCTATATTAGGATTTATTTTACAGGTAAGTATTTATCATTAAATAGGAATAATTTATTTAATAAGAGTTAATTAATTTCGTTAGATGTAAATTATATTTAAGTTAGGGGGGTGTTAGTGTTAGGGTTAGACTTAGCTTTAGGGGTTAATCCATTTATTATAGTAGGGATGAGCTCCGGTCGTCAGATTAGGCGTTAATAATTGAAGTTAGGTGTCGGCGATGTTAGGGAGGGCAGATTAGGGGTTAATACTATTTATGATAGGGTTAGTGAGGCGGATTAGGGGTTAATAACTTTATTATAGTAGCGCTCAGGTCCGCTCGGCAGATTAGGGGTTAATAAGTGTAGGCAGGTGTCGGAGACGTTGAGGGGGGCAGATTAGGGGTTAATAAATATAATATAGGGGTCGGCGGTGTTAGGGGCAGCAGATTAGGGGTACATAAGGATAACGTAGGTGGCGACGCTTTGCGGTCGGCAGATTGGGGGTTAATTATTGTAAGTAGCTGGCGGCGACGTTGTGGGGGGCAGGTTAGGGGTTAATAAATATAATATAGGGGTCGGCGGTGTTAGTGGCAGCAGATTAGGGGTACATAGGGATAATGTAAGTTGCGGCGGTTTACGGAGCGGAAGATTAGGGGTTAATAATATAATGCAGGGGTCAGCGATAGCGGGGGCGGCAGATTAGGGGTTAATAAGTGTAAGGGTAGGGGTGTTTAGACTCGGGGTACATGTTAGAGTGTTAGGTGCAGACGTAGGAAGTGTTTCTCCATAGGAAACAATGGGGCTGCGTTAGGAGCTGAACGCTGCTTTTTTGCAGGTGTTAGGTTTTTTTTCAGCTCAAACAGCCCCATTGTTTCCTATGGGAGAATCGTGCACGAGCACGTTTTTGAGGCTGGCCGCGTCCGTAAGCAACTCTGGTATCGAGAGTTGCATTTGCGGTAAAAATGCTCTACGCTCCTTTTTTGGAGCCTAACGTAGCATTTTTTTGGACTCTCGATACCAGAGTTTATTTTATGGTGCGGCCAGAAAAAAGCCCGCGTAGCGTTAAAAACCCATCTACCGCCAAACTCCAAATCTAGGCCTAAGAAAGAGGATTAGGAAACACCTCTCCTGTATAGATAGGGGAAATCTGAAAACTCATCTTTAGAGAGGTTCATTCTAACAATGTTAAGGATTTTAAATATTGGGGTGTGATTAAATCGATACCGAATTGGAGAGGGGGAAATATGAAACAGCGTCTTTTAAAAATGGAAGCTGATCTTATCTATAAAATGGATACTTTATATCCATCAGGGTTAAATTCAGAGTTAGACATCTCTCCGTTTTTATAAGAATTATCATGTATTGATGAATAATATAATTTCCCTTTCAGATATTTTTAGAAAACTTTTTTTAATAATTTATTTTATTTTTCAAGTTTATATCCCTTTAGTATTTGGATTTTTTATATACCCCCCCTCCTGACCTCACTCTTTTTGCTATATTAGATGTTGTGCTGTTTATTTTTTAACTTAAATATATTTTTAAATGTATTGATTAGATGTTTTTTTAATATAGGGCTATGCAATTAACTTTCTTAGTTATATATGTTTATGTTCCAGTTGTGTTCTTTTCAACAAACCCACAATAACAAATATATGAGGATTAATCAGAATATATATATATATATATATATATACATAATTCTGGACAATTATATAGATGTATCTGCAAATTTCCACCTTACCGCTGAATATCTTGGCACAAGTTGAAATACCACCTTAAGAATGGAAATTAAACTACCAATCAGAATCAAGGGAGGCATCTTAAAATGGACATTCAGTGACAGACTAGTACAAGTTTTGATAAAGACCAGTCTGGGGCGAAACGTGTAGACTGAGACCAACTAGGACACTTCCTGTCACTGCATCACTTTTAAGATCCCACTGGATCATTGTCAACCTACGCTGAGGAGTTTAAAAAAAAAAAAACGAAGGGAGGCAATTTGCATAACTTTTCCTGGTTTAATTGACACAATAGGAGATCACCATACCTCTGACACAGAGGTTTTTCTGCTCCATTATTATACCGTAAACTGTAGCGCTACAGTCACAATGAACTAGTCACATGAGCGCCTATACAGCAGTTGTAGTGAGTGATCCTTCTGGACGCGGACAGAGCCGCCGAGAGGATTTAAACTACAAGCCGTATTCCTGCGATCTACAATCCGTAAAGGTACAATCCGTAAAGTAAAGGTACTAATATACCAGCGGTATAGACCTCTATGACACAGAAAATGAGGTATATTTAGCAAGCCGTCAACCGTAAATACGCTGGAAATACGCAGCGTATTTATCAAAGCCTACAGACCAGCATAAGTTGAAATTTGTGACGTAACATACGATCCGCCGGTCTCAATCTGACACAGATCGATGCTTATGTCATTACAGATGTTCCGAATACAAATTCTTTGTTTTTAAACAAAGATATATGTTTTTATGATACACTTGCTGTTGTTTGGAATATTTTCACACTGTTTTTTGGAGTTTTTTTTGGCGAGGAATCTGTTTGCCAAGAGAGTGGTCCACTGGGCAACTGAGAAGTCCCAGCTTGCTGTTACTGCACCTGGAGGTGCAGTACTTTTCATAAGTGGGACTTTATATTATCTTTACACCTGATTGGACTGTACTAGGCTATGGTAGCTCTTTTTTGTGACTCCCTACAGACACTGTTGCCGTATTGCTGATCAAGCCCGCGTCTATGTGCCCTATGTACCTTCCCCAGTGAGCTGGACCACTACAAAGTTCCAGTCTGCCCCACTAGCACTATTGGGTGTGCTGTGTTTGTGAGTACTCTATCTCATATATTTTACCATCCTTCTGCCTGACGGTACTAGGCCATGTTGGCGCCTCTGTCTCTCTTTTTTTTCTTCAGAATTTAGCATCCCAGGGATTGACCATCCTGTATCAGAGAGCGACCACAACATTGGAACCTTAAGACTTTATGATTGCAATATATATATATTTTTTTTATTATTTTTTTCTCTCAATATCTGTTTTGTGATATATGGTTGTTTTTTTATTATTTTCTGACTAATTTATTGTTTATGTATACCATATAGCAATTATTATTTATATATGCGTAAGTGGTATATACTTAGGAAGCTCCCCCTATGGGGCTGATGCTTAGCTGCATTTTTCCCTAATTTTTATTTTTCCGAATACAAATTCGGCACTGACAACTTTTGCCATTTATCAAACTTCTAACAGGTACGCTCACCACTATTCATGCCCAGCGTACCTGGTTTTAAATCCATCACCCTTTAGGCTGCGGATGCCATAGGAATCAGTGGGAGTCTGAAAACAGCGAAAGATAATGTTTGATGCTGCCAGATATCCCATTGATTTCTATGGTAGAAAACAAATTATGTTTACACCTAACACCCTAGCATGTACCCCGAGTCTAAACATCCCTAATCTGCCGCCCCGACATCGCCGCCACCTACATAATGTTATTAACCCCTATTCCAACGCTCCCCGACACCGCTGCAACTAAATAAATGTATTAACCCCTAAACCCCTGGCCTCCCACATCACTGCCACTTACTAAACCTATTAACCCCTAAACCGCCAGCCCCCTACATCGCCATAAACTAAATTAAGCTATTAACCCCTAAACCTAACAACCCGCTAACTTTACATTAAATATTAACTCATCCCTATCTTATAATAAATTTAAACTTACCTTTAGAATTAAAATAAACTATATTAAACTATTAATTAACCTACCCTAACTATTATACTAAAATTACATTACACTATATTATAATTAACCTACCCTAACTATTATACTAAAATTACATCCTATATTATAAAAGACAAGTGTTTGTCTGAAGCCGTCATGCGCAGTACAGACAAACACTTGGCCTTAGATTCTATTCTCGCGCACCTCGGCATAGCTGACAGCTGACAGATTGGGAGCGCCAGGTACACAGCATACAAGCAGCTGTGAGATAGGGAGCGCGAGCTACTCAACAGCTGTGAGGTCTGCTGCGTGAGAAGCGGCAACGCGCTCCCCAGACCTCACAGCTGTTTGTGGCCGACGGGAGAGTCGTGAGGGGCGTGGCCGGGCGTCGCGAGGGGCGTGGCCGGGCGCCGCGAGGGGCGTGGCCGGGCGGGTGTTGCCGCGATGGGGCGTGGCCGGGCGGGGTCCCGCGAAGACAGAGCCAGAGAGGGAGCAGGAGGGGGGGGGGGCAGAGAGCCAAAGAGAAGGGGGGGGGCAGAGAGCCAAAGAGAAGGGGGGGGGCAGAGAGCCAAATAGAAGGGGGGGGCAGAGAGCCAAAGAGAAGGGGGGGGCAAAGAGCCAAAGAGAAGGGGGGGCAGAGAGCCAAAGAGAAGGGGGGGGGGCAGAGAGCCAAAGAGAAGGGGGGGGGCAGAGAGCCAAAGAGAAGGGGGGGCAGAGAGCCAAAGAGAAGGGGGGGGCAGAGAGCCAAAGAGAAGGGGGGGGGGGCAGAGAGCCAAAGAGAAGGGGGGGGCAGAGAAGGGGGGGGGCAGAGAGCCAAAGAGAAGGGGGGGGGCAGAGAGCCAAAGAGAAGGGGGGGGCAGAGAGCCAAAGAGAAGGGGGGGCAGAGAGCCAAAGAGAAGGGGGGGCAGAGAGCCAAAGAGAAGGGGGGGCAGAGAGCCAAAGAGAAGGGGGGGGCAGAGAGCCAAAGAGAAGGGGGGGCAGAGAGCCAAAGAGAAGGGGGGGGGCAGAGAGCCAAAGAGAAGGGGGGGGGCAGAGAGCCAAAGAGAAGGGGGGGGGCAGAGAGCCAAAGAGAAGGGGGGGCAGAGAGCCAAAGAGAAGGGGGGGGCAGAGAGCCAAAGAGAAGGGGGGGCAGAGAGCCAAAGAGAAGGGGGGGGGGGCAGAGAGCCAAAGAGAAGGGGGGGGCAGAGAGCCAAAGAGAAGGGGGGGGGCAGAGAGCCAAAGAGAAGGGGGGGGGCAGAGAGCCAAAGAGAAGGAGGGGAGATAGAGCCAAAGAGAAGGGGGGGAGAGAGAGCCAAAGAGAAGGGGGGAAGAGAGCCAAAGAGAAGGGGGGGAGAGCCAAAGAGAAGGGGGGGAGAGCCAAAGAGGGGGGAGAGAGAGAGCCAAAGAGGAAAAAGAGCCAAAAAGGAGAGAGAGCCAAAGAGGGGGGAGAGAGAGCCAAAGAGGGGGGAGAGAGAGCCAAAGAGGGGGGGGGGAGAGCTAAAGGGGGGGAGAGCCAAAGAGGGGAGAGAGAGAGAGCCAAAGAGGAAAGAGAGCCAAAGAGGAGAGCAAAAGAGGGGAGAGAGACAAAGAGGGGGGAGAGAGAGACAAAGAGGGGGCAGAGAGAGCCAAAGAGGGGGGGGAGAGCCAAAGAGGGGGGGAGAGAGCCAAAGAGGGGGGAGAGCCAAAGAGGGGAGGGGAGAGCAAAAGAGGGGGGGGAGCCAAAGAGGGGGGGGAGCCAAAGGGGAGGGGGGAGCCAAAGGGGAGGGGAGAGCCAAAGAGGGGGGAGAGAGAGAGCCAAAGAGGAGAGAGAGCCAAAGAGGGGGGAGAGAGAGCCAAAGAGGGGGGAGAGAGAGCCAAAGGGGGGGGAGCCAAAGAGGGGAGAGAGAGAGCCAAAGAGGAGAGAGAGCAAAAGAGGGGAGATAGCCAAAGAGGGGGGGGGAGAGCCAAAGAGGGGGGGGGAGCCAAAGAGGGGGGGGAGAGCCAAAGGGGGGGGGAGCCAAAGAGGGGGGAGAGAGAGCAAAAGAAAGGATGGAGAGAGCCAAAGAGGGGAGAGAGAGAGCAAAAGAGGGGAGAGAGAGAGCAAAAGAGGGGAGAGAGAGAACAAAGGAGAGGGGGGAGAGAAAGCAAAAGAGAGGGGGGAAAGAAAGCAAAAGAGAGGGGGGAAGAGAGAGCAAAAGAAAGGGGGGAGAGAGCAAGGGGTGGGACCGCTATTCTGAAAAAAATGGCCCGTGTACACGGGCTTTAGTACTAGTTAAACTATATTAAACTACTAATTAACCTACCCTAACTATTATCCTACATTTACATTAAACTATATTAAACTATTAATTAACCTACCCTATTATACTAAAATTACATTAAACTAAAAATTACATTAACTATATTACATTTCTAAAAACCTAACCCTACTCAAGCTATTTAAATCTACTATTAAAAATGACTAAGTTACAAAAAAAAATAACAATTAAGTTACACAAAATAAAAAATAAATTATCAAATATTTAAACTAATTACACCTAATCTAATAGCCCTATCAAAATAAAAAAGCCCCCCCAAAATAAAAAAAAAACCTTGCCTACACTAAACTACCAATGGCCCTTAAAAATTGCGTAAGTTAATTTCTGGTATGGCCAAAAAGGTGTGCGGTACCCCTAAACCTGCAAGGCTCGTAATACCAGCGGGAGTGAAAAAGCAGCGTTATGAGCCTTTACGCTGCTTTTTTACTCATACCGCAAAACTCGTAATCTAGCCGTTAGTTATTTGCATTGTGGGGGGTTGACGGTTTAGGAGTTAATAGGTTAATTAGGTTTATTGCAATGTGGGGGTTTGTCGGTTTAGGAGTTAATAGGTTAATTACGTTTATTGCATTGTGATGGTTTGTCAGTTTGGGGTTTAATAGGTTAATTAGGTTTTTTGTGATGTGGGGGTTTGTCGGTTTAGGGGTTAAGAGGTTAATTAGGTTTATTGAGAAATGGGGGGTTGGTGGATAAGGGGTTAAAATTTTAATTATGTTATTTGCTGATTAGGGGTTAATTACTTTATTATTTTGTAATGTGGGGGTTTGCAGTTTTGGTGTTCGTTAATACTTTGTAAGGGAGGTTAGTTTTTTTTTGTTATACTTCATGTGGGCAGTTACGTGTTTTTATTTATTTATTGCGTTTTTTTTAAAAAAAATGTAAGGCTTCGGGTGGATTCTGAAAATGGAAGGGTGGTGAAAGATTCTTTTACCACCCTGCCATTTCTTTCACCACCCTGCCATTTTCGGAATCCACCGGGATGCAGCTTCGCTGCATCCAGGTGAATTCTTTTAGCTGCACGTGCAGCCAACATTCCTTTGAGGATGCGTGTGCAACTGGCGACACCGATGGACGCATTACAAACGCAATTATAGTATAGATATTTATATGTATATATTTAAAAATTAAAAGGATACTTTCTTCTATGTAAAGAGGTAACTATATGTTGTTCTATATTATTTATCAACCTAAGGAAGAGCAATGATGATTAGATAGAACCCCTTAAGGGGTTCTCCAATGATAAATTTGGCCAGTTGACTCAGGCAACATGCAGTAAACAGATAGTAACTATAATGTAACTAGAACATAGGTAGAGCCTTGTGCTAGAAGAACTTCCTGTCACTGCATCACTTTTAAGATACCACTGGATCATTGTCAGCCTACCCTGAGGAGTTTTTTAAAAAAAGGAAGGGAGGCGATTTTCATCACTTTTCCTGGTTTGATTGACACAATAGGAGATCACCATACCTCTGACACAGAGGTTTTTCTGCTCCATTATTATACCATAAACTGTAGCGCTACAGTCACAATGAACTAGTCAAATGAGCGCCTATACAGCAGTTGTAGTGAGTGATCCTTCTGGACGCGGATAGAGCCGCAGAGAGGATTAAAATTACAAGCTGTATTCCTGCGATCTACAATCTGGAGTAAAGGTACTAATATACCAGCGGTATTGACCACTACGACACAGACAATGAGGGATATTTATCAAGCTGCAACCGTAAATACGCTGGAATTACGCAGAGTATTTATCAAAGCCTAAAGATCGGTAAAAGTTGAAATTTGTGATGTAACATACGATCCGCCGGTCTCAATCCGATACAGATCGATGCTTACGTTATTACAGATGTTCCGAATACAAATTTGGCACTATCTGAAAACTTTTGCCATTTATCAAACTTTTAACAGTTACGCTCACCACTATTCCTGCCCCGCGTACCTGGTTTTATATCCGCCACCCTGGAGGCCGCGGATGCCATAGGAATCAATGGGAGTCTGTAAGAAGCAAAAGATAATGTTCGATGCTGCCAGATATACCATTGCTATCTATGGTAGAAAACAATTTACGTTTACACCTAACACCCTAACATGTACCCCGAGTCTAAACATCCCTAATCTGCCGCCCCGACATTGCAGCCACCTACATAATATTATTAACCCCTATCCCACCGCTCCCCGACACTGCCGCAACTAAATAAATGTATTATCCCCTAAACCCCTGGCCCCCCACATCACTACCACTTACTAAACCTATTAACCGCTAAACTGCCAGCCCCCCACATTGCCATAAACTAAATTAAGCTATTAACCCCTAAACCTAACAACCACCTAACTTTACATTAAATATTAACTCATCCCTATCTTATAATAAATTTAAACTTACCTTTAGAATTAAAATAAACTATATTAAACTATTAATTAACCTACCCTAACTATTATACTAAAATTACATTAAACTATATTAAACAGGTAAAAGAGCTAATTTATTTGGGACAATGCCCCGCAAAATGCCCTTTTAAGGGCCATTGGTAGTTTTGTGTTGGCTAGGTGTTTTTTGCGGGGGGGGGGGTTATTTTGATAGGGCTATTAGATTTCGTGTAATTAGTTTAAATATTTGATAATTTATTTTTTATTTTATGTAACTTAGTGTTTTTTATTTTGTGTAACTTAGTTGTTATTTTTTTGTAACTTAGTAATTTTTAATAGTAGATTTAAATAACTTGAGTAGGGTTAGGTTTTTAGAAATGTAATATAGTTAATTTAATTTTTAGTTTAATGTAATTTTAGTATAATAGTTAGGGTAGGTTAATTAATAGTTAAATATAGTTTAATGTAATTGTAGGATATTAGTTAGGGTAGGTTAACTAGTAGTTTAATATAGTTTATTTTAATTCTAAAGGTAAGTTTAAATGTATTATAAGATAGGGATGAGTTAATATTTAAGGTAAAGTTAGGGGGTTGTTAGGTTTAGGGGTTAATAGCTTAATTTAGTTTATGACAATGTGGAGGCTGGTGGTTTAGGGGTTAATAGGTTTAGTAAGTGGTAGTGATGTGGGAGGCCAGGAGTTTAGTGGTTAATACATTTATTTAGTTGCGGAGGGGTCCGGGAGCAGCGGGATAGAGGTTAATAACTTTATTAGAGTTGCGGGGGGCTCCAGGAGCAGCGAGATGGGGGTTAATAACTTTAGTTGTGGCGGGGTCCGGGAGTGGCGGGATAGGGGTTAAAGATTTTAATATAGTGGTGGTGTTAAGTGACAGGGTATAAATAAAGTTGGGAAAAAAAAATGAATAGCAGCGAGATCGATGACTGCTAGTAAACAACAGTTTGCTGCTCATCGCCCCGTACTTGGTGTGCGGCATTTTGACAGCTTTTTTTATAAATAAGGAGAGCATATTCAGTCCCCGGCCGCGATGTTAGGCGATGTTAGGCGAGTGTGTTGGTGCCGTTGAATGCAGCATAGTTGACGGCTTGATAATTCGGCCTCATTGTCTTCTTATATCAGACGATCTGAATTTAGGTATACAGATACTCACGCTACTTAGTTTGATGCCAAATTGGTGGTTATAAATTTCGCTCCCAAAATGGTCTATGTACAGGTATATATATTTCTAACCTTCATAACGTCATCCACAGTGGGTTTCATTTGATCTTATTTTATTGCAAACTGACATTGCTTTTAATATTCAGCGAGATGTCCCATAATATTTTATTCTGTTTGAATTTATGTATCCTTTGTGCATATTAAATTGTTATACCATTTGTAACATATGAGCCTCTGGAGATTCTAATTAGAATTTGCACTTTTTATCAGATAAGGTTATATTTTTGATATATTTATCTATTATTATTACCTATAATCCTCAATCTGGATAACTTATTCTGTGCTCTTTAGCGCTACCTCTTTCTTTTTTGAGATTTGTTTAGTTATAACTAGAGGGGTTTAACTGAGGTTTAGCAGGAATCTGTATCTTCAAGCGCTCTTTTCCATATCTTTTTGTTAAGCTCTGCAATACAGCAGCGGGAGGAACTGCACAAGCAAGTGCTTTTTCAAAGTTAAATGTCGGAGGTAGATGGTGTAGCAAGCCCCAAAAGAGGAATACAGTTTCCCAGGCTGACAACTTTGCCTCCCTGCTAACTAATACAATTAGCATATCTACTACCCTTTGAAAATAAAATCTAAAACTTTGAAAAGAATGTATAATTTTCTACAAACCATTAAATACGGTAGTTTATGATTTCAATACCAAGTAGCTTTATAATTGTTGGTGTAAAAAATATTTTTTTAAGTTGACTTTGTGAGTGGTTTAAATGTATTATGCTTAATTGAGAACATAATTTTACTTGGGGAGGGGGTTGGACTTCAAGAATGCCTGGGATAAGCATAAGGTTAACCTACAAAGAAAATAATCTCACACTTTTAAGATATTTTGGTCAGCCTTTTTAGACATTTGGGTCTTATCTGCCATAAAAAATCTATGGGCAAAATTACAAGTTTTGTGGTACGATTATACCACTGAAAAATTGGACTTTGCGAGCGGAATGGCAGGTCTCCGCAAGCGGTTTAGCCTGTACCGCAAATCTTCATTCCGCACTCAACAAATTGCTTTTGAGTGTGGAATTTTCATTGCGCCTGTATTACAGGTTGTGCGGTCTAGCTATAATGCTAGTGTTATAGCTTATAGCGCCGTGATCCATTCTGCGATCAAATACCAGTAGTTATGGATTTTGCAAAACAAAAAATGTTTCACAAAACTCATAACAAAAATGTTACAAAGTATACTAACACCCATAAACGACACAATTAACCTCTAAACCACCATCTCCGCATCACAAATACTTAATTAAACTTTTTAAGCCCTAATCCGCCACCCACCCACCCACATAGCCAACACTAAAATAAACCTATTAACCCCTAAACTGCCGACCGCCCAAATCACCAATACTAAATAAACCTATTATCCGCTAAACCACCGACAACCACATCGCAACCACTATAATAAACCTTTTAACCCCTAAAAGGTCAGCCCCCACATTGCAACAACTAAACAAAATCGATTACTAACCTAAACCTAGCACCCCCTAACTTTAAATTAAAGTTACAATAGAACTACCTTAAAATAAATAAAAACTTACCTGTGAAATAAAAAAAAACTAAGCGTAAACTGTAAATTACCCTAACATCACTATTTCAAAAAACTAAAATAAACAAAAAATAAAAAAACCTAAGTTACAAAATTAAAAAATTCTAACACTGCGAAAAAATAAAACAAATCTAACATTAGAAAAAAACAAACACTAAAATTATGAAAAATTACAAAAATCTAAAATTACAAAAAATACAAATTACAAAATTATCCAAAATAAGAAAAATTTAACCTAATCTAATAACCCTATGAAAACAAAAAAGCCACCCCAAAATATAAACACCCCCTAATCTAACAACAATTACATATAATTAATTGTAAAGTCACTGATCTTACAAAATTCAACTTGCACATCAGCTTTAATAATATGCATCTTAACTATGCATTCAATAATAAATTATCACTTCTAATTAATTTTTTCAAACACTTGGGTGTTCTTTTAATGACTATATTTACCTATCAACTGAGGAATATTCACAATCCGGTCATTACATGAAGGTAGAATTTAGATGCGTAACAATATGCATATATTAGTATTTGATTAACTAATATAGATGGATTATTTCCCAATACAACCAGCTACTATCTAAAATACCACATAATGACATGTCAATCTTAGGATGGGGACGATATCCTAAGGATTCCATTCGCCACATGCAAATGAGGAGGCGGGTCTGACATCATAAAAACGCGCTGCGGCACCTCGCCTTTTGATAAAGCCGGAATACCGGCGTAACATGTCAAGGGAGGGGAGTGAGCTAGTGGGAGCTCTCTAATTTAAAAAAAAAACTTGCAGCATTTATTTACCTTCATTGAATCAATGATATCCTTTCGCAGTTAACTTGATCTTGAAATTATATCAGGGATAATAGCCAGTAACTTTATCAGCGGTGCTTGCACATAACTAAAACCTATTAACCACTTTAATATTAATGTATGGCGGCACAGCCTAACAGATATTTAGTGTGGAGTTTAATGAATGGTATTAAAACATGGTGATTAATACATTTACTAAAACGATCCCTATTATAGGATACATGCTAAGAAACAGATCACCTAGACTTACAGTTATAGAGATCTCACATTAGTCTGCTTTGATTCACTGAAGTTGTACTGATTTTGCAGTGATAATAAGACTTATATATAGACCGTTGGCGACAGTGGGGTCGATCCGATAAAAACCGTCGCCCGCAAAAGTTGGCGACGCCAGTATTTGCGCGGGTTTGGTATCCTATATACGGCGTAAGCTAGAAGTTACGCGCGTAGATTTCTGGCGTCGCCCGTAGTTTTTTGGCCCATAGACTGAGATACAAAACACGCGCAATTTGCTATCCAATATACGGCGTAAGGACTTACGCGCGCAGATTTCACAAAATCTACTCCATTCTCAGCTCGCCACAAATTTAAGGCGCAGGAACCCTTGCACTGACTTAGAAATCAACGTAACTCTCTGAAGGCCTAACAAATGCATGCTTAACAATATACATAGCAGCAGCTTGATAACAAATAGTTAACCTCTTAAAAGCATTTATTATTCCTGCCCCTGCAAGTGTGTCAAACCAATCACAAACAGCACAACCTCTCAACTGCAGCCTTAAAACACCTGCAAATGCACACCCTCATTAGCCACCATGTTTCCCTTGCAGTATATTGCATTTAGAGTGAGACAGTGTCGTGGGGTACAAGGGGTGCTGGAACCCCTACAAGCCCCTGTTTTGGATGGTATCCCTGCTGCTGAGGTCCCTGATCATGGTGCTGTAGCTGTCCCTGCTCCAGCTGCTGCTGCTGCCCTCCCTGCTCCTCCTGCTCCTCCTGCTGTTGTCCCTGTTCCTGGTGCTCCCCATGCTGCTGTTGCTGCAGCTGCCCATAGGCCAGCAGGGCCTATAAGACGAAGGCATCAGCAGAGGGGAAGAGCACCAAGGGTACACAGGGTTAGGGTCACCCTGTTTGGGATGACAGAAGTGGAGGTCAGGGAAAAGTATCGCTTGACTTCTGCAAGCCTCATTAACCTATATGAGGTCTTGAAGGATGACATTGACCCTCAAGCGTATAGGAACCGAGCTCTGACTGGTATGCAGAAGCTGTTGTGTGTTGTACACTTCCTGGCAACCGGCTCATACCAGTCAACAGAGGGGCTTGTGTCTGGCCTAGCGCAGTCTACCTTCTCCAGGATTCTAGGGGAGGTTCTGACTGCTCTAGATAACCAGACACAACGATACATTCATTTCCCCCGTACCCCCCATGAATGGAACCGTCTTAAACAAGGCTTCTATTGACTGGGGGGTATTCCCAATGTCATGGGGCAATTGATTGCACACATGTGCGTATCGTAGCCCCACATGAGGAGACAATCCTCTATATTAACAGGAAAGGGTTTCACTCATTGAATTGCCAGATGGTCTGCGATACCAATCTGAAATTCTTACATGTGTATGCAGGCTTCCCGGGGAGTGCACATGATTCCTACATCCTGCACCAGACCTCCTTATTCAATATGTTTGAAAATGGAACACTCTCTGGAGGATGGCTGCTTGGTGAGTACCTTCATTCTGTCTGTATATTTCTACTAAAGGGACACTAAACACAAATTTTAATCTCATGTTTCAGATAGAGAATACAATGTTAAACAGCATTACAATTCACTTCTATTATCTCATTTTATTTATTCTTTAGATATCTTTTTTTTAAAAAATAGCAATGCACATAGATGAGCCAATCATATGAGGCTTCTATGTGCAGCCACCAATCAGCAGCTATTGAGCCTATCTAATATGCTTGTCAGCAAAAGTTATCTATAGAATGGAGAAAATGATCTAATCTAAGTAAATTATAAAGCTGATAACAATTGCAGGTTCTTATTAAATGGACAGTCTAGTATAAATTGCACTTTCATTATTCAGATAGGACTTTTAATTTTAATAAACTCTCCAAATTACTTCCATTAACAAAATGTGCACAGTATTTGTATCTTTTATATTTTTGAGTCACCAGCTCCTACTGAGCATGTGCAAGAATAAGTGTGTATGCATTTGTGAATGGCTGATGGATGTCACATGGTACAGGGGGAGTTTCAAAATACATAACACTTTAAATTGTCATAAAAAATAACTTTGATATTAGACTAAGTGCTATTGCATTGTCTTGTTATCTTGTATTTTTTGATAATGAAAATCTACTGTGTTGACTGGTCCTTTAAAATAGATTTTTGGTCTAGACTAATACTGGCATAAAAGTAGATTGCTTATAATGCACAAATTTAATGTTTTTATTAAATCTATATTTTATATGAAATTCATGTTGTGTCCCTTTAAAGCACATGATGTACCTGTAGTAATCCAAACACATATGTTACATGACAGGTGACGCAGGGTACGGCTGCAGACCATGGCTATTAACCCCCTTGGTGCACCCCATTACAGAGCCACAACTCAGGTTCCAGGAGGCACACATAAGAACAAGGAATGTCATTGAAAGGAGCTTTGGCCTATTAAAAACCAGGTTCAGGTGTCTGGATGTTACAGGCGGAGCACTACAGTATAACCCCAACAAAGTGTGTTCCATTGTCAATGCTTGCTGTATTCGACACAACATTGCTGTGGACACACGTTTGTTGGGGGACATTGACCCAGAGCAGCAGCAGCAGCTGGTTCCTGTACCTGAGGATGTGGACAGGGGGACACTGAGGGGGAATGAAGTGAAGGATTATGTCATCCGGGAATACTTCACCTGTAAGTTACTTATTCATAAGTACAGTAAACCGTAACATTCACATGTATTATGATGTTCGACAGTACCTCACCAACCATTGCATGTGTATATATCATGTCTTGCAGAATTTCAAACTTCGGATTTCCACTGCATGTAAGTGAAACTACTACATCCCAACCCCCTTCCCTTAAAGGGACACTATACCCAAACATATTCTTTCATAATTAAGGATAGAGAATATAATGTTAAAAAACCTTCCAATTTACTTCGATTACCTATTTTCAGTTATTCTTTAGATATACTTTAATGAAGACATAGCAATGCACACAGTGAAACAATCACAGGAGGCATCTATATACAGCTACTAATCAGCAGCTACCAAGCATATCTAGATATGCTTTTCAGCAAAGAATATCAATAGAATGAAGCAACATAAATAATAGAAGCAAATTATTAAGTTGTTTATAATTGTCTGCTCTTTACAAATCATGAAGGAAAACATTTTGCTTTCATGTCCCTTTAACAACCCTAATTACTGTATATTTCTCATTTGTTTCATTCATGTTTAGTTCACTATCATTAAGAATGAGGATAATGGATATTTATACCTTATGTTCACACCATCTTTAAATACATTATTAGTTATATATACCAACGTGTCAATTTATATTGGATGTGAGAAACCTTGATTTACATCTTAGAAGTGAATATTACTATATGTACCGTTCATACACAACTATGTGATGTGGTTTATCGAACAGGAATATGTCAGAAACATGATAATAATACCTTTTTTGCCCATTTCAACACAGGTATTATTATATGTTTTAACAATATTACTGTACTAAAACACACCTCACATGGATGTGGATGACAATTATATGGTAAATAACAGAGGACAAGATTTAGGATGCAATAGAACAAGATTTATTTTCTTTTAGGCCTCTTAGATGAGGGGGCTGAGGGGCCTGGAGTGGGTCTCCTGCCTCTCCTGGGTTGTGTGGATCCAGTAGGAGTGCTGGTCACAGATGAGATGCTTGAGGCGATGTCCTGCTGGTGGGTGAAATGCTCCACCAACACACCCAACAGTTGGTTCTGTTCCCTCCATCTGTGGTCACTCTGGATTTGCATGTTGGAAATGACTCTCAGCATTTGTGATTGGTTTTGTACCATAGCAGTTACAGATGCTGCCATGTCCCTTTGCCGCTCAATGGAACGCTGTTGTAATCGCTGTTGGCTCCTATGGAACCTGCGTTGGTCCCTCTGCATTCTCTCGCAGGTTGACGTTAGACTCTCACAGGTCAATGTTTGCCTCCTCTGTAGGGAAATGTATTCTTCACCCATGGCGGAAGTCAGTGGATCCATGGGCTCTTCCCCAGCAGGGACTATAGGCACTGGTTCCATTTCTCGATCCTCAGCTGGGGGTGCAGGCCCCGGAATCTCAGCTGGGGGTGCAGGGCGAGGAATTTCAGCTGGGGGTGCAGGCCCCGGAATCTCAGCTGGGGGTGCAGGGCGAGGAATTTCAGCTGGGGGTGCAGGCCCCGGAATCTCAGCTGGGGGTGCAGGGTGAGGAATTTCAGCTGGGGGTGCAGGCCCCGGAATCTCAGCTGGGGGTGCAGGGTGAGGAATTTCAGTTGGTGGAGCTCTTCCAACTGCTGCCGATGGTGCAGATGTCCGGATGGACTGATAGTCCCATTGGCTGCTGGTGTGCATCTACTCAGCCTGCTGGTAGAATCCCTGAGTGGCATGATATTCTTGTGGGGGGGTAAAGACATCTACCCTTCGGGGCTGGCTTGGCTCCCCCTCCAAGCCAAAGGAATATTCCTCCGGCCAGGGCTCCTGCCAGGTATCCTCCTGTAATGCAGGCGGCATAACATTGGGATTCTCAATTGAGGCAGTCCAACCCATGTCATGCCTGGCATACTCTTGCTGGACTCTCTGGACCGGTGGTCGAGGTGGAGAAATACTTTGATCCGGTGTTGGAGGGGGATGCATGGGCGTTGGCACCCTGGTGACTGGAGGCTCTGTGGAGGAGTCAAATGATGAGAGGGATTAGTACAGTCAGATATATATCCATGTGGGCATACAATGTACATGCTAGGGCCTATCCACATTCTCATATCAAACTCTATAACATGCATGTGCACATTGAGATTTGTGATATGATGGGTTTTAATATGCAAAGTATACATGTATGTGCTTCATACAATAGTTCTGTGTACATATCAGTGATGGAGGAAATGTGTTCTTTAAGTGACACTATGGTTGTGATGACTATAGTGTCCATTTACTGAAAAGTCTACATGTGGCTTGTGGCCTGTGTTACTCTGAGACATGTTAGTATTTCACTATTCCACCTCATATCATGAATTTCAATGTGTTAAGTAGCATTAAATGGACATGCAACCCATTTTTATTCTTTCATGATTCAGCTAGCCAAGCATGCAATTTTAAACAACTTTGTAATTTACTTCCATTAGCTAATTTGCTTCATTCTCTTGATATTCTTAGCTGAAAAGCATTTCTAGATAGGCTCATAAGCTGATGATTGGTGGCTGCACATCAATGCCTCGTGTGATTGCCTCACCCATGTGCATTGATATTTAATAAACTAAGATTATGAAAATAATGATGAAAAATAGATAATAGAAGTAAATTGGGATGTTGTTGAAAACTGTATTCTCTATCTGAATAATGAAATAAAATTATTTGGGTTTCATGTCCCTTTAATGTTAAATCTCATTGTATATTTTGTTGTTAGTAGGCAAAATACCATGCTCATCATTGTGTACATGAATGTGTGACAATATAGGATGTTATAACTCAAATACATATAATACTGGTGTGTGGGATGTTACTCACCAGCATGCTGTGCTGATGTTGCAGCCCCTGAGTCACGAGCCCCTGGAAGTCCACGGACTGCTGTGACGCTCAGGGACCTACGAATCAGCTCCTGCCACTCGTTGTATTCCGCCTCATAGTGAGGCCCACCTCCTGTTGCCCTCTGGGACATTGCTTCCTGGCCCATCTTCTCCTTGACTCTCCTCTTACAATCATTCCACCTCTTCTTTAGGCCATCCACATTCCTCCTCTGTTGGGACACACCATTGACGGCCTCCACCACCTTCTGCCAAGCATCTTTACGCCTACGGGCAACTCCTTTGCCCTTCTCTTCTCCAAAGAGGGCAGTATGGTTCTCCAGGACAGCCTGGACTAGAGCAAGGTTTTCTGCAAAACTGAAGTTAGGACACCTCATACGCTCCTCGTCCTGGGCCGCCTGGCTCCCTCCCTGGGATGTCCCTGGTGTGGGTTCCTCCCTATCCTCTCCCTCCTCCCCCCTTCTATCCCCATGTGCACCCTCTATCCCTCTTCTAAGTGTGCCTGGCCTTGGGGCAACCCCACTCCCATCCTCCCTTCTGGCTCTCCCTCTCCCCACTCCGCTCACTCCCTGACGGGGACCCTGCTGCTCCTCCTGTCCATAATCCTCTCCCTGCAACTCCCCTTCCCTCCTCCCCCCAGCCCTAGCTCTCCCTGACATCCTCACACTACACACACTCACACACTCACACTCACTCCCACTTCAATCACACACAATCACAACCAGACACTCAGCCTTTCAAACTGTAAAAGATAAATAAAATGTGTAAGGTGTTATAAAAAAAAAAGTGTTGTGTATTTTGTATATGTGTGTATGCAAAATGTGTGCAATATGTAAAAAAGTGACAGTAAATGTACAAGCTTATCAAATCCTCCAAATCCGACCTAACTAAATATTATGCAATGCGCCTCTCTCTCTACTCTAACGACTTTCTCCTACTCACTGTAGTGTGCTGTAGCTCCAAGAACCAACCAAACACACTAAAGAAAATGGCGGCTGCGCAGGGGTTTAAGTATGAATTTTGAATCTCGTCATTACGTGGCGCATCTCTTAGAACTGGCGTTATTTTTTACGAGTCGTAGGCTAATTTGCATAAAACTACACTTTATTGAGAGTTTACGTGAACAAAATACAGGCGCAAGTACTTGCGACGACTAAAATGTGTATTTGCGCACATTTTGCCTGCTCACCGGTTTTTCCTACTTACATTTCCTAGCATCTGACGGCGCTGAATATTGGATAGCTAGAGTTGCGAGCTGAAACTGCGGGCGCCGCGGGTTCCCTCGCTTGCGCCGCAAAATACGATCTATATCGGATCGACCCCAGTGTATCTATATAAAACACTAAGGCCTAGATTTGGAGTTCGGCGGTAAATGGGCTGCTAACGCTCCGTGGGCTTTTTTCTGGCCGCACCATAAATTTAACTCTGGTATCGAGAGTTCAAACAAATGCTGCGTTAGGCTCCAAAAAAGGAGCGTAGAGCATTTTTACCGCAAATGCAACTCTCGATACCAGAGTTGCTTACGGACGCGGCCGGCCTCAAAAACGTGCTCGTGCACGATTCCCCCATAGGAAACAATGGGGCTGTTTGAGCTGAAAAAAAACCTAACACCTGCAAAAAAGCAGCGTTCAGCTCCTAACGCAGCCCCATTGTTTCCTATGGGGAAACACTTCCTACGTCTGCACCTAACACTCTAACATGTACCCCGAGTCTAAACACCCCTAGCCTTACACTTATTAACCCCTAATCTGCCGCCCCCGCTATTGCTGACCCCTGCATATTTTTTTAAACCCCTAATCTGCCGCTCCGTAAACCGCCGCAACCTACGTTATCCCTATGTACCCCTAATCTGCTGCCCTAACATCGCCGACCCCTATATTATATTTATTAACCCCTAATCTGCCCCCCTCAATGTCGCCGACACCTGCCTACACTTATTAACCCCTAATCTGCCGAGCGGACCTGAGCGCTACTATAATAAAGTTATTAACCCCTAATCCGCCTCACTAACCCTATCATAAATAGTATTAACCCCTAATCTGCCCTCCCTAACATCGCCGACACCTAACTTCAATTATTAACCCCTAATCTGCCGACCGGAGCTCACCGCTATTCTAATAAATGTATTAACCCCTAAAGCTAAGTCTAACCCTAACACTAACACCCCCCTAAGTTAAATATAATTTTTATCTAATGAAATAAATTAACTCTTATTAAATAAATGATTCCTATTTAAAGCTAAATACTTACCTGTAAAATACATCCTAATATAGCTACAATATAAATTATAATTATATTATAGCTATTTTAGGATTAATATTTATTTTACAGGCAACTTTGTAATTATTTTAACCAGGTACAATAGCTATTAAATAGTTAAGAACTATTTAATAGTTACCTAGTTAAAATAATAACAAAATTACCTGTAAAATAAGTCCTAACCTAAGTTATAATTAAACCTAACACTACCCTATCAATAAAATAATTAAATAAACTACCTACAATTACCTACAATTAACCTAACACTACACTATCAATAAATTAATTAAACACAATTCCTACAAATAAATACAATTAAATAAACTAGCTAAAGTACAAAAAATAAAAAAGATCTAAGTTACAGAAAATAAAAAAATATTTACAAACATAATAAAAATATTACAACAATTTTAAACTAATTACACCTACTCTAAGCCCCCTAATAAAATAACAAAGCCCCCCAAAATAAAAAATTCCCTACCCTATTCTAAATTAAAAAAGTTACAAGCTCTTTTACCTTACCAGCCCTGAACAGGGCCCTTTGCGGGGCATGCCCCAAGAATTTCAGCTCTTTTGCCTGTAAAAAAAACACATACAATACCCCCCCCCAACATTACAACCCACCACCCACATACCCCTAATCTAACCCAAACCCCCCTTAAATAAACCTAACACTAAGCCCCTGAAGATCTTCCTACCTTGTCTTCACCATACCAGGTTCACCGATCCGTCCTGAAGAGCTCCTCCGATGTCCTGATCCAAGCCCAAGCGGGGGCTGAAGAGGTCCATGATCCGGTCAAAGTCTTCATCCAAGCGGGGCAGAAGAGGATCTTCCATCCGATTGAAGTCATCATCCAGGCGGCATCTTCGATCTTCTTCCATCCGGAGCGAAGCGGCAGGATCCTGAAGACATCCAGCGCGGAACATCCATCCGGACCGACGACTGAACGACGAATGACTGTTCCTTTAAGGGACGTCATCCAAGATGGCGTCCCTCGAATTCCGATTGGCTGATAGGATTCTATCAGCCAATCGGAATTAAGGTAGGAATTTTCTGATTGGCTGATAGAATCAGCCAATCAGAATCTAGTTCAATCCGATTGGCCGATCCAATCAGCCAATCAGATTGAGCTCGCATTCTATTGGCTGATCGGAACAGCCAATAGAATGCGAGCTCAATCTGATTGGCTGATTGGATCAGCCAATCGGATTGAACTTGATTCTGATTGGCTGATTCCATCAGCCAATCAGAAAATTCCTACCTTAATTCCGATTGGCTGATAGAATCCTATCAGCCAATCGGAATTCGAGGGACGCCATCTTGGATGACGTCCCTTAAAGGAACAGTCATTCGTCGTTCAGTCGTCGGTCCGGATGGATGTTCCGCGCTGGATGTCTTCAGGATCCTGCCGCTTCGCTCCGGATGGAAGAAGATCGAAGATGCCGCCTGGATGATGACTTCAATCGGATGGAAGATCCTCTTCTGCCCCGCTTGGATGAAGACTTTGACCGGATCATGGACCTCTTCAGCCCCCGCTTGGGCTTGGATCAGGACATCGGAGGAGCTCTTCAGGACGGATCGGTGAACCTGGTATGGTGAAGACAAGGTAGGAAGAACTTCAGGGGCTTAGAGTTAGGTTTATTTAAGGGGGGTTTGGGTTAGATTAGGGGTATGTGGGTGGTGGGTTGTAATGTTGGGGGGGGTATTGTATGTGTTTTTTTTACAGGCAAAAGAGCTGAAATTCTTGGGGCATGCCCCGCAAAGGGCCCTGTTCAGGGCTGGTAAGGTAAAAGAGCTTGTAACTTTTTTAATTTAGAATAGGGTAGGGAATTTTTTATTTTGGGGGGCTTTGTTATTTTATTAGGGGGCTTAGAGTAGGTGTAATTAGTTTAAAATTGTTGTAATATTTTTATTATGTTTGTAAATATTTTTTATTTTCTGTAACTTAGATCTTTTTTATTTTTTGTACTTTAGCTAGTTTATTTAATTGTATTTATTTGTAGGAATTGTGTTTAATTAATTTATTGATAGTGTAGTGTTAGGTTAATTGTAGGTAATTGTAGGTAGTTTATTTAATTATTTTATTGATAGGGTAGTGTTAGGTTAAATTATAACTTAGGTTAGGATTTATTTTACAGGTAAATTTGTTATTATTTTAACTAGGTAACTATTAAATAGTTCTTAACTATTTAATAGCTATTGTACCTGGTTAAAATAATAACAAAGTTGCCTGTAAAATAAATATTAATCCTAAAATAGCTATAATATAATTATAATTTATATTGTAGCTATATTAGGATTTATTTTACAGGTAAGTATTTAGCTTTAAATAGGAATCATTTATTTAATAAGAGTTAATTTATTTCGTTAGATTTAAATTATATTTAACTTAGGGGGGTGTTAGTGTTAGGGTTAGACTTAGCTTTAGGGGTTAATACATTTATTAGAATAGCGGTGAGCTCCGGTCGGCAGATTAGGGGTTAATAATTGAAGGTAGGTGTCGGCGATGTTAGGGAGGGCAGATTAGGGGTTAATACTATTTATGATAGGGTTAGTGAGGCGGGTTAGGGGTTAATAACTTTATTATAGTAGCGCTCAGGTCCGCTCGGCAGATTAGGGGTTAATAAGTGTAGGCAGGTGTCGGCGACGTTGAGGGGGGCAGATTAGGGGTTAATAAATATAATATAGGGGTCGGCGATGTTAGGGGCAGCAGATTAGGGGTACATAGGGATAACGTAGGTGGCGGCGATTTGCGGTCGGAAGATTAGGGGTTAATTATTTTAAGTAGCTGGCGGCGACGTTGTGGGGGGCAAGTTAGGGGTTAATAAATGTAATACAGGGGTCGGCGGGGTTAGGGGCAGCAGATTAGGGGTACATAAATATAACGTAGGTGGCGGTCGGCAGATTAGGGGTTAAAAATTTTAATCGAGTGGCGGCGGTGTGGGGGGAGCTCGGTTTAGGGGTACATAGGTAGTTTATGGGTGTTAGTGTACTTTAGGGTACAGTAGTTAAGAGCTTTATAAACCGGCGTTAGCCAGAAAGCTCTTAACTCCTGCTATTTTCAGGCGGCTGGAATTTTGTCGTTAGAGCTCTAACGCTCACTTCAGAAACGACTCTAAATACCAGCGTTAGAAAGATCCCATTGAAAAGATAGGCTACGCAAATGGCGTAGGGGGATCTGCGGTATGGAAAAGTCGCGGCTGAAAAGTGAGCGTTAGACCCTTTAATCACTGACTCCAAATACCAGCGGGCGGCCAAAACCAGCGTTAGGAGCCTCTAACGCTGGTTTTGACGGCTACCGCCGAACTCCAAATCTAGGCCTAAGTATATGCCAATATCTATACAGGGAGTGCTGAATTATTAGGCAAGTTGTATTTTTGAGGATTAATTTTATTATTGAACAACAACCATGTTCTCAATGAACCCAAAAAACTCATTAATATCAAAGCTGAATAGTTTTGGAAGTAGTTTTTAGTTTGTTTTTAGTTATAGCTATTTTAGGGGGATATCTGTGTGTGCTGGTGACTATTACTGTGCATAATTATTAGGCAACTTAACAAAAAACAAATATATACCCATTTCAATTATTTATTTTTACCAGTGAAACCAATATAACATCTCAACATTCACAAATACACATTTCTGACATTCAAAAACAAAACAAAAACAAATCAGTGACCAATATAGCCACCTTTCTTTGCAAGGACACTCAAAAGCCTGCCATCCATGGATTCTGTCAGTGTTTTGATCTGTTCACCATCAACATTGCGTGCAGCAGCAACCACAGCCTCCCAGACACTGTTCAGAAAGGTGTACTATTTTCCCTCCTTGTAAATCTCACATTTGATGATGGACCACAGGTTCTCAATGGGGTTCAGATCAGGTGAACAAGGAGGCCATGTCATTAGATTTTCTTCTTTTATACCCTTTCTTGCCAGCCACGCTGTGGAGTACTTGGACGCGTGTGATGGAGCATTGTCCTGCATGAAAATCATGTTTTTCTTGAAGGATGCAGACTTCTTCCTGTACCACTGCTTGAAGAAGGTGTCTTCCAGAAACTGGCAGTAGGACTGGAAGTTGAGCTTGACTCCATCCTCAACCCGAAAAGGCCCCACAAGCTCATCTTTGATGATACCAGCCCAAACCAGTACTCCACCTCCACCTTGCTGGCGTCTGAGTCGGACTGGAGCTCTCTGCCCTTTACCAATCCAGCCACGGGCCCATCCATCTGGCCCATCAAGACTCACTCTCATTTCATCAGTCCATAAAACCTTAGAAAAATCAGTCTTGAGATATTTCTTGGCCCAGTCTTGACGTTTCAGCTTGTGTGTCTTGTTCAGTGGTGGTCGTCTTTCAGCCTTTCTTACCTTGGCCATGTCTCTGAGTATTGCACACCTTGTGCTTTTGGGCACTCCAGTGATGTTGCAGCTCTGAAATATGGCCAAACTGGTGGCAAGTGGCATCTTGGCAGCTGCACGCTTGACTTTTCTCAGTTCATGGGCAGTTATTTTGCGCCTTGGTTTTTCCATACGCTTCTTGCGACCTTGTTGACTATTTTGAATGAAACACTTGATTGTTCGATGATCACGCTTCAGAAGCTTTGCAATTTTAAGAGTGCTGCATCCCTCTGCAAGATATCTTACTATTTTTGACTTTTCTGAGCCTGTCAAGTCCTTCTTTTGACCCATTTTGCCAAAGGAAAGGAAGTTGCCTAATAATTATGCACACCTGATATAGGGTGTTGATGTCATTAGACCACACCCCTTCTCATTACAGAGATGCACATCACCTAATATGCTTAATTGGTAGTAGGCTTTCGAGCCTATACAGCTTGGAGTAAGACAACATGCATAAAGAGGATGATGTGGTCAAAATACTCATTTGCCTAATAATTCTGCACTCCCTGTAGTGTCTATTTACATTATATATAGCAACCAAATATCAACAAGGTGAATCAGTTACTTTATGAGATACCACAGTGGTTAATATGTACTACCTCTACTTTATCTATTCTGAACTGCTACTAGCACATACTTAGAGGATGTATTTACTCTCACAATTATATTGATTCTACAGTTGGGTTATACTGACCTCATCTAACTGGTAGTCAGCAACTAAGTATTACCAGTGTATCATATTACATTCATAGTATAGTTACCCATTCCTGCTTGCTGGCACTGCAGCTGCTTATATGGGGACCTCTATACACTCATTACATCCGGAATATATAACCGGGGTTCATTACTGCTAGCATTTTAGTTTTAACTTACCCATTTTTAATATTATACTAATAAAGTTTTATGTTTTAAATTTTTCTATGATGCCAATACCCTAGTTACAATATGCTCACAAGGGTCTCATAGTAGTGCTTACATAGTATAAACTTTTCTGTTCAGTTCTTTTAACTGATAATAGTGAATGATCTGAGTAGATGTTAGTTACCTGGTCAAAGATGACAGGATTAGTCTTTTGATAATAATTGAATATTGCAAGCATCAAATAAAGTAATATGTAAACGATCAATATAGTACATAACACGAAAACTGTACACTAAAAGTTATTATCATTAAATAATGTTAACACAGTAATAGACTTAACCAATACATACTTTGGTAAAACTGCACTAAATGCTAGATCATTAGGTGTTCAGGCTATGGGATCGCACAAAGGATCAATCCTTTCAAAAAATATATCTAGTTATTTTCTACAGAAAATTCCCAATACAAAAAGATATGAGACAGTGCATCTTTTCTAAAAATATATGTTACATCAAAGTGAAAATAAAAAGAAGGCCGGGTAAGGCCAGTAGAATGCTTGGTTTAAGTGGTAGAGATATTTGCAGCAGTAATAGTAAGGTTCTTATGCCACTTTATAGATCATTAGTTAGGCCTCATTTTGACTATTGTGTGCAGTTCTGGAGGCCATGGCCCCTATTTATCAACCCGTCAACTTACTTGCATTTGCCGGCACCAATACGCTTGCCTAAGATCGCCTAACATTGCTGCCACGGACCTGAATACGTTCTCCAAAGTTACCAAAAAAGCTGTCAAAAAGCCACGCACCAAGTACGGGGCGATGAGCAGCGGACTGTTGTTAACTAACAGTCATCGATCTTGCTGCTCTTCGGCTTTTTCCCAGCTTTATTGGTATATTGTCACTAAACACCCACACTATACAAAACTGTTTTACCCCTATTCCGCCGCTCCCTGACCCCGCCACAACTAAATAAAGTTATTAACCCCTAAACCGCCGCTCCTGGAGCCCACCGCCACCTACATTATACTTATTAACCCCTAATCTGCCACCCCTAGACTGCCGCCACCTACATAACACTTATTAACCCCTAATCTGTCGTCCCCAACGTCGCCACCACTATATTAAATTTATTAACCCCTAAACCTAAGTCTAACCCCTTAACTTAAATCTAATTTAAATAAATATTAATAAAATTACTATCATTAACTACATTATTCCTATTTAAAACTAAATACTTACCTATAAAATAAACCCTAAGATAGCTACAATATAACTAATAGTTACATTGTATCTAGCGTAGTTTTTTTTTTAATTTTACAGGCAAGTTTATATTTATTTTAACTAGGTAGAATAGTTATTAAATAGTTATTAACTATTTAATAACTACCTAGCTAAAATAAATACAAAAGTACCTGTAAAATAAACCCTAACCTAAGTTACAATAACACATAACACTACACTACAGTTAAATACAATTAAATAAATTACATACAATTAACTAAATTATATACAATTATCTAAAGTACAAAAAAAAACAAACACTAAATTACAGAAAATAATAAACAAATTACAGAAATTTAAACTAATGACACCTAATGACACCTAATCTAATAGAAAATCTAAATGTGTCGGCACCTATGTCCTTTTATTGACAATAACCCAATACAGATGCAAAACGCTGTGCAATAGTGTGCAATAGTGTGCAACTTCGGCAGAAAACTCCACTCTCCCCTTACCTCCAAATGCCTCGGTATATGTGATTACAGCCAAACCCCCAGAGGTATACATAAATGTTACCGACCTTCAGCATGCTTATCCATAGCATACGAGACAGTCCGGCCCTTGTCACTGATATTGACAGCTCTTTTTTGTTGGCGTGTGACGTCACTTTAGCCCACTTCCGGTTACTGATTCTTCCTCCCGGGGGGACTATGTGAACTTCGGTTAGGGGAGGAGGAGTAAAGCTGAGCAGGGAACAACCTGTAGAATAGCTGTGAAACCTCCGTTCATAGTACACAAACCAGAACAGGATAAAATGGGGTGCACTTGCAGACAGCGTTGTTTAGTTGAAAACGTTTATTTGCAGATAAAAACTTTCCTCCCAAATAGGGAAACAATCTTGGATTACCAGTGGCATTGTGAGAGGTATGGGCTCCACTTAGGGACTGACTGCAGTCAGTCCCTGAGTGGAGCCCATGCCACTCACAACGCCACTGGTGATCCAAGATTGTTTCCCTATTTGGGAGGAAAGTTTTTAGCTGCAAATAAACGTTTTCAACTAAACAACACTGTCTGCTGGTGCACCTCATTTTAACCTAATCTAATTGCCCTATCAAAATAAAAAAAGCCCCCCCCCCCAATAAAAAAACCCTAGCCTAAACTAAACTACCAATAGCCCTTAAAAGGGCCTTTTACGGGGCATTGCCCCAAAGTAATCAGCTCTTTTACCTGTAAAAAAATACAAACAACCCCCCCAACAGTAAAACCCACCACCCACACAACCAACCCCCCCAAAAAAATACTTACTAAAAAAACCTAAGTTCCCCATTGCCCTGAAAAGGGCATTTTGATGGGCATTGCCCTTAAAAGGGCAGTTAGCTCTTTTGCAGCCCAAAGCCCTAACCTAAAAATAAAACCCACCCAATACACCCTTAAAAAAAACCTAACACTAACCCCCTGAAGATCAACTTACTGGGAGATGCCTTCATCCAAGCTGGGCAGAAGTGGTCCTCCAGACAGCAGAAGTCTTCATCCAGATGGCATCTTCTATCTTCATCCATCCAGCGCGGAGTGGGTCCATCTTCAAGACATCCGACACGGAGCATCCTCTTCGGCCGATGACTACCCGACGAATGAAGTTCCTTTAAGTGACATCATCCAAGATGGAGTCCCTTAGATTCCGATTGGCTGATAGAATTCTATCAGCCAATCGGACTGCAGGTCGAAAAAATCCTATTGGCTGATGCAATCAGCCAATAGGATTGAACTTCAATCCTATTGGCTGATTGGAACAGCCAATAGAATGCGAGCTCAATCCTATTGGCTGTTCCAATCAGCCAATAGGATTGAAGTTCAATCCTATTGGCTGATTGCATCAGTCAATAGGATTTTTTCTACCTTAAAGAGACAGTCTACACCAGAATTGTTATTGTTTTAAAAGATAGATAATCCCTTTTTACCCATTCCCCAGTTTTGCATAACCAACACAGTTATATTTATATATTTTTTACCTTTGTGATTATCTTGTATCTGAGCCTCTGCAAACTGCCCGTTTTTTCAGTTCTTTTGACAGACTTGCAGTTTAGCCAATCAGTGATAGCTCCCAGGTAACTTCACGTGCATGAGCACAGTGTTATATGAAATTCATGAACTAACACCCTCTAGTGGTGAAAAACCTGTTAAAATGCATTCTTAAGAGGAGACCTTCAAGGTCTAAGAAATTAGCATATGAACCTCATAGGTTAAGCTTTCAACTAAGAATACCAAGAGAACAAAGCAAAATTGGTGATAAAAGTAAATTGGTAAATTGTTTAAAATTACATGCCCTATCTGAATCATGAAAGTTTATTTTGTACTAGACTGTCCCTTTAATTCTGATTGGCTGATAGAATTCTATCAGTCAATCGGAATCTAAGGGACACCATCTTGAATGACATCACTTAAAGGAACCTTCATTCGTCGGGTAGTTGTCGGCCAAAGAGGATGCTCCGCGTCGGATGTCTTGAAGATGGACCCGCTACGTACCAGATGGATAAAGATAGAAGATGCCGTCTGGATGAAGACTTCTGCCATCTGGAGGACCACTTCTGCCCGGCTTGGAAGCAGACTTCTGCCCGACTGGAGGACCACTTCGCCCGGCTTGGATGAAGACGTTTCCTGGTAAGTCGATCTTCAGGGGGTTAGTGTTAGGTTTTATTAAGGGTGTATTGGGTGGGTTTTATTTTTAGTTTAGAGCTCTGTTCTGCAAAAGAGCTAACTGCCCTTTTAAGGGCAATGCCCATCCAAATGCCCTTTTCAGGGCAATGGGGAGCTTAGGTTTTTTTAGTTAGTATTTTTTTTGGGGGGGTTGGTTGTGTGGGTGGTGTGTTTTAATATTGGGGGGTTGTTTGTATTTTTTTACAGGTAAAAGAGCTGATTACTTTGGGGGTAATGCCCCGCAATAGGCCCTTTTGGTAGTTTAGTTTAGGCTAGGGTTTTTTTTATTTTGGGGGGCTTTTTTATTTTGATAGGGCTATTAGATTTGGTGTAATTAGTTTAAATTTCTTCAATTTCATTATTATTTCTGTAATTTAGTGGGGGGGTTTTGTACTTTAGATAATTTAATTTAGGTTATTGTACTTAATTTAGTTAATTGTATTTAATTTAGTTAATTTATTTAATTATAGTGTAGTTTTAGGTGTTATTGTAACTTAGGTTAGGTTTTATTTTACAGGTACTTTGTATTTATTTTAGCTAGGTAGTTATTAAATAGTTAATAACTATTTAATAACTATTCTACCTAGTTAAAATAAAGATAATAAAAATAAGCTAGATACAATGTAACTATTAGTTATATTGTAGTTATCTTAGGGTTTATTTTATAGGTAGGTATTTAGTTTTAAATAGGAATAATGTAGTTAATGATAGTAATTTTATTTATGTTTATTTAAATTAGATTTAAGTTAGGGTGTGTTAGGGTTAGATTTAGGTTTAGGGGTTAATAAATTTAATATAGTGGTGGCGGTGTTGGGGACGGCAGATTAGGGGTTAATAACATAATGTAGGTGGCGGCGGTATAGGGGGGGCAGATTAGGGGTTAATAACATAATGTAGGTGGCGGTGGTGTAGGGGGGCAGATTAGGGGTTAATAACATAATGTAGGTGGCGGCGGTGTTGGGGGGCAGATTAGGGGTTAATAAGTATAATGTAGGTGGCGGCGGTGTAGGGGGGCAGATTAGGGTTTAATAAGTATAATGTAGGGGGGCAGATTAGGGGTTAATAACATAATGTAGGTGGCGGCGGTGTAGGGGGGCAGATTAGGGGTTAATAACATAATGTAGGTGGTAGCGGTGTTGGGGGGGCAGATTAGGGGTTAATAAGTATAATGTAGGTGGCAGAGGTGTCGGGCAGCAGATTAGGGGTGTTTAGACTTGGGGTATATATTAGGGTTTTAGGTGTAAACATAACTTTTTTCTCCCTCAGGAATCAATGGGATATCGGGCAGCAGCGAACATGAGCTTTCGCTGCTTTCAGACTCCCATTGATTCCTATGGCATCCGTCGCAGGGCCGGAATAGTGCCGAGCGTACCTGATAGAAATTTGTTAACTTGCAAAAGTAGTCAGATAATGCCGAATTTGCATTCGGAACATCTGTAATGACGTAAGCATCGATCTGTGTCGGACTTTGACTTTCGGATCTTATGTTACGTCACAATATTCTACTTTTGCTGGTCTGTAAAGTTTGATAAGTAAGGGGAATCAGGCTCGCCACAATTACGCTGCGGAATTCCAGCGTATTTGCGGTTGACGGCTTGATAAATAGGCCCCCATATCTCCAGAAGTATAGAAACAAACTGGAATCTGTGCTAAGGAGGACTACCAAAATGGTAACATGGTCTAAAAAAATAAAACGTACCAGGAGAGGCTCAATTACCTAAATATGTAAAGCTTAGTAGAGAGAAGGGAAAGGGGTGATATGATAGCAACTTTCAAGTATATTAAAGGGATTTGTAAAGCTGAGGCTTTGAATATTTTTCATCAAAATAAAAATCCAAGGACAAAGGGTCACGATCTCAAGCTCAAAGGTAGTAGATTCAGTAATTTGGGGAAGCACTTCTTTACAGAAAGGGTGATTGATTCATGGAATAAACTTCCACAAGGGATGGTAATAACAAACACTGTGGGGGACTTTAAGAATGCCTGGGATATAAATAAGACTATCCTATGAACAAAGATATTATACTTTTAGGAAATATTGTCCAGACTTGCTGGGCCTATGGCTTTTATCTGCCATCAACATCTAAGCTTCTATGTTTCTAAGAAACAGTTTGTGTTAAAAAAAGCCCAGCAAACAACTTACTTGATTTTTTTGCAAAATTCTCAGTGTAGTCATGCATATACTGTGATAAGAAAACTTTAGTTGCATTCTGTCCTCTTCTGAGCATGGACAAGAAACTAACTTCTTGTTACTGTTCACTGAATGCAAGCTCACATGTCTGCTTTTAGAAGATTTATGGCATCAAGCTCCAACAAGGACCTAAATAAGCTGCTCCAATATACACCATTGCTGTTCATCATTCATACTCTCTTCGCCAATTTTATATTAATGTTACCATGGATCAGAAAGTCAGTATATAAAAAAAAATGTACAAACGCTTTCATTAGTAGTACATATTTTGAATTGTCTTTTGAAAGAGGATGTATTTGTACATTAGTTTTGGCTTTTTTTTTTCCTGTCACATGTTTTTTTGCAGCAAAGTCTTCTCATGAGCATGGGCAAGGAACTGACTAGCAAGCACTTAAAAAGGGGTAGCTTCTCCTTTGCCTTCCTGTAGAGATAACTGTTCCCTTGTGGGGCTGTGACTAGAAGTAATAAACACTGCACAAATGAAGTAAATAAAAATAAATTTAAAAAAAAAAACTTCCTTTTATGATGAATAATACATATTGTATTGATTTCTGTTACGTATAACCTACTGCTTAGAGTTTTTTTTTTTTTGGTAAAAAAAAATAATTAATCAGACTGTTTTACTTCCCTTTAAAGTCTATGGGAATTTTGTACATAAATCAGTTGATAAGTTATTCTAAAGGATTGTGATCAACCCCTATATCTTGTAATGCTATACTGGCTGTTTGTAGAAATTAGCATACAGTGCTACATAGCTAGGCAAAATCATTTTTATTTTATTAAAACTTAGATTATGTCAATAACTAAACGTTTTATATAATTTCTGGTAATTTATGATTTTTATTATGAGGACTAGACTTATGAATACAATAAAGGTAGATTTATTTTCTGCATACTAATACAAAGTTGTAAATTGCAATGTAGTATTGAAAAAGTAATTATTCTTATCCATGGTGCACTGAAACAAAATAATATATATATAAAAAAAGAATTATATCATTTTTAGCACGGAAATAGTATTAAGCTTTACCTTGCAGAAGACAATCAGCTTTTCCTGTGGTGCCACAGCTCAGTTAAGGGCCATAAATAGGCCATAATTCCATTCTATTTCTGACTGACGCTTAATCAAAATAACAATCTGTGTAACGCAACTATGTTAAAGTAGAGAAGTAGTGAAAATCTGGTTTGCTTTGAGCATTCGAGGACTGGATCCTGAGCTAAATGAAATCTGGTAATATAATTTATCTTCCAATATTTAACTCTGTCCCAGATCTTAGCATTTCCTTACAACTCCATGACATAAAATTAGATGAAATAACAAATCTAGTCAGTTCGGGCATTCCAATGGAATAACATTAACATAAATAGTAACATTTAAAAATTCAGAAGCAAATCATACTAAATTTATAATTTTTTTAGGCTGTAAAAGACAAAGAGCCATATAACGAGTGGAGAGCTAACAGTAACGCACAAGCAAAAAGTTGTTAATCATTGGTGTTTACGCACGTCAGGTTTACCCCTTGTATTACAAGTTGAAAGTAAACATGATCGCTTGAATGTTATTATGATTTATGCTAGAATGATTACCACCTCCCCAGAGCTCCGGTTAACTGGTTTGTGAAACAAAAAAGTTGCACAAAACACATCAAAAATACATTACAAAGTACAGTTACACTCATAATAACACCATCTAATAAAAATTATATATAAAAAAAAACTATTGCACAAAAAAGTCATAAGGGCTCAAAGATATGAGGGCTCAGGTGTTAGAAAAAAAGGGCAGGCAAAGGGCTTTAACAGAGATACATATATATATATATATATATATATATACCTGTTATATATACAGTATATATATATATATATATATATATATATATGTGTGTGTGTGTGTGTGTACATATGCATTTATATATGTATTTACAGACATATATACACATATAAACACATAAATACATATGTACACACACACATATATATATATAGTGCATATAAAGTGCATTAGGGCCCTTTGCAGTGAAGTTAAAGTGTATGTAAAGTCACGCTTTCTGTTGTTGCTTAATGTATTAATCTATAAAAATAAAGGTTAGTTTAATTCATGAATTTTTTATAATATAGCTCTATTCAGGTAACGAAGCATTTTTAACCCGATTTCTCTTACTGTAATCCTCCGCCCGCCATCTTGTCCCTCGTTTGGCATTTGATTGACAGACCGCTGTGACAAATTAGAGATCGTACCCCGTGGCGTCCTGCCCCTTTTTCATTTACGTCACGCTATTGAACCGATGCAACTGCGCATGCGTCTCATAACATCGTCATCCACATTCCGTGCTCGTTCGTGTTTAGCGCATGCGCTTTGGTCCTTACTCTCTGATTTACATAGCAGGCGCAATCGCTCGGAGTAACGGAACAAGCCACGCAAGCGCATATTGAAATCCAAATTGAAACGCATGCGCAGATTGATTTGCCCGCGGGAGCGCGCTCCAGTAATACGTAAGCGAGCGTGAGGGAATGGTCTATAACGAAAGGACCTTTCAAGCCGGAAATCATGGATGGGAGGAGTTCAACCTGAAATCGTAGCTAAGTATTATTTGAAACTATAACATGACAGCATGATTAAAAAAAATAAAAATATAGCGGTTTATATTGCAAGCGTATTGACAATCAAAATTTTTGATTAGAAAGCTGAAAATTGACAATCACTTTAACTTAAGCCAGTTTCACCATGTATGTGTGCATGTGAGACAATGAAGTAATGTATGGTGAAACTGGCTTAATCACCTCATAATTATTTCTATCTATGTATAAGATGATGAGGTGATTAACTTAAGCCAGTTTCACCGTGTATGTGTGCATGTGAGACAATGAAGTAATGTATGGTGAAACTGGCTTAAAGTGTATGTAAAGTCACGCTTTCTGTTGTTGCTTAATGTATTAATCTATAAAAATAAAGGTTAGTTTAATTCATGAATTTTTTATAATATAGCTCTATTCAGGTAACGAAGCATTTTTAACCCGATTTCTCTTACTGTAATCCTCCGCCCGCCATCTTGTCCCTCGTTTGGCATTTGATTGACAGACCGCTGTGACAAATTAGAGATCGTACCCCGTGGCGTCCTGCCCCTTTTTCATTTACGTCACGCTATTGAACCGATGCAACTGCGCATGCGTCTCATAACATCGTCATCCACATTCCGTGCTCGTTCGTGTTTAGCGCATGCGCTTTGGTCCTTACTCTCTGATTTACATAGCAGGCGCAATCGCTCGGAGTAACGGAACAAGCCACGCAAGCGCATATTGAAATCCAAATTGAAACGCATGCGCAGATTGATTTGCCCGCGGGAGCGCGCTCCAGTAATACGTAAGCGAGCGTGAGGGAATGGTCTATAACGAAAGGACCTTTCAAGCCGGAAATCATGGATGGGAGGAGTTCAACCTGAAATCGTAGCTAAGTATTATTTGAAACTATAACATGACAGCATGATTAAAAAAAATAAAAATATAGCGGTTTATATTGCAAGCGTATTGACAATCAAAATTTTTGATTAGAAAGCTGAAAATTGACAATCACTTTAAGTAGTTAAAGCATATTTATGCAATATTCATTTTTAATAAAGTGGTATACAGTGTATTTAAAAAAAAAAAAATCATATATATGTAGAAATATGTATTTATATATAAATAATTCACATTTTGCTACGTGGAGAACATTGTGTTGGTGATATACTCTCCCTGGACTGAATAATTTCTTCAGACCAAGACAGGTTAAAAAGAGTTTGTTTATTGATTACACACTGCAGTATGGAGAGAAACAATACAAAGTTTTCTCTGAGGGGGTCAGTCCCCTTCCCAGGTATTTATACATTCCACATCTAGGCTATTTACAGTTTATGATTAGCTAGCTAAAAAATGCAAGGGTTTTAACAAATATGGTTACAACATAAGTAAATAATAGTTCTACACTTCAGAATTGTAGGTTTTACTATGTTTTGACAATACAAAAAAAACAAAGGTCAGGGATGAACTAGATACATTCCCAATGTTTACAATGAGTTGTGTGCATACAATCATATATTTGGCATATCAAGATAACTTACGTTTTTACTGATACTAGCTGGAATGCAAGGACTTAAACAATGATAGAAAGAGATTAGATTTAGAAAAAATAAACAGACACTCTCAGAACTAGCTATATTTTATGGCCCCATTAACCAGAGTGGCCCTCCTGACTAATAATGCCCACATACAAATTAACCCATTCAGACCTCACAAGGCACAAAAAATTAAGCAAAATAAAAATGAATGTATAGTAATGTTTCATTAATAGTGAAACATTGTATACATTGTTGAAATGCCCAATTTAATAGTATTTTAACTGAAAGAACATTAATACAGAGGTACCAGACTCATGGATATGTGGTATGAAACCACAGATCCATCATGCACCTGTACCATCAGTGTGGCAGTAACAATAAATGCATTGTCTTGTTCCCATGGGTGGTATGGCAGACATAACCGGGAACAAAGAGAATGCACAAAAATATAAAAGGATACATGGTGAGTTTGGTATACATATAACAATTACACAGTAATAGAATAAATAAATCATACAAAAATGAACTGTTATTATCTAAGTGACTATTAGAAGGTATATAAATCAGGGATTTTTCTTTACACTCTAGTAAACATCACCAGAGTGTAAATGCAGCATACAGGAATAATAACAAGTAAAAATGAGTCAAATCTCAGGAAACAGTCAGGCACTGTCAAAGAATAATACTTACCAAAGGCTCAGTCTTTTTGGATTTCCTTGCCAGTGATAGGATCAGTCTGTGGTGGCACCAATTTACAATGAGATACGTGGATCCACGATTTAACTTCTGCAACTTTAATGGCTGTATGCGTGATAAGTAGTACATGGAAAAGTCCCTTCCATTTTGGCTGTAGAGCTGTTTTTCTAGAAATACTTTTAGCCATTATGAGATCACCAGGTGAGATGGCATGCACTACACGATTATCATTCTTTAACTGTGCAGCAAGTACCTGGATATGAAAAGACTTAAGCATTGATGTTAGTTGTATGTCAGTCTCCAAAATCAACATAGCAGATATTATATTTACAGCCTGTTTCTGAGCAATGTTAAACTAATAGTCATCAGCATTTTACACTAGGGTTATTGTAAAATACAGGGTAATTTACATTTTTCTTTACAGGGTCAATAAAATTAAACTTTAATGATTTAGATAGGGCATGCAATTCCAAACAACCTTCAAATTTACTCTTATCATCAAATCTGCTTGCTTCGCTTGGCATTCTTTGTTAAAGGCTAAAACTAGGCAGGCTCATAGGCTGCAGCACTAATTGCCAAATTGCAAGTTTATAAAAAAGCACTGAGATAAGTGGGTAGTCTGCAGAGATTTGGATACTAAGTAATCACAGCGGTAAAAGAAGTTTATCAATACTACCGTGTTGATCATATAAAACTGGGGAATGGGTAACAAAGTGACTATTTTTTTTTTTTTTTTTTTTTTTACACAATAAAAAATGTCAAGTACACTGTCCCTTTAATTTCAATAACACTTCCCCTGCTGATTGTATTAGTGACAAATCTTTAACACATAGATTCTGCAATTATCACTCCAAGGCAGGTATACACTTTCTTGTTCTCCTCCAGACACATTAAGGAAAACTTTCCCTAGTTTACACAGTAAGTCTTTCCTAATGACATTATTGAACAGTTTTGGAACATGTCATTCTGTTTCAAGACCTACAGTTACACTCAAAGGTTCTGATATGTGCTTATTCCCAACTCCAATCATCATTAAAGCTTTTGGCTATATTTACAAAGGGCTATGTACTTTGTCTATCAAGAACTGACAGTCAGTCAGAGCCTACATTCTCCCATCCTCCCTTTTTCTTGTAGCACACAGCTCCTATGTCTTTACTGTATGACTGCTCAAAATTCTTATCTGTGTCAGATGTTTCTATAGTTAAAACATTTTATTCCACTTAAAAAACTTAAGTAAAAGAAGTTAGACAACCATATACAAACATCTTCATTAAGATTATACCTGGTTTAATTGTATTCATCCACTAAATATTATTTGAACTAAATATTGTATTTGCATAATTATTGCAGCTGGCCAGTTCTGCAAATCAATACAAGACAACATGTATATATGAAAATTTGCGGAATATAATTTACCATCAATAATTCTGTGTAATTTCAGTGGAGAACACAATAAACCTTATAAACAAAAGTTAAAAATACAACATTTACCTTTAACTACACATTGTACACTATTGCTCTGACAAAATCATACCACTAATTAAAACTTCAAAAATATTCACTCCTAAGGTAGAAAACCCACCATGCAAACTTCTAATATCTCCTTACATACCTCCAGCACTAGTGATGTCGCAAACCTTAAAATTTACCGCGCGAACCGCCATTGACTTCAATATGCAGGCGAACTTTAAAACCCGCAAGGACTCTTTCTGGCCACAATAATGATGGAAAAGTTGTTTCAAGGGGACTAACACCTGGACTGTGGCATGCCGGAGGGGGATCCATGGCAAAACGCCCAAGGAAAATTACATAGTTGATGCAGAGTCTGGTTTTAAGCCATAAAGGGCCTTAATCACCTAACATTCCTAATTTTTTTTTGAATAGCGTGCTTTAAAACATCAGGTATGATGTTGTATCGATCAGGTAGTGTAAGGGTTACGCCCGCTTCACAGTGACAGACCAAACTCCCCATGTAACGCACCGCAAACAACTGCAAACAGTCCATTTGCACAACCACGAGTTAGATAGATTTAATAGTTAGATACATACATTACATAGATCAATAGATGCAATATACATATGATAGAAACAAATTACATAGATCAATAGATGCAATATACATTTGATGATAGATACGAATTACATAGATCAATCGATGCAATATACATTTGATAGATACGAATTACATAGATCAAAAGATGCAATATACATTTGATAGATACGAATTACATAGATCAATAGATGCAATTTATATTTGATAGATACGATTGATAGTTAGATAGATTCGAAAGATAAATAGATAGATTTGATAGATATATGATTTCCCTGACAGAGTATAACAATAAAACATGCGGTCTGGGACCCGTGGTGTGTTAAGTAGTATTATTCTTAGCAGTTTACAACCTGTTACTCCTCCTATCGGGGGAGGTCTATATGGCCTGCATTTTTGGAACAGGGAGATGGAAGAAGATGATTGGTCTGTCCTCCTACTTCAAATTTGGCCGAAACACAAGTGGCTGTCTCAAATCAGTCCGGCCACGAGATAGATAGATTTGATAGATAGATATACATAGATTGATAGTTAGATAGAATCGATAGAAGATAACTAGATCGATTTGTTAGATATATAATTACCCTGACAAAGTATAATAATAAAACATGCGGTCTGGGACCCATGGTAACTAGGTTGTGTTAAGTAGTACTATTCTTAGCACTTTAATCGCTGTAACTCCCCCTATCGGGGGAGGTCTATATGGCCTGCATGATTACCCTGACAAAATATAACAATAAGACATGCGGTCTGGGAGCCATGGTAACTAGGTTGTGTTAAGTAGTAGTATTCTTAGCACTTTAATCCCTTTTACTCCCCCTATCGGGTGAGGTCTATATGGCCTGCCTGATTATCCTGACAAAGTATCACAACAAGACATGCGATCTGGGACCCATGGTAACTAGGTGGTAATAAGTAGTACTGTTCTTAGCAGTTTAATACCTGTTACTCCCCATATCGGGGGAGGTCTATATGGCCTGCATGATTACCCTGACAAAGTATAATAATAAAACATGCGGTCTGGGACCCATCATAATTAGGTTGTGTTTAGTAGTACTATTCTTAGCACTTTAATCCCTTTTACTCCCCCTATCAGGGGAGGTCTATATGGCCTGCATTATTACCCTGACAAATTATAACAACAAGACATGTGGTCTGGTACCCATGGTAACTAGGTTGTGTTAAGTAGTACTATTCTTAGCACTTTAATACATGTTACTCCACCTATCTGGGGAGATCTATATGGCCTGCCCGATTACCCTGACAAAATATAACAACAAGACATGCGGTCAGGGACCCATGGTAACTAGGTTGTGTTAAGTAATACTATTCTTAGCACTTTAATCCCTTTTACTCCCCCTATCAGGGGAGGTCTATATGGCCTGCCTGATTACCCTGACAAAATATAACAATAAGACATGCGGTCTGTGACCCATGGTAAGGTTGTGTTAAGTAGTACTATTCTTATCAGTTTAATCCATTTTACTACCCCTATCGGGGGAGGTCTATATGGCCTGCCTGATTACCCTGACAAAATATAACAATAAGACATGCGGTCTGGGACCCATGGTAACTAGGTTGTGTACTGTAAAGTAGTACTATTCTTAGCACTTTAATCCATTTTACTACCCCTATCAGGGGAGGTCTATATGGCCTGCCTGATTACCCTGACAAAATATAACAACAAGACATGCGGTCTGGGACCAATGGTAACTAGGTTGTGTTAAGTAGTACTATTCTTAGCACTTTAATCCCTTTTACTCCCCCTATCGGGGGAGGTCTATATGGCCTGCCTGATTACCCTGACAAAATATAACAATAAGACATGCGGTCTGGGACCCATGGTAACTAGGTTGTGTTAAGTAGTACTATTCTTAGCACTTTAATACGTGTTACTCCACCTATCCAGGGAGTTCTATATGGCCTGCCTGAGTACCCTGACAAAATATAACAATAAGACATGCGGTCTGGGAGCCATGGTAACTAGGTTGTGTTAAGTATTACTTTTCTTAGCACTTAAATACGTGTTACTCCCCCTATCGGGTGAGGTCTATATGGCCTACCCGATTACCCTGACAAAATATAACAACAAGACATGCGGGCTGGGACCCATGGTAAGGTTACTTCCTTTTGAACAATAGAGTACAGGTATGGCATCGATTTTAGGAACCCAGAGATAATTTTCAGAAACCGCAAGATGGAAAAAAATGCTTGGACACCCAGTACAGGTCGTTCTCCTTCAGCCTTTTTATACGAGGGTCCAGGACCCTCAACAGAAACAACGGCATGAAACACCACATATTCCATCCTTTTGCACAATAGAGTACAGGTATGGCATCGATTTTAGGAACCCGGAGATAATTTTTAGGAACCGGGAGATGGAAAAAGATGCTTGGACACCCAGTACAGCTGGTTCTCCTTCAGCCTTTTTATACGAGGGTCCAGGACCCTCAACAGGCACAACAGCATGAAACACCACATATGCCATCCTTTTGAACAATCCAGTACAGGTATGGCATCCATTTTAGGAACCCGGAGATAATTTTTATGAACCGGGAGATGGAAAAAGATGCTTGGACACCCAGTACAGGTCGTTCTCCTTCAGCCTTTTTATATGAGGGTCCAGGACCCTCAACAGAAACAACAGCATGAAACACCACATATGCCATCCTTTTGCACAATAGAGTACAGGTATGGCATCGATTTTAGAAACCCGGAGATAATTTTTAGGAACCGGGAAATGGAAAAAGATGCTTGGACAACCAGTACACTTCGTTCTCCTTCAGCCTTTTTATACGAGGGTCCAGGACCCTCAACAGAAACAACAGCATGAAACACTACATATGCCATCCTTTTGAACAATCCAGAACAGGTATGGCATCGATTTTAGGAACCCGGAGATAATTTTTAGGAACCGGGAGATGGAAAAAGATGCTTGGACACCCAGTACAGCTTGTTCTCCTTCAGCCTTTTTATACAAGGGTCCAGGATCCTCAACAGGCACAACAGCATGAAACACCACATATGCCATCCTTTTGAACAATCCAGTACAGGTATATCATCGATTTTAGGAACCCGGAGAAAATTTTTAGGAACCGGGAGATGGAAAAAGATGCTTGGACACCCAGTACAGGTCGTTCTCCTTCACCCTTTTTATACGAGGGTCCAGGACCCTCTACAGAAACAACAGCATGAATCACCACATATGCCATCCTTTTGCACAGTAGAGTACAGGTATGACATCGATTTTAGAAACCCGGAGATAATTTTTAGGAACCGGGAGATGGAAAAAGATGCTTGGACAACCAGTACACTTCGTTCTCCCTCAGCCTTTTTATACGAGGGTCCAGGACCCTCAACAGAAACAACAGCATGAAACACCACATATGCCATCCTTTTGAACAATCCAGTACAGGTATGGCATCGATTTTAGGAACCCGGAGATAATTTTTAGGAACCAGGAGATGGAAAAAGATGCTTGGACACCCAGTACAGGTCATTCTCCTTCAGCCTTTTTATACGAGGGTCGCGGACCCTCAACAGAAACAACAGCATGAAACACCACATATGCCATCCTTTTGAACAATCCAGTACAGGTATGGCATCCATTTTAGGAACCCGGAGATAATTTTTAGGAACCGGGAGATGGAAAAAGATGCTTGGAAACCCAGTACAGGTCGTTCTCCTTCAGCCTTTTTATACGAGGGTCCAGGACCATCAACAGAAACAACAGCATGGAACACCACATATGCCATCCTTTTGCACAATAGAGTACAGGTATGGCATAGATTTTAGAAACCCGGAGATAATTTTTAGGAACCGGGAGATGGAAACTTAGTACACTTCATTCTCCTTCAGCCTTTTTATACGAGGGTCCCGGACCCTCAACAGAAACAACAGCATGAAACACCACATATGCCATCCTTTTGAATAATCCAGTACAGGTATGACATCGATTTTAGGAACCCGGAGATAATTTTTAGGAACCGGGAGATGGAAAAAGATGCTTGGACACCCAGTACAGGTTGTTCTCCTTCAGCCTTTTTATACGAGGGTCCAGACCAGGACCCTCAACAGAAACAACAGCATGAAACACCACATATGCCATCCTTTTGAACAACAGAGTACAGGGATGGCATCGATTTTAGAAACCCGGAGATAATTTTTAGGAACCGGGAACTTGAACAAAAAACATGCTTGGACACCCAGTACACTTCGTTCTCCTTCAGCCTTTTCATATGAGGGTCCCGGACCCTCAACAGAAACAACAGCATGAAACACCACATATGCCATCCTTTTGAATAATCCAGTACAGGGATGGCATCGATTTTAGGAACCCGGAGATAATTTTTAGGAACCGGGAGATGGAAAAAGATACTTGGACACACAGTACAGGTCGTTCTCCTTCAGCCTTTTTATACGAGGGTCCCGGACCCTCAACAGAAACAACAGCATGAAACACCACATATGCCATCATTTTGAACAATAGAGTACAGGTATGGCATTGATTTTAGAAACCTGGAGATAATTTTTAGGAACCGGGAAATTGAACAAAAAACATGCTTGGACACCCAGTACACTTCGTTCTCCTTCAGCCTTTTTATACGAGGGTCCTGGACCCTCAACAGAAACAACAGCATGAAACACCACATATGCCATCCTTTTGAATAATCCAGTACAGATATGGCATCGATTTTAGGAACCAGGAGATAATTTTTAGGAACCGGGAGATGGAAAAAGATGCTTGGACACACAGTACAGGTCGTTCTCCTTTAGCCTTTTTATACGAGGGTCGCGGACCCTCAACAGAAACAACAGCATGAAAAACCACATATGCCATCCTTTTGAACAATCCAGTACAGGTATGGCATCCATTTTCGGAACCCGGAGATCATTTTTAGGAACCAGGAGATGGAAAAAGATGCTTGGACACCCAGTACAGGTCGTTCTCCTACACCCTTTTTATACGCGGGTCCCGACTCCCGGGCCCCCAACAGAAACAACAGCATGAAACACCACATATGCCATCCTTTTGCACAATAGAGTACAGGTATGGCATCCATTTTAGGAACCTGGAGACAATTTTTAGGAAGGAACCGGGAGATGGAAAAAGATGCTTTGACATCCAGTACAGGTCGTTCTCCTTCAGCCTTTTTATACAATGGTCCACGACCCTCAACAGGCACAACAGCATGAAACACCACATATACCATCCTTTTGAACAATCCAGTACAGGTATGGCATCAATTTTAGGAACCCGGAGATAATTTTTAGGAACCGGGAAATTGAACAAAAAACATGCTTGGACACCCAGTACAGGTCGTTCTCCTTCAGCCTTTTTATACAATGTTCCACGACTCTCAACAGGCACAACAGCATGAAACACCACATATGCCATCCTTTTGAACAATCCAGTACAGGTATGGCATTGACTTTAGGAACCCGGAGATAATTTTTAGGAACCAGGAAATTTAACAAAAAACCATGCTTGGACACCCAGTACAGGTCGTTCTCCTTCAGCCTTTTTATACGATGGTACACAACCCTCAACAGGAACAACAGCATGAAACACCACATATGCCATCCTTTTGCACAATATATTACAGATATGGCATTGATTTTAGGAACCCAGAGATAATTTTTAGGAACCGGGAAATTGAACAAAAAACGTGCTTGGACACCCAGTACAGGTCGTTCTCCTTCAGCCTTTTTATACGATGGTCCACGACCCTCAACAGGCACAACAGCATGAAACACCACATATGCCATCCTTTTGCACAATAGAGTACAGGCATGGCATTGATTTTAGGAACCCGGAGATAATTTTTAGGAACCGGTAAATTGAACAAAAAACATGCTTGGACACCCAGTACAGGTTGTTCTCCTTCAGCCTTTTTATACGATGGTCCACGACCCTCAAACACCACATATGCCATCCTTTTGCACGATAGATTACAGATATGGCATTGATTTTAGGAACCCGGAGATCATTTTTAGGAACCGGGAAATTGTACAAAAAACGTGCTTGTACACCCAGTACAGGTCGTTCTCCTTCAGCCTTTTTATACGATGGTCCATGACCCTCAACAGGCACAACAGCATGAAACAACACATATGCCATCCTTTTGAACAATCCAGTACAGGTATGGCATCGATTTTAGGACCCCAGAGGTAATTTTTTGGAACCAGGAAATTGTACAAAAAACGTGCTTGTACACCCAGTACAGGTCGTTCTCCTTCAGCCTTTTTATACGATGGTCCATGACCCTCAACAGGCACAACAGCATGAAACAACACATATGCCATCCTTTTGAACAATCCAGTACAGGTATGGCATCGATTTAGGACCCCAGAGGTAATTTTTTGGAACCAGGAAATTGAACAAAAAACGTGCTTGGACACCCAGTACAGGTCGTTCTCCTTCAGCCTTTTTATACGATGGTCCACGACCCTCAACAGGCACAAAAGCATGAAACCCCACATATGCCATCCTTTTGCACAATAGAGTACAGGTATGGCATTGATTTTAGGAACCCGGAGATAATTTTTAGGAACCGGTAAATTGAACAAAAATCATGCTTTGACACCCAGTACAGGTCGTTCTCCTTCAGCCTTTTTTATACGATGGTCCACGACCCTCAACAGGCACAACAGCATGAAACACCACATATGCCATCCTTTTGCACAATAGAGTACAGGTATGGCATTGATTTTAGGAACCCGGAGATAATTTTTAGGAACTGGGAAATTGAACAAAAAACATGCTTGGACACCTAGTACAGGTCGTTCTCCTTCAGCCTTTTTATACAATGGTCCACGACCCTCAACAGGCACAACAGCATGAAACACCACATATGCAATCCTTTTGCACAATAGATTACATATATGGCATTGATTTTAGGAACCCGGAGATAATTTTTAGGAACTGGGAAATTGAACAAAAAACATGCTTGGACACCCAGTACAGGTCGTTCTCCTTCAGCCTTTGTATATGATGGTCCACGACCCTCAACAGTCACAACAGCATGAAACTCCACATATGCCATCCTTTTGCACAATAGATTACAGATATGGCATTGATTTTAGGAACCCAGAGATAATTTTTAGGAACCGGGAAATTGAACAAAAAACATGCTTGGACACCCAGGACAGGACGTTCTCCTTCAGCCTTTTTATACGATGGTCCATGACCCTCAACAGGCACAACAGCATGAAACACCACATATGACATGCTTTTGCACAATCGAGTACAGGTATGGCATCATTTTTAGGAACCCATAGATAATCTTTTGGAACAGTGAGATGGAAAAAGATGTTTGGTCGGTCCTCCTACTTCAAATTTGGGGCACTGCGCGTGCAATCTACTGTGCCACCAGATATGAGTGGTGTGTTAATGAGTACTATTCTTAATAGTTTCCTCACTGTTATGTGCCTTTTTTTTGGTTTGGGTTTTGTAGCCACAGTGCAGCACCAGAGGCCAGAAAAATTAGGCATGTCCAAATGCCTGAAAAATTAGGTATTGTTGCAGCCGCTGCTGTAGCAGCGGCCAGAAAAATTGATGTTTGTAAAACAGTTAGAAAGTGCCCTAAAACCTTGCGGCTTGAACACTAGTTGTTGGCGGATAAGTTATGCAAGTCATCCGGCATTCGAAGAAAAAATACGGCAGCGTGTGTACCATTTGTAGCCCAAGGCAGCTCATCTCATCATCAGGCCTTTTTTACTCAAATGTATTGCCCAATTTCAGTCCCTTCGGGATCCATTCCTCATTCATTTTAATAAAGGTGAGATAATCAAGACTTTTTTGACCTAGGCGACTTCTCTTCTCAGTGACAATACCTCCTGCTGCACTGAAGGTCCTTTCTGACAGGACACTTGAAGCGGGGCAGCCAGAAGTTTGATTGCAAATTGGAATAGCTCAGGCCACAGGTCAAGCCTGCACACCCAGTAGTCAAGGGGTCCATCGCTCCTCAGAGTGTTGAGATCCGCAGTTAATGCTAGGTAGTCTGCTACCTGTCGGTTGAGTCTTTCTCTGAGGCTGGATCCCGAAAGGCTCTGGCGATGCATATGAGTTAAAAAGGTCCGCATGTCTTCCATGAACAACACGTCAGGAAAGTGTCCTGTCCTTGCTGCCATGGTCATGGGAGGAGGAGGAGGATTACTTTCATCTCTTCCCCTGTTAGATTCCCGTTGTGCTGTAACATCACCCTTATACGCTGTGTAAAGCATAGTTTTTAATTTATTTTGGAACTGCTCCATCCTTTCCGACTTGCGTGAATTTGGTAATATTTCAGTCACTTTATGCTTATACCATCATTTTGAACATTAGAGTACAGGTATGGCATTGATTTTAGAAACCTGGAGATAATTTTTAGGAACTGGTAAATTGAAAAAAAACATGCTTGGACACCCAGTACACTTCGTTCTCCTTCAGCCTTTTTATACGAGGGTCCCGGACCCTCAACAGAAAGAACAGCATGAAACACCACATATGCCATCCTTTTGAATAATCCAGTACAGGTATGGCATCGATTTTAGGAACCCGGAGATAATTTTTAGGAACCGGGAGATGGAAAAAGATGCTTGGACACACATTACAGGTCATTCTACTAGGCTTGAACACTAGTTGTTGGCGGATAAGTTACGCAAGTCATCCGGCATTCGAAGAAAAAAATACGGCAGCGTGTGTACCATTTGTAGCCCAAGGCAGCTCATCTCATCATCAGGCCTTTTTTACTCAAATGTATTGCCCAATGTCAGTCCCTTCGGGATCCATTCCTCATTCATTTTAATAAAGGTGAGATAATCAAGACTTTTTTGACCTAGGCGACTTCTCTTCTCAGTGACAATACCTCCTGCTGCACTGAAGGTCCTTTCTGACAGGACACTTGAAGCGGGGCAGCCAGAAGTTCGATTGCAAATTGGAATAGCTCAGGCCACAGGTCAAGCCTGCACACCCAGTAGTCAAGGGGTCCATCGCTCCTCAGAGTGTTGAGATCCGCAGTTAATGCTAGGTAGTCTGCTACCTGTCGGTTGAGTCTTTCTCTGAGGATGGATCCCGAAAGGCTCTGGCGATGCATATGAGTTAAAAAGGTCCGCATGTCTTCCATTAACAACACGTCAGGAAAGCGTCCTGTCCTTGCTGCCATGGTCATGGGAGGAGGAGGATTACTTTCATCTCTTCCCCTGTTAGATTCCCGTTGTGCTGTGACATCACCCTTATACACTGTGTAAAGCATAGTTTTTAATTTATTTTGGAACTGCTCCATCCTTTCCGACTTGCGTGAATTTGGTAATATTTCAGTCACTTTATGCTTATACCGGGGGTCTAGTAGCGTGGACACCCAGTACAGGTAGTTCTCCTTCAGCTTTTTTATACGAGGGTCCCTCAACAGGCACTACAGCATGAAAGACCCCATTTGCACAAGGTTGGATGCTGAGCTAATCATGTCCCGTTCCTCGTCCTCACTGATGTCACTGAAGGTATTTTCTACCCAGCCACGTACAACACCACGGGTACCAGATAGGTGACAACAAGGAGCACCCTGGGATGCCTGTTGTGCTTGGTCTTCCTCCTCCTCCTCCTCAAAGCCACATTCCTCCTCTGACTCCTCTTCCTCACAATCCTCTTCCTGCATTGCCACAGGTCCAGCAAGCGATGCTGATAAGGCTGTTTCTGGTGGTGATGGACACCACAACTCTTCCTCTTCACGCTCATCTACGGCCTGATCCAGCACTCTTCGCAGGGCACGCTCCAGGAAGAAAACAAATGGTATGATGTCGCTGATGGTGCCTTCGGTGCGACTGACAAGGTTTGTCACCTCCTCAAAAGGACGCATGAGCCTACAGGCATTGCGCATGAGCTTCCAGTAATTTGGCAAAAAAATCCCCAGCTCCCCAGAGGCTGTCCTAGCACCCCGGTCATACAAATACTTGTTAACAGCTTTTTCTTGTTGGAGCAGGCGGTCGAACATTAGGAGTGTTGAATTCCAATGTGTCGGGCTGTCGCAAATCAAGCGCCTCACTGGCAGGTTGTTTCGACGCTGGATATCAGACAAGTGCGCCATGGCCGTATAGGAACACCTGAAATGGCCACACACCTTCCTGGCTTGCTTCAGGACGTCCTGTAAGCCTGGGTACTTATGCAAAAAGCGTTGTACAATCAGATTACACACAGGTGCCATGCACGGCACATGTGTCAACTTGCCCAATTTCAATGCCACCACCAAATTACTTCCATTGTCAGAAACAACCTTGCCAATCTCCAGTTGGAGTGGAGTCAGCCACCTGTGCGTTCAGGGCAGACAGGAGTGCTGGTGCGGTGTGACTCTCGGCTTTTAGGCAAGTCAACCCCAAGATGGCATGACACTGCCATATCCGGATGTTGAATAGTACCTGGGGAGCTGGGGGGGTGCCGTTGATGTGGAGCAAGATGCAGCAGCAGAAGAGGACTCAGCTGAGGAAGAGGTTATGGAAGAGGAGGGAGTAGGATGAGTAGAGGAAGTAGCAGCAGGCCTGCCTGCAAGTCGTGGCGGTGTCACCAACTCCTCTGCAGAGCCATGCATTCCATGCTTGGCAGCCAGTCAGCAGGTTTACCCACTGTGCAGTGTAGGTGATATACCTGCCCTGACCATGCTTTGCAGACCAGCTATCAGTGGTCATATGGACCCTTGCCCCAACACTGTGTGCCAGACATGCCATTACTTCCTTTCGCACAATCGAGTACAAGTTTGGGATTGCCTTTTGTGAAAAGAAATTTCGGCCAGGTACCTTCCACTACGGTGTCCCAATAGATACAATTTTTTTGAAAGCCTCAGACTCCACCAGCTTGTATGGTAAAAGCTGGCGGGCTAAGAGTTCAGACAAGCCAGCTGTCAGACGCCGGGCAAGGGGGTGACTTTGAGAAATTGGCTTCTTATGCTCAAACATGTCCTTGACAGACACCTGACTGTGGGCAGATGACCAGGAACTGCTACGTAAGAGAGACTGAGTGGAGGATGGTTGAGAGGGGGCAAGGAGGACAGCAGTGGTTGATGTGGCTGAAGATGCTGGACCAGGAGGAGGAGGGTGGCTTTGAGTTTGTGTGCTGCTTCTACTCATGTGTTCTTCCCATCGGCGTTTGTGATGTGAGACCATGTGCCTTCGCAAAGCAGTTGTACCTAGGTGGGTGTTGGACTTCCCACGACTCAGTTTCTTTTGGCACAGGTTGCAAATGGCATCGCTGTTGTCAGAGGCAGACACACAAAAAAAAATGACAGGCCTCTGCCTGTCATTTTTTTAAAAATGTACACTTACAATACTATTAAACAAATTATGAGTGGTGGCACTGGGCAAGTGGGCACAGTATACGCTGTGAGCCTGACACAAAAAATCAGACTGATGTTTCAAAGTCAAAAATGTTTATTTTTTAAATATTAAAAGTACTCTTACAACAAATATGAGTGGTGCCACTAGCTTGGCAAGTGGGCCAGGCACACACGCTGGCAGGCAGGCAACTTCAATTAGATTACTATAGTAGACTGATGTTTCACAGTCAAAAAAGTTTTTTTATTAAATATTTACAATACTGTTATAACAAATATGAGTGGTGGCACTAGTTGGTAAGTGGGCCTGGCACACACGCTGGCAGGCAGGCAGGCAACTGCAATTCAATTGCACTAGCAGACTGATGTTTCACAGTCAAAAAAGTGTTTATTTTAAATATTTACACTACTGTTATAACAAATATGATTGGTGGCACTAGTTGGCAAGTGGGCCTGGCACACACGTTGGCAGGCAGGCAACTTCAATTAGATTACACTAGCAGACTGATGTTTCACAGTCAAAAAAGTTTTTTATTTTAAATATTTACAATACTGTTATAACAAATATGATTGGTGGCACTAGTTGGCAAGTGGGCCTGGCACACACGCTGGCAGGCAGGCAACTTCAATTAGATTACACTAGCAGACTGATGTTTCACAGTCAAAAAAGTTTTTATTTTAAATATTTACAATGCTGTTATAACAAATATGATTGGTGGCACTAGTTGGCAAGTTGTCCTGGCACACACGCTGGCAGGCAGGCAACTGCAATTCAATTGCACTAGCAGACTGATGATTCACAGTCAAAAAAAGTTTTTATTTTAAATATTTACAATACTATTATAACAAATATGATTGGTGGCACTAGTTGGCAAGTGGGCCTGGCACACACGCTGGGAGGAAGGCAACTGCAATTAGATTACACTAGCTGACTGATGTTTCACAGTCAAAAAAGTTTTTTTTTCTTAAATTTACACTACTGTTACACCAGATATGAGTGGTGGCACTGGGCAAGTGGGCCTGGCACACACGCTGGCAGGCAGGCAACTGCAAATAGATTACACAAGCAGACTGATGTTTCACAGTCAAAAAAGTTTTTTTTTTTAATTTACACTACTGTTACACCAGATATGAGTGGTGGCACTGGGCAAGTGGCCCTGGCACACACGCTGGCAGGCAGGCAACTGCAATTAGATTACACTAGCAGACTGATGTTTCACAGTCAAAAAAGTTTTTTTTTTTAAATTTACACTACTGTTACACCAGATATGAGTGGTGGCACTGGGCAAGTGGGCCTAGCACACACGCTTGCAGGCAGGCAACTGCAATTAGATTACACAAGCAGACTGATGTTTCACTGTTAAAAAAGTTTTTTTTTTTAAATTTACACTACTGTTACACCAGATATGAGTGGTGGCACTGGGCAAGTGGCCCTGGAACACATGCTGGCAGGCAGGCAACTGCAATTAGATTACATAAGCAGATTGATGTTTCACAGTCAAACATTTTTTTTTTTAATTTATACTACTGTTACACCAGATATGATTGGTGGCACTGGGCAAGTGGGCCTGGCACACACGCTGGCAGGCAGGCAACTGCAATTAGATTACACAAGCAGACTGATGTTTCACAGTCAAAAAAGTTTTTTTTTTTAAAATTACACTACTGTTACACCAGATATGAGTGGTGGCACTGGGCAAGTGGGCTTGGCACACACGTTGGCAGGCAGGCAACTGCAATTAGATTACACAAGCAGACTGATGTTTCACAGTCAAAAAAGTTTTTTTTTTTTTAAATTTACACTACTGTTACACCAGATATGAGTGGTGGCACTGGGCAAGTGGGCCTGGCACACAGGCTGGCAGGCAGGCAACTGCAATTAGATTACACTAGCAGACTGATGTTTCACAGTCAAAAAAGTTTTTTTTTTTTTTAATTTACACTACTGTTACACCAGATATGAGTGGTGGCACTGGGCAAGTGGCTCGGCAGGCAGGCAGGCAACTGCAATTAGATTACACAGGAAAAAAACAATGATGTTCTAGCCCTGTGACAGCAGAGATCAGATGAGTCCTTCAGGACTGTAGTGGACACTGAATACACTAGCCTAGCTATCAATTTCCCTATTAAATCACGAGCAGCTACACTGTCCCTCCTCTCACTAACAATGCAGCTTCTGAATGAATCTAAAATGGCTGCTGTCCAGGAGCTGGGAGGGTCTGGGAGGGAGGGTCTGCTGCTGATTGGCTGGATTGTGTCTGCAGACTGTGAGATACAGGGTCAAAGTTTACTCAATGATGATGAATAGGGGGTGGATCAAACATCGCATATGTTCGCCCGCCGCGGTAAACGCGAACCTGCTATGTTTGCTGGGAACAATTCGCCGGCATCACTAGCTCCCAGGTGAAGACATGCATATGTTGGGGCACAGACTACTCCCATGGCTGTCCCCCTGACCTGTCTATAGGTCGAATTGTCAAATTGGAAAACATTGTTTTCAAGAATAAAATGTAAGAGATCAATAGTAAAGGCTGTGTGCCTATCACTGTCTGGTCCTCGTGTTTTAAGGAACTGTTCACATGCACTTATTCCTATCTCGTGAGGTATGTACGAATAAAGACTTTCCACATCTAGAGATACTAGAATTGTTTCAGGTTTGACTGAGAGATCGTCTAGCTTCCTTAGGAGGTCAGGAGTATCTTTGACATAGGAGGGGAGCGAGAGGAGGAATGGCCTGAGAAAGCAATCCACATATTCACCAATGTGTTCACTGATGCTGCCAATACCCAAGACAATCAGCCTCCCAGGAGGATGTGACATATTCTTATGGACTTTTGGAATTATATAGAATGTTGGCATCACTGGACACACCGGGCACAAGAATTGAAATTCTTTTGGGGTAATGAGACCTTCCATCTTAGCTTCTTGTAAGATTCTATTTAGTTTAGACTTAATTTGTACTATTGGGTTTCTAGGGAGTCTTTCATATTGAGATTTTTCATTTAGTTGTCTCTTTACCTCATTTAAATAAAATGACTCATCAAGGAGAACTAGATTGCCCGCCCTTATCAGCCGGCTTAAAAATCACCCCTTTTGCTGTACTTAGTTCTTTTAGAGCTTGTCTTTGACTAAAATTTAGGTTGTCTGACCATATCCAGTCATCAGGCAGTTTTTCTATTTCTTTTTCAACTGCTTTAACAAACAGTAAAACGGCAGGGACTTGTGCTATGGGTGGCATGCATGTGGATTTTGGTTTTAAATTAGTTCTAAAGGTGTGGTTTCCCTTTACAGGCCTCTCCCTATCTTCATTTTCATCAAGAAGGGATTTTAGGACATTAAGAGTTTCCTCATCTTTTCTTTGTTCAGACTTATGTTGTTATGTTGATACATAGTATTGTGTAGAACTATTTTTCTAGCAAAGAGGTGAAGATCTTTCATTGAGAGAGGATACTCTCCTAAGCTATTAAAACATACTCTCAATAAAGTAAGAAAATTGAATAGGGATGACCTCCTATATTCTAAAACTGATAAAAAGAGTGAGAATAATTTAAGGTTTATCACAACCTATAATTTTCATTGGCAAAGTATCAGACAAATACTGGCCCAAAAATGGTATATCCTGACTGCAGATGAAAAAATTGCAGAGAAAGTAGGATAAAATCAACTTCTGGGGCGCGATCCGATAAACGGCGTAGTTTGCGGCGCAAGCGAGGGAACCCGCGTCGCCCGCAGTTTCAGCTCACAACTCGAGCTATCCCATATACGGCGCCATCAGATGCTAACGTGCCGTAAGTCGGATAAACCAGCGATGTCCAGAAATCTGCGCAAGTACAAATTTCTGGCGTCGCCAGTGACTTGCGCCACGTTAGAAACTGCCGGCGCCTACAAAACCTGACTAAAGTCTAAATCACCCGCACTGTCTAACACGCCTCCCTAACATAGCCCGACATGTCTAACCCTCTATCCGCTATCCCCCCTCTCTATCCTAACAATAAAATGTGTATTAACCCCTAAACCGCCGCTCCCAAACCCCGCCGCAACCTAATAAAGTTATTAACCCCTAAACCGCCGCCAGCTATATTAAATCTATAACCCCCTAAAGTGAGCCCCTAACACCGCCGCCATCTACCTTACCTACCCCCTAAAGTGAGCCCCTACCCCGCCGCTATCTATTTTAAAATTATTAACCCCTAATCTAATCCCCCTACCCCGCCGCCATCTATATTAAATTATTTAACCCCTAAAATACTAAACTATCCCTACCACTAAACCTAAGTCTAACCCTACAAATAGCCCTGAAAAGGGCTTTTTGCGTGGCATTGCCCCAAAGTAACAGCTCTTTTGCCAGCCCTTAAAAGGGCTTTTTGCGGGGCATGCCCCAAAGAATTCAGCTCTTTTGCCAGCCCTTAAAAGGGCTTTTGGCGGGGCTTTGTCACAAAGTAAACTGCTCTTTTGCCTACAATCTACATTCTCCTACACCGCGGCCACCTATAATAAATGTATTAACCCCTAATCTAATCCCCCTACACCGCCGCCACCTATATTAAACACATTAACCCCTAATCTACATCCCCCTACACCGCGGCCACCTATAATAAATGTATTAACCCCTAATCTAATCCCCCTACACCGCCGCCAGCTATATTAACTATATTGACCCTAATTATATTAGGGTTAATATAGTTAATATAGTTATTATATTATATATATTAACTATATTAACCCTAATTATATTAGGGTTAATATAGTTAATACCGTTATGATATTATATATATATATATATATATATATATATATATATATATATATTAAGTATAATAACCCTATCTAACTCTAACATCCTAACTAAATTCTTATTAAAATAAATCTAATATTAATATTATTAATTAAAATATTCCTATTTAAATCTAAATACTTACCTATAAAATAAACCCTAAGATAGCTACAATATAATTAATAATTACATTGTAGCTATGTTAGGGTTTATATTTATTTTACAGGTAAATTGTTAATTATTTTAACTAGGTATAATAGCTATTAAATAGTTATGAACTATTTAATAGCTACCTAGTTAAAATAATTACCCAATTACCTGTAAAATAAATCCTAACCTAAGTTACAAATACACCTACACTATCAACAAATTAAATAAACTACAAATATCTATCTAAAAATACAATTAAATAAACTAAACTAAATTACAAAAACAAACAAACACTAAATTACAAAAAAATAAAAAAAGATTACAAGATTTTTAAGCTAATTACACCTATTCTAAGCCCCCTAATAAAATAATAAAGCCCCCCAAAATAAAAAAAATTCCCTACCCTATTCTAAATTAAAAAAAGTTTAAAGCTCTTTTACCTTACCAGCCAATAGAACGCGAGCTCAATCTGATTGGCTGATTGGGTTCAGCCAATCGGATTGAATTTGAATCTGATTGGCTGATTCAATCAGCCAATCAGATTTTTCTACCTTAATTCCGATTGGCTGATAGAATCCTATCAGCCAACCGGAATTCGACGGACGCCATCTTGGATGACGTCATTTAAAGGTACCTCATTCGTTGTTCAGTCGTCGGCCGGGATGGATGCTCCGCGTCTGTGGAGCGAAGAATGAAGATTGAAGATGCCGCTTGATGGAAGATGCTGCCCGATGGAAGAAGATTTTGCTGCCGCTTGGATAAAGACATCGCCGGGATGAAGACCTCTTCTTTGCCGCTTGGATAGACATCGCCCGGATTGGATGAGGAGTTTGGCCCGGCGTGGTGAAGATAAGGTAGGGAGATCTTCAGGGGGGTAGTGTTAGGTTTATTTAAGGGGAGTTTGGGTTAGATTAGGGGTATGTGGGTGGTGGGTTGTAATGTTGGGGGGTGGTATTGTGTTTTTTTTTTCAGGCAAAAGAGCAATTTTCTTTGGGGCATGCCCCGCTAATGGCCCTTTTAAGGGCTGGTAAGGTAAAAGAGCTTTGAACTTTTTTAAATTTAGAATAGGGTAGGGAATTTTTTTATTTTGTGGGGCTTTATTATTTTATTAGGGGGCTTAGAATAGGTGTAATTAGCTTAAAAATCTTGTAATCTTTTTTTTATTTTTTGTAATTTAGTGTTTTGTTTTTTTTGTAATTTAGTTTAGTTTATTTAATTGTATTTTTAGATAGATATTTGTAGTTTATTTAATTTATTGATAGTGTAGGTGTATTTGTAACTTAGGTTAGGATTTATTTTACAGGTAATTGGGTAATTATTTTAACTAGGTAGCTATTAAATAGTTAATAACTATTTAATAGCTATTATACCTAGTTAAAATAATTAACAATTTACCTGTAAAATAAGTATAAACCCTAACATAGCTACAATGTAATTATTAATTACATTGTAGCTATCTTAGAGTTTATTTTATAGGTAAGTATTTAGATTTAAATAGGAATATTTTAGTTTATAATATGAATTAGATTTATTTAATAAGAATTTAGTTAGGGGTGTTAGGGTTAGATAGAGTTAATATAGGTTATATAAATACTATAGTAACTATATTAACTATATTAACCCTAATATAATTAGGGTTAATATAGTTAATATATATAATGTAATAACTATATTAACTATAATATACCTACGGTTAATATAGATAATATAGCTGGCGGCGGGGTAGGTAGATTAAATTAGGGGTTAATCATTTTAATATAGATGGCGGCGGTGTAAGGGGCTTACATTAGGGGTAAATACTATTAATATAGGTGGCGGCGGTGTAGGGAGGGCAGGTTATAGGGCAAAAGAGCTGTTTACTTTGGGGCAAAACCCAGCAAAAGGCCCTTTTAAGGGCTGGTAATAGAGATAATTATTTTAGGGGGATTAGATTAGGGGTTAATAATATTAATATAGCTGGCGGCGGTATAGGGGGATTAGATTAGGGGTTAATATTTTTTATATAGGTGGCGGCGGTGTAAGGGGTCAGATTAGGGGATAGATAAGGTAGATGGCGGCGGTGTAAGGGGTTCACATTAGGGGATAGATCAGTTAGATGGTGGCGGTTTTAGGGGCTCACAGTAGGGGGTTAGTTTATGTAGATGGCGGTGGGGTCCATGAGCGGCGGTTTAGGGGTTAAATACTTTATTAGGGATTGCGGCGGGGGATCGCGGTTGACAGGGAGATAGATATTGCGCATGCGTTAGGTGTTAGGTTTTATTTAGTAGATCGCGGTTGACAGGTAGATAGACATTGCGCATGCGTTAGGTGTTAGGTTTTATTTAGCAGCTAGTTTAGAGAGTTACGGGGCTCCAATACTCAGCGTAAGGCTTCTTACGGCTGCTTTTTGTGGCGAGGTGAAAATGGAGTAAGATTTCTCCATTTTCGCCACGTAAGTCCTTACGCTGTATATTGGATACCAAACTGTGCGGGTTTGGTATACCTGCCTATGGCCCAAAAAACTACGGGCGACGGCAGAAATATACGCGCGTAACTTCTAGATTACGCCGTATATAGGATACCAAACCCGCGCAAATGTTGGCGTCGCCAGCTTTTGCGGGCGACGATTTTTATCGGATCGACCCCATGACCATGAAAAAATCTCCTAACCTAAAAGATAAGTTAGTTAAAAGTAGATTCGTAAGGTAAGAATCAGAAAGTAACTTGTTGAAAAAACACCAACAGATCAAAGGGAACTATCCATGTTGACACTGTGTCTACTGCCTCTATATGCTCAAATGCAAAACCTTCTGAGCAAATACTGGTAAACAATTTGACATTAGATGTTTCTCCAACTGTAATACAGTAGGGGTTGTCTATCTCTTACAGTGCTCCTGTCCTCTGTTCTATGTTGGAAAAACGAAACAGATGTTCAAGGATAGAGTACAGGAGCATAAGGATGACATCCTCTATGAAAGGGACACTAGTGTAGCACGTCACTTTAGAGAGGCACACAACAGTAGCACTGTATCTTTAAAATTTGTAGGAATAGACAGAGGAATAACAAATGGAGGTGATGAAAACAGATGGCTTTTAAGTAAAGACGCTAGGTGGACATACATGCTAAATACAGTCTTCCCACATGGTTTAAATGAAAGAATAGAGTATGCATCTTTCTTGGGCTGATAACCAGCAACCTAAAAATTGTCCAATAACCTTACTGTAATCTTTTGATATGAAAATAAATTTATGGAAACCTGTTGAATTTTCTGCTAAAAGAGAGAGCTTAACAAATGAAAAAGAGAACAAAGAAATACCCTGCTGTTTGCTACTGCAGAATACTGACAACGTTTTCCTATTCTTTAACATTATTTAAATATAATGTCACCTTGCAACTATACTAACTGACTATCCTATTAGGTGCAATGATAATTAGAAATGTTTGTAAAACAGTGCACATAGGCTTGGGCTGATGCAACCCTGTTTTAAACATAACGTATCATGTACATTTACTCTAGACTAAAATTTGGTAACAGTTAAAGAGGTTTGGCTTTAGCAACCAATGATTGCAAGTGGAAGTATTAATGTAACCACGCCCTCAGCACTGAAAACCAACAAAAGTCTAGAAACACAGGTGATCAAGAGTCCTGACGAGGACCCTGCTTTCGCTCAGCACTGTGCATGTCGACTGACATTTTCAAACAGCTAAAGTGGTTCTTAGAAGTCCAGAGGAAAAATTATATAGGCAACTATACTTTACCCATCACAGTCGGGGTCTCTATGAGCAACGAGACACGACTATATGTGAAGGAGGATCCAAAAAGTATTAGACGTCGGAGGCTGCTGTCCCGGTCTTGTTAAAGTGCCTGGAAAGGAAATACCTGGTCTTCATATCATCATCTACCGCAACACTTTGTAAAGCTGCATTTGTCATTTGTTCTAACAACAACTCAACTTGGTTATAACAACGTCTTTTCATTACTTAACACCTTCCTTGCTGGCTAAAGAGGACGCTCTTACCTCGATTTATTAGCTGGCTATACCTGATGTATACACCGGATGTAAGCTGGATTAAGCTCACCATATTTTTAAACCTAAACCTCTAACTCCTGGAGGATTTTTTCACCTTTTGTCTCAGCCTTGATTTAATAAGGACTCTGAGCTCCCTACGGCTATTATTGCCTGTACATCCTAAGGAGGACATTACCAATCATATGAATCAGGTCGTATACTAACATGCTTCTGGTGTTATTTGTTTTGTAACAGTGTTTTCATTACTTTGTTACATATATAACCAATAAGCATTACCATTATGGAATGTATTCATTTGGTTGTTGCTACTTAATACTATGGCCCATATTTATCAAGCTCCGTATGGAGCTTGAAGGGCCGTGTTTCTGGCGAGTCTGAAGACTTGCCAGAAACAGCAGTTATGAAGCAGCGGTCACAAAGACCGCTGCTCCAAAACCTGTCCGCCTGCTCTGAGCAGGCGGACAGACATCACCGGAAATCAACCCAAAGAGTACGATCTAGTTGATTGACACCCCCCTGCTGGCGGCCCCATTGGCCGTGAGTCTGCAGGGGGCGGTGTTGCACCAGCAGCTCTTGTGAGCTGCTGGTGCAATGCTAAATACTGCGAGCGTATTGCTCGTCGTATTCAGCGAGGTCTGGCGGACCTGATCCGCAGTGTCGGATCAGGTCCGCCAGACCTTGATAAATAGAGCCCTCTGTATCTTAGTTAGTATTCTAGTACAGTATTCGCTATCCACTGCAGTGGTATACTCCCTTAGCCTACTGGTTTGATATTATGCTTTATGCCTTAACTAGTGATGTTTTTTAATTGTAAATAAAACTGTTGTGTTTTCCTGAACCTGTGTGTATCTGTTCTGTGGTCAAAAAAATCTCCCAGCCATATATCGACACTTTACAGTATCTCATACAGCTCTACTGTGCAATATTCTCTTTTTAAACAATTCTGAATATATATATATATATATATATATATATATATATATATATTATACTGAGAACAAAACTTGTAAACATACTGTACTGAGAATGATATTCCAAACTTTCCTATTTTCCTTAATGAAGAGTGACACACTGTTTGTGTCTATAAATATTGTGGTTACATGTATCATAAAGAGTAAAGTAGGATTTTAATGATACCCCCCCCCCCCCAGGGGAGGTGCTAACGTGTTTAAATTGTGCACACATGCAAACACTAACTATGTCTATGACTACAGTCGTTTGGGCTGAAACCGGTCAGATGTATTTTTACTAGCTCTTATTTTTATGGAGTCTGTATGACTATGATTCTTATCCATATACAATAAAGATTTTCTACTTTTTACTACTTTTTACTTCTGGATTATTTCACCCACATCCCCACCTGGATGTGCAACAGGATTTATTTTGTCTCATATATATTTGTACTCTGAGTCTTATGGTATTGTCATAGAATGCTAAGGGAGGGAGGGGGAACAGTGACCTGGGGTGTGCATAGTCACTTGGTCAGTATGTCAAAAAGGGGGTATACTCAAAGAAGTCATTTGATAATAAGTAAGAGAGAAGGTATAGGGATGGGTGGGTAGGGTAACCCAAAGGTAGCGGCCAACAAGGTGAGTTGGGTAAGTACAGGTAGATATAGGGTAAGACTCCTCCTACAAATTCAGGCTAACCAATGATCAGCTTTCCAACTTGTACTCAGACTCTTATGGTATTGTCATAGAATGCTAAGGGAGGGAGGGGGGAATGGTGACCTGGGCTGTGCTGTAGTCACATGGCTAGTATGCCAAAAAAGGGGCAAAAAGAGACAAGGATGAAGGAAAATGTGTTATTGGACAATTGCATAACAAATTTAATCAGCCAAGTGCGAGAATGCCCGAGACATTTCAACTTGTGGATCGGAATAATACCTAAAATAGCAGGATGAGTTCCATCTCCCGAATCTCTTGATGATATAGCGGGACCCCATGAAAAGAGGCTGCTGATGCAGCCAGAGTATGATTAAGGGTTTAGGCCTAGATTCACTAAGAGGATATGTCAGTGTTTGATGTATTGTGATGTAGTGAGGAGAGTATTGGGTAATGGTAAAGCAGCCATCTCTGGGTCTATTCATCAAATGCAACATGAGCTGGTCCAGGATTGCTACCAGGCACCATAAGATATAGGTCTTAAAATACTGAATAGTGATGCCAGCCCCTGTCTGTTGCGTCTTACCTGTGTCCATATGCAGACAGAATTGGTTGGGGTATCTGACCAACTGTTTAACGAGGAATGTACGGGACTTACTTCCAGTACAAATGAATTTGCCTGGCCTGAAGAAACCAGGCCTTATATATGATAGTTTTTAGGGCCAGGCTAGGTAACAGCCTGAAGGAGGACCTGGTTAGCATATCGGACATGTTATAAAATATCGCCCCAGCAAAGGGGAGCCTGTCAGTCGTGACAGGGGAGCTACTCTTCTGGATACCTTTAAAGATGGCTTTAATTGGGTGAGCCGCAAATATGGAGGGCCTATCAGGGTATTGTAAGGCCAAGAAATGTTGAATTCCTGCCAAATACAACTTAATGGAGAGAGTTTTAACATTGAGTGGCATAAGGCCACGAAAGCCAGCATGTATAGGATATTAACTGTAGTCTAAATTGGAATATGAAGACTGGAACAACTGCAAAGTGTTCCATGCAGTGTTATATGCCATCCTAGTGTTAGCTGACAAGGATTTGTAGATTAAAGCAACTGCGTGGAGCCAGTGAGTATTTAACTTGACTTTATGGGCTGCTACAAAACCTATGGTGAGTATGTGAGCAGGTGTTTTTTTTTTTGCATGTATATGTCGAAGGTATGTGGTGCAAACAAGCGAACTCACTATGGTGATAGTAAATCATTTAAAAAACAAACATGTCAGCCCCTGTCTGTAAGTGAGGCAAAGTTACTTGGGGTGTACCAGGCAAATAAGAAACCTAAAACTCAGGCCTTGTGTTTCCTGAAAATGTGTCAGATAAGAGGTGAGAGTGTTGCAATATCTTGTGGATGTATGTATCTATAGACGAGGTGACTTGCCACCAAAACAAGTTTATTAATAAACAATACCTCAGTAAATGTGACGGATGACATGTGGTGGTATAACACCAGTAGTGACAGTTTTTTTTTAGAAATGTATATGTTTGAGGTATGTGGTGCAAATGAGTGGACTCACTGTGGTGATAGTAAATCAGTTAAAGCCTGAACTCAACTTGCACAGGACCGAAAGCGTGTTGCCCCTGTCTGTAAGGGAGGCAGAGTTACCTGGGGCTTACTAGGCAAATTAGAAATGTAAAAGTCAGGCCTTGTATTACCTGAAAAAGTGTCAGGTAAGAGGTAGTAGTGTTGCAATAGCTTGGTGGTATAACGCCAGAGGTGACAGGAATACTGCTCTATTTTAAAAGAAAGAGATGTACATGACTTAATGTAAATGCAATAATGAAAAACGTAATTGAAGGGAAACGTGCAAGGTGATGGTTTGTGTGAAATAAGAAAATAAACTTAAGCCGAAAGAATACTAACCTGCAGTAACTGAACCAGAATCTGAACTTGAATGGCCTGAGGATAAAAAGAAACCACTAAGAGAAATAACAAGAAAGAGAAAAACCACAACCTGATCAAAATAAAATCCAAACCTAAAACAGGAAATAAGGCCTATCAACTGCAAACTAGTCTAAACAAGCCACTGTACAACAATATAGGCAGACACTGTGAGTGCTAACAACATATAAGTTAAATTGTATCATACGAAAGCATTCCAAACTCCTGAACGGATCCGATAGTATAAGAACATGGTTGCCAAAAGCTGCAGATATACTAACCAACATCAAATAAATTTTAAAAACAGAAAATTGACAGATTCACCCCCAAACAAGAAACTTAATAAATAAAAAGAGAGAAGCGCTCAACCTGGGAACGAACAAAAGCATAATAGCTTGTTCTATGGCTAGTTACCACCCTAGAAGCAGCCTCTTTTTGCTCAATATGTGCCTTTCACAGAAAAGAACTTTCCTGTAGCATATCAGTCTGATCCTGACTTCACAGTACAGTCCAGCCCCGAAATACCAGGCAATCCCTTTCTGAACAAGAGAAACAGCAAAACCCCAGACGTACATTTCGGCCTATTGTGGGCCTCGTCAGTGAGGTGCAACCATATCCCTCTAGGCACACTGAGCAACGGGTCCACGTCTGGATTCCCGCATCACACTTAGGGAGACTTCCCTAAGTGTCATAATTTGCATAAATAAAAAGAGAGAAGCGCTCAACCTGGGAACGAACAAAAGCATAATAGCTTGTTCTATGGCTAGTTACCACCCTAGAAGCAGCCTCTTTTTGCTCAATATGTGCCTTTCACAGAAAAGAACTTTCCTGTAGCATATCAGTCTGATCCTGACTTCACAGTACAGTCCAGCCCCGAAATACCAGGCAATCCCTTTCTGAACAAGAGAAACAGCAAAACCCCAGACGTACGTTTCGGCCTATTGTGGGCCTCGTCAGTGAGGTGCAACCATATCCCTCTAGGCACACTGAGCAACGGGTCCACGTCTGGATTCCCGCATCACACTTAGGGAGACTTCCCTAAGTGTCATAATTTGCATAAATAAAAAGAGAGAAGCGCTCAACCTGGGAACGAACAAAAGCATAATAGCTTGTTCTATGGCTAGTTACCACCCTAGAAGCAGCCTCTTTTTGCTCAATATGTGCCTTTCACAGAAAAGAACTTTCCTGTAGCATATCAGTCTGATCCTGACTTCACAGTACAGTCCAGCCCCGAAATACCAGGCAATCCCTTTCTGAACAAGAGAAACAGCAAAACCCCAGACGTACGTTTCGGCCTATTGTGGGCCTCGTCAGTGAGGTGCAACCATATCCCTCTAGGCACACTGAGCAACGGGTCCACGTCTGGATTCCCGCATCACACTTAGGGAGACTTCCCTAAGTGTCATAATTTGCATAAATAAAAAGAGAGAAGCGCTCAACCTGGGAACGAACAAAAGCATAATAGCTTGTTCTATGGCTAGTTACCACCCTAGAAGCAGCCTCTTTTTGCTCAATATGTGCCTTTCACAGAAAAGAACTTTCCTGTAGCATATCAGTCTGATCCTGACTTCACAGTACAGTCCAGCCCCGAAATACCAGGCAATCCCTTTCTGAACAAGAGAAACAGCAAAACCCCAGACGTACGTTTCGGCCTATTGTGGGCCTCGTCAGTGAGGTGCAACCATATCCCTCTAGGCACACTGAGCAACGGGTCCACGTCTGGATTCCCGCATCACACTTAGGGAGACTTCCCTAAGTGTCATAATTTGCATAAATAAAAAGAGAGAAGCGCTCAACCTGGGAACGAACAAAAGCATAATAGCTTGTTCTATGGCTAGTTACCACCCTAGAAGCAGCCTCTTTTTGCTCAATATGTGCCTTTCACAGAAAAGAACTTTCCTGTAGCATATCAGTCTGATCCTGACTTCACAGTACAGTCCAGCCCCGAAATACCAGGCAATCCCTTTCTGAACAAGAGAAACAGCAAAACCCCAGACGTACGTTTCGGCCTATTGTGGGCCTCGTCAGTGAGGTGCAACCATATCCCTCTAGGCACACTGAGCAACGGGTCCACGTCTGGATTCCCGCATCACACTTAGGGAGACTTCCCTAAGTGTCATAATTTGCATAAATAAAAAGAGAGAAGCGCTCAACCTGGGAACGAACAAAAGCATAATAGCTTGTTCTATGGCTAGTTACCACCCTAGAAGCAGCCTCTTTTTGCTCAATATGTGCCTTTCACAGAAAAGAACTTTCCTGTAGCATATCAGTCTGATCCTGACTTCACAGTACAGTCCAGCCCCGAAATACCAGGCAATCCCTTTCTGAACAAGAGAAACAGCAAAACCCCAGACGTACGTTTCGGCCTATTGTGGGCCTCGTCAGTGAGGTGCAACCATATCCCTCTAGGCACACTGAGCAACGGGTCCACGTCTGGATTCCCGCATCACACTTAGGGAGACTTCCCTAAGTGTCATAATTTGCATAAATAAAAAGAGAGAAGCGCTCAACCTGGGAACGAACAAAAGCATAATAGCTTGTTCTATGGCTAGTTACCACCCTAGAAGCAGCCTCTTTTTGCTCAATATGTGCCTTTCACAGAAAAGAACTTTCCTGTAGCATATCAGTCTGATCCTGACTTCACAGTACAGTCCAGCCCCGAAATACCAGGCAATCCCTTTCTGAACAAGAGAAACAGCAAAACCCCAGACGTACGTTTCGGCCTATTGTGGGCCTCGTCAGTGAGGTGCAACCATATCCCTCTAGGCACACTGAGCAACGGGTCCACGTCTGGATTCCCGCATCACACTTAGGGAGACTTCCCTAAGTGTCATAATTTGCATAAATAAAAAGAGAGAAGCGCTCAACCTGGGAACGAACAAAAGCATAATAGCTTGTTCTATGGCTAGTTACCACCCTAGAAGCAGCCTCTTTTTGCTCAATATGTGCCTTTCACAGAAAAGAACTTTCCTGTAGCATATCAGTCTGATCCTGACTTCACAGTACAGTCCAGCCCCGAAATACCAGGCAATCCCTTTCTGAACAAGAGAAACAGCAAAACCCCAGACGTACGTTTCGGCCTATTGTGGGCCTCGTCAGTGAGGTGCAACCATATCCCTCTAGGCACACTGAGCAACGGGTCCACGTCTGGATTCCCGCATCACACTTAGGGAGACTTCCCTAAGTGTCATAATTTGCATAAATAAAAAGAGAGAAGCGCTCAACCTGGGAACGAACAAAAGCATAATAGCTTGTTCTATGGCTAGTTACCACCCTAGAAGCAGCCTCTTTTTGCTCAATATGTGCCTTTCACAGAAAAGAACTTTCCTGTAGCATATCAGTCTGATCCTGACTTCACAGTACAGTCCAGCCCCGAAATACCAGGCAATCCCTTTCTGAACAAGAGAAACAGCAAAACCCCAGACGTACGTTTCGGCCTATTGTGGGCCTCGTCAGTGAGGTGCAACCATATCCCTCTAGGCACACTGAGCAACGGGTCCACGTCTGGATTCCCGCATCACACTTAGGGAGACTTCCCTAAGTGTCATAATTTGCATAAATAAAAAGAGAGAAGCGCTCAACCTGGGAACGAACAAAAGCATAATAGCTTGTTCTATGGCTAGTTACCACCCTAGAAGCAGCCTATTTTTGCTCAATATGTGCCTTTCACAGAAAAGAACTTTCCTGTAGCATATCAGTCTGATCCTGACTTCACAGTACAGTCCAGCCCCGAAATACCAGGCAATCCCTTTCTGAACAAGAGAAACAGCAAAACCCCAGACGTACGTTTCGGCCTATTGTGGGCCTCGTCAGTGAGGTGCAACCATATCCCTCTAGGCACACTGAGCAACGGGTCCACGTCTGGATTCCCGCATCACACTTAGGGAGACTTCCCTAAGTGTCATAATTTGCATAAATAAAACGAGAGAAGCGCTCAACCTGGGAACGAACAAAAGCATAATAGCTTGTTCTATGGCTAGTTACCACCCTAGAAGCAGCCTCTTTTTGCTCAATATGTGCCTTTCACAGAAAAGAACTTTCCTGTAGCATATCAGTCTGATCCTGACTTCACAGTACAGTCCAGCCCCGAAATACCAGGCAATCCCTTTCTGAACAAGAGAAACAGCAAAACCCCAGACGTACGTTTCGGCCTATTGTGGGCCTCGTCAGTGAGGTGCAACCATATCCCTCTAGGCACACTGAGCAACGGGTCCACGTCTGGATTCCCGCATCACACTTAGGGAGACTTCCCTAAGAGTCATAATTTGCATAAATAAAAAGAGAGAAGCGCTCAACCTGGGAACGAACAAAAGCATAATAGCTTGTTCTATGGCTAGTTACCACCCTAGAAGCAGCCTCTTTTTGCTCAATATGTGCCTTTCACAGAAAAGAACTTTCCTGTAGCATATCAGTCTGATCCTGACTTCACAGTACAGTCCAGCCCCGAAATACCAGGCAATCCCTTTCTGAACAAGAGAAACAGCAAAACCCCAGACGTACGTTTCGGCCTATTGTGGGCCTCGTCAGTGAGGTGCAACCATATCCCTCTAGGCACACTGAGCAACGGGTCCACATCTGGATTCCCGCATCACACTTAGGGAGACTTCCCTAAGTGCCATAATTTGCATAAATAAAAAGAGAGAAGCGCTCAACCTGGGAACGAACAAAAGCATAATAGCTTGTTCTATGGCTAGTTACCACCCTAGAAGCAGCCTCTTTTTGCTCAATATGTGCCTTTCACAGAAAAGAACTTTCCTGTAGCATATCAGTCTGATCCTGACTTCACAGTACAGTCCAGCCCCGAAATACCAGGCAATCCCTTTCTGAACAAGAGAAACAGCAAAACCCCAGACGTACGTTTCGGCCTATTGTGGGCCTCGTCAGTGAGGTGCAGCCATATCCCTCTAGGCACACTGAGCAACGGGTCCACGTCTGGATTCCCGCATCACACTTAGGGAGACTTCCCTAAGTGTCATAATTTGCATAAATAAAAAGAGAGAAGCGCTCAACCTGGGAACGAACAAAAGCATAATAGCTTGTTCTATGGCTAGTTACCACCCTAGAAGCAGCCTCTTTTTGCTCAATATGTGCCTTTCACAGAAAAGAACTTTCCTGTAGCATATCAGTCTGATCCTGACTTCACAGTACAGTCCAGCCCCGAAATACCAGGCAATCCCTTTCTGAACAAGAGAAACAGCAAAACCCCAGATGTACGTTTCGGCCTATTGTGGGCCTCGTCAGTGAGGTGCAACCATATCCCTCTAGGCACACTGAGCAACGGGTCCACGTCTGGATTCCCGCATCACACTTAGGGAGACTTCCCTAAGTGTCATAATTTGCATAAATAAAAAGAGAGAAGCGCTCAACCTGGGAACGAACAAAAGCATAATAGCTTGTTCTATGGCTAGTTACCACCCTAGAAGCAGCCTCTTTTTGCTCAATATGTGCCTTTCACAGAAAAGAACTTTCCTGTAGCATATCAGTCTGATATGCTACAGGAAAGTTCTTCTCTGTGAAAGGCACATATTGAGCAAAAAGAGGCTGCTTCTAGGGTGGTAACTAGCCATAGAACAAGCTATTATGCTATTGTTCGTTCCCAGGTTGAGCGCTTCTCTCTTTTTATTTATGCAAATTATGACACTTAGGGAAGTCTCCCTAAGTGTGATGCGGTAATCCAGACGTGGACCCGTTGCTCAGTGTGCCTAGAGGGATATGGCTGCACCTCACTGACGAGGCCCACAATAGGCCGAAACGTACATCTGGGGTTTTGCTATTTCTCTTGTTCAGAGAGGGATTGCCTGGTATTTCGGGGCTGGACTGCACTGTTAAGTCAGGATCAGACTGATATGCTACAGGAAAGTTCTTCTCTGTGAAAGGCACATATTGAGCAAAAAGAGGCTGCTTCTAGGGTGGTAACTAGCCATAGAACAAGCTATTATGCTATTGTTCGTTCCCAGGTTGAGCGCTTCTCTCTTTTTATTTATGCAAATTATGACACTTAGGGAAGTCTCCCTAAGTGTGATGCGGTAATCCAGACGTGGACCCGTTGCTCAGTGTGCCTAGAGGGATATGGCTGCACCTCACTGACGAGGCCCACAATAGGCCGAAACGTACGTCTGGGGTTTTGCTATTTCTCTTGTTCAGAGAGGGATTGCCTGGTATTTCGGGGCTGGACTGCACTGTTAAGTCAGGATCAGACTGATATGCTACAGGAAAGTTCTTCTCTGTGAAAGGCACATATTGAGCAAAAAGAGGCTGCTTCTAGGGTGGTAACTAGCCATAGAACAAGCTATTATGCTATTGTTCGTTCCCAGGTTGAGCGCTTCTCTCTTTTTATTTATGCAAATTATGACACTTAGGGAAGTCTCCCTAAGTGTGATGCGGTAATCCAGACGTGGACCCGTTGCTCAGTGTGCCTAGAGGGATATGGCTGCACCTCACTGACGAGGCCCACAATAGGCCGAAACGTACGTCTGGGGTTTTGCTATTTCTCTTGTTCAGAGAGGGATTGCCTGGTATTTCGGGGCTGGACTGCACTGTTAAGTCAGGATCAGACTGATATGCTACAGGAAAGTTCTTCTCTGTGAAAGGCACATATTGAGCAAAAAGAGGCTGCTTCTAGGGTGGTAACTAGCCATAGAACAAGCTATTATGCTATTGTTCGTTCCCAGGTTGAGCGCTTCTCTCTTTTTATTTATGCAAATTATGACACTTAGGGAAGTCTCCCTAAGTGTGATGCGGTAATCCAGACGTGGACCCGTTGCTCAGTGTGCCTAGAGGGATATGGCTGCACCTCACTGACGAGGCCCACAATAGGCCGAAACGTACGTCTGGGGTTTTGCTATTTCTCTTGTTCAGAGAGGGATTGCCTGGTATTTCGGGGCTGGACTGCACTGTTAAGTCAGGATCAGACTGATATGCTACAGGAAAGTTCTTCTCTGTGAAAGGCACATATTGAGCAAAAAGAGGCTGCTTCTAGGGTGGTAACTAGCCATAGAACAAGCTATTATGCTATTGTTCGTTCCCAGGTTGAGCGCTTCTCTCTTTTTATTTATGCAAATTATGACACTTAGGGAAGTCTCCCTAAGTGTGATGCGGTAATCCAGACGTGGACCCGTTGCTCAGTGTGCCTAGAGGGATATGGCTGCACCTCACTGACGAGGCCCACAATAGGCCGAAACGTACGTCTGGGGTTTTGCTATTTCTCTTGTTCAGAGAGGGATTGCCTGGTATTTCGGGGCTGGACTGCACTGTTAAGTCAGGATCAGACTGATATGCTACAGGAAAGTTCTTCTCTGTGAAAGGCACATATTGAGCAAAAAGAGGCTGCTTCTAGGGTGGTAACTAGCCATAGAACAAGCTATTATGCTATTGTTCGTTCCCAGGTTGAGCGCTTCTCTCTTTTTATTTATGCAAATTATGACACTTAGGGAAGTCTCCCTAAGTGTGATGCGGTAATCCAGACGTGGACCCGTTGCTCAGTGTGCCTAGAGGGATATGGCTGCACCTCACTGACGAGGCCCACAATAGGCCGAAACGTACGTCTGGGGTTTTGCTATTTCTCTTGTTCAGAGAGGGATTGCCTGGTATTTCGGGGCTGGACTGCACTGTTAAGTCAGGATCAGACTGATATGCTACAGGAAAGTTCTTCTCTGTGAAAGGCACATATTGAGCAAAAAGAGGCTGCTTCTAGGGTGGTAACTAGCCATAGAACAAGCTATTATGCTATTGTTCGTTCCCAGGTTGAGCGCTTCTCTCTTTTTATTTATGCAAATTATGACACTTAGGGAAGTCTCCCTAAGTGTGATGCGGTAATCCAGACGTGGACCCGTTGCTCAGTGTGCCTAGAGGGATATGGCTGCACCTCACTGACGAGGCCCACAATAGGCCGAAACGTACGTCTGGGGTTTTGCTATTTCTCTTGTTCAGAGAGGGATTGCCTGGTATTTCGGGGCTGGACTGCACTGTTAAGTCAGGATCAGACTGATATGCTACAGGAAAGTTCTTCTCTGTGAAAGGCACATATTGAGCAAAAAGAGGCTGCTTCTAGGGTGGTAACTAGCCATAGAACAAGCTATTATGCTATTGTTCGTTCCCAGGTTGAGCGCTTCTCTCTTTTTATTTATGCAAATTATGACACTTAGGGAAGTCTCCCTAAGTGTGATGCGGTAATCCAGACGTGGACCCGTTGCTCAGTGTGCCTAGAAGGATATGGCTGCACCTCACTGACGAGGCCCACAATAGGCCGAAACGTACGTCTGGGGTTTTGCTATTTCTCTTGTTCAGAGAGGGATTGCCTGGTATTTCGGGGCTGGACTGCACTGTTAAGTCAGGATCAGACTGATATGCTACAGGAAAGTTCTTCTCTGTGAAAGGCACATATTGAGCAAAAAGAGGCTGCTTCTAGGGTGGTAACTAGCCATAGAACAAGCTATTATGCTATTGTTCGTTCCCAGGTTGAGCGCTTCTCTCTTTTTATTTATGCAAATTATGACACTTAGGGAAGTCTCCCTAAGTGTGATGCGGTAATCCAGACGTGGACCCGTTGCTCAGTGTGCCTAGAGGGATATGGCTGCACCTCACTGACGAGGCCCACAATAGGCCGAAACGTACGTCTGGGGTTTTGCTATTTCTCTTGTTCAGAGAGGGATTGCCTGGTATTTCGGGGCTGGACTGCACTGTTAAGTCAGGATCAGACTGATATGCTACAGGAAAGTTCTTCTCTGTGAAAGGCACATATTGAGCAAAAAGAGGCTGCTTCTAGGGTGGTAACTAGCCATAGAACAAGCTATTATGCTATTGTTCGTTCCCAGGTTGAGCGCTTCTCTCTTTTTATTTATGCAAATTATGACACTTAGGGAAGTCTCCCTAAGTGTGATGCGGTAATCCAGACGTGGACCCGTTGCTCAGTGTGCCTAGAGGGATATGGCTGCACCTCACTGACGAGGCCCACAATAGGCCGAAACGTACATCTGGGGTTTTGCTATTTCTCTTGTTCAGAGAGGGATTGCCTGGTATTTCGGGGCTGGACTGCACTGTTAAGTCAGGATCAGACTGATATGCTACAGGAAAGTTCTTCTCTGTGAAAGGCACATATTGAGCAAAAAGAGGCTGCTTCTAGGGTGGTAACTAGCCATAGAACAAGCTATTATGCTATTGTTCGTTCCCAGGTTGAGCGCTTCTCTCTTTTTATTTATGCAAATTATGACACTTAGGGAAGTCTCCCTAAGTGTGATGCGGTAATCCAGACGTGGACCCGTTGCTCAGTGTGCCTAGAGGGATATGGCTGCACCTCACTGACGAGGCCCACAATAGGCCGAAACGTACGTCTGGGGTTTTGCTATTTCTCTTGTTCAGAGAGGGATTGCCTGGTATTTCGGGGCTGGACTGCACTGTTAAGTCAGGATCAGACTGATATGCTACAGGAAAGTTCTTCTCTGTGAAAGGCACATATTGAGCAAAAAGAGGCTGCTTCTAGGGTGGTAACTAGCCATAGAACAAGCTATTATGCTATTGTTCGTTCCCAGGTTGAGCGCTTCTCTCTTTTTATTTATGCAAATTATGACACTTAGGGAAGTCTCCCTAAGTGTGATGCGGTAATCCAGACGTGGACCCGTTGCTCAGTGTGCCTAGAGGGATATGGCTGCACCTCACTAACGAGGCCCACAATAGGCCGAAACGTACGTCTGGGGTTTTGCTATTTCTCTTGTTCAGAGAGGGATTGCCTGGTATTTCGGGGCTGGACTGCACTGTTAAGTCAGGATCAGACTGATATGCTACAGGAAAGTTCTTCTCTGTGAAAGGCACATATTGAGCAAAAAGAGGCTGCTTCTAGGGTGGTAACTAGCCATAGAACAAGCTATTATGCTATTGTTCGTTCCCAGGTTGAGCGCTTCTCTCTTTTTATTTATGCAAATTATGACACTTAGGGAAGTCTCCCTAAGTGTGATGCGGTAATCCAGACGTGGACCCGTTGCTCAGTGTGCCTAGAGGGATATGGCTGCACCTCACTGACGAGGCCCACAATAGGCCGAAACGTACGTCTGGGGTTTTGCTATTTCTCTTGTTCAGAGAGGGATTGCCTGGTATTTCGGGGCTGGACTGCACTGTTAAGTCAGGATCAGACTGATATGCTACAGGAAAGTTCTTCTCTGTGAAAGGCACATATTGAGCAAAAAGAGGCTGCTTCTAGGGTGGTAACTAGCCATAGAACAAGCTATTATGCTATTGTTCGTTCCCAGGTTGAGCGCTTCTCTCTTTTTATTTATGCAAATTATGACACTTAGGGAAGTCTCCCTAAGTGTGATGCGGTAATCCAGACGTGGACCCGTTGCTCATTGTGCCTAGAGGGATATGGCTGCACCTCACTGACGAGGCCCACAATAGGCCGAAACGTACGTCTGGGGTTTTGCTATTTCTCTTGTTCAGAGAGGGATTGCCTGGTATTTCGGGGCTGGACTGCACTGTTAAGTCAGGATCAGACTGATATGCTACAGGAAAGTTCTTCTCTGTGAAAGGCACATATTGAGCAAAAAGAGGCTGCTTCTAGGGTGGTAACTAGCCATAGAACAAGCTATTATGCTATTGTTCGTTCCCAGGTTGAGCACTTCTCTCTTTTTATTTATGCAAATTATGACACTTAGGGAAGTCTCCCTAAGTGTGATGCGGTAATCCAGACGTGGACCCGTTGCTCATTGTGCCTAGAGGGATATGGCTGCACCTCACTGACGAGGCCCACAATAGGCCGAAACGTACGTCTGGGGTTTTGCTATTTCTCTTGTTCAGAGAGGGATTGCCTGGTATTTCGGGGCTGGACTGCACTGTTAAGTCAGGATCAGACTGATATGCTACAGGAAAGTTCTTCTCTGTGAAAGGCACATATTGAGCAAAAAGAGGCTGCTTCTAGGGTGGTAACTAGCCATAGAACAAGCTATTATGCTATTGTTCGTTCCCAGGTTGAGCGCTTCTCTCTTTTTATTTAAAGAAACTTAATAAGTATATGAGAAAATCCCCATTTTATGTATTCAAAGTATTATGAATGGATCTGATAGCGCAGCAGCTACAGACTGGGATTATAAAAGTAATCAAAGAATAACAAAACAAACTTGTAAAATGCAGATATGCAATGGAAGCATGCAAAGATATTGAACACAGTCAAAAGGTAAACATAACTAGTAAAATATATCTATATATCTATATATCTATATCTATCTATCTATCTATCTATCTATCTATATATATATATATATATATATATATAAAATCAAAGAACAAACTGGCATGATTCCTTGGTGCTGTTAAAACGGAGCTTTATGTCTATGATTAAGGCACTCACGCCGAAACATGTCAGACACTTCTGGCCAAACTTTTAAATTGGTTAAATAAAGCTCCATTTGATTATGTTTGAAACTTATCCTCATACACCGGGCGTTTTCCTTTCCCGCTGAATTGGGCTGGAGTTTGTTTGATGCAGGTACTTAGCGGTCAGGTGAGCAGGCTGTTTTTGAGAGAAGTTGTTACTGGTCTGAATACACAGCATACTACAGTGGATATGGATCATCAGTTTTGCTGCTGAAAAGAGGAAGCATTTTAGCCTGTATAACTACCGCACTGGCAAACTGGGGGACAAATTAAATGCGGACCTGCATAGTTCCCGGGGGACCGGTGATCATCTGCACTCTGGGGAGGAAAGTGTGTTCCTTTTATTGCTCAAGGCAGTGTATGCTACACTCCGTAGCTGGAAGGTAGGAGCCCTGAACAGGGCAAGCTTCATGTGAGATAACACAGCACATCCTAGGCAGCTATTTAGAGAAAATTTCCACTAACATTCTAAAACTGCAAACAGTATTTCTCCATTTTTTGCTTGCCACTGATATACTTAGTTGTCATGTTTTACTGTGTTTTGAGCATATTTAATCATCTACATACATTTTTTATTTAACATATTTAAATATGTTTTGTTTAACATATTTATCTGCGATATCAGCAAAGGGCTACAGGGGAAAGTATGTCTCTTTGCAGATGATACAAAAATTTGCAACAGAGTGGATGTTCCAGGGGGGGTAGACAAAATGAGAAGTGATATACAACAATTGGAGGATTGGACAAACGACTGGGATCTAAAGTTTAACACAGCAAAGTGTAAAATAATGCATTTAGGGAAGAGAAATCCAAATGTTAATTACAGACTCAATGACACTTTACTGACTGTTACAGACGAGGAACAGGACTTGGGAATTATTATTTCAGATGATTTAAAACTTAGTAAACAATGTAGTAATGCAGCGAGTAAGGCTAGCAGAATGCTTGGATGTATTGGTAGAGGTATTTGCAGCAGAAATAGTAAGGTTCTTATGCCACTTTATAGATTATTAGTTAGGCCTCATCTTGAGTATTGTGTGCAGTTCTGGAGACCATATCTTCAGAAGGATATTAACAAACTTGAATCTGTGCAAAGGAGGGCTACCAAAATGGTACATGGTCTAAAAAATAAAACTTACCAGGATAGGCTCAATGACCTAAATATGTATAGCTTAGAGGAGAGAAGGGAAAGAGGTGATATGATAGCAACTTTCAAGTACATTAAAGGGTTTAGTAAAACTGAGGCTGTGGGTATTTTACATAAAATGGAAAATTCAAGAACAAGGGGTCATGAGCTCAAGCTAAAGGGTAGTAGATTCAGGAGTAATTTGAGGAAGCACTTCTTTATAGAAAGAGTGATTGATTTATGGAATAAACTTCCTCAAGAGGTAGTAGCAACAAACACTGTGGGGGACTTTAAAAATGCATGGGACAAGCATAGGGCTATCCTACGAACTAGATAAGTTTATACTGTTAGGTAAGGTCGGGCAGACTTGCTGGGCCTATGGCTCTTATCTGCCGTCACTATCTATGTTTCTATGTTTCTATATACTGTGTATATATATAAATATATATATATATATATATATATATATATATATATATATATGGGATGCTGCTTGAAGATCCCAAAGATTGTACCCTCAAGAAAAAGGAAACTGCAATAGTGAAGTCCTGTGGTACAATATCACATCAAATGCTTGTATATAATGTACTCACATGTTCAAGAGATTAACATCAAGCTGTAGATTTAAAAGTTCATTGAGACCCCTTAATGTAAACACAGAAGTGGAACTTGAACTCGTATGAATAAAAACATTTATTAAGAAATGTGTACAATCACTAGGCTTTTGTATAAGAGAACAAACCAAAGCAAGAACCTCCACTAATGCAGACCGTTAATACAAACAATGTCTCCAAGTTGCAATATTACAGCTCAGAAGGTAAGTCTCAACCCTATTTATGACATCACAATGTTGCTTATCATACATTTCATTAATAGATGCTTGGCTGTGAGGCTTTGAAGTACACGCTGGACTTCAGACAAACTTTAGTATTTCTTCATTCAGGTTGATGTTTCAAGGATAATCTGAGGAAGGGGAGTTTATCCTCCAAACATTACACCAGAATAAAGAAATACTGTAGTTTGTCTGAAATCCAGCTAGTTCTTTTGGTGTATGTATCAAAAAGACACTGGAAGCTTTTAAAGAAAACTGCATTAGGCTTTACTTGTACAGATGCATCAGCAATATTTGGAACATACCAAAAGACTTGTAAAACTATAGTCAGCACACACAAAGGAGGAAAAACACAAAAGAGATTAAAAAACAACTTCCTTCCTGTCAAAAAGAATGAACAAGATCACAGATATAAACAATCAGCAATCTAAACTGAACAGCGCCATCTACAGCATCAATGTTATTCATACATGTGGTATAGTACATGCTGTTGTATTTCCCAACACCCCTTCTAAACGGCATGTACATAATTACACAACATTCAGTTTCTTTTGAAGAAAACAATGCCGTTCCTTTGGCAACGGCTTTGTGAGTGCGTCTGCAGTCATCTCTTCCGATGGGCAGTATTGAATGTCAATAATACCTTGTTCTTGCATGTCCCTGAGTAAATGATATTTTACATAAATGTGCTTGGTTCGAGGATTCACTCTTTCTGATTGTGTCAACTTTATACACCCTTGGTTGTCTTCAAGAATTGGTATGGGTTTAGACACATCCAGTCCCATGTCTTGAAAAAGTTGACAAATCCAAATTGCTTCTTGACATGCATGTGCTGCTGCTATGTATTCTGCTTCCATTGAAGAGAGTGCAACAGTCGCTTGTTTTCGACTGGACCAACTTATTGTTCCTTCTCCATACTGGAAGATGTAACCACTTGTAGATTTGCGGTCAGTGATATCTCCGGCCCAATCAGCATCAACATATCCAATTAGTTTTGGGTTTGATGTTGCTGGCAGTCGCAGCTTCATCCGAATTGTTCCTTTTAGGTACTGTATCACCCTCTTTACTGCATTCCAGTCGCATTGACATGGTGTCGCAACTTTTCTACAGAGTATACCTATTGCTGCGGCAATGTCTGGTCTTGTCACGGTGGCAATGTATAGCAATTTTCCAATTGCCCTGCGGTAATTGTCGTTATTGGGTAGCAAGTTTTCTATTCCATTGTTTTTCAGGTAATCTGGTTCCATAGGTGTTTTCACCTCTTTTGCATCTTGCATGTGAAATTGCTCTAATATTTCTGTAATTTTCTGACTTTGGTTAAGAAGATAGCTTCCATCCTCTTCCCTTTCTATTTGGATTCCTAAATAATAAGTGATGTTCCCTAGTTCTTTAATCTCAAAGTTCTGTTTTAATATATGAACTATTTGGTCACAGTCCCCTTCTTGTTCAAAACAAGTTATGATGTCATCAACATAAATTAGGATGTATATCCATTTGTTTTCTTGATGCCTTGAATATAGACATGGATCTGCTTTGCTTCTTGAGAATCCTTGTTTCATGAGTACTTTATTCACTTTTTCATTCCACATTCTCGCAGCTTGCTTTAGTCCATAGATGCTCTTTTGAAGTTTGCATACAAGGTTCGGTTCCCTCTCAAATCCAGGTGGCTGTTCCATGTAGAGATCCTCTTTGATGTCTCCATATAGGAAAGAAGTTTTGACGTCCAGGTGCCTCACTTTCATTCCCTTTCCGGCTGCAATGCTAAGGAGTGCTCTGATGGTGGAGTGTTTTACAACTGGAGCAAAAGTTTCATCATAATCTTCTCCAAATTTCTGTGAATATCCCTTTGCAACTAATCTTGCCTTGTATCTGTGGATATTTCCTTCTGCATCGTATTTTACTTTAAAAGTCCATTTGCTTCCTATAGCTTTGCGACTGGGGGGGAGCTCAGTGAGTGTCCAGGTTTTGTTTTCCTGAAGTGATTTTATTTCTTCTTCGGCTGCTTTTCTCCATTGGTTGGCTTCCCTTTTTGGCAATTTTTCAATATCTTCCCAGGATGTTGGTTCGAGTGTTTCGTGTGTCTTAGCGATGTATGACAGCTTGCGGGGTGGTATACCTTTCATCACCCGAGTTGATTTTCTGATTTCTGGTTGTTCAGTGGGTTCTATTGGTTTGTGAGTAGCTGTTTTTTCTATTGTGAGCTCCACTTCTTGCTCTGTCTCCTGTACAGCTTCACTTTGGTCAGCATCTCTTGCTGATTCAGTGGAGAGGTTCTCTTTATGGCTTTCGAGGGACATTTTTTCTGATGTTTGACTTTCATCAAAATAAACACTACGGCTTATTGTGATCTTGTTGGTCTTTGGATGAAGAATTCTATAGCCTTTACTTTGTTCACTGTAGCCCATAAGAATGCCTTCTATGGCTATGTTCTCTAATTTGGAGCGTTTCTCACTTGGAACATGGGCATATGCTTTACATCCAAACACTCTAATATGTCCCATACTAGGTTTTGATCCATTCCACATTTCATATGGGGTGCTCTCAATAGTTTTTGATGGTAGCCTGTTCTGTAAGTATGTTGCAGTCATTATTGCTTCACCCCAGTACTGGTTAGGTAAATTGGCGTCTGAAAGCATGCATCTTGCCATTTCTATGAGGGTGCGATTTTTCCTTTCTGCAACACCATTTTGCTCAGGAGTGTATGGTACAGTCGTTTGGTGTATAATGCCTTGTTTCTTCATGTATGACTCCACTTCCTTACTCATATATTCCCCTCCATTGTCGGTACGTATTATTCCTGGTTTCCGTTGAAATTTATTGCTGAATGTAGCTATAAATTCTTGAAGTTTCTCTGATGTCTCACTTTTGTGCTTCATCAGATATGTTGTTGTGTACCTGGAATAATCGTCAATGAAAGTCAGTAAATATCTGTTCCCGCCGGGTGTGGGTTTTTTCATTGGTCCACACACATCACTGTGTATGAGTTCCATGGGGTGAGTGGTTTTTCTTTGACTGGCTTGTGGAAGTGGGGTATGTGTGGCCTTTGCTTTGATACAACATGTGCACTTCATGAGCATGTCACAAGGCAAAATTATCATGTCTTCTGATAAACCTTCCTTTGCAAGTTCCTTTATGGCCTCTGGGTTTTGATGCCCTAATCGCCTGTGCCACAGGTGGATACATTTTTTGTGTGGATTATGAATGGCTGTTTTGGCTTGCTTCCTTTCAGTGATAAGTTTGTACAGGTGTTCGTTCAATCTTCCTTTTGCTAGGATTTGTTTCCTGTTTCGAATTGTGCATTCATTGCCTTGGAACTGAACTGTGAGTCCATTGTTAGCAAGAGTTTTCACTGATAGGAGGCTTCCTTCTAAACTTGGGACGTACAGAACATTCTTTACTAGAATGCTTTGCTTACCTCCTGATGGTGTGATGCAAGTCAGGAACCCTTGACCATTACCTTCAGCTGTAATACTTTTCCCATTTGCTAGGAAGACTTTATCTTTAGTATTGAAATCAATTTCTGTGAAGAATGTCTCATCACTTGTCATGTGACTAGTTGCTCCTGAGTCAATGCACCATCCGTGTGGTGTACTATTCTGAGTCACTTTAAAGCTGCCGCTCCATGATGCAGCTGCAGTTTGCTTTGTGTCTGCCTTAGCTCTCTCTCTCTTGTAGGTGGTTCTAACCTTCGCTGCTCAGCTTTCCAGATTGAGCAGTTCTTTTTCAGGTGACCGACCTTTTTGCAGCGAAAACACACTCTGGTTTCTCTGTTTTGTTTTGTGCCTTCTTGCGCCTTCAGAGCTACCTCTGATCTCTCATTTTCTTCACTATGCATGTTTTCCTTTCTTCTATTATATTCATCAATTAGTTTTCCCTTAGCATATTCTAGTGTTAGTTCTTGTTCAGGTCTGGTTTCTAGAGCATTGATAAGGGCACTATATGACTCTGGAAGGCTGCATAGTAACAATGCTACTATATGATTGTCTTTAATTTCTTCTCCAATTGCACATAGCTGTTCCACAATCTCTAGCATAGCATTCACATGTTCACACATTTCCTGGCCTTTTTCCAGCCTCATCTTATATAGTTTGCGCAGCAAATATAGTTTACTATTTAAGTTTGAACGCTCATGCAGTTTTTGTAGTGCAGTCCACATACCTTTAGCTGTGTTTTCTTTTCTTATGTGAATGAGTTGATCATCCTCCACTAACAGGCTTATAACTGCTTTTGCTTGTCTGTTTTTCTTGTCCCATTCCCCTGGATTATCAGTGGGTCTGTTTGTATCCAGCACCTCCCATAAATCATCTTTGGATAACAGCATTTCAAGCTTAAACTTCCACAGCTGGTAGTTGGTATTATTTAACTTCGCTATTGCATATTTCACATCTGAACCACTTGCCATCTTTCAGTAATTTGGATGCAGCTCTTGTTTCCTCACACAGTATTTGCTTGGATCATAGATGCAACACTTACTGACTTGTAGTTTCTTTTTCTTCAGTGTCTGGGCCCATAACCTGTTGGTGTATGTATCAAAAAGACACTGGAAGCTTTTAAAGAAAACTGCATTAGGCTTTACTTGTACAGATGCATCAGCAATATTTGGAACATACCAAAAGACTTGTAAAACTATAGTCAGCACACACAGAGGAGGAAAAACACAAAAGAGATTAAAAAACAACTTCCTTCCTGTAAAAAAGAATGAACAAGATCACAGATATAAACAATCAGCAATCTAAACTGAACAGCGCCATCTACAGCATCAATGTTGTTCATACATGTGGTATAGTACATGCTGTTGTATTTCCCAACAAGTTCGGCCTGTATATTTTCAATATATATATATATATATATATATATAGTGACAGGCTGAGGGAAGGTGTGTACATTAGCAGGCACTTTGAGAGAGCAATTTTCCCCTGCAACTAAAGAGTTAAATCTCTTGGATCAGTTTCACAGCTGCTCCCTATTAAGTTAGCTTTATTCCTTTATAAGCAGCTATCTAGGAATAGTATGTGCTCAGAAAGCAGGCTGTTTCCCAGTGTGAAAGAGAGGCTGGAGACCAGTTAGCATGGCTGACTGCCTGTAAAGAGACACACCAGTGAGACAAACTTGTTTTGATTTGTTTTGTATTTTACTTATGCCATTTCTATGAAGTACTAAACAGGGTTCAGGTTAGCTGACATGTTTATCATTAGTAAGGGAAATTATATGTATAGTTAGGTTCCTAACAGGAGTAGGCTTTTTATTTGTGAGCTTTGTTTTGCTGACTGCTTTGAAGTTGCTGTATTTAAAGAGACAGTGCACCTGTTATGTTAAAATACTTTTTTTTCTCTGAATAAAACTGTTTGAAAATACAGTTACCATGCCATTGAGACTGTTCTTCCAGTGACCTTATCACAAGGTGGTGGCAGTGGTGGGATTTGTGAATGGTGACAACTTTTGTGTAATGGAAACCATAAAGTAACAGTACCCGCCAAACATGGAGGATATTGTTAAAGCTCTGCTACACACTACCACAATACAGCAAGAAACAAACCGACAGTCTTCAGACTCTCTAGCAGCTCAGCAGGAGAGTAACCAGCTTATAGCTATGCAAATTGGGGCCTTGAGTGAGGCTCAAAAAGTCACCATGAAATGCTAAAAGAAATTGCAGACCGCATTGTTACCCAGGGACTGCCGGCACAGACAGAAGCTGTAAGCAGAATACGGGCTAGCAGCTGCCTATAGAAAATGATGCCAGAGGACGATGTAGAGGCCTATCTGTTGGTGTTTGAATGCACAGCCACCCGTGAGACCTGGCCACCTGAGCAATGGGCTGGAATAATTGCTCCCTTCCTCCTTGGTGAGGCCCAGAAGGCTTATTATGACCTAGAAGAAGAGGCTGCTGCTGATTACACCAAACTAAAGGCTGAAATCCTAGCCCAAATGGGTGTGACAACTACAGTCCGAGCACAACTTTTCTATAATTGGCGTTTCAATGAGGGAAAGGATCCATGATCAGATATGTTTGATCTGATTCATCTGGCACAAAAGTGGCTCAGACCAGAGGAGCAAAGTCCTGCACAGATCGTGGAATCCCTAGTAATTGACAGATATCTGCGAGAACTTCCACGTGGCCTCCGTAACTGGGTTGGACAAGGAAACCCTACTACATATGATGCCATGGTGGCGCAAGTGGAAAGATACTTATCTGCCAAGGACCTAGAGAAAGCATCTGTTGTGCCAACCAAGGTTGGATCGAACACTTCCCAGAAAGGCTGAGGGGGGTAGTTATCAACGTGTCTATTTTTCCCGCCTTCGCCGGCCCAATACGCCTGCCTAAGCTCGCCTCACATCGCCGCCGCGGACCTGCAAAAATTCGCCTAAGTTATCAAAAAAGCTGTCAAAAAGCCGCGCACCAAGTACGGGGCGATGAGCAGCGGACTGTGAGAGTTATCACTCATCCGATCTCGCTGCTCTTCGGCTTTTTTACAGCTTTCTTGCTAGCCTGTCACTAAGCACCCACACTAAACTACACTGTTCTACCCCCTATACCGGCGCCCCCGGAGCCCCCCGCAACTAAATAAAGTTACTAACCCCTAAACCGCCACTCCTAGACCCCGCCGCAACTCTTATAAATGTATTAACCCCTAAACCGCCACTCCTAGACCCCGCCGCAACTCTTATAAATGTATTAACCCCTAAACCGCCGCTCCTAGACCCCACCGCAAATCTTATAAATGTATTAACCCCTAAACCGCCGCTCCTGGACACCGCTGCCACCTACATTATACCTAGTAACCCCTATCCTGCCCCCCCTATACCGTCGCCCTCTATAATAAAGTTATTAACCCCTTTCCTGCTGATCCCACACCTCGCCGCAACTAAATAAATAGTTTAACCCCTAAACCGCCGCTCCCTGACCCCGCCGCAACCTATATTAAATTTATTAAGCCCTATCCTGCCCCCCCTACACCGTCACCACCTATAATAAATTTATTAACCCCTATCCTGCCCCCCACTACACCGCCGCCACTGTAATAAAATTATTAACCCCTAAACCTAAGTCTAACACTAACCCTAACACCCCCCTAACTTAAATATTAATTAAATAAATCTAAATAATATTTCTATTATGAACTAAATTAATCCTATTTAAAACGAAATACTTACCTTTAAAATAAACCCTAATATAGCTACAATATAAATAATAATTATATTGTAGCTATCTTAGGATTTATTTTTATTTTACAGGCAAATTTCAATTTATTTTATATAGGTACAATAGCTATTAAATAGTTATTAACTATTTAATAGCTACCTAGCTAAAATAAAGAGAAAATTACCTGTAAAATAAAAACTAACCTAAGTTACAATTACACCTAACACTACACTATACTTTAATAAATTATTCCTATTTAAAACTAAATACTTACCTGTAAAATAAACCCTAAGATAGCTACAATGTAATTAATAATTACATTGTAGCTATCTTAGGATTTATATTTATTTTACAGGTAACTTTGTATTTATTTTAGCTAGTTAGAATAGTTATTAAATAGTTATTAACTATTTAATAACTACCTAGCTAAAAGAAATACAAAATTACCTGTAAAATAAATCCTAACCTAAGTTACAATTAAACCTAACACTACACTATCATTAAATTAATTAAATAAATTACCTACAAATAACTACAATTAAATACAATTACATAAACTAACTAAAGTACAAAAAATAAAAAAAAAGCTGTTACAAAAAATAAAAAAAATAAGTTACAAACATTTTAAAAATATTACAACAATTTTAAACTACTTACACCTAATCTAAGCCCCCTAATAAAATAACAAACCCCCCCAAAATAAAAAATGCCCTACCCTATTCTAAATTAAAAAAGTTCAAAGCTCTTTTACCTTACCAGCCCTTAAAAGGGCCATTTGTGGGGCATGCCCCAAAGAATTCAGCCCTTTTGCCTGTAAAAGAAAAATACAACCCCCCCAACATTAAAACCCACCACCCACATACCCCTAATCTAACCCAAACCCCCCTTAAAATAACCTAAAACTAATACCCTGAAGATCATCCTACCTTGAGTCGTCTTCACTCAGCCGAGCAGCGATGGAACCGAAGAGGAGACCCGGAGCGACAGAAGTTATCCTCCAAGCGGCGCTGAAGAAATCTTCCATCCGATGAAGTGATCCTCCAAGCGGCGCTGAAGAAGTCTTCCATCCGGGCGATGTCATCTTCCAAGCGGCGCTGAAGAAGTCTTCTATCCGGGCTATGTCATCTTCCAAGCGGGGTCTTCAATCTTCAATCCGCCGACGCGGAACATCCTTCTTTCCCGACGGACTACCGACGAATGAAGGCTCCTTTAAGGGACGTCATCCAAGATGGCGTCCCTTCAATTCCGATTGGCTGATAGGATTCTATCAGCCAATCGGAATTAAGGTAGGAAAAATCTGATTGGCTGATTGAATCAGCCAATCAGATTCAAGTTCAATCCGATTGGCTGATCCAATCAGCCAATCAGATTGAGCTCGCATTCATTGTTATTTTATTAGGGGGGTTAGAGTAGGTGTAATTAGTTTAAAATTGTTGTAATATTTTTCTTATGTTTGTAAATATTTTTTTATTTTTTGTAACTTAGTTCTTTTTTATTTTTTGTACTTTAGTTAGTTTATTTAATTGTAGTTATTTGTAGGAATTGTATTTAATTTATTTATTGATAGTGTAGTGTTAGGTTTAATTGTAGGTAATTGTAGGTATTTTATTTAATTAATTTAATGATAGTATAGTGTTAGGTTTAATTGTAACTTAGGTTAGGATTTATTTTACAGGTAATTTTGTAATTATTTTAACTAGGTAACTATTAAATAGTTCTTAACTATTTAATAGCTATTGTACATGGTTAAAATAATTACAAAGTTGCCTGTAAAATAAATATTAATCCTAAAATAGCTATAATATAATTATAATTTATATTGTAGCTATATTAGGATTTATTTTACAGGTAAGTATTTAGCTTTAAATAGGAATAATTTATTTAATAAGAGATAATTAATTTCGTTAGATGTAAATTATATTTAATTTAGGGGGGTGTTAGTGTTAGGGTTAGACTTAGCTTTAGGGGTTAATACATTTATTAGAATAGCGGTGAGCTCCAGTCGGCAGATTAGGGGTTAATACTATTTATTATAGGGTTAGTGAGGCGGATTAGGGGTTAATAACTTTATTATAGTAGCGGTGCGGTCCGCTCAGCAGATTAGGGGTTAATAAGTGTAGGCAGGTGGAGGCGACGTTGAGGGGGGCAGATTAGGGGTTAATAAATATAATATAGGGGTCGGCGGTGTTAGGGGCAGCAGATTAGGGGTACATAAGGATAATGTAAGTAGCGGCGGTTTACGGAGCGGCAGATTAGGGGTTAAAAATAAAATGCAGGTGTCAGCGATAGCGGGGGCGGCAGATTAGGGGTTAATAAGTGTAAGGTTAGGGGTGTTAAGACTCGGGGTACATGTTAGGGTGTTAGATGCAGACTTAGGAGGTGTTTCCGCATAGCAAACAATGGGGCTGCGTTAAGAGCTGAACGCGGCTTTTTTGCAGGTGTTAGGTTTTTTTTCAGCTCAAACAGCCCCATTGTTTTCTATGGGGGAATCGTGCACGAGCACGTTTTTGAGGCTGGCCGCTTGCGTAAGCAACTCTGGTATCGAGAGTTGAAGCTGTGTTAAAAATGCTCTACGCTCCTTTTTTGGAGCCTAACGCAGCCTTTATGTGGATTCTCAATACCAGAGTTATTTTTATGGTGCGGCCAGAAAAAAGCCGGTGTTAGATTTTCGGGTTGTTACCGACAAAACTCCAAATCTAGCCGTAAGATAGCTACAATATAATTATTGTTTATATTGTAGCTATATTAGGGTTTATTTTAAAGTTAAGTATTTAGTTTTAAATAGGATTAATTTAGTTCATAATAGAAATATTATTTAGATTTATTTAATTAATATTTAAGTTAGGGGGGTGTTAGGGTTAGTGTTAGACTTAGGTTTAGGGGTTAATAAATTTATTACAGTAGCGGCGGTGTAGTGGGGGGCAGGATAGGGGTTAATAAATGTATTATAGGTGGCGACAGTGTAGGGGGGGCAGATTAGGGGTTAATAAATTTAATATAGGTTGCGGCAGGGTCCGGGAGCGGCGGTTTAGGGGTTAATACATATATTATAGTTGCGGTGGGCTCCGGGAGCGGCGGTTTAGGGGTTAATACATATATTATAGTTGCGGTGGGCTCCGGGAGCGGCGGTTTAGGGGTTAATATGTATAGAGTAGCTTGCGGTGGGCTCCGGGAGCAGCGGTTTAGGGGGTAATAACTTTATTTAGTTGCGGCGGTGTAGGGGGGAAGGATTAGTGGTGTTTAGACTCGGGGTACATGTTAGGGTGTTAAGTGCAGACATCTCCCATAGGAATCAATGGGATGTCTGGCAGCAGCGAAGTTGTACTTTCGCTATGGTCAGACTCCCATTGATTCCTATGGGATCCGCCGCCTCCAGGGTGGCGTTTTGAAAACCAGGTACGCTGGGCCGGAAAAGTGCCGAGCATACCTGCTAGTTTTTTGATAACTAGCAAAAGTAATCAGATTGTGCCGAACTTGTGTGCGGAACATCTGGAGTGACGTAAGAATCGATCTGTGTCAGACTGAGTTGGCGGATCGAAGTTTACGTCACAAAATTCTACTTTTGCCGGTTTCTAGCCTTTGATAACTAAGGCGAATCAGCCTCGCCACAAATACGCTGCGGAATTCCAGCATATTTGAGGTTGACGGCTTGATAACTAGGCCCCAGAATCTGAAACCAGGTCTGGGATAGAAACACATCTCTGGAATGCAGAGAGAAACTATGCATTTGTAAAGGCAGAACGTTTAGGAAAAAATAAAATAACCTGTTTTGAGTGTGGTGAAAAGGGGCATATCAGAGCAAGATGCCAGAATATGTCAGAACCAATGCATTGTGGACTAGGGGAAAACCCCTCAGACTTTTGTGGACTGATATGCCTAGCAGGCTGTCACGATTCAGCCTTATGGCGTATACCTTTAAGACATTCCCTATATATTCCCAGAATCCTCTACTCAACTTGCCAAGTATTGTTTAACTGTGTAGCACTGCAGCAAGTCTGGACAAGCTGTTCCTGCAAAGAACTTGGCTCTAACTCTACTATTTGCATTTCAACCTGTCTCCAGGAGATCTACTCAGTCTCCAAGTCACCAAGATTCAGGAATCCCTGCTTCAACCTCCTGTAAGGAGTACCTAATTTCCCTGAACAGAAGGTTACTGACACTGCGCTGCATTTCCGTTACTGTCATAGAATTGATTATCGATACTGACTCATTTCTGGCTGACAGTCTTACCAATCTCTCAGTTCTCATTCCACATCTGGAAAAACTCATCCTAGCTGTCAGTTTACAGCCGAATAACATCTTTTATCGTGCATATACTAATACAGTTTCCACGAAGCGGGCTAGGAACGCCCCTTAGGCTACGTCACATCTGAGAAGTGGATCTCGATCTATCCTCTGGGCGTATCCGCCCACCGCAGTACAAACAACCGATTCACAGCTGAGCAGCTCCGCCTCTGAGATTATGTCACTCCTGTCAAAGAAGTCAGCTGTTGTATCCTCTGGGCGTTTCCGCCCACCGCACAACACAAGCCACTGAATCTGGTCTGGGGATTCTTCTTTGTTACTCCCTCTGCTCCATGACAAACTGCTAAACCAACACCTCTCATTCTTGCCTGGGTCTGACTAGCCAGCACACTCCATCCAGGCTGCGGACATATTACTGACAGCTGTTCAGTTACACTGGAGAGACACTAATCTTATCACAATCTATATTAATACAATCCATAACTTCCTTGTTTCTCACTACTTATATCACTCTCTCTTTCCAGTGCACAAATTTCTGCAGTTGCGATCCAGAAACTACTATCTATAATCATTGACATTACCAGCTACCTGACACAGGCATGGTTGAAGGTGCACCTACTTTCAAAGTTTCAGTCAGTTTAAATAATAAAGACACTGATGCATTAGTGGACTCTGGCAGTGCTCTGACCTTGGTGTCAGGAGACTTGGTTGAGCCTTCTCAACTAAAAAAACATACAAAAATGGGAGTGTTGTGTATCCATGGGTACACTGTACAATATCCCACTGCTAAAATAGAGGTTTTTGTTATGGGTAGAGAAGTAAAAATATCAGCAATGGTTGTACCCAGGTTGCCATATCCATTGGTCATAGGAAATCTTTTTTCCTGAGTTCTATTTCCTAATTCATTCTCAATTGTCCTCAAAACAGGAAATACAAAAAGTGATTCAGAGGACAAAAGTCCCCAAAAGTTTCCCTTCACCCATCCTGAGTTGTTTGTAACCCATCCAAAAATAGATAAAACCAAACGGGAACGCCGGGATTGCCGGTATACATTTAATAAAGCTTTATCTGAAGTTTTGTTAAATGAAAGGGGAAAATGGGGTGGCACAAAGGGGTGGCAACCCAGTGTACTGAGTCAGAGATATAAGAAGAATATCAACAACCTGTAATTGATAAAGAAAGGGTGACTAATGAGAGTGACCCCTGTATTTTGGATATTTCTAACATGAGCTTTAGGCGTGACCAGGCAAATGTTCCAATATTACAAAATGCAAGGAGTAGAGTAATAGAAATAAATCTAGTACTAGTGGAGAGCCAAACAAAGAGTTCATGTCCATATTTTATCCTCAAGAATGACCTTCTATACAGAGTAACCTCAGAAGAAGGTCAAGGAGTTGAGCAGCTTGTAGTACCATCATCTTATACTATGAAGGTACTATCTTTTGCCCATTCACATCTTTTGGGGGGACACTTGGGGGTGAAAAAAACACAGGAAAGGTCCTAAGAAAATTAATTTTGGCCTGGGGTGTATAAGGAAATAAAGCGGTATTGTGCCTCTTGTCCATTGTCAGGATTTCACCTTTTCTATTCTCCACCCACTTCCTCTATAAATCCTGTCACTCAAGTTCAGACAGCTGCTTAGTATTTTGGTAAATCAACCTATTTGTCTCTCTGCACAGTTTGCTGACTACAAGCCCTTGCACATTAAGCATTTCTCTGAGAGCCAGCATTTACAAGAGTATTCATACTCAAATCCTCTATCAGCTTCTACAGTTCATCTGTGGTGTGGAAAATAACCTAACCGGACTTTTCTCTGAAGCCTGTACTAACGGATTACAAATAAAGAGCACCGCTTACCTCAAATTCCTCAGAAAACAGTGAAGCTGTTTAACCACGGACCTCTCAGGGTAACGCACCGCTAAACTTCTAACTGCTAGTTTTGCCATTCAGCTTTACGCTGTCACTAGCATTGATACAACCGGATCCCTCACACGCCGGTTCACGGCATAATTCCACGCCCCCCTGTGACGTAACAGGTATCGGGCATAGCGGATACACTCGCTCTGAGCTACTGCAGCTTGCACATTCACAGTGCATTATACAGATAACTTTAAACTTTGCTTTGCTCAAAATTAAGAGAGGACTCCTGTGTTTATTTGTTATAACTCTGCAGTGGTTATCACGCTCCTGTGACGCAACAGGAAGATAGAGTTTTCAGTGACAGTTAGTTTACATACATAGTAACATAGTAGATAAGGTTGAAAAAAGACTGAAGTCCATCGAGTTCAACCTATACAAATCTAAAATACTTACAAAAAGCTCCAGTTAAGCTTAAATAACCCCATTAAAATGTGACCCATTTAATACTAGCAATCATATCCATGAATTTTGTTTATATACAGAAATTTATCCAGACTATTTTTAAATGTATCTATGGTATTGGCATTTACTACCTCCTTTGGTAATGAGTTCCACAATTTTATTGCTCTTACAGTGAAAAAACGTTTCCGTTGCAGGAGATTAAATCTCCTTTCCTCCAACCTTAAATTATGACCTCTTGTCAGAACCAATTTTCTTGGAATAAAAAGAGCTTCTGCCATCTCTGTATATGGGCCTTGAATATATTTATATAAAGTAATCATGTCACCTCTCAAGCGCCTTTTTTCTAAAAAGAACAGACCCAGTTTGGCTAGCCTCTCCTCATAGGTTAATTTCTCCAATCCCCTTATTAGCTTTGTGGCCCATCTCGGAACTTTTTCTAGTTCTGCAATATCTTTTTTAGCAATCGGTCCCCAGAACTGCACTACAAACTCAAGGTGAGGTCTTACCAGGGCTTTATATAATGACAGAATTATGCTTTCCTCCCTTGAATCAATGCCTCTTTTAATACATGCTAGTATCTTATTAGCCTTTGAAGCCGCTGCCCTGCATTGTGCACTCATCTTTAGCTTGTTATCTATTACTACTCCCAAATCCCTTTCCTCCTGTGTTTGGCTAAGTCTTGTCCCATTTAAAAAATACATAGCCTGCTTATTTTTACTTCCAAAATGTAGAACCTTACATTTTTCCGTATTAAATCTCATTTTCCATTCACTTGCCCATAGTTCTAATTTTAGCAAATCCCTTTGCAAAGAGAGTTCATCCTGCTCTGACCTAATGACCTTACTTATCTTAGTATCATCTGCAAAAATAGAGATGTCGCTATTTAATCCTTGCTCCAAGTCATTTATAAAAATATTAAAAAGAACAGGGCCCAGTACTGATCCCTGGGGGACGCCACTGATTACCTTTGTCCAATCTGAGTATGATCCATTTACTGCTACTCGTTGCTCCCTATCTTTTATCCAGTTATTTATCCATGAGCTAACATTTTCAGCTATTCCCAGTCCCTTAATTTTGTGCATTAATCTCTCATGTGGCACTGTATCAAATGCCTTTGCAAAATCTAAGTATATCACATCAACTGATTCCCCTTTATCTATATTTTTACTTACTTCCTCGTAGAATCTAATTAGATTAGTTTGACATGATCTATTTCTCCTAAAGCCATGCTGATTAGAACTCATAATCTTGTTTACACGAATATGCTCATCAATATAATCCCTTATAATCCCTTCAAATATCTTCCCCACTATTGATGTCAGACTAACTGGTCTATAGCTTCCTGGATCATCCCTGCTTCCCTTTTTGAAGAGTGGCACCACATCAGCTTTATGCCAATCCTGGGGTACCATGCCTGAGGATAATGAGTCTTGAAAAATTAAGAGTAAAGGTTTGTCTATAACAGTGCTAAGTTCACTTAACACCCTTGGGTGTATTCCATCTGGGCCTGGAGTTTTATTTACCTTAATATTTTTTAGTTTTTTCCTGATATCCTCTAAACAAAACCCAGTTAGTGGTATGGACTGGCATGTTCTATTCTGTTCCAAAGTATCATTCAATGGTTCCTCTCTTGTGTAAACTGAAGAAAAAAACTGGTTTAGTACCTCAGCCTTCTCCCTGTCATTATTTATCATGCTACCCTCCACACATTTTAATGTACCTATATTATCCTTCTTAGACTTTTTGCTATTTATGTACTTAAAGAACCTTTTAGGGTTGGACTTAGAATCCTTGGCAATTAATTTTTCATTTTCAATTTTGGCTAATTTGATTGCTTTTTTGCATGCTTTGTTACATTCCTTATAAATATTGTATGCTGAGTCTGTACTATTTTCTTTTAATAATTTAAATGCCCTACGTTTTTTCCTAATTTCTTTTAACACATTTTTATTTAGCCATAACGGCTTAGTTTTTTTATTTTTATTTTTATAACCATATGGTATGTATTGATATGTATATTTATTTAACAAATTTTTAAATATTATCCATTTATCCTCTGTATTTTTATTAGAAAATACATTGTCCCAATTTATATTATTTAATGATTTCCTTAAATCGTTGAATTTTGCTTTCTTGAAATTAAAAGTCTTAGTTAAGCCTTTAAAACACTGCATATGAAAAGAGATTTCAAATGTGACCATGTTATGATCACTGTTACCCAAATGTTCTTTAACTTCTATGTTTGATATTATATCTGTATTGTTTGATAGCACTAAATCCAATATAGCTTTACTCCTAGTTGGCTCCTCTATTAATTGTGACAAGAAGTTATCCCTGAGAACATTTAAAAATCTATCCCCCTTAGCTGAATTACTAGTTTCATTGGCCCAGTTTATATCAGGGTAGTTAAAATCTCCCATAATTACAGCACTGTTATTAGCAGCCTTACCTATTTGGATAAGTAGTTGAGTTTCCTCCGGGTCACTAATGTTGGGAGGCTTGTAGCATGTTCCTAGTAATATTTTTTTAGGATTTTTCCCCCCACTCTTTATTTCAACCCACAGGGTCTCTACATTGTCACTTGTATCATAAATATCTTCCCTTATTGTAGGTTTAAGGTCAGGTTTAATATACATGCAGATTCCTCCACCCCTTTTATTATTCCTGTCCCTCCTAAATAATGTATACCCCTCTAAGTTAACTGCCCAGTCATGTGAATCATCCCACCAAGTTTCAGTTATACTGATAACATCATAGTCCTCTTCTGCAACTAAGAGCGTCAGCTCCCCCATTTTACCTGTCATGCTTCTTGCATTTGTTGTCATACATTTAATTTTCATGTGCTTTCTGCTGCTACTTGGTGTACTTTCCTCTATACTTTCTAAAGTGACATTTCTTAAATCATCCCTTCCTTGAGATATTAAGGGAGTGACATATTCAGACACTGATCTCTCTGTTCTATTTTGTTCTAATTGACCCTCCCCCCCTTTGCCTAGTTTAAAAGGTTCTCTAAACGTGCTACCATCCTTTCCCCCAACACACCTGCACCCATGTCATTCAGGTGCAATCCATCCTTACTGTACAATTTGTACCCTAGTGAAAAATCAGCCCAGTGTTCTAAAAAGTCAAACCCCTCATTTTTACACCATGTTTTTAGCCATGAATTAACAGACCTTAGCTCCTTCTGCCTTACTGAGTTAACACACGGCACTGGTAATATCTCAGAAAATATTACTTTGGAGGTCCTTGCTTTAAGCTTGCTACCTAACTCCCTGAAGTCATTTTTTAGGACTCTCCATCTCCCACTGATTTCTTCATTAGTACCAATATGCACCATGACTGCAGGATCAGACCCGCATCCCTCTAACAATCTATCAATACGCTCCACAATATGCCTAACACGAGCCCCTGGAAGACAGCAAACTGTTCTATGTAAAGGGTCTGGATGACAAATTACCCTATCAACCTTCCTTATAATAGAGTCTCCTACCACCAACATCTGCCTCTGGCCCTGACTTGTATGCCCCTCTTCCATGACTGAAGGACTGCCCACCATAGTATGCTCCTCTTCCACAGCTAAAGGACTGTTCACTATACTAGGCAACACGGCCCTCTCTGACACTGACACCCCTGAACTGATATCCCCAACATCTTCACTTAATCTTGCAAATCTATTGGGGTGTACCAGCTCAGAACTGGCCTGTCTCTTCCGCTTACTTCGCCCTCTAACTGTGACCCAGCTACATCCTGGAGTCTCCTCATCTGAATCCTCCCCATTCCCACTGCTGGAACCATTAACAACCAGCTCAGTCCTATCCATTTCCCTTTCAAGTGTCTGAATTTCATGTAGTGTTGCAATTCGTTCCTCCAGATCCCCAATACGAGTTTCTAAAGAGACAATATGCTCGCACTTGCCACAAACATATAATCCCAGAAGCGGCTGCTCCAGTGATGCAAACATGTGGCAAGCTGTACACTGAATGAGATTCTCACACATTCTTAATAAAAGGTTTAACTTAAAAGTATAAAATAAATATATTTCCCCTTGGTTACCCCAAAACCTTGTTTGCCTAACTACCTTGGTTAGCTATTATACTTAAACAGACAATGTTACTTTAACAGAGAATCAATACAGCAAGCCTAAAAGAGCAAGCTCACAGAGTAAATGTGCTAAATTTATAGGCTTGCAAGGCCCAAACAGGTGAAAATAATCCCACCCCTAATTACCCACACAGACAGAAAAACAAAAAAAAATTGGAATGCTAGAAATAAAGTTATTTAGTTATTTCCTTTTTTTAAAATAAAAATGCAACCCTTGCAAAGCAAATAATTTATAAAATAGCTTGGTTAGCTATTATACTTAAACAGACAATGTTACTTTAACAGAGAATCAATACAGCAAGCCTAAAAGAGCAAGCTCACAGAGTAAATGTGCTAAATTTATAGGCTTGCAAGGCCCAAACAGGTGAAAATAATCCCACCCCTAATTACCCACACAGACAGAAAAACAAAAAAAAATTGGAATGCTAGAAATAAAGTTATTTAGTTATTTCCTTTTTTTAAAATAAAAATGCAACCCTTGCAAAGCAAATAATTTATAAAATAGCTTGGTTAGCTATTATACTTAAACAGACAATGTTACTTTAACAGAGAATCAATACAGCAAGCCTAAAAGAGCAAGCTCACAGAGTAAATGTGCTAAATTTATAGGCTTGCAAGGCCCAAACAGGTGAAAATAATCCCACCCCTAATTACCCACACAGACAGAAAAACAAAAAAAAATTGGAATGCTAGAAATAAAGTTATTTAGTTATTTCCTTTTTTGAAAATAAAAATGCAACCCTTGCAAAGCAAATAATTTATAAAATAGCTTGGTTAGCTATTATACTTAAACAGACAATGTTACTTTAACAGAGAATCAATACAGCAAGCCTAAAAGAGCAAGCTCACAGAGTAAATGTGCTAAATTTATAGGCTTGCAAGGCCCAAACAGGTGAAAATAATCCCACCCCTAATTATCCACACAGACAGAAAAACAAAAAAAAATTGGAATGCTAGAAATAAAGTTATTTAGTTATTTCCTTTTTTTAAAATAAAAATGCAACCCTTGCAAAGCAAATAATTTATAAAATAGCTTGGTTAGCTATTATACTTAAACAGACAATGTTACTTTAACAGAGAATCAATACAGCAAGCCTAAAAGAGCCCAGTTAGTTTAGTTATAGAATAGTTTAAGTTAGGGTATTTAAGCATCCTATGCTTATATTCTCTCAGTTTAATTTTACTGCTACAACTTTTCCTTTTGCTTGATCTTTAGCTTTGGAATAGCAGGAAGTCACAAATCATTTACTGCTGTTACTTTTCCCTTAGTTACAGCTAAAATATTCTGTGATACAAACTATCACTTTGTTCCGCAACTGAGATTCCCTTACAAGTAAAATAAATCCATAAAGAGGTTTCCATATCTTACATAATAATAAGCCACCATGGATCCAGCGGAGCTCCCAGTATGTTAAATCCTGTGTTGTCTGTGCAACGACAAAACCTGAAAAAAGAGTGCCCTATGGTCTTCTCATGCCCATCCAGGTCCAGGACAGACCCTGGCAGCATGTTGGATTGGATTTCATAGTTGAACTTCCCCTCTCTAATAAAAACAATACCATCTTGGTCGCTATTGACCTGTTCAGCAAGATGGCACATTTTATCCCGTTCCACAAGTTGCCAACGTCTCTTGAAACGGCCCATCTATTTCTACAACATATAGTCAAGTTACATGGTGTACCACACATCATAACATCAGATCGTGGTACACAATTTACGTCTAGGTTCTGGAGACAGCTATGTTCCCTCCTACAGATTGATCATCGATACAGTACCTCCTTCCATCCCCAAACTAATGGCCAAACGGAACGTGCCAACCAGTGGCTGGAACAGTACCTATGTGCCTATTGTTCTCAACATCAGGACAATTGGGCTCAGTTTCTTCCTATGGCCGAGTTCGCTTTTAACGATTCTCTCAACTCCACCACAAAGATGACTCCTTTCTATGCCAACTACGGTTTTCATCCTACTATTCATTACTCTCCTGGGACTATCTCGATTTCACCTAAAGTCGATGAGCTATCCAATTCTTTATTGGAGACGTTCCGTACACTCCGCACTAATATCCAACATGCCCAAAACAGTCAAAAACAACACTACGACCTCAGGCATCGTTCTCCTCCATCCTATTCGGTCGGTGACCTCATTTGGTTGTCTACAAAGAATCTCAACCTACGTTTGCCCAGCAAAAAACTAGGTAAACTCTTCATCGGACCTTTCTCCATCAAGAAGGTGATAAATCCCAACGCGGTCACATTGGACTTACCTGGTTCTATGCGTATCCACCCCAGTTTTCATGTCTCCCTACTTAAGCCTGCTCTCAAGATGAGGGATGCCAAGTTGGTGCTGCCACCCGCCTCTCATTTACCTACCTCTGAGGAATACGAAGTGCAGTCGATTCTTGACTCTAGATACCGTCGTTGTGCTCTGGAATATCTTATACGGTGGAAGGGTTATTCTGCAGACGAAGATTCGTGGGAGCCATCCTCTCATTTGCATGCCCCGGCTCTTGTCTCCCTTTTTCACCGCAGGAATCCCGATCGGCCAAGACCCCAAGCTCTGGGAGCGCTTCTTTGACGGGGGGGGGGTGATATCAGGATTTCACCTTTTCTATTCTCCACCCACTTCCTCTATAAATCCTGTCACTCAAGTTCAGACAGCTGCTTAGTATTTTGGTAAATCAACCTGTTTGTCTCTCTGCACAGTTTGCTGACTACAATCCCTTGCGCATTAAGCATTTCTCTGAGAGCCAGCATTTACAAGAGTATTCATACTCAAATCCTCTATCAGCTTCTACAGTTCATCTGTGGTGTGGAAAATAACCTAACCGGACTTTTCTCTGAAGCCTGTACTAACGGATTACAAATAAAGAGCACCGCTTACCTCAAATTCCTCAGAAAACAGTGAAGCTGTTTAACCACGGACCTCTCAGGGTAACGCACCGCTAAACTTCTAACTGCTAGTTTTGCCATTCAGCTTTACGCTGTCACTAGCATTGATACAACCGGATCCCTCACACGGTTCACGGCATAATTCCACGCCCCCCTGTGACGTAACAGGTATTGGGCATAGCGGATACACTCGCTCTGAACTACCGCAGCTTGCACATTCACAGTGCATTATACAGAGAACTTTAAACTTTGCTTTACTCAAAATTCGGAGAGGACTCCTGTGTTTATTTGTTATAACTCTGCAGTGGTTATCACCCTCCTGTGACGCAACAGGAAGATAGAGTTTTCAGTGACAGTTAGTTTAGTTATAGAATAGTTTAAGTTAGGGTATTTAAGCATCCTATGCTTGTATTCTCTCAGTTTAATTTTACTGCTACAACTTTTCCTTTTGCTTGATCTTTAGCTTTGGAATAGCAGGAAATTACTAAAGTAAGTCACAAATCATTTACTGCTGTTACTTTTCCCTTAGTTACAGCTAAAATAATCTGTGATACAAACTATCACTTTGTTCCGCAACTGAGATTCCCTTACAAGTAAAATAAATCCATAAAGAGGTTTCCATATCTTACATCCATAATGTCAGTTGTCATCCCCAAAGCTAAAACTAAGGGCCACACTTATACCTCTCCCAATTGTTGATGTTCCCTTTGAAAGGATAGGCATGGACCTTGTAGATTCCTTGGAAAAATCAGGTCAAGGTTACCAGTATATTTTGATTATTCTAGACTATGCCACTCGATATCCAAAGCCATACCACTACATAAAGCTACTGCTAAGAATATAGCTAAAGAGTTAGTGCAGGTGGGCATTCTGAAAGAAATACTCACTGAACCAGGGACACCTTTTGTCTCACGGCTCATGAGGGTGCTATGTCAATTGTTTAAGATGCCAACTTTAAGAACCTCAGTATACCACCCTCAGAAAGATGGGTTAGTAGAAAGATTTAAACGCACCTTTAAGTCCATGTTAAGGAAGGTTGTTAAGAGGGATGGTAAGGATTGGGACATACTTCTACCCTATTTGTTGTTTGCAGTCTGTGATATTCCTCAAAGTTCAACAGGCTTCTCCCCATTTGAACTTTTGTATGGCAGGCATCCGAGGGGATTGAGTAATGGTTATAGTCCCAACAGCTGAGAGTAAGCTTCTGGCTCATTGGCAGGGTCCCTATGAAATTATAGAAAAATTAAGCCCTGTGAATTACAAAGTTAGCAGCCTGAACGCCATAGGAAAGAACAAATCTTCCATATTAATCTTTTAAAATCATGGAGAGACAGAGAGGCTTGGATAGCTGTAATGGAAAACACAAGAGTTGACGCCAAGCACTTAGAACCTTCGGTAGAAATTTCCCCAGAGCTCACACCGGAACAAGCAGAGGAAGCTAAAGAAATGGTAGAAAGGAATAGAGATGTATTTTCACCTATGCCAGGTAGAACTAGTGGAATAACCCATGACATAATCACAGATCCTGGGATAAACCTTAAGATAAAATCATATAGAATACCTGAAACCAGAAGGGAAGCTGTAAAGGCAGAAGTTAGAAAAATACTTGAGCTTGGAGTGATTGAGGAGACTCACAGTAACAGGTCTAGCCCAATTGTGTTAGTACCCAAACCTGATGGCTCTATTCGGTTCTTCAACGATTTCAGAAAGCTAAATGAGATATCAACGTTTGATGCCTACCCTATGCCTTGGGGAGATGAGCATGTAGAAAGACTAGCAAAGGCCAGATTTCTCTCAACGTTGGACCTCACTAAAGGTTATTGGCAGATACCGTTATCTGAGCACTCTAGAGAGAAAACGGCCTTTGCTACTCCAGATGGCTTGTTTTTGTATAAGGTGATGCCTTTTGGCTTGCATGGAGCTCCAGCAACATTTCAACGGTTGATGGATAAGTTACTCAGACCTCATGCACAATATGCTGCTGCATATTTGGATGCCATCATAATACACAGTCCAGATTGGGATTCTCATCTATAAAAAGTAGAGTCTGTAATTGAAACCCTTAGAAAGGCTGGGTTAACAGCAAATCCATTGAAGTGTACCATTGGCTTGGCTGAGGCTAAATACTTAGGTTATATTGTTGGTAGGGGAGTTGTGAAACCCCAAGTAGATAAGATAGGAGCGATACAGAGATGGCCTAGGCCACTCAGGAAAAAACAGGTTAGAGCTTTCCTAGAAATTGTCGGTAATTAAAGACGATTTATTCCTCAATTTGCAACAAGGGCTGCTCCTCTCACTGATCTTACTAAAGCAAAAAGTTCTGATACAGTGAGATGAAAAAGCAAGGCTGAGGAATATTTTGCAGATCTTTGCTCCACACTTTGTCAACAACCTATCCTCATGGCTCCAGATGTTAGCAAATAATTCTTTTTGAAAACTGATGCCTCTGAGGTTGGGTTAAGGGGCTGTACTTTCACAATACATAGAAAAAGAGGAACATCCAGTTCTTTATCTAAGTAGGAAACTTTTACCCCATGAGCCGCGCTATTCTACAATAGAAAAGGAATGTTTGGCAATCAAGTGTGCTACTGAAACTCTAAGGTATTATTTACTGGGCAGGTACTTTACCCTGATCACAGACCATGCCCCGTTGATGTGGATGCACAACAATAGGGACCGTATCAAGGAATCAAGGATCACAAGGTGGTTCTTGTCTCTCCAGCCTCTCACTTTTGTGGTGAAACACCGGGCTGGCCTGTTACATGGTAATGCTGACGCACTATCCAGGGTGCATGTGCTTACAGCTATGGCCGCTTCACCCCACAGTGTTCCGCTGGGAAGGGGGATATGTGACAGGGTGAGGGAAGGTGTGTGCATTAGCAGGTGCTTAGAGAGAGCAATTTTCCCCTGAAACTAAAGAATTAAATCTCTTGGGTCAGTTTCACAGCTGCTCCCTATTAAGTTAGGTCAGGCCTTTATAAGCAGCTATCAGGAATAGTATGTGTCTCAGGAAGCAGGCTGTTTTCCAGTGTGAAAGAGAGGCTGGAGACCAGTTAGCATGGCTGACTGCCTGTAAAGAGACACACCAGTGAGACAATCTTGTTTTGATTTGTTTTGTATTTTATGTATGCCATTTCTATGAAGTACTAAACTGGGTTCAAGTTAGCTGACCAGTTTATCATTAGTAAGGGAAATTATATGTATAGTTAGGCTCCTGACAGGAGAAGGCTTTTTATTTCTGTGCTTTCTTTTGCTGACTGCTTTAAAGTTGCTGTAAAGGGACAGTGCACCTGTTATGTTAAAAGACTTTTTTTTCTCTGAATAAAACTGTTTGAAAATACAGTTACCACGACATTGAGACTATTCTTCCAGTTACCTTACCACAATATATATATATATATATATATATATATATATATATATATATATATATATATAATATACATACTAATAGTACCCATAAATTAAACACTCTAAGATCATCACATCTTAGCTTGTCAAAGCATTTGTAGTTGCTGTATGTGTGAAGTTACCTAAGTGTACAGTTTGTAAGAGTGTCCTGGAGTTAGACCAGGAGTTGGACAAAAGGAGTTGCTTATATTTAAACAGGTACTTTCTAATCTCAGTAAAATGTCCCCTGTAATTTGCATGTGGTAGCAATTAGAGCTTAAAAAATTAACCAGAGATCAGATCTCTGGTTAATTTTATAAATGTACTCCAAATGCCCCCCAAATACAGTGGACTGTATTTTATAAGAAATAAAGATAGCAGCATCGTCATTTTTTAATAAAATAACTGCATTAGGCAGTATTTTGCGGGTAAAGTTGGCGGGACTAAAAAGAGCCTTTACATTGCAGTCTATGGGAACTGTGTGTTTCCAGTAAATATATATGTATATCCTTATATACATATATATTTATGTGTTAATATGTGTATATACCCATATTGCTTACCACAAAAAACAAGATTTGCACCCATGAGAAAAAATGTCACTGTCTCTTAAACACACATCTACAGCTGACATAAAATATTCATCATCTTTTTGCTGCTATGTTTTTTAGTAAGATATCACCTGGGGCACTTGATTTTCTTTTACTGGAATGATAACATTGCAAAGTAGTTTACTATCTGTTAATTACCAGCCATGGGAAAAAAAAGTTCTGAAGCATTTCTTTATCACAACAAGTAAATAATAAAAATAATAATTATAATTAAAAATAACAGATTAAACAAGCTAGATATGTTGATTAGTTGTCACCATACCTAACTCTAAATAGCTAAGGGCTAGATTACAAATGAAGCGCTAATTTGCCTGCTCGCAAACGGGCAAATTTAAATAAATAACCAGCCATTTCAAATTAGCCATTTTAAAATACAGGGAGTGCAGAATTATTAGGCAAATGAGTATTTTGACCACATCATCCTCTTTATGCATGTTGTCTTACTCCAAGCTGTATAGGCTCGAAAGCCTACTACCAATTAAGCATATTAGGTGATGTGCATCTCTGTAATGAGAAGGGGTGTGGTCTAATGACATCAACACCCTATATCAGGTGTGCATAATTATTAGGCAACTTCCTTTCCTTTGGCAAAATGGGTCAAAAGAAGGACTTGACAGGCTCAGAAAAGTAAAAAATAGTGAGATATCTTGCAGAGGGATGCAGCACTCTTAAAATTGCAAAGCTTCTGAAGCGTGATCCTCGAACAATCAAGCGTTTCATTCAAAATAGTCAACAGGGTCGCAAGAAGCGTGTGGAAAAACCAAGGCGCAAAATAACTGCCCATGAACTGAGAAAAGTCAAGCGTGCAGCTGCCAAGTTGCCACTTGCCACCAGTTTGGCCATATTTCATAGCTGCAACATCACTGGAGTGCCCAAAAGCATAAGGTGTGCAATACTCAGAGACATGGCCAAGGTAAGAAAGGCTGAAAGACGACCACCACTGAACAAGACACACAAGCTGAAACGTCAAGACTGGGCCAAGAAATATCTCAAGACTGATTTTTCTAAGGTTTTATGGACTGATGAAATGAGAGTGAGTCTTGATGGGCCAGATGGATGGGCCCGTGGCTGGATTGGTAAAGGGCAGAGAGCTCCAGTCCGACTCAGACGCCAGCAAGGTGGAGGTGGAGTACTGGTTTGGGCTGGTATCATCAAAGATGAGCTTGTGGGGCCTTTTCGGGTTGAGGATGGAGTCAAGCTCAACTCCCAGTCCTACTGCCAGTTTCTGGAAGACAGATTCTTCAAGCAGTGGTACAGGAAGAAGTCTGCATCCTTCAAGAAAAACATGATTTTCATGCAGGACAATGCTCCATCACACGCGTCAAAGTACTCCACAGCGTGGCTGGCAAGAAAGGGTATAAAAGAAGAAAATCTAATGACATGGCCTCCTTGTTCACCTGATCTGAACCCCATCGAGAACCTGTGGTCCATCATCAAATGTGAGATTTACAAGGAGGGAAAACAGTACACCTCTCTGAACAGTGTCTGGGAGGCTGTGGTTGCTGCTGCACGCAATGTTGATGGTGAACAGATCAAAACACTGACAGAATCCATGGATGGCAGGCTTTTGAGTGTCCTTGCAAAGAAAGGTGGCTATATTGGTCACTGATTTGTTTTTGTTTTGTTTTTGAATGTCAGAAATGTATATTTGTGAATGTTGAGATGTTATATTGGTTTCACTGGTAAAAATAAATAATTGAAATGGGTATATATTTGTTTTTTGATAAGTTGCCTAATAATTATGCACAGTAATAGTCACCTGCACACACAGATATCCCCCTAAAATAGCTATAACTAAAAACAAACTAAAAACTACTTCCAAAACTATTCAGCTTTGATATTAATGAGTTTTTTGGGTTCATTGAGAATATGGTTGTTGTTCAATAATAAAATTAATCCTCAAAAATACAACTTGCCTAATAATTCTGCACTCCCTGTAAACCAGAGACCAGATCTCTGGTTAATTTTATAAATGTGACTCAAATCCCCCAAAATACATTGTAGTGTATTTTATTAAAAAATAAAAATTTTAACATTTTTTATTTTTTTCATCAAGTAACTGTACTAGGTAGTATTTTGGGGGTAAAGTTGGCGGGACTTAGGTTTTAGAAAAAAAATGGCACTGAAAAGTGCCTTTACATTGCGGTCTATGGAACTGTGTGTTCCCAGTAAATATATATGTATATGCTTATATACATATATTTGTATGTGTTAATATGTGTATATACACATATTAACACATAAATATATATGTATAAAATCATATACATATATATTTACATTTAGCTGCCATCGCTGCGCGACGTACCCCTGCACTAATTCTCATGCTGTGTCTTCCCAGCAATGCGAACGCAAGCTGTCAACTTGTAATACTATCGCGCATTAGTGAAATTTAGCTCTCCACTTGAAATCGGGCCCTAAATTAGGAATAAAACATGCAAATGTTTAATACTAGCATTCCTAAATATTTATAATTTCTAGTGGGTAAATGCCAGGGCCAGATAGATTGACCTACCAGTATAGATTTACTGGTGGGCCATCACAGGGCCCAGTATGAGCAGAGGGAGGCCACTCAGCAAATATTAGCCCAGAGGGGGAGTGCATTTCCATGGCCACATCACATGACCACTGCCTAGATGGGGACTAGTATAAACAGGGAGTCATCTTCCAGGCAAGATTAAGGACCATAGGGTGGAGGGGGGCTTGTGGAACTGGGGGTGCATCTTGAAAACAAAATGTATGCTTACCTAATACATTTCTTTGTTTCTGGATATGGAGAGTCCACTACGTCATTCAATTACTAGTGGGAATATCACTCCTGGCCAGCAGGAGGAGGCAAAGAGCACCACAGCAAAGCTGTAAAGTGTCACTCCCATACCCATAATCCCCAGTCATTGGACCAAAGGGAAATGGAAAGGGAATAACACAAAGGTGTAGATGTGCCTGAGGTTTAGTAAAAAATAACTGTCTTAATAAAGGGTGGGGTCATTTACTCTCCATATCCGGAAAGAACGAAATTTATCAGGTAAGCATAAATTTTGTTTTCTTTCCTAAGATATGGAGGGGGGTAGTTATCAAGCCGTCAACCTCAAATACGCTGCGTATTCCGCAGCGTATTTGTGGCGAGGCTGATACGCCTTAGTTATCAAAGGCTCGAGACCGGCAAAAGTAGAATTTTGTGACGTCAGCTTCGATCCGCCGGACTCAGTCCGACACAGATCGATTCTTACGTCACTCCAGATGTTCCGCACACAAGTGCGGCACATTCTCACTACTTTTGCTAGCTATCAAAAAACTAGCAGGTACGCTCGGCACTTTTACGGCCCAGCGTACCTGGTTTTCAAAGCGCCAGCCTGGAGGTGGCGGATCCCATAGGAATCAATGGGAGTCTGACCATAGCGAAAGTACAAGTTCGCTGCTGACAGACATCCCATTGATTTCTATGGGAGCTGTCTACACCTAACACCCTAACATGTACCCCGAGTCTAAACACCACTAATCTGACCCCCCCTACACCGCCGCAAATAAATAAAGTTATTACCCCCTAAACCGCCGCTCCCGGAGCCCACCGCAAGCTACTCTATACATATTAACCCCTAAACCGCCGCTCCCGGAGCCCACCGCAACTATAATAAATGTATTAACCCCTAACCCGCCGCTCCCTGAACCCGCCGCAACCTATATTAAATGTATTAACCCCTATCCTGCCCCCCCTACACCGTCGCCACCTATAATAAATTTATTAACCCCTATCCTGCCCCCCACTACGCCGCCGCCACTGTAATAAAATGATTAACCCCTAAACCTAACCCTAACGCCCCCTAACTTAAATATTAATTCAATAAATCTAAATAAATTAACTCTTATTAACTAAATGAATCCTATTTAAAACTAAATACTTACCTTTAAAATAAACCCTAATATAGCTACAATATAAATAATAATTATATTCTAGCTATCTTAGGATTTATTTTTATTTTACAGGTACCTTTCAATTTATTTTAACCATGTACAATAACTATTAAATAGTTATTAACTATTTAATAGCTTACCTAGCTAAAATAAAGAGAAATGTACCTGTGAAATAAATCCTAACCTAAGTTACAATTAAACCTAATACTACACTATCATTAAATTAACTAAATAAACTACCTACAAAGAACTACAATGAAATACAATTACATAAACTAACTAAAGTACAAAAAATAAAAAAAGCTAAGTTACAAAAAATAAAAAATTAAGTTACAAACATGTTAAAAATATTACAACAATTTTAAGCTACTTACACCTAATCTAAGCCCCCTAATAAAATAACAAACCCCCCCAAAATAAAAAAAATCCCTACCCTATTCTAAATTACATAAATTTCAAAGCTCTTTTACCTTACCAGCCCTTAAAAGGGCCATTTGTGGGGGCATGCCCCAAAAAGTTCAGCTCTTTTGCCTGTAAAATAAAAATACAACCCCCCCCCAACATTAAAACCCACCACCCACATACCCCTAATCTAACCCAAACCCCCCATACAAAAACCTAACACTAATCCCCAGAAGATCATCCAACCATGAGTCGTCTTCACTCAGCCGAGCCACCGATGGAACTGAAGAGGACATCCGGAGCGGAAGAAGTTAATCCTCCAAGCGGCGCTGAAGAAATCTTCCATCCGATGAAGTCATCATCCAGGCGGCGCTGAAGAAGTCTTCGATCCGGCCGATGTCATCTTCAAAGAGGCGCTGAAGAGGTCTTCTATCCGGGCGAAGTCATCTTCCAAGCCGGGTCTTGAATCTTCCTTCCGCCGACGCGGAACCACCTTCTTCACCGACGGACTACGACGAATGACGGCTCCTTTAAGGGACGTCATCCAAGATGGCGTCCCCTCAATTCCGATTGGCTGATAGGATTCTATCAGCCAATCGGAATTAAGGTAGGAAAATCTGATTGGCTGATGGAATCAGCCAATCAGATTGAGCTCGCATTCTATTGGCTGTTCCGATCAGCCAATAGAATGCGAGCTCAATCTGATTGGCTGATTCCATCAGCCAATCAGATTTTCCTACCTTAATTCCGATTGGCTGATAGAATCCTATCAGCCAATCGGAATTGAGGGGACGCCATCTTGGATGACGTCCCTTAAAGGAGCCGTCATTCGTCGTAGTCCGTCGGTGAAGAAGGTGGTTCCGCGTCGGCGGAAGGAAGATTCAAGACCCGGCTTGGAAGATGACTTCGCCCGGATAGAAGACCTCTTCAGCGCCTCTTTGAAGATGACATCGGCCGGATCGAAGACTTCTTCAGCGCCGCCTGGATGATGACTTCATCGGATGGAAGATTTCTTCAGCGCCGCTTGGAGGATTAACTTCTTCCGCTCCGGATGTCCTCTTCAGTTCCATCGGTGGCTCGGCTGAGTGAAGACGACTCAAGGTAGGATGATCTTCAGGGGATTAGTGTTAGGTTTTTGTAAGGGGGGTTTGGGTTAGATTAGGGGTATGTGGGTGGTGGGTTTTAATGTTGGGGGGGGTTGTATTTTTATTTTACAGGCAAAAGAGCTGAACTTTTTGGGGCATGCCCCCACAAATGGCCCTTTTAAGGGCTGGTAAGGTAAAAGAGCTTTGAAATTTATGTAATTTAGAATAGGGTAGGGATTTTATTTATTTTGGGGGGGTTTGTTATTTTATTAGGGGGCTTAGATTAGGTGTAAGTAGCTTAAAATTGTTGTAATATTTTTAACATGTTTGTAACTTAATTTTTTATTTTTTGTAACTTAGCTTTTTTTATTTTTTGTACTTTAGTTAGTTTATGTAATTGTATTTCATTGTAGTTCTTTGTAGGTAGTTTATTTAGTTAATTTAATGATAGTGTAGTATTAGGTTTAATTGTAACTTAAGTTAGGATTTATTTTACAGGTAATTTTGTATTTCTTTTAGCTAGGTAGTTATTAAATAGTTAATAACTATTTAATAACTATTCTAACTAGCTAAAATAAATACAAAGTAACCTGTAAAATAAATATAAATCCTAAGATAGCTATAATATAATTATTAATTATATTGTAGCTATCTTAGGGTTTATTTTACAGGTAAGTATTTATTTTTAAATAGGAATAATTTATTAAAGTATAGTGTAGTGTTAGGTGTAATTGTAACTTAGGTTAGGATTTATTTCACAGGTACATTTCTCTTTATTTTAGCTAGGTAAGCTATTAAATAGTTAATAACTATTTAATAGTTATTGTACATGGTTAAAATAAATTGAAAGGTACCTGTAAAATAAAAATAAATCCTAAGATAGCTAGAATATAATTATTATTTATATTGTAGCTATATTAGGGTTTATTTTAAAGGTAAGTATTTAGTTTTAAATAGGATTCATTTAGTTAATAAGAGTTAATTTATTTAGATTTATTTAATTAATATTTAAGTTAGGGGGGCGTTATGGTTAGGGTTAGACTTAGGTTTAGGGGTTAATCATTTTATTACAGTGGCGGCGGCGTAGTGGGGGGCAGGATAGGGGTTAATAAATTTATTATAGGTTGCGGCGGGTTCATGGAGCGGCGGTTTAGGGGTTAAACTATTTATTTAGTTGCGGAGAGGTGCGGGATCAGCAGGATAGGGGTTAATAATTTTATAATAGAGGGCGACGGTATAGGGGGGGCAGGATAGGGGTTACTAGGTATAATGTAGGTGGCAGCGGTGTCCTGGAGCGGCGGTTTAGGGGTTAATACATTTATAAGAGTTGCGGCGGGGTCTAGGAGCGGCGGTTTAGGGGTTAATACATTTATAAGAGTTGCGGCGGGGTCTAGGAGCGGCGGTTTAGGGGTTAGTAACTTTATTTAGTTGCGGGGGGCTCCGGGGGCGCCGGTATAGGGGGCAGAACAGTGCAGTTTAGTGTGAGTGCTTAGTGACAGGCTAGCAATAAAGCTGGGAAAAAGCCGAAGGGCAGCGAGATCGGATGAGTGATAACTGTCACAGTCCGCTGCTCATCGCCCCGCGGCTTTTTGACAGCTTTATTTGATAACTTAGGCGAACGTATTCAAGGTCCGCGGCGGCGAAGGTAGGCGAGCTTAGGCGGACGTATTGGGCCGGCGAAGCCAGAAAAGTAGACGGCTTGATAACTAGCCCCCGGAGAGTCCATGACATCATTCAATTACTAGTGGGAACCAATACGCAAGCTACAGGACACAGAATGAACAGGGAGGGAGAAAAAGACAGGCAGACCTAAACAGAAGGCGCCACCACTTGAAGAACCTTTCTCCCAAAAGAGGCCTTAGCCGAGGCAAAAGTATCACATTTATAAAATTTGGAAAAAGTATGCAGAGAGGACCACGTTGCAGCCTTGCAAATCTGTTTCACAGAAGCATCATTTTTGAAATCCCAAGAAGTGGAGACAGCCCTAGTGGAATGAGTTGTAATTCTCTCAGGAAGCTTCTGTCCAGCAGTTTCATAAGCAAAATGAATCATATTTCTAAACTAGAGGAAAGAGAAGTATAAGTAGCTTTCTGACTCATACGCTTTCCTGAGAAACAAACAAACAGGGCAGAAGACTGGCGAAAATCCTTAGTCGCCTATAAGTAGAATTTAAAGCATGCACAACATCCAAGTTGTGCAACAGACGTTCTTTATGAGAAGAAGGATTGGGACAGAGAGAAGGAGCAACAATTTCCTGATTAATATTTCTATCCGAAACCACTTTAGGAAGAAACCCCAATATAGTAAGAACCGGCTTATCCCCATGAAAAATAAGGTAAGGAAAATCACACTGCACAGCAGAGAGTTTAAAAACTCTCCAAGCAGAAGAGATAGCAATAAGAAACAAAACCTTCCAAGATAGCAACTTAATATCTATGGAATGAATTGACTCAAACAGAGCCTGCTGCAAAACTTTAAGAACAAGATTAAGGCTCCAAGGGAGAGCAATGGGTTTAAACACAGGCCTGATTCTTACCAGGGCCTGACAAAAATATTGAACATCTGGCACATCCGCCAGATGCTTGTGTAACAAAATAGATAATGCAGAAATCTGACCTTTCAGAGAACTGACTGACAACCCTTTCTACAGACCTTCCTGGAGAAAAGACAACATTCTAAGAATCCTTACCATACTCCAAGAGTAGCCCTTAGATTCACACCAATAAAGGTATTTTCACCATACCTTATGGTAAATTTTTAGAGTAACAGGCTTGCGAGCCTGGATTATGGTCTCAATGACCGACTCAGAAAATCCATGCTTAGACAGAACTAAGCATTCAATCTCCAAGCAGTCAGATTTAGAGAAATGAGATTTGAATGGAGGAATGGACCCTGAGTTAGAAGGTCCTTCCTCAGTGGCAACCTCCAAGGCTGCCGAGATGACATCTTCACTAGGTCTGCATACCAGATCCTGTGAGACCATGCAGGAGCTATTAGAATTACTGATGCTCTATCTTGTTTTATATAAGCAATAACTTGTGAAAGGAATGCAAACGGAGGAAACAGGTATGCTAGACCAAAATCCCAAGGAACCTCAAGAGCATCTATCAGAGTGGCCTGAGGATCTCTTGACCTTAAACCGTACCTTGGAAGCTTGGTGTTCTGCTGATACACCATCAGATACAATTCTGGCACCCCCCATTTAAAGGGTTAACCTGGAGAATACCTCCGGATGGAGAGCCCACTCCCGGGGATGAAATGTCTATCTGCTCAGGAAATCCACTTCCCAGTTGTCCACTCCAGGAATGTGGATGGCAGATAGACAATAATTGTGAGCTTCCACCCACTGAATAATGAAGCATCATGGCTAAGGAACTCCGAGTACCTACCTGGTGGTTGATGTAAGCCACTGAGGTGATGTTGTCCGACTAAAACCTGATAGACCGGGCTAAAGACAATTGAAGCCATGCCATCAGAGCATTGTAAATCTCTTTCAACTCTAATATGTTTATGGGGAGTGCAGAAGCCTCCTGAGTCCATAGTCCCTGTGCCTTTAAAGAGTCCCAGACTGCTCCCCAGCCTAGCAGACTGGCGTCCGTGGTCACAATCACCCAGGAAGGTCTCCAGAAGCATGTGTCCTGAGACAGATGGTCCTGAGAAAGCCACCACGGAAGAGAGTCTGTTGTCGACTGGTCTAGATCTATCCTCTGAGATAGATCCAAATGGTCTCAATCCCATTGTCTGAGCAATCATAATTGCAGAGCTCTCAAATGCAATTGAGCAAAGGGAATGATGTCCATGGAAGCGACCATCAGACCAATTACCTCCATACATTGAGCCACTGATTTCCGAACAGTAGACTTAAGGGAGAGGCAAGAGGAGATAATTTTGGATTTTCTGACCTCTGTCAGAAATTTTTTCATATATAGGGAATCTATTATGGTCCCTAAGACAACCACCCTTGTAGCTGAAACAAGGGAACTCTTTTCCAGATTCACTTTCCAACTGTAGGAACATAGAAAAGACAACAAAATCTCTGTATGAGAGTTTGTTTGTTGAAAAGATGGTGCCTGAACCAATATGTAACTGCAATTCCCCGAGACCTGATCACTGCCAAGAGAGTCCCCAGAACCTTTCAGAAAATTCTGGGAGCTGTGGCAAATCCAAACAAAAGAGCCACAAACTGGAAGTGTTTGTCTAGAAAGGCGAATCTCAGGAATTTGTGATGATCCCTGTGGATGGGAATATGAGGATATGTGTCCTTCAGGTCTATGATCATCATGAACTGACTCTCTTGGACCAAAGGAAGAATAGAACAAATGGTTTCCATTTTGACGGATGGTACCCTGAGAAACTTGTTGAGGCACTTTAGGTCTAAAATGGGTAGAAAAGTTCCCTCATTTTTGGGAACCACGAACAGATTTGAATAGAATCCTAATCGCTGTTCCCTTACTGGAACTGGAACAATTACTCCTAGGGAGGAAAGGTCCTGAACACAGTTCAAGAAATCCTCTCTTTTTACCTGGTCTGCAGATAATCTTGAGAGGTGGAATCTGCCCCTGGTAGGGAAAGTTTTGCATTCTACTTTGTAACCCTGAGAAACTATGTCCACAACCCAAGGATCTGGAACATCTCATCTCCACACTTGACCAAACAGAGAAAGTCTGCCCCCCACTTGATCCAATCCTGGACCGTGGGCCGACCCTTCATGCTGACTTAGACTCAGCTGAGGGTTTCTTTGATTGCTTTCCCTTATTCCAAGACTGATTGGGCTTCCAAGAAGACTTGGACTGCTCCTGCTTGGAAGAGGGAGAGGAAGACATTTGACCTTTGAAGTTACAAAAGGAACGAAAATTACTTTGACATCCTTTGAGTCTGTTCTTATTGTCTTGCGGTAGTAAAGACCCTTTTCCACCCGTAATATCAGAAATTATTTCTGCCAGACCAGGTCCGAACAAGGTCTTGTAGGGAAATCCTAGAAGCTTGGACTTAAAGGTAACATCAGCTGACCAAGATTTTAGCCACAATGCCCTACAGGCTAGGACAGAGAAGCCAGACATATTGGCTCCCAGTCTAATAACTTGCATGTATTGGTATTGGCTAGTTTGAGAGCCTAAATCCTATCTTGTATCTCCTCCATCAGAGTCTCTACTAAAATTGATTCAGACAAGGCGTCACACCAATAAGATGCCACATTTGCTACTGTGGCAATACAAACTGCAGGTTGCCATTGAAGACCTTGATGAACATACATCTTCTTCAAATAAGCTTCCAGCTTTTTGTCCATGGGATCCTTAAAGGAGCAGCTATCCTCTATATGGATCATAGTTCTCTTAGCCGGAGTAGAAATAGCCCCTTCTACTTTAGGCACCATGCGCCAAGAATCCTTAATGGAGTCAGCAACAGGAAACATCTTTTTAACCCCTTAACGACTGAGGACGTGCAGGGTACGTCCTCAAAAAAAAGGCAGTTAACGCCTGAGGACGTACCCTGCACGTCCTCGGTGTGGAAAGCAGCTGGAAGCGATCCTGCTTGCTTCCAGCTGCTTTCCGGTTATTGCAGTGATGCCTCGATATGGAGGCATCCTGCAATAACCTTTTTAAGCCATCCGGTGCAGAGAGAGCCACTCTGTGGCCCTCTCTGCACCGGAGATCGGTGGCTTACTGCATTGGTGGGTGGCAGCCGGACCGGGAGGCGGGTGGCGGCCATCGATGGCCCTCGTGATGTGGAGGGTGGCGGGATCGTGGGCGGGGATGCCAGGGGCGCGCACTGACGCATGCACGTGCACGGGAGGGTGGGGGCGGGCGCGTGCACGGGGAGGGAGCGGGTGGGAACCGCTACACACAGAAAAAAAAGTGTAGGAAAATGAAAAAAAAATTAGTAAAAATAAACAAATCAGATTTAAAAAATACAATCAGTTAGGTGGTGGGGTTGGTCTGTGGGGAGGGGGAAACTACACTACAGAAAAACTGGGCAAAAAATAAAAAAAAAACATATTTTTTTGCAAACTGGGTACTGGCAGACAGCTGCCAGTACCCAAGATGGCCCCCAATAAGGCAGAGGGGAGGGTTAGAGAGCGGTTTTGGGGGGATCAGGGAGGTTGGGGGCTAAGGGGGGATCCTACACAGTAGCATATGTAAATATGCTAAAAAAAAATAATAATATTTTTAAATACCCTTTTATTTTAGTACTGGCAGACTTTCTACCAGTACTTAAGATGGCGGGGACAATTGTGGGGTGGGGGGCTGATCTCTACACTAAAGCTAAAATTAACCCTGCAAGCTCCCTACAAACTCCCTAATTAACCCCTTCACTGCTAGCTATAATATAGGCTAGCAGCATTTAGCGGCCTTCTAATTACCAGAAAGCAACTCCAAAGCCATATATGTCTGCTATTTCTGAACAAAGGGGATCCCAGAGAGGCATTTACAAACATTTGTGCCATAATTGCACAAGCTGTTTGTAAATGATTTCAGTGAGAAACCTAAAATTGTGAAAATTTAACGTTTTTTTTAATTTGTTTGCATTTGGCGGTGAAATGGTGGCATGAAATATACCAAAATGGGCCTAGATCAATACTTGGGGTCTTCTACTACACTACACTAAAGCTAAAATTAACCCTACAAGCTCCCTAAAAGCTCCCTAATTAACCCCTTAACTGCTGGGCATAATACACGTGTGGTGCGCAGTGGCATTTAGCGGCCTTCTAATTACCAAAAAGCAACGCCAAAGCCATATATGTCTGCTATTTCTGAACAAAGGGGTTCCCAGAGAAAAATTTACAACCATTTATGCCATAATTGCACAAGCTGTTTGTAAATAATTTCAGTGAGAAACCGAAAGTTTGTGAAAAAATTTGTGAAAAAAATTAACGTTTTTTTGTATTTAATCGCATTTGGCGGTGAAATGGTGGTATGAAATATACCAAAATTGGCCTAGATCAATACTTTAGGATGTCTACTAAAAAAAAATATATACATGTCAAGGGATATTCAGGGATTCCTGAAAGATATTAGTGTTCTAATGTAACTAGCGCTAATTTTGAAAAAAAAAAAATGGTTTGGAAATAGCAAAGTGCTACTTGTATTTATGGCCCTATAACTTGCAAAAAAAGCAAAGAACATGTAAACATTGGGTATTTCTAAACTCAGGACAAAATTTAGAAACTATTTAGCATGGGTGTTTTTTGGTGGTTGTAGATATGTAACAGATTTTGGGGGTCAAAGTTAGAAAAAGTGTGTTTTTTCCATTTTTTTCCTTATATTTTATAATTTTTTTATAGTAAATTATAAGATATGATGAAAATAATGGTATCCTTAGAAAGTCCATTTAATGGTGAGAAAATGGTATATAATATGTGTGGGTACAGTAAATGAGCAAGAGGAAAATTACAGCTAAACAAAAACACCGCAAAAATGTAAAAATAGCCTTGGTCCCAAACGGACAGAAAATGGAAAAGTGCTGTGGTCATTAAGGGGTTAAATACAGGAGATGGGGAGAAAGGAATTCCTTGCTTCTCCCATTCCTGTGAAATAATCTCCATTACATGGTCTGGGACAGGAAAAACTTCCACAGAGGAAGGAACATCATAGTATTTATTAAGTTTACTAGACTTCTTAGGGTTGACAACGACAGAAGTATCAGAGTCGTCCGAAGTAGCCAATACCTCCTTTACCAGTACACAAAGGTGTTCAAGCTTAAATATGAAGTTTACTTCTTCAGTATCAGATGAAGGAATAATACTGTCAGAATCTGAGATTTCACCCTCAGAGGCTACCGGCATACCCTCCTCATCAGACTTATGAGGGAGGGCAACCTTCATTGCAGTAGGTGGAACAGAAACCTTACTATCAGAATGTCTAATTTTCCTCTTACGTTTTCCCAGCAAAGTAAAAGCAGATAATGCCACAGATACCGCAGGAGATACCTGTGCAACAAAATCTGCAGGCAAATAAACTCCTCCTAGAGGCTGAGAGGAACTGCAGGGCACTATATGTGACACCATACAGGCTTGGGGCGTTTGAGAAGAAAGCTGTGGCATTGCCTGAACAGCATCATCCTGAGAGACATTGGGCTCAGAGGGCAACAATGTATCTTTAAATTGAAGTGTTCTAGCTAAGCATGCAGCACAGAATTGCATGGGCAAAAAATTTGTGCCTCAAGGCAAAACAAGCATTTGTCAAAAGTCTTGGTCCATGTCCATAATAGTAAATAAAAAAAGTCCCCAAATTGTAGAATGTTTTTAAATACACTGTCACTTTAAGAAGTTGTACTACCACAGCCGCTTAAAGTTATGCAAAAATTCTTAAAATTAATAAACCAATCAGGCCCCCTACACCTCAGACAGGCCAAGGTGCTTTACTGTAACACTTATATACAATTTGGCTGCCAGAAGTCTCTAAAATGATCATATAGTAGATCGGCACTGAAGAGACTTAAATTCAATGATACCGCTCCGCTCTGTGATTATTCAACATCAGAGAGAAGTCACATGACCGGCAGAGAGAGGAAACTATGCAGCAAGTAAAAGGCACGCGTTTCCCTCTGCCTACAACACCAGAGCTTAATTTCAACAAACGCTCAAGCAGTCTGTCAGTTAGCCTGTTCTAGCTAAGCAAGCAAAGAAAATCAACTGCCAAATTTTAAGTTTATACATAAATCCCTGTATAAAACAAAAGCCACACACATACTAATAAAGTATTTAAACAAAATTAGCCCAAAGAGAAAAAATGTCCCAATAAAGGGAAGATTAACCCCTAATCTCAACATACATAATGTGCCTGCCCACTACTAAAGAAAATCCTCTATAAAGGATTTTAAAAATGTCCCCATCTACTGCATATGACATATTCTTCTGAAGTGCATGTCTCCAAGACCTAGAAGACAAAAGCACTTACCTGCAGTCTAGCTGTCCGGCAGGAAGACAGCTCACAAGGCGTGAAAGGACACATACTTCTTACAGAGATCTGTAGAAAAAGAAAGAACAGAGTGACCAACTCTGGCTTTCTGTACCATAGGCAGCAATGTGTTAGTAAACAAAGCAAGGACTACCTCACAACTTCCTAACTGCTTAAAAGCCACCACTACTCTACTGAAGAGATTGACATGGACTCAGCTAAACCCAAATCCTTGCTTGCAGGGAAAAGTACCTGAAAAAGGAATTCATTTCTTAAGACACCAAACTTCACCTCCTCCATTGACAGAGGCAAAGAGAATGACTGGGGATTATGGGTGGGGGAGTGACACTTAACAGCTTTGCTGTGGTGCACTTTGCCTCCTCCTGCTGGCCAGGAGTGATATTCCCACTAGTTGTTGAATGACATTGTCTACTCTCCATATCTTAGGAAAGAAAGCAGCATCCCCTTTTTCAGAGGCAGTGTACACACCATTTAATATTGCATACAGCAGACATTGCACAGGAAGTTTTTTTGGTGGGGGATTTTATTTTATGTTAACAGGCCGGTACTAAAGAAGTTTCAGGTAAGAGAATTGTTATACTGCCTTTGGTGCACCAGTAAGATAATGTGAGAGTGAGGTAGATAACAAGTAAGCCTTGTAAAGGCATTGATAAGCCTATGTATTGTTTTAATTAAATATAAAAAACTATGTATTTGGGGTATCTGTGCAACAGGGGAGGAGAAATTGCACTTCCTCACCCCATCACATTTTCTCCCCTGCCCGTGTTTTTTCTCCCACCACTCTTGTTTCCCCCTGGCCTGTGTTTTCTATCCCCCCTTCTCTCTCCCCCAATTGGCCGATGCTTTTTCCTCACAGTTCTCTCTTCCTGTTCCCCTCAAAGGTCCTTTCTCCCACCCTCTGTTTCCCCCCTAACTGTTCTGTCTCCCCCACTATTCCCCCCTTCTCTCCTCCCCATGTTTTCCCTCAATTTTTCTCTCTTACACCATTGTTCTCCCCTCCCCCCTGTTCTCTTTCCCTCCCCCACAATTTTCTCTCTATCACTGTTCTATCTCCCCTGTTTTTCACTTCACCTCCCCCCATTCCTTCACCCATCTCCCTTATATCTCTCTTCCCCCTTCACTCTTTCTTCTTCTCCCGCTCTGTTCTCTCCCCCACTGTTCTCTCTTTCCTTTTTTCCTGTTTTTATGTGAGTTTGTGTTAGTGTGTGTGAATTTGTGAGTGTGAACGAGTGTGAGAGTGTGTATGTGTGGTAGTGTGTAAATGTGTATGTAAAAGTATGTAAAAGTGAGTGAGTGAGTGAGTGAGTGAGAGTTTAAGATAGTGTGTTAAAGTTTGAAGTTTGTGTGTGTGTGTATTTTGAGACTTTGTGTGTGAGTGTGTGTGAGAGTTTGTGTGTGAGAGTGTGTGTGACAGTGTGTGATCTGTGTGTGTAAAAGTATGTTAAAGTGAGTGAGAGTTTAAGATAGTGTGTTGAAGTTTGAAGTTGTGTGTGTTTGTGTGTGTGTGAAAGCCTGTTAGAGTTTGTGTATAAGAGTGTGTGATTTGTGTACATCAATGTACATGTTTATGTATATGTCTTACTTTTTTGACTACACTCAAGAATAAAGTGCATACACATTTTAAATACTTGGTTAAAAACTGCCCAGTTATATACTGTGTATATATATATATATATATATATATATATATATACATTTGTTTTTACATGTTTTGTTGTAATTAAATCTTACTGTAGTGTCTCATTCTTTGGTCATAATGATATATAATTATTTATATGCTTTTTATGTGAGGTATGGGTGCAGAACCTGTGGTTTATGTCTAACAAAAACCCAATGATTCCAGCCTCCTATTAAGCATAAAAAGACCTTAATTTTTTCTATGGGGTCCAGAGAAAACAAAGTTACAACGATTCAGACCATTGCTAGGCCCTTAGTCATGTATATATAATATACATGACTAAGGGCCTAGCAAAGGCCTGAAACGTTATAACTTTGTTTTCTCTGGACCCCATGTAAAGAATAAAGGTCTTTTTATGCCAAATTGGAGGCTGGAATCACTGTGTTATTGTTTGGATGAGAGGACTTGGCAAGTCTGACATTCTGTGCCCCTAAAACAAGAAAAGGTGTGCTGTTTTTCAACTCTGTTTGAAGCTATCACTGTTTATGTCTGAAACACATTATCCATTTTCAATGTAAAGAGCAAACAATATGTCCTTATAACTGAAAAGATAATGGATTGAAAAACTCTACATCAAATTCAAATTTAAAAAACAGTTACTAAATTGTCATTTATATTCTACATATTGAGACTAATGAAACGGTCTAAATTATACGATTGCTTATATGATAAAATAAATATCTGTGTTCACATCAATATGTCTATATAACATAACAATTATACTAATATTAAAATATCTGACAAAGAAAATGTATTTAGTAATATTTTTTTCGGGGGGGGGGGGGGGGTTAGCATTCTACGTAGCTCATGTTCCATATACACAAAATATCAAGCTATAAACCTCCTTAAAGTGAAATCATCACAGAGTTTCCTCAAATTGTTCAGCAAAATAAGAACATCAAACACCAAGTAACAAAATAGACACATGCAACTGTTTCTGTGTATTTCATATAGACGTACATTCGTTTTCAATTAAATGCATATTTGTCACAAAAGCTGGATTTGCATTTCATTTTAACTAAATGAAAATCCAGAAGAATGCTCCAACAAAAATAAGGAAAGGGCAAAAATACTGATGAAATTGGTCAGTTTTTATTAGTTTCCTTTATTTTTTTTAAGCCTTTAATACTAACATTAACGTTCTCTCTATGCACTGCAGAGCACATTAGGGTAAGTATTGTACTGTAGCTACAGGTGAAATGTTGACCTGTACCTTTCAAACATTTCATTTTAATGAAAACAAAATTAAATGCTTAACAAAAATTCAGCTATATCTTCAGAGGAAAATATAGACAGGCTTGATGATCCCTTGATTCTTATTGGCACATCATTGCTATTTCTTCTTTTTATACGTTGAAATTCAATTTTTACCTTAAGTGTGTTCCTTTTCATTCCAACCTTATATAGACAGTTGTTGTTAAAGCACTTACAAATTGATGATTCAGCTAGAAGGATGTGCAAAGCTTTTAGGGTGATGTTTTCAGAAATGAGAACAAAATAAACAAACAAGTCCTTATTAAGATTTTTTCAAGGTTGCTTTATGTGATGCATTGAAAAGCAACCAAGGAAGAGTATAAATGTAATTTTGCTGCAAATGATGCATTCAGACTCTCTGAAATGTAAACCATGAAAACCACAAAAGAACTGTTTGATGAATTTTATTACCTGAATTTTTTCTCTTGCTGAGTTCTGTTTATTGAACTATTTATTTAATAAATTAATTGTTTAAGAAATAAAAACACTGGTACTATGGGTTGTGTGTAATAAAAGAAATAAAAAATAATAATTACATTTTGTTTAAAATCCTCTAAAACATTTAGGGCTAGATTGCGAGTGGAGCACTATTGTTTGCACACAAGTGATATTTCGGGTTTTCACAGCTATTTGCCTACAAGTCAAATTCTACTCGTATTATAAGTTAAAAGTAAATGTGAACCCATGAGTGCAGTCGTAATTTACACTAAAATGATTACCGTAACCTCAGAGCTTTGGTTAACTGTTTAGCTTGAATAAAAGGTGTCACAAAACACATAAAATATATATATATAAAAAATAAAATGTGTTTATATGTGTGATCATATGTATTTATGTATTTATATATGTATTTACAGACATATATATATATATATACACACATAAACAAATAAATACATATGTACACATACACATATAAATATTTATATATATATATATATATATATATATATATATATATATATATATATATATATGTGTGTGTGTGTGTGTGTGTGTGTGTGTGTGTGTGTGTGTGTGTGTGTATTGGAGCCCTTTGCAGTGAAATAGATAAAAACATGAAAAATCATATTTATGCAATAATCATATTTAATGAAGTGCTATACTGAGTATTTACTGTAAATATTTCACATTCTAATGTTCTTACCTAACATAATATGTTCAATGTATTTTTAAATAGATATTCATATATATATATATACAGGTATACCTCACTTTACAGCGCTTCACTTTACAGCGATTCGCTAATACAGCGCTTTGTGAAGCTCAAGTTCAAGCTCCAAGGATTTTGAAACAGTGCTGTAATCATCGTGAGATTGCGAGAAAAGTGACTGGCACCATTTTGTTATGCTTAGTTCACTCTGTTTACAGTATTACAGTGCAATCTGTGTCTCAGTGCTATAGTCTGGCAAATTTTACTACAGTGTTTGTCACTATTTTACAGGTACAGTTTTTATTGAATACTAATTGAATACTGTGCTGGACGAGTGTTAAACTAAACATAGCACTAATGCACCACTAATATATGTTAGTTCAAACATGTTTTCAAGTTTTTAAACACACTGGCAAGTGAAAAGAAAGCTAAAACTGCCTTGTTTCACTTTTAAGGTGGTTTTCACATCAGGGCTCCGGTCCCTAACCCGCTGTATGAGCGGGGTATACCTGTATGTATATATATATATATATATATATATATATATATATATATATATATATATATATATGTATTTATCTATACCTATATCCATCAGATATATATTTAATATTTCTTTAAGAATAATTAGAACATATTCTGATATTTAGCCTTATTAAATTTGACATCTCTTTCACTTATACATTAGTCTATATACTCCCTTACTTATTTATTTTTTTCTTGTATATCTCCTGGAATGCTATGGTTAGTAAGCAGTCTGGCGTTACCTATAAAACTACATACAGTATATTCCCTTCAATTAGTTCAAAGATATATCCATCTAGTCCATCACTAGCAAATTTCTTAGTTCTTGAATATAATTCATTTATGGGGGGTTTTCATTATATTTCAACCAATTTCCAAATACACTCATCTAAATGTGTGTTTAATTTCTAAACGAAATACAGCCCCATGTTAACAAAACATTTGAGTATTTTCATGTACCGCAAGGCATTGTTTTGCCAGTTCACACCACAATTTTGCCAAATCTTTCAGGAATTACTGGAGGATGTTGTACATAAAATTGTACATGAAAAGCAAAAAAACATACAAAAGCATAATTTTTTAGATAAGTATAGCAACACTAGGGGTCTTGGACCCTAGGACATGTGCACAATATTTCTACTAGCGTGTATAAACACTTTTTCCAGTCTCTTATATGATGCTTACTTCACATTAAAATATAATGCTTAAAAAAACTACCAAACTGTTTGCATTACAGGTATACCCCGCTGATACAGCGGGTTAGGGACCGGAGCCCCGCTGTAAAGTGAAAACCGTCTTAAAGTGAAACAAGGCAGTTTTAGCTTTCTTTTCACTTGCCAGTGTGTTTAAAAACGTATATATTAGGGGTGCAACAGTGCTACGTTTAGTTTAACACTAGCACAGCACAGTATTCAATTAGTATTCAATAAATACTGTACCTGTAAAATAGTGACAATTACTGTAGTAAAATTTGCCAGACTATAGCACTGAGACACAGATTGTACTGTAATGCTGTAAACAAAGTGAACTGCGCATAATAAAATGGTGCCAGTCACTTTTCTCGCAATCTCACAATGATTGCAGCACTGTTTCAAAATCCTTGGAGGTTGAACTTCAGCTCCACAAAGTACTGTATTAGCGAATCGCTGTAAAGTGAAGTGCTGTAAAGTGAGGTATATCTGTATTTGTCTCCTACTGGCAATTTTTTTATCTGGCCCTTCGTAAGGTTTAACTCCCACAAAGGAGTTACGTTACGTATAAACATTGGTATACATTCCATTCAGGAGCCACAAGCATTTCAGCTCCTAGGAAATAATTTCCCAGTGATTGGTGGCTAAGTGTTCTGCTCCAGACATGTGCTAACTTGCACGCATAGTAAATTTGTTCCCTCAAGTGTGTGTTGGATTTGCACAAGTGAAGACCTAGCATAAAGTGTATTAGTTAAAACAAATGTGCACCAAACATAAATACATTAAAATAAAATGTTACACTCATATACACACTATCTTTTTAAAAGTTATGCATATAAATATTATTATTTATTTAATAAGGTATATGGTATATGACAAGATATTTGAATGGACATTATATATATATATATATATATATATATACAGGACTGTGCAAAAGTCTTAGGCCACCATTAGATTTGTTGTTTTATCAATGGTATAATGAACATATATAATTATTTCTCAGTCTCTTTACTAGAATACAATCAGAAAATACAGGATATTTGTACGCAGTATTAAAAAAACTGAAGAAAAAAATTCAGAACAAACATCTTCTATAGGCTAAAGTGGCATGTATTTAGTGTGACCTCTCCTTACACTTGAGCAATAGCAAGAACCTGGCTCTCGTAAACCTAAATGGAATGGAGCCCTTATTAATGTAATTGCTAATACCTTTATTTGTTCTTCTATTTCATGTCAAAATGAATACTGTGAAAAAGATCTGTTACACCAGGTTTGTGCCAGACATGCTTGAGCATTACATACACATGTAGTATTAGTTTAATTAATTGGAAGCTAATAAGACCAACATTCAATCACATCATTCCATTAAAAATGCCAAAGACCACAGAATTTGACAGACATAAAATCATACTTTTGCATCAGCAAGGCCCCTCTCAAAGGGGAATCAGCAAAAAAAATGGATACTCAGGATGTGGTATTCAAGCTGTTATAGACAAATTTGAAGATTCAGAAGAGGTCAAGAACAAGAAAAGGACTGAAAGGCCAAGAAAATTTTCAAAGTCTGATGAGAAGTTTATCAGAATTTTTTCTTTGAGAGACCGGAAGAAGTCCAGCAAGGACCTGGCACAGCATCTGATAGTTTCATTAGGATGCCAAGTTGACCCTTCTATAGTCCGCAGTAGCAGCCAAGAAATCACATTTTTAGAAGGGAAACAAGGTGAAAAGGATAAGATATGCTAAAGCTCACAAAGATTAGAATGAAGATCAGTGGAAAAGAGTATTATGGGGTAACAAATCCAAGTTTGACATTTTTGGGTCCAATTGTCGACAATATATGAGAAGAAGATTTGGAAAGATATAAAAGAATAAGCGCTTGAGGCCTGGTTTCGGGCTGCATTTCTGCCAGTGGTGTGGTGATAATGTCCAAATTGATATAATCATGAATGCTGAAAAGTACAGACAGGTTTTAATTCATCATGCCATTTCTTCTGGTAAACAGCTGATTGGGAATAGCTTTATTTTTCAGTATGATAGCGAACCCAAGCACACTGCTAATGCAGTGAAACCATATTAAGAGAGAAAAACAGCTGATTAAACACTGACAGTCATAGACTGCCCTCCACAGATTCCAGACCTGGATAATATAGAGGCTGTATGGGATCCCCTGGACAGATAAATAAATAAAAGACAACCTAAATCAAAAGAAGAACTCTTAGAAGTGCTGAGAAGCCTGGTATCACATACCAGAAGATTACCTCAGAAAACTTCAGGACAGTTTCCCCAACAGAGTTCAAGATGTGCTTAGAGCCAAGGGAGGTCACACTAAATACTGACTTTTTCCTGAAGAAGCCATTTTGTTTTGAATTTTTATTTTTTTCTTTAATATATTTTGTGTACATATTTCCTGTATTTAGATGGTCATTAAAACTTTACTAAAATAACAAATCTAATGGTGGCCTAAGACTTTTGCGCAGTACTGTATATATATATAGATATGTGTGTGTCTATATACATATATACTGTATGTGTGTATATAAATGTGTATTTATATATGTATATATGTATATATGCACAAGTATATACAGTATAAGTTGTAGTGTTAATTATAACAAATTTAGAAAAATAGATAATTTAAATAATATGCATAAATAAAAATAAACTATATAACATACTGACCAACTTAAGATAATTTATTAATTTTTATTCAATCTATTCTAGATATACTAAATTATTAACTAATTTAGTGGCAAACAACTTACAATAGTTTTAACTTATACAAAAAATAAATCAAAAATGTCAATATTTCAACTCATTTAATGGAATTTAAAAACTTAAAAGGCCATAACAGTTGAAAAATCTAATTCATGCAAACGGACACTGTAGAGATAATGTTTGGGAACCGGAAAGCTCTGCTGGCTCTGAACGAAAGAATCTCTTCTGATTTAATCAGAAGGAAAGATATTTCCCTAAGATTAGTTTATATTTTGAGCCATGCTCAATTCCTAATTTTCACTTTTATGTATGTCTTATTCTTAAATTAGAGATATTTAATTACGTGAAAAGATACATTAGACTCTCAATGATACAGTAATTATTAAATGTCATATAAACAAAGTAGCTTGACTGGAAATATTGTGTATCAGTCAGTTGTCAGTCAGTTAATACTGGCTATGACAATGTTTTAAGTCCCTTTAAGGGAAAATCTAGATTGCAGGTGAAAGGTTCTAAAGGGATCAAATCACTGTTGGAAGGTAGTTTTGCTAAAAGTCATTTTAGTATACTTTATTTTATGATGTAAGTTTTCTCTGCCAGTGGCGGAATATTTAAAGCGCCATTACCATGTGCAGTAAGGGTTTAATGTAAATGATCTCTTTAGACAGTATTGAAGGACAATTTGATTTACATGGCTGAATGGTAGCTATAATATCACGGTCTCACTGTACCAAAAATGTTTATTATTAATAACACATTTTGTACAGTGCAACTGCAATATTAGATCGAAACCCGTCCAGTACAGTCATGTGAACTTTAACGTTATGTGATTGTAGTGGCTGAATAAATACAATATAAAAAGCTGACTTCTTTTAAAATCATAATTTACTTTATGATTTAATTTACTTTTTATTTATTGGCTGTTTTGAACAACCAATAGGATTTTAGAAGCTTTCATCCTATTAGCTGATTTGAATTTGAAGAATCAAATCAGCCAATAGGAATGCAAGGCATGCCATTTTGAAACGGGTACCTTGCATTCAACTTCAGTGTACGGCGGTGACTGTATGAAGAGGACGCTCCACGCAGGATGTCTTCGTCCTCCAGGATAGCTCTGCGTTGCCGGGATTAAGATAGAAGACGTCCCCAAGATGGATGAAGGTGTCGCCGCCTGGATGAAGACTTCAAACCGCCTGGATAAAAATGGATGTCCGGACTTCAGGAACTGTGAGTAGATTTTATGGGGTTAGTTTAGGAGCAATTGATAGTTTATGATTTTTTGAGTTAGGTTTTTTATTTTGGGGGGTTGGTTGAGTGTGGGGGTTTACTTTTAGAAGGACTTAGTAATTTTTTAAGGTAAAAGAGCTATTAAATTTAGGGCAATGCCCTACAAAAGGCCCTTTTAAGGGCTATAGGCAGATTATTGTAGGTTAGGGGGTGTTTTTATTAGATTAGGTGTTATTGTTTTTATTTTTGATAATTTTGTTTATTATTTTTGTAAGCTTAAAGAGTTGTTTTATTTTTCATAATTTATTGTTTATTATGTTTGGTAATTTTAAGATTTTTTAAATTTTTTCGCAAGTGTTAGGTTTTTTTAAATTTGTAATTTAAATTTTTTAATTGGTAGTTTTTTTTTATTTTATTAGAATAGTTATGTTAGGTTAATTTATATAATCTTTCACAGGTAAGTTTATTTATTTTAAGATATTTATATTATAATTTTAATATAAAGTTAGGGGGGTGTTAGGTTTAGGGGTTAATAGTTTAATTTAGTGTTTTGTGATGTAGGGGTGTTGCGCCGCTCTGGCTGTTTCCAGGGACGCAGCGGTTGCTGTGAACGTGCAGTGATGATGTCATCGCCGCACGTCTATACCCCTCTCAAACCAGATTCTTTGAAGTCCTCCTTGTCGTGAATCAGGGCCTATGTAAGTACCTGCACAACTTACATTCACTTCCCAAGTATAGGTGTTACATTGTGTGCTCCTTGGTGCTTTATTTCTTGAATTGCTGGATTGCCTTATCATTGCTGCCTGTTTAACCCTTGAATTGCTGGATTGCTTTATCATTGCTGAACTCTGCCTGTCTGACTACTCTGCCTGTTTAACCATTGAATTGCTGGATTGCCTTTTCATTGCTGAACTCTGCCTGTCTGACTACTCTGCCTGGTTTACCCCTGAACTGCTAAACTGCTGGATTACCTTTTGCTGCTGAACTCTGCCTGTTCCTGACCATTCTATTGGTTTACCCCTGAACTTCTAAACTGCTGGATTACCTTTCTGTTGCCGAACTCTGCCTGTCTCTGACCATTCTCTGCCTTAATCCTATTGCCGTGGAGGACTACCCTGTCTACCGTGAGTACTGCGTACCTCATTCCTTACACTCACTTTGTTCTGGGATATTTCCTTATCCTTCCCCTTGATGCCGGGATAAGAAGACTACTGGCCAAGTTTGGTCTGATAGGGAAATATCCCACGAGCATTACAGGGAGGGCCAGCAGTTTAGGGGTTAATAGTTTTAGTTTACTAGTTACGATGTGGGGGGCTGGAGGTTTAGGGGTTAATACTTTATTATAGTGTTGGCGATGGTATCAGCAATGTCGGGGGTGGCGAATTAGGGGTTAATAACGTTTATTAGTGTTGGGCAGTGGTGAAATAGGGGTTAATAATTAAATTTGGTGTTGGCGATGCCAAGGAGCGGCAGATTAGGGATTAATAACTTTTATTTGTGTTGGAGATGTCGGGGAGCAGCGGATTAGGGGTTAATCACTTTATTTAGGTGTCAGCGATGTCGGGGGTGGCGGATTAGGGGTGTTTAGACTAGTGGTTTATGTTAGGGTGTTAGGTTTAAACATAATTTTCTGTTCCCCATAGAGGTTGTGTTACAGCGATCTTCATTCCACGAATTTATTTTTGCACCCTGTTTAGCGCAAAACTCGTAATCTAGGTCTTAGTTAATATACATAACATACTATTTTACAATATAATACATATATAGGTAGCACACTACATACGCATGCACAGTATACCTACAATACCCTAGTTCATATGGACTTATTATTAAAAAAAATGTATTCTTTATTAACAATGGTTATTGCATACACAGAGCATATATAGGCAGTCCATGGTTGTTCCATGGGAGTAACCTTGTATAACAATAGGGAACCATGTCGTGCCACCGTTTCAGTGGCTAGATAAGCAATTGTATGAAATATACTGCAATTACTGTGAAACATAATTTAAACTATTATTATTATTATTATTATATTATTTTCTTTATTTATAAGGCGCCAACAGATTCCGGAGCGCTTCCCATGGGTACAAGGATAAAAGTACAACGGAGAAACAATACAATAAGAGACAACAATTTACAGACAAATACAGGGGGAATTGAGGGCCCTATTCCCGTGGGAACTTACAATCTATATGGGTAGGAGGATGGGAAACAGGATGTGGGGACTGCAAAGGTGAGAATGATATTAGTGAGGAGATAGATGAGGGCAACTGTTAGGTAAGTGAAGTTAATTTGTTAATGAGTTGGGTGATAAGCTTCCCTGAACAAAAAGGTCTTTAGGGAACGTTTAAAGGAGGAGAGGATAGGGGAAAGTTTGACCGCTTAAGGAAATGTGTTCCAGAGGGTTGGTGCTGCACAAGAGAAGTTCTGTAATCTAGCATAGGAGGAGGTGATGGTAGAGGACGCAAGAACCAGGTCCGGAGCGCTTCCCATGGGTACAAGGATAAAAGTACAATGGAGAAACAATACAATAAGAGACAACAATTTACAGACAAATACAGGGGGAATTGAGGGCCCTATTCCCGTGGGAACTTACAATCTATATGGGTAGGAGGATGGGAAACAGGATGTGGGGACTGCAAAGGTGAGAATGATATTAGTTAGGAGATAGATGAGGGCAACTGTTAGGTAAGTGAAGTTAATTTGTTAATGAGTTGGGTGATAAGCTTCCCTGAACAAAAAGGTCTTTAGGGAACGTTTAAAGGAGGAGAGGATAGGGGAAAGTTTGACCGCTTAAGGAAATGTGTTCCAGAGGGTTGGTGCTGCACAAGAGAAGTTCTGTAATCTAGCATAGGAGGAGGTGATGGTAGAGGACGCAAGAACCAGGTCATTGTTGGATCTTAGGGGGCTGGAGTATATTTGTTGATGAGTAAGGACAGGTAGTGTGGGTCAGCATTGGTGAGGGCTTTGTAGGTCAGGGTGAGATGTCTGAATTTAATTCTGCTGTGAATGGGGAGCCAGTGAAGGGACTCAGAGAGAGGTGCAGCAGAAACAGAGCATCGAGAGAGGTGGATAAGCCTTGCAGATGCATTTAGGATAGATTGAATGGGAGAGAGGCAGGAGAAAGGGAGGCCAGATAGTAAGTTATTACTGTAGTCAAGTCGGGAAATTACCAGGGAGTGGATTAGCTGTTTAGTAGTTTCAGCACTCAGATACGGAGGAATTTTGGAGATATTCCATAGGTGGTTGTGGCAGGACGAAGAGAGCAATTGGATTTGGGGAATGAAGGACAGATTTTAGTGAAGTTTGACTCCGAGGCAACGGACTTGGGGTCATGGGGAGATAGTGGTTCCGCCAACAGTGATGGAAAAATTAGAAACTGGAGTAGAGTTAGAGGGGAGGATTAGAAGTAGTTCGGTCTTGGACATGTTTATTTTTAGGCCATCCAGGAGGAAATGCCAGATAAGCAGTTGCTGATTTGAGAAATGACAGAAGGAGACAGTGCAGGGGTGGAAAGGTAGATCTGAGTATCATCAGCATAGAAATGATAGTTGAAGCCATAGCTGTTGATGAGTTTACCCAGTGAAGAAGTGTAAATAGAGAAGAGTAGAGGACTAAAGACAGAGCCTTGAGGTACTCCAACTGACAGAGGCATTGGAGAGGAGGAGTCACCAGCAAAAGAGACGGAGAAGGATCTGTTAGAGACATAAAAGTGAATCCAGGAGAGGGCAGTGTCACAGAGCCCAATATAGCTGAGAATCCGAAGTAGAAGGGGATGGTCAACATGTCAAAGGCAACAGAGAGGTAAAGTAAGATGAATATAGAATAGTATCCTTTGTTTTTAGCAGAAAGGAGATCATTAGTAACCATGGTGAGGGCAGTCTCAGTTGAGTGTTGTAGACGGAAGCCAGATTGCAGGGGGTCAAGCATTGAGTTGGAGGACAGGAAGTGGGTTAGGCAATCAAAAGCTAGTGTTTCAAGGATTTTTTAAGCAGTGATAAGGGGCGGTAGTTTGCAGGAGAGTTTGGGTCAAGAAAGGTTTTTTTGTGGATGTGGGTGACCTTTGCATGTTTGAAGGAGGCAGGGAATGATCCGGTAGCAAGGGATAGGTTGAATATATGAGTAAGACCCAGAGTGAGGGTGGGAGACAGAGAAGGTATTAGATGTGAAGGAATAGGGTCAAGTGGGCAGGTAGTGAGGTGTGAGGAAAACAATAGGGAAGCCACTTCACTCTCAGTGGTTGGGAGGAGGGTGCAGAGAGTGGCAGAGGGGGTGACTGGGAGCGAAGTTGGGAAATTGCAGGCTTGTGTTGGGATGTTTCTTTGGATGGTAAGTGTTTTATTGAAAATGTAGTCAGCCAGGTCTTGGGCACTGAATACAGATGAGGGGGTGGTGCAGGTGGGTAGAGTAGATATTTGAAAATGGAGAAGAGTCTTTTAGGGTTTGTTTAGTGAGTGGATATAAGAGAAGAGAAGTAGGTTTGCTTAGCTAGGTGAAGGAGAGATGTGTAAGAGTGAAGAATGAACTTATAATGCATGAAATCAGGTTCAGAGCAGGATTTCCTCCAGGCACGTTCAGCAGTGCAGGAGCATTTTTGCTGGTGGCATGTTTGCTGGGAATGCCAGGGCTGGAGCTGACGATGTGGGGATTTGCGAAGTTGGGGCGGAGCGGGAGTGTCAAGTGCAGAGTAGAGGGTATTGTTATAGTCGGTTATAGCAAGGTCAGGGCAGCATATCGTGGGGAAGGTGTATTTGAATAAGGTTGGTGAGTTGGGGAGGGTCTACAGTGTGTAGATTTCTACAGGTGCAGGGGCGAGGGGGGAAAGTAGATTTATCCTGTATATGAAGATTAAAGGTGAGCAGATGGTGGTCTGAGATGGGAAATGGGCGACAGGCAACACCAGAGAGAGAGCAGAGATAGGAAAATACCAGATAAATAGAGTGTCCATCATGGTGAGTAGGGAATAGGGTGGATTGTGAGAAGCCAAAGGAGTTAGTGAGCGAGAGAAGTTAAGAGGCAGCAGGGGCAGATGGGTTGTCAATGGGGATGTTGAAGTCCCCCAGAATTAGAGTAGGTGTATTTGTAGAGAGAAAGAATGGAAGCCAGGCATCAAAGTTGTCAAGGAATTCGGAGGTTGGCCCAGGGGGGCCATAGATGACTGCCACTCTGAGAAAGAGGGGGAGAACAGGTGAATGCAGTGGACATCAAAGGAAGAAAAGGAGAGAGATGGAAATTGAGATAGGTACTGATAGGAGCAGGGGGGGGGGTAAGAGGACATGACTGCCACCATATCTCTCACTTGGCCTAGGTGTGGGGCTAAAGTGAAGACCACCATGTGTGAGAGCAGCAATGGAAGCAGTGTCAGAGGAAGATAGCCAGGTTTCAGTAATTGCTAAAAGGTTGAAAGCATTGGAAACATAAACCATTTTTATAATTACAAAATGCATATTATATGTTGTGCAATATACTGCTGAGATTTGCATTCTCTGGTGATGTGCTTGGAATGTTGAAAGGCAGCGAGACCCTATGCTTTCCTATGGATATCCCCTCTCGTCCATACAGCAAGGATCAGCCCCCTTTTAAGAACATTTTACCTCTTTGCAAGAGTGGCATCACTGAAATGAAAAGTTCTTGGTAGACCCGACAATCTTTTCATTATAGGGCCCTTAGAAAGTTATTTATAGACAAAATTGATATCCAGTGAGGAAGGGGATTTATATCAGGTTTTTATTTAACAATGACTTTTAGTGTTTGTAGTTTAACAATTATTTGGAGCAGCAGTTACTTATATTTAAATAGTCTATAATTATATTTATGATTATAAATACAGTATGAGGCAGATAGGAATGTCAGACAGTCACTGACTGCTGGGCATATAGGAGGGGCTGACAGTAACACAGGGTGGGGCAGATAGGAGGGGCAGTCATGCTGGGTGCGACAGATGAAGAGACAGACAGTCATGCAGGGTGGGGCTAACGGTCAAGCAGGGTGAAGCAGATATAGGGGCAGACATCCATGCAGGGTGGGGCAGATAGGATGGGCAAACAGTCAAGTAGGGGAGCAGATAGAGGGTCAGGCAAGCATGCAGGGTGAGGCAGATAGGAGGGGAAGACAGTCACGTAGGGTGGGGAAGATAAAATGGGCAGACATTCAAGCAGGGTAGGACTTATAGAAGTGACAGACATTCACATAGGGTGGGGCATTCATGCAGGCTGGGGAAGATAGAGGGGGAGACAATCAAGCAGGGTGGGGCAGATAAAAGGGGTAGAAAGGCATGCAGGGTGGGGCAGATTGGAGGGGCAGTCACACAGGATGGGGCAGATAGAAGGGGTAAACAGTCACATAAGGTAGGGCAGATATGAGGGGCAGACCGTCACATTAGGTAAGGAAGATAAAAGTTGCAGACAGTCATTCAGGATGGGGCAGATATGAGGGGCAGACAGTCACGCAAGTTGGAGCAGATAAGAGTGTTTGTTTAAATATTTTTTATTAATGAAGTACATAATAAGATTAGTAGTAAGAATTCCAATAGCAGTACAAATATTAGATCACATCAGTAACAGTCAGACATTATTGTACATGCTGAGTAGTAAATGTGCATACATACAATAAAACAGCATACTGTCAATGGCATTTGTACTTCATGTGTTTTTTGACTATTGTTAACAAAGGCTGACTTATGGAGTTCCAATTAAATAACAAATTCTAATTTAAACACATGTTAAGAACTAACAGCTGAACTACAAACATGTAAAAAGTAGTCTCTAAGGAACATCTGGAAATCAACTCCAAACACAGGTTGAGAATTAAAATAGATAACCATAAAAATGCCCCTAGACAGGAGCAGTGACTAAATGATGGAGCTTTAGGAAATCGTACCATATGAAGTGCAGCTGAAAATTTGGTATTTTGTTAAACAAAAATAATCTTATTTGAAATATGGCCCTACAAACATATGCCCACCTGTATCAGTGTCTGTCTTAGGGAGCCCACAGTACCCTTCTGCAGCTCTTGGAACCCCTTCCTCCCTATTTGCAACACTGAGCCTCATTCTTCCTCTTTGCTCCGGGAGGGTGCCCCTCCCTCCCCTCTGATTTGCAGTCTAGAAATATCCTAGCCGCACCGGACTAAATTTCTTGTTCAGCTGGTAGGGGTGGTCAGAAAGGGTCCTGTCAGGGCCCCTTACTGGAGTGCCCCCTTTCACCCCTAAAGGAGGCCATGGATATTCATATTTAGTTAATAGAAGAAAATATACTCAAAGTCATTAAGCACTTAAAAACATACACAAATTATTGCACTTTCAGAATTGCTGTGTCAGTACAGTCTCTTGATGTTCACACTAAATCCCACAAAAGTGATCTGGCACTGGTCATAGTTCAACGTATGTTTAGCCACTAAAGGACCACCATACTCATGAACAGTTTGCTGAAGAGACAATATGGACCTGTGTGAATTTGGAACTCTGAGTGGAGGACAACATACCAAGGGCACTTCTGTGGGATTGTGTCAATACCAAGTAACTGTGCTCAGGGCCGCCACTAGAAATTTTGGGGCCCCTGACTTAATTATTGATCAGGGCCCCCCCTTTGACATGTGCAATTTTTGATCAGGTGACTAAAACGTATATGCACTTTATTTTTAAGTGTCTATTTAAACTTGGAAATGTTGTAAAGGTAGTAACATACAAACACACAGACACTCATACTCTGAAACACACACACAAACTCACACATAAGGATTCACATATAGGCACTCCAGCAGACACACAAAGAACCACACACACACACTGACACAGACACCCAAACAGACACTCAGCACTTGATTACATTGACCTGACAAGTAATGAGGTAGACTACAGTTTTGTAAAAAAAAGGAGATTTAGAAAACAAAATATGGAGTTCTGATTATCTTTTTGTAAAGGAAGATGCCAACTAAATGATGACAACAGCATGCAGTGGCTGAAAGGAAGGGCCCTGAACTGCCTAAACAATAATTTAAAGGTTAAATGGTGGATTGGTGACTTCCGTAAAGGTCTCATTAGTCTCAAAGTCTGTAGAAAGATGTGAATAATCAGTAGTAAGGTCAAAATATCCTAAAAAGGAACATACAATAGACACACACCCACACAAACTCAAACTTGCACATACACCCAAGGAAACACCAACAGAGACAGCCTCAGAAAACACATAAAGACATGCACACACACACAGAGACACCCACAGAAAACACACAAAGACATACACACACAGAGAGACAACCACAGAAAACATACATACATACACTCTCACTGAGACATCCACAGAAAACACACAAAGACATACACACACCCTCACAGAGACACCCACAGAAAACACACACCCTCACAGAGACATCCACAGAAAACACAGACATACATACATACACACACACACTCACAGAGACATCCACAGAAAACAGACATACACACCCAACCTCACAGAGGCATCCAGATAAAATACACAAAGGCAAACATACACACACCCTCGCAGAGACACCCATAAAAAAAGCTCAAAGGCATATGTACACACCCTTACAGACATCCACAGAAAATGCGCAAAGACATACACACCCATCTTCACAGAGAGACCCACAGAAAAAAAATACATACACACTCATAGAGACACAAACCAAAGCACAAAGACATAAACACAGACACCCACAGAAACACTCACATGAGGAAACATTTATGCACCTTGCATCCCCTAAATCAGCAGTGTGTAACATGCATGATAAAAAAAAAATTGCACAAATTAAGAGAACACTTTTAAAAGAATCATATTTGTAAATGTGTAAACAAAAATAATTCTGTGAATTCAAAATTGTACATTAATGATCTGGGTAGATGGCTAGATGAAGAAAAGTACTTTTAAAAGGTTGACATATGTTTGTTTGTTTTTCTCCATTTTTCCCAACCAAGAGTACCACTTCAAATATAGTGTAAAAATGTTCCCATCTGTCAGCTGTACTTATGTATTTTGAAAATGCTGTACTCTATATGGTCTTGGTGGAACCATAAGCTGTGGTACTCATCATACCATTAGATCTGGTTAAATGCTGGATTTAGGCTTGTTGGTATGTATTTCAAAATTAAGTCAGCTGTAGTGTAAACTGAACAGTGTTAATTTAACCGGTCTCATTTCAAACACTGAACAAGCTTAGTCTGAGAGCAACATTTTATGCAGATGTAAAAATCTTAGATAAAATGCCTCCTTGCATCTGGAAAGTCCTTTCATAAAGGGGCAGTAAACTGGAATGTAATGAAAATATATATAGTAATAAAAAAAACAATTTCTGCCAAAAGGGCACCTACCATTTGTGTATTGAGGAGGAAACATTTCTACATGGCTTTAAATTTAGAATTTCTACAGCATTGTCAAATAATCATAAATACACTGCTACATATTGCTAAAAAACTGTTTTTATGGACCCCTGTCCCCACCATACAACTACTATCACACTGAAGTTACAACCTGAAATTGCACAAAGAAATAAAAAACATTAAGTAAGTCCTACCTCCTCTTCAAATGAAAGGTATCTGCTGTCTGACTCAGGCACACACTGTACAAACAAAGTGCCTAGTCTGTCTCACACTGTGCATAGTGGTTTAATGCACACTCAAAAATCCTCTCAAATACTAATACTTTACTCCTTGTAATAACATTTCCCATGATCAATTAGCACTCTGCTGTAGTACCCACTGGTGGCTGCCAAAATGAAAAAAAATAAAAATATTTTTTTTTTTTTTAAGTTCTTGCCTCATGGGGCCCCTCAGGCCCATTGGGCCCCTGACAGGAGTCACCCCTGTCACCCCCTGATGGCGGCCCTGACTGTGCTGACTTGCATGCTTTTTAAGCAATTCTGCAGTGATTTGTGTGTGTATTTAACCAACTATTAATAGTCTTTGGTCAAAATGAGTCTCCTCGTATTTTTATAGATTTCACTGTGATCGGCTGTGAAATCCACCTTGAAAGTCCTGTAAAAATTACTATTTGGTGTATTTGCTTTTTAAGTTTTGCTTGATGGATCCCAATGTGCAGGAAGTGATGTCCCCTTTAAAGCAGGAGAGGAGATGATCATACCAGACAGGCAGACAAGGGTTAATCAGAAAGGCTAAATCCAGTATAACAGGCCCGAGTTTAGTAAAGCAGTTCAATACAGGCAGCAATAAAAGGGTTAAGAAAAATATAATTTATACTTACTTGATACATTAATTTCTTTCATGGTGGTCAGAGTCCCTAACTCCTGGGAAATATACCCATGGCCACTAAGAGGAGGCAAATATCCCAAAGCTACAAGATCTCTTAAAATATCTTCCACCTTATTGAAAACTAGTGTGACATATAGCCAAGCTAAAAAAGAAGAAGGTAGGAAAATAAAACAAAAGCAACAAAAGGAGCATAGAACAAGGAGATGCATACTCAAATAATAAAATTAAAAAAATGTGTAGGGGCTTGTGGAATCTCACCACCATGAAATTATAATAAATTATATTTTGTTTCCTAGAAGTGGTGAGATTCCATAATCCATACTCCAGGGAATTAATACCCAAGTTTTGAAATTCACAAGGACCAGGGCAGAACCAGACTTATACAATTCCAAATACATTAGAAGATTATTTATTTATTTTAATTCAGAAAAAATATAGATACAAAGGGCTAGATTACAAGTGGAGCGATTACTAGCACTTTCGCTAGAGCGCTAACTGCACTAGCAGTAAACCTTTTGCGCAAGTTGGGTTTCTCTGGAATAGGGATTTGAAAAATAAGTACTACATTATTAACCCGTAAACCACCACACACCTAAATGCAAAGTAACCCACTAACATCGAAACCCCCTAACCTAATACCGCCTAAGTTACTAAAAAAACTAGCTACCTTTAAAAAACCTAAAACATACCTTTAATAAAAACACAAAAAAAACTAGCATTACTATAAAAAAAATACTAGTACTATAAAAAATTACATTACTTAAAAAAAACTACCATTACAAAAAATAAAAAACCCAACCATTACACCCACTAACATCGAAACCCCCTAACCTAATACCGCCTAAGTTACTAAAAAAACTAGCTACCTTTAAAAAAACTAAAACGTACCTTTAATAAAAACACAAAAAAACTAGCATTACTATAAAAAAAATACTAGTACTATAAAAAATTACATTACTTAAAAAAAAAACTACCATTACAAAAAATAAAAAACCCAACCATTACACAAAAACAAACAAACATTACAACAACAAAAAACCCTCACATTACAAAAATACTCAGTTTTATATAATAAACAAAGATCCCATATTGAAATATTCATTGCCAATGAATATATTAAGACCTCCTGAATTCCTAGGGGCTGATTTAACAATGCCTGGCAAACACGATATGCTGCAGCGTATCATGTCCGCCAGACATTGCTGAATGCGGACAGCATACGCTGTCGGCATTCAGCATTGCACAAGCAGTTCTAGTGAACTGCTTGTGCAATGCCGCCCCCTGCAGATTTGCGGCCAATCGACTGCTAGCAGGGGGTGTCAATCAGCCCGATCGTACACGATCAGAGGCGGCATATGAGTTAAGGAGCAGCGGTTTTACATAAATCAGAAAAGCACTTGAAGGGGGCATGGCCACCATCATCTCAGCTATAGTAGAGTGAGCAAATCTGAAGAACTCCCCTGTGTAGTACAGAGGGAGGACAGAAACCTTTAGAAGCAAGAGCACCTTTAGACTCAACAGGTTGCCAAAATGATCCGTACAAAGCTGAGGAGGAGGATTATATCAACCATCTTGCAAAAGATGCACATATTAATAGTAGGAAAGTGTTCAAAGGATTTAGCTTCTGAAGTGCAAATATTAACTAAAAAGAGGGTAAATAATAAGTATTCTCCATAATGAAAAATAAAATGCTTATAAACAGGTAAATAGTAAAAAAAAATTAAGATGGAGATAATGATTTAAACATTACGTTAAAGGCAGGATAAATAAAGTAACCTTATACCCAAATAACGGCTATATTACACGTGGAGCAATACTTTGCACTCCCGCTCGTGCATTAACTCCAATAGACTTCGGATTTTTACACGCGTTGGGTAGCGTTCATATATCAAGTTACAAGTAAAACGTTTTTGTTCGCGGGTTATCCTGATGCACGCAAAAAGCTATACTTTGAATATCACAAACAAGTTAATGTATTCCCCCATAGAAGTCAATAAAGTAAGAAAAGTAGGAAAAAACTAACACCCTTCATGCGCAAACCTGATTGCATTCTCTCATGAGTGCTAACTTGACATGAAAGATTGAAGAATTAATTCTTAAGAGATAAACTTCCTATTACGTCTTATGCACCCTAGAATGGTTAAACCAATAAACACATAACAACAGGTTTTGGGCTAAAAAACGGTCACAGTCATGTTTATTACAAAAAATATACCTCTTAAATTAGGCTATGTAAATATGCCAACTTAGGCAACTTAATAACAACAAAGAACTGTATAAAGTTCTTAACAAACTGGTGGCGGCAATGAACTAGCTAGTTTAACCCCCACTGACATATGGCGATGGTCCTATACGGTGTTTGCAGCGTGGCACTGATTGCGTGCACCCAATTGGCATAGAGAGAAAGCTGTAAGCTGGTAGAGCTATTTGGCCTACGATTCATAGGGGGGGAGTAACACCTGGGTCGGCACCTAGCGGGCCTTGCCTCCCCCATCCTAGGGCATCACTCTTCTCTCTCCATGTCTGCTCTCTGGGCCCTGACTGACCACCAGCTAGGGCATAAACAACCAGCCTAGTAAGGTGACCTCCTCAAACGAGTCGTAAAAACACGCCTGAAATAGGTGCAAGGCTATAATTAAAAACATGGGCTTAGAGGGCTAGTTCACATAAACCTACCCACACCAGGGTGAACCCTAACCATTACCACTACGAGCTGCCACCTCTTCTTCCAGGGATGGGCAGGCGGGGAAAGCTCCCTTGAAGTCTGGAACCAGGAACAAAGAGGGCCGGATCCACTGCAGCCAAGACCTATAAAGGTAAGCAGAAACACCCGCCCCCACACTTGCAACAATTGAACTGACCTAGTACCCTCCAGACTTCAACTCAGTTATCCCTTAATTTTGTTACAGGCCCACAAGAGGGCCCTCCACTTCCATAAGAGATAAACTTCCTTTTACGTCTTATGCACCCTAGAATGATTAAACCAATAAACACACAAAACAGGTTTTGGGCTAAAGACTGGTCACGGTCACGTTTATTACAAAAATAAACCTCTTAAATCAGGCTATGTAAATATGCCAACTTAGACAACTTAATAATAATAATAATAATAATAATAACAAAGAACTGTATAAAGTTCTTAACAAACTGGTGGCGGCAATGAACTAGCTAGTTTAACCCCTACTGACATACGACCAGGGTCCTATATGGTGTTTGGAATGTGTTGGGTTTCTCACAGCGCCTCCTCTATATCCTACTAGCTCCCCAGAAAAAGCAAGACACCTAGTTTGTCTTCAAATTTAAAACGGTATATGAAAAAATCTAGGGAGCACATCACAGTGGGCAGGGATATTCTTGAATGACACTTATACTGATTGAGGTGATTTCATACAAATTTAATAGTGCATACACAATAAAAATTAAACATAAATAAACTGTGTTAAAATTACTCAACACAAAGATACCTATATTCTCATACAATCATAAATACAAAAACATTCATGGATCCATGAGTTCAATAAAAAATATAAAAACATGAAATAGGTGCAATATTGATGGTTAAAAAATTTGTAGATAGTATAAAAATCTCAGTGTTATGAGATTACTGAATGAAACTGCTCCAATTATGCAATATAGGATAGCAGTCTAGGATAGCAATCCGAAAAGTCTGACAATAATGCACAATGAGAAAAGTCTGACAATAATGCAACAATGGGCAACATGATCGTTTAGGACCTATAGGAAATAGCTGATAGGCTATAGAATGTATATTTAAACAGTGTATAGTGTCTCCAGGTGTAATAAAAAATCCCTGATTCCAGGGTGTGATGATGCTCCAAGATCCTTAGGGGCAATCCAGCCCTGTGATGAGTTTATCCTGTGAGTAAAAGACGTGAAGGTGTCCAAAAAGGTGATAAAAATATAAGTGTACCTTTGTGGTGTAGAAGGATAAAAAATGCAACAAAAATGCAACAAAAATGGTGTCCTTATGGTGTGAAAAAATAACTGTGATGAAAAATGCAAAATACAAAATACAAAAAATGCAAAATACAAAAAATAAAAGATAAAAATAGAAAAAAAGAAGTTAAAAATGAGTTTAAGTGAGAGAAAAAATTGTTTAAAATAATTCCAATGTGAAAGTAAGTGCTTAAAATGAAGAAGTTTTCGTTCTGATATCCTAAATCCAAATGTTAAAACACTAAAGATTCCCAGTGTACCTGTGGAATACAAAAAACATATGGTGCAATAACGCTAAAATATTCCTAAACTAAATGAAATGAGGCTTACCATCAATAGCCAATATAATATATATATAATATAATCCTATATGGTGTTTGCAGTGCGGCACGGATTGCGGGCACCCAATTGGCAGAGAGAGAAAGCTGTAAGCTGGTAGAGCTATTTGGCCTACGATTCGTAAGGGGGAGTAACCCCAAGGTCGGCACCTAGTGGGCGTCATCTCTCCCATCCTAGGGCATCACCCTCCTCTCTCCCTGCCCACTCTCTGGGCCCTGACTGACCACCACAAGAGTCAGCCGCCTCTTGCCGTCACAACTGACAAGCTCACATAACACAATAACATTTTTATAAAATTCCAATTTTTTTTTAATATAAACTACAGAGAGAAGAGCTTTATGAATATCCCAGAGGAAAATGTTTAAACCCACATCTGTGAGATGGACGCCATCAGGGCGATAGAGAGCCTTATTGTCAGCCATTAGAGTATCGTGCCTTATGGCAAAACTGCCTAATGCCGTGACAGTTCTCCCCATCTCCCTGTTCAGCTTCTTCCTCACATTGTACGCTCCCCTTTGTGTAACAATGTACCTCCAACGCAGTCGTGCAACTATGTTGGACCACCCAATCTTTACATTCTTATACCATGCGCACACCCAACGTAGGTCCGAAGCCATTTTCCTACTCAGGTCCAAAACTGGAACAGACCCCATATCATTTCCCCCTTGGTGCAGTATGATAATGTGAGGTTGCCCCCACCTCCTATGAGCATCTTGAAGAAGGACTGGCAACTCATCCCACATTAAACCCCTGCGTCCAAGCCACTGGATGCTAGCTCTGGATGAGGGAAATCCCAACTGCTGCCCGTCTGGCAGACACAGAGCCCTGATGGACACCCAATGCACGAATGAGTGCCCCACTATCCAAACGCGCATCAGGGATGAATTTGTGCCTGAAATAACATTATAAAAGGCTGAGCCAAAACGCTAACCCTTTAAAGCATAGAATGTCAACAAACCCCCCATATGCCCAAACCATCGTTAGCCCTGTGACCCCCTTTTTAGAGCCATAACCCTACTGAAACATGTCCCCCAATGGTCAAATATACCTGGGGACTAGCAGTAACAAACCACTGTCAGCGGGCCGCACATGCTCCTATTTGATACCTCCATCCACGCCTACCCTGGATGAAGCCACCAATTCCCCTACTCTTAGAGCCCCCACCAGAGCAAACGAGAAATCCGCCCGAAAGAGCAAAGCCTTGTACCCCGATGAACACACTGACTGCAGTGTCCCCACAATTTCATACAATCTCAAAAGTGTGATGGGCTCCCTATGGTCCTTGTTTCATGGGGACAGTCGCCCCCAACCGAGTGGTCAGCTATCCCGAACATTTTGTTAAAGAACGATATAGCAGGCAACCTACCCTGAGCTGCTAATCTAGACACCCCTTGTCTACGCAAGCATGCTAACCAATCAAGCACCTGTACCTGTGTAGCCGATTGGACCTGGAACCCCTGTTGGCTGGCAAAGCTGACCAAAGCCCTCCAGTGGTTTTCATATGTTCTCCATGTCTTAAGTGCCAAAGAAGCCCTCACTAGGGAGATTACACTTTCCCAGCCCCCGCCATCTGCCAAAGAAAAGGGGGGAAAGTTAGGCCAGTTTGCTCAGCCCTTGGCACAACCTTCCTAAACTGCTCCCAGTTAAACCTAGACAACGCGTCCGCCACTACATTTTCAACCCAGGCACGTGCCGAGCTATAAAACTAATGTTCAACTGTAAGCAGAGCAACATTAGGTGCCTCAAATACGTGACCACCCTTGGGAAAGAGAGTTTCTTGATGGAAAGAGTCAGCGCTAGCCACGGACAAAACCACCTGCAGCAGGTGGTTAACCATGTCCTTAGGAAGCCTGCAAGCTGCTGCCTGGGTATATATTTCAATCCCCAGGAAAGTCAGACAGGTACAGGGGCCTTGCGTTTTTTCATTCGCCAAAGGCGCCCCAAATCTCCCCATCATATCTTGCATAATTACCATCAAGCGAGCACATTCGTCAGAATCAGCCTCCCCCACCAGCAGAAATTCATCCACGGCCCCACCCCCGGATGCCTTTTGTACTGCCCAGTGCAAAAAGAGCTGAAGCTTTTGAAAAGCGCGCACGATAGCGAACACCCAATGGGAAGACATTTGTCCACATAGAATTCCCTGTCCATCTTCATGCCCATAAGCTTGAACGCGGACGGGTGCAGGGGCAACAGCCTAAACGTGGACTCTATGTCCAGCTTTGCCAGCAGCGCCCCCTCTCCCTTGCCCCTGACGATCACCAACGCGTCATCAAAGGACTGGTAATGTACTGAGCTCATTACCGTGTCAATGGCGTCATTGCTTGACGGCCTTTCGGAAAGGTCAGATGGTGTATAAGTCTAAACTTGCCTGTGTCTTTCTTAGAAACCACGCCCAATGGGGATACCACCAGATCAGGCAGAGGCTGTTCCCAAAAGGGGCCAGCTACCCTGCCCAAAGCCACTTCTTTGCCCAATTTTTCCCATACTACCTCAGGATATTCATAGGCTGATTTAAGGTTACGGTGAACCGTGGAACCCACCATGTGCCCACCCACAGGAATTCTAAACCCCTCCACCAACCCCACCATGAGCAGCCGAGCTGTCTCAGAATCTGGGTAATTCACCAGCCATGGCCCCATGGCTGCTGAATTAAGGGGCATTGGGGCCCTTGTTGACAGGACCCCCTTTTAAGACTGGCTTCTCTGTGCCAGGCTCCCTCCTCCTACTGCATTCCACCCCGGGGTGTGGCCCACTACAGAATTTGCAGATGTGACGAAAGGAGCAGTTTTCCCCCCTGTCGCATTGCTTGTCCTGGAATTTCCAGCATTCCCTACCCCACCGGTGGGCCGCTTGCCTACCCTCTAGCCTCAATTTGGACCACAGTTGGAGATCCCAAAGTGGAGGAGTGTGTTTCCCACCATCGGAAGGCCATGTCGTACTCCCACCATGCGCCTTCCTTAAACCTCAAGTGGATATCAAATATGGTATCCTCATACTTGAAAAGATTATGAAGTTGCAACTGCCACTTGTCCACATAACAATTTGCCAGCACCTGAAAGCAGCACTGCTACTCTTCATATGTCCGGTCTCTGCACTTTCTTAGGGTCGGTGCCATCTGCTGCCCTTTCCCTGGCCCTACGCACCTCTGGTGAAAGCTCAAAGATGTTGACATAGCGTCCATCTTGGATTTTCTTCACCACTTTAGCTTTAAGGTGCCCGTATAAGGAGTGCACTAAACATGGGTAGGTGTCCACATGAGAGACTACTTTCCTTGACACCACCACAATCCCAACTCCCGTGCTAGCTACTCTAGAGTCCTGCACAAACGGAACCACCTCTGCACCCGCTGTGGAAGGAACCTTACCCTTAACCTGAGCCACAACCAGCTTTTAATCATTTTGAACATCTCCTTCTGGTCTTTACTCACTAAGCCAAAATCACCCTCACTCTCTGAGCCTGACTCACTAGTAGATATGCCCTGCTCTACGTATGGTGCTGTGTGCAGTAGGTACTCACCGCTGTGGGTCAATGGCGAAGAAGCTCCTGCTGGCGACGGTTGTGGTGTGAAAGCTGCCACAGCAGGCGGTGCAGTTGTTGCTGTATCCTGCCTGGATGTTGATGTTATTGTGCTGGCAGCTGGATCAACCGTGACACCCTGTGAAAATAAAAGAGATTGGGGAGAACTCTGTGAAGAAGAATGGACCCATGAGGGGTCCCCTGCCATCCTCCCCTGATCTCCAACCCCACACATACTCAGGCAACCACCATTGCCCTGCATATTACATCTTCATTCACACTTTGTTGGCCCTGTGCCGGCATAATCACATTCCAAAGTCCACCAACAGCAGTCCCCTGTGCCCCAACAGACACTGAATCAGCCATCCTATTAGTGAAAATGCATGCCCCCACAGATGCTTCTCTAACAGACATGCCCACTTGTTCCTGCGCATTTATTCCCATGCGTTTCCCCATACAAGTATTGCCCACATGCATCGCATCAATCCCACGTGAAGCTCTCCTCCCACTGGAGTCTTACACATGGCCTTCCTGCCCTCTCCCAACCCTCCCATCAGGAGCCCGGTCACCTGCGCAGAGTCTCCCTGACTTACTAGGGAGGACTCGCTGTAGTGACCAACTCCTGCTCCTTGCCCGGCATCTGTGTCTCCACCACGCTCCTCCCCACTGGATGAGTCATCCTGGAAGGAAGCGCGCATAAGCCGGAAGGGGCGGGGCTTAATGCCAATGGAGGCCTATGAAGACCGGAGGCCACAGTGCCCACACTCTCCCCACCTACAGCTCCCAATCTGCCAGAACTGGCCAGGCACGCCAGGGACAGGGTCCCCATGAATGCCTGGGCCAGCACAAGTATCGACTGGATGGCCTCCGGGGAAAAGGCCTGCAGCTACTGCCACAATGTTTCCCTGGCAGCAGCTGCAGCAGATGGAAGTCCTACATTAACCTGAGGGGCTTCAGTATTAGAGCAGGTCTGAGGGGCAATATGGACGCTGGGGGCATGCAAAGACCTGGTAGTGGGCACCAGGGCAACATGATCCCCAGCCACACGGCCAGTTAATACAGGAGAGGAGACCTTGGGGACCCCTAGATCACCTGTGGCATAGTGAGAGGTGAAGTCCATCAGAGGTGACTGGGGTCCAGGGCCTGCTGGCAGGTCCTAGAGGACCAATCCCCTCCTGACAGCACTCCTAGTGACAAGCAGCGGGGGCTACCCAGGGGCCTAGCTGAGGGAGTAGGGGCTACCACACCTTTAGTATCTGATGCTCTGCTTCCTCTTGCAGATCCCTGCATGCCCGGCACCTCCTGCACAACCTCACAATACTGCTTTGGTGGCACAGACTTTCTCCTAGAGCGCTGCATCACTGGATCACTGGATCACGAACACACAGGAAAGCTCCCTTGAAGTCTGGAACTAGGAACAAAGAGGGCCGGATCAACTGCAGTGCAGTCAAGACCTATAAAGGTAAGCAGAGACACCCACCCCCACACTTGCAACAATGTAACTGACCTAGTATCCTCCAGACTTCAACTCAGTTATCCCTTAATTTTGTTACAGGACCACTAGAGGGCCCTCTGCTTCCAATTTATTCTTAAATACAAATTTCTATATATACTGTATATATATGAAGTTTTTTGGTAAAATATATATCTATACCTATATATGTGTGTTTATAAATATATATATATATATATATATATATATAGGGCTTTTTTATTTTTATGGGTGAAAAAGAGCTGAATACATGAGTAGCTTCGGTTTTTTTAGACTTAGGTTTTATATTTTGGGCGGTAGGTTGGGTAGGGGGGTTTACTTTTAGGGGGGACTTTGTAATTATTTTAGGTAAAAGCTGTTTAACTTAGGGCAATGCCCTACGAAAGACCATTTTAAGGGTTTTGTTAGTTTATTGATAGGTTAGGAGGTTTTTATTTTGGGGTGGCTTTTTGTTTTATAGGGCTATTGGATTAGGTTTAATTTTTATTATTTTGGATAATATTTTTTATTATTTTTTGTAATCTTAGATTTTTTTATTTTTCTTAATCTTAGTGTTTATTTTAGTAATTTTATTTTTTTATTTTTTCATAGTGTTAGGTTTTTTTAATCTTGTAATTTAGGTTTTTTCATTGTTCGTTTATTTTATTTTCTTAAAATAGTTATGTTAGGTTTATTTATAGTTTTTTTATTTTTTTATTTTACAATTTTTATTGAGGTCAAAGTATTGGCGTACATAGAAAATATAATAACAGTGCATAACAGTGCATGATTATATACCAAGAAAAAAAGAAAAAGAAAAAAAGGACTTATGGAAAGAGACACCATAGAGATTACATATTGAGAAAACATATGCAATTAACAATATCCACCATATCAATAGAGCATGATGTGAATAACATGTCACAAACAATGTCTGTTATCTGTAAGCTATAACTTTAAATACAAATTTTGGCACACACATGACTCTGTAGTCTTGCTTAATTATGTGTCTTCAGAGCATCTGATAAGGTAGACTTTATGGATTACACATTGAAAAGGCATAAGCAATCAGTGACATTTGCTACATCAAGAAACATAATGCAAAATTTTGAGTATAAGTTTGTATACAGTAAATGATGTCTACCGTTTATGTAAAATAAAGCTCTGTAACTGAACATTTGCTAGAGAAGGAAGAGAAACACATGCCAATATTCATCTAAGCCTTTTATGGGAAACAGGAGGCCACTCTTGAACCTCATACTTTATAGGGTGATAACATGGGCCAAAGGCTATATGGAAGAGAAGAGACCACTTATGAATCTCAGTATTAAGACTTCTTTTATTTTCTTATTAGAGTTAAACAAGTCCCTCTCATGCTGAAATGAGCCACTCATAGGCTCCAATAACTTTTAATTCTGTTTAGATGGAATATAATAAATCAATCTTACTGAACTAGGGAAGAAATAAGTGATGCTGACCAATCATGCTAAATCTGGTGGATAAATAAAAATAAGGTCAACAATATGGTGAGATGTAAGGATTACTATAAGAAGAATGGAAGTGAAGGTTGCGGTATTTGCAAGATGAACCACTTATTATTTAGTCCTCCTAACCTAGAAGGCACATTATATGGGGGGGTTGGGGGGGGAGGTGTGCATTTAAATATGGTAGGTATGATAAAATAAACTTCACGTTAGTAATATAATTGGTGAAAGCAAATCGTAATAGAGATATATCCCCGTACAAAATAGGATCCTGTAGACATTTAATATGGACTACGGTGGATTGTAATACAAGTGTATGTACCAGAATAAGGTAGGGGAGACTACTTATAGCAGAGGGATTATAATGTGTTGCATATGAGAGCAAATTGTCAGAGCAAGGAGTGCCCAGAACTGACTAGCAATCCTGAGATATAAATATAAATAACGATGGGATACATTTAACAAATAATTGGGTGGATCATGGTGTTTTTTGGCTCTATAAAAAGTATGACACATAGCATGCATAGCAAGCAGCCTTAAGTGATAATAATACAACATTACAGGACCCACCTAAACATAAAAAACCACACCCACCCACTAGTTTGCCACTTAGCATGTAGTATATAAACATTGGTGACCCATTAACTATAACACAAGCATTCTGTTTATGGGGTGAATACAAGGATGTAGCTCCATGGTAGTTTGGTACATATTCATGTTTGTAGCTGCACTATCTGGTTAAGTGAGCCTCCAGTAACTGCTTTATGTAGCGTGGGGGGAGGTGATTGTTTGAACAAGGCAGGAAGAGACTTATTATGTCTCCGTGTAAGGTCTTATGAGCATATGAATAGCTAGGAGAGAAGTAGAGATAAATTAACTACATACTAGAGTGATGCTGCATTAAGGGTATTGCAAGTAAGTAGACCCTGGATAACGGCAATATTAATGCAGGACCAGCCTGCGCCAGAAGCATATCAGGGATTTTAAGTTAAAGTTATGTATCACAATATAGCTATGACCACGGCATCAGGCTATAGGTTTTGCGCACAATACCAATTGGACATAGAAATCACTCATCTCTGCAAAGAAAAGAGATGTCTCCATACTTTGTTAATGCATAGAGGGGGGTACAAGTACCAAGGAGTAAGCCTGACATCAAAAATATTAAACTAAGTGTCTATGAAAACACAGTTCGTGAGGGGGAAGTGATAGTGACAGAGCAACATCATTGTGGGAAAGGGCATAAAACAGGTGAAAACCATAAAGTAGTTATACTGCTGGACATAATAAGTACTAGGGGGCCACCTCGGCCGCTGGCAATGCCCCTACTGTAGATAAATAAACCACAGCAGTCAAAATATTAGGAATGACTATCTTGGGTCACCATAAAATGGAAGAATTATCCCACTAGAGGGTCACTTATTATGGAACAATGTTTACAGATCCGTGATGAGACTTGTATCCCCAGATAGGTCATGCTAGGTGTAAGTAACTCACATGGATATTTTTAAGCAGTCATGTAAGCAAACAGAACTGCAACATGAAAGGGTAAGACAGTGCAGAAAACATTTGTACATGTGCAATGGTGCCTATTACTAGAGGAAAAATAGCTCTTGCAAGGGAAAACATAGGCTAGACAGTGTTTATAGGAAACATTAGCACCATAACCACCTCTAGCATTAAAATGTCTCTCTCAGGCTTAGTATAACACATAAGTAAATCTTAATAATAAAGTGATGCCATAGACTCAAACATTAAATGCCCTCAAATAAATGCCCCTAATATGTAAACGTGTGAGTGGAGATAATGCGCCTGTGGTCCCATAACTTTTTATAAAAGAAAAATAAGAGTACTACTCTCTATGTAACATTCTGTTGAATAACACGTCTTTCAGTAAGATACTGAAGCTTGTCTTCCTGATGACGCTTATAGCAAGCTGATGTATAAGCAATCAAAGTTTGATAGATACTGTGTCTGGGACTTAAAGCATTCATAGGTTCAACATATACTCTTACAGGGGAAAGTCTCCAATACTAATGCCTACAGCCTTATAAACTAGTAATGCTTCAAAATAGTTGAAAATTTTAACTTAGAGTACTGCCAGGAATAAAGTTTTAATTTTCTATAGTACTGACTGTTAATGGTTCTATGGGTACATACAATTTTTAAATTAAATTACAAACAGGTTCTTAGCACCTATGGGCTAAATGTATTAGAGCAAACATGTTATAACTAGAAACTGTGCTTTAACCTTAGAGCATTACAGATGCCAATAGTCCACAATGAGCAGAGATCACAAGGTTGGGTATATTCTCCAGCCCACTGTGCTGAAAAGCTGATCTTTGATGCATAAGAGGTGCTGTAAAAACTCTCCCGGATAAAAGAGCAATTCTGGGCATATACAGTAAGAGCCATTTCTTGTCGCTACCTTACTAATCCGACCCTCACACGGCTGGTTCTAAGAGCCACTGCGGACCTCAGCACAAGATGCTTGATTTCTCACTGAGATACTACAATCTGCTGCATCGAATAGAATGCATGCTATGTTGACGATGTTTGTGATCCTTGAGCGGTTTACTATGTGAAGTTTATCCGCTGTGTCCACCCTGTTTCCACGAGTTGCTTCTGTCATCTGACTTGCTCCCAGGGTATTCCGCAGGCCATGACAAGCTGGTGATGAACACAGGGGGTTCAAGTCGCCCACGTTTTCTGGAGCAATTATGGGAGTGAGTGAATGGGCAGCCTTGCTATCACCCCTTTTGCAATCTGTTGGTGCGACATGGGAAGTAAATGTTCAAACACATCTCTGCAGCCATCCAAAAAGCTATGCATCGCCTCCACGATACGTTCTGCAGTCCCCATGAGTAGATAGTTATTAGGCTCCTAGCTAAAGGATAAGATAGCAGTTTCTGGTCGGTCTTACCTCCCACTGTATGTGTCATTTAGGCCGCAAGATGGCTGGTCAAAAACCTGTTGTCAGTATTGCACGTACCATAGTTGTGAGGAGCTTTCTGTGAAGGGTTACTCTCTGTAAGGGAAGATTGCGGGAACAGCTATGCTTTCTAGTCTTAGTAATATCTAGTGAAATGAGCCTGGATGATCGCTAGAGTTGGCTCCGCCCCCAGGTTTATTTATAGTTTAATCTTAGTTTTTTTTTTATTTTACAGGTAAGTTTTTATTTATTTTAAGATAGTTATATTGTAAATTTAATTTAAAGTATAGGGGATAGTTAGGTTTAGGGGTTAATAGTTTAATTTAGTGATTTGCGATGTGGGGCGCCGGTGGTTTTCATTTCCTCACAGACATCAATGGGGATTACGTTATAGCGATCACCATTTTGCGATCGCAGGGGTTAGTTTTTTTTCTAACACTTTTTCTCCAGTGATGGGGAAAACGTGTATGAGCACGTCAAGTCAGGCCTTTGGTTTTGTGCGGTATGGAGCACCATACCACACAACCAAAGAAGGTTTTTCTGTAACTTGTAATGGCAGCAGTACCTTGTAATGGCAGAGCTTGCTAGTGTGGATACACAGAGCGAAGACTGGAGACAACGAGAGTGGAACAGGTAAACTATACTTGTGGTGGCCAAGCATTAAGGAGGGTTTCATATGAAGCCGATCGAGTCAGGAAGTGATATTCTTTTATTTTACTGTGATGACCGAGAGATGTGGGGCTCATATTTGTAACTTCAGAATGCTTTTTAGAGCCATGACTGTGAGACATAGTAGCATATAGCAAGCTCTGGCACTGAGCACTGCAGAGGGGGATTTGTGTGTTGTTGCGCATTCTAATACCCCAAAATAAAAATAACCAACTTCCCCCCTTAATACCCTATACAAATACTAAACTACAAATAGCACTTTAAAGGGTCTTTTGTACGGCATGGCCCTAAAGTGATGAAGCTCTTTTTAATGAGCATAAATAGCCCTATCCACTTTAGGAACAGTTCCCCAAAGCTCTAAATTAAAGGAAGGCAAAGGAAACATCCTTTCAAATCTATGACCTTGATTAAAAGGAATACCATGCTTGGACCACTCTTTAGATATTATCTCAGAGATAGCATTAGGAACTGGAAATGCCTCTGGAGACTTAACAAATGGTTTAAAAATCAAATCCAGCTTTATTACAGACTTATTCTTAGAAACTTTAGAATCATCAACTCCTACATTATATAACACTTCTCTTAAAAGAGAACAAAAAAGTTCAAGTTGAAAAAGAAAAAAAGAGGAAAATTCAGTTTCTTGTTCAGAGACTGACTCTTGGTCATCTACATTTTTTTTAGCATCTGAGGACAAATCAGAAGAATCTGGACCTGAAATGCTCTGTTTGACAGACTTAGATTTACTTAAATCAGAAAAGCACTTGAAAGGGGCATGGCCACCATCATCTCAGCTATAGTAGAGTGAGCAAATCTGAAGAACTCCCCTGTGTAGTACAGAGGGAGGACAGAAACCTTTAGAAGCAAGAGCACCTTTAGACTCAACAGGTTGCCAAAATGATCCGTACAAAGCTGAGCAGGGGGATTATATCAACCATCTTGCAAAAGATGCACATATTAATAGTAGGGAAGTGTTCAAAGGATTTAGCTTCTGAGGTACAAATATTAACACAAGAGGAGAAAGAATAAGTATTCTCCATAATGAAAAATAAAATAAACAGGTAAATAGTAAAAAAAATAAGATGGAGATAATGATTTAAACATTACATTAAAGGCAGGATAAATAAAGAAACCTTATACCCAAATAACCACTATATTACGCGTTGAGCGATACTTTGCATTCCCACTTGTGCATTAACTCCACTAGACTTCAGCTTTTTACACGCGTTGGGTAGCGTACATATAACAAGTTGAAAGTAAAAAGGTTTTGTTTGCGGGTTATCCTGATGCGCCAAACTTTGAATATTGCAACCAAGTTAAAGGGACATAATACTCATATGCTAAATCACTTGAAAGTGATGCAGTATAAGTGTAAAAAGCTGACAGGAAAATATCACCTGAGCATCTCTATGTAAAAAAGGAAGATATTTCACCTCACAATTTCCTCAGCTCATCAGAGTAAGTTCTTTGTAAAAAGTTATACTTCCGTTACTGCCCAGCTGCAGGTAAAAAAAAAATATAAAATGAAGAAATGAACGGGGGGCGGAGCCAACTTAGGAGATGGATGGTCGCAAATCTCAGCAGCTCTGGCTATAGTACTTAAAAAAGTCAAGCTTGATAACCATCCAGACTCTAATTCCTGACCAACGTTACTTTACTAGGGGCTCAGGAGATTTAGAAGCCCAGGATTACAAGGAGGCGATGCTCTGAGGTTTGATCTGTGATTTTTAAACACTATTCTACCCGGAGACCCTGGGTGGGCCGTTTCTTCTTATTAGCCACGTGGAGACCAGCAAGAAAACTTTGATCTACTACGGGCTCTCTCCCAGCTCCACTAACGAGCACCGGTATATGTGTCAATTATGCTGCCTGTAAATTATATTCTCAGGGAGCTTTGCAACCGCATGGATAGGTGCCAGGCTGCCCTCTCATATGAGCTGAAAATGGCGCTTCAGCCTAACAGAATAGATTCTATAGCACCTGACTCTTACACTACAGCGCACACTGGGGACGAGATTCTAAAACCCCAATTTCCACCACCCGGATTACAAGTTGAAGTGGAGATTCAAGCAACGGCTCCTGTAGAGTCAACTACCCGGATTTGTGAGAAGGCTGTGAGGGGTACACAGTGTTCGTGCCTTCCTACCTACTGGATCATTTACCGTGCGATTATGGAGAGACGTTCTGCCTGGGGAACAGCTACCTTGTTGGCGATGAATAGGGCAGTCAATATGTACCCCAGGATGGGGTTAGCAACATCCTGCTGGAGCCAATGTTTGCTGGCCTTCTGTGACTCTGTGGGAGTAATTGCCTCCCCTGGACCATCGGGTATAGGATGAATAATGCGGAGCATGTCGTTCCCGGTCATACACATAGCAATACCGGAGAGCTAGTACTGTTTGCTTTATTTATATTTAAATACTACAGAGTTGTTGACTTTTACTCGGCAGCTAGATACTACACCAACTATCATAGACTTACTGTTTGTTTTATGTTTCATGTTTTGAGGCTATTCATGTTCCCTAGGTTACCTCTCCACCCATTGAGCTGCGATCTGGCTAACATAATAGGCTATATTATATGAGACCAGGGGGCACTAAATTAACGGGATGGTTAATTTAATTGACCTTGAATTCAAGCTTATTATTCCAAAGTATATGAGAGTAAGGAAACTTTATTGCCAGACATTCCCCCGATATCTGTAAACATGGTGTTAAGGGGCCTTTTTGTGTTCAGGTTTACATTCAGGTATAAGTATATTGCAGAAATTTTAGGTTGGAAATGTTTAATCACTTAACTACCTAAAGTCTGGCTGAAAAGATTGCATAATCAGCCCTCCATGCCCCAACGGCACAGTCTTTTCACTAGCTAAGCTGATTGTGCAGTTTAACTTACTAGTATGAATAGTTCTAATTTTTTAAGCCTCCTATATTTCTGTTGGCTGAGCCAATTGCTCATTATGCAGTAACTTATATGCTAACTCACAACGCTATATATATGTTTTCCATTACCAGGTTAAAAGTTTATGGTTACTGAAAAGTTATACCCTATATTTGTTCGAATAATATACATCCCCTATTATAGATGTTTACATGTTAGTAGTTTCTGTATATAGTATGTTAGCACACAGTGGAACCTGCCTCCACTATCTGACATACTCAGTTACTAGGCTCACTTTATTCTACAATATTTTGAGCAGGTATAAAAGTCTTCCCAGTTTTTTATTACTTACTTACCCTTGGCTGAAAATAATGCTTGCTTGAAAGTTTAGTAGCAGGCGTAGCTATTTCATACATGAGTATTACCAAAGTTCCTAATTTGTGCACAGTTAGTTAGGATTGGTGAGAGATAATCATTTTGCTACAACAGTCATTTTGAACCATATTGCAATTATTATATACCATATGATTGAATACTTCTGTCTCATGTTTAAAGTTGCAGATTATTGTTTTCATATTGTTTATTGTTTAAGGTAACCCTGATATCTGCTATATCTCTCTCCCCACGAGGTTTGTATCTGTTATATTTGTACCATGTGTTTTAATTGTTTGATGTGTGATCACTGGGATATCAATTGAACCTATACAAAATAACATCCTAACAGATTACCAGAAATATGTCCAGGAGAGAATATAGGCTTGACACTCTGCCTACGCTCAGGTTGCAGATTTTCCCTCAGTAGGTTTATATTTATGTCTTAACTCAGCAAGATTATTATATTTAGCTAACTATGGGCACTATATTGCAGGCACATTTCTTTGGATACTAGAGGGAGGATGATATTTATACTGATGTGTAGCCTGTATATACTTAAACCCATATGACGCAATCTAGTGTCATTATAATATACCTATAGGTTGTATTTGTATTATGTACAGAGGGTGGCGGGCTGTCTACGGCTGAGATGGCCTACCCATGTTCACTTGAAAACTTTAACCCTATAGGTCTGATATTCTTTTCAATATCTAAAGTAGCTGCACATAGTCCTATGTTTTTGAAACATATATCAATCCTCTCTCCTACACTGAGCGTGATATTTCTTGATTTTGAATTATCCTGGGAGGTCTGGGTGCTTGACTTATTATACTATCCGTACCCCCCCATTATATTGCTTACTGGTGAAGCTTAGGGACACAGATCCCATACGCAATTCCCTATATTATGTTTCAATGTACTTACCCAAAGAAGAAATTGATATACCCCTTCCCACTATTTTAAATGAGGTACTTTATGTATAGGTTCTTTCTTTTGAATTAAGTAAACAATGTTCTAGAAATATTATGATATTTTATAGGTTGTTTGGAATTGGCTTTTGATGTTTTCTATTCTTCTGACTGTACTAAATATGTGTCAGACTCTTTTTTTTACTTATTTTGGTTATCGATAACTGTTTTGTAGCTGCTACAATACCTGTAAATGAAAACTAGATGTAAAAGACCATATGTTACATGTAACTTGTTTACAAATACCTCAATAAAAAAAAATAAAAAAAAAAAATGAAGAAATGAACAGCAGCCAATCAGCATCAACATTGCTGAAGTCATTAACTCTTTTACTGTAATCTCAAGAGATTTCACTTAACTCTCATGAGATTTCATAGTAAGCATCCCTAAACTGAAAAGGGAATGAACATGAAAGTGCACAAGGCTCAATCCCTTAGCTGTCCCAGGACAGACATACTGATTTGCGGCTTAGAAGTCCTTTACAATGGGATGTGGCTACAGAGGAACTTTTGAGGTAAATTATCTTTCTTTTTTACATAGAGATGTTCAGGTGATATTTTCTAGTCAGCTTTTTACAGCTATGCTGCACCACTTTCAAGTGTTTCAACATTTGGTAATCATGGCCCTTTAACATATTCCCTCATAGAAGTTAATAAAGTAAGAAAAGTGGGAAAAAACTAACACTCTTATTCATGTGCAAACCTGATTGCATTCTCTCATGTGTGCACCTGACATGAAATATTAATATTTCACATTCCAATGTTCTTTAGATTGAAGAATTAATTCTATTTATTCTTAAATACAAATTTATATATATACTGTATATATCTGAAGTTTTTTTGGTAAAATATATATCTATACTTATATTTGTGTGTGTAAATATATATATATATATATATATATATATATATGTGTTTGGATTTGAAAGCTTGCATTGTGTGGCTGTTTTAGGGTCTCAGGTATTGGAAAGGACCTTGATGTGGTACCTGAGCTTGTCCCATTTGGCCAGATGCGGTGACTAACCTTTCCATTTTTGCTTTTAAATCTTAGCTGAGAGCTTGTAAGGGAGTGCTGGGTTTTCTCTGTGTGTTGTATTAATTTGTTTTGTAATTTTCCCTATGGTTCTTGCACCCAGACCTGTCTGGGGTTAAATGCGTGCGGTTCTGAAGACAGCACAGCTTCCTGTGAGTGCCAGTGGCACCCAGGGCTGAGCATGTTGCAGGGTCATGGATGTGTACCCGGTCCGGTATGAGAGTGCAGTTCCCTTCCGTGTTTTGTATATGTCTAGGGTGGTTACATATTCCTGTGCACCCTTCCCTTGTTTTCAGTTTGTTTGGATTTGAAAGCTTGCATTGTGTGGCTGTTTTAGGGTCTCAGGTATTGGAAAGGACCTTGACGTGGTACCTGAGCTTGTCCCATTTGGCAAGATGCGGTGACTAACCTTTCCATTTTTGCTTTTAAATCTTAGCTGAGATCTTGTAAGTGAGTGTTGGGTTTTCTCTGTGTGTTGTATTAATTTGTTTTGTAATTTTCCCTATGGTTCTTGCACCCAGACCTGTCTGGGGTTAACTGCGTGTGGCTCTGGGGACAGCACAGCTTCCTGTGAGTGCCAGTGGCACCCAGGGCTGAGCATGTTGCAGGGTCATGGGATGTGTACCCGGTCTGGTATGAGAGTGCAGTTCCCTTCCGTGTTTTGTATATGTCTAGGGTGGTTACATATTCCTGTGCACCCTTCCCTTGTTTTCAGTTTGTTTGGATTTGAAAGCTTGCATTGTGTGGCTGTTTTAGGGTCTCAGGTATTGGAAAGGACCTTGACGTGGTACCTGAGCTTGTCCCATTTGGCCAGATGCGGTGACTAACCTTTCCGTTTTTGCTTTTAAATCTTAGCTGAGAGCTTGTAAGGGAGTGCTGGGTTTTCTCTGTGTGTTGTATTAATTTGTTTTGTAATTTTCCCTATGGTTCTTGCACCCAGACCTGTCTGGGGTTAACTGTGTGTGGCTCTGGGGACAGCACAGCTTCCTGTGAGTGCCAGTGGCACCCAGGGCTGAGCATGTTGCAGGGTCATGGGATGTGTACCCGGTCCGGTATGAGAGTGCAGTTCCCTTCCGTGTTTTGTATATGTCTAGGGTGGTTACATATTGCTGTGCACCCTTCCCTTGTTTTCAGTTTGTTTGGATTTGAAAACTTGCATTGTGTGGCTGTTTTAGGGTCTCAGGTATTGGAAAGGACCTTGACGTGGTACCTGAGCTTGTCCCATTTGGCCAGATGCGGTGACTAACCTTTCCATTTTTGCTTTTAAATCTTAGCTGAGAGCTTGTAAGGGAGTGCTGGGTTTTCTCTGTGTGTTGTATTAATTTGTTTTGTAATTTTCCCTATGGTTCTTGCACCCAGACCTGTCTGGGGTTAACTGCGTGTGGCTCTGGGGACAGCACAGCTTCCTGTGAGTGCCAATGGCACCCAGGGCTGAGCATGTTGCAGGCTCATGGGATGTGTACCCGGTCCGGTATGAGAGTGCAGTTCCCTTCCGTGTTTTGTATATTTCTAGGGTGGTTACATATTCCTGTGCACCCTTCCCTTGTTTTCAGTTTGTTTGGATTTGAAAGCTTGCATTGTGTGGGTATGAGAGTGCAGTTCCCTTCCGTGTTTTGTATATATATATATATATATATATATATATATATATATATATAGTATATATATATATATATATATATATATGTGAGTGTGTGTGTATATATATCCCAGGACATACTTGAAAACAAGAGAAATCTCAATGGTAAAATATTTTGTAAATAAATTATATATATATATATATATATATATATATAGCTTTTTATTTTTATGGGCGAATAATAGCTGAATGCCCTTTTAAGGGCAATGCCCGTACAAATGCCCCTTTAGGGGCAATGGGTAGCTTAGGTTTTTTTTATACTTAGGTTTTATATTTTGGAGGGTAGGTTGGGTAGGGGGGTTTACTTTTAGTGGGGACTTTGCAATTATTTTAGGTAAAAGAGCTGTTTAACTTAGGGCAATGCCCTTCAAAAGGCCCTTTTAAAGGCTATTGGTAGTTTATTGATAGGTTAGGAGGTTTTTATTTTGGGGTGGCTTTTGTTTTATAGGGCTATTAGATTAGGTTTCATTTTTATTATTTTTGATAATTTCATTTATTATTTTTTGTAATCTTAGATTTTTTTATTTTTCTTAATGTTAGGGTTTTTTTTTTTTAGTAATGTTAGATTTGTTTTTTTCATAGTGTTAGGTTTTTTTAATCTTGTAATTTAGTTTTTTTTATTGTTCCTTTATTTTATTTTCTTAAAATAGTTATGTTAGGTTTATTTATAGTTTAACCTTAGGTTTTTTTTTATTTCACAGGTAAGTTTTTTATTTATTTTAAGATAGTTATATTGTAAATTTAATTTAAAGTATAGGGGATAGTTAGGTTTAGGGGTTAATAGTTTAATTTAGTGATTTGCGATGTGGGGCACCGGTGGTTTTATTTTCCCCACAAACATCAATGGGGATTACGTTATAGCGATCACCATTCCGCGATCGCAGGGGTTAGTTTTTTTCTAACACTTTCTCTCCATTGATGTCTATGGGGGAAAATGTGCAAGAGCACATCAAATCAGGCCATGGGTTTTGTGCAGTATGAAGCTTAACCCACCATACCATACAACAAAAGAAGGTTTTTCAGTAACTTGTAATGACAGCAGTGACTTGTAATGGCAGCGCTATGGAAAGTGCAATACCGCAAATTTTTGGGGGTTATTTACGCAACAGGTTTAGTGCGTAACTTGTAATCTTGGTGATCGTTAATACTTGGTGTGTGTTAATATACTAGAGAGTATGTAGGGCATAGATATGATATAAAATTCAAGATGATATAATATGATATAGCATTGGAGAGCTAACTACATCTATTGGGTGGGATTCTATCATGGTTAGTAAACCCTTATTCTACAAAGAGGTTAACATCATACCTATGATTGATACCCATAGGTATCCTTGTAGCTAATGTAAAAATCCAAAATACCTCTATTTTTAATAGATGTTTAAGTCTGTCCCCTCCTAATGGGTCTTTCTCTATGTGTTCTATACCTACAAAATAAAAGTTGCTAGTGCCTGCTCTGTGTGTGTGAAAATGTTTGGCTATTTGGTGTTCTAGGAATTTCTTCATCTATGGAGATGAGATGTTCTCTAATTCTGTCTTTGAGAGGACTTGTGGTAATGCCTACATACTGTAGGTCGCACTGTTTGCAGGTGACTAAATAGATAACAAACCTAGATAAGCAGTCTATTATACTTTTTATGTGAAATTCTGTTTTAGTTTGTGTGGAAACTAATGAATTACTTTTATTTGTGAAAGCACAACTCTTACAGGGAATATGTCCACATTTGAATAACCCTTTAGCTGGAGTGAGCCAATTGCCTGGGACTGATTCTTTTTTGTTGAATTTCTTTTGTACTATGTCTCCTATGTTGGTTGTTTTCAAGCAACATATTTCAGTCTGTTATCCAATTTAAATTGTAATGTTGGATCTCCATCAAGGACAGGTAGGTATTTGCTGATGGTGTTGCAAATGGTATTAAATTGTGTACTATATTTAGTTGTGAAGTATATATTATCTATATAAGATGAGTTATTGCTGTTATTGTTTTTATATTTGTTCTTGTGTTTATTTTGTTTGTAGACTTTGTCTATCCTTTCTGGCTACTTGTAGATTGATTCTTTAAAATTCTTATTTATTGTATCCCCTGGCTATCATTTTTTTGAAGAGTATATTGGCTTCCTGTCTGTACTTTTTTTTAATCAGGAGCAGTTTCTGCGTATGCGGAGGAACTGGCCTTTAGGTATGCCCTTTCTCATGTATGGTACGTGACAGGAATCCGCTCTCAGTATGGTGTTCCTAGATAGTGGTTTTCTATAATTGGAGGTAACTATGTTGTTGTATTCATCATGTTCCAGAAATAAATCAAAATACTCAATGCTATTCATGACATATTGAGATTTTTATGTTTGAGATGGTTAATAAACTGTGGGATAGGTGTAATACCATCATCTTTGTAGTTGAGAATGAGATAATCAATAAACCTACCATATGTTATAATGTTGTGCCTGAGGGGACAATCCTCCCCAAAGATTTGGCTAGTTTCAAAATATATCATATAAAATTTGCCCCCATAGCCATTCCACAGCTTTGGAGATAATATGTCCCCTCAAACACAAAACAATTATGGTTTAATAGGTATTTGGTTATTTCAATTAAAATTTTGATAAATCTCCCTGGGAAATCAGTATAACGTTTTATCATATACTCTAATGCTATTAAGTCCTCAGTATGGGGAACACTTGAGTATAGGGAAGACACATCTATTGTTAGCCATTTATAGTCAATCTCCCATTGGCCACTATGGGTCTGCCTGGTTTTGTTTAGAGTCTTATGTATCTTAGGAACTATGCAGAAGGTTGGGATTGTGGGATAGTCAATTAGACAGTGTTGTACAAATTGTTGTTTTATAAGTCCTTCTTCACAGGAAGAATCCAAAAGTATATGTAACTCCCTTTTCAGTTTTTCTGTGGGATTAAAAGTAAGTCTCTGATATATGTTGAGAAAAGGCCTCTGATCTATAGTCTGATTTGTTGAGAACTACTATACTTGTCTGCTGGAATGATAACTTTGTTTGGATTGACTTTGAGGATTTGTAAATATTTTCTTTCTCCTGTTGTCAAATTGTCTTATAAGTTATTTATGTATCATTGATTGTGTGATGTAGTTAAGTTATTTCCTGTACTACTAAATTTGAAAAATGTCTATATATTCACTTCTACTCTGTACTTTGAAGAAATGGGATTTACCCTTAAGAGTTGTGTCAATAAGTGGTATGGTATTATTAACGCTTCCCTCTCTTAAAGTGAGTGCTTGGAGTGAAATTAAATCATTAAGATCACATAGATCTATGAATTTGATATCCATATCTGAAAGTATGTTGTCAGATAATGGGACTAGCTCAGTGAGTGCCAGTGGGGGTGTGGACTCTGAGTGCAAAGTATTGTCTACTGTTCCTTTATTGAGTTCACCTTCTTGGGTGGTGTATATGTCATTTTGTGCATGTGACGTAAAGTGTTTGTTCAAAGTGATTTTTCTAACCAGTGCATTAACATCTAATATGGTAGAAAATAAGTCAAAACTAGTGGATGGTGCAAATGATAAACCATTCAAAAGTGTCAGGTCATTGTGAGTGAGAGGTGTATTTGATAAGTTAATTACTGTTTCTTTGGTGCTTTCTTTATCCTGCTCAGATAGCAGGGTGGTAATCCTTTAATGGAGTGCTACTCGTGATGGGAGTATTGACTAGGGGGGCTAATCTAGTTCTCCCTTGTGATGGGCCTGTGTGCAAATATGTCTTCTTAAATACAGGTATTAGGTGTGTTGTCAGTTTCTATACTGGAAAAAATTACTCTCTTGGAATTGGGTGTGTTATGTGATTGGTATTTCCTTTTCTTACCCTTGGTTTGGTGGTTGGATTTCTGATGTATATTAGGCTTATTAGTATACTATGTCTATTGCATAGTCATTACTGTCCTTTATTTGCTCACTTTTCTACTTGAGAGTACTGTATCTAAATTTTGCATGGTCTCATCTAATTTCTTTTGTAATCTTTATATTTCTGTGTCTGTTCAAAGCTCTTCAAAGTGGTGACTACTCCATCTATTTCTGTTAGCAGTGTGCCCCTTTCTTGTTTTTTTGTGTTTTAATAGCTGTTGTATGTGAATAATGAAAAAAAAGGTTAAGTTATTGTTCCATTCTTTCATGAAGTGTGGTATATTGATATATAATATATCCATAAGTGAGTACCTGCTCATAGCCTATATGCTAAGAAGGTGCCAACAACAAACCCCACACTTACCCGATAGGCACCCATATTACTGGACTTACAATAAGAAGAAAAAAACTGCTTCCAGTAGATAGCCAAACCAGTGCTGTACACATAACAGCAGATAATCTCTATATATATGGAGTATAACATTGAACAAACAGGATGAGTCTAGGGACAGATCCCTGGGACACCTGTGGCAGGCCTTCAAATAACTCCCATAGGGTGTTCTTGTGCCACTACCCATACTGCAATGACATCCCTCTCTCTAGACTGTAGCACTTCGAGGAGAGAAAAAATGACAGCCCAGCACAACAGACCACTGCACGCCAACCTAGGTCACCACAAGGACCCAACGATATCCAAACAATTTCCAAAGCAGGAAGGCAGCAATGAGTGGTATTTGATTATTTATTGAGCACACAAAACAGCAACATTTCGGGAGTAACTGGGCCTCAAATCAGTCTGAGACCCCTTCTCATAAACACCAGGAGAACCTTCCTTCTTCACCTTCCTCTTGCAAAGACAAAGACAAGACTAGTTTCCAGTAAGGTGGGAGGAGTTTCAGGTCTTTTTTTCCCTCCTAGTGACCAGGAGTATAATTTCCAGGAGTAATGGATTGTGGACTTTCCACCACTTATATGACAGAAATACAAGTCCACTATAACAGGCCAAGGTCAGTAGTGAGAAGGCAGTTCAGTCCTGCAAACCAAGGGTTAAGTAGGGAGCTAGGATACATGTTCTTAACACAAGAATGTCAAAGCAAAGACTGAAAAGTAATGCTGAACTGTGGAGTTGTTCTTAATGCTAACTCTGTGATAATCAGTGCACCTGTGTGCATGTCTGTTTAAATCTTTCATGTATGTATGTTTGTATATTATACTGTATTTTGGTGCTGTTCTTTCTGTGTGTTTTCTGCATCCCACCCCATATACTTCTCCTCACATTAATCTGCATGCATAGAAAACTGATTTTGCAGGAGGTGTGGCTGGTTCAGTCAATCCTTGCACAGCACAGGAAACCAAGTAAACAGATATTATGATTAAATTCTGTCGGGACCAGGTGAGTGTCCATGACAGTTTCTTATAGTTTTTCAGTTGTTTAATAAGATACGTCTGTTATATTTCAAAAGGTGGTAGTTTATATACTGTAGATTAGAGTGGGTTAAAAAAGAAAAGGAACTATTACCCAAACTGCATAGAATGGTTATGTTGATCAAATTAATAAGCACTAGAATAAGGGTCAAAAAGTGGTTGCTGTTAAAATTATGCACAATTGCATAAGTAATTCAACATAAAAATGCATTGCCCATTTATTTCTAGTGCAATTCACTGAAATCCTTACAAACACAGTAGAATATAAATCTTAAAAGACCAGTAAATATAGTAGCTTTGCATAATAAACACATGCATGATAACAAGGCAATGCAATAACCCTTAGTCTGAACTTTAAATGAGTAGTAGATTTGTTTCTGACAAATTTTAAAGTTATATCTATTTCCACTCCTCTGGTATCATGTAACAGCCATCAACCAATCACAAATGTATATGCATATTTACTGTGAATTCTTGCACATTTTTAGTAGGAGCTGGCGACTCAAAAAGCATAACTATAAAAAGACTGTGCACGTTTTGTTAATGGAAGTAAATTGGAAAGGTGTTTAAAATGGCATGCTGTAACTGAATCATGAAAGTTTTTTTTTTTTTTTTTAAATTATATTTTTTATTGAAGTTTCGACAAACAATGAGATATATAATACAATAACAATTGTCCATGCATCAGTTTGGCAACTAAGTATAACATACAGTGATATGACATAAGGGTTATCCATGTAGTTAGTGAGGGAGTATCTGTTCCAGACGGTAAATTAAGTCAAGAGTTTTAGGACTTGCAAAAAATAATCATAACAGTATGAATATTAAAAGGTTGGCCGGAACCAATATAACCCATACTATGTCTGAAAATGTGTCAGCTTTAAGTTTGGACAGGTTATGATGAGACTTCATTTTATATTTTAGTGATAGGGATCTAATCTCTGCCCCTATAGAATGAATAAAGTGAAAATTCCTATCTTGATGTGGGGAGTTAGAATTGAGAATGACCACGAGAAGGTCAGGGTGAACATGAAAGAAGAGAGGTTAAAGTGGGCAAGAGCCACTTGAATTGTGGGAGGGGAGGGGAGGGGGAGGAAAAAGCGGGGAGGGCGGAGCCTACTGTGATGGGATAACAGGATAAACATATTTATGGGACTATGTAAGTTGTTAATGTACAAAAGGTAATGACCAGAATGTCCAAAATGGGGACCTGCGGGGAGCTTTTTGTAAGTTATTTGAGTCTAAGAGGTTGAGATAGAAGTAACAATGGTGGCTGAGGTGTGGGGGTGGGGTCAAAACTTTCTGTTTGAACCTTAGTGGGGGGTATGTAGTAAGAGAGGTAATTGACATAGAGTTTAGGCATTTGCAAAGTATTTCTTATCTAAAGGCAATACTACAGAAGTAAACAGGCAGTTTGTCATTATTTATAGTGGTCAGGACAAGCTCTCTCAGTGTACTGAGATATCATATCCAAAAAGTCCTCCAACTACCTGTAAGATGTAAATAGCTATATGTAACAATTACCATTCTGCCTGTAGTTTACAGAGGAAGCCTCCATAACATATGCAGGAACCTTAACAGCCATCTAAATTTCATACAAAGAGTAATAAAGGGATGAAACCGCATGGCTGCAGACTTAATTAACTCTAGATAAACAGCAGGTACATTTTATGCGTGAGATTTCTACAAACATGTCTAACATTCTCCCACAGTACCCCAGCAGAAAAAAAAAAAAAAAAAAGCAATAAAGGAAACAAAATACTACAATGTCCAAGAGTGAAAAAACTAGGATCGCAGAACTATTTAGCACTTGGGAATACCGCAGATGGGCACTAGGTATAGTGAAAGCTTCAATCACCCAATGCCCATCTTATGGCGTAGCCTTGCTTGAGGATCAGGAAGGGCGCTGCTAGCCTGTGTGATACCCTCTGCGTTGTGTCTCCGGACCAGTAAGTGCTCTAGATCGTGAGCCAGGGGAAAGTCCAAGCACATGATTTCCCTGATATGTCTTCTGTGAGTCAGGCCGGGCAATAGCGACACTGGATACAGTTGAGAGAGGCAGTGTGACACATTCACCATCCAGTCTGACCACTTATACAAGCGGTAAAGTCTATTTGTAGTGAGAGTCTTGATAGTTACTGGAGGGGTGAACAGGCAGGTGTCGCTGGTCATGTGTAGTAAGTTCAGCTGAGCAGTTCCGGGTGAGCTATGTGCTCCGGTGTCTATAAACTTAGGACTGTCCATCTGAGGGAGAGAGCCCGAGCTGTCCATCTGAGGGAGTGAGCCCTCGTAACGTAGCTGTGGTCTCTGGGCTAGTGGTGGGTAGTTAGTTACTGCAGGCGATATGCAGCTAGGTGCTAGTAGAATCTCAGCTTCCTCCACTAAGATCTTGAACAGCCTCTTGATGTCGAGATAGGTGTTGATAGCTGAGGGTTCATCACAGGTCCCCACGTTGATACCGTGTGCATTGTCGCTCCCTTGATAGTCAGCAGCTGCCATGTCAGATAGTATCATGTACTGTCAAACTTGTCCTGCGTGAGCCTTCTCATGTAGTTAAAATGGCTGCCAGCATGTGGTCTAATAGATCTCACACCAGGATTACTTCAAACAGCTTTGTCCTGGATTACCCTAAAGTCTTCAGATTTCGTCTATACAAACTAAGGGTTGTTAGGTATTCAGTGATAGACACTTCCATAGAGCAGAACGGTCTTGTATATTGGTTTTAGTAATAGATTGCCGGAGCTGTGTTAGTATGCGACCGTTCAGACTCAGTGCCGGCTCCGCCCCCCTGAAAGTTTTATTTTGACTTGTGTCCCTTAAAGCACCCAATTGCACATAACCATACCATGTAGACAAGCACTAGTATACATTCATCAAATACTGGGATTAAATACAGTTACACACATTTTTTTTGAAGAACTTAATTCACAATAATTTATCACATCAGATTCAGAATTAAATCCCTTAGGGACTTGGGTATCCAAATGTAATACCTAATATACTTCCTGTTTTGCAAAAAAGCTTAATTTTATCACCACCTCTAATAAGTATCTGTATTTTCTCTATTGTGGACCAGTTGAAAGTGATTATTGTATTTTATATATCCCAAGTGTTCATGTATCTGAGTATGTATATCCCTAGAAGTCATACCCACATACTGTTTCTTATGCGCAAAACACTCCATCAAATATACAACATAGGTAGATGAACAGCTAGTATTACCTCTAGTGAGGAAATGCTTTCCATTATTGTAAGAGGCAAAATCTTCACCACTCATTTGATAAAAAATGCAAAGCCTGTGACTATTTCCACACTTGCAAGTTCCATTAAAAGCTAACCATGAATGTGTGTCCCTATTGGAGGAAAGCATACTTGGTGATACCATGTTTCCAATAGTTATATTTTTAGAGAAAATAAAGCGACATCCTCTGTCAACCACTTTTTTTAAACTTTCATCCCTATTTAATAATAGGAGATATTTCTTCACAATGTCACAAACATAAACAGAGGACCTCTCCTTTTGGTTTAACTTCCAAAAGCTCTTTCTTCTACATAGATCTAAATTCCATTAAGCCCCTTTCTACTATTCTTGTAGAATAATCTCTATCTCTTAGGGCCTGATGATCTGATCAAAAGTGCTGCAATGTTGTAATATTCAAAAGGGATACGACACAATGTTGAGAAAGCCAACCTCCATCCCCACAACACAAACTATCTAAATAAACTCTTAACCTCTAAATTGCTATCCCCCCAGAATGCAAACTATATAAACTATTAACTCATAAACTGCCACCCCCTCACAACACAAGGTAATAAACTAACATCTAACCCCCCTAACCTAACACCCCCTAACTTAACCCCAATTAAAATACCCATAAACTAAATAAAAACTATACTAACTACTTTAAAATAAATTAAAACGTACCTGTAAAATTAAATTAAAACCTAAGCTTTCCCTAAAAAATAACTAACATTACTTTTAAAAAAAACTTAAATTATCTAAAATAAAAATCCTACATTACAAAAAATTAAAACCTAACATTTACCAAAAATAAAAATGTACAAAAAAACCCCTACCATTACAAAAAATAACAAAATTTACCCTTATAAAAAAACTAGCATGTAAGAATGTGCTCCCCCACACCCAGAACCTAAACATACATCTTCCACGCAGACACCTGCAATGCTGGAACGTCCTTTGAAATTTGTCACTAAAGATGACCTTAAGACCCTCTCCTCAAAGGAAGATATTAAAGGAATAATGGCAGAAGTAAAAATGTATTTAGTGAGCTACGAAAATATGTTATAGCACTCATTGTAAGGGTCACTACTATAGAATAAGCACAGGACATCATACACAAGACGATTAAAGAATCTTCTTCCCATGCCCAGTATAATGCTGACATGGTTCAAAGCCGGATGGACTGTGTGGAAGATTTGGACAACTGCAACAGGCAGAATAACCTGCATATCAGGGCAATACCAGAATCAATAAGCCCAACAGAAATACAGGGTTATCTACAAGATCTTTTTCGATCAATTAAAGGAACCCCTTCATCTCCTGAAATTGAAATAGAGAGAGCACATAGAGCACTCTGTCCCAGACCTTTAGTGAAGACACCACCAAGGGATGTTATCCTCAAGCTATTAAACTTGAAAAACAAGGAATAAATATTAAGGTATAGCCGGAATAAACACCCTGTCTAACACGTTTAAATCACTCTACAAAATCTTTTTGGACCTAAGCCCAACTACCTTACAGAAAAGGAGGGACCTAAGGTTTCTCACAACCATTCTTCAAGACCACAAAATTCTATATTGTTGAGGATTCCAACCAACCTTTTTGCTATGAAAGGAGAATCGACAATTGTATTTAAAGTGCTGGAAGACCTTGAAATCTTTTGCTCTACATTGGGACTCCCACTTCCCTCACCATCTATGCCTCCTGGCAATCCAATTCAGCAAAACAGTGAAAACTATTCTATCTAGTGGTCTCAACACAATGGGTCAAGAACACATAAATAGATTGCAGATGGACTTTCATCAACTCTTGGGTATCAAACCCAATTGTGCTACATGTAGGTTTGCTTATAACTGATGATGTTGATATTGATGCTTGTTGCACCCTTAACCTTTACTGACATGTGTGTTGTTCTTTCCATATAAATGCTATCTGTTATACTGTATGTCTCCCAAGTTAACATATCCCCTCAGTGTAAACAATGAAACACCTTTATTTCTATAGATTTATACTTACAAAGTTAATATTCCACACCCTTTTCTTTATGTATTCATAGGGCCTAGCAGGGAATATCCCTCTAGTTCTTGTATTAGAATTGCATTCTACATAATTTTATTTGACATATCTTTATACACTTGATTAAGATAGGCTAACTGTGTTATACACCTATACTTACATCCTTATTAGCCCAAAGCAGGATTCTATTTGAATTTTTCTCTTTTTTTTCTCTTCTTCCACCCCTACCCACATCTCTCCCCAACACCTAACCTTCAGGCTTTATCGCACTACCACAACATGGCACTACCTTAAGAAAAATCTAAAACACACTCAATCAGGCTCATTACGGTGAATGTTAAGGGTCTCAATAACCCGGGTAAGCAATCTATCGTGTTGCAAGAACTACATAGATTAAGAGGATATATTGTGTTTCTTCATGAATCACATTTTATCAAGCACAAAGAACCGAAATGGCATAACCACATATTGTATATCCAACTGCATATTTCTCCTCAGGGCCCCATGCACAATGCGGAGTGGGTATCTTACTTCACCATAGTCTCCCATTTCAGCTTCTATAAGTAGAAAAAAATAAGAATGGCAGGTATATTATAGTTGGGTACCAATATATCAAGTTAGTAACACTAGCGAATGTCTATGCACCGAACATTGTGCAACACATATTCTTTAAAAATCTGTCCCAGAAGTTCCTAGAGGTAATAAGAGAAGTGGTAGTCCTAGGAGGCGACTTCAACACTCCTCTGATCCCAAGAGCAGACACTTCCAATGGTGTTTCCAGTGTTTCACATCACATATTTAAAAAAAAAAATTTGCATTGAATGTAAATGGTCAAATGCTAGTAACTGTCAAAAAGTATAATTTACAGACTAGTCTATATAAATAATAAATACAGAGAATGGCAAACTGAAGGATCTTAAGCCAAAAAAAAGATTAACACTTTGAGAAAAGCAGGACATCACTGAGTGGTAGCGTCCCAGCTGGCAAAGAGAAGTGAAGTTTAAAAAGTGTCCCAACCTATCTCAGGACCAATACAGCCAGATGAGGTCAAAGGTAAACGACAAAGGTGATATCCAAGTTCACCCTATGCCAATTCTGGGAGAGCAAGAATCTAGTAGAGTAAACCTAGCATCAAGATTGTTTATCCGAGCTGACAGGGCAAAGAAGAGTATAGCTTAGATGGAAAGCGGATCACTCACCATCAGGCACAGTAGTTGCGATGCCACCAGACACTTAGTTGAAAGTGAGGTTCTCAGGTACTCCGTAATCTGACTATGGGAGTCGGCCGCCCTTCCTTGGTCAGACCCCAGCGGTAGGTAACTCGCCCTTACCACCGCACTACTTTACGGATCTGGATTAAAAAATTGCTGAAGCGAAGATTCCTGTATAGTTATAAGCGATTCTCCAATACATCTCAAGGCATACTTTGCGGAGCTATAATCTTGTTTGGCTTTATATATATATATTGGGGTGAGCTAATCATAGATGGTGTCATAGCTCTCCCGTGTTTTCGAGGATTCTCTGATAGGGACCCTGGGATCTGATCAGAAAACATAGCCTCTGTACCTGGGTAATCTGATATTCTAGGTTTCTCTTCTCAAATTGCCTCCCTTACTGTTGTAGTAAGGGCTTCAAAACTGTTATCTAGTTTACATTACAGGGTGTGCAATAGCATATGGGGCTCCTCCATAGTAAGCGTAGTGTTGAATACACAAAGAACAGTTGAGACACAACTTTAGTACCCGATTCATTGGGGGGTGTTAAGTCCTCGTGGTTAGGTCACCGCCTGAGGTCTCAACGGTCCTCAACTGGTCCCAGTGATCATACACTCTACATTTTCTTATATCATTCGATTCAGTGTTCCTTTGTCTGGTCAAATTCAAAATATAATTTAGTAGATGCTGCATAATTATATTGTTAACCATTGGATTAAAAAGATCACACTAGAAGCTATAGAAAGTGTGAATGATCATGGCCGCCACCCAGACACACCCCTCCTTCCCTCTTTTTTTTCTTTTTCTTTCTGCCTTGGGCTCATGATGTTATAATTAAATGTAGAATATTCACTAAGCAGCCTATCATAGACTCCACCTGATAGATTATGTTAATTATTACTCCAAAATTACTATTGTTTGTAAAAGCAATGCATACATTGAATGCAAAGTAACAAAGTAAATCTTTTGGGGTTTAGCGTTAGACTTTTTTTGTGTGGGTATTTTATTTTTAGGAAATAGTTTTTTATTTTTGTACTTACTTTTTTGGGGTTTTTTTATAATAGGATTTTTATATTTTTATAATTACTTTAGCGCATTGCACTACTAAATGCCCTTCTAAGGGCAATGCCCTACCAAATGCCTTACTAGGGGCATTTTTGTTTTGTTTTGTTTTTAAACAAATTTTTATTAGGATATGAGTTTTTTAGAATATGGCTTTTTTCCTTTCATGGCAAAAGAGCTATAATCACGTCAGGGCAGTGCCTTACCAAATGCCCTTCTATAGGTAATGCCCTAGCAAATGTCCTTTTTTTGGAGGATAGATTTTTTTTAGAATAGATTTTATTTTTAAATGTAAAAAAGCTATTATCACTTTAAGTCAATGCCCTACCAAATGCCCTTATCAGGGCAATTTTTAGTTTAGGTTTTTAAGGCTTTTTATTAGGGGGTAAGGGGTTACTTTGGTTTTAGCATAGTTTTTTTTGCCAAGTAAAATAGCTAAATCACTTTAGGACAATGCTGCTAAAATGCTACAAAATGCTCTACAATAGGTTTTAGTGTTAGTATGGTTTTTCTATTATTTTGGGGTGGACTTTTTTTTAATGGGACTTGAGTTTTAGGAAAGGCCTTACTGTTTGTTTGTTTGTTTGATTTTATTTTTTTGTAGTGTTTTTTTTTTTTTTAATGTGTTTGTTATTTTGTAATGTTAGTGTTTTTTTTATTTTCTGTAACTTAGAGGGTATTAATTTAGGGGTCTGAGGGGGTTATCTGTTAAGTTAAGTAGTGTAGGGGTAGTTTTTTGTGGGAGGGTGGTGGTGGTTTAGGAGATAAGTAGTGTAGGGTTTATTTTGTTGGGCTATTAGCGGTTTAGGGGTAAAGTACCGTACCGTACTCCAATACCAGCACTGCTTAAGTTAGCGGTGAGCTGGTTTTACGTGCTCGTGCACTATTTCCCCAAAGACATCAATGGGGAGAGCCGGCTGAAAAAAAGCCTAACACCTGCAATAAAGCAGCGTAAAGCTCAGTAACGCAGCCCCATTGATTCCTATGGGGAAAGAAAATGTATGTTTACACCTGACACCCTAACATGAACCCCGAGTCTAAACACCCTAATCTAATCTACACTTATTAACCCCTAAGATACCGCCCCCGACATTGCCGACACCTACATTATACTTATTAACCCCTAATCTGCCGCACCACTAAACCCACTAAATTACACAAAATAAATTACCACATATTTAAACTAATTACACCCTATTAAAATAAAAAAGCCCCCCAAAATAAAAAAAAACCCTAGCCTAAACTAAACTACCAATAGCCCTTAAATGGGTCTTTTGCGGGGCATTGCCCCAAAGAAATCAGCTCTTTTACCTGTAAAAAAAATACAAACACCCCCCAACAATAAAAAATCACCACCCACACAACCAACCCCCCAAATAAAACCCTAACTAAAAAAACCTAAGCTCCCCATTGCCCTGAAAAGGGCATATGGATGGGCATTGCCCTTAAAAGGGCATTTAGCTCTTTTCTGATTGCCCAAAAGCCCTAATATAAAAATAAAGACACCCAATAAACCCTTAAAAACCTAACACTAACCCCCGAAGCTCCACTTTCAGTTTTGAAGACCCGACATCCATCCTCAACAAAGTGGCAGGAGTCCTCATCGAAGCCCGCAGAAGTCTTCATACAAGTGGCTGATGTCTTCATCCAGACGGTATCTTCTATCTTCATCCATCTTGCGTGGAGCGGCTCCATCTTCAAGACATCTGGCGCGGAGCATCCTCTTCAATCGAAGTCTTATTGCTGAATGAAGGTTCCTTTAAATGATGTCATCCAAGATCGTGTCCCTTAGAATTCTAAAATTCTATCAGCCAATCGGAATTAAAGGTGAAAAAATCCTATTGGCTGATGCAATCAGCCAATAGGGTTGAGCTTCAATCCTATTGACTGATCCGATCAGCCAATAGGATTGAGCTCGCATTCTATTGGCTGTTCCAATCAGCCAATAGAATGCGAGCTCAATCCTATTTGCTGATTGGATCAGTCAATAGGATTGAAGCCCCCTTTTTATTTTGGGGGGCTTTTTTATTTTGATAAGGCTATTAGATTAGGTGTAATTAGTTTAAATATGTGACAATTTCTTTTTTTTATTTTGTGTAATTAAGTGTTTGTTTCTTTTTTGTAATTTAGGTAATTGTATTTAATTTAGGTAATTTATTTAATTGTAGTGTAAGGTTAGGTTTTATTGTAAGGCAGGTTAGGTTTTATTTTACAGGTAAATTTGTATTTATTTTAGCTAGGTAGTTAGTAAATAGTTAATAACTATTTAGTAACTATTCTACCTAGTTAAAATAAATACAAACTTGCCTGTAAAATAAAAATAAATCCTAAGCTCGATACAATGTAACTATTAGTTATATTGTAGCTAGCTTAGGGTTTATTTTACAGGTATTTAGTTTTAAATAGGAATTATTTAGTTATTAATAGTAGGTTTTATTTAGATTTATTTTAATTATATTTAAGTTAGGGGTTGTTAGTGTTAGACTTATGTTTAGGGGTTATTAATTTAGTATAGTGGCGGTGACCTTGGGGGCGACAGATTAGGGGTTAATAAATGTAGGTATGTGGCGACGTTAGGGGCATCAGATTAGGGGTTAATAATATTTAACTAGTGTTTGTGAGGCGGGAGTGTGGCAGTTTAGGGGTTAATATGTTTATTCTAGTGGTGGGGATGTCGGGAATGGCAGATTAGGGGTTAATAATTTTATTTTAGTGTTTGCAATGCGGGAGGGCCTTGGTTTAGGGGTTAAAAGGTAGTTTATGGGTGTTAGTGTACTTTTTAGCACTTTAGTTATGAGTTTTATGTTACGGAGTTGTAGAATAAAATTCATAACTACTGACTTTCAGTTTACGGTATCGATCTTGGCGGTATAGGGTGTACCGCTCACTTTTTGGCCTCCCAGGCAGACTTGTAATATTACGCAAATTGCGTAACTTAATTTGCGTTAAGGCCAAAAAAGTGTGCAGTGCCCCTAAACCTGCAAGACTCGTAATACCAGCGGTAGTGAAAAAAGTGCTTTTTCACTAATACCGCAAAACTCGTAATCTAGACGATAGTTTTTGCTTGATGAAATTACTCTCCCTTAGAAAAACCTTGTCATCAGAGTAGATTTTCCTTGCTCTGATGAATTTGATCTTAGCTATAATTTTATAAATGTCTTTTAGATGTACACTTTTTGCAGAGATCAAAGAGTTACCAGATACTGGTTTTCGGTAAACACTGGTCTGCAATGTCAGTGGTTCACAATTGCCTGTCAATATAATCTCCAAATAATTTATTTGTTTCTTATTCCACTCAAAAGTAAATGATATTTTAATATATTTATTGTTAAGAAATTCCACAAATGATTTTGCCAATTCAAATTATTCAATATCTGATTTTCAAATAAAGATCAGATAATCTATGTAAGCTTACTTGCCCTTATGCAAAAGTAAAACTAAATAGGCAAAGCCCTATTCAAATACAATTAAAACCATATATTTAAAATATAAAAATGTATGTATAACATCAGCTATATGTTCAAGAGAGACATTTTATTCTTCATTCTTGCAAAGTGTAGTATGTTTTGACATTTTCTAGAGTCCTAAAAAGGTCAGGTGTGTGATTGGAGATAAAAATAGCATATACTTTGTATTTTATCGGAAATGTCAAGTCTGTTGGATATAATAAGCAGCTTTGGGCATTGAAATTCATTTAGAGGGCATGCAACTGCATTATTGTATCTGTAGAGGTAGTTCAATTTCATTATTCTCTAATAGAGGTCAACTCATCAAAGGTCAGTAAAACCTTAATACTGTACAAATGCTGAAAGAGGATTATTAACAGTTCTGCCCAGTTAATTAATGCTCAGTTTTACATTGGTTCCTAAAGGAGATAATTGTGCTAAACATTATATAGTTATTCTATATGCATATAGACTAGTTCATATAAAATGGTGTATTAGTCTACTTGATAGTTTTTATTGTTGAAAAAGATAGAAAACACTTTTACTAACATTCCTTAGCTTTGCACAACCAACATTGTTATATTACTTCCTTTCCCTTTGGCCAAATGACTGGGGATTGTGGGTAGGGGGAGTGGTATTTAACATATTTTGTTGTGATGCTCTTTGCCTCCTCCTGCTGGTCAGGAGTGATATTCCCAACAGTAATTAAGGTGATCAGTGGACTCACTGTGTCAAGAAAGAAATACATTTATCAGGAAAGAATAAATTATGTTTTTTAAACAGCAATAATTTTGTGTAGACTTTCCCTTTAAGGCATTTTAAAATGTGCATATATCTTTTTTATTCTAGATTAAAACCATTTTTTCTCTTTTAGTATTTGCATTTCAATTCTATCAGTTGTGCTCTAGCATTAAGTTGTTAGGATAGGGATTACTGAAACGCAGAAAATCTTTTCTTTCCTCTGCATTGCATTTTAAGTACCTAAAAGCAGTTTATGATAGCTAAAGCAGTTGGGAAACGGCTTTTATGTGTTGTATAAAATGGGTCTGAACATAGATTGGAGGCTGCTGAACTTAGTAGCTAAAGTTATAAATTACTGTCTTTATTATTTCACAGTGGCTGGTATTGAAAGTATTAGCTCTGTCAGCTGTCCTAGAACTTGAATTACTCAATGGAACACAAAAGGTTCATTAAATTAAAAAAAAAAAACTGAAAAACTATTGCTGTAAGTTTTAATGTTGATTTGTTTCCTGAGAATGGTAAGTGTAATGGATGGGAAAATGTTCATGATTCCATACAAACGTTATTAATCAATAGTCAATATATTAGCAGTCTATATCACAGTATAGATATATAGTTTTCAGTTTGCATACATATATTTAGTATACAAACATGTTTAGCACATATATCCTTTTAACAGAAATGCATTTAAAGGGATAGTAAACACCAAAAATGTTATTGCTTAAAAAGATAGATAATCCCTTTATTTATCATTCCCCAGTTTTGCATAACCTACACTGTTATAGAAATATATGTTTTACCTCTATAATTACCTTGTATCTAAGCTTCTGCTGACTGCCTCCCTATCTCAGATCTTTTGACAGACTTGCATTTCAGGCAATTAGTGCTGACTCTCATGTGCATGATCACAATATTATCTATATTAAAAATAATAAATAGGCCCAGCAATGAACACAATCTTAGTTCCAATCTTGTGGTAGGTGCACGTAGCAGGGGTTACTGCATTCCCCTCTCATATAGAGCATCAATCCATATAATAAAGCCACAACACCACAAATATCTTAAAGGATATTACCTTTATTCAACAGAAAACATGCAACTTTCGGCCTCATACGCCTTAATCATGCAAATGACACAGGTGTACACTCACCTGCCTTTTATAGGCTGACTCATCAACAACAATTTAATACGGGTGTGACTAAAACTTACTTACTAACACAGAATGCCATCTAGTGGCTAAAGCTCAATATTATGCAGAAAGAAGAAATTCCAATGGCACTACTTTTTTTAGTACTTGTAGACTTATGTCCAATAGTAGGATACTTCGGTGTGAATAGTCCAAGTTCCAGGATAGGTGCTGTGTATATTAGAAACTGAAATTGGAGAAAGTTGTGGGGAGAAGAGAACTCCGCACAAAAAGTATACACTTGTAGCACTCTAAAGTCTGAAAAAATATATATATAAATCACCCTTAGGTGATATTACAAATCACAGAAATCAATTGTCAATACTGTGTTCTGGTGGGCAAGATAGATAAAGGAGAACTAAATTAAAAATTAACTTTTATTATATTATTTAAAAAGATTCTCACACACACACAACACGCAATTAAAACTACGACTAGAGGGATTGGACTCAGCGCGCCCTTCAAATAATATACGCTATTAATTTGGCGTAGTTTGGGTAGTAGTTATATACTCATAAGGGTAATTAATGTATATTGTTTGGCATTAATATATTTGCCAAAACAATTCTGTATTCACCCTGAGATGTGTAAACTACTGCCTGATGTAGACTCTTGAATGGTAAAGGACTGGGGTAAATGTGCGTGAGTAATAGAGTTGCCACGAAAACTATGGTGCTAGCTTATCACATACACTTGTCTACAATCAACGGCTGTTAGCTACTGGTTAATAGTATACATAAAAAGCAAAAAAACTCAGATAATTCTCAGTAAAATGGACTATCTAGTAGTGTCAAACAGGTAAACAGTAGATAAATTAGAGGTATAGGATAACTTTTTGACCTCTAAGCCCTAGTGAGTACTTTGTCAGAAAGTACTGACAAAGTACTCACTAGGGCTTAGAGGTCAAAACGTTAACATGGCCAAGGTAAGAAAGGTAAGAAAGGCTGAAAGACGACCACCACTGAACAAGACACACAAGCTGAAACGTCAAGACTGGGCCAAGAAATATCTCAAGACTGATTTTTCTAAGGTTTTATGGACTGATGAAATGAGAGTGAGTCTTGATGGGCCAGATGGATGGGCCCGTGGCTGGATTGGTAAAGGGCAGAGAGCTCCAGTCCGACTCAGACGCCAGCAAGGTGGAGGTGGAGTACTGGTTTGGGCTGGTATCATCAAAGATGAGCTTGTGGGGCCTTTTCGGGTTGAGAATGGAGTCAAGCTCAACTCCCAGTCCTACTGCCAGTTTCTGGAAGACACCTTCTTCAAGCAGTGGTACAGGATTTTCATGCAGGACAATGCTCCATCACACGCGTCCAAGTACTCCACAGCGTGGCTGGCAAGAAAGGGTATAAAAGAAGAAAATCTAATGACATGGACTCCTTGTTCACCTGATCTGAACCCCATTGAGAACCTGTGGTCCATCATCAAATGTGAGATTTACAAGGAGGGAAAACAGTACACCTCTCTGAACAGTGTCTGGGAGGCTGTGGTTGCTGCTGCATGCAATGTTGATGGTGAACAGATCAAAACACTGACAGAATCCATGGATGGCAGGCTTTTGAGTGTCCTTGCAAAGAAAGGTGGCTATATTGGTCACTGGTTTGTTTTTGTTTTGTTTTTGAATGTCAGAAATGTATATTTGTGAATGTTGAGATGTTATATTGGTTTCACTGGTAAAAATAAATAATTGAAATGGATATATATTTGTTTTTTGTTAAGTTGCCTAATAATTATGCACAGTAATAGTCACCTGCACACACAGATACCCCCCTAAAATAGCTAAAACTAAAAACAAACTAAAAACTACTTCCAAAAATATTCAGCTTTGATATTAATGAGTTTTTTGGGTTCATTGAGAACGTGGTTGTTGTTCAATAATAAAATTAATCCTCAAAAATACAACTTGCCTAATAATTCTGCACTCCCTGTATATATATAAAAGGGGGGGAAGAAAGGAAACTATTGCTTTACACATAAAACATTGTTCTGCCCAAAAGGTATACACAAAGATATGTGAGGAGTTAATAAATAGAATACATCTTACCAATCATTTCTTAAATCTCCTAAGAATTAGGAACGCAGAGATATGGCTGAGGTCTGCAATTAATCCCCATTGGTTTTCCCCTATACGTAGTGTTACATAGGTTCAATTAAATCCAAGGGGACAGCAGCAGAAATTGAATGAGGAAAGTGCCATTAATGTACTAAGAGATATTACTAACTGCCTGTGTTACTAACTATCGCAGAGGCAGATATACGCATGTTTCTCTTCTGTCTGTAAATTGTTTCTATTCTTCCTGGGTAAAATTTAGAAAATCAGAGACATTTTTTTGTTACTTATCTATACTGGCAAAATCAATCCCTGGTTGTGCATATAAAAAGCATATATAGGTATAATCACAATAGCCCTAGTAAAGAGCTAATATATACAATATATCAAATCCCAACTTAATTTTTAGGAATCAGGATTGCTGTGCTTTGTATAGAACAGGAGAGAGTTATATTTCTTTTTATTTAAATTGTTGTGAACACTGATATAGTCTGGAGGAGACTTATCAGTTGTTTGCAACTAAATAAAATCTCTCCTCCCCAGATAGTGGTATACAGGCCAACATAAGCTGAAAGAGATAGTAGGGAGGGGGGACGGGGCTAATAAAGGTCTTACTAAATTGATCCAGAGATAATCTTTATAAGAATATAAATCCAGAAGTAAGAAATCAACAGTGAGATTAGGAGTTTTAGCTGAAGTAAACCAACTCAATTAATTAGGGTTATAAGCCCCAGATCTATCAGAACAATCACTATCTTAAGGTCATAAGCAACTTAATCTACATTGCCAGACGTAAAAATCATCACAATTTTTTTTTTTTTTTTGTTTTGGTTTTTTGTTTTTTCCTTTACACAATATCACTATAGCACGTGCACACTCACTTTCTTTCCTCCCTCTCCTTCCCCCCCCCATTTTTTTTTTTCTTCACCGTTTGTACCACTTAACTATCACTTTTGCACTTTAGGGTGGGGGATTCACGTCCCCTGGCCTTCTTATAGTCTATTTATCCTATGGATAAATTTCTTAATACACACACTAAAACACCTTCACCAGTCATGGCGGCCAGGCATAGGGATATGAAAAATAAAAATAGTATAGAGACTCATGTGGATATTCACCCAGCCTCCACTAATCTCTCTCAGACTAAAGAAATACCGGACATGCAAATATTAGTAGCTAGTATATCAGAGGCACTCACCCCTAGATTTGACTCTCATAAACTTGAAATTAAACAAGATATTCTATCTTTAACTAATGAAATCAGACAATTTTCGAATAGGCTCCATGAAGCCAAACAAAGAGTGTCGGACTTAGAAGATATTAGTACAATCCACAGCTCTAAACTTGAGGCTACAGGAGGAGGCGGAGCTAGCCAGCAACAAGAGCAGAAGCAGTTTCCAGCAGCTCTGCTCAAATATTGTCAATAATCAGCTATAAAGGCGATATTTTCAGCTAAACTTGCCCTAATCCCAGCCTGGGGGCAGCTGTGTGGTGAAGAGGATTACTTTTTCTGAAAATCTGCAAGTTTTGAGGAAGATCATAGAGGGCCGGTTTGGAGAACCAGGGAAAAAGTAGGAAAGGTCGCGGCCTACACCAGACCTCAGCTTGAAAGTCGCCACCTCCAAAAAAAGATAATCGGATTGGATTAAATCTGGGGGCTTCAGTGGACATACACCTTAAGAATAGGGTAAGAGCCCATTTCTTTTATGCCTAATTATTTCTTAAATAAGACACAGCACCCAGAGCTCACATACCTAAGCTACAGTGGTCTCAAGGCAATCTGAGGTGAATTATAGATAAGACACACTTGGAGAGAATACTGGCTTACTCAGGGGACTTGCAAATTATAACTATATCATAAGCTGTGTGGCAAGAAGATTTAGGAGAGGGGATTGTGGCGGGAAAGTCACCATTTTTTCTCAACCTACACATATAACCTCTGCATCAAAACCCTCAGAGTGTGCAAAAGTATCTATAGTGGTTGGGGTGTTTATTTACTAAAACTCTTTATATTACCATTGGAAAGACTGCTAATCAACTAGCCTGTGCAACGTTATTACATACCACTATACAACAGTTCAGAGTTCTTGGAACTTTAGAATTAATTAGAGTTTTGTCTCTCTCCCCCCCCCCCTTTCCTGCCATACTCTGTGGTGGTGGGTCATACCCCCAATTCCCTGCTCCGTGATCGTCCTGTGAGGACAAATTCCCTGGGGAGGGAGACTTTATGGCAGGACAAACCGAAGCAATTTGCAGTACCTAGGAGGAGTGTTTGCTACAGTTAAAGGACTTTACAGACACCGGTGGCTTCCTCCTTAGCCCTGCAGGAGTTAGTTGGGCCTGGGAAGCTAAGGGAGCAGCACTCACTAAGCCTTAAAAACTGGCACCCTTTAGGTACATGCTGACTCATCTGTTGCAACCTGTTAAAATATAGTGACATGGAACTGAATTAAAAGCATACTTTTCAGGCGGACTGAGTGGGGACCCTCTCCTATGCATTTATAACAAGTACACTGATTGCTGTGGCTGGACGGCGCTTTGTCAATAATTATTGAATTTTGGTCCCTGTTCCTTGCTGTGATTCGCCTAGTCTGACATGATGAAAGGAAGGAATCAGTCAGTCAAAGAATGTCTCTCTTGATCTCAGCTAAAAAAGAAACAAAGTGTTGGGGAATTTTCTGGAGATGCAGATTCCCAACCACCCTCCCCAAAAAGCCCCCATACAGCTGTGGAAGGGGGTATACAGAGTAGCGATCTTCTATTGCAGATTAAGCAAATGTTTAAGGAAGAGATGAGGGCAGCTCTCTCCGAATTAAAACAGGACATCTCAGAAATTGGAGATAGGACGGCAACTTTGGAGGATAAAATGGATGACATTGTGGAAGAAATACCCAATCTGCAAAATGTTATACAAACACAGCAGGAGCAGATACAAAGGCTGGAGGATGCATTGGAGGATTTAGAAAACAGATCCAGAAGATCTAATATTAGAATTTGAAATCTTCCAGAATCCTACACCAATCTACAAGATACACTGCTAAAACTATTTCAACAGTTAGTACCAGATACAGAACCTTCGTTGCTTCTAATGGACAGGGCACACAGGGCGCTGGCCAGACCACCTACAACAGCTACAGCAAGAGATGTGATCATCAAGTTACATTACTATCATATCAAAGACCAAATCATGCAAGCAGTACGCAATGTCTCTAAAATAGCATTTGAAGGTCATACTATAGAGATCTTCACAGATCTCTCGCCAACTACCCTTCGGAGAAGAAGAGAGCTCAAACCAGTGGTCTCGGTATTAGTCAAGGCACAGATCAAGTATCGCTGGGGTTTCCCGTTCAAGCTCATATTCATGTATGAAAAGTCATCATATTCTTGTTCATCTCTGTCGGAAGGACAAAACATTCTAGAAAAACTGAAGCTAGAGAGAACAAACAAAGCAGAGTTATCTCCCCCAAAGCCTCAATGCAAAGCGATCACGAAAGAATGGACATCGGTGGGCACAAACAGCAAAAATGCTCGACCTGGTAGAAATCAAGAGAGCCCGTACTTGAAGAGAGTAATTGGGAACACTTCCAATATCTAGAGATGATTCCTCAGCTTTAACTCCCCAGGAGTTGAGCACCCAATTCAGAGTGAATAGTACTGTTACTTTTCAATCAGTCCACTATTTCAGCCGGGAGTCCCTAGCGGATGTCCTTTCATGTTGGCCCTTTTGCTGGACTGTTACCCTTGTCTCCCCTCCACACTTTCCCCTCCCACTTAGTCCGCTAACAGTTATTTCTTACAGGTTTTTTCCTGATTGTTTTTGTTCTCATTTTGTTGTGTTCCTGCACCCAGAGGTGGGGGTACACATAATGTTGTTTGTATATTCAGTTCTACTGTTTTACATTATCGTTGGCAATGTTTATTGTTCTTTTCTCGGCAGGTCAAGGTCTATCAAGTCGCTGGTTTTCAGGTGTCGTATGTATCAGATTGTGATTAAGATCCATTCCATATTCTGTTTATTTCTTACAGGTTCTCGTCTATTGGTAAGGAGAGATGCACTATGGTTATCTAGAGGAATGTTTAATGTTGTACATATGTTGAAAGCAGATATTAACTGTCACATATATGTCACTTAAGGAACTCACACATAATGTCAAAGGTCTCCATTCCAATGTAAAGAGGCGTAAAGCCATTAGCATGTATAGATCCCTAGGGGCACACATTATCTTCATGCAGGAAACACATTTTACCAAGACAGCAACCCCCAAATACTGGGACAGGGCGTATTCATTGCAGTATCATGCCACTTGTAGTAAGAAAAAATGTGGCGTCTCTATACTTATGCACGGTAGTATCAATTTTCAGGAAGAGGAGGGTGTAATAGATGCACAGGGTAGATACATAATTCTTAGAGGTAAAATTCATTATTCTCCAGTTGTAATAGGTAACATCTATGCCCCTAATGAGTCTCAGGCCCCCTTCTTGGCTAAGCTTAGCAAATTACTTACGTATTGGAAACAGTATAGGCTAATCATTGGAGGGGATTTTAACACGGTGGTAGACCCTGAAATGGATAGGTCAGGGACGAGATCAGTATCCCAAACACAGAAATTCAAAAAAGTATTATATGATTTTATGTTAGATCATAACCTTTTAGATAGCTGGAGAGTGCAGAATAGAAATAATAGGGACTATACTTTTTATACTACAGCCCATAAGGTTTATTCACAAATTGACCATATACTTTTAAGCCAAATACTAGCTCCATTAATTGTGAAATCAGACATAATAGTTAGCACTTGGTCGGACCATAATGTGGTTTTAACGACACTCTCAGGATTAATTGACCCGCTTAGAAATAGAAGTTGGGTACACATAATGTTGTTTGTATATTCAGTTCTACTGTTTTACATTATCGTTGGCAATGTTTATTGTTCTTTTCTCGGCAGGTCAAGGTCTATCAAGTCGCTGGTTTTCAGGTGTCGTATGTATCAGATTGTGATTAAGATCCATTCCATATTCTGTTTATTTCTTACAGGTTCTCGTCTATTGGTAAGGAGAGATGCACTATGGTTATCTAGAGGAATGTTTAATGTTGTACATATGTTGAAAGCAGATATTAACTGTCACATATATGTCACTTAAGGAACTCACACATAATGTCAAAGGTCTCCATTCCAATGTAAAGAGGCGTAAAGCCATTAGCATGTATAGATCCCTAGGGGCACACATTATCTTCATGCAGGAAACACATTTTACCAAGACAGCAACCCCCAAATACTGGGACAGGGCGTATTCATTGCAGTATCATGCCACTTGTAGTAAGAAAAAATGTGGCATCTCTATACTTATGCACAGTAGTATCAATTTTCAGGAAGAGGAGGCTGTAATAGATGCACAGGGTAGATACATAATTCTTAGAGGTAAAATTCATGATTCTCCAGTTGTAATAGGTAACATCTATGCCCCTAATGAGTCTCAGGCCCCCTTCTTGGCTAAGCTTAGCAAATTACTTACGTATTGGAAACAGTATAGGCTAATCATTGGAGGGGATTTTAACACGGTGGTAGACCCTGAAATGGATAGGTCAGGGACGAGATCAGTATCCCAAACACAGAAATTCAGAAAAGTATTATATGATTTTATGTTAGATCATAACCTTTTAGATAGCTGGAGAGTGCAGAATAGAAATAATAGGGACTATACTTTTTATACTACAGCCCATAAGGTTTATTCACAAATTGACCATATACTTTTAAGCCAAATACTAGCTCCATTAATTGTGAAATCAGACATAATAGTTAGCACTTGGTCGGACCATAATGTGGTTTTAACGACACTCTCAGGATTAATTGACCCGCTTAGAAATAGAAGTTGGCATTTAAACCCTACCCTATTCAGAGATAACTTGGTTTTAGACTTTCTTAGAAAAGAATTTGGAGTCTTTCTTAGAACTAACCAGCAGTCAGTAGAAAACCCTACGTATGTGTGGGGAGCGTTTAAGGCCTTTGCAAGAGGCTTATTAATTAGAGAGTCTAGCTCCAAATTAAAGGCAGCACACGCTCATGGTGAGAGGTTAAAGGAAGAAATTAAGCAGCTACATAATCATCACTGTGTTACTCAAAGTGCAAACACACTTAAAAGGCTGAATAATAAAAGGGAGGAATTAGATAAATTGCTGTCCCAGGAAGCATCTAGGTCCTTAAAACTTATTGATACGCAATATTTCATTCACACTAACAAGCCTGACAGAATGTTAGCTTGTAGATTGAAAGATATGACTAGGCTCCTAATGGTCCCCCAGCTGCAGAAGCCGGATGGCTCTACCACTAGTCATCCCAAAATCATAGCAGATACCTTTGCATCATATTACCAATCATTGTATGCACTCCTTAGGGGCCAAACAATTTAAAAACTACCAAGAATTTTTGGGCCATGATGCTTTACCTAAATTAAACACAGAAGAGGTAGATGGGCTGAACGCACCTATCACATTAGTTGAAATTAGACAGACAATCAAACATCTTAAAATTAATAAAGCACCTGGTCCGGATGGATACACTGGTATTTTTTATAAGACATTCCTAGACGAATTGGGCCCCTTGTTGGTGACCACCTTTAACCATATGTTACAAGGGGATATATCCCGAAAGAATTCCTACTGGCTCGAATCTCGGTGATTCCAAAGCCGGGCAAAAACAAGCAACATTGCAAAAACTACTGTCCTATATCCTTAATTAATCAAGACATTAAGATTTTCTCTAAAATTCTAGCTACCAGACTCAACAAACTAATGCCTAAACTGGTCCATCCGGATCAGGTGGGGTTCATAGCGAACAGGGAAGCCCCGGATAATGTAAGGAAGGTGATTGATTTGATTAATTTTGCGACGGTTAACAGGACGCCTTCTCTGTTCCTTTCCCTGGACGCAGAGAAGGCGTTCGACCGTATTTACTGGGACTATCTTGATAGGGTATTGGATGCATTTGGCATAATGGGAAACTTTAGAAAAGCGATCTCTACGATATATTCTCATCCTTCAGGTTTTGTTAAAATTGCAGGGTATAGGTCAGGACCCGTTGAAATTGCAAATGGCACTAGACAAGGATGCCCTCTCTCCCCGCTGCTATTTGCCCTGTGTATAGAACCCTTAGCGGCTAACATCAGACGAAATGTAGATATTACAGACATACCTATAAAGGCAACAGAATACAAAATAAGTCTTTTTGCAGATGACATTATTCTTTCTATCACAAGGCCACTCATCTCTCTCCCAATACTGTATACCATTATAGACAAGTTTGCTGTGATATCAGGCTATAAAATTAATAAAGACAAGTGCGAGGCTATTAGTGTAAATTTGCCAGCACACACTAAAAAAAATTATAGAGATTAATTTTTCTTTCTCATGGGCTGAGAAGGGAATGAGATACTTAGGAGTGATGCTTACAAATAGGACTGAAGACCTGTATCAATTAAACTACATACCCTTGTTGTCGCAAATTAAAAACTTGCTACAGAAATGGGAAAAGTTGAAAATTTCACTATATGGCAGAATAATTGGTATAAAGATGACAATTCTCCCAAAAATATTGTATCTATTTAGGTGCCTGCCAGTCTCTGTGCCATCCAAATCACTAAAACAACTCCAGAAAGATGTAATCTTGTTTATTTGGCAAGGAAAAAGAGCAAGGGCTAATAGACAGACTCTTTGTAGAAGTAGAGGAAAGGGAGGGATGGGGTTACCAGATTTTTTAGCGTATTACCACGCGGCCAGGGTGGCTCAGACTGCATTATGGCATAATAAGGTTGATAATATCTAGTGGGTACAACTAGAGTCAGATATGGTTGGGGTGGAGCCAGTTTATAAACTTTTGTGGACTAAGAGAGTTCATAGGCCTAGCATATGGAAAACTTTTGCAGCATTAGCACACTCCGTCTCGCTGTGGGACTTTTTGACTACCAAATTTAAGTTAATTTCAGATACCTCTAAGGCAATGCCGTTAATAATGCTCTCTACTACACTGGACAAAATAAGTGGGCTAATAGGGGACCGTACAGAATTGCTGATACTCTAAGGGGACAGAACTTTTTGAATTTAACACATACGTCAGCCTCAGTGAACATGATAGACCCAGTTGGTATCAATATCTTCAGTTGAAGGCAAGAGTTAGCGAGGTGATAGGGAACTAATACATAGGGAATACTACCTACTTAGAGCAAATTTGCTTAGCTAGACAGAGAATGAGAGGGACAATTTCTGGACTGTATGCCATTTTTAATTCTTCATTAATGACTCATAAGCTTCCTTTTATGTTAAAATGGGAAGAGGAGTTTCAATTTACATGGTCACTAGAAAAATGGAAGGATTTATTGTTTAGGGGACCCTCCTTCTCTATATGTGCCCATTTAAAAGAACATTATATGAAAACAGCCTTTCGTTGGTACTTCCACCCCTCAAGACTCCATAATTTGGAGATGAGTAATAGAAAATGTCTAAGAGGGTGCGGTGAGTTAGGTACCTACTCACATATGTGGTGGGACTGCCCACGGGTAGCGAATATCTGGAACCAAACCTTTAATCTATTAGGCAACATTTTTGGGCGCAATCTACGAGTGTCAGCCTCTCAAGCCCTTTTGCATGAGCCTATTCCAGGGTTTAACAGGGCGCGAAATAAGTTTATTTTTACCATTTTTACCATTGTAAGATTAACAATTGCCCAGTATTGGAAAGTTGAGATTCCTAACTTTCAGGTTATTTTAAATAAAATTGGTTACTATTACCAAATGAGTAATAATGCGGCTACCATGCTTGATACTGAGGAACAGTTTATCTCTGTCTGGGAACCATGGATAATGTTTTCGGAAGCCAGAGATGTTGGTTGATAACCCAAGGTTCTGGGAGTCTTTATTGTTTACTGAATTTGGTTCATAATGGGACCTGAAATATACGGTAAAAGTTATTGATGTTTAAATGACCTGTTGACCTGCCTGAGACTTGCCTCAATGTACTTCAAATTTTGTTGATGTGACATATGCATTTATTTTGTTATGTAATTCATAAGAAAAATTTAATAAAAACTATTTCAATTAAACTTGAGGCTACAGATATAACACTTTCTAAAATACAATCTAAAATTGAGGACCTGGAAAATAGTTCCAGGAGGAACAACCTGAGAATAATCGGGGTTCCAGAGGGAAAGCAATATGACGACTTAGGTAAATTCATCTCTAGAATATTAGTGCAATTATTAGGACTCCCTTCATCTTACCCGCCAATCTTGGTGTAAAGGGCACACAGGTTGGGCAGACAGTCAGGCGAGGATAGGGGAAATACGACAGCAAGACCAATCATAGCAAAACTGCTAAATTTTGAAGATAAAGTGGTTATGTTTCAGTACTATCGCAAAAATCAACCTATCACTTTGGGGGCAACAAATTTACTTCTATTTCAAGATTTTTCCGCAGGAACTGCGGGAAAAAGGAAAGAAATGTCTATCGAGCCACTGTAATTTATCCTGCTAATTTAAAGGTCATAGTGAATGACGAAGTGCACTTTTTTGAATCTGCTAAGGAAGCAGAAAAATTTCCGGATAAGCTTGAAAAACAGGTTAATAGCTGATATGAGAATCAGTAGTCTTTGTTTTGTTTCTTGTTTGCTCTCCTATTCTCCAGATTTCCATTCAAGCTATGGGTTTAGGCTTAAGGGCCAATATGGGGTTCAGCAGTGGGTCTCTGGGAGAATTTCCCTTGGTTGGTGGGGTGTTTAAATGTTTTATTAAAGAATTCCTTTTTTCCTCCTCCCCCCCCACTTTTTTTTTTGTGTCTGTTTTGTTTGAATAATGAGCAAGGTATATAAATGTAAAATAACTTCCTGGAACATCGGAGGTCTTTTTTTTTTTTCAAAAGCTTTATTGAACATAAAATTACTGCGTACAACGCAGAATTAAAACAGTTACATATGCAACAATGTGGTTACAATGATTCCATATACATAACACAGTGTTTCGACATATATGAGTTGTAGATATATTTATCGTTCAATAGGCAAATTTAGATTGCATAGGTAAGTTATTTAAACTAGGTAAGAAAAAAGAAAAAAGGAAACAATTCAATTAAGTGAATGAGAAAATACAATGAACAATTCAAATGGATGTATAAATGTATATTCATATGTACATGATTCCTGCAGAAACGTAAATTGTTGTGTCAGTGATTATCGGGCTCTTGAAATGACCTTCTGTTCAAGTCAAAGTAATAGGAGAAGGCATCTGGCTTGTCAGCTAAGGGTAGTCAGTGAATATGCCTTTAAGAAGTGGATGTTCGGGTGGTGGTTTTGGGTGTGGGGGTTGTCTGATTAAGATATTCCTCCCACAAAAAATATATCGAGTCATAGTCGGCTACTTGTTTGTTACGAGTAAAGCGATATTTTTCTAGTTGAAGAGATTGGGTGGTTGTTTCTCTCCAGACCTGGATAGATGGAAGTGTATTGCATTTCCAGTTTTGGGGAATTAGTTGTTTTGCTGAGTTTGTCATGATGGTCAGTAGGGCTAGTCGGAGTTTGCAAGTTATTTTGGTAAATTTATTAAAGATGAAAAACCAGATTTCGAGCCTGAGACTTAGAGATAGAACTTTTTCGAATTCGACTCTGATAGCTTCCCAATATGTTTGGGCTGTTGGGCACGTCCACCAGATGTGTGTGGGAGTGCCAATGTTGTGGCAACCTCTCCAACACTCCGGTGAGTGTGTAGGGAAAATGGTGTGAAGTCGGTGAGGTGTAAAGTACCATCTATATAGTAACTTAACATTCATTTCCATTACATAAATGGATGAGGAGGATTTTGTCATGCAAGAGAAGATTTTTTGCCATTCCTTAGGGGTTTGTGTAATGCCTATCTCTGTTTCCCACTTTTGCGTGTACGAGGGGAGAGATGTGCTGCTCGGTTGCGTAAGTAATTGGTATGTAAAAGATAGAAAGCCCCTGTGTAGGGTGTCATAGATGCAGCTGCTTTCGTAACCCGTATGGGGGCGAAAAAGTAATAGCTTATGTGGATGTTTGACAAGGAAGTCTGTTAGTTGCTGGTATTTAAACCATTATATATGTATTTTGTCCAGGATGGGGGCCAGTTCGGTTAAGGGTTTGATTTTCCCATTTTGAATGACTGTAAGGCAGGGAGAGGAGTTTATAATGTGAGGTGTTTGAGATGTTTGTGTGGGGAATGGTATTGGAGAATCTGGATTTTCACAAAGGGGTGTTAGTGGGGAGGGTACAGTTGAGATATGGTTATGTTGTTTTATGGATGTATCCCATAGTTTTAAAGTTTCTCTAGTGATTATTGGTAGATATGTAGGTAAGTTTCTTTTGGAGGGATGTAGCCAGCACTTGCTGCCAAGATGTGAAGTATTCGATAACGAGTGCTCTAGAAGAACCCATTCTTTGTGAACTGAATGTCTGCACCAATGTATTATTCTGGTGTAGAAGCTAGCCAGTCTATATTGGGTAAGGTTTGGGATCCCAAGGACGCCCAGTTCTTTGGAGCGATAAAGGGTGGCAGTAGCTATCCGAGGTCTTTTGTGTTGCCATATATAGGAGATGAAGGATTTTTGAAGATTGTGTATCACAGATTTGGGGATTGGGATCGGTAGTGTTTGGAAGAGGTATAGTAATTTGGGGAGAAGAATCATTTTGACTGAATTAATTCTGCCTAACCATGAGAGTGGTTTATTGTTCCAGGAGCGCAGTATATTTTGGATTGAATTGGCTATGGCTTTATAATTGGTGTCCAGTGTGACGTGTGTGGTGGGAGATATATACACCGAGGTATTTTATAGCGCGCGGTTGTATGCGAAAGTGAGCGAGTGCTTGTATGGCAGTGATTTCCTCCGTCTGTAGTCCAAGTGGGAGCAATTCTGATTTGGTAATATTTATTTTGAAGTTTGAAAAATTGCCGTATTGGTGTATTGTTTGAATGAGGGGGGGAAGTGAGTTTTGAGGTCGTGTTAGTGTGAGAAAGAGGTCATCAGCGTATAAGGTAGCTTTATATTCCTGGTGAGCAATTTTGAACCCCTGTATGTCCGTGTTGTGTCTAATATGTGATGCTAGGACCTCCATTGCAAGGATAAATAATATAGGGGAGAGGGGGCATCCCTGTCTCGTTTCGTTTGTGATTGAAAATGGTTGGGACAAGGTATTGTTCAACTTTATTTTGGCTTGGGGACTGTTATAAAGGGAGAATATTTTTCCAGTGAAGGTCTAGTCGAAGCCAAATTGGGTAAGTGTCTCCTTCAGAAATTGCCAGTTTAGCCTATCAAAGGCTTTCTCCGCGTCCATAGAAATGAACGCGGAGGGGATATGGTTGTGAACTGCATGTTCCATTAGTAATAGAATTTTGGTCGTATTATCTTTAGCTTCTCTAAGAGGAGTGAAACCTGCCTGATTAATATGTACAATTGTTGGGAGTATTAGGTTGATGCGGGTGGCTAATATTTTAGCGTAAAGTTTGATATCTATGTTAAGGAGGGAGATTGGGCGAAAGTTAGCGGGCATTGTAGGGGGTTTACCTGGTTTTGGGATCACTACTACTTGCGCTTCTAGCATGGATTGGGGGAACGGGTTAGTGTCCGTTACCTCGTTGAATAATTGAGTGAGATAAGGGGATACTTGAGAAGAGAAGGTGTGATAGTACTTTCCAGTGAAACCGTCTGGCCCTGGGCTTTTCCCATTGTTAAGTGATTTTATGGCCGTGGTGAGTTCAATTTGGGTAATGGGTTTGTTAAGGGTGTTAAGTTGATCAGTTGTTATAGTGGGTAGATGTGCGCTGGAAATATAAGAGATCAGAGCTGGGGTAGAGCCTTGAGAGGGTGCATTTCTTTGAATATTATATAAGGTGGAATAATAGTCATGAAAGGATTGTAGAATTTCTTTAGTAGTTTTTTGGGTGTGGGGACAATTAGGTGTTTGTAATTCGTTAATATAAGATTTCAATCTCTTTTTTTTCAAGGCTCTTGCTAATAACTTGCCTGACCTATTGCTTTCATAATAAAACATGCTGTTAGTTTTTGCGCGAAGTGTCTGGTATTCTATTTGTAGGAAACCGTCTAATGCTTGTTTAGCGTTTTGTAAGTCAGTCAGTATATCAGGGTTTGTAGGGGATTTTTTATGGGCCAGATCCAGTCGGGCAAAGGTGTTTGATAGCTCATTATATTGCTGTCGATGTAATTTTTGGAAATGAGCCTTTAATTTAATTAATTCGCCCCTGAGCACGCACTTATGTGCTTCCCATATTGTATATTTGTTGGCCGTTGAGGGGATATTCAATCTAAAATATTCTTCAATGGTACTAGTAAGTTTCTTAATTGTGTCTGGATTGTTAAGAAGGGAGTTGTCTAGTTTCCACGTATATGATGTTAGTGGGGTGTTTGTCCATGATATGGTTAGTTTTACCGCTGAATGGTCTGACCATGATGTGGGGGAAATAACGCATCTGTTGACTAAGGCTAGGGCAGGTTGATTGGTGAAAATGTAATCTATGCGACTATATGTTCTGTTAGGATGGGAGAAAAAGGTATAGTCTCGGGTGTCCTGGTGGATAAAACGCCAAGTGTCGTGGAGGTTAAGGTTTCTCAAACCTGTCCATAATACATTAGTGACTTTTTTTGATATCGCTATTGTAGGATTGGAGCTATCCTTAGTAGGGTGAATGGGAACATTAAAATCCCCTGCAACAAAGATGGGTCCTTTTGCGATGTCTATAATGCGGTTAAATATTTGTTTAAAGAAAGGGGTTTGTTTTACATTTGGGGCGTAAATATTTACCAGGGTAATAGGTCTACCATAAAGTAGACCTACTAGGCCGAGAAAATGGCCCTCAGTGTCTCTAGAGGTTTGGATATGGGTGAAGGGGAGAGACTTATGCAGTAGAATACTGACTCCACCTCTTTTTGAGGTGTTGGAGCTGTGATAGTGAGTGGTGAATGTTTTCCCAAAATATTTGGGCTCTTTGTTTTTTTTAAAATGAGTCTCTTGTAGGAATAAGATGTCTACCTGTCTTTTTGAAAGGTCTGAAAGGGCTTTAGATCGTTTGTGGGGTGAGTTGAGTCCCTTAGCATTTTGCGTGAGAAGGGTTAGTTTACGAGTTTCATCGTTCTTATTTTTGGGCAACATAGTGTGTTTGTTGGGGTATGTTGTTTAATTGTGTGGATGAGGTCACATAGAGCACTTTACGTATATGTATCTTACAAATGTGTGGGCACATCTCTGCAGGAGAAAAACATTCATTTGACAGGTGATAACTTAAACAGTTTCTCATAACAAACATAATAACATTATTAACCATAAAAAACATTGACATATTAACCAAAAACAAAAAATCTCTCTGCCTATCATAGGTCATAACTGAGAGTAAGTTGGGGGCAGTACCATAAAGTGCCCTGAGAAGTTGACATTTTTTTTTTAAATTATATTGAATAGGAATCCTAGAGTGGGGAAGGTGAGGTAGATAAGTCGGAGGGGTGGGTAGGAAGGAGAAAGGATTTTTTTTTTTTCTCCCCTCTCCTCCCGCCCAGGGTTATATGTACAGCCCAAAAAGCTAGGGAATATTATCTATTATTTTATGTTAAGGATTGATGGCTTCCAAGATTAATATACTTTCTTGGAATGTAGGGGGCATCACGTCTCCTAGAAAACGCAAGTTAATTATTAAATATCTTGCTAAATTTAAACCTGATCTTGTGATGCTACAGGAAACACATCTTAATATGGTTGAAGCCGCTAAATTGAGGTGTAAGTGGGTAGGTGAATGCCTTGCAGCGTCAGGTGTTAAAAGAAAATCAGGAGTAGCAATATTGTTACATAAAAACTTAGCTTATAATATTGTAAAAACGGAGGCTGATCCAGAGGGTAGATTTTTGATTGTACAGATCCAGATTAATAATTGTAACTTTGTTATATGTAATCTATATGGCCCCAATACTTTTTCTCCGGCTTTCTGGGACTCCATTAGAAGCAAATTATTCTTATTTTCAGCAGCTAATTTAATTTTAGGGGGAGATTTTAATATGACATTGTGCCCTATTTTGGATAGATTATCGCTAAAAAATTTACGTGAAAACGCCAAATTGGCAAAATATTTTAAACTTTTCTGTCACGAACTAAGATTAATTGATATATGGAGATTTAAAAATCCAGAACAACGTAGTTTCACCTGTGAGTCCAAATCCCATATGACACTCTCTAGAATTGATCTTTTTTTAATTTCTAAGTCACTAGCTCTTTGCAGATCAGAAGCTAATATCTACGATATTACCATTTCTGACCATGCAGTAATCTCTTTCACATTGACGGCTAGCTCCCCTCTAAGATGCCTAATACATCTTTCTTCTTTCCGCGGTATCTGGCTGACAGCCCGAGGTTTGGCAATTGGTTAAAACAAAAGTGGAAGGATTATGTTACCTTTAATATCGGGCAATTTAGTAAACCAGAGGTCTTTTGGGAAGCAGCAAAAGCTGTCTTGAGGGGGGAAATTAAACTCTATCTAGCTACATGGAGGAAGAAAACTCTGGAGCAGGAATTACAATTAGCTGCTCAAGTCAGAAATGCGCTCGGGAAATTTTATAATGATAAGACAAAAGATAACTGGGACAGATATTGTAAATTAAAAAGGGAAAGAGACATTTATTTAAAACAAAGGTCCCAAGAAGAAGAATTAAAATTAAATTATCAATTTAGAGGCCACTATGGGAACTCTGCTAAATTTTTGGCTAGCATAGTAAAAGTTAGGAAAAACAAGAATTTAATCTCGGCTATCAAATTTAATAATGTGAAGTATTCTAATATAGAGGATATTAGTCAAGTTTTCTTTAAGGTATTCGAAAAGCTGTACTCAGAATCTGAGGTAAACTTGGATAATGCAGCAAATTTTTGGACCGGTCTGAAACTTCCGGGTGTTACGGAAGAGATTCTGCTAGATCTTAATAGGCCTATTTCAGAGGAGGAAGTTTTGGAGGCTATGCAATCAGCTAATATTAATAAATCTCCCGGACCGGACGCGATTCCGGTAGAGTTTTATAAAATATTAAAGGAAGAAATCAAGTTATCATTAGTTAATTTGTTTAATTATTATTTTTCCTCTGGTAAGTCAATGTCTAATTATTTTTCTGCTGCACGTATATCTCTGATTCTAAAGAAAGGTAAGGATCCGGAGGATCCCGGGTCATATAGACCCATATCTGTACTCAATGCCGATTACAAATTGCTGACGGCTATTGTTTCGACAAGACTGGCTAAATCATTAGATGGGATCATACATCCTGATCAAACTGGATTTATGAAGGGCAGGAACTCCCTTAAGAATATCCGTAAAGTTACTACTTTTCTGGACTATGCTTGGAATTTAGATCCGGAAAAGGAGGAATTTAAGAAGATCAGGGAAGCTGCTGTTTTGACAGTAGACGCTGAGAAAGCCTTTGATGCAGTGAATTGGAATGACCTGTTTACGGCTCTTGAGCATTTCGGATTTAGGAATCAGTTTCTTGAATTTGTTAAAAATTTATATAAAAATCCGATTTCCTATCTCTGCATCAATGGCTTCCCTTCCCCATACATATCACTCAAAAGAGGAACTAGGCAAGGATGCCCTCTATCCCCCCTGCTTTTTAACTTGGCATTGGAGCCATTTGCCATTCTGTTACGGGATAGGTTACCGGGAATCCCACTGGGTCACACTAGACTAAAAACGCTTTTGTACGCCGATGATTTGTTAATATTCTTGGATAAGGCTAAACATTATATTCCTATAGTGTTACAATTATTTAAGGCGTTCTCCTCCTTCTCAGGATATAAAATTAATTTTGATAAGAGTGAACTCCTCTGGATACATAAGAACGGCTACTACTGGGGAGAGCATCCTTTCAAAGTAGTTGAGTCCTTTCGGTATTTAGGGATTATCCTTCACAGAAATCCAGCAAATTGGTACAAACTAAATTCCCCCCCAGTCTTGTCGAAAATTAAACATGACCTAGAAAACTGGTCCTCTTTGCCAATATCATTATCTGCAAGAGTTAATTTGATTAAAACTTTTATTTTCCCCAGAGTTTTATATCTTTTACAGAATCTGCCGTTACTAATGACTAATAAAGATATTAGAGATGTACAATCTTGGCAATCTAAATTTATATGGGGTAATAAAAAGCCTAGGATTAGTTTGAACAAGTTAATGCAGAAACGTTCTCAGGCAGGGCTTGCCCTCCCAGACTTTAGGTTATATAATTGGTCCTGTCTAGTCAAATTGGCCTGTGATTGGATTACAGGGTTAGACAAATTTGTCTCAGTAGAACTGGAAACTTTTTTGATTTCTCCCTTCTCTCTAAAAGCTATTCTTCACTGTCCGGTAAAAAAATTGCCTTCGAATCTTAATAAATTGATCTCTTTTAAAAACGTTATTATAGCCTGACATAAAATCTGCCGAGTATTAAAAATATCTCCATTATTCTCTGAATTCCTCCCGATAACAGGTAATCCCGAATTTATTGCGGGTTTAAACCAGAGGGTGTTTAGATTGTGGGCGGAGGTAGGTCTGATATATGTTCATCAGTTATTTGACTCTAATCAGCTAATCTCCTCAGAACTTTTATTTCATAAGTTTAATTTACCTCATTCAAATTTATTCGCGTATTTTCAGCTACGTCATTATATATTTTCACAAAAGTGGAACACTGAGGTGTTTGTGGATTGGCTGGATATTAAGAATATAATCCGTCAATTCTCTTTGGGTCGCTCCTCTATATCCTTAATTTATGATATTCTCCTGGCTAAGCAGGGGGATCTCAATTTGGATAAATTATATATTTTTTGGAAGAGATACCTCCCACAATTGGACGAGAATAGGATAGAGTACAGCTTCCGAGAGTTAGAAAAATTACAAATCTCGATATCATGGAAAGAAACGCATTTAAAACTAGTCAACAATTACTATCTCTCTCCTGCTAACATGGCCAGATTTTTTCCCACCCAAAAGTATGTCTGTTCACGGTGCTCTTTGGATAAGGCTGATATTCTCCATATATTCTGGTCTTGTCCCAAGATTCAACAATTCTGGCAAAAGATAAGATATTGGTATAGTAAACACTATAAAGATATGATTCCGATAGCTGCTGAGGAGATATTCTTTTTAACCAATGCTGATTTGCGCCCTAAGCGTGTGATAAAAATACTAAATACTATTATCTTAACTGCAAGACAGTTAATTGTTAAGGGCTGGAAAGACCATATAGCCCCCAGGGTTTCAGAGTTTCTTAAAGAAATTCAGTTTCAAATTTTATTTGAATCCTTTCACACTAAATCCTTGACGGATAGTAGAATCAGAGTTTTCCTTATGGATTGGCTTCCGCTAATTATATCTTATCCGCTTCAGGTTCAAAGGCGTATCTTACAGCCTTTCTTAAATACGATAGCTTTCCTAGAATTGGTTATATTAGGATTGTTCCCACCACTATGGGTATCCGGTTACAGGGAGATTACTATATGAGATAGGATTTGGATTATTCTGGAGAGAAAGGGAAGGGGAGAGAAGGGGAATGGGCAGGAGTTAGTGATAAGACATTAATTATTAAGGTCGATGGTTACGTATGGTGATGTTGGGAGGTGGAGGAGGAGGGATAAGAAAAGAAAGATATATCTTTGTTTTTGTTTTTTTTTTTTTTGGTTAGTATTTAAGGGAGAGAAAAGAGAAGAAAGAATAAAGAGGAAAAAAGAAAAAAAAAAAAACTCCAGTGATGTTATGAAGGTCAGACACTAGTAATTATTTTGTTTGAATTACTGTACTGTGAACCATTTATTTTGCTTTCTCAAATGTCCTATTTATAAGGTTTAGAGTAATCTTGGTGTTATCAACCAAGATACATGTCTTGGATATTGTATTCAAATTATCTATTTTGAGTATATGGGTTGACTAGGAGCTGTGTCTCCAAAAAACAGAAGAGAAAGAAAAAGGTTTTTCTTTATTTTTTTTGGGGGGGGGGGGGGGGTTTCTCCCTTTTTTTCCTTTTTTGTTTTATATTTGGAAAAAAAAAAAATTTAAGGTATGGGTATTGTATTTATATTGTTCTCATACAGAGCATGTGTTAAATATACTGAGAATATTGTTATGTATGGAATGTAATATAATATCGTATTACTTTGATCATCATCATAATGTTAAATTCTGTTTTGGTCTATATATTATTTACCTTAATAAAAAAGAATTGAAAAAAAAAAAGGAAGGAGAAAGGATAGGTGGGAAGGGGGGAGAGGATGAGGTAGGCATGATGGGAAAGGAGTTGTCAGAATCTATCTTTGCTCTCATTCTGATAATAGCAGAAGGTTCTAAATTGCTGAGTTGCAAAAAGACTAGACTAAATGATGATGACCTGTACTTGCCTTTCCCGAAGGGGCAACATTCGCCAAAATGTCCATCTATTTGTTTAGTATTACTGAGATAGGTGTAAAAGAGTTCACAAAGGTGAGTCTTCAGAGGAGGTCAAGCCGGTAGTGGGTTGCCTTCTTGTGGTGGCTTCTTTTGCTTTGGCTTTCTTAGGAAGGGCTGTATGCCAAGACTCATTTGGATTGATTCGTCCCTTGGAGAATTGTGAGTTCTGTGGTTCAGGTAGTGATTCCATAGGTGGTTCAAGGCCAAGTGCTGTACAAAAAGTTTGAGTGTCCTCTGGAGTTTTACAGATGACACGGGTGTTATTGCTGATGGTCCAAAGATGTGTTGGAAAGCCCCATCTGTAGGGGATTCTCTTATTTCTTAACATGGTAGTAAGAGGTGAAAATTCTTTCCTGCGTTGTAAGGTGCGGGTTGATAAGTCCTGGAAGAATTGTAAGACATTGCCTCTAAATCTTACAGGCTGAGTTTTGCGGGATTGTCGTAAGAGCATTTCTTTTTCTTGAAAGTTCTTTAAACGGATCACGATATCTCGTGGCGGAGCTGAGTCAGGAGGTTTTGGTCTCAAAGTTCTATGAGCTCTGACCCATAGGATATCCTCAGTATAGGAAGATTCTTTCAGATGTCGAAATAGATCTTGCAAATAAACTGGGAAATCCCTGGGCAAGACTGACTCTGGCACTCCTCTGATACGCATATTATTGAGCCTGCTTCGATTCTCGAGGTCGTCGAGCTTATCTTGAAGAGAAAGTATGGTCTCCTGTTGAAAGGTTACTTGGTCAGTTAGTTGTTGTACATCCTCTTTAATGGTTTCTTGGTTACTTTCAAGAGATTCAACTTGGAAACCTAAGGTGTGAATGTCCTGCTTTAATTCGGCCAGCTCTTCTCTAATACAGGAACGGACTATGTCCGCAATGTCCTTTTTCAATGGTAAATTTTGCAAAAATGAAGGAGAGAGTTGGCATTCAGCTGGTAAAGTTCTGTTTGGTTGAGATTCCTGTGACAGGGTTTGAGGGGTTTTGTCACCAGTTTTTTGGGAAGCAGGAGAGGTATTCATTGTGTCTGAACTATGCAAAAAAGAGGACATAAGGCTTGATTTCCCTGTAAGAGATTTTGACATTTTGTCATGTTTGACATTGCGTTTAGCCGTCATGTTGGGCCAGAGATACACGTGGCGTGACTCATGGTTCTCCTGCGCCAAGATTGTCTTATGTCAAGAAACACTTATGAGGTATATGGAGGTGTTAGAACAAGTCCTCAAAACAGGCAAAAGGATCTTGTAATCACTGCCAATAAATAAAAGATGCACAGCGGTGGTGTATTGCGGCTGGAAGGGTTAAAGTCTGTACTAGAATGTACTAGAATCATGGCAACAAATCATGGAAAGAGTGGTTTTATCTCCAGGCTAAGTTTGAAAGCCAGGTATTGAATGTTGCTGAGGATTTATGTTTCAAAAGAGCTGCAGAGTCAACAGAGTCAGTGGTTAAAAGCAGCAAAACTGCTATTTATTTCCTCTTTTGCACAAAGGGGTATTTGGAGTATTTGAGTTGCAGATCCTGTTTCAGTAATTAGGCATGAAAGTTAGGTTAGAGTGCGCAGCTAGTCTGTGTCTGTAGCTGGTCCTGTAGTAGGCCTAATCCCCAGGCTCAGTGTGTTGCAGAGGCCTGCAGAGGTCATGCAGTTGTTAATTATATATTGTGGCCAGATTACAGTTAGGGAATGCGCTTGTCTCAGTGTGGGTAGGCTGATTTAGTATGGTTTATAAAAAGTTCTTACCCTGGAGAAAATGGAGTTCCGGAGTTCCGGAGTAGGCCCAATCCCCGGGCTAAATTTATTTTCCGGTCCGACTCGAAAATCGGGTGCTGTTTTTCAGTCTTGGGGCCCTTTGTTTTAGATTGTGGGCCTTCCTAGGAGCTTGGTTGTGGCCCCTGATGACCAGCAAAGGGGTACATTTGTTGCCTGATGTCAGATGTGGCCTGAATTCGGCCCGGAGTGCTGGGTGTCTCTGGTCCAGGGGGAGATGAAAGGATTATCCCTCAGAGTTGTTGCCACAGGTTTTAGAGGTGCTGGGGAATGTTGTAGGAGAGTTTAGGGGCAAGGATGGTGAGGATTCATAATGATATAAGGGCCTTTACAGCGGAGCTCCGGAGTTATGCTGCCATCTCTGCAGCTGCCGGCTCCGCCCCCCCAACATCGGAGGTCTTACTTCCCCTATTAAGCGAAAGTCAGTTATAGCCCACCTCCAAAAAAAAGATACTGATATAGCTTTCTTGCAAGAAACTCACCTAAACTTAGAGGAGGTTCTAAAACTGAAATCGTCTTGGGTAAAGGAAATTCTTTCTTCCACAGGTACAGAAAGGAAAAGAGGTGTGGCTATTTTACTAGGGAAAAGAATCAACTATGAAATCTTGCATATCAATTCAGATCCAGAGGGGAGATATTTCATCTTAAAGCTAAAAGTGGCGGGAATTTTATATACATTTTGTAATATATACGCTCCCAACGTGTTTGATCCAATATTCTGGGACACATTGCAATCTAAAATCCTTACAGAGTCAGAGGGATACTTGATCTTAGGTGGGGATTGCAATATGGCCCCACATTATCCTTTAGATAGGCTAAGACAGAAGCCTATGGTGGGGAAGAAAAAGCGAGACAGTCTGGAAACTAAAATGTTTAAAAAGATCTTTCAAAATGTAATGGTCAGGGACATATGGAGACTACAGAATCCAGACACAAGATATTTTACCTGCCTATCCAGAGCTCACAAACACTATCTAGAATAGACCTATTTCTTGTCGATGAAAGACTTTGTAAAATGCAAGTTAAAGCGAGAATTCTCCCTATTTGTATATCAGACCATAGTCCTATTACAATAGAAATACAATACAATGAAGCTAGACCAAGGGCCTCTTCCCCACATGGCTGGTGAATGATTTAAAATTTAAAAATTGGTTAAAAAATAAATTTGTAGATTATGCCCAGCTCAATGAAGCCTATATTTACCACCCAGATATCTTCTGGGAAGCTGCAAAGGCAGTTCTTAGGGGAGAAATGATCTCATATAGTGCTAATAGAATAAAAATACTTAAAACAAGAGAAACAGAAGTGCTAAAATCAGTAATTAAAGGGCCAGTCAATACAGTAGATTTGCAAAATCAACAAATGCATGATAAGAAGACAATGCAATAGCACTTAGTCTGAAGTTCAAATGAGTAGTAGATTTTTGTTAAATAAATTACAAAGTTATGCATATTTCCACTCCCCCTGTATCATGTGACAGCCATCAGCCAATCACAAATGCATATACGTATATGCTGTGAATTCTTGCACATGCTCAGTAGGAGTTGGTGACTCAAAAAGTGTAAATATAAAAAGACTGTGCACGTTTTGTTAATGGAAGTAAATTGGAAAGTTGTTTAAAAAATTGCATGCTGTATCTGGATCATGAAATTTAATTTTGACTTGAGTGTCCCTTTAATGCATACACTCTCTACTTGCTTGATAATTCCCCAGAAAATTGGGCTAAGTATACTAGATCAAAAAACGAAAGGGACACATTCTTAGTATATCGTGAGACACAGAAGGAACTAAAACTTCAGGCGAGATTATATACCGTTATGGTAATAAGGCCGGGAAGCTACTGGCCAACCTGACGAAATGGGAAAGAAGATCCCAGTTAATACAGGGAGTGCAGAATTATTAGGCAAATTAGTATTTTGACCACATCATCCTCTTTATGCATGTTGTCTTACTCCAAGCTGTATAGGCTTGAAGGCCTACTACCAATTAAGCATATTAGGTGATGTGCATCTCTGTAATGAGAAGGGGTGTGGTCTAATGACATCAACACCCTATATCAGGTGTGCATAATTATTAGGCAACTTCCTTTCCTTTGGCAAAATGGGTCAAAAGAAGGACTTGACAGGCTCAGAAAAGTAAAAAATAGTGAGATATCTTGCAGAGGGATGCAGCACTCTTAAATTGCAAAGTTTCTGAAGCGTGATCATCGAACAATCAAGCGTTTCATTCAAAATAGTCAACAGGGTCGCAAGAAGCGTGTGGAAAAACCAAGGTGCAAAATAACTGCCCATGAACTGAGAAAAGTCAAGCGTGCAGCTGCCAAGATGCCACTTGCCACCAGTTTGGCATATTTCAGAGCTGCAACATCACTGGAGTGCCCAAAAGCACAAGGTGTGCAATACTCAGAGACATGGCCAAGGTAAGAAAGGCTGAAAGACGACCACCACTGAACAAGACACACAAGCTGAAATGTCAAGACTGGGCCAAGAAATATCTCAAGACTGATTTTTCTAAGGTTTTATGGACTGATGAAATGAGAGTGAGTCTTGATGGGCCAGATGGATGGGCCCGTGGCTGGATTGGTAAAGGGCAGAGAGCTCCAGTCCGACTCAGACGCCAGCAAGGTGGAGGTGGAGTACTGGTTTGGGCTGGTATCATCAAAGATGAGCTTGTGGGGCCTTTTCGGGTTGAGGATGGAGTCAAGCTCAACTCCCAGTCCTACTGCCAGTTTCTGGAAGACACCTTCTTCAAGCAGTGGTACAGGAAGAAGTCTGCATCCTTCAAAAAAAACCATGATTTTCATGCAGGACAATGCTGCATCACACGCATCCAAGTACTCCACAGCGTGGCTGGCAAGAAAGGGTATAAAAGAAGAAAAACTAATGACATGGCCTCCTTGTTCACCTGATCTGAACCCCATTGAGAACCTGTGGTCCATCATCAAATGTGAGATTTACAAGGAGGGAAAACAGTACACCTCTCTGAACAGTGTCTGGGAGGCTGTGGTTGCTGCTGCACGCAATGTTGATGGTGAACAGATCAAAACACTGACAGAATCCATGGATGACAGGCTTTTGAGTGTCCTTGCAAAGAAAGGTGTCTATATTGGTCACTGATTTGTTTTTGTTTTGTTTTTGAATGTCAGAAATGTATATTTGTGAATGTTGAGATGTTATATTGGTTTCACTGGTAAAAGTAAATAATTGAAATGGGTATATATTTGTTTTTTGTTAAGTTGCCTAATAATTATGCACAGTAATAGTCACCTGCACACACAGATATCCCCCTAAAATAGCTATAACTAAAAACAAACTAAAAACTACTTCCAAAACTATTCAGCTTTGATATTAATGAGTTTTTTGGGTTCATTGAGAACATGGTTGTTGTTCAATAATAAAATTAATCCTCAAAAATACAACTTGCCTAATAATTCTGCACTCCCTGTAGATAGACTTCACCATGGAGACAAAATGTTTACAAATCCTGAAGATATCTCAAATATCTTTTTAGACTATTTTAAGGAGATCTACTCTTTTAGAAACTCTGACAAGGCTCAGTCTGACGAATTCTGGATCAAAGTTACTTATACCATGCTTACTAGTGAACAAATGGTAGCCGTGAACTCTCCAATCTCTGAAGCAGAAATATTAAAAGTTATTCAGGACCTTCCATCAAATAAAGCATCAGGCCCAGATGTGCTCCCTAGTGAATTCTACAAAATTCTTTCACCACTTATCGCTCCATCTTTAAGTAAGCTCTTTAATCATATATATGTTGATGGTAATGCAGTCTCCCCCCAATTTAATGCATCATACACTACCTTGATTCTTAAACCTGGGAAGGATCCTACTAAAAAAGAGTCTTATAGACCTATAGCATTGTTAAACTCAGATTATAAGATCCTGACCTCTATTATAGCTAAAAGATTACAACCGGTACTTTCTGAAATAATTCATAAAGATCAAGCAGGGTTTCTGAAGAAACGGAATTCATCCGCCAAAATTAGGGAAGTTCTAGTTACAATAGATTATTTCAAGTCTTTAGAGGGACTAGAGCAGAGGAGAGAGAGGGACTCCCCAGACTTAGCAATTATCTCAATTGATGCAGAAAAAGCATTCGACTCAGTCTATCATGATCATCTGTTAGCCTCTCTTTATAAATTTGGTCTTAGAGGGAATCTGCTTAAATTTGTGGAGAATTTATACAACAACTCATACACAAAGATAATTGTTAATAATATATTATCCCCTGAGATATTACTTGAAAGAGGAACGCGTCAGGGATGCCCTCTCTCTCCTCTTCTCTTTGATATTTCTATAGAACCTCTGGCAACTGTGATCAGACATAAAATGTAAGGTATAAAAATAGGCAAAAAAGAGCTCAAAATTGCACTATACGCTGATGATATTCTTTTATACATTTCTAATACACGAATCAATATACCTATAATTATTTCAAATATAGAGCAATTTGGGTCCTTCTCGGGTTATAGGATCAATGCCTCAAAATCTGAACTGCTATGGGTCAGAAAGAATCAAGATTACCTGTTAGAAATCCCCTTTAAAATCTCAGAATCTTTTAGATATTTGGGAATTATGATTTTGTCCGATCCAGACAAATGGTATGAGCTTAATATAGTACCAATATTGAGGGAGATCAAGGACAGCTTGAGAGCATGGCAGAATCTCCCGCTTTCAATTTTGGGCTTTATTGCTATATTTAAAATGATTCTCCTCCAGAAATTATTATACATTTTGCAGAATACATTGATAATTCTTAAACGGAAGGATATTGAAAAAGTTAATAGCATGATGAGAAGCTTCATATGGCAGAATAAAAATCCAAGAATTGCCCTAATCAAACTTTCACTGCCGAAAAAATTTGGGGGGCTTGCATTACCAGATATACAACTATACAATTTGGCTTTTCTTGCTCAAATTGTGGTTGAATGGATTTTAAATAAAGATTATGTGACAGATAACGAACTTGAAAAGAATGTAAGTTTACCCTTCCTTCCATTAGCCCTAATACACTGCAATTCTAAATCAATCCCCCAGGAAGTTACAAGACTTAAGACACTGATGTCCCCTTTACAGGCATGGTGGAAGATAGGTAGATTGTTATCTATTAAAACTAACGTCTCTGACCATATGCCATTAATGGGAAATCCTAAATTCCAAGCAGGATTACAAACGGCACCTTTTCAGAGATGGCAGATTCTAGGTGTTGGGAATATTTACCAGATGATAGATAGGGACAGACAATGTATCAAAACATTTGAAACCCTGAAAAGAGAATTTAACTTAGCTAATTAAGAATTTTTCGCATATTTACAGATAAGACATTTTATCTCTAAATTAGTAAATGAGTTTGGCTGGAACTGGTCCTTAGGGAAGTTGGAGAATTGGCTTGTACTAGCAAGAAATGGAATTATGTCAATCTCGTTATGTTATCAACTTCTAATTTCTTGTAAGGGAGATATTAATTTAGAAAACTTATCATCTGCATGGAACTTACTGTTACCTCAACATACTATCGGCTAGATTTAGAGTTCGGCGGTAGATGGGCTGTTAACGCCACGCGTGTTTTATGTCTAAAGCACGTCATTGTTTGACTCCGGTATTTAGAGTTAATATAAGACCATCTAACGATGCTCCTAACGCGTGTATGTCACACGCGTAATCCTGCCCGCGTTAGACAGTCTCCCATAGAGATCAATGGGAAAGGCAAAAAATAGCTTTTTTCACCTAACACTCGATCTCGCGAGAATACGCACAGCTCGGTCATATGACGCATACCACATCATGCACAACAATAACACGCCGCAAATGTCACAACATCAATCAATCAACAAAGCACACAAGCATTACACATTCACAAGCGGGGGAAGTTTTAATACTATTTATACGGGGAATACGCATATACTTTAAGATGCGGAAAATCGCACAATAACAACAAGGATTAAAAAATATATACATACACTAAAAAAAAAATCGCATTCAATATCATTATATATTATGAAAAACATACATATACAACACTTCACGAAGAACACACCATCGCAAATTCACATTTAAAAAGAATACTATTGGACAATGTTAGAGAAAACGACCACTATGACATCATCGCATTCTACACATTCCACAAATACCAACTCAAAATGAGCATGCGCAAATTAACACACCTAATACACATTGCAATAATATTAATTGCTAATAAAGCACACCTGAACACTAATTACAATGGAAATTGGGACATCATTAAACATTTACACAGGGTATATAAGCACCACACAAGCAGGGCTTCTTTGACTGTGTTGCTGGTGGGTCTTTGGAGATTTAAGAATAGAGATTTTGCGAATTTTTGAGAGTGAGTTAGTGTTAGTGTGAGAGAGTCAGTTGGTAGTGTTAGCGTGAGAGAGTCAGTTGGTAGTGTTAGCGTGAGATAGTCAGTTGGTAGTGTTAGCGTGAGATAGTCAGTTGGTAGTGTTAGCGTGAGAGAGTGAGTGAGTTAGTGGGAGTTAGCGGGAGTGGGAGAGAGTCTGTTAGTGGGAGCGTGAGTGAGTTAGTGGGAGTTATTAGTGATAGTTGTTAGTGTGAGCGTCAGTTAGTGGTAGTTAGTGAGCGTTAGTGGGAGTGTTTGTTATTGAGAATTAGAAGTAGTGTTAGTTAGCGAGCGAGTGATTTATCTGTACACTTAACACATTTACACGCAAACACATTCAATACATACATACACTTATCAATAACACTACATACACTCCATACCCCCTACCCCCTCATACTACACTCCATACCCCATTCCTTGTAGTCCCATTCCCTTTCATCCCATTTACTCTTATCCCATACCCCATACCCATCCCATACCCATCCCCTAGTTACATTTAGTTTACATATCCTCCTTTTAGTCTTATTCTTTTCGTTTATTTAAATACTCCTTACCCTCTTTTTTTTTTTACATCCCTCACACTTTAAGCACCTTTTTTGTCTTTTTAGTTCTTTATTTTGACCCCCTTTCATTTCATCACACTCACTTTTTTTTTATTATTTGGGGTTTAGTTTAGGGAGGAGATGGAGGCCAGGCAGGGGACAGGTAGAGGGGGGAGTAGAGGGAGGGGGAGAGGAACAGGGCAGGAAGGGGGGCAGGAAGGGGGGCAGGAAGCGGGGGTGGAAGCGGTGGGTGGACCCAGCCACTTGGTTCAAGATGACCAAGTGGCTGGGCCCAGTGGCGGTCAGAGTAGGGCTTCACAGTCCGGGAAACAGAGGGCATCGTCACAGGGGAAGGCCAAGGCGACTAGGGAGGCGAGGTTTACGATGGAGGAGAAGGAGGCCCTCGTAGAGGCCTATATGGCCAGGCATAGGATGCTGCAGCACCAGAAGACTACCCCGACTGACAGGAGGAGGCTCTGGAACGAGATTCGGAATGCAGTCAATGCAGTGGGTGGCCGGAACCGGGATATGGATTCCATCAAACATCGGTACCGGGACTGTAAACTTGAACTTAAAATAAAGTTAAGCCTGGAGGCCCGACATGCCGCAGGGACCGGTGGCGGCCCTGCCCTTGAAATGGAGTACTGCAGATGGGAGGAAATGTTGCGGCCCAGCATCTCCGAGGTGGAAGTAGTCGGTATCGGAGGAATCGATACCGGGAACCTGCCACTCTCATCTGACGGTAAGCTCATTGAACAATAATTTCACATACGAATGTATTTCAATGGACACTATACGCAAACATTTACTTTCATGATTGAGGTAGCGAATACAATTTGACAAAACATTCAAATGTACTTATATTACATAATTTGATTCATTCTTGAGATATATTTTAATGAAGAAATAGCCATGCACACGGTGAAACAATCACAGGAGGCAGCTATATTCAGCTAACAATCAGAATCTTATAAACATATTTAGATATGCTTTTCAGCAAAGAATATCCAGAGAATGAAGCTAATTAGATAACAAAAGTACATTCGAAAGTTGATACTAAATGTATGCTTATAAATCATGAAAGATAAAACATTGGGTTTCATGTGTTAAGGATCAGATTAATGCTATTACGCTGTTTACACGCATTCTATTACTTAGCGGTTACATCAGTATCTAGGCTATAGGTTAGGTGTGCATTTAAACAGACTGAAAACAAACGCAAAAACATTCACATTGACCAGATATCACAAACACTGTTTAGAAAAAGCGGAAATAGAATTGATTGTTTGTTAGATTTCAAAGTGGATTAATGATTCTGCATTTGTAATTGTATCGTAAGCTAAGTCATTTAAACCTTGATTTGCAAATATGCTAATATATATATATATTTTTTTTCTTTATTTATATACAGAGTCTGGGGACGAGGCAGCACAGCCTCCTGCATCTCCCCGGGATGAGAGTGGTGGTGAGGAATTCCCACTTCGGAGGGAAGAGGCCCCCCGTGACGAACAGCGCACGGGAGATGATCAAGAGGCCCCGGAAGCACAGGAGGATCCCGCTGAACCCGCGGAACCCGAGGTCCCTCAAAGACCCGCACTCCGCCGTGCACGGGCACCCCGCCGTGCACGGGTTCAACAGGCACAACAAGAAGAAATAGCGGAGGTGCGGGTTCTACTGGAGTACATAGACCAGATGCGTACCTCCCGGATAGAAAACATAGAAGGACGACGCAGAATACTTGATGGGCAGAATCAAATAATTCAAGGCCAAAATGAAATAATCAGTATACTGAATACAATACAAGAAGGACAAACAAGAATGTTCAATCTTCATCAGGAAATGTTCACATTTTTCCGGGAGGCGCATGCTGGTCTACCTCCTGTTGCTGGGCCTCTTGTTGCTGGGCCTCTTGCTGCTGGGCCATCTCCTCCTGCCGGCCCATCTCATCCTCCTCCTCAGCCATCTACTCCTCCTCCTCCTCAGCCATCTACTCCTCCTCCTCCTCAGCCATCTTCTCCTCCTCATCCATCTTCTCCTCCTCCTCAGCCATCTACTCCTCACCTTGGTCGTCCCAGTACTCTTCCTTCCACTCCTCCCACAACAGCTCCAAGGAGGACTCTTCGGAGTCGGCAGTTGCCTCTCCCAGAGCCTCAGCCCCGTGGGAAGAGGGGAAGGAAGAGGAAGTAAGTATTTTTTTCCATCTTAAATTTTTTTTTTTGGGTAATGGATAGGTATGTGATGATGTGGTTTTCATACACTTGTGGACCACACTCTGTATATAATCGACTTCTATGGGACCGGGTCCATGGAGGAAGATTCTTTGCAGAGTGTGGGTTATAAGTGTGTGAAAACCACATCATCACATACCTATCCTTGTTCATGATATTGATTGGTTTCTGTGATGTGATGTCCAAACTGTTTCCCGAATCGCTAACTAAATTACCATAACAATTATCCATGATGGCATATTACTGTTTGAATGCCAATAACACAGCTTAAAGGGACAGTCAGAAAATTATTGATTACAAAGAAAACACTGTATTACGCATTATAAAGTTTGAAACAACAAAACATGGAGAAATACATGTGTGACTTATGTGCTTACCCTTGTATCTATGACTATGAAAAATGACCACTTATTTGTTGTTCTGACATAACAACATTTTAGATATCAATGATCAATACATGGTCAATAATATGCTGTATGAGCACAAGGTTTTACATATACAAATGCTATCCAAATGCCCTCTAGTGCTCAAATTGTATAATGATTACAAGCACTCTTCAAGATTTAAGAAATGAGCACACCAACCTCATAGGTTTAGATAGCAAATTTAAATAAACCCAGACAAATGTTCAATTGTTGAGAAACATTTGATATCCTTGTTATTACAGAATTGACTTTTCGAATAATGTTAAAAAAAATTTTTTCGAAACTGTCCCTTTAACAACATTACATATGCTAACACATATTTTAAGCTTGTTGCTATATCTACATGTACTTTGTCAAAAAAATTTTTTGAAAATCACATTTATATTGACGTGTTAAATAAAGTCTATTTTCTTTAAGAGACATTATTGTGTTAATATTTTATTGTAACTATTTTTATTTTAACAATGAATATGGTTTAAAGTCCTTTTAGGAGTGGGGGGGTGAAATATGCTAACAAAAATATATTTGAAGATTAAACTATGTGGATCTCATACATGATACAAAAAAACAACATTTGCATTCAAGGGACAGTATCCTATATTTTTTACATAACTGTATGTAATAGACACTACTACAAACAACAAGATTAACATATACTGATAGCAATATTAAAAAGCTTCAAACACTTGCAAATAAAATAGGGTTAGCTATATTTTAAATATAGATGAACCACCATTACAACCGTAAAACACAATACCCCATCATTAACATATGAAAAGAACCTTTACACAAACTGGACAAAGCTGGAGATGGTACTCACATGAAACTCATTGGCTTTGCGAGGAGTAAGAAAATTACTTACATTTTCTTACGACACAAGACAAAATAAACCTATTGGTTAAACAATGGACTATCTAACTAGAGACAAAATCAAATATTTTTATTTATAATGTGAGTGTCTAATGAACCTTTCATAAAATATACAACGAAATTACATTTAGAAGAAGTCGGCATCATATATTTAGCATATGATAAATGCATATTGATTACTTTATTCAAACACAATAGCGCATATTTATTAATTAGATATGTTCAACATTAATTTTTAAGAAAAAGGAACATTGTTGACAAACATATTAAACATGGACTGTAGAGATTTGCACTTGCCTAGAAATATCCTATGCATGAAAACATTTTGCTTTCGTTCGTTGATTCAACCAGACATCCAGCAAAAGAGAATGTGTTGGTCTTTATCAGCTACGGGTCAACAATGTAACATGATGCAAATAATACATATTCGCAAGCTTTTTAAAATTGCATGCAGTCACAAACGTTTTTAACGTGCACAAATATTGCGGGACTACGCAATCCAATCACACGTTTTTTTAACTTTACATGTGCCGTCTTAACATGGCGCTTCCTTGATCACGTAAGAACGCCATCCAATGAAAGGCACATTATTGATCACGTAAGAACGCCCAAAAAAAAAAGGCGCATCCTTGATCGCGTCAAAACGCAATCCAATAAAAGGCATATTCCTGATCACGTAAGAACGTCAGTCAATACAAGGAATCATTGGACAGCCTGGCAGGTGACGTCTTAAGCAACATGGCGCATCCGAGATCGCTGAAAAACCGCAGACAATACAAGGACTCAGTGACATCTTGGCATATCATTAAGAAACGTATTTATATTTTAGGAACTAGTATGTGTGTAGATTGCTATCTAGGAATGTCACCAAATCATGAATCATCTTTTCGGACTTGACTGTCCCTTGAACTATAGCTATGGTGTATATCTTTAACATTTAAAAGATACACATGAGAAATACATATGCCATTGATGTTTTAAGATATGTTTGGATTGTTGTTGAATAACAATAGTTATACATGTATTGATTAAACGTGTCATTTATTCAAGTTTAATTATGGTCAGCCTACCTATAGCCATATATGGGAGGAGATGTATTTTGTTAACATATTAGTTAACTAATATTCATCATCTACATTATTTGTATTACACACAGAGATTGATTTGGTTACACTTTGACAATAATATAGATTTGAAAATGAAATACAGGTGCTGTCAACATTACAATAAGATTGTTTATTAATAAAATTATATGTCCTTGTTCTTGTAAAAAGGACAAAAACGCTTTACAAATGGAAATACATTCATTTACAATAGTGATCAACATCACTTAAAGGGACATTATTTTGTTTTTAAAAAGAGCATACACATAGTCAATACTATTTAAATAAAATGAACACTTTACAGGGATTATATCATTGTATCAATACTCAGATCATTTGGTAAAGGTGCATCAATTCATGCAGAGTTTATAAATACACACATGGATATGAACATTTAAATATACATATATACACAAATACAAAAATATATATACATATATAAAGAAATTACTCTGCTAATCATAATCAGGCAATGATAGAGCTAAGAGAAAATAATATAAACACAAATAATAAGATTACATTGGAGATGTTAATCTTAAAGTCATTTACTATTGTCTTACATATATGATTTCATTATAACAAATAGATTTGTTAGGTCCCTTTAAGGATAAACAACATAAACTAGAGCTTGCAAAAAATAACAGGAAGAATGAGGACAAAGATTTGTGAAATAAAATGTATTTTATTAGTATGTAAGAAAACATACACAACGTTTATAAATAATCTTGTAAAAATAAGGAATATATGAGCCATATGACAAGGTAACACAGTGCATCACAGTCCATGAAGAGAGTTGCCAAGGGCCAGCATAGCCTCATTGGAGACACATGACAAGGTAACACAGTGCATCACAGTCCATGAAGAGAGTTGCCAAGGGCCAGCATAGCCCCATTGGAGACACATGGCAAGGTAACACAGTGCATCACAGTCCATGAAGAGAGTTGCCAAGGGCCAGCATAGCCCCATTGGAGACACATGACAAGGTAACACAGTGCATCACAGTCCATGAAGAGAGTTGCCAAGGGCCAGCATAGCCCCATTGGAGACACATGACAAGGTAACACAGTGCATCACAGTCCATGAAGAGAGTTGCCAAGGGCCAGCATAGCCTCATTGGAGACACATGACAAGGTAACACAGTGCATCACAGTCCATGAAGAGAGTTGCCAAGGGCCAGCATAGCCCCATTGGAGACACATGGCAAGGTAACACAGTGCATCACAGTCCATGAAGAGAGTTGCCAAGGGCCAGCATAGCCCCATTGGAGACACATGGCAAGGTAACACAGTGCATCACAGTCCATGAAGAGAGTTGCCAAGGGCCAGCATAGCCCCATTGGAGACACATGACAAGGTAACACAGTGCATCACAGTCCATGAAGAGAGTTGCCAAGGGCCAGCATAGCCCCATTGGAGACACATGACAAGGTAACACAGTGCATCACAGTCCATGAAGAGAGTTGCCAAGGGCCAGCATAGCCTCATTGGAGACACATGACAAGGTAACACAGTGCATCACAGTCCATGAAGAGAGTTGCCAAGGGCCAGCATAGCCCCATTGGAGACACATGGCAAGGTAACACAGTGCATCACAGTCCATGAAGAGAGTTGCCAAGGGCCAGCATAGCCTCATTGGAGACACATGACAAGGTAACACAGTGCATCACAGTCCATGAAGAGAGTTGCCAAGGGCCAGCATAGCCCCATTGGAGACACATGGCAAGGTAACACAGTGCATCACAGTCCATGAAGAGAGTTGCCAAGGGCCAGCATAGCCTCATTGGAGACACATGACAAGGTAACACAGTGCATCACAGTCCATGAAGAGAGTTGCCAAGGGCCAGCATAGCCTCATTGGAGACACATGGCAAGGTAACACAGTGCATCACAGTCCATGAAGAGAGTTGCCAAGGGCCAGCATAGCCTCATTGGAGACACATGACAAGGTAACACAGTGCATCACAGTCCATGAAGAGAGTTGCCAAGGGCCAGCATAGCCTCATTGGAGACACATGACAAGGTAAAAGAGTGCAACAGGCACAACAAAAAACTGATAAAAAGGCCAAATGGCAACAATATAAATACAAATTCAACATGTGGACGGAGGATTATTATCTGCCACCATGGAGCATATCCAGATCCTCCACTTACTGGTCATCCTCTTCATTGTCCTGTGCATGTCCAGCTCCAGATTCAGGCCTTGAACGTAATTGCATAATTTCACGCAGAGTCAAGTCCTGAACCCGGAGCTGGGCCTGCATGGTGTCGTTCATCCCTCTCAGGACAGCTGCGTTCCTCAACACGGCCTGCTCTACTCTTGCTATCCCTTCTAGCATGAGCCATGCTGAGTCACAGCCTAAAATAAAATAAAAATTAATATTAAGGATAATTACACAACAGAATAAAAGATTTTAATACATACATTGTCATCATAAAGACAAATAATTATTTACATCAATTATTTTTCATATATTCTTTACACATGAATTAGGTTATTCAGACAGACAGAAATCATTAAAGGCTCATGTTACTCAAACATGTTGAACCCTTTAATTGGTTTTAGATGATCCACTTATACAGCTTGAGTGTATCAAATCTTGTTAAAGGATTTACATTGTACTTACATCAGCAATTTAAAAATTCAATTTAGACTGTGGTAGGCACACCTATCCTTAAACATTTTGGCATTGAGGACAAGCTGTGTAAACATAGCAACCAGAAGAAATTACATTCCCACTGGGTTAGACAAGAGATAATGTATCCACATTTGGACATAAAATTTTGGATCCAAGTAGTGGTGTTTGGTATATGTAGTGATATCCAATTAAAGGGACACTGAACCTAAATATTTAATGGACTGATTCAGATAGAGCATGACATGACAAATCTTTAGAAATTACACATATTCATTATATGTTTTAATTGTCAAGCTATATTTTGAATGCAAGAATGTTGGTTTTTATGGAAGCCAATATTTGTTGATGAACCTTGTTTGTGCATGCTGGTTGATGGATACATTCATCCAACAATAAAGAAATGATGGCCACATTTATTTTATTGTTTAAACTAATTATAGGAATAAGTTGTTTTCAATAAATATATCAAGAGAATGACGAATAATTCATAAGAGTATTCTATTATACATTGGCTTAACATTGCATGCTGGATTTGAATCACAATTTAACCAATTTAACTTCACTGTACCTTTAAGTATCTTATAAAGTGTATTTAGAATGATACTTACAGCTGTGCCTGGGAAGGACAATCTGACACCCAGGACAATGAAGGTTTAAACAGGGGGGAGGGATGGGATTGGCTTGGGGAGGGATGGGATTGGCTCGGGGAGGGATGGGAATGGCTTGGGGAGTGGTGAGCTGCTGCTCCAGGGTAGGCCGTACAGCTGGGGAGTGGGGAGTTTGGGTCTGGGCAGCTGTACGGGCCAGAATACGGGGAGAGCGGCGAAGGGGGGTGTATGTGCGTTTTTTTGGAGGGACAGGATATGAAATATGGGAAGGGCTGGCAGTGGTCGGGGCATGGTCATGGGTTTGGTGATGGGAAGGGCTCTGGGTGTGTGCAGAGGTGTGGCCATGGTCAGGGGTGTGTGCACGGGGAGGGGTCTGTGACTGGGCAGGGGCGGAATCCAGATGACCAGAAGTGGTGGATCCATCTGAAAATGTAAAAGAAATATATTAACATCTCATACATCCTGACATCAAATCAACGCATTTAAAATTGATTATGTTTTCAATATACCTCGAAGTGTGTTTGAATCTGTAAACTATTCTGAAATGAGGATATGGTATCTATATAGGCACTCAGATGAATCTCAATGACTGTCTGTACAATGTGAAACTTATTATTGTGTTTTGGCATGGAATATGCATGTGACATAATGATGGCATGAATTATATATTCTTAAAAAAATATATACAAGCAGATTTTCATGCTGCCTGATATAGAAAGGGGGCAGTAGTGTATTTGAACAGACAAATAATATTCCTTTTTAAAGGGAAAAAGCTGTAGACTTTGAATGTCTTCAATAAAATGATTTCAAAAAAAGAAACATGTTGGAAACATGATAGATATATTTCACATACCATCAGAGTCCAAGGCAGCCTCTTCCTCCTCCATCCCACATGTGACATCAATCTCTGTAAAACATAACATGTTGTGTACACCTTAAGATCAGATATTATAACATATGTTACTGTTGCTCAAATACGCACATCAATGTTGCATTAAAGATATACACACACAAAGTTATGATTTACATCATTTTGATGGAGCATACAAATGACAATAGATTTGTTATTGTCAATAAATCAGAATATTAATGTATTGTTTGTCTTAATGTTAAATTCATAAAAGCATAGTACATAGAACATTTAAGATTTCTCATGTGTGTATCACTTGATGACTGTTGTTAAAAAAAAAAAAAATGAAAAAAACATATGTTAGACATCTTATGAATAACAAATGTGTAGAATAATAAAGTAGAAATTATTAATCGCTCAATATAAAAAATAAATATATAATCAGAAGATAAATTCTATGATTTTTTATAATGTTATGCTTCATCGGAATCATGATCATAATATTGATTAGCAATACACCTTCAATTACATATAAATGAGTCAATGGACTTACCAGGAGACCGCAAAGGCGGCTCTATGTCACTGCTGGATTCCTGTGGGCTTCCCACACCAACTCTCTCTATGAATGATATAGATATATATTATTAAACACATTTTGGATATCACTAAATCACATCTGTCTAGAATTTTAACATTAATCAACTTTAAAATGTGAAGAATAGAGCAGTCATTACACCAGAAAATGCTTGATTGAATCAAGGGGATTCTGTAAACATATCTGTATTCAACATATGTTTAATGTCAGACTACATTAGACATCAAATTCATCTCAGATGCTGCTATTGCATATCTAAATATAGCCAATGATCAATGTTCTTAACCCTTTAAGGACACAGCTTTCACTTAGCTCAATTGTTTTATGACGGAATAATTCCGTCATATGTCCTTAAGAAGTTACAAGAATACACACAAACCACATATTGAGGAGCATCTGTTGACAAATCTAAACAAACATGTGTCACATCGACCCATTTTTTCAATGTACAGTAATCTTGTTTAGGACACAACACATATTTATCACAATACATAACAAACTTTATTATTACAAATATGTAATCATGGTGCTGTTAGAGTATGCAGATATATATAAAGTAACTCCAACAGATAATTAGATTTATATATCAATAGTTTTTAATAAAAATAATGTAATGATGAATGAATCTATTTTGTCTTAAAGGGACACTGACATGATTAATTTAAATAATTGATTTCTATGTTCAAACTGTAAAAAATGATTTAACATTGACTCCTATTATAATTCGAATGTTGTTCGATATTAATCTTAAAGGCAGATAAGGAATATTGGATTCAATAAATATTGTTTGTTGAAGGTATCCACCAATCATCAATATAAACCCAGGTTGGTCAACAAATATTTAGATGCACATAAACGTACTTTCTTTATTTTAAAATACATTTAGCAATAGAATATGTCACATATGATGATAGTATTATATTTTATGTTTATTAATATTGCATACTGTATGTGAAAGACAATATTAATAATTGTAGTTCAGTATCCCTTTAATCTAAAATTAAATAGATTCCACAATGTTGTTGTTTGTTAATGAATTATCTACTCCATATGTTGATGTAATGAATGGTATTGAGCATGCAATTAAAATCAAATATGTTATTTAAGTATATCCGAATAATTATATAATTTTCATCTATTAAATAGACATTACATATAAATATTGAACAATGTGTATTTAGTATGTAATGTTCATTCCATGTTTCTAAGACAAATGTCAATTAAAATGAGACATACCATACTGTGACAAGCCCTGGCTTGAGGATCCAGCAGCCACATCCATATCTGTAATATATTAAATGAGGATTGCATATCATTAATACTAATCATGCCATGTTTAAAATATTTACATTAATAACAAATCAATAGAAAAATATTAATCCTTTGGTAGTCCCATGAGTTAATAGTTTCCGCAATTAAATGAATGATAAATATATCCTGGACTCTTATTTTCAATCAGTTGTGTTGTTTACTGTATCTTTAAGAATATATGCTTGTTATTACATAATCATCAATTGATGGCCATATGTTATAATTTATTAGTATTATTCGTTTTTTATTAGATATAATATTTAAAATAAGAATACTGTATTCTTCACTAATCTAAGATTTTCCATTTAATTTTTAACAACATGTATAAAGCAATGCCACTTTCCGCAAACCCATGTTAACGTGGATGAGAAATGCCATTTTCGCGATCATTGCGCAATGATTCCAAGCGGAATTACGCATCCGTCATTTGAACAACATGTATAAAGCAATGCCACTTTCCGCAAACCCATGTTAACGTGGATGCGAAATTACATTTCCGCTCTGTGACGCATATTCTGTAGAGCGCAAGAAACATCATTCCAATTTCATGTATCACTAATGTAAAATCAGATATCTAAACATCATATGTAGTGTATGTTGTGAGATCTGTATAGGTTTAGTATCTGACTAAATACACATTTTGGATTTTTAACATTATAAATATTATATGAAGTTGGATAATTACCTGGTTCAGATTCTCTATCGGGTCCTCCCAGGCCACCGGACGGAGAAGCATCTGCCCTGTCCCCCGCGTCAGGACTTTCAGATCCCGCAGCTGGGAGGGAAGAAGAGGAGGCCGAGGATGGCGAGGATCTAAATCTTTTGGGGACCCGGAGATTGAGGAGCTCGCATAAAGTCACCTCATAAGGGAGTAGGTACAGTTTCCGCGGGGCCTTTCTTTGGCCCCCTCTTTTACGGGCTTGTACCCAGTCCCTTATGAGGTTGACTTTTTTCGATAAACGCAACCTCATATCTCCGAATCTCCTCATGATCTGATCCTGGGTCCTCTGGACGTCACACACCAATCTAACCGCATTGGTGATAGACTCCCAGAGGGCCTTCTTAACAGGCGCATCTGTCGAGCTCCTCTTGTTCCCAAACAGCTGGGGATAAAAGTCCTTGACGGCGTGGACCAGTGCAGCGCTCTCCTCCTTGGTGAACCTGGGAACTGACATGCCTGCTGGGTTGTACAATAAATATATTATAATAATATAAACTGCCTGCAGGCATTAGAGAACTGACAAAGATGGCAACGTGTAATGGACTTTTATATGGTGAAGTAAACATGAGATGCACCATGGGACAATTTATCTGTACATCTGATTGGATAAAAGTTTGAAATATTGTTATAATGTCTGTGAGACCATCCTGACTCAAGTTGTGTTTGTGTGATGAACTCTGATTGGCCGTTCCTTAATGTTTCATATCTTAGTAACTTCCTTACACATACCTCATGGTGGTGCTGTAACTTCATTTTTCATGTAGACTTATTTGTAACTCATGGGCCTGTCATGCGGATATGTGTGACGCATATTTAATATCCGTGATCCGTGAAATATTAATGATTAAATACTCTTTAAAATCTAATCCTGTCACATTATTAATGTTGTAGACATTTCTCGGTTTAATAACGGTCTGTTTCTTTAATACAAATACACATTTAATATTGTATGTCTTTATTGTTCTTTAAATAAATTTATTGTGAAGTATTGACATTGCTCTATTAAATGTATTTATAATGCACATTGATTGTGTGCTATTGCGTGACATTACACTAATGTTTAAATATGCTAATCTGGTGTTTGAAGATGCGTTTCCCACGCAATATTTATTAATGTTAAAATTCCGGGAAGAATGTCAGTAACTTTGATAATCTGTTTATAAATGTTAAACTACAGCTTTGTTATTCGCAAATAAACCTCGAGCTTGTATTTCTCTGAAGTGCTCATATATGTTATTGTGCAATGGCGTCTTTAGTTTTAAAGAGACATTACAAACAAACAATTGTATCAAATGATCTGTAGAGATAGAAGATTGTTTAGACTTTAAAATGTAAATCATTTTATCTTAGTATTTATATATCCTCAACATAAGAAATTTAAATGCACATGGTTGAGCCAATCACATAAGGCATCTCTGTGCATCCACCAATCTTCATCTACTGAGCCTATCTCGATATGCTTTTCAAGCAAAGTATGTCAAGATAGGAAGAGAAGTAAATACACTATTTCAAGCTCTTAAAGGGACACTGTCCAAACAAATTTACCATTGGTGATTGAGCATGAAATGTTAATCAACTTTATTATTTAATACGATTATCAAATGTTAAGTTATCTTGTTATGTTTCTTTGAAAATCAATAATGATATTTTATATTACGGACAATTGTTTAATAAAAACCTGGGTTGTCCTTGACGATTGTTGCATCAATTATTCCAAACAATCAAGTTCTGTCCAGAGTACTGAAGCAAATAAATTAGCTATTTACTGCCTTATTTCTAAAGTAATGATAGCAACATCACAATGAGCATTCATAATATGAGACAAGTTTTAAAGTTGATTAAAATAGAATACTCATTCAGAATGTATAAATCATTGTTTTTTTAAATGGCTACCTTTAAGTATATTTTGAGTTCATGTCCCTTTAAATAAACATTTCACAATAATGCTTAATATATCATAAACCTAGGCACCTTCCTTTTGCTAAATGAGTCTAACATATGAGTAAAGCTAATTTAGATTAACTTCTAGATTGTTTTACACACTGACTGAAATATATTTATTAAATGAGGTCTTTTTTAGCCTTCAGCGTAGAGGGACATTAAGCTATATGTTATGTATGCATTTTGTATCATAATCTTATATTTGACCAACTTAATATGTTTTGTTATTCAATCATTATATTGTAATTATATATATTCGTGGATTAAATACATCTCTACATAGGCTATTTTGATGCTGATTGTTGTTTGCATATAGATGCCTTATATCATTGACTAAGATATGTGCATTTATTTTTATTTTAACAAGTATATTTAAAGACTGAATGTAATTCTATAGTACATTCTAAATATGTTTAAATTCTTGTATGATATTTGTAACAATGTATACAAAATATACATTTTGAATGACCCCTTTAAGGACCCAAACATATTGTATTTTGATTTAACATTGACAAAATAAACTAAAGGGGAAATTACATTCTATATAGATATTTGATGTCTAACCCAAGAGGTAAGATTGTAATAAATACATAATATTACTAAGTATAGTTAAATGACTCCACTAGAAAATTACATAGATTAACCTGGCATCCAATAACTAATTATTAAAAATTATAAAGTTAAATGACCTACCATTTATAAATGTAATAATTGTAAAATATTTTCTAATAATGTTTTGAGATACCTAAGGAAGATACATGATCTTATACAATTCTTTTTACATTCAACAACACTGTCACTTTCATGTAATTGAACCACTTCACCTTATTAAATGTTAAAACAATCATAATATTAATACATATCCTAAATATTTTTAATATATACTTTTTCAATATAAAAGCATTGAAGAATATGACTCCCCAATTAATGTTAAAAGATATCTTTTAATATTCTCTGAAGAATTTTATTTTCTACTATTAATGCATTATTTTCTCTTATGCATGTGCTTGTCAAATAGCCAACTACCAGTCATGGGAGTCCAAGTTTTATTTATTTACAGATTATATTGATATATATTAGAATCTGCTAAAAAAAAAAATATATTTAATAGAAAATAATTAAATATTCCATGAAGTCATCAGATGCCAATCTGAAATGACAAATAATAAAAATGGAACAAAGTTAATACACACGTTGTAAAATATTCATAAAATACATTTAAAATCATATGGTGTCTATGCTCTAACTTTGATCAACATTTTTTAAAGATAATCATTACATTCATTTTAAATTAATGAAATACATACACCATTATATTGTTGATTAAAAATAATATTTAAATTTCAAAAATTAAATTTATACATAATAATGTATATCACATGTAAACAATATATGTATGCTGAACATAAATGTAATATTTCATGTCCATTCAAATACCTCTATATCAACTATAATATGTATTCCTTTTTCTGATTGTGATCCCTAAATATCTAATTAAGAACTAAATATGACTAATGTATGTAAGCTACTAATATTCTACAGTCTTCACTAGCATGCATTGGTACACCAACCTGGACAATGCATGGTCTTTGAAAGTCAATTCAGGGGTAAACAGTTGATCTTCAATAGGTGTCTTATTCATCAGTTCATTAAATAGAGGACTGGGAAATACCATCTAAAAAAGTAAAATCATCTAAGTGTCTGATTGTGATCCCTAAATATCTAATTAAGAACTAAATATGACTAATGTATGTAAGCTACTAATATTCTACAGTCTTCACTAGCATGCATTGGTACACCAACCTGGACAATGCATGGTCTTTGAATGTCAATTCAGGGGTAAACAGTTGATCTTCAATAGGTGTCTTATTCATCAGTTCATTAAATAGAGGACTGGGAAATACCATCTAAAAAGGAAAATCATCTAAGTGTCTGATTGTGATCCCTAAATATCTAATTAAGAACTAAATATGACTAATGTATGTAAGCTACTAATATTCTACAGTCTTCACTAGCATGCATTGGTACACCAACCTGGACAATGCATGGTCTTTGAATGTCAATTCAGGGGTAAACAGTTGATCTTCAATAGGTGTCTTATTCATCAGTTCATTAAATAGAGGACTGGGAAATACCATCTACAAAATAGAAAATCATCTAAGTGTCTCCAATAGGATGTCTCCACAGCCTTATTCTATCAAATAGTTTGCACTTACCATGTGAACATGTCTTTGTATGGTTTTCAAGGTCAGCAGAATTTAAATATGCCAGACATGATCCCATTGGTATACTTCAATTTCAATCTTGGCTTTTTCCCCACTGTCAGTCTTGGAAATCTTCACTGTCAGGCTTCAAATTGTTCCCTTTCAGTCTTTATATTAAGTCATCTCCCTAATGTAAGAAATTATATATAAAGATTTCATACAAGTGTGTGAATCAGTTCTGTACCCCTCTCCCACCCCCCATTTCATAATAAATATCTATCACTAGCTTACTAAGCCTGTGTATGAACCTGTGTTATTTTCTATCAAGTGTGAAGATGAGTCATATTGAGCAGAACAAACCTCTGTGTGACATTGAACCATAGTCATTCTAGAGTATCCCTTTCTGATTATGTACATAAGTAATGTGTAAACAAAGTTATATTTTTAAAAATGTATGCCATATGATGTATTTGTGTACAAATCATGCCAGCAACAGTCCATACATTTCTACTTACCATCTGATGTCCTCTATAAAAACCAGGTGGCAAAGACTCGCTATAGGACCCAATGCCCAGAGCATCACCTATATTATGAGAAATAAATATTATTATAACATTTGATCAATACTAACATGTTTGCACAATTCTCTACTTGTCATTTCCCTAGAGTTCACATCTATTGAAAATACTCCAGTGTAACTTCTATTATTTACCGTCTAAAGTGGCGGTTGATGACGTCTGCTCTGACATCAAGTCCCTCGTCCTGGAATTCCCCCTCTAGAACAGGATCATCCTCCTCATCTCTGAGGAGGTCTCTGTCCACCGGGACGGCCTGCAGCATCCCAGCCCGCTGTGCAATATTATGCAGGACGCTACAGGCTACAACGATCTTAGCCACCTTCTTTGGGTTGTACTGGAGTGCTCCTCCAGAACGGTCCAGGCACCTGAATCTCATCTTCAGGAGCCCGAACATCCTTTCAACCACCGCCCTGGTTCTCTTATGAGCCCTATTGTAGCGCTCCTCAGACACATCAGTTGGGCTACGCAAGGGGGTAATGAGCCAAGGCCGGCTCATGTACCCAGAATCACCTATAAATTTAGAACAGAACATAATTCAAACAGAATACTTAAACTAGTATATTGTTGTATAAATATATTTTTTAAAAACCATAATCCATATTAAAAGTTGTCAGAAACATAAAAAAAAAAAAAAAATTTATATATAAATCTGTATCTAGCCATTTCATCTAAGACATGCTACATATGCGTATTTCTCCTAAACCAAACCTTGTGTAAAATGCTAACTACATGTTTACATTGCATTCTCTATCTGAACACTTAAGGTAAGACATGCTACATATCTGCATTTCAATAAAACTAGACATTAGCAGAAAAAGACAATGACAGGGTTAAATTGCATGAGATAATATCTTGCCATTTCATCTAAGACATGCTACATATGCGTATTTCTCCTAAACCAAACCTTGTGTAAAATGCTAACTACATGTTTACATTGCATTCTCTATATGAACACTTAAGGTAAGACATGCTACATATCTGCATTTCAATTAAACTAGACATTAGCAGAAAAAGACAATGACAGGGTTAAATTGCATGAGATAATATCTTGCCATTTCATCTAAGACATGCTACATATGCGTATTTCTCCTAAACCAAACCTTGTGTAAAATGCTAACTACATGTTTACATTGCATTCTCTATCTGAACAATTAAGGTAAGACATGCTACATATCTGCATTTCAATAAAACTAGACATTAGCAGAAAAAGACAATGACAGGGTTAAATTGCATGAGATAATATCTTGCCATTTCATCTAAGACATGCTACATATGCGTATTTCTCCTAAACCAAACCTTGTGTAAAATGCTAACTACATGTTTACATTGCATTCTCTATCTGAACACTTAAGGTAAGACATGCTACATATCTGCATTTCAATAAAACTAGACATTAGCAGAAAAAGACAATGACAGGGTTAAATTGCATGAGATAATATCTTGCCATTTCATCTAAGACATGCTACATATGCGTATTTCTCCTAAAACAAACCTTGTGTAAAATGCTAACTACATGTTTACATTGCATTCTCTATCTGAACACTTAAGGTAAGACATGCTACATATCTGCATTTCAATAAAAATAGACATTAGCGTCGGTAAATAACAAATGGTTAAATTTAATCCTATAGCTGAACATGACGCTAACAGTTAAAAAATACAGGGGCAATTGTCAAAATAATTAACCATGTTGTGCACAAATACTCACCAACGAGATAACCAGGGGGCATTTGTCTTTCCTCAAACTGTCTCCACAGGGACGACAGAGAGAGGATGCGGGCATCATGACAAGCACCTCCAAAATTCGCATACACATGCATAATCCTCATCCGTGCGTCACAAACATACTGCACGTTGAGGCTATGAAAATGTTTGCGATTTCTGAAGGGCAAGTCATCAATTGGAGCACGCAGCGCAATGTGGGTACAATCAATGGCTCCCAAGACATTGGGCAATTGAGCAATATCAAAGAATTCCCGCTTCAGGCGCCTCCAATCACCATCATTCTGTGGGAATCCTATGTATTGCTTACTGATACGTACCATGGCGTCCAGAAAGTTATCAAACACCACAGAGAATGTACCTTGAGCCAGGCCATGCATGTACAGTTCTCCTGATTGAAAACTCCCGGAGGCCAGGACGTATAGACAGCTTAGCATCTTACTCATGGGGGGAACAGCAGTCCTTATTTGTATACGTGGCTCCAAATGAGGTTTAAGAAGATCGTAAAGGCCAATGAGCTGTTCGCGATCGAGCCGATACTTATCAAAAACCTCAAAGTCACTCATGTTTTCCATGGTGGGTCTCACCCTGTAGACACGAGGACCTCGAACCAGACGACCCCTTCGTCTCGGTCTGAGCCGCCGAGGCTGCCTGATTCGACCAACAGCTAGTTCGCCAATAGCACCACCAGCAGCGTCTACCATGTCATCGTCATCCATCTTTCAAAACAGCGTAACAAGGTAAGCACTTGATCTGATGTGGATCACAAGTGATGCATTGGCCATGTTGTTTGGGGGATTTATAGTACAATTAGTCCAATGGTAGTGAGTTTGTAATGATTGCTAATTGTATTCACTTGTTTGTATGTGAGCGGCGCGAATGCTTTCACAGTGGGCGTTTATTTGTTGTTTGCTGAAATGTTAGTTTCAAACAATGATTCTCAATGTGAAAGTGTCAAATATCACACATACAGTGCATGTTTGTAATGTTTGATCATATGCGTAATCAATATTTCCTAAACGCGATCTTATAGTAACAAGCACACGTCCAGGCTAACATGAATGAAAGTGCATAGTTGTGTATAATGTGCATCGAATGTGATCGATCAATGTTGCTGCAATATTGTTTGTAAACGATAAAGTAACAGCTGCCATCTGTAGTATTGTATATATAAGTGATTGCCGAGCTGTCAATATTGTACGCGTCCCTTTAAAATCGCAATAATAATTCCGAACTTCCCGTCTGCCATCTGTAGTATTGTATATATAAGTGATTGCCGAGCTGTCAATATTGTACGCGTCCCTTTAAAATCGCAAAAATAATTCCGAACTTCCCGTCTGCCATCTGTAGTATTGTATATATAAGTGATTGCCGAGCTGTCAATATTGTACGCGTCCCTTTAAAATCGCAATAATAATTCCGAACTTCCCGTCTGCCATCTGTAGTATTGTATATATAAGTGATTGCCGAGCTGTCAATATTGTACGCGTCCCTTTAAAATCGCAATAATAATTCCGAACTTCCCGTCTGCCATCTGTAGTATTGTATATATAAGTGATTGCCGAGCAGTCAATATTGTATGCGTCCCTTTAAAATCGCAATAATAATTCCGAACTTCCCGTCTGCCATCTGTAGTATTGTATATATAAGTGATTGCCGAGCTGTCAATATTGTACGCGTCCCTTTCAAATCGCAATAATAATTCCGAACTTCCCGTCTGCCATCTGTAGTATTGTATATATAAGTGATTGCCGAGCTGTCAATATTGTATGCGTCCCTTTCAAATCGCACTAATACTGAATAACTTCCCGTCTGCCATCTGTAGTATTGTATATATAAGTGATTGCCGAGATGTCAATATTGTATGCGTCCCTGTAAAATCGCAATAATACTGAATAACTTCCCGTCTGCCATCTGTAGTATTGTATATATAAGTGATTGCCGAGATGTCAATATTGTATGCGTCCCTGTAAAATCGCAATAATACTGAATAACTTCCCGTCTGCCATCTGTAGTATTGTATATATAAGTGATTGCCGAGATGTCAATATTGTATGCGTCCCTTTCAAATCGCACTAATACTGAATAACTTCCGTCTGCCATCTGTAGTATTGTATATATAAGTGATTTTCGATCTGACGATATTGTATGCGTCCCATAAAAATTGCACGAATACTGAATAACTTCCGGCTGTCATCTGTAGTATTATATATATAATTGATGTGCGATCTGACAATATTTCTTAATTGTCCCATTGAAATCTCCATAATAATGCTGTTCAAAAGTGTGTTTTACGTATATGTTGTATTGTAGTATTGAGTGTTAAAGTTCCTAAAGGGGCGGTACAGTCGTGAATCTGTGATGTGTACGGTTGAATCTTCTAATGACGTCATGATATTATTAACCTGCCTATGTAGTTGTGAAATCCTCATTGTGTTGTTGTATTGTGCTACATTGTTATTGTGTGCTGAATAAAATCTAAATGTGTGCTTTGTGGTTGCGTGATGGGTGATGCGTGTTATGTACATGTACGTATATATTGTGATTGTGTCCCACATATGCTGACTTCTATATAGCGGTCTGGCATTGTTGTTCCTTCCCATAAAGTGACATCTGTAATCTGGTGTAATGATGTTCTTGTTGTACGTAATTCCTAATGGTTTCTGGTGATGGAATCATGATGTTAAAAGTACAGTAAAATCCATATGTTGTGTTTTGTGATTCCTCGAGAGAATGTAATGTGTTTTTCCCCCATCATTTGAATGCACATGTATGATTGAATGTTAAAAGTAATGTATGTGCATCCATGAGTGATCATGTGTTAAGCCTATGTAGATATGCAGTTGCTGCAAGCATATGAGTTGAATAACAGAAATGCAATAATAAAGGTAAATGAGAGATGTTTCCCATTGTGTAGTGTTTGTGAATCCAGAAATGTGTATTGAATTTTATTTTAATTGTAAATGTAATTTTATTGAAATAATAATGTGTTACTAGTGATGGGGATTTGTAGTTGATGTAATCTAAAAGTGTTAAAAATATTTATGGTGTGGTGAATATTTAATATTAAAAAACATAAGTCCACCATAGGGAAATAGTCATTTCTTGATCTATTTATCATAGCTGGGTCTAACGCATGAAATCATGTATTTTCTAGCGCTGGTATTTGGAGTTTTTCAGTCTACGCTATTTGCGTGCGTTAGGGAAATGAGGGTTTCGCGTGCACGAGCACGTCTTCCCAATAGAAGTCAATGGAGGCTCCAAAGATTTCTATTTTTTTTTTTCTAAGACTGGTTTTCCTCGTAAAGTGAGTGACGTCATGAGCTTGTGTGAAAAAGTAACTAAATCGTGTTCTTTTTGTAATAAATAAATATTTTGTGTATGTAATGTGGTGTATATTGTTTGTATGCATCGATGAGTGTATGTTTGTGATAATGTTATTCGTTAGATGTAGGTATATGAGGGTCTTTTCCCGTATGTCCATGTAAGTCAATGGGAAAATGGATTTGTGTGGATTTTTTTCAAACACCCGAGATCTCGCAACTTTAATCCTTTGTATTTTAAAGAAAAAATAAAAAATACGAAAAATAAAGATAGTGTTGTGTTTGTATAAGTGTAAGTGTACTTTGTGTAATATTTGTTTTGTGATTCGTGGATGTTTTTTTGTGCGGTATATGTTTACTACTGGGTCTGAGGTGGCGGTAGAAAGTTGAGCGTTAGGTGTATTTTGAGTCGCGGTAAATAAACTCTAAATACCGGAGTGCGTAAAAAACCCGCGTTAGGAGCCTCTAACGCTGGTTTTGACGGCTACCGCCGAACTCTAAATCTAGGCCTATGAATGCAAGGGTAATTCAGATGTCTATTTCAAAAGTTTTACAAATCACTCTATCCGCCACATGGAGGCAGTCCCATATTAAATTTTACTCCGAGAAAGGGTTTCAGGTATGGGAACACCAAGTTTTTTAAATGCCCAAAATGTTCACTACCCTCTGCAAATCTTATTCACATGATATGGGAATGCCCCAAGATCAAACAGTTTTGGCTTAAGATAGAATACTGGATTAACCAAGTATTGAAAATCTCCCCTCTGAGATTGAATGTAGCCCATATAATCTTTCTATGGGAAGCCACAAAGGATTTACTGTCATATAATAAAATAATTAATATGATTATTCCGGCGGCAAGGTATCTTATTTTCAAGAAGTGGAAGGGAAGCGCAAGCCCGAACATAATTGATCTTAAAAACTGTATAAAGAAGCAATGTATGTTAGAACAAAAGGATACCAATATGAATGAGGAAGCAGATATTAAAGGTTTTTTTAAAAAATGGTCAGTATTTATTAAAACTCTGTCGTTGAATGTGATAGAATATTTGATCTATCCATTTAGGAATTCAGAGTTGGTACTACTGGGGGTTTGGTAAGTTTCCTTGCTCAAGATTGAAACTAAACTGAATAAAAAAAAATTCAAACTTGCGTGCGTCAAGTATGACACGAATAGCATTGTACCATTGATAAATATGAAACATCGATGTCGCGTGACTCGTGTTTTGATACAGTTGTTATTCTTTATGCAATTTTACGTGACTCATGTTTTCATACAATTGTTACTCTTTACGCAATTTTACTTACACAATTTCTTTCTTGTCCATGAATAAAAACAGTTCTCTAAAGGTAATATTTTCTTTTTCATTTGTTGTGTCCTTGGAATAGCTATATTTATACAAGTACAAACAATAAATCTTAAATAAATTTACTTTTGTATATATATTTGTTTGCTTGAAGATTCTATATTATTTTTTTCAATAACTACATTTGTACTTTGTATTATTTATTATTATATGATAATCTCTTGTACATTTGTGTAATAAAATGGAAAACATGTTCTTTGGTTAGTAATGCTAGAATATGTGCATATATCTATACATGTGTATTATTTGTTTATACTTTATTCTAAACAATTATTGCTTTAATTTTTCTGTGTTTATACCACTATATACATATAGTGAATATATATTTTAAATCAGAGCAAGAATAAGTGCTAAATTTAAATGTAATGTGAAGCACTAGTAAGAAATAAGTGTATTTTAAAAGAATGTTAGATCAGAGATTTAGATAATACTTAAAGTAAGACTGTTGTAGTATTTAGTTAATAAAACAGATTTACTTTTATAAATATATTAAAACTTTGTAAAATATTTTAAGAAAAACATACATTTTTATTAACATTAAAAACATTTGGACAACTTCAACATTTTTTTAGGATTTAAAAAAAAGCTTGCAGTCCCTCTTCTAGGACCAGATTACAGGTTGCACGGTTAATCCATTGCGAACACACTACGCGCAATGTGGCTTTAACACAATTTCCATTGCGATGCCATTACAAGTTTTAATAAAACTTTATTTTTCCATGCGTTATGCTGTGTTTACCAGCACATCGCGCATAAACCAAGTTCCAACTTATCATGCACGTATTCCCCCACAGAGATCAATGAAGAAAAAAATGTTGGAAAAAAAACTTACACCTATGATTGCGAAATTGCCATTGCATTTTCGCATTACCCACTAAAGTCTATGGAGAAATGAAAGTTGTCAAAAAACTTTACACCCTAACATAAGCCCCTAGTCTAATAACCACATCGCCAACACTAAATTAAACTATTAAACCCTAAACAGCCGTCCCCCCACATCGTAACTACCTAAATTAAACTATTAACCCCTAAAACCTCCTAACTTTAACAAAATTAAAACACACCTAAATTAAAGTTAAAATATACTAACTACCTTAAACTAAATAAAAACTTACCTGTGAAAAAAAATTAAAACCTAAGCTTAAACTAAAAACAAACCTAACTTTACTTGTTTTACAAAAATAAATCATACTAAAAAAATAAATAAAGCTACATTACCAAAAAAAAAAAAAAAACTAACATTACTAAAAAATAATAAAACCTAACATTACCACAAAAAAACTACCATTACAAAAAATAAAAAAATAAAAATACAAAAAATGAAAACAGCTACCATTACAAAAGAATAACAAACAAAATGATCCAAAATAATAAAAAAATATTCCTATTCTAATACCCCCAAAAAAACACTACAAAAAATAAAAACCCCTAATCTAAAAAATAAACCACCAATTACCCCTTAACATTTACAACCCCCCACCCCCAAAATAAAAAACCTAACTAAAAAAAACTCTAATCTAACCAAAAGGGCATTTGGATGGGATGCCCTTAAAAGGGCATTCAGTTATTTTTAAGCCCCCCCCCAAAAAAAAACTAACACTAATCTCCAAATTGGTACTCACCAATGATGAAGGGGGGGCAATCCCTCTTTATTCCGGCGGTGAAACATCTTCATCCATCGGCGGAGCATCTTCTCCAATCTTCATCCAGGCTGTTGTCCATCTTCTATCTTCATCCTGGTGGTGATTGTGAAGTCCTCTGCGAAGTCATCAGCGACGTCAGTCCTACTCTTCAGAGCATCGTCACAGAACTCCTCTTCATGCGGTCCATGCTTTCATCCTATTGGCTGATTTGAATTTGTCAGCCAATAGGAATGGAAGCGTATCCCCATATAAAAGGGGTACCTTGCATTTAATCTTCAGTGTGCAGCTGGGGAAAAATGCCCATCCAAATGCCCTTCTCAGGGAAATGGGTAGATTAGGTTTATTTTTTTTGCAAAAGAGCAGTTAACTTTAGGGCAATGCTCTACAAAATGCACTTTTAAGGGCTATTGGTTTTCTATTTGTAGATTAGTTTTTTATTTTGGGGTGGGTTTTTTTATGGATAATTTAGTATGAATCATAAAAGTTAAATTTGGACTTTACTATCCCTTTAAGCAAAGTTTAACCTAGTACTGATTTCTTGTTTTTCTCTGATGCTTTCCCAGAGGGTGTCTTATTTTGCGAGGAAGGGAGACAAGGCTACGCTGTTTGCGAGGAGTTTTCTAGCTGTCCTGTGAGAATTGTCTGTGAGGGATTCATAAATCTAGGCAAAGTCTGTTAAGTTTAGCAAAACATATCTGCATCCTAAGATTGACATAACACATAGGGGTCAATTTATAAATGTGTCAACCTTACCACATCTGCTGTAGTAAATACGCTCGCTATACATCGCTGATGTGAATCTCCAGTCGACCTCCTTATTTATAAAAAAAAACTGTCAAACTCGCGTGCGTCAAGTATGACACGAATAGCATTGTACCATTGATAAATATGAAACATCGATGTTGCGTGACTCGTGTTTTCATACAGTTGTTATTCTTTACGCAATTTTACGTGACTCGTGTTTTCATACAATTGTTACTCTTAACGCAATTTTACTTACACAATTTCTTTCTTGTCCATGAATAAAAACAGTTCTCTAAAGGTAATATTTTCTTTTTCATTTGTTGTGTCCTTGGAATAGCTATATTTATACAAGTACAAACAATAAATCTTAAATAAATTTACTTTTGTATATATATTTGTTTGCTTGAAGATTCTATATTATTTTTTTCAATAACTACATTTGTACTTTGTATTATTTATTATTATATGATAATCTTTTGTACATTTGTGCAATAAAATGGAAAACATGTTCTTTGGTTAGTAATGCTAGAATATGTGCATATATCTATACATGTGTATTATTTGTTTATACTTTATTCTAAACAATTATTGCTTTAATTTTTCTGTGTTTATACCACTATATACATATAGTGAATATATATTTTAAATCAGAGCAAGAATAAGTGCTAAATTTAAATGTAATGTGAAGCACTAGTAAGAAATAAGTGTATTTTAAAAGAATGTTAGATCAGAGATTTAGATAATACTTAAAGTAAGACTAGTATAGTATTTAGTTAATAAAACAGATGTACTTTTATAAATATATTAAAACTTTGTAAAATATTTTAAGAAAAACATACATTTTTATTAACATTAAAAACATTTGGACAACTTCAACATTTTTTTAGGATTAAAAAAAAAGCTTGCAGTCCCTCTTCTAGGACCAGATTACAGGTTGCACGGTTAATCCGTTGCGAACACACTATGCGCAATGTGGCTTTAACACAATTTCCATTGCGATGCCATTACAAGTTTAAAACTTTATTTTTGCATGTGTTATGCTGTGTTAACCAGCACATCGCACATAAACCAAGTTCCAACTTATCATGCACATATTCCCCCATAGAGATCAATGAAGAAAAAATGTTGGAAAAAAACTTACACCTACGATTGCGAAATCGCCATTGCATTTTCGCATTACCCATTAAAGTCTATGGAGAAAAGAAAGTTGTCAAAAAACTTAACACCCTAACATAAGCCCCTAGTCTAATAACCCACATCACCAACACTAAATTAAACTATTAAACCCTAAACAGCTGTCCCCCCACATCGTAACTACTACTCACCAATGATGAAGGGGGGCAATCCATCTTTATTCCGGCGGTGAAACATCTTCATCCATCGGCGGAGCATCTTCTCCAATCTTCATCCAGGCCGTTGTCCATCTTCTATCTTCATCCTGGTGGTGACTGTGAAGTCCTCTGCGAAGTCATCAGCGACGTCAGTCCTACTCTTCAGAGCATCGTCACAGAACTCCTCTTCATGCGGTCCATGCTTTCATCCTATTCGCTGATTTGAATTTGTCAGCCAATAGGAATGGAAGCGTACCCCCATATAAAAGGGGTACCTTGCATTTAATCTTCAGTGTGCAGCTGGGGAAAAATGCCCATCCAAATGCCCTTCTCAGGGAAATGGGTAGATTAGGGGTTTTTTTTACTTATTTTATTTTAATTTTAGGGGTTGGGGGGTTGTAATGATAGGGGTAATTTCTTTATTTTTTTTTTTGCAAAAGAGCAGTTAACTTTAGGGCAATGCTCTACAAAATGCTCTTTTAAGGGCTATTGGTTTTCTATTTGTAGATTAGTTTTTTATTTTGGGGTGGGTTTTTTTGGGATAATTTAGTATGTTATTTTTTGTAAGAGTAGTTTCTTTTTCTGTAATGTTATTGTGTTTTTTGATTTTAGTAATCTTAGTTTTTTTTTTTACTTTCTGTAATGTTAGGGTTTTCTGGTAATGTATTTTTTATTTTTTGTAATTTTAGTTTTTAGTTGGTTAGTATATTTTTAATTTAATTTATGTGTTTTTCAATTGGGGTTAAGTTAGGAGGTGTTAGGTTAGTGGGCTTGGTTATTAGTTTAATAATTTGTGTTGTGAGGGGGTAGCAGTTTAGGGGTTAATAGTTTATTTAGATACTTTGCGTTGTGGGGGTGGCAGTTTAGGGGTTAATAGTTTAATTAGGCACTTTGAATTGTGGGGATTGGTGGTTTAGGGGTTAATAGTGTAATTAGGTACTTTGATTTGTGGGGGATGGCATTTTAGGGGTTAATAACTTTTATTAGTGATTGTGATGTGGTCGGATGGCGGATTAGGGGTTGATATTGCGCATGTGTTAGGTGTTTGTGAAGGCTTCCAGCAAGTTATGCTGCTTTTTTACTGTGTGCAAGGGTTGCTGCGTCTGTCTGTGACAACATGAAAATGGAGTAAAATACATCCATTCTGCACGCGTCTTTGTGATACCTATTGCCGACGCCAGTTCTATGCTAGTTTATGTGAGTAAAAATTGTGCACACTGTCAAAAATCAACGCACCTAATTTGTCTGCTGTGCCGGGTATGTGCACAGTTTTAGAAAAATTTGGCAACGCTGGTTTTTGTGCACGTCGCCAAGTATGTGATTGAGGCCCTGGTATGTATTTGTTTTGGACCATTATAGAACAATACAAATATTATTAAATAAACAAAATTCAATTGGTTTTGCTGATACAATGAATACAGTATCAATGGATGAAGTATTGTTTGGAGTTTTTTTATTGCTACTCATTTGTAGAAAAAGTAAAATTTGTTTTAATAAAAAATTAGATTCTATATTATTCTATACTAGGGATATATCTAGAATGAAGACTTTTACTAGATAATTTTACTAGAGCTTTAAATTCTTTCATCCTTAAAAAGATTAAAATACAGAACATCTTGAGGCTTATTGGCCTATGGGGCCGATTTATCAAGTTCCGTATGAAGCTTGATGCCCCTGTTTCCGCGCGAGCCTTCAGGCCAGAAACAGCAGTTAGGAAGCAGCGGTCTAAAGACTGCAGCTCTATAACTTTTCCGCCTGCTCTGAGGCCGCAAACAGAAATCAACTTGATCGAATACGATCAGGTTGATTGACACCCCCAGCTAACGGTCGCGAATCTGCAGGGGGCAGCATTGCACAAGAACTGCTGGTGCAATGATAAATGCCAACAGCAAACATGAAAGTCTCCTTTTTTTTCTGATGCAATTTATAGATTAATATTATTAAAATAAAAAAACAAATACATTCATTCAGCAAATATGTTCCATTTCCTTGTATTTTTTTTTCTAAAATGTGAAGCATTTCCAAGCCCCCATTTAGACACATTATACAGGCCTATGAATTAGGTACTATCGGGAGCGCACATCTCCTTTGCAAGCTCAATGTTATCCCTCCAACATCAGGTTTCTCCTGTGCAAGCTGTAATCTCGCAAGTATAGGCGGGTTTTGCACAGTGGCATTAGGATCAGTTATGTCATCTTGTCAGTAATAGTGAATCCCACTACTTTATGCGCCTTCATTAGAAATGCCATGTAGCTGCTCGTGCATTCAGGGAACGCACATTTAAGCAGTTATTATGATAATTTTCTAGATAAGTCACATTATCATTGACCACATTTATAATACGGAGGCATTAGAAATGTCATGTAGCTGCTCATGCGTTCAGGGAACGCGCATTGAAGCAATTATTATGATATTTTTCTAGATAAGTCACATTATCATTGACCACATTTATAATAAGAAGGCATGGACCAAAGAGAGGGCTGTTGTAGAGGACGAAGGTTCAGCAAACAAAGTTGATCATTTTAACTTAAAAGAAGCTTCATTTAAAAAAAAAAAAAACAGTGGTTAAATTGTAATGTTGTAAACAGATACTATAAAGGAGAACCATTTCATTAATAGCAATTATACTTATTTTCATGACCCTTTAAAAAAGGTTATAAAAAGGATTATACATTATGATCAAACTGGATTTATGAACGGGAGGGATTCTGCTACAAATATAAGTAAATTATTTATGAATCTTGAATATTTACCATCCAAATTAAAAAGAAAGGAATTACTTCTCAAGATGCTGAGCAGGCTTTTGATTCAGTCAATTGGGATAATTTATTTAATTTTGGTCTTTCAGGTAAATTTCCAAATTTTATGCAGCAGATTTATCATAATCCTTCTTTTTCTTTAATTATAGATTGAAACATTTGTTCAGACATCAGACTTTAGAGAGGTACACATCAGGGGTGCCCTCTTCCCCCCTATTGTTTAACATTGTTAAAAAATCTTTGGCCATTATGATAAGCGATAAGGTGGAAAGGATACCAATTGTGAGCAAGAATATTCAAGTTTTACAGATGACTTGATAATATATTTAAAAAACACTTCACATAACATGCCTAAATTATTGAAAATTTTAGATCTGTTTAGTTCTTTTTCTGGTTATACAGTGAATATTAAAAAATTACAGATGTTGCAGGTTATAAAAAATAGATATTCAGTTATAACTTCTCCTTTTGATATGACTAAAAATGTATTACTTATTTGGGTATCAAAGTAAGTAGAAACCCGAAAAAATTATACTCTATGAACTTTAAGCAGGCATTTAATTAAATGCTTTTAATGCTTAAGAGATGGGAAACTTTGTCTTTATTGTAATAAAGAAAAATTTACTTAAGAGGATGATTTTTGCGAACATTCTGTATAAATTAAAAAATTGTCCTGTTTTCATTAAAGTGAATGAAAAGTTTTACGAACGAGTACCCGGTTTTTAAAAATACTATTAAGAACAGGGGCACTTTAATTCATGAAAGTTTACATTCCACCTGTCTTGTTAAAATACTTACCTTTTATTCTTGCAAGTCGGAGCAGTGTTTCCCCCGCCCGAAGCTCGTCTCTTCATACGTCAGCAATGACGAATCCTCTCTCTCTGAATCATGCCCATTTAAGAAAGAAAAAATGGGGGAGGGGAAACCCAGATTATCTCAGAGAGAAGCTACATCGGTTGAAATTGTATGGAGGATTTGCTCTTCTAGATTTAGGGCTAGATTACAAGGGGAGTGCTATATATTACTTGCATGCAAGAAATATTAGTGCTCCACTTTGTAATACCAGAGCATATAACTCGCACTCACATTGCTAGGAAGCATTGCACTCACAAGAGTGTGCTACCATAGGCTCCAATGGAAGCCTCGTTCTGATGCAGTCAGAACTTCAGTGCCAGTGAAGGGTGTAAGTAATGCAGTGATGACAGCAATCAAATATATATGTAATACACATATTAACACATAAATATATATGCATATAAGCAAATACATATATATTTACTGGGAACAGACAGTTCTTTATTAAAAAATAAAGATACTGTCGTCTTTATTTTTTTTAGCAAACTACACAAGACAGTACTTTGGGGGCAAATTTACAGAGATCTGATCTCTAATTAATTTTATAAGGGATAATTGTTACCGCAAGCTTGCGGTAGCAATAACCAGCCACTTGTAATGGCTGATTAATTATTGGACTACCACAAACGGAAAAATGTGCCCATTTGCGGGAGCACAATAATTTAGCGCTCCACTTGTAATCTAGCCCTTAGTATATTATAATTGTATTTGCATGTGTAAAATAGCGATAGGCTGGTCAAGGATTTAGAATATTACTCTCTTAATGACCTAGAACAAAATATTGATAATAATTTTAAATTACCTAATTTATTTAATAGCAATACTTTAAAACTTTCTATAATAGTGAACCAAAAAAAAAAAAAAACTGTTGCAATAATCCAGGTTTTATAGAAGGTTAGTCATCTGAAGTGTTTAAAAAATGGAGAGAGAAAGGCATACTTTTTATAGATAGTTCTAATAATACAATAAAACATTTTTGTCATATTTTTGGCTTATACAATAAAGAAGTTTTTGCTTATTTACAGATAAGGATTACGTTTCAGAATTATTAAAGAAATGTTGAGCTGATTGGACATGGAGAAGGTTGGAACAATGTTTGGAAATGTGTAGAATGGGCAATCATTCCATCTCAATTCTATATAATTTATTTTTAAAATTAGAAGGTCAACAAAATTGAATCTTTCTTGAAAGAAAATGGCAAAATGTACAAGGTTTAACAATTAACTTTGTAGTGATTCACAAAAGTATCAAAACTGTACAGAAGGCCACTTTATTCCTTATTTTTCATATTTCAAAAATATTGTTCTATATAACCCCTTATATGATATCTAAGTGGTCCAAATCTACTTTATCTAATTACCCCTACTAATCCCAATATACAGTAGTGCATTATTTTTGGGACTGCCCAAAAATTAAATATCTGTGGTCTAAAATAAGTTTTTAGTTATCCAATGTACTGGAAGAGAGAACTAATTTAATCTTACGCAATATTCTTTTTCTGATATATTGCTGAGATTGTATACTTAATTATAAGCTATTGCACACTGTCATTCTACTGCTCAGAAGTATGGTATTTAAAAAATGGAACAATAAACATTCATCAAAGTTTAGAGAATTTATAAATAAGCTATATTTACAGCTGCAAATTGATCAATATGTAGTTGAAGCCATTTCAGAATCTAATATTCAAAATTATATTACTTATCCATATAGAAATTTGAAGTTTATTATAGAAAGTGGATTGAGAAGTGATCTTTAAGGTCCTGATTTTCAAAACCTCTCAGGTGCTCAGGTGAAATATCATAAAATAATCCTCCAGCTCTGCGGGAGCCCCTGGGAGTTTGAAGTAACGGGAAGGGGACTTGACCGTTGGAGGAATTAGGCCTAGTGTGTGATTGGTTGGGAGCCTGTAAGGGGGCGGGCTTAGCACACGCTGTTACGCTTTTAATGAAAGAGCAGGAGAATCTGTCATCAGATTAGTTATCAAACTTATGTGGAAAGTGCTTGTTCGTTGTGGAATTATTTGTGATGGCGCAGTTTGATGCGATTTTCGACCAACTTAAGTTGGAAGCTGCTAAAATGGGCCCTACCTGGCTCGAGGAGAAGTTACGTCCCTTGTTTGGATCTGATATTGAACCGAAGGATGATAAGGAGGACACTGCTTCGAGACCGGTGAGGCGTTCTAGGCTTCCGGTTCGTTTGGATCCGGATTCGGAGGGGAGTAATGGCGGATTGAGGAGACCCAGCCCCAGTCTGGGGTTAAAGGCGGCCGTGAGGAAGAAGTCAAGTTCTGGTTCCGGGAGTCGGCAGGCCGGAGCTGAGGTTGTGGATCCCGCTATGCTGTCTGGGAGCATTTGTTCTCTACCGGAGCAAGTTAAATTGCCTGTAAAGAAGGGTGATTATTTGCCTAAGGGTAAGACGGCCAATTTAGGCCAAAAAGTGGTATTTAAGGGGAAGAGGCAAGTTAGTATAGGTGACAGTCCTCCGAGGCCTAGTTTATCGAGTGGTAGTAAGGAGCAGGTGAGTGGTGGTAGGTTAGGAAGTGTTTTAGTGAGAAAGAAGGGTGAGGAATTGAAGGTGTCAGGCCCTACTGTGCTGGGTCAGGCGGTTGAGGAGCAGTTACATAATGTTTCAAAAACGGCCCAGATTTTAAGGCCTAGTAGCAATTTTGAGGAACAGGATTATCGGGTTTTAGATGAGAGGGTGGAAGGGGTCGAAGTCAGTGAGAGTCAGTATGATACAGAGGTTGATAACGGCATTGGGGAATTAGCATTATATTTAGATTCTTCTGAGGAGGATTTTATTCCTCCTTCTCCCAGTGTAGTTAACCCCCTTCGCCAGTTTAGACCGGCAGTCAGGGCATCGAGTGATTTAGTTTTAAGGGGTGAGTTAAGAAATTTGAGGGGTAGGAATGTTGATGTGGTTGAAAATTTACCTGTTTCTAATAATGTTTTTCTTTTAGAAGGGAATGAGATTGGGTCACGGCCTGAGAATTCTCCGGGTTTCTTGGTGGTGGGAAATGACGGCCTAAGTGGGGAAGCTTATGGCCTTCAGGAATCCTGGACGGATAATATCAGGTTTGATATGGAGGATGGCTTTCCGGGGGCGGAACGTTCTAATGCAAGGGAAGAAGAAGCAGGGGTGAGTACGGCCAACAATTTTAATTTTGGTCATCAGGGGATGATGGGACGGAGGCATAACAATACATTTCATACAATCCAAACAGGTCTGGGATTGGGAGAATACAAGGTAGAGGTAGACAACGCAAAAAGGGTATGGGGATTTAAGGGGTGAAGGGTTTGAGGTTACATCTGCTAAGAGGGGTAAGGGTGTGTTAGTGGACAGTAGGTTGGGTATGTCTACGGCTAGTAGGGGCATTGGAGTTTGGGCACCTTCAGGGGGTTTGTCACATGTTTCTGTTTTACAGGCTGAAAGAGGTCAACAATTGATGGCTAATACGGAACCTAGGACTCCTGGGTTCCAGAATATAGAGAAGGTCACGGCTGCATCTCAAGGGGATCAGTCTGCAGCGGCTCAGGATCTTAGGACAGGTAATGAGGGATCCGGGGCTGTGAATTTGAATGTGGGGGTTGAAACAGTTGGTGTGAATGCTGATCCTTTATCAGTAACTGTTGTAGCGGGTTTAAGGGACTTGTTAGCTAAGTTAGAAGGTCCTAAAGTTACGGGTGGAGTCGCCAATTCGTGGGTTCCTCCTGGATCTGCAACTCAAAATGGGGCATTAGGGATTTCTGATGTGGGAACAAAAGATGTAGGGTCGGCACCTCAATCTCAAGTGGTTGGTTTGTCTCAGTCAAAAGTGGCTAATGTTGATAATAAAGGGTCTGGGGGTTCAGAGCTTAAAATTGCTGACACGGCTTTGGACAGGTCTTGTTTGTGTTCTATTGGGCCTTTGGGTATGCACTTGACGGTTGAGTTAAGGGAGAAGATATGCAAGAGAGAGTTTATTGAATTATTTTCTCTCCTCCCCCTTGACCAGTCTTTTGAGATACCTGAAGACTCAAAAAAGGATGCGTCTAAGAAGGAAGAGGAGGAGAGGAAAAAACGATACAGAAAATTACTGAAAACATTTACTAACTGGTTTCAGGCTTTTGTTATTTATGCCAGTGTATTCGCTAGTAAGTTCCCTGATCAAGGCGCGCACTTTTTTGTTATTTAGATGAAGTAGCCGCTGCTCAGAGAACTTATGGGGGTATGGCTTGGTGGGTTTATGATGAACAATTTAGACAACGTTTGTCGGTTAAGCCTGAGATGAAGTGGGATGATCGTGATATGGGCCTTTGGCTAAAAGTGATGACCCCGTTAAGGTCTTCGCAGCCTTTTCGTGGGGGGTCAATTCAAAGTGGGTCATCGGCAACAGTCAAAAAAGGTTTCTGTTTTGCTTTCAATGAAAAGTTTTGCAAATGGGGATCGACTTGTAAATTCAGATATGAATGCTCAGGGTGTGGGGGATCTCACCCTTCCATCAAGTGTTTCAAAAAGAACAAATTGGGAGGAACCCAGGAGCTATCTGAAAAAGGGATTAACTCCGGTGAGGTTAAGCGGGATGGAGCTGTGGCTCGTACTCTACGCTAAACAGAAGGGCTTTGGTGAAAAAGCTTTGTTATTGTTGCATGGTTTTGAGTTTGGTTTTAGAATCCCATCTTCAGGGGGCATTGTTCATTACAGGGGTAATCTTAAGTCTGCTAGAGAATGGCCTGATGTTGTTAGGAGTAAGCTCAATAAGGAGGTTTCTTTGGGTCGAATGGCAGGTCCTTTTAAAGTTTCTCCTATTCCCCATTTGCGTATTTCTCCCTTGGGAATGGTTCCTAAGAAGGAACTTGGTAAATTTCGACTTATTCACCACTTTTCCAAAGGGTGGGTCTGTGAATGATGATATTCCGGAGGAATTATCGTCTGTGTCTTATACATCGTTTGATATGGCAGTTAATCTGGTTAGGGAGGCTGGTCAATTTGCTTTAATGGCTAAAGTGGACATTGAGGCAGCTTTTCGGCTGCTTCCGTTTCATCCTTCTTCCCATTATCTCTTGGGATGTTGTTTTGATGGTTTTTTCTACATCGACCTTTGCCTCCCGATGGGTTGTTCTATTTCTTGTTCATTGTTTGAGTGTTTTAGTTCTTTTTTAAAATGGGTTGTTAAATTTAAGTCAGGATTCTCTTCTATAGTTCATTATTTGGATGATTTTCTTTTTGTTGGTCCTCATGAATCGAACGTTTGTTTGAAGTTAAGGGATTGTTTTTATTCAATGGCATCTGAATTTGGGGTTCCTATTGCAATGGAAAAGTCTGAGGGTCCAGTTACGGCCCTTAAATTTTTGGGTATTACAATTGATTCCAAAAAAATGGAATGTAGGTTATCTTTAGAAAAGATTGTGGATTTGTCAGAAATGATTCAGCAATTTTTGGGGGTCCGTAAGGTGACTCTGAGGGAAATGCAATCTCTGCTGGGAAAATTGAATTTTGCTTGCAGAATCATTCCCATTGGTAGAGTTTTTTCTAGAAGAATGTCATTGGCTACGTCTGGTGTTAGTAAGCCTCATCATTTTGTAAGGATTAAAAAAGGCCACAAGGATGATTTGAAAGTTTGGTTGGAGTTCCTTAAAAATTTTAATGGGGTTGCAATCTTTATGGAAGCTAGGATCTCTAATGTTGATTTGGATTTGATAACAGATGCAGCTGGTGGTGTCGGTTTCGGGGCTTATTTTCAGGGTCATTGGTGTGCAGAGGTGTGGCCTCAAAAATGGGTGGGATTGGGTTTAACTTGGAACCTAGTCTTCCTTGAATTATTTCCGATTCTGGTGGCATTATTTGTGTGGGAAGTTGATTTGGCGAATAAATCCATATTGTTCCACACGGATAATATGGGTGTTGTTTCTGCTATCAATTCATTATCTGCGTCATCATTGCCAGTTTTGCGTTTATTGAGAGTACTGGTTTTGAAATGTTTAAGTATGAATGTTTTTGTCAGGGCAAAGCATATCCCTGGTAAGCTTAATTGGATAGCAGATTCTTTATCTCGTTAACAGTGGTGTCGCTTTCGGGAGCTGGCTCCTCAGGCGGATGTAGCTGGAGTGAAGTTTCCGGCCCAACTTTGGAAGCTTGGGACGGAGGATTGGCTGAATTAATTAAGAAGTCTTTGGCTCCAGGTACTTGGGTGTCTTATGTATCAGTCTGGAGGGAATGGGAAATGTGGTTAGGTCAGGCTGAAATCAAAGAAGGGTCTGATAATGTCACGGGCTGCCTATTGGAATGGATGTGGCATTGGGGAACCTTGGGTTTGTCAGCATCTAATATGGAGAAAAGATTGGCGGCCCTAGCATTTAGATTTCGTTTATTAGGCCTTCCTGACATTACAAAGGTATTTGGGTACGTCAGGTCCTTAAAGGTTTGAAGAAAAAGGCGAAGGGTAGAGACAAGAGAAGGCCTATTACATTTACTTTGCTTAATAAATTTGGGTAGTATTGGCTGATGTTTGTGTATCAGCATTTGAAGTAATATTGTTTAGAACGGCCTTTGTATTGGCCTTTTTTGGGGCTTTTAGGCTTTCTGAATTGGTAAGCCCTAGCAGGAAAGTTTCTGGAGGTTTACAAAAAGAAGATGTAATATGGAATGAGAGCAGGGTTGAAATCTTACTGAGAAGTAGTAAAACAGATATTTATGGAAAAGGCAAGAATATAGTGCTGTTCCCTAGCGGTGCAGAGATATGTCCTTGTCAGGTAATGATGCTTTATGGGTCCATACGGCCTTCGCGGGATGGCCCTTTGTTGGTTCACTCAGATGGTTCATTTTTGTCACAATATCAATTTAGAGCCATTCTGAAGGGTTCAATTGTTTTATTGGGTTTTAATCCATTAGAGTTTGGGTCCCACTCATTCCGTATAGGAGCTGCTACTGAAGCTGTTATGCTTGGTCTCAGAGAGGATATAGTCAAAAAGATTGGTAGATGGGGTTCAAGTCGTTATAAATCTTATGTTAGACCTGATTTGAGGGTTTAAAAAAAAAAAAAAAAAATTTAGATTGGGATGAATGTTTGGGAATGTTTGAGCTGAAATCATCCTGAATGTTCTCTTTTATTTCTTTTATTTCAGGTGTGAGGATCATATGGGTGATGGGGCATTCATTTATATATTGGGCCAATGCTGAGGCCAGTAAGAAAATGGGCGGCCTTCAGCTTGGGTGTCCAGTTGGTCAATGGGAGGTCAAATGGTTTGGGATTAGGGGAATGTGCTGGGAACTTCTGTTTCCTGTGTTTCTCGATTACAGCAAGGTTTTCCATCACCCAGATGTTTTGATATTGCATTTGGGGGGGAATGATTTGGGTATGATTCCTCAAAAAGAATTAGTAAGAAGAATTAAAAGGGATTTGGGCAATATAAAAGAGCTTTATACTGGAATTAAAATAGTCTGGTCACAGATTACTCCTCGACTGGTTTGGAGATCAGCATGGGATTATGATAGGTTGGAAAAGAGCCGCAAGAAAGTTAACAAAATAGTTAGCTCTTTTGTAAGAAGGTTGGGGGGGGGTGTTGTTTTCCACCCAGATTTTGAAGTGGAAGGGGCTGAGGAATTCTATCTAAAAGATGGTGTACACTTTAATCAATTTGGGCTGCAGCTATTTCTTTTTGATATAAAAGAAGCGTTGGGCAAAATTTTGGGTTTGGCGGGACTGGGTTGTTCGGTCAGTCCAGTCGGTGGCGGGGGTGCTAGTTCCCAGACAAATATGTTAAGCAATATGGCCAAGTGATTTGGAGGATTTGAAGTAGTTGACTCTCCATGGGGTGAGCGGGCAACTGGTTTTATAGGGGCAAGGGGTTCCCTATTAAAGTGTAGGTGTCCTTGGACGGACTCAACGGGGATATAGTTGAGTCCAGTTTTTGAATAACGGCCATCTTGTTTTTGTGGGTTTGGGAACTAGCACCGCTGTGGGGAATTGACAGTTTATTTGATTTGGAATGTTATTTATGAACATCAGGTATGTTCTGTTAAATGCTTGGAAATATTTTATTATACAATATTTAACTTATGTTATTAATAAAATGGCTGCGGCCAATTTGTATACCAAAGTTGTGTGTAACTCTTATTTATAGCAATTAAGTTATTTAATAAATGTTAGAAGGTTAGCCCGGGGATTGACGACTTTAAAGGTCAGGGAGCCCCTGGGAGTTCGAAGTAACGGGAAGGGGACTTGACCGTTGGAGGAATTAGGCCTAGTGTGTGATTGGTTGGGAGCCTGTAAGGGGGCGGGCTTAGCACGCGCTGTTACGCTTTTAAGGAAAGAGCGGGAGAATCTGTAATTAGATTAGATATCAAACTTATATGGAAAGTTCTCCCTCCCTCCCTAATTTTGGTGTCCCTTCCTTGTTTTGTGTTCGTCGCAGCAAGGCGGGGGTGCTAGTTCCCAGACAAATATGTTAAGCAATATGGCCAAGTGATTTGGAGGATTTGAAGTAGTTGCCTCTCCATGGGGTGAGCAGGCAACTGGTTTTATAGGGGCAAGGGGTTCCCTATTAAAGTGTAGGTGTCCTTGGACGGACTCAACGGGGATATAGTTGAGTCCAGTTTTTGAATAACGGCCATCTTGTTTTTGTGGGTTTGGGAACTAGCACCGCTGTGGGGAAATGACAGTTTATTTGATTTGGAATGTTATTTATGAACATCAGGTATGTTCTGTTAAATGTTTGGAAATATTTTATTATACAATATTTAACTTATGTTATTAATAAAATGGCTACGGCCAATTTTTATACCAAAGTTGTGTGTAACTCTTATTTATAGCAATTAAGTTATTTAATAAATGTTAGAAGGTTAGGCCGGGATTGACGACTTTAAAGGTCAGGGAGCCCCTGGGAGTTCGAAGTAACGGGAAGGGGACTTGACCGTTGGAGGAATTAGGCCTAGTGTGTGATTGGTTGGGAGCCTGTAAGGGGGCGGGCTTAGCACGCGCTGTTACGCTTTTAAGGAAAGAGCGGGAGAATCTGTCATCAGATTAGATATCAAACTTATATGGAAAGTTCTCCCTCCCTCCCTAATCTTGGTGTCCCTTCCTTGTTTTGTGTTTGTCGCAGCAAGGCGGGGGTGCTAGTTCCCAGACAAATATGTTAAGCAATATGGCCAAGTGATTTGGAGGATTTGAAGTAGTTGCCTCTCCATGGGTTGAGCAGGCAACTGGTTTTATAGGGGCAAGGGGTTCCCTATTAAAGTGTAGGTGTCCTTGGACGGACTCAACGGGGATATAGTTGAGTCCAGTTTTTTAATAACGGCCATCTTGTTTTTGTGGGTTTGGGAACTAGCACTGCTGTGGGGAATTGACAGTTTATGTTAGGTATGTTCTGTTAAATGTTTGGAAATATTTTATTATACAATATTTAACTTATGTTATTAATAAAATGGCTGCGGCCAATTTTTATACCAAAGTTGTGTGTAACTCTTATTTATAGCAATTAAGTTATTTAATAAATGTTAGAAGGTTAGGCCGGGGATTGACGACTTTAAAGGTCATGTTTGCTTGTGTGTGTATTTCTGTTTGTTAATTTATTTTTTATATAAATGCACTGTGAACCTTTTTGCCTTTGTCTAATATCTGTACCACATTGACAAAGAGACTAGCTATAACAGTATTTTGTTTTTTAGATTAATTTTTGCTAAATTGGGTTTTGGTATTTTTAATGTTCGTGTGAGTTCTTCTTAGGTCTTCCCATATAATAATCTTAAGGTGGTGACACAGAGATAGTTTGTGTGGGGGGCATTAAAGTGGAGTTTTGTCATTTTTTGGTGTCTAGTACAGATGAAAGGGTGTTTGTTAACCCTTGCCCCTACTGAACTAAGTCACAGGGTGCCTGGAGTGGATAGACTGTGACAAACTGGTAAGGTAGAAAAAGGGTCTTTTAACACTTTCTGTGACAAACTGGTTACGTTTGCAGGTTAGATAAACCCTGGTATGTCACACATGAACTTGATAATCTTTTTAACATTGGACAACCTTTTTTCAGCTTTTAACAGATTGTGGAAATCTGGAAACTGCAGACACAGAACTACAAATATCCTCCCAAAAATGTATTGCAGATGTGTGAAGTCACTCCCTGCTTGTCCCAGAGCCGAACATCATAATGTTCTAGAATTTTGTCCACTATAACCTCATTCTGCTCGATGGTGATCTGAACATTATGTCCGCTCTTGGTTCTGCCAGACTCAATATATTCAGCTATCTTGATGTCATAATGAATACATTTTCAGAAAACTAGCAGGTTGCTATAAGAATGGTCTCTTTTCTAAGAGAGGATGACGTTTCCAGCAATAACAATGGTATTTACTTCTTATGTTAGCTTCACATGAAAAGCACACCTGGGTTGTCATTAAAATTATAACACATACAGGATTAATAAAACTTGCAATTTGGTCAAAGAAATTTACAATTTATATTTATATTGTCAGATAAGACACAAGATATTTCAGGTTGTTTTTCATTTAGGGAGTTTGGAGGGTGCAGATATTGGTCAGTATGTTCTCAGTGCTACTCATCTAATTGTTCTCAGGTTTACACATTTTATTTTAACCTTTAATAAATTAATAATGCTAAACAAGATTTTTTTTTCACCACTAAAATTGGCTTTATTAATCATACATGCTCAGCTCTCATTTATGCATTATATCTTGCAAAATATTAAAATCTTATAGTTGTGCAACACCTTTCAAATAGGCTTCTGGAGTCAAAAACATCAATTATAAAATGCTAGCAATAATTGATATGAACGGATGTCTCCGTTAACTATATAGGAAGTGGTTGCCACCACATAAAAATAAAGAGAGCCAGTACGATAATCTCAGTCTCTAAACAATGTCTTAAAAGTAACCAATGTTGTTAGAATCCGAATAAATAATGGATATACGATCAGGCTATATACACTCTGTTGTCTCTGCGAGTGAGATTACAGCCGTAGCGGGATGACGTCACTAATATGGGTGCTGTCCCAGATGAACAATCTGATTGGTCCTTTTTCTGAACCGCTTGAAGAATGCGGCTGCCGTGATTCACAACACAGAGTATCTGCACTTGAGTGCCTAACAGCCCGCACGGTACTCTTTAGAAAGTATTGTGTGGAAGAGGCAGATTATCAGGTATAAGCAGTCTTTCAAATATAAAGGGTCAGTGACCTTACTGCAAGCCGGATTGCTAGTTTCCAGTATGTGCCAACATACAATTTAGGTCTTAATGACTTGTTAAAGTATGCTGATCTTGAAAAAGCCCTGTATAGGGAGAAACGCGTTGATGTACTTGCAACCTTAAGAATTCATTTATTTCTTGTGTAGCTGGAGCTACAACCTCTACTTTTACTACTTTGGGACTTTGACACCTGTGATTGTTGTTTGCAATCCAACTATTTTGGGACTTTCACACCTGTGATTGTTGTTTGCAATCCAACGCTGTTTGCAGACCCTGTTTGAAAGAATTGGGACAATCGCTCTTAAAGTCAGCATGCTTTAACAAGCCATCAAGACCTAAATTGTATGTTGGCACACACTGGAAACTAACAATCCGGCTTGCAGTAAGGTCACTGACCCTTTATATTTGAAAGACTGCTTATACCTCATAGCCTGCCTCTTCCACACAATACTTTCTAAAGAGTACCATGCGTGCTATTAGGCACTCAAGTGCAGATGTCGTGAATCACGGCAGCCGCATTCTTCAAGCGGTTCCGAAAAGGGACCAATCAGATTGTTCATTGAGGACTGCACCTATATTAGTGACGTCATCCCGCTACGGCTGTAATCTCACTCGCAGAGACAACAGAGTGTGTACAGCCTGGGGGTAAGCTTGGCGTTTGATCGCATGTCCATTATTTATTCAGATTCTAACAACATTGGTTATTTTTAAGACATTGTTTAGAGACTGAGACTATCGTACTGGCTCTCTTTCCTGAAGTTTTTATTTTTATTTTTATGTGGTGGCAACCTCTTCCTATATAGTTAACGGAGACGTCCGTTCATATCAATTATTGATAGCATTTTATAACTGATGTTTTTGACTGTTTTTATATATGTTTATTAAATTGAGGCAAAGCCATTATTATTTACTTACATTATTAGTTATTGACTTATTTCGTCCTGGCATTTTTTATTTAATTTACTGGAATCACCCTATTCACTTTATCACACTATATACACTTGTTTGGAGTAATATACTCCCCACACCTGATATATATTATCAGTAACTTTTTAATAATTATTTGTATCAATTTACACATTGGTCACCTTTATTAATTATTTATATCAACTTATGCACTAGTCACTTATTTGTATTTAATAACCGCTTTATCCACCTTCAGCTGTAGCGCTCCTGCTTCTGAATTTATATATATATATATATATATATATATATATATATATATATATATATATATATAGTGCACTATAAAAGCATAATAACATTTAATAAATATCTGCAAAATTGAATTTATTAAATAATTGGATGTTTATTGTAGCTTGCGTTATATATAATACATTCAAAAGGATTCTAAATATGCATAAGAAAAGTGATTGAGCAGCTAAAAACTATAGATACGGCTATGTATCATGATAAAGTTATTGCACATCTTAAAATCAAACAAGAGTTTCCTATAATTGTTTTTCTAGTTCCATCTAGTTTTGTGATCTATTTCTGATTAGGGGTGGTGTTATGATACCGACTGTGCAAAGTCAATCAGGAATCATTCATCACCTGTTCTTCTTGTTACTTGATTGTCTGCTTGACTCATCACCACATTTTCTCTCTTTTGTTACTTTTAATTTGCTCAAAAGTTCAGACTACTTACTACACACCAGGAAACTGAACAGATGAGTTATATATAATGGGTTTATAAATAGCATAATCCAATGTATAAACATTTTTTTTATTTATTTATTTTGAATTATATTTGAAGTTAAAAATAAGTATTTTCTTTAAAATGAGGGAACTAGATTAAACTGATTGTAGAGTAATTAAGGGCCTTGGATCTTTTCCAGATAAGCCCCGCCACTAATGTAAAAAGTGCACGCGTGAAAAGTTAAGCCCGCCACTTTTGCCAGCTACAATTTAATGCACACACTACGTTAGGACGTAAGGATCTTTTACCTGTAACTAAACATTTTATTTTAACATTTCAAGTTTACTGTCCCTTTTTATATAACTAAACATTTTATTTTAACATTTCAAGTTTACTGTCACTTTTTATATTTAAAAAAAAAAAGGCTTTTCCATGACACGGATACACCCGCGATGGGGGGCACGGATACCCTGATCCGCCATCAGCTGAGGGCACGGACACCGGGAGACACGTATTGCGGGAACTATGTGCGAGAATCACTTTGAGATGCTGCCTGTTCTGGTCTCGATCCTGGTATTGGTGCCGGTGAGAGCTCTGTAATTTATATATCGGTAATGGAAAGCTGTGTACCCGGGCAAGTCTCCTGTTACACACATGTAAGGCAGGATGTGCGGGGCTCCTGGTCAGACATGTACCCAGGGCTGAACTCGCTGCAGATGGTGTACTCCATCAGTTACGGTAAGCTAAAGAATGATGTGTGTACCCGGGCAAGTCTCCTGTTACACACATGTAAGGCAGGATGTGCGGGGCTCCAGGTCAGACATGTACCCAGGGCTGAACTCACTGCAGATGGTGTACTCCATGCTCATACTAATGAGGTATCCCATCATCCTGTTATGGATAGGTTGTACGGTCTGCACAGTCTTACTAACGAGATATACTTCACGGTCAGAAGACAGCGATATTTGATAATTTGGTGGTGATTTATATGTCATTTTGGGTGGCGGGGTTAACTTTTTGGCGGGGCTTATCTGGAAAAGATCCAGGGCCTTTTTTAAAAGTTATGGTTTGGGGCATAGATTATATGAACTTTAAGCATCTTATTTGAAAGCAGATATATAGTAATTGCATTAGCTGAGATATTTGGCTCCAAAATGAAAACACATGCTGTAAGAAGTTGTTATATTGTTCTTTTGTGAATTGTTTTCCAATAATATTATCATAATATGTATTCTATTAAGTAGCAGTGTTGTGATTTCAACAATTAAGTACATCGTTGTATGCTATATTATACATTTTTAGCAATTTGGAGTACGATTAAAAAAAAAAAAGTAAGGAAATTCAAAGGTTAACGAGGAGTTTATAGAAGACTTGTGCAGCCACCAAAATTTTGTTTCGTACAAATTTGTTGTAAGCTTTTACTTACCTTCAGTACATTGGAAAACCGTGCAAAGTCTGTCTGCTCAGTGCGGCTGGCTCCCAGGGCCTGCACTAAAGGACCTCCTCCTTTTAGTGCGGTTGGGGGTCTGTGAAGAGGATGACCAGTTATGTGCACCTCTCCAGGGTGCTGAAGTTTTAACCCCTATTTTTTTTTTTTTATGGGAATGAATGAATACTGATGAGTATCGTAAAAATATTTTTTTTTGTGTGCTTTAAATTTCATTGGTTCATTCATTTCATTAAAATATAACGAATATCCGATTATGAATTTACATTCGTAACAAAACAAATGCACATCTCTAATTTATAGTTTGTTGATAAACAGTATAGTTTCTAAACAGTTATTTTCTTTTTTAACTTTTTTTTAACTTTACTTGATATTAAAGATGTCTAGAAAAAAAGAGGAGAAAAATAAAACTGAATAGTTCAGTGCAAATATTACAGGGATATCTGTAGTGAGGATGTTATCTATTTTGTTAAGGTGATTTGTGGAGTTTTAAAAAGAACATAATGTATTAGTCACGTAGTCAGCGTACACATTTGGTTATATTATATAGCATTAGGTTATCCTAAAGCTGTCTGCAAAAACAGTGGCCTAGATTACAAGTGGAGCACAAAAATATTATTGCTACTGAGTGCTACACTGCTCAAGTTAAATTAACATCTCTCTTATTCTTGCACCGATATTAGAAATTGAAAGTAAAAAGTTATGTCTAAAGCAAATGCCTCAGGGGTTCCTAAATCTGGAAGTCTGATAGCAGGCAACGCTAAACCCCCTTAAAGCCGAAGGTGCGCAAAGTCAAAGTGTACTATAACTGATGGGGCATTATGAAATTGTTTAAATAATATTGTTCTTCACTCAGAAGAAAATGTTATATATATATATATATATATATATATATATATATATATATACTGTATATATCTTTAAATTTCAATATATACATATATATATATATACCTGTATATATATATATATATATATATATATATATATATATATATGTACACATACATACATACAGTTGTAATCAAAATTATTCAACCCCATTGCAAATCAGGTTTATTGTCAAAATTTACAGACTTTCAGCTGTTTGCAATGAACAAATCAAACAGCAATTGAAATAGCTCAACACAACAAATGTTTCAAGTGGTTTACCCAAATTCAACTGAAAATGCAATAATGAATAATTAATTCTGTAGTCTCAAAATTATTCAACCCCCTCAATAGAACTCCTCAAGCTCACCTGATGAAACTAATCAAGGGATTCACTAGTTGCACCAGGTGTGCTTGAGCTAGAACACATGAAATACCGGAACTGGCTAGGGGTTTGTTGAGTGTCACGTTTGAATGCATGTTAGAAATATGGCTAAGTCAAAAGAATGGTCCAGAAAGTTAAGAGAAGAGATAATCGCCCTTCACAAACAAGGAACAGGACACAAAAAAAAAGCGAAGGCACTGAATAATCCAAGAGACACCATTGGAAGCATAGCTTGCAAGTTCAAAGTTAAAGTAACAGTGGTTACACTGCCTGGATGGAACAGAAAAAGGAAGCTATCAACAGCAGAAACCAGATTTCTGAGAAGGCAGGTTGAGAAAAACCCTTGAATGACTGCAAAATACCTGCAGCAAGACTTTGTGGTAGCAGGCACTAAAGTTTCAGTTTGCACAATAAGGCGTGTACTTAACACAGAAGATATCATTACCAGAACTCCAAGATGTACACCACTACTGACCCAAAAGCACAAGAAAAGTGTGCTCCAATATGCTCAAAATCATATAAAATAAGCCACAGAAGATTTGGGATTCTATTCTATGAAGCGATAAATCAAAACTGGAACTTTTCGGCCCGATGTATCAGCGGTATGTCTGGAGGAAGAAGAATGAAGCATACGCTGAAAAGAAAACTCTGCCTACAGTTAAGCATGGTGGTAACTCAGAAACCTGCAGTGTGTGGAAGGCAAGAATTCATTGAAGTATCAGGAACTCCTAGGAGAAAATGTCATGCCGCCTGTGAAGGAGCTGAAGCTTGTGCGTCATTGGACCTTTCAACAGCTGGACAATGATCCCAAGCGTACCTTAAATTCCACCAAGGCTTGGTTGCAGAAGAAGTCCTGGAAGATTCTACAGTGGCTATCACACTCAACTGACTTGAAACCCATAGAAAACCTCTTGTGGGATTTGAAGAAGGTGCTTGCAGCACACAGACTCAAGAATATTAAAGAACTGGAGGCCATTGCTCATGAGGAATGGGCTAAGATTTCTCAGGAATGCTGCCAGAAGCTGGTGTCTGGCTATGCATCTCATTTACAGCAGGTCATAACAGCAAAAGGGTGCTCTACTTAGTACTAAAATGCTTGACATGAAGGAAATGAATATGGTAATTTTGAGACTGCAGAATTCACTAAAAGTTGCATTTTCAGTTGAATGTGGGGAAACCACTTGAAGCATTATTTGTGTTGAGCTATTTTAATTGCTTTTATTTGATATGTTCTTTGCAAACAGCTGAAAGACTGTAAATTCTGACAATAAACCTGATTTGCAAGGGGGGTTAAATACTTTTGATTACACTTGAAACCGGAAGTGAAGCAATATCCGGTGGATACCTTTACGGAAGTACCTTGCAACACACCACAGTCATAGGTTATGGCTGTATGATTTAGTGGGTAGGATGTGGAATGATACACGTAATTGGAGATTGTTCCTAATATATTTAAGAATGTAATTCAAGTATATATTATGTATGGGCGATAATGCCCTATGATTTATTTTATTTTGTTGTATTGTATATCACCCGGAAGTACTTGATATATACTTCCAGTGTCATAATGTCAATTTTATAATACCGGTTATGATGTGTGTTTTTGGCGTTTTTTCTTCACAGGAAGGGGGAGGTTCCACTTTATGCTTGTATATTATTTAAGCACTCAATTTATGTGTTATTGTTGTTCTGAAGAAGGGGAAACAATTCCCAGAAACGTCAATAAACTTGACCTTTGTTTTTTATGAAAATACTGGTTTATTACTGTTTTTGATATGATATTATGTTACACAGACTAACCAGGTAGATGACCATAAGAGGGCGGATTTATACTGTATATATATATATATATATATATATATATATATGTGTATGTATATATACTGTATTTGTATGTATGTATATATATATATATATATATATATTTATATATATATATATATATATATATATATATATATATATATATATACAACGTAGTAATAAAGAAGCGCACTCACAGGATTTGAAATAGTCATTAAGAATTTTTTATTGTGAGTACATCAAGCGTTACGCGTGAAATGTCATGGTCGACGTTTCGGCTCTTTCAAGAACAGAACAAGTGAAAACAAACAAACAACAAGCGCACCCAACACCACACATAGAAATAAAATTAAATTGATACACCAGCATTCAGACCCAAAACAGGATAGTCTGAGAATAGATGGTCAGCATAGAACATGGAATGTATGAAGTTCACATTAGCCTTACTACTGAGATGGCAACCATATACACACAAAGCACCAGGGATATTAGGAAACTTTTCCTAGGTCCCCACAGGCTGCATGTCACACTACCCCAGGGTGGCTCACTTCATGAACCATTAAAAACCATAAAAGGCACGTTTCCGGTTAAGATACAGTTCTAATCCCTAAACTAGGAGACAAAACTGAATACAAGGCGCCGTGGTGCTTATCTTTACCAATGTGTTACCCCATCCGTAACTAAGTAGCGTATACAAAACTATGGCAAGAGGCGTGGAGCTGCAGTCCATATCGGAAAGCAGTTCATCACAATGGTAGTGTGTATTCAAAGTGCTAATCAATAGGCAAAAAGTTAATCACTCCTTCAGTTTTGGGACTCAGAGTCACCCCAATAGTCAAATATATAAATAAATAATGTATATGGCCCTATATGCCGATCCCGCCGTGGCTGCAAACATGACTAACCACCAATGAGGTTAGTGAAAATTTAACTAAAAACAAGAATGACTAACTAACTGGGTAGTGTCCAACTGTTAACTGTAAGACCACAGTCCAATCAGTGGATCCATTTATCCTCTCAATGTGGAGTTCGCTATAGGAGCAAATGGCTCTGTAGTAGAACAGAGTGTGGTAACATCTAGAAAACTACTCGAAAGGTGCACAATCCAGCACTTCTAACCCAATTTGAACTAAAGCAAATGGTGCTGTAAGCAAAGACATCATCTGCTATAATAAAGGGGCAATGCTTAGCTTAAAACAGAAGTTCAAAACAATACGGCAGGTCTGGAACTGTTTGTGGTGTGTTACAAACCCAAAAAGCCTCAGTAACAGAAAAAATAATAATAATAATCAAGCTCTGAGTGAGCAACCGGCTACACCTATCGTAAAGATTAGCAATCACATCAAACTGGGACATGTAAATGACCCCCCTGAGTCACTGAAACAACGTAACAGGCCATCCGGGTTAAATACAAACAGAGGGCACTGACAATCACATAAAGTAAAAAGTAAACACTTGTATCATGACATACCTTAATACGGCTAACCAGCCATGCTCCCAATGGGGCATGACAACAGATATTGAAGGCATTCACAGCACGCCCTTAAATAGCGTGTAAAGCCTTATTAGTCAGAACAGCTGTTATTGTAAGTGGCGTGATACACCAGTGCAGTCAGCTGTTGAGTAAAGCATAACAAAGCCTGAGGTAAATCTGACAGAACCGGGATGAACATGTTGATTCAAATGACATGCAAATCCAGATTGTCAAGTATGAGAAAACAGCACCGAGTGCAAGCACCATAGAAACACCAGGTACAACCCGGAATTACCTATCAGGGTTAGCTGGAAATCATATAAAAATACAGTTGAAGATATAAAAGCCGAAAATAACTGCGGGGCTCGGGTCCGCAGTTATTTTCGGCTTTTATATCTTAAAACTTAATAAGTTTGCTGTAAGCATACATATCCAATGAGCATATCATATCCTCCACTGTAAGGATTGTTCATAGGGAACTCCAAAAGCACACCATACTATGGCCTTGGTGTCAAACAAGTGCAAATGAGGGGGAAATATGACTATAATGTTCAATCAGGTATGAACACTTTCCATTGTTACTGCAACCTGGTAGGACCCTAATATCAGCGGTAACAGTGAGCTCACTGTACCCACACTAACAATAACCTCAACAAACCACAGGGGGTCATTTCACCCCCAATGGAGTAAATCAAACCAACTTTACCAGGACTATAATGCTCTAAGTGTAGTAAAGGGGGCCTATAAACAATGCTAACCACTGGGAGACAGTCATAGGCTTGATTAAGCTCTGAATCTATCCAAGGGTACCGGGTAGAGCAACAATACCTTAAAACAAATATGTATAGTACCCAAGCTCAAGAAGACTGGAATGGAGTTGCGCCTAGGTGATGATGCAAAAAACCCGAATAAGACTGGGTGGCCAAACCTCAGAATAAAGCATGCCAAGTATAACCTACTATTCGGGGCTGAATGGGACCATCTATAAGTGGATGTGGGTGCCTCAAGTTTCAAAAAATGTGTAACTCATATAGACCAAATAGTAGCTTTAGAAAAACAGGGAATAATCAATTTGTAAATTAATTCCATTAGCAACAGGGTGTTAAGGCGGTAAATACACTTGGTCTCACATCGCAACAGTTCCATGTCTCTGTCACCACCCCTTTTAAAGGGGGCAATCCTGTCAATAAGCATTGCTCTTAAAGTAGAGATGGGATGTTTAAGTTCCAAAAAATGGCGAGCAATGGGCTGATCTGAATGGCCGTCTTTCAGTGCTGCTCTTATAGCACTATTGTGGTTCGCCAGCCTTTCGCAGAATGTACTTGTCTTACCTACGTAATAGCGGCCACATGGACAGGAGAGGAAATACACCACATATTGTGAGGTACATGTCAATCTGTGTCTGATGGTGTAAACCTTATTGGAACTGGGATGATGGAACTTTGGTCCTGTTAGTAGGGAGCTGCAGGTCACACAGCTGCCACACTTATGACACACATTCTTGGTTTTTGCAAGCCATGTTCTTTCCTGTTGCCATGGGTCAGTTTTCATGAGTAGGGTCTTTAGACTGCACCCGCTTCTATGTACCTCTCTGGGTGGTGGTATGTGTGTAAATGGGAGAGTATGCTCATCCCTGATTAGGTGCCAGTTTCTCCAAAAGTATATTTCCAACCTCTTTCATTAGCGGTGTATTATCAGTGATGAAGGAAATTACTGTGTCTTTAGATTCACTGTTATCCAACCTTATCCTCTGTATCAGGGTCGTTTGGTCAAGGTGCATATCCTCACTTAAGATCTCGTTGATCATCACAGGGCTGTACCCTCTTTTCAAAAATGTTTTCTCATTTCAGTCATTTGATCCCTTCTGAGTGTAGGATCAGAATTATTGCGGATGACCCTAAGTAATTGGGATTTTATTATGTCTTTCTTCAAGGGAATGGGGTGGAAACTACTGTATTGCAACAGTGTGTTGCGATCGGTGGGTTTGGAAAAAAGAGTGTTTTTATAAAACAACAGTCTGTGGAGTTACACTGTTACACAGTCTAAAAAGTGAATGATTTGTTCATTCCATTCACTCTTTAGGGAAATTGACTATTCTGAGTTGTTTAGGTATTGGATCCATTCAATGAGTTCCTGCTGTGACCCTCCCCAGATTAAAAAACAAATCATCAATATACCTTCGGTATAGTAGCACATGGGGGTCCCTGGATGTAACAATATATCTATCCTTATACCATGCCATAAAAAGATTGGCGTAAGAGGGTGCTAGACTTGAACCCATGGCAGTGCCTATGAGCTGTAGGTAGTATTTATCCTTGAACCTGAAATAGTTGTGTGTCAGACAAAGCCGTAGCCACTCGAGTAGTATCTCTATAGGAGGACCAGCGTATAAAGTATTCAAGAGAAGAGCTTGTCTAACAGCCTATACACACCTAAATCATGTTGTATGATGGTGTAGAGGCTATTGACATCCAAGGTCACCAATATGCAATTTTGTGGAAACTCTCTATTATGTAAGAGTTTAATCAGCTCAATAGAGTCCAAGAGGAATGCTTCTGTGACTCGTACCAGATCTTGAAGGTGGAAATCTATATATTTGGCCAGATGTTGAAACAATGACCCATCAGCTGACACTATGGGCGTCCTGGAGGGTTTATTTGGTCTTTATGAATCTTTGGAATTCTGTAAATGATGGGGTACACTGGATGTGTGATGTGCAGGAACTCAAATATCTGTTGGTCAATATGTCCGCAATTAAGTGCAAAGGTCAGACTCATGTCAAGCTTCTATTTAAATAGCTGTGTTGGGTTATGGGTTAATCTCCTTTATGTATTCCCATCCTCAAGCTGTTTGAGCAGTTTAGTGCGTTAGTAGGAGTAGTCCAGCTTAACAATAGCACCCCCTTTATCCGCTGGGCGAATGATTATAGAACCATCTTCCTTACGCTGCTGTAGTGCTTTCTATTCTGTTATTATATATGTATATATATATATATATATATATATATAAATGTCAAGTAGGGACTGCACTCGCTGGATTTAGATAAAACAATACTTTTTTATTAAATGGTAACGTTTTGGGGTTCGCAAATCCCTTCCTCAGACCAGACAATGTGCAAAAGGTAACAGTGCAACTTAAATATGCTAAGCCCCACCCATCAATTAATTAAAAAATTGCACCAAAATGTGTTACCATGGCAACCCCACAGTTGCCTGGTTACAAGCATAAACAAACGTGAAAATAACAGTGTATTCCCAAAATATAAAAGGGCTCAAAGCAAGTATATACAGTATATAAATTCCATTCAACATATCATAATAAATAGAAAGCATCAGTATTATTATTATTATTATTATTATTATTTTATAAAGCGCCAACAGATTCCACAGCTTGTACAAAGATAAAAGTACAGTACAACACAATATAAAAAACACCAGAAAAAGTTTAAAAAGCAAATACAGGGGGAATTGAGGGTCCTGTTCCCGTGGGAACTTACAATCTAGATAGGTAGGAGGGTGAGAAATAGGAGGTGGGGACTGCAAAGGTGAGAATGATGTTAGTGTGGTGTTAGATGAGGGCAGCTATTAGGCAAGTGGAATTCATTTTTTACTGATTTGGAGATAGGCTTCCTTGAACAAAAAGATCTTTAGGGAGCATTTAAAGGAGGAAAGGGTAGGGGAAGGTCTAACAGCTTGAGGAAGTGCATTCCAAATGGTTGGTGCTGCATGAGAGAAGTCCTGTAGTCTAGCATAGGAGGAGGTGATGGTAGAATATGCAAGGAGCAGGTCATTGTTGGATCTTAGAGGTTGGGCTGGAGTATATTTGTTGATGTGTGAGGACAGGTAGTGGGGGGGCTGCGTTGGTAAGGGCTTTGTAGGTCAGGGTGAGAAATTTGAATTTAAATCTGCTGTGAATGGGGAGACAGTGAAGGGACTCACAGAGAGGTGCAGCAGATACGGAGCATTGGGAGAGGTGGATTAGCCTAGCAGAGACATTTAGGATGGATTGAAGAGGGGAGAGGTGGGAGAGACGGAGGTCAGTTAGTAGGTTATTACAGTAATCAAGTCGGGAAATTACCAGGGAGTAGTTTCAGCACTCAGAACCGGACGAATTTTGGAGATATTGCATAGGTGGTTGCAACAGGATGAAGAGAGCAATTGGATGTGGGGTATAAAGGACAGATTGGAGTCAAGTCTAACTCCTAGGCAGCGGTCTTGGGGTGATAGGGAGATAGTGGTGTCACCAACAGTGAGTAAAAAGTTTGAAACTGGGATAGTATGTATTTATATAAGCTTAACAAGGCTTTTCATCATATATAGATTATTATATGTCATTACAGGCTGCAGGTTATATCCCACTGGTTATAATGAGATTCCGACATATGATTGCTCAAAACTCAGTTAGACAAAGTTATCCTCCACTTATTAGTGCAATTATTTATTCAATCCGTTTTACTTTGCAGTGAAAAGTATGTTAAAGAAGCTTCAACCATAGCATCCTGTTGTCAGCAGGTCAAATACATTCATACATATGTCATAAATGGCTTAAATAACACATAACAAGATCCCAAGGCTTTCAAAAACAGACGCTATTTAGAATATATTCATTTGTACTGTTAAAGAGGCTTCAATTATAACATCCTGTTCCCAGCAGGTCAAATAAATACTCATGCATGTCAAAACGGCTTTAGTTACAAATAACCACATCTCAAAGCACTCAGAAACAAACACTATTTAGAATACATTCATCGTATTGCTCCATGTTACTATTTGTCAGATTTATAAGTAAAGTAAATCTTACTTGTATGCTGGGATTGTTGTGTGTATATTAAAGGTTGAATAGGCAGTTGAATGTTGATATCTAATGCTAGGCAACAAACAAACTTACTCTGATATACCTTGTGGGTTGTTTGAGAGCAATAGTGAATTTAGTGTGACGTATGCGCCGTTGCGGTCCGCCCCTTGCATAATACACATGACTAATTTGCATAAGTGACGTGTTTAGCATGTATCGATCGTGAGGTGGAAAGCTATGTACATTTCTAAAATATATTGTTGCAGAAATTCGCTCAGTAGATGTGTATCGTAATTACTCAAGTGCTTTCATAGTAGAAGTCAGCAGTTATATGAAAAGTAGTCAAATCAGTGCAACCTTGCTTCACTATCAAGAGATAATAGCTATATATAGTACCTAAAATATAGTCAATAACCTAGTTGCACAATATGTTAACTGTACAAACGAATAGGTGCAAGATATTTATAAGCTGGTTAAACATGCATAATCATTACTTGTAGATGCTTTCCTGAAAGTAGTAAGTATTTAGATAGAACCTATGTATAACAGCCCAAATCTGCTGTATTCAAATAATACATAGCTATATATAGTATCTAACTAAATATAGTCAGTAACTCAACTAAGCAATTGTGTTGGTTGTGCACAATTAGATGGATGCATCATAAATAACTAAGATGCAAAGCATTCTGAATCTAGTGTGGAAGCCCCAATTGTATGTTTTTATCCAGTATGTATCTACACACATATACATATGTTCAAATCAGACCTGTTTTCATATATACACAAGACTATTATTCAATCTGTATAGTGATACTCAGCATGGTTGCTGACCATATCAATGTGCCAAAACCCTTCTCAGGGGGTAGAATCAGACCTCATATAGCATAATCATAGGACCGATCTATAACAAGCGTCAATCAAAGATTAATGTATAAGCTGAATATGTTATATACCTTGTGTCAGATCCCATTAGGATCTATAAAATGACCTCATATGTCTAATCACGGGTCAGTTATTTCACAAGTGACAATAAAGGTTTAAGTGTTTAGCAGGGTCAGTTCACATAATAGTAGTAATCTCTTCTTCCAAGATAAAGTATGGCATCAAAGTGCACTGTATATCACAGTAGCAGTATAAGCTATGTAAATCACAATAGCGGTATTATCAGTGTTATTCACAGTATCACCCTCATATGTGGCACATCCCTCATTCAACCATTGGTTATTCTGAACTTAATGTCCTGTTCGTTTGATGTACCTGCTTTTATATTACTATGATTAGAACCAAAACCATGGTTAACTCCACTATAACATGGAGTCAACCATGGTGAGGTACCCCACCAGAAGGCTTTGTAGCATCAAAATCATTTGGTAGTACTCACCTCACCTTAGGATATGGAGTTTGATCATATCTCATAGAAAACAGTGCCAGTCATTGGAAATGTTCAAGCCATGAGAGTGAAGGGTGCCAAGTCTGTAAATCCAGCGTGATTCCAGTTGTAACAGAGTTTTGTCTCTATCACCCCCTCATTTCAGAGGGGGGTTATGGTCAATGAGGGTGAACCTTAAGTCAGTTACCTTATGATTTGCAAGTAATAAATGTCTAGCCCCAGGTTGGTCCGAGGTGCCTTTATCCAATGCAGTGCGGATTACAGATCTGTGGTTCACAATCCTTAGGCGGGCATTATCTGTGGTTTTGACAATATAAAATTGGCCACAGCAGCAGCTGAGGAGCTATCTCACATGGTTATTAGTGCATGTAACATACTGCCTAATGGTATATTTCTGAGTGGTATGCGGGTGTCTAAAGAATTTACAGGGGATTATTTCACTGCAGGTTTTGCATCCAGTGCATCTAAAACAACCAGTTTTCATTGTCTTCAACCATTGCTTCTTTTGGTAGCAGTGGCTTAGTACATGAAGCCCTATATCCCAACATATGAAATCATATTAATTAAGGAAGAGATTCTAAAAAGTTCTCTCTCCAAAGTGGCCATGAGTGAAATTCCAGGAGTAGCGGATAAAAAGAATTCAGCCACTATCAAGCCACCTGATAAGTACAGTACAATTCAATTAGTACACAGTTTAGACTTTTTTTCAATAACAGACACAAACTAGAAATTATTACACATGAAATCTAGCTTTTTTGTGCAGTCCTTGTTGAAAATTCATCTTGTATCTGAACAACAGTTGACTCATAAAACTCTTAAAAAAAGGAAATGGGGGGGAGGAGCCAACGGCCGACAAAGCTAGACGTGTCTAGACAGAGCTCCTGATTTCTAATTTAACATATGCAATATATTGCAATATTATTTGCCTCACTTTCCCTGATTTATCATCAAAGTGCCCTCTGATACCCATGCAGGAACGCAGAGCTGACAGAAATCTATGCTGAAAGCGCACACCAACTTTTAGACTTTCTACCCCGCCACCCAGTGAACTCTGCCATTTTAGTTGCTGGGCCCTTTCTTAGTGGACTCTGAAATCGACTGAGGAACCAGAGTTCCATAAACTACCACCTCCTAAGCGACTGAGCTTAAGTAGCCACCCACCATCATCTTCGCTAGGGGTGGCGGCAGGCGGTTTGCGGTCAATCTGTCTGCTAAGCCCAGAGTACGGTTCTAACATGGAGGCTTGGGAGCAGGCTATGCTACAATCGATAGATGTGCACTTCCGGAACCTAGAGATGGACCTTACCTTCTTGATTACAACCGTGATGCTACGACCGGGTCCGGCTACAGGCACCTCGCATTCTCAAGAGCGCGATGTGGCTAGCGCTTCAACTACAATTACATGCTCACCCCAGGAGGAACTTGAATCCGATATAGGCGGCTCGCCATCAAAATCCCTAGGCTCCGGTTCAGAGAAAAAGATTGTTGTGGTGAGTTCTTCTGGTGGGGGCCCGGCAGCGGCTCAAAGAGATGACAGGTTGTCAAGGTTGAGAAGATCTCTGCCGCAGAGAGAATTAGCACCATGTGTGCTCATTACTTGCCAGCTGGCCTCCTTGCATGGACTTGGTCGAACAGAGACCCTTGCCCAGGCTACATGACTGTCAGTGCTTAAACTCCCAGAACTTACTGTCACTAAAGAGACCCCATGGACTATGCATGATCCTCCACATTCCATGAGACCGTGTCTGTGTGGGGAAGAAGCCATGATGTTAAAGGTGTACTTGTCTTACCATGAAATGGGCTGAGCTGACCACAGATGCCGCCTCAGGAGATAATAGACAGTGTTCTTGATATAGTCAGCTCTCTTATCTCTGTATTTCATATTAAGGTCATTGTTTGTGTTATGCCTGTTAACTAGAGGTTTGCGTTAGAGGGTACCTAGTAGGGTTTTTTCTTATTTTTTTATTAGATATAAGCTAACTAGACGTTACACAATTTCCTATGTTTGTAACCACTCATTTTCCTTTTTTCTCCCTTTAGACATGTGATCCCCTGGTGCTCATTTCTTAGTCTAGATTTAATTTTGACCCCCAATGTAGTTGTTTAAGTGAACATCATAATATCTTGCTTAATAAGGCAATTGACATATGTAGTTACTTTTAGACTTCACACAGTGCCTAACTTTTATAACTCATAGTTTTCAGGGCATGTATTCTGAGATCATTTTTATAATACACTGTTGGTTTTCTTGCTTAGCCCTGATGGTTGAATTATGATGTGAGGAAGTCCCTACTTTACAATTTTAGACATGCCAGGTAGGGTGTCCTATTCTAGCAAAAAAAATTAAGCTATAGCACAACATAGGCTGTTATAATTCCCTTTCCCTAGGTGTTAATCATATATGACCTTCTGGTCCTGGATGGTGGGCCCATATCCGGGAGTTAGGGTATTTATGTCCTTGGGGAGGAGTTATTCAATGGTTTCACTGCTTTTACACTCACCTATTTCTCTTTTGTTCTAAACTCATATGGCCTATTCAATGCCCTACCCTTTAGCACCAGATAGTGATTAACTATATTGGGTACTGTTATCGGTATTTTACTCACCCTACTTGTATACCGGAGGAGCACTATGGTTATCATATATCCAGGTTTAACAAATAGAGCACTATACTATCAGCATCCTACTTTTAAAAATTAGAATTTGTATAGTTGGATGACTAGCATGTCTCACCTAGTTTAATTCACTTTGTAAAATGAACACAGATGGGCATGTTGGACAGCTACAGGAGAATTATGATGCTACAAAAGTTATTTCAACTGTAATTCCCTACAGGTACAGTTATTCGGCACAATCGGAAGCTAATCGGATGTTTTATCTATTTACCATAAGCAAATTACCACCTCCTACCCCCCCCCACCCCACATAATAATCCTTCCTTAGCAGAAGGCCTAAATACGCGGTTTTTCTTGCATATACCGCACCTTATTTACCTTTTTCTCTAGCAAAATCTTGTAGTATATCAACATATTTAACTTTATCTCTCCTATTAGTTCTGCAAGGTTGTCTAATATATATTTATATTCATACAATCTTATACTGTTAATTATATTCTTTCCATTTTTGTATATATAATAAGTGTTCACTCCCTGTTTACCATGTTTTCTTTATAATTAACAGTTGCAGTATAAGGAAAATGTAAAATTTGAGGGGAATGTAATGAGAGCCGTGAGTGGGTTCATCTACTCTAAATAGCCTTCTGTCAATGTTATTTTCTCTTTTATGTACTGAGGCCCAAGAGTGGCCTCTTATCTTGGTAGAGAAGGCTTATGTTATCATGGGCATTTATAAATTATATCTTTACGTTGCACAATTGATATATTACCAACCTTAGATTCTGTAGCTCAATATGCACTCTGTATAACATATCTTGTTATTGCTACTCTTTGAATGTAATTGTGTAAGGCTTTAATGTTTTATATGTATGCCGAAACTTTCCCTCAATAAAAAATATTTAAAAAAAAAAAAAAAAAAGCAAATGTAGCATCAGCATCATAGTTACACCAAAATACAGTATGTGTTGAAATGTCAGATCAGGATGACTCACTGTGTGAAAGAAGATATAAGGGCAAATAACAGGAGCCTGCAGAAAAAAAAGATTATACATGAGTAACAAAAGAAAATACCCATAAATTAGAAATATGCAGTTATAATGTATAAGGACTCTTAGCTAAAACATCAAAACAAGTATTATCCTAATCTATATGAAAATCCTTAGGGAGATTAATTTATAGGACGGAGCAGAGTGTAAACTCTCTAAATACACATATTTTACATTTGGAGAGAATAAATCTGATTTTACAATATCTTAAATTATGTCACAACCCTGGTATAAGTTTCTACTATTAGTTTATTAAACATTACCATGTGAAGAAAATGTAACTAATGAGCCGTAACAAAATCCCTTCAAGCTAAATCAAACTTTGATAGCAGGAAAGTAGCAGTAAGGATAAAAAATACATTGGTGGACATTTTTAAAGCAACATTAACATGTGTACCAATAATTCATGTAAATGATTAATAAAAATAGTGAAACTTGTGCATGAATAATAAATATATGAGCTGGGTAATTGTGGGTATATCATGCATTTGTATATAGTGCATTTTATATATGCTTGTTAACTCAAACATACATTGCAAAGCACAGTTATACTCATAATAACACTATCTAATTAAAATTAATATAAAAAAATAGTGCAAAAAAAGGTTATAAGGTCTCTGGTGTTCGGAAAAAAAAGTGAGGCAAAGGGCTGTAGCACTGACATATACTGTATACCACGTCTAAATATGTATATGTGTATATGTGTGCACATATGTATTTATGTATTTATATGTGTATATATGTATTTACAGACATATATACACATATAAACACATAAATACATATGTACACAGTACACACATAAAACATATATAAGTGCATTGGAGCCCTTTGCAGTTAAGTAGATGAAAACATGAAAAAGCTAAATTATGCAATATTCATATTAAATAAAGTGTTATACTGTGTATTTACTGTAAATATTTAATTTTCCAATTTTCTGCTCATTCCTATATATATCTGTATATATCTATACCAATGTTTATTCATATATAATATATTTTATATTGATATATATTGTACAAAAATATGTAGAAATATATATTTCTGAATAAATAGAATATATTCTGCTATGTATAGAACATCGAACTGTGAAATATTCATATTTTCATGTTGAGTTAGCACCTCTAGAGAATATGTGAGTAGGGTGAGATTTTTACCCAATTTTTTTTTTGCTCCTTTGACTTCTATTGGGCAATACTTTAACGTGGTTGCAATATTCTAACTTTGGCTTTTTGCGTGCATGGGGTTAGCGCGCAAGCAAATATTTTTTACTTTCCATTTGTAATACGAGCACTACCTGATGCACATAAAAATGTTATATCTAGGGGAGTTAGCGCAGGAGCGATAAATACCGCCCCATATAGAAATACTTTGAACATATTCCACTATTTGAAGAACCTTGGAATGTGAACTATTTACATTAAATACACATTTAAATAAAAACTTTATTAAATATGAAAAATATGAATATTGCATAAATATGATTTCACATGTTTTCAGCTACTTGACTGCAAAGGGCTACAATGCACACACACACACAGAATAAAAGGGCTCCAGGCTGTGAGGACTAGGGTAAATGTGAGGCTGCAAGTGGAATGGGCATGGTCTGCATGAACAAGAAGGGCTCAGTAGTTCCCCTTTAAATATTTTATAAGCTCTCCTGTCTCACTCTGTCATTTTACCATTCTCTTTATCTGCCCCTCTCCCTCTTTTACCTCATCCCCTTTTATATTTCCCTTTAAATCCCCCACTCTCCATTTGTCCCTTTAAGTATAATACAAAAAGAGTGAATGTAAAAATATAATAATAAAAATGTGTTTTTCTCTGTGAATGTAAATTAATAGATACAAAATCAATTATTTTTTTTCAGCAGATTGTCAGTTCCATCCTCTCTTAATGTTAATTATCCAGCTAAATTTATTAACATATTTTTATAGTGTAAAAATCTATCAATTTTTAAATTACATTGGTTGCTTAGCACTTCTTCCTTGTAAAAAAAAAGCCTGAAAATTTGCCATGCAGGTCAATATAAAGTATGAAAAAAAATCTTATTAATACAGAAATGTATATATGTTCATCTATTCAAAAGATTAATTGGCCAGCTATTCAAATGGTTTGGAATTGCTTACAAAATAAGACAACACAAAATGTAAATCATCCATGTCCCTATGCAATGTTTTTGCACAATCTTTGTTCCCTCATCTCATCAACTTATACATTTTCATAACAGACTTATTTTCATATTTTATATGTAATAATTAATGGTTGGAAGAAAAGACAGAGCATATTGTCTCATGACTTTAAAGTCTACCCATTAATAAAATCACAACCGTAGACCAATAATAATATATTTATGAAACTGAATGATAAATTATTTTGCAAGTGAATACAATGCAGCGATAATGTTATTATTGTTTGAAAGATACCTCATATAGAAATGCTTTGCTTTTTAAGCTATGACGTATGAATTGTATAAAGCACATGCTATGCAATATTAAGCTGATTACCGATTCACAACTTAATATACTGAGTGTAATTAATTGCAGGATCATCTTACTTTCAATAATTATTTCATAAAGTAATTTTTGGGCCATGTTCATTAATAATGCTAAATAGTCCATGATTACAATATTCCTCCTTCTTACGCCATTGCCAGCTGTTTTAAAACGATTGCTGGATAAATTATACCTAATTCTATTCATGAGTTATTGTCTTAAAGGGACAGGAAACCCCAAACATGTCATTCATTATTTGAATAGAACATACAATTAAACTTTCAAATGTACTTTTATTATTGCATATTCTTCACTCTCTTGTTATCTTATGCTGAAGGAACAACATTGCTAGCTGAACAGATCTAGTTAGAAAATTACAAGAGACATATGTATGCAGGCACAAATAACCAGCCAGCTCCCATTAGTGCAGGAAATGTGTGCATTTTCAACAATGGTTACCCAGAGAACAAAGCGCATTTGAAAAAAGCAGTGATTTTAAAAGTGTCTTAGAATTGAATGCTCTATCTGATTCTTGCAAGTTTATTTTTGACTTCCCTATTCCTTTAAATAATCTAGGCTAGATTCAGCTTTTAAAGTAGTAGTAGTAGTTAGAATACCTGAGATACACCAGTGACAGTTCTAGAACATATGTTTCTCCTGTCCTTGGATTGGGTAAACCTTTATTATTATTATTATCGGTTATTTGTAGAGTGTCAACAGATTCCACAGCGCTATAAACAAATGTGGAGTACAACAAAACAATTATAGGGATCAAATGGGTAGAGGGCCCTGCCAAGAGTTGCACTGTTGTAGTCAGCTCTTAAGAAGGTGATCTACAAACAGCATGGCTCTTAGGCTTACATGCTAAGGGGGTTCAGGGGATAACAATGGAGGAGAGGAACTGGTATACAGTAAGGTTAGTGTAGGTTGGATGCATCCCTGAACAGTAGAGTCTTTAGGGAGACTTGAAGCTTTAAAAACTAGGGGAGAGTCTTGTGGAGCTGGGCAGAGAGTTCCACAAGATGGGAGCCAGTCTGCACAAGTCCTGTAAACGGGAGTGTGATGAGGTAACAAGAGAGGAGGAGAGTAGGAGGTCATGAGCAGAGTGAAGGGGACGGGAGGAAGAGTATCTGGAGACAAGGTCTGAGATATAGGGGGGAGCAGTGCAGTTGAGGGCTTTGTATGTCAGAGTGAGAATTTTGTGTTTGATCCTAGAGGCAAGAGGAAGCCAGTGAATGGATTGGCAGAGAAGAGGAAGCCAGTGAAGGGATTGGCAGAGAGGTGCAGCAGATGAAGTGTGACGTGTAAGGAAGATGAGTCTGGCAGAGGCATTCATTATGGATTGTAAAGGAGCTAGGCAGCAGGTGGGGAGACAAGAGAGGACAGAGTTGCAGTAATTGAGGCGGGAAAGAATGAGAGAGTGGATTACAATCTTAGTTGTGTCTTGTGTAAGGAAGTGTCTAATTTTAGAGATGTTTTTAAGGTGGAAGCGGCAGGCTTTAGCCAAGGACTGAATGTGAGGAGAGAAAGAAAGATCTGAGTCAAATGTGACCCCAAGACATTGGCCTTGCAGGGTAGGGGTAATGATGGAGTTGTCAACAGTTATAGAGAGATTGAGGGGGGAGATTTTGGAAGAAGGGGGGAAAATGAGCAGCTCAGTTTTGGAGAGATTTAGCTTGAGGTAGTGAGAGGACATCCAGGAAGAAAAGTGAGAAAGACAGTTAGTGACACAGGTTAGCAAGGAAGGAGATAGGTCTGGTTCAGAGAAGTAGATTTGGGTGTCATTGGCATACAAATGATATTGGAAACCGTGGGACTTTATTACGGAACCTAGTGATGACGTGTAGATTGAGAAGAGAAGGGGACCGAGCCTTGCAGTACTCCTTTATGTTGCAGGCATTTTTGTAGGTGTTTTTTGCAGACCTCTGTATCAGATTTTTTTCTGTGCTAATTACCTGTTAGCTTTCATACAGAAAAAAAGAATATATATTGTAAACCTGTGCACGGTAGTGCACTTAGATCTTACACTACTTAATTCCAACCCACTGCTTGTACCACTGTATAAAAAAAAAATTTGCAAACTCTATGCACTCTTTTATGAGTTCAGGAAGTCAGCGTGCCTTGACTCTGTGACATTTTTTAGAGGGGTAATTACAGGAGGAATCACTGTATAAAGTTAAGATGTGTATGTATGGCTTCCGGTAGGAGGAGGAGCTAACAGGTGCACGAGAAAGTGGCGTGTTACCTGTCGGAGCTCATCGAAGAACTAACCCCAGCCAAGGTCCGTTGTTGGAGCGCTTTCGTTTGCTCCCTAGGACACGACCCTACCTCTACCAGGGTTTGGCTTGGAAGCACCATAATAGCCGTCCACAGGCTCATTCGCTAGAGCCACAGACGAGGTACTGGATACACGCTCACCACACTCAGATGAGAACGGTTCACAACTGCCGACCAAGGGTCAAGGCCCAGTAACCCATAAAGCGGTCCAGGCGCTGGAGACAAGGCATACCCTGAGGACGCCCTAAAGGTCAAGATTTACCGGCTCTTGCTCCCGCCGGCGGGCGGACAGAACAAGTGGGCGGTTTGCAGCGAGGGGCAAACCCACAGTGAGTGTAAGCACGCCGCGGTCTCACAACAGCTCAGGCGCACGCTGTGGGCTTTCCTACCTGACATCTCAGCTCTTCTATTCACCGGAGCTCGACCGAGCTGTATCAAAGAAGCACTGCAGCTTTTCTATCACCATCTCCCAGGTCTGGGTAATACACCATGGAATAACCGGGAGAGATATCTATGGACGCTGAGTAGATATGCCGCCTGCTGCAATACAACTGCGTGGCCTCAGGGTAAGATCTCCAAAGTCGTTATAACAGTATTTGTTGCCCTAAAAGTGACTCTGGCTGCTTATTTCTTTCAAGAGTGACATTGTCTGCCTATATTGACATTGCCGTATCCTCCATACTATACCACTTAGCCTGTGTAAGGAAAGCTATGCTCTGTGTTGGCTTTGCATATGAACACTCTGCTTGATACCTGCCTACGTCTAATAAGACTCATCAGTTGTCTGAAGGATACTCAATATACCACAGACAGTACATCTGCCTATCAGCTGCAAAGTTGGTATCACTGTAAAAGCATCGGGCACTCTATATTTGCAACCAGAGTTACAGTTGCAATATAAATTTTTGGTCCGTTTTACGTTTTATTGGTATTAGTCCCCTACCAAGCAGGGACTCTCAAGGATAACTGTGATATATACAACCAGTCTGCTGCTGATAACCTTTAAAGAGGTATCTGTGAAATACATCCTGGCACTAAGGTCTGCAATATTTAAGCAGATAACACTAGCCTACCAAAAGTTGCAGTCTGCACGACTAGAACTTGCAAAGCCCACAACCATCTTATATTATTACTTGTATTTTTGCCTTTCCATCTGGGTTATCTATATCTGAAACCTATACAGATGTATGCTTAGATCTACATCAACATTGCAGGTTTATACTGTTAGGCACTTTATTAGTGTTAAGCAATGATGTCAAAAGGCTTATAAGTGTTTTTCTTTCTCGCTAGGAACAAAGAATATAAAACAGAAATACAGTGTTTCAATCTATATCCTGCTATTCCCTAGAGTTTATAACCAAGCAAACGAAACTTATATTGCTGGCTAGGAATATTAGTAGCTGCTACTTAGTGTGGCAACTCAGGTCTCAAATTTTCCTGTCATTAGTGTTCCTTTTTGAAATTTGCAACAGTCTGCGATATGAATATATAAGGTTAAGAATATTGTAATGCCATTGTTATATTTGTTGCAGAATATTGCCAGCTAAGAAGGGGAATGTATGTTGATTCAATGTAATTTTGTGCCATAGGGTCTGATTAGATTAGACAACAAGGATATGTAACAAGGTGGTAAAAGAGCTGTCTCTATTTTTTTGCAAAAATCTAACCATAATTCTATCTAAGTGTGAACTTGAAGGCATTTCTTAAATAAGAGAATCCCAGATCTTCTGTTCGTGTGACTACTTTTACAACACACTCATTTCAGGGCCTGGTCACCTAACTCACATAGATTATTGTTCACTTTTTTTTTTACTTTTAATATACACTAAAATATGTTCTAGATACTTCCCCACCTGGGGACATACGTCACAAACACTTAATCTCTTTAAAAAAAAAAGGAAAAGAAGCTAAGAGCTGTCGTTTTTTTTTTTTTTTTTTTTGTATTTGTTCTCACTGCCCTCTATCACTTTCTTTCTTTATCTATTTTTTGTATGACCTACTCCTGCCTTGCCCTCACTAACACGAGAAATCTATGGAAAGATTTCTCCTCCCGCACAGCACACCACCTCAGACCATGCCCCCAAAAAGTAAGGACAGAAGACCACGTATATCTGATATTATGACTGAAAATAGTAGTGAAGGCTTAAGCCCAAAGACAGACTTACAGCCCTTGATCACCCAACTTAGTGATATTTTCCTTCCACAATTTGAACATATCAAATGTCAAATCTCTAGCTTGTCGTCAGAATTAAAAGTATTTGCTAACAGACTTTCAGAAGCAGAAGACAGAATCTCAGAAGTGGAAGATATAACTAATAATCAGTCCCTAAAAATTTCAGAATTAGAAAAGAAAAATATAAGCCTGACTGCCAGGCTAGATGACCTTGAGGACCGCTCAAGGCGGAATAATTTAAAAATCATAGGCGTTTCTGAGTCAGAGCACCCTAAAGACCTATTACATTTTGCCGCGACAACACTGCCCCAAGCATTAGGGGTAGAATATTCCCAATTACCAATACCGATAGAACGGGCTCACAGATTGGGTCCTCCTAGAAGCAGAGCAAATGGTAAAAACATACATAGACCAATCCTGATAAAGTTCTTAAATTTCCAAGATAAAATAAATATGCTGCGTTTATATAGGAAAACAGATAACTTTCACATTGAAAATAACAGAATTTTAATATTCCAAGACTACTCTGTTGATACTGCTTTCAGGAGGAAAGAAATGGCCCCTTTCTGTACCAAGTTAATCAAAGAGGGTTTTTTAGCCAAATTAGTGTACCCTGCAAGAATTATCATAGAAGAAAAGGAGGGCATAGTTAGACTAGACAATATAGAAGAAGCTAAAGGCTACTTTAAAGATCACAAGCTAACACTTACATGAGGACTGGGATAACTATAAAATAGAGAGTATCTGTGTTTTTTTCTAGTTAGGGCACTACTGTTCTTGCTGATAATGGAAATGCTGTACAAAGATTTAGAGCTAAGAATGTTTTTCCCTAAATCAATTTATAGGCTGCCCCTGCGGCCTAAAGTGTACCAGGCTTCGCTTCGCCTGACAAGGTTTTTTCTGCAAATAATCTCTGTTTGCAATTCTTTTTCTGTATCCTTTTTTTTTTTTTTTTTTTTTTTTTTTTTTTTTTTTTTTTTTTTTTTCTTTTTCCCTTCTCTCCCTCTTCCCGTCTCCCCTCTCCCCCCTACCCGTCTGCGTTAGCTCGCCCCTTAAACTTATTTTAATCATGCTACAATATATTGATTAGATGAAGGGCAATATTAGATTGTTATCTTGGAACGTGGGTGGCATTACCTCCCCAATCAAGAGGAAAACTATAGTCAGACAATTGGGTAAGCATAACCCTGATATAGCCTTAATACAAGAAACACACTTAAAGCAAGAGGAAGTAACCAAACTCAAATGTAAATGGGTGGGAGAGGTGATTGCCACCCCTTGTTCTAGAAGGAAAAAGGGAGTAGCTATTTTGTTAAATAAAAAACTTACGTATAATATTATAAGAGTATCATTAGACCCTGAGGAGAGATGGGCCCTCCTTGAGCTGCAGGTCGAGGATTTCAAAATGGTGATCTGTAATGTTTACGGACCTAATAGAGCAGACCCCACCTTCTGGAATAGTTTAGTCTTTATGCTAACTAATTTTATGGATCAGAATATTGTTCTAGCGGGTGACTTTAACCTAATACCATCAGAAGCCCTAGACAGACTTAGTTCTAGGAACTCCACTTTCTCGGGTCAGAAGGCCAAAATATTTAAACACATATGTAAAAATTTGAAATTACATGATATCTGGCGCCTACAATTTCCTGATACGAGGTCCTTTACCTGCAACTCGAGGACCTACGGCTCCTTATCACGTATAGACTTTTTTCTGATTTCCAGCTCCATGATTAAACTAGAGACTCAAACTAAGATATTTGATATTCTGATATCTGATCACGCAATTATTTTCCTAGACATACATTTACACCCGCCACAGAGAAACAACAGAAATAATTTTTTCTTCCCAAATTATTTAGTGAACAATCTTGAATTCAATAATTGGTTAATACACAAATGGAAAGAATTTGTTTCTTTAAATAGATCATACAGAGAAAAAACTGAAATATTCTGGGAAACTGCAAAGGCCTATCTGCGAGGCGAGATTAAAGCGTTTATGATTCTGAAAAAAAAAAAGTTGCAGCGGAGGGAAAGTCAGCTTTCTAACCAGGTCCAAAACGCATATCGTAAATTTATAAATAATCCTTCTAGGAGATTAAGAGATAAATACAATGGGGCCAGAACAGAAAGGGATATCTTTATTAAACAGAAAGTCGCTTGGGAAGAACTAAAGTTAACTGCTAAATATAAAGGCCAATATGGGAAGTCTGCTAAGTTTCTAGCTAGATTAGATAAAGCAAAGAAAAAATCTAACGTAATAGAGGCTATCTATGATGGGACAGAAAGAGTAACAGATCAATCTAAGATTCAAAATGTATTCTTTCAATTCTATCAAAATCTATATGCTGCGAAAGAAATAAATGCTAATAATAAAGTCAACTTTTGGCATAAAATCTGCCTTCCAAAATTAGCACAAGAAATGGACACAGATTTAAATAGCCCAATAACCCAAGAAGAAGTAGCGGAAGCAATTAAAAAAGCTAAATTTAATAAAGCCCCGGGCCCAGACCAAATTCCGGCAGAGATGTACAAAATTCTTAAAATGGAGATAATAGATGTCTTGGTACAACTATTCAATGGTTATTTTATTGAGGGGCAAAACATGTCAAAATATTTCTCTGAGTCTATAATCTCACTGATACTGAAAAAGGGCAAATCGCCACTAGACCCTAAGTCATATAGACCTATCTCACTGCTCAATCTAGACTATAAGCTATTAACTCACATCATGGCTAATAGACTGAAAAAATGCCTAGATCCTATTATACATCCGGATCAGGTGGGTTTTATGCATCAAAGATCCCCAACTAAAAACACACGGAAAGTAGCATTAATACTAGAATATTTTTGGAATAAACTAGCGGAAAAAAGAATAATTAATCAAGATATCGCGATAATAACAATAGACGCCGAAAAGGCATTTGATGCTATAATATGGGACCATCTGTTCACCACGTTAGCGCAATTTGGTTTTACAGGTCAATTCCCCAAATTTGTCAAGACTATATATGATCACCCGAGGTCGAATATACTAATCAATGGTAGCTATACTGCATATCTTACATTATGTAGGGGGACGAGGCAAGGCTGCCCACTCTCTCCGTTATTATTTAACGTGGCTATAGAACCACTGGCTATAATGCTACGTCAAGAGCTTCAAGGAATTAGGCTCGGGGAACAAAAATCTGTTCTATCTTTATATGCGGATGATCTGCTCCTATACGTTAAAAACACAAAGAAAAGTATACCACATGTTTTAAAAATTATTGACTTGTTTGGCTCTATCTCGGGCTATAAAATAAACGCTAACAAGTCTGAAATTCTATGGGTTAATAAAAATAAAAACAGTTGCCAAGAACATCCCTTTCAAGAATCCCTTAGTATTAAATATTTAGGAATATATTTCCATGCTGACCCCAAACAATGGTACAGACTCAACTATGCTCCTTTTTTTAAAAAAACCTCTGAGAAACTTGTACAATGGAGCGCCTTCCCTATCTCTCTATCTGCCAAAATAATGATTATTAAGTCTATTCAAGTTCCCAAATTGATGTATATTATGCAAAACATGCCGCTCTTTATTTTGTCTCACGACATTAAAAGGTTTAACTCAGAATGTGCTAAATTTATTTGGAACAATAAAAGACATATGTTATCCATAGCCAAACTCACACCAAGATTGGAAGGAGGAGGCTTATCTTTCCCTGATATCAAAAAGTATAACTTGGCTATATTAGCCCGTGTTGCAATTGATTGGCTATCAGAGACTAGCTATTTCTCACTGCTATCTATAGAGGAAAATCTGTGCGCACCTTTCTCTCTTAAAGCCTTATTGCATTGCCCGACGAAACAATTACCAGACCATATCAAACACATAAAGACACTATCTAATATTATTGAAGCATGGCAAAAGCTAAATATAACGATCAAAGTTAATTTTGAGATTTCCCCATTTCTCCCGATACAAGGTAACCCACAATTTATGCCTGGACTATCCCATGAAGTCTATAAGACTTGGAAGCACAAAGGTCTGCTTCATGTAAACCAATGTTTAAATAATATGTCTCAGATAAGAACGTTTGAGGATATTGCTATAGAATTCTCTCTATCTAATAAGAATTTCTTTGCTTATCTTCAGATCAGACATTATATAGCAGGAATTAATAGATTAAATACAGATGCGAATGGGTGGGGGGAAGTTGAAAAATATATAGCAAGCTATAAGTCAGGCAAACATAGCATAGCTCTTTTATATAAAATTATGCTGGATAAACAAGCCCAATTGTTTAGGGATAATCTAGTCCAGAAGTGGAATGTTTTCTTTACGGATCTTTCAGCAGAATCATTAAGCGCAAGTTATAAATGGGTGCAAGGCGCGAATATACCGTTAACTTGGAAAGAATCACATATAAAATTACTCAACAATTCTTACCTGACACCAGGGAAACTATCTAAGTGGTATGCGAATTCTGCAGAAAAATGCCCAAAATGTAATAATTCTTGTGCAGATATTATTCATTGTTTCTGGAATTGCCCCAAAATACTCCAGTTCTGGAGAAAAGTAGAATTTTGGCTTAATAAAGCTTTAGATGTTAGGTTAAAATTCCAAGCTAACCATATCCTTTTTCTCTACAACATGGACCATAACAGAGTTAACACTAACCTTTTTAACACGGCAATTATGCTTGGTCGTAACCTCATATTAAAAGGTTGGAAGAATAGAAAAGCTCCTACAATGGGCTGTTTTATAAATACGATACATGCCCAGATAATTTTTGAACAGCTGAATATAGCTCCCTCCGAAGAGAAAAGGGTCAAAACTTTTTTTATGAAATGGTTAAGAGTTATATTGTCCTATCCACTTGCTAGTCAGTTTTTACTTGTGCGTAATTTGCGCAGATCGGAATTTTTTGAGACGCTAATTCTTTCAAATGTTTTCCCAAATGAATGGTATTGATATATACCTAGTCTATAAAAGGGAAGGAAGCGGAAATGAATAGCCTGGCCCAGATCTACAGTGAGTGGAGGTCGAGTTAAGAACCTAAAGGGAGGTGAGGGAGGGGTGAGAGGGGAAACCTATTCTTGCTTTTTTTTTTTTTTTTTTTTTTTTTTTTTTTTTTTTTTTCTTTCTTTCTTTCTCTTTTCTCTCTTTTTTTCCCTTTTTTTCTTTTTTTCTGCTCATTATATCTATCATAAAACCCCTAATTTGGTATGAAATATAGCTATTGGAATTTCACAGAGATACTTCAAAAGTCTGCACCTACAGAGACCTTGTACGGATCTCAAATGGCAATAAGATATGTATAAAGCGCTGACTGTATAGGGATGTGGTGAAATTGTCTCTATCTGTTACATAGTATTGTTTATATAAGAATGTCACATCCGCTGGATTGTTTTTTTTTTGTGTTTTTCTTGTAATCTGATTCTCTGTGTTTGCCCTGTTATATGAAGTACATACCGAATTGGTCAATAAAGATAAATTTAAAAAAAAAAAAAAAAAGAGGGGTAATTACAGAGAAGTATGAATCAATGGGGTAAAAAAACCCAGAGAGGTTGGATGTTAATTATCAAAATAATACTATTGATCGATACAGGGCATTGCTTTTAGGGGAGACTTCTGAAAACATGTTGGTTAAAACAATGATATTTGTAAGATGTTTTAAGATGTTCTGATTTGCATTGTATTACTGGGAATACACTTATGTCTATATTAGCAGTGCTGAAGTATTGTATTTTTATCCTCATAAGACTCGGGAGAAAAACACAACTGCTTGCTATTATAGAAAACCAATATACATGTTTTTTTAATTTATTTTTTTGTGCAATACCATGTATGAGGACATTTATTGAGATATACTTTATATTTTCTCTTTTTTTCTTTCAAATTATACTAAAATTTTCCCGTGCAAATTAAACTGAAATTTAATCATTCAATCAATAATTCAATCATTATTAAGGAAGTGTCTTTAGCACAATGTTATGTCACAACATTTATGCATATTGGATAAGCTTAAGGTATTTGTATATGTACACAAACAAAAGGAGGTGATATTATGACATTCTGATAACTGAAAGTACTGCAGAAAGGCATGTTTCTTTAAAGGGACATGAAACCCAAATTTTTTCTTTCATGATTCAGATACAGAATACCATTTTAAACAACTTTCTAATTTACTTATATAATCTAATTTGCTTCATTCTCTTGATATTATTTCCTGAAAAGCATATCTAGATATGCTCAGTAGCTTCTGATTGGTGGCTGCACGTATTTGCCTAATGTGATTGGCTCACCAATGTGCATTGCTATTTCTTTAACAAAAGATATCTAAAGAATGAAGCAAATTAGATAATAGAAGTAAATTGGGATGTTGTTTAAAATTGTATTCTCTGTCTGACTTATGAAAGACATTTTTTGGGTTTAATGTCCCTTTAAGTGTGATTAAAAAAAAAAAAAAAAAAAAAAAATGGGACAATGTACCCAAAATGTTTCTTTCATGATTCAGATAGAGAATACAACAACATTCTACATTACTCCTATTATCTTATTTGCTTCATTCTTTAGGTATCCTTTGTTGAAGAAATATTAATGCACATGAGTAAGCCAATCGCACAAGGCATCTATGTGCAGCCAGAAATCAGTGGCTACTGAGCCTATTTTTAAATTATAAATTCAAGAAAGGATATCAAGAGAATAAAGCAAATTATATAATAGAAGTCAGTTCGAAAATTGTTAAAAATGCCATGCTCTTTCTAAATCATGAAAGAAACTGAGTCAGTTTTCTAGATAGATTTAAATTTGCATTTGAAATTGACATAGGTATGAAAAGTTGTTTTTATGAATTGACCAGGGTCCAAATACTTCTAAAAAAATAATTATTTATTGTATAAATAAATTAAATGAATTAATATTCTTATAAAAGCAATAATAGGGTTTGACAACCAAAATAAAGATAACCCTAAGGGTCCCATATACCCTTATAGCAAATGCTTTTATATCCAGTAGTGAGAATGAAGATGTATTTTAAAGGGACAGTCAAGTATAAATTTAACTTTCAGTATTCAGACAGGACTTTTAATTTTAATCGACTTTCCAATTTACTTTTATCATCAAATTTGCTTTTTTCTATTGGTATTCTTAGTTTAAACTAAACATAGGTAGGCTCATATGCTAATTTCTAAGCCTTTGAGGGCTGCCTCTTATCACATGCTTTTTAAATCTCTTTTCAACACAAAGAGACAGAAAGTACACGTGGGCTATATAGATAACACTGTGTTCAGGCACAGAAAGTTATTTAAGATCTAGCACAATACAATGCTAAATTTAAGACAATAGATAATAAACAGTCACAGTCATGTGATCAGGGGGCTGGAAGAAGGTTCCTAGATACAAGGTAATCACAGAGGTAAAAAGTACATTAATATAACTGTGTTGGTTATGCAAAACTGGGGAATGAGTAATAAAGGGATTATCTATCTTTTAAAACAATAACAATTCTATGGTTGACTGTCCCTTTAATAAACTTGACATTGTTCTTTATGACTGGATAAATAATGACTATGACTTATTTCCAGAAGGAAGCAATCTTTCCAGATTCAATTTGAGGAGCATGGCTTAAAGTGATGGTACAATATAGCTAATCAAATGCCATATATGTAATCTTGTCCATTAAAAAAGTATATGTGTACCTTTTTTTAATCTATCAGTGAAAAGGGTTAAATCTGTTTGTTTCTATTACAATGTTATGCCGGCCAACTGGGAGGAACTTTTTTTTGACAATTCTAATGAACATCCAATAATTGTGTGTGTCATATGGCAGCCCTTTGGAAACCCTTAGGAAGCCTATGTATAAAGTGGGTGGGACTGCTCTCTATGTTACAGTCCAGCCAATAGAGGAAAGGAAGTGGGGCAGAGGAACAGAAGATGACAAAGTAGGATTATAAATAAATCTTTTATTATAATATATATATATATATATATATATATATATATATATATATATATATATATATATATATATATACACTTTAAAAAAATAATAATGCCATTTTTCTTATACATATATTTTTCATTGCAACATTCTGAATGTCTGAAATTTACCTTCACGTTAACATGGCTTAACAAAAAGTTAAACTGCTGAGTCACTGTAAATAGTGGAGCTCCACATAAAACTCATTATCAGAATTAAACAGATTATATTTAATAAATAACATTTTTCAGCATACTATTTTATAATTTTAATTTTTTTTTCTCCAAAAAAAATATTGGATAATGGTGGATGGTAAAGGGCTAACAAAAACAAAAATATATATGTATGCTGTTTTAAAAGGTTTGTATACATATATATATTCTGATTTTTTGCTCATTTTTTATTATTATTTTTTACAATGCTTTATTATTTGTTTTTGAAGAAGAAATGTAATGCTTGTGTGATCTTTCCACAGTCTATACCTAATACAACTGTTGTGGTGAATGACTTCAGGTTATGTAACAGTTCCTCTCTAATATATGTTACAAGTTTTTGGGCCCTTTAATTTGTATGCTGTGTGGGTGAGGCATATATGTCATATACAAAAACATTTGGCCCTATATATGTTTTTTTTTATTTATTTTATTTTTAAGCAAAAAGAAAACCAAGTACATCATTGATTTCTGCAGAAAGAGATATCAAACCTATATCTTATTAAAAAAAAATATTAAATAGTAAATTCTACATAATTTTAAGAACATACCACCAAGTGAAAAACTATAAAAAGAATGGGCTATATTTTATTGATGTTGTTCGGTTTGCAAGTTACTTATTAATGATTGCTTATGAAATTACCACCAATTATAATAATTATTGAGACTATGTCATTATGAACTTTGTTTTCTTGCTCTAGAATATCATTATCTTTTGTCATTTATTATGGATATTGGCTGGTGATATTCTTTATTCTTATTACAAGTATTACCTGGGTGCCACTGTGGACTGCAAAGTTTTTACATGGATGCTCCACCCAACCATTTTGTTTTCACTGATGCCGGCTGAGGCACAAATTAATCCTACACTGGACTGTGACAACATTTTCTCTGATGATAAAGGATTGTTATCTTTAAGCAATCTGTTTGATTCAATGGAAAATCTGTTATTCAAAGAGAATAAAACTCAATGGCTCAATGAGACATTTGGACTTTTGAACGATATATGTCTGCTAAAATGATTCCTAGGGTATTGAGAATTTATACATTTTCAACATTTGAGGTTGACCCAGGAGACTAGGACTTTGTGAATTCCTGGAATGAAGTTCTATCCAAATGTTCTTCTAATTTAATACTTTTACTTGTACAATATAGAACACAACACTTGAATAATATTAAGAAATAGATTGTTTACAATTAATATTAAATAAACGCAGTAGTGACACAGATTTCTCTAAGTTTATATTATCCTCCATGATTCAGTGGCACGTGGCAAGCAGCTAATCATGGAGAATAAGCATATGAAATTTATCAAGGACAAAACTGACTTCCTCTAATTTGGTTTACATTTGGAATAAAAAGCAGCGTACTGATTATAGACACAGCTTGCCACATAACAATAATAGAAACAGAAGGCGCAATCACAGACGTAAGAATGCACAATCAAAGTCTGTGACATTTTCTGATAGTGAAACCGATGTATCATCAGATGACAGATTCTCTAGCACTGAAGATAACACCTATTGCCACATACACTCAGATTAAGCAACACCCAGGAATACTTAAACCTTCCCAAGCTAATATGTCATTCACTAATACACCTACAGGTACCAAGACCCAAGGAAAATGTGAACAACAAAGATGGAAATAAGGGTTCTAAATACATTCACAGCCAATCACAAAATTATCCCATGGGGGCTATTGGCAAAGTCAGCAGTGGAAATCATTCTTCTTTGTTGGATCAGGTTTTTCCTTTGTGCCAGGATCCTCAGGATGGGGGAGGGAGGGGACAGCTTCAGGACAATTAGGACAGGTATCAACTAAGGGGAAATCGCAATGCAACCAAGTACAAGTGAGTAATAATGTTATTAACCTGTCCTCTATATCCCTCACTAATACTCAAATAGAGGTTTTGGGATTTAGTCTTGGCTGCACCCCCACTAATAATTTTGATTTATTTCAAACTATGATTGACATAAATTAACAAATACTGGGTTTGCTTTGGTATGATGGATATTTTATTAAGTTTAACAAACTGGGAATTGATGAACAAGCCATAGGCACCAGAATCGATTATTGCATCAGTCCTGACCTCTTGGTAATCCCACTGTAAGGACAAAGACAGGGTGAGTTGACATGAAGTTTGGTTAGCAGGTAGAGTACTAAAAATATTTTTTCTTACAGTTCTTCTGACGGTGTACGATAGGGCACATGGAAACAACATGTTCCTTATCAGCACAATAGAGACATAAGTTTGAGATGCTGCGTCTATTTTTTTCTTCTTGTGTAAGTGGGCTTTTATTATGCCAATTTACATGAGTGTGAGTTGATGTTGTTCTGTCTGAGTAGTAGCTTTAAGTACAGATTAACCCTCCCTGATGAGAGGTGTTGAAGTAAATATATGATTAGATTAATAGTTATTTGGGATACGTTTCTATAAGTGGATTGAGTCTCCAAATAGTAATGTTCACTAATTACAGAGAGGATGTATGAAGATGCAGATATATCCTAGAATAGAGTTTACATAAATAAGGCTAATATTCACTTTATAGGCAAAGTTCATAAACTCAGAATATGTTATAACATTTGAATTATGCAGCAGGGTTTAGGCAAAAAAGGTTCTTGCAGAGAGAGATCATAAGCAAAGATAGCAGGAGACTGCACAGAGTACTGATCAGCTGATTAATAAGCAGAGAGAGATAATATAAGCAGTTCAATATTCTGCAGCATGCAGATATACTTGCGGTTGGTGAAGAGTTGAGCTTTTCCTTGATGTGATGATCCGTTTTGTCAGATAAGAGCTCTGGAGGCTGTGTGAACAGGGTGTCAGCTGCGCAGTACTGTGAATGCTGTGAGTACAGCGTGAGTGCTGAGCAGTGCTCTGGAGGCTGTGTGAACAGCGTATCAGGTGGGCGGTGCTGAGAAGGCAGCCTGTCAGTTGGAGATGATAATCCAGATGAGAGGGTGAGTCTGCAAAGCCAACAATGCTGGAGGTTGAAACCAGCAGAAAAAATGGCTGGTAGAAAGAGAATGCAATGAGCGGATGTCAGTAAACAGAACTGGAGACAAGTTGAACTCCGGAATGGAGTGGAAATAAATCTTCAAGTAATCCAAAATAGTAGTGAAAGCTTAAACTTTGATCCAAAAAAACAATGGCAAGAGGAAGTGACCTTAAATAGTGTATACAGGTAAAAGGAGGAGCCTGAATTAAAGAGACAATACGGAGTATTACAGGTGTTCTGGATCTTTCAGCTAGGGACTAGAACTCCTCTAGACCTGAATTCCAAATATGATCTAATTAACTTTTGGGAATGAATTGGGCATCTCTTTCCCTTCTTTGCTATGTTTGTTTGTATGTTTAGTTTATCTACATACATACTGTGATTTATATAAGTATATATCTATCACTTTGGCTTTAGGGAAACTTCCGCCTCAATTCCTATTTATCTATTTATTAATTTATGCATTTTTTTTATTTTTTTATTATAAAATTTTTTGTATCTCTATACGTGTACTGAAAAGGGGTAACACGGCTCTATAATATGTTTATACATTTATATACTGATATATACTGTTTGCACTGTTCCTTTTCATATTATTATCATAATTTGTCTTTATTTTTTTACATTCAAGCAAAAAGGAATACACTGCAATCCTCCAAAGTAAGCATACTATTTTTAATATCCAAGTGTAGATAAAAATATCTTGATAGGCAACAGTGAAGTTAAAATCAAAAGAATAGGCAGAACATTTTCAGGAACTGGTCTGTCCAGTTACACTCTGTTTTTTTTTTCTGGGTATATATAATTCAGTTATACAGATAACATATGAGAATATATTATAATTATAATTATAGTAATATCGGGTTTCCAGTTCTAGTGCAGTATCTTTTAGTGGTATATATTAATATATTAACACATTATTCCAGTGTTCTGCCTTCCTTCATCATGCATCTGCAACTGTTTAGGTTTGTCAGTATAGTAGGCGTAAATGCTTTTAATTAACTATCCAATCAGCTGTTTTGACACACTTTTTAAATCAGCATTCTGTCTTCCAACACAGACTATGATTACGGCGTAACTGCCGAAACATGTCAGTCTAAGTGGTACGCTCTGTACTCTTCTTGGATGCGTCCATGTACATATTTTTACCTTTTTTGTCAATAAAGAAATTATTTTTTACTAGAAGATTGCAGCTCCGCTTCTTTGAATCTGCATCATTCCACCAGTTTTGGATGCCACTCCCTCCCGGTGTATCCCCAAGTGACGGGCAAGTACACTCCTTTCCTACCCCCTGCTACACGTCATACATGAAATCATCCTCGTGTACCACCAGAGTCTCTGTAGTGCAGTAGAAGGCAACGACCGGGACTCGGCTCTGGAGGTGGGCTAGTGAGGTTTCTCAGCCCGTGTGGATCATGGAAGATCCCTGCAAGTTTGTTACTTCGTCAGAAGCTCCCTCAACTCCGCTCAGGACACATGACATTGTGGCCATACAGGTATTAAAGACAGTTGTATTTGCAGTTAATTGTCTTTCAAGCAGTAGAGACGGATCTAAGGTAAAGCAGTGGTACTTATATTTGACCCGTTAATACAATTGAGACTGTGTCTTTATGAACTTTGTTTTCTTGCTCTAGAATATCATTCTCTTTCTGTCAACAATTATAAGTATCATAGTTATTTCAATTTATTGCAGGATTCTTGGATCCCCAAGAAAACATGATGCTAATGTTACATAATAGATAGCCACTCCATCACAATAAGACTATCCCACTGTACTCAATGACTCTATATCACTAAAGCAATTAACCTAGACCAAATTAGACTTCCCACTACAATTAAATCTATATCACATTAAACCACTATTGCATTAACCCAATATAATTTTTGATGTGCCTAGAAAACTATGGGCAAATAATACTCTCCACTTAATCAACCATGACAGCCAAAGCCACCTCATTTCACCCATGTCAGCCCCCAACACCAAGGTCTCCTTCCCTGTTGCATTAATCCTTAATACCTTGGTCTCCCTCCCCAATTAACCCTAACAACAATGAACTACCTCCAATTTAAACCAATAAACCATAAATGCCCATAACGCATGTACTCCCTATGTTATCTTAATTCACTGCCCTAGCAAACAACAATCTGATATATCTCATCCCACACAAGAGATACCCAAAAAGAACCCAAGTAACCCCCCAGTGCAACCCTCTGGTAGCCATGGACAATCATTATACCCTCTACAGTTTAACTACCAGCAGAACACAGGAGCATTTAACACAAGTTACCCCCAGCATAATTCTTAATAACAAATACAGCATCCTACAAATTATGTTAGACTACTTTAATACTCGTTGCATCAATGTTTACCAGCCACATTGCTCAGCTGTAGTCTAGGCCTGGTTAGAATTATTTTCTATAATTTATATAACATCCTTAATGGTGTAGTACATAATAACTGACATAAGAGGTCACAGTGTCAAAAAGCAGCCCTCATTTCTTCTGGCAGTTTAATCTTTAAATTATGTCAGTGCAAAATTCAAACAGGTTGCATCATCTTTTTATTAAGAGTTTGGATCAAATAAACTATTTAACTGTGGCCTCGATCCGGCGATGTCTTCATCCAAGCGGCAAAGAAGAGGTCCTCCATCGGGGCAAAGTTTTCCTCCAAGCGACATCTTCAATCTTCTTTCTTCGGACCTCTGACGCGGAACATCCAGCTGGCCCGGCGACTGAAAGACGAATTAAGTTTCCTTTAAATGACGTCATCCAAGATGGCGTCCGTCGAATTCCGATTGGCTGATAGTATTCTATCAGCCAATCAGAATTAAGGTAAGAAAATCTGCTTGGCTGATTCAATCAGCCAATCAGATTCAAGTTCAATCCGATTGGCTGATCCAATCAGCCAATCAGATTGAGCTCACATTTTATTGGCTGTTCCGATCAGGGGTTAATTAATTTAATATAGGTGGCGGCGGTATAGGGAGATTAGATTAGGGGTTAATAATTTAATATAGGTGGCGGCGGTATGGGGGATTAGATTAGGGGTTAATAATGGCGGTGGGGTAGGAGCTCACATTAGGGGGTAGTTAATATAGGTGGCGGTGGTGTAAGGGGCTCACATTAGGGGGTAGTTAATGTAGCTGGCGGCGGGGTCCAGGAGCGGCGGTTTAGGGGTTAAAAACTTTTTTAGGTGCGGCCCGGTCCGGGAGCGGAGGTTTAGGGGTTAATACATGTTTTATTATTAGGAGAGTGAGATGGGATAGCGGATAGAGGGGTATACGTGTTGGGAGAATACACCAATGGGATAAGTGAAAGTGTAATGGCGAGGACTCCTCATGTACGTGTAGATGTGTATATACTCAACAATCTTCACTACTCTAGAGAGTTAGTAGTATGTAATCACAAATAAGAGTCCACTGACAGGAGTCTACCCCCCACACGTTTCCCACAACAATGCTGGTGGTGATGTAAGGAGCGTAGGATTAACAGTGCTACTGTATCCGAAGTTATTGCAATCAAATCGGCATATAGTGCACACTACCACAGTTGTCAGAACCTGTCATATATCCGGATCATATGCAACAAACATGCAGATAGGCTGACCATAAACCAGTCACTTTACCGTCGTACTTGATGCCGTTGCGTCCTGCTTGATATCGCAGCTGAGTCCTGTGTCCGCCTTCCACGGCGGTTATGTCAATCACTGAACCTCCTCCTGTTGCAAACGCCAAGGTGGTGTGTGTGTACATACGGTCCTCACCCCAAGCAAGTGCTCACTTCCTGGCCAAAACCAATACAGTGAAAGAAAAAATGGAGGAGCACAAACCGGGTGGAATGCAAATAAAATAAGGTTTATTGAAACCTGGCGCCGTAGCGCGGCATGAGAGTAGACAAAAAGACAGTTTACAATGCTTCACAAAAGTAATGTGGAGGGGATAAACACCCCGGGTTAAACACGGAAAAAACAACAAGGGCTGAATAATGTCAGGTAAACGCGTTTCAGCGTGTAGCCTTACTCATTACCTAATCTAAAAATAGTACACTGTGCACTATAAAACAAACAGCCCAGATTCTCATTGGTCAGAGGATGCACGCCCTCCTCCTTAACTCGACCAATAGATTCCTAAGTAGGAAACCAGCCCCTTACTGCTAAGTGAAGTGAACATACAGCATTGCGTTATACGTTAGCAGAGGAATACTAATAAAATAATTTATATACTAAGAACAACAATAGTGATTGGTATTGTTATTGATTACAGTGCACCCTAAAATGAAGTTTGGGGAATATATATAAGAGGCACAGTGAATATGGGATCAAAAATCGAAATGCAAATATGAAAATAAAATGCAATGCAAAGTGTGTTAGTAAATTGAGCTTAAACGTAATTATCTCCACTATCCTCGAATTGTCGCTTGCCAGCAGATGCTTAACTTGGGGAGGAAAGAGGTAGTGTCTCAATGGAACTAAACTATACTATACATGTACCAGATTGACTATAAAGATAGACAAATTATACATCAGTGAATGGGTTGTGTAGCGGAAATTTAAATAGACAATATTCAAAATATAGAAACATGTAAATATTATCATATTATATTATTTAAGTGCTGACGACATGGAACTTCCCCCATGGAGCAAAATCTTCAGAGGACAGCAGGATCTCCTGTGTAAAAAGATTCAGATGTTAGATTTATTAATAGCAAGTTGTATTTCTAAGTACATTCTAAGCTAAATATTAGATACTCCTATATATCTCTTGGACCCTATTCTTGGGGGAGGAGGGTATGGGATTACAAATATATTAACTACCCACAGATAGTCGTTATTATTATATATATAAGTGTAAGTGTACATGGATATATACGTACATACCACCCCCCTGGGCAAAAATTACCCAATTAAGGGTTGCCCCCAGTGGGGTTAAGAATAAGCCAATGTATTAGAGAAAGGAGCTGATATGGACAATATTAACTAAATGAGGGTGCAAAGAAGGATAAGAATGTAAATTTGGGAGGAGGACAAAATATGAAAGTGATGACACAAAAGTGTCACCAAAAGTTGATGAGATCATACTCAGAATTGAGGCCTGCTGGAACTCTAGTTTTGAGCTTAAAGATCCAGAAGATCTCCCTCTCCCCCAACTTACGAATTCTATCCTGTCCCCCCTTTAAAGGAGGTATCCGTTCAATGATGGTCCAAGTGAATGTTGAGACATCTTTTGAATGGAAACCCAAGAAATGGTTTACAAGTGGGGTGGTAAGGACACCTGCCCTAATGTCTGCAAGGTGTTCCTTTATGCGGGTTCTGGCCTCTCTCGTGGTGAGCCCTACGTATTGGACAGAGCATGCCTCACAACTAATCACGTAGATGTGGACCTACAATTAAGGCAACAATCTATCTTAAATTCTTGTCCAGTGTTGAGGGAATACAATTTATCCCCTGTCACTAGTCTCTCACAGGCTACACACGTCCGATGGTGACAACGAAATGAGCCCTTGACACTTAGCCATGAAGATGTTACCCCCTCTGACCTTTTCAACCTAGTGGGAGCAACTAGGTTGCCAATAGATTTATTCTTTCTATATGAACACCTGATGCCCCTTCCTACCACCCCCTGTAGGTTGTCGTCTGCTGCCAATAATCCAAAGTGTTTACCTACTATGTTACAGATGGCCCAGTACTGCCTGGAGTATTCAGTTAGAAAAGTGACCCTATCCTCTGGACCCTTACTAGGACCTTTCTTCTTGGTTCCATCCTTATTGGATTCTAGAAGTTTGATCCTGGGGATATTCTTCACACTGTTTCTGGCACTATTTATGACAGAAGTTCTATACCCCCTATCTCGGAGTCTCTTAGTGAGATCATCCGCTTGATTCTCATAGGTACTGGGCTCACTGCAGTTTCTTTTTAATTGAATAAATTGACCCTTGGCAACCCCCTTGAATACTCCCTGCGGGTGGCAACTATCAGCGTGCAGCAATGAGTTGCCCGAGATGGGCTTTCGATACGTCTCAGAGCATATGCCTTGGCTGGTAGTACCCTTCAAGGTGACATCTAAAAAGTTGATGGTATCAGACTGTGTTTCAGTAGTGAACTGAAGTCCCATACCCTCGTCATCCAAACTATTAATGAAATGTTGGAGATCGGACGCATTGCCCACCCAAATGAACAGGAGGTCATCAATAAATCGTCCGTACCAAACGATATTCTCCCTGGAGGGATTCCCCCCTCCATAGACGTGGGACAGCTCCCACCAACCCATGTACAGGTTGGCAAAGGAGGGGGCAAACTTGGCCCCCATAGCTGTCCCACGCCTCTGAAGAAAGAAATCCCCCCCAAACTCAAAATAGTTATGACTGAGAAGAAATCGGGTAACTTCGAGTACATAGTTAACAAAATCTGATGTGGTGCCATACTGTCTCTCCAGGAAGAACCGGACCGCCTGCACCCCTCTCTCATGTGGTATGGACGTGTATAATGATTTAACATCAGCTGTGAGCCACAAATAATGTGGCTTCCACTCCACACGAGAGAGGAGGTTCAACACATGCTTCGTGTCTGACAAGTAGCTCCACAAAGACCCCACCAGGGGCTGCAGAATGTGGTCTAGCCACTCCGACAAATGCTCCAGCAGGGAGCCGATTCCACTCACAATTGGCCTCCCCCGAACGTTCTCAATGGATTTGTGGACCTTGGGTAGATGATTAAATGTTGCTATTGCAGGATTCGACACCAAAAGATATTCCTGTGTATGTATATCAATGTACCCAAGCTCCACCCCATCATCTACTAGGGAGGCCAATTGCTTCTGGAAGCCCCTGGTAGGATCTCCTGGTAGACTGCTGTAGTCATCAGTGTTTCTTAGCTGTCTATATGCCGCATTCTCAAAATCACTCGTATTCAGGACCACAATGATGCCCCCTTATCAGCAGCCCTTATCACTAGATTGTCATTCTTTGCTAAGTTCTCAAGTGCCCTTTTCTGCTTGTGGGTGATATTGCACCCCTGACCTCTTCTAGACGAGTAATGTAATTTAGTTAAGTCCTGCTCTACCCTCTTCTGGAAGGTTTCCAAGATTCGTCCCCTGCTCTGAATAGGGTAGAATGACGACTTGGATTTGAAGGAGGGGGGAACCACGGTATTCACCTCTGGTGAACCACCCTCCTCCTCCAGTGACTCCAGGGCTCTAATATCACATAACTCTTGGAAATCGCATGTTTCGGTCAACCTCCCTTCCCTTGGGCCTGAGTTGGGAATGGACACATGGCTCTCATTACTTACTCCTTCATTTTCATGAAAGAATTTCTTTAAAGTAAGGTTTCGTATTAATCTGTTCACATCTAGTAATGTCCTGAATAAATCAAAGTCTGCCGTAGGTGCAAATGAAAGTCCCAGGCTAAGTACCTCTAGTTCATCATTATTCAGTGTTGTGTCAGATAAATTTAATACGTTGTGTAGTTTCCCCAACTCCGACCCCTTCTCTGGGGGTACCTTCTCTGTTCCTTGTACTGATGTTGTGGTTGATGATCTCCTCGTCCTCTTCCCCCCCCCTCCGTCTGTTGTTAACGGGGGGATGGAAAAAACCTGTTCCAATCTTGCGTTGTCCAGGTCCCTGCTCCCTCCTGGGGCATTGTCTGCACATCGCTGCTCTTCTCGGTAGTGTGAGTGGGGTGGGGTGGACTGTGTTTTTAATATAGGTACCAGTGGTGGTGTTGGACCTTCCTTAGGTCTCACTGTTTGTTCTCTCGGGGGTAGTTCCTCTCCTCCTGAGCCTGACCCCTCGTCCCACGATTCCGCCTCACTCTCGTAGAAGTTTACTCTTCTCCTCCTATTGCACCTTTGTTTATTTTTCTGCTGTTGGCTGGGAAGAAAGAGATTCTTATTTTGTTCTTTTCTTAAGGTATATCTGTCTTTTCTATTCCACACATATACACGATTTAAATCGTAATCTGATTGATCCCTCAGATACTTGCTGTGCTTTATTTCCAATAACAATGCTTTTGCCTCTGCTACAACCCGCTGTAATGTATTATCAAACTTCAAATACTGAGGTTCCTTGCTCCTATTATTGAGCTCTCTCTGCACCTCCTTGATTTTTGTTGCCAAATCCTCCAGGGAGCGCTCTTTAAACTCCCATATCAGCTGCATGAGCTTTAGTGAACAGGTAGTAAGGTGACTATTCCATAGTTCAATGAAAACTTTATCTTCTGTTATGAACGTGGGGTACTTGTTCAACCTGAGACCCCTAGGGATTATACTCAGTTTGTGATACCTTTTCAGGGTTTTGATATCCCAAATGAGTTTATCTTCTTTTAGCAGCAAAAATTCTAATTCTTCAAACAGTGTTGGGCTATGTGTGGGAGGCGTTTTAGACAGTACGGGAGATTTAATAACTTAATCAGGTTTTGTAGGCGCCGGCAGTTTCTGAAGTGCTGTAAGCCACTGGCGACTCCAGAAATTTGTACTTACGTACATTTCTGGACATTGCTGGTTTATCCGACTTACGGCACTTTAGCAATTGCCGGCGGGGTATATTGGATAGCTCGAGTTGCGAGCTGAAACTACGGGAGGCCGGGGTTCCCTCGCTTGCGCCGCAAACTACAATCTATATCAGATCGCGCCCCATATGTTTATGATTATGGTGCTTAGATGAAATGTGTCAGATCTATGTTTGATGGTGTGCTTTCTTTTTTTCTATTTATGTTTTAAAGAAGTTTGAATAAAGTGTGTTGTTCTTCAAACTTACAGAGTACCAGCTTTCTCCTCTTAAATGGACACTGAACCCAATTTTTTTCTTTCGTGATTCAGATAGAGCATGACCTTTTAAGAAACTTTCTAATTCACTGAATTTCACTCCTATTATCAAATTCTCTTCATTTTCTTGGTATATTTATTGTAAATGCAAGAACGTGAGTTTTGATGCTGGCCCATTTTTGGTGAACAACCTGGGTTGTTCTTGCTGATTGGTGGATAAATTCATCCACCAATAAAAAAGTGCTGTCCGGAAGTCTGAACCAAAAAAAAAAAAAAAGCTTAGATGCCTTCTTTGTCAAATAAAGATAGCAAGAGAATGAAGAAAAAATGATAATAGGAGTAAATTAGAAAGTTGCTTAAAATTGCATGCTCTATCTGAATCACGAAAGAAAAAAATTGGGTTCAGTGTCCCTTTAAGTTTGATGGAAGTATAGAAGAACAGTTTCCTATAGGTTTAATGTTTTACTGAACTACAAAAATGATTATAAATTTTGTTCAAATGTATTGTATTTTAGGTAATTGCAAAAATTATAATGTAATTTTAAATAAAAGCAAAATAGCTTTCAAGTTAAATGGACATGAAACCCAACATTTTTCTTCCATGATTTAGATAGAGCATACATTTTTAAACAATGTTTCAATTTACTTATTTTATCTAATTTGCTTCATTCTCTTGGCATCCTTTGTTTAAAACCATATCTAGATGGGCTCAGAAGCTGGGAGTTAGCTGCTGATTGGTGCTTGCACATATATGCCTCTTGTGATTGGCATACCAATATGTTCAGAAAGTTCCCAGTAGTGCATTGCTGCTTCTTCAAGAAAGGATTCCAATAGAATAAAGCAAAATTGATAGAAGTAAATTAGAAAAATGTTTTCAATTGTATGCTATATCTAAATCAGGAAAGAAAAATTTGGGGTTTCATGTCCCTTTAATAGATAACAAACCTGCTTACTTACGGCTAGATTTAGAGTTTTGCGGCCAAAGGGGTCAGTTAGCTACGCGTGTTTTTTTCCCCCCGCACCTTTTAAATAATGCTGGTATTTAGAGTTCTCTGAAGGGCTGCGTTAGGCTCCAAAAAGGGAGCGTAGAGCATAATTTACCGCCACTTCAACTCTCAATACCAGCGTTGCTTACGGTAGCGGCCAGCTTGAAAAACGTGCTTGTGCACGATTCCCCCATAGGAAACAATGGGGCAGTTTGAGCTGAAAAAAAACCTAACACCTGCAAAAAAGAAGCGTTCAGCTCCTAACGCTCACCGCTACTATAATAAATGTATTAACCCCTAAACCACCGCACTCCCATCTCAAAAACCCTATAATAAATAGTATTAACCCCAAATCTGCCCTCCCTAACATCGCCAACACCCAACTTCAAGTATTAACCTCTAATCTGCTGACCGGACCTCACCGCTACTCTAATAAATGTATTAACCCCTAAAGCTAAGTATAACCCTAACCCTAACACCCCCCTAAATTAAATATAATTTTAATCTAACTAAATAAATTATTTCTTATTAAATAAATTAATCCTATTTAAAGCTAAATACTTACCTGTAAAATAAACCCTAATATAGCTACAATATAACGAATAATTATATTGTAGCTATTTTAGGATTTATATTTATTTTACAGGCAACTTTGTATTTTTTTTAACTAGGTACAATAGCTAATAAATAGTTATTAACTATTTAATAGCTACCTAGTTAAAATAATTACAAAATTACCTGTAAAATAAATCCTAACCTAAGTTACAATTAAGCCTAACACTACACTATCAATAAATTAATTAAATAAACTACCTACAATTACCTACAATTAAATCAACTAAACTAAATTACAAAAAAAAAAACACTAAATTACAAAAAATAAAAAAAGATTACAAGAATTTTAAACTAATTGCACCAACTCTAAGCCCCCTAATAAAAAAACAAAGCCCCCCAAAATAAAAAAATTCCCTACCCTAATCTAAATTAAAAAGTAACCAGCTCTATTACCTTACCAGCCCTTAAAAGGGCTTTTTGCGGGGCATGCCCCAAAGTAAACAACTCTTTTGCCTGTAAAAAAAAAAAACATTACCACCCCCCAACATTACAACCCACCACCCACATACCCCTAATCTAACCCAAACCCCCCTTTAATAAACCTAACACTACCCCCCTGAAGATCTCCCTACCTTGAGTCGTCTTCACTCAGCCGAGCAGCGATGGACCAAAAGAAGACATCCAGAGCGGCATAGATGATGAATGAAGGTTCCTTTAAGGGACGTCATCCAAGATGGCGTCCCTCGAATTCCGATTGACTGATAGGATTCTATCAGCCAATCGGAATTAAGTTAGGAAAAATCTGATTGGCTGATTGAATTAGCCAATCAGATTCAAGTTCAATCAGATTGGCTGATCCAATCAGCCAATCAGTTTGAGCTCGCATTCTATTGGCTGTTCCGATCAGCCAATAGAAGGTGAGCTCAATCTGATTGGCTGATTGGATCAGACAATCCAATTGAACTTGAATCTGATTGGCTGATTCAATCAGCCAATCAGATTTTTCCTAACTTAATTCCGATTGGCTGATAGAATCCTATCAGCCAATCGGAATTCGAGGGACGCCATCTTGGATGACATCCCTTAAAGGAACCTTCATTCGTCATCTAGTCGTCGGGAGAAGAGGATGTTCCACGCCGGAGGTCTTGAAGATGGAGCCGCTCCTCATCGGATGGATGAAGATAGAAGATGCCGCTTGGATGAAGATGTTTGCCGGTCCAGATGTCCTCTTCTGCCCGGATAGGATGAAGACTTCTGCCGCTCTGGATGTCTTCTTTATTAGCTATTGTACCTAGTTAAAATAAATACAAAGTTGCCTGTAAAATTAATATAAATCCTAAAATAGCTACAATATAATTATTCGTTATATTGTAGCTATATTAGGGTTTATTTTACAGGTAAGTATTTAGCTTTAAATAGGATTAATTTATTTAATAAGAAATAATTTATTTTGTTAGATTAAAATTATATTTAATTTAGGGGGGTGTTAGGGTTAGGGTTAGACTTAGCTTTAGGGGTTAATATATTTATTATAGTAGCGGTGAGGTCCGGTCGGCAGATTAGGGGTTAATACTTGAAGTTAGGTGTCGGCGATGTTAGTGAGGGCAGATTAGGGGTTAATAAAATTTATTATAGGGTTTGCGAGGCGGGAGTGAGGCGGTTTAGGGGTTAATACATTTATTATAGTGGTGGTGAGGTCCGGTCGGCAGGGGTTAATAAGTGTAGGTAAGGTTGGGGGGCAGATTTGGGGTTAATAAATATTATGTAGGTGTCGGCGGCGTTAGGGGCAGCAGATTAGGGGTACATAGGGATAATGTAGGTGGCGGCGGTGTCCAATCGGCAGATTAGGAGTTAAAAAATTTTAGTAGAGTGGCGGCGATGTGGGGGGCCTCGGTTTAGGGGTACATAGGTAGTTTATGGGTGTTATTGTACTTTAGAGCACAGTAGTTAAAAGCTTTATAAACCAGCGTTAGCCCATGAAGCTCTAAATACCAGCGTTAGGAAGATTCCATTGAAAAGATAGGATACGCAATTGGCGTAAGGGGATCTGTGGTATTGAAACGTTGCGGCTGGAAAGTGAGCGTTAGACCCTTTCCTGATTGACTCTAAATACCAGCGGGCAGTAAAAAACAGCGTTAGGACCCCTTAACGCTGGTTTTGACGGCTAACGCAGAACTCTAAATCTAGGCGATAGTTTTTCGCCATTCTCTTCATCAACAATCTTTTTTTCTTTTTCTGAGCTATATTACAATTATATTTTCAAAATGTTGTGCGGCTGTGCCCTTTCATGCATTAATATTATCTATTTTTCTCTTTAACAGCTCTACAAAAGTGCCCCTGCTGAGTTTAAAGACATTTCACTAAGATGCAATATCAGTTTAGTGAAGTTAAATATGTTATTGTCTCAGTGGGACCTGAACCCTTAACCTTGTTAGTGGGATGCACGTACAGTGCCACTGAGCCATTAATCTTGCTACTATATTTTTAAGCTTTTACAATTGTATCCAAACTCTAAGCAGCTAATATAATTGTGTTCATTTTTCTTTCCCGCAACTTACATAACTATGAATAGCTTTTTCTACACTGTGATGTATATTGCTATTCTTGCAGCTTGATTTTGATAATTTGCTAAAAAGTGTCCCAAATGTAATCTTATTCACTTTAATACATCACATCCAATCCAGCAATGTAATTAATAATGCATACATGCTTTAATTTAATTTGCTTTATTGAGATTGTAAATAAGTTTACAAAAATAACAATAGCAAGGAATTGGATAATTACAAAGTACATAGATCTTGGTTTTATTAGAGACAGAATTCAAAATATAGTAATAAACCTAAAAAGTCATGTTAATAAAATATCTAAAGATCTGATTTCTTATTTTTCACATAAGTGCAAGAGAGAAATTGTTCTATATGATAACTTAAAGAAGAAAGCTAAAGAATGCATTACTCTCATATTGTTCAAGTTGCCTTCAGATTCATAGGAGAGACCAAACAAATGCTATGAAGGAGCGCTAAAAAAACCCCAGTGGAAATTTATGGCTGAAGGTTGAGTCGATAGGTATACCAGAAGTAGCAGATTAAAAAGTAAACTAAAGTCGGAAATGTAAAATTTTAAAAATTATAATTTAATTCTGAATCCTAAACAAACAAGTATAGGATCAGTCTTGAGAAAGGTCCTCTGGGACCGAAACGCATAGATTTTACTGGTATAACGGCTCAGGTTCTCTATTGGTAAGTTTAATACCTATTTTGTTTATTTATAGTAGCAATATTGCACTATGTTTGTTTATTTTCTATAGGGCATTGAAGATAATCAACATTCTGAGAATACCTCACTTGAGAGAGAAATATCTCTAGAGGAAAAGGATCTATAAAGCACCTTCTTTAAAGCAATTTTTCACTTTAGGATACAATTTATTTTGGGACTACACGAAGAATTTCATATAGTACAGGACTGAACACATATATTTTTTGTAACATTTTTTCTGTGATATATATTTTTTACATTTTTTAGGTGTACACCTGTTTTTTTGGTTAACGGACACTATTTTGGTTAACACGTTTTTTCTTATTATACCCATTTTTTATTTAACATTTCTTCACTATATTTTTTTCACTCAACACAGATTATTCACATTTTACTGGACTCCCCACTGGACTAATTTGGACATCTAAGTTCACACTTGCATTTTATATATATATTATTATTTTGGACTTTACATTTGGATTTTTGTAACACTGATGTTTTATTCAGGGAATTTTTATAGAGGTTGCCGTAAATAGGACATTGTGTAAATTCACTTTATTGAACTAGCTGCTTAATCATCTTATAATACAGTTTGATTTATATAGGATACTGATTTATATAGGATACTGTATCATTCCACTAACTGAATTTGTTAGTCATTTCTAGCATCTGTAATTAAGTTTTAGTTTATTACAATGCAATGTTTGTAACTGCTAATCAGTGTAAGATTGGCATAGAGCCAATGTACTAGATAAATCATAAGAGGATCTTTTATGGTTTTAATCGATTGTTTAACTTACTGTGCAAGTTTTTTAATGATTGTGATATGTACATATACTTGTTTGTTTAGGATTCAGAATTAAATTGTAATTTTTCAAATTTTACATTTCGGACTTTAGTTTACCTTTTAATCTGCTACTTCTGGTATATTTATCGACTCCACCTACAGCCATAAATCCCCACTGGGTTTTTTTTAGCGCTCCTTCATAGCATTTGTTTGATTCCTTATTTGAGATCTGGTTGAGAGATCTTGCACATTGGGGAGGAGCTTGTGTGGTAGCATTTTTGGCGCTGGTGATACCTTTTTTATTCATAGGAGAGACCACTCTTGATTTATAACATACTAAAGCTATAGAAGAAAAAAAAAAAGTTAAAAGTTTCTCACTAATCACAATTATTGAGTCACTTGTGGACACTATGACACATTAGTAATACATATTAACCAGTTGGGGGACAGGATATATTGTAGACAGGTCTCTTTTGGATCTCTAAGGAGATGACACTGCTAGGCACCTATCACCAAACTGACAGTCAACAGGAGAAGATCCCACAATTAAAAAAAATTATAATCAACCTCCCCCGTCTGTCTTTCTCTTTCAAATTAGAAAGAAAGACAAAGAAAGTGAAAGAAAGAAAGAAAGAGAAAGAAAGAAAGAAAGCGAAAGAAAGAAAGAAAAAAAGAAAGAAAGCAAAAGAAAGAAAGAAAGAAAGAAAGAGAAAGAAAGAAAGAAAGCAAAAGAAAGAAAGAAAGCGAAAGAAAGCGAAAGAAAGAAAGAAAGAAAGCGAAAGAAAGAAAGAAAGAAAGAAAGAGAAAGAAAGATAGAGCTAAGCTTAGCTTAGGTAAGGATAAGGATAAGGCTATTACTGGGTAAATACTTATCATTAATAATAGGGATGGGCGAATGTTTCGCAACATTCGAAAAACGGCACGAATTTTAACACATTTGTTTGTTCAAATCGAATTTCGAATGTTTACATAACATTATAACATTCGATTTTTGAATGTTCGGTTTCGAATTTTACGATTACATTCGAAAATATTCTTTTCCAAAAATTCGAATTTAGATTGTAATAGTATTTCTAATGCTTTTTCTTTAAATGTAATATTCGAATTATGCAATATTTGAATTTGAAAAATTCGAATTTAGATTGTAATAGTATTTCTAATGCTTTTTCTTTAAATGTAATATTCAAATAATGCAATACATGTATTCGAATTCGAAAAATTTGAATTTAGATTGTAATAGTATTTCTAATGCTTTTTCTTTAAATGTAATATTCGAATTATGCAATATTCGAATTCAAAAAATTCGAATTTATATTCAAATTCGAAAAATTCAAATTTATATGTTTGTAATAGTATTTCTAATGCTTACTTTAAATGTAATATTCGAATTATGCAATATTCTATATGGAAACATTCGAAATTATATATTTGTATTTATTATGTATCAATTTACTAGAGATCTCTGTATATCATAGGAGATTTGATTTTAACACACCCAGCAGTAATCTGTTACACTGTTGGTATTTTTATTTTGTATAATAATAAATACTAGTTCTACTTTTTACAAGACTGGTGTTTGTTTTGCAATCTCCTTGTAAGTAACCTAAGGGCTGTTTAGCCTTTCTCCCCTCCTTTCTTCAGTTCCAACTCGCAGGAAGTAATCCAGGCAAGGGTTGCTGTTTGGAGACCCATTACCACAGGATACTACGACGGGGATTCCTTTGCACAGCCAGCTGGTTTGCTGCTAGAATACCAGCCTGCTTCTACAGGCACAAGAGAGTGCCTTCACGTTTGTGATTACCCTGTATCTTGCCTCGCTTGGATTTTGTGGTCTTTATTGATCTACACATGTGGCGCCTCTGTTTCTGTTTTCATTACAGTTATCCACCCTTTGAAAAAATAACTGAAATAAATTGCTTTCTGTAACTATCAATGAGTTCCTTACATCTCTTTACTGGAATTTTGGACCACTCTTCTTTCGCCAACTGCTCCTGGTCTCTCAGATTGGAAGGGTTCATTTTCCCAACAGGTGCTCTATGGGATTGCAATCTGAACTCATTGCTGGCCGGTTCAGTACTCTCCAGCACTTTGTCTTAAACCATTTCTGGGTGCTTTTTGATGTGTGCTTTGGGTCATTGTCCTGCTGTAAGAACCATGGCCTTTTATGGAGACCCAAATTTCTGACACTGGGCCTTACATTGCACCACATAATTCTTTGGTAGTCTTCAGATTTCATAATGCCATTCACACAGTCATGAAGCATCAAAGCAATCCTAAAACATCAGTAAACCTTCAGCATGTTTGACTATAGGGACTGGATTATTTTCTTTAAAAGCCTAATTTCTTTTTCTGAAAACAGTAGAATGATGGGCTTTACAAAAAAGCTGTAATTTTGTTTTGTCTGTCCACAGCACATTCTCCCAAAATAATTTTAGCTTCCTCAGGTAAGTTTTGACAAACTCCAATTTTGCTTTTTGGTGTTTCTGTGTCAGCAGTGGGGTCCTCCTGGGTCTCCTACCATAGTGTCCCTTTTCATTCAGATGGCCACATATAGTGCGAACTGACACATTTGTACCCTGTACCTAAAGGTCAACTTGAACTTGTCTGGACGTTGATCAAGGTTCTTTATCCACAATTCAAACAATTCTTTGTTGCAATTTTGAACAATTTTTCTCTTTCATCCAAGTCCAGGGAGATTAGCTACAGTGCCATGGGCTGTAAACTTCTTAAACATGTTGCACACAGTGGACATAAGAACATTAAGATCTCTGAAGATGGACTTGTAACCTTGAAATTGTCCATGCTTTTCCACAATTTTTGTTCTCAAATCCTCAGACAATGCTTTGCTGCTCTTTCTCTTCTCCATGCTCAGTGTGGCACACAGAGACACACAACAGAATGGTTGAGTCAAATTTTTATCATTTTAACTGGTTGCTGGTGTGATTTATATATTGTCAGCACCTGTCTGTTAATTGATACAGGTGAGTTTAATTACAAATTACAGGAGCATCACAAACTTGGAATGCAATTATTTCTTACAATTTTGAAAAGGTGCCAATAATTTTGTCCATTTTTGGAGTTTTGTATGGAATGTTTCAGATTTGGCTTTTTTTCTCCACTTTTTTGTTTCATTCCAATACAAACAAAAGAAATACACATGAGAATGCCTAAACATTTGTAATTGCAACAATTTTCTGGGTGAAGTGGTGCATTATCTGACAGAAATGCTGGGGTGCCAATATATTTGGCCATGACTGTATATACAGAGATCCCAGATGAAAGTTTAAATTTAGAGACCTGCTTGTTCTGATGTGCTGTGAAGCATAACTCTGGTAGATTAATTAGGGTGAGTAGTTCCACTGTGCTGAAGGTCGCTTCTGAAAAGTCTGAATGAACTTTCGTCCTTTCCTCACAGTTGCTCTCACCAGCCACAAAACCATGTTGAGCCACCTTGCATTGTGATTCCATCAGATCCAGTAAGTTCTCAATTAGCGGTGTAGCAGATTAATGGAGTGAACCATTTAGCTGCATCAGACTTATCTGGATGATTATATGCCTAGCTACCAATGCAGAAGCGTTATGTCCCACTACAGAGTTTGCTGACAGAACTGCAGCCACCATTTCTTTCTACAGCTCATGCTTGTAGTCCTCTAGTAAGTCTCTGATCTCTATAAGGAAGCTTTTAGTGGACTCCTCCCTGCTGACTATTTATACAAGATCAATGGTGCTTGATTAAATATATATATATATATATATATATATATTACCCAATTCATGGGTAGGAGGGACTGGGGCCTGTCCGCTAATGGCCACCGCCATAGTTTAAGCAAAGCTGATTAACTTCAGTAAAAAGTCACAGTTTAAAAATGCTTTTTACTTTAGTTTAAGCAAAGCTGAATGTTTATCTTCAACTATGTTCCAGTCTTCTTTGAATAAAAGAATTACATTTTACATATCCTCTGTGAGTATATTCCATTTAGTGCACTCGTTTACCAGTCTGTACTGCACTATTGTTGGTCTGTTCTCCTGAGGTATTTTCAGAGGAGAGTTCAATTTCTTCAATCCAGAAGGAGAAACTATGCATCCATTCTACAACTATCAAGTCTACATACAACAGTGGAGGAGTGACAGGGTTCTTCTCTAAAAGGTAAGTTATACTTTTTCTGTCAATTTCACATTGTTTCTATTTGTATATATTTTTACTTGCAGAGACGCTACTTTAAAGTTGTATTAATCTAAGTGTTTAGGTCTGTAGAAAAAAGACATTATACGTTTTAGCGTTGGAAGGTTTTAATTATATTTAATTTAATTATAACTGATTTTTAGTTGTCTTCTGCTCTGCTATTAAAGGGACAGTCTAGTCCAAAATAAACTTTTATGATTCAGATAGAGAATGTAATTTTAAACAATATTCCAATTTACTTTTATCACTAATTTTGTTTTGTTCTCTTGGTATTCTTAGTTGATAGCTAAACCTAGGAGGTTCATATGCTAATTTCTAAGCCCTTGAAGGCTGCCTCTTCTCTCAGGGCATTTTGACAGTTTTTCACCACTAGAGGGTGTTAGTTCACGTTTATCATATAGATAACACTGTGCTTACGCACGTGGAGTTCCAGTGAGCAAGCTCTGATTGGCTAAAATGGATGTCTGTCAAAAGAACTGAAATAAGGGGGCAGTTTGCAGAGGCTTAGATACAAGGTAATCACAGAGGTAAAAAGTGTATTTATATAACTGTGCTTGTAATGCAAAACTAGGGAATGGGTAAAAAAGGGATTATCTATCTTTTCAAACAATAAAAATTCTGGTGTAGACTGTCCCTTTAATTTTGTTGCCAGCCATAGCAGCTGCCTGGACACACATCCTGCCTTCGATTTTTAAAAACAATTTATATTTATCTCATCCTGCAGGCAAAATTACTGCTCCTAAAGCCAACATTTTTTTTAAGAAAAAGGCAGAGATAAAGTCGGCATTCAACATCTGTATTGCCCTAACAGCTCTGCATCCTCAGCAGTAATAAAATGCCATAATAAATTAACTTATTTATAAATAGTTTAATTTTGGAATAAAAGTGGATTTTAGTGAAAGCATTTTTATTAAGTGGTGTCCAGCTGCTCTAAAATGCTGAAGAGGGTCTTTGCAACCAAATACTTTGAAGAAAAGCTGCAAAGTTTTATTTAGAAGTTGTCTGTACGGTATTAAATTATCTTGGAAGAAAAAGTTAGCTCTATGCTGTATTTCTGCTATGAGAGCATTAAACAAATAACAATGATTACTTTTCTAAGAATGACTGATTTGAAAAGAAAAACACAAGTGGAATATCAAGAAAGATTGTTTTATACACACACACCTACATTCATTTGAATGACATGTATGAATAAATAAAATATTTCCGGCAATGCAAGCAAACTTCATTTTCAATTAATATCTCTCTGTGTTTAACCTTTGGGGTATACTTCTAAAAATAGGTTTAACCTTTTCTTAAAAGCCTTTGTTATATCTGTTACAACTCTATCTAGCATTTGATCTTTGACTAAACATACTATTTAGATGTAGGTTTCATTGAATTTCCTTTCTATTTAAAGTAGTGAAGGAGGGATTTTATTAATATATATTAAACTATATATATATATATATATATATATATATATATATATTTGAACAATGTGAATGTATCAGCGCACACAGAGACCTGTCCGTTATTCAAATATGAGACAAAATAGCGCAAAGAACTCCTCGTTATGATAAAACTTCCTTTATTGTAGCAAAAGTAAAAACATAACAGCCAAAAATGCAGCGGAGATAAAGCACTAAAAATGTATAGACACAATGTCAGCGATCGAGACCACACGCAGACATGTTTTGTGCGGTTGCGCATGTTTCATGCAGTGATCAAGTGCGCAACTGCACGAAACATGTCTGCGTGTGGTCTCGATCGCTGACATTGTGTCTATACATTTTTAGTGCTTTATCTCAGCTGCGTTTTTGGCTGTTATGTTTTTACTTTTGCTACAATAAAGGAAGTTTTATCATAACGAGGAGTTCTTTGCGCTATTTTGGTGTTCAACTTGTGGAATATATATATATGTATATATATACAGTATATATATGTATATATATACAGTATATATATATATATATATATATAGATATAGATATAATATATATATATATATATATATATATATATATATATATATATATATATATATATATGTATGTATGATAAAGTAAAATAGATTGTGTTAACATTGAATAATCCTCATTAATTGTACCTGCTAACATGGCAACTTTCATTTCAGAATAAATTATTATTTATTGCAATTTTATCCTCAAAATATCACCTGAGTGACAGATACATAAACAAAGTCTAAAATTCCAGTTAATCTATGAAATTCAAAAAAGGAAAAGTATATTACTATACAAAAAAAAGGAGAACATGTTCAAAAATAAATAAAAAGTTAAATAAAAGAGCATGTTCCAGTTTCACATCCATATGTATTTTTTACAGAAAAAAATATGAAAAAGGCAAACAATATGAATTTGTCTAAAATGTTTACATATTTTTCTATATTTTCTTGATAAAGGATTCCCATTATAATCTCCTGCTTTTGTGACATATATGATTGTCAGTGATCCATACGACTAAATTGCGTTAATATTAAATACAATTAGAATCAACAATATCAACTCTTTGTCATTCTTGATTAGTCTTAGTATACTTTAGTTTCCTCCTTCTTCCTTGTTCTAAAGTATCTAAAATTAAACTTAAAAATCCCACTGCACCTCCTTTTCCATATTACGTGGATCAGTATTACTTTTTTTAAACTTGTACACTCTATAATTAATATAATTCCTTTCAGCTCTTTACACTTTACCTTCATTCTCTAGAAAACTTTGATATTTTATTAATATATGTATTATATTTATTCTGTGAAGTAATTCTGTAATCTCAGTTCTATAGTTATTGGGATAGATATTATTTATTCCGCCAATGTGTCCATTTTAATAAACTTTATTATTTTTAACAGCCTTATTGAAAAGAAACATTAAACCCATTCTACATTTATTTAGGGCTCCATGTACTAAGCGACGGGTGGACACTCAACTCGCAAAGCTGTCCGTCTGCCTTCGCTACACACGTGCAGCGGATCTGTAGATCCACTTGCCCATATGTATCATTGCACACTCATCGGAGTGTGTATCACCGAGAGCGAGCAAGCTTTTCCCTCGCCACCTCAGAGGTGGCGTAGGCTGTAAGAAGCAGCGGTCTAATGACCGCTACTTCTTACATTGCGGGAAGCAGGCTCGCATATGCGAACCTGCCCCGCAAAGGCTCCGAAGCAGCTTTTGCTACTTCGTACATGGAGCCCTTAGTTTTCATTCACATTTATTTAAAATTCACTTGCCTGCTGATTTTCTGTAAAGACTTTTATATAGTTTTAGACATTTCTTTATCTTTTTTTCACCTGTACTAAGCTAAGGGCAAGATTACAAGTGGAGAGTAAATGATTTCATAAGGGGTTTTGCTCCATTTAAATTGCGCTCAAATTACAAGTTATGCGAAATTGCAATTTATGCAAGAATCCGTACTGTGATCTCAGAGCTGTGGTTAACTGTTTTCCGAAAATAAAGTGTCACAAAACACTTCAAAAATGCATTACGAAGTACAGTTACATTTATAATAACACTGTTATAAGGGCTCAGAGATATGAGATCCCAGGTGTGAGGAAAAAAAATGGCTACTACAGTATTGGTGGAATATCACATATTTATAAACTATATTCTGCAATACTTTAAAGAAATATATTTTTTTCTTTTGTGATTCATAGAGCAGGAAATTTTAAGCATTTTTCTAATTTACTCCTATTATCACATTTTCTTCATTCTCTTGGTATCTTTATTTGAAATGCAAGAATGTAAGTTTAGATGCCGGCCCATTTTTGGTGAACAACCTGGGTTGTCCTTGCTGATTGGTGGATACATTTATCTACCAATAAAAAAGTGCTGTCCAGAGTCTGAACCTAAAAAAAAAAGATTAGATGCCTTCTTTTTTTCAAATAAATATAGCAAGAGAACGAAGAAAAATTGATAATAGGAGTAAATTAGAAAGTTGCTTAAAATTGCATGCTCTAGGCTACAGATAGTGGGTCACACTGAGGACGGACGGCTTCCGGTGAGGGCGGTCACGTGAGCGGAGGTTGGAGAAAACGTCCGCTGTAAGAACTAGCTGCGTTAACAAGCTAGTGGAAAAGAGCCTCTAGGCGGAAACAAAGTACTGCCGAGACCTACCACTAAAGCAGCCGATTACCTCCGGGGGAGCTCGACCCCAAGAGCGCACACTGCGCTTAACGAAATATCTTCTGGGGAACGCCACAGGAGGATAAAGCTGCTGATTGACAGACTCAGCGTCGCAAGACCGCACACAGACCGGGGGGACTGATACCAGTGCTGTGGGAACCTCTCCGTCAAGCCAAGTAAGAAAAAACAGAGGACAGCAGTGCTGGTTCATTGCTGGAGAATACTGGAGGGTACAGACCGGCCATTACAAAGGAAAACAAGATAAGTACCTAAGGGGCTGGAATTTGAAGTACACAGGAACCCTGTTGTGGGTGAAAATTCTATACAAAGATAAGATAGAATTAAAGAAGTAGAAGGATTGCTGGGTGTATCTTCCTAAGATTAATAACTAAGGATAGCCTGCTATAAGTAGGGCCCAGATCCCTAGACACTTTTTATATGATAATCTGCTGGTTTATTAAGCATATGAGCAGCTATCCCCAAAAGAACTTGGGCCAAAGGAAGAAACTAAATAAGGATAGCTAAGCTTAATGAATGTAAAAACTACATGAACTATAATAAACATTCTTATTTCTGCCTGCCTCAAACAGAAACCTGAACACATATTATATATGTTTTTGAAAGAACTATTGGCCCAATAGCTTATTATATTATATCCCCTAATTTAACAAGGATTAAGAAATAAGGAGACTGGATATACATGAACTACATTAAGAGCAAAGGAAAAAGGATCAGTCATCAAGTAATTAGCTTTAAACACCCTGTGAAGCAGATACACAGACAGCCAGAGGGGCTGGAAAGAAACAAAGCAGCAAAAGTGTATAGCTAATTGAACACACATTTTTCAAGAAAACAGCTGGGAAAAGACTTCCAAGTACAGAGTGAAATTAAAAAAGAGCAGGAATACTTACTTTAAAAGAAGAAACTATCATGCATATTCCTGGACAGATATAAAAGGGACACAATATCCTGGGTAACTGTGGTATCAAGATAAAAAGACAAGGAAATATCTTCTCTTTTTGAGTTTCTTTTGGAGCTACAGGAACCTGGCCCCTTAAAGGAATAACAAGGGCCTGGAATATAATACACTGGGATAGTGATGTGGATAAGGTTATAGCAGAATAGTAGTTGCAAAATGAAGAGGAATCATACTGTGAAGTAATATTTGACTGTAAAGATTGCAGGAACTTATTTGCTATGAGTTTTGTATATTTTTTTTTTGTATGTTTTGGCTTTCCCTCCCTTACTTAAACTCAAGTATAAATTGCAAATATATACAAGGCAGCCTAACTGGCACAGTTAGACAATAGTAGCAATTTATAGAGCTGTGAAGAGGGTGAGAATAAATACAAAGTGTCATAGCTAGATTGTAAAGGCAGTCACGCCTGTATAGCATAGTTTGTTTTTTCTTTTTGTTGCTGGTTGGCTTTATATTCCTTCTGGGACTTATCTATTCCTGGTCTCCACTGAGAAATATACAAAGGGGCTGAATACTCATAGAACACTGAAGACATTAGGCCTGTATATTATAGCCAATAACCTTTTGTACGTCGACAGAGGGGACTAGAATAGACACTGCGGAGATAAAACCAAGATAGACAGTTATTGAACTGATATTGGAATTTCTAGACGGGAGATTTAGATCAGGGACCTGAAAGAGAGAAGAGTAAAAAAATAGTCACTACTCTTTTTTTTTTTTTTCTCACAATTCTAAATAAAGTTCTTAATTTTTATAGATAGTTTAGATAAAGGGGGGGTGTGTGCTTAAACAGATAAACACTGAAACACCAAGACACGCTATACTCACAGAAATACACACACACATATAGGTGTATGCATATATGTGTGTATATATATATATATATATATGCATGTAGGTTTTACATATGGATACATATATATCTAAAAACAAACTGAAATCACCCATAATGTCTTCTAGAAATAAAAACCATGACAAGAAAAGTAATAAATCCACTTTTGAAGCCCCTGAGGGTTTAGAAGAAAACACTACACTGAGCACGAGTAATGACGATTTAGTTAGACAATTAAATGCACTCTTCTCTCCAAAATTTGATCTAATTCAAAACAGTATAAATGAACTCTCTGATGAAGTTAAACATTTCGCAGCTAGAATCACTCATGTAGAACAGAGGGTTTCAGATATGGAGGATAGGGAGATACAAAGGGATCAAGTGTCACAAAATATGTCACTGCAATTAGAAGCAATCAAAGCGAAACTAGAAGATCTCGAAAACCGTACAAGACGGAATAATATTAGATTAATTGGCTTAACAGAAGGAATAGCAGAAAGGGAGCTTAAAGAATTTGTAGAGGGCGAACTTATGAAAATATTGAAAATTGATAAGTCTGAACCCATAATTTTGGTGGAGAGAATTCACAGGATTGGTCCAATTAAAAAAACAGCAAATGGAGATTATATCAACAGAGCAGTTATTATGAAAATGTTAAATTTCCAAGATAAAATAAGGATGTTTAACGCGTATAGGAAATTGAACAATGAATTAATCTATAAAGGGAAAAAGCTACTAATATTTAATGACTATTCAATTGAAACTGCTAATAAGAGATGGATTATGGCACCTCATTGCACCAAACTTATACAATTAGGATGGAAAGCCAGATTATTATATCCAGCAAAAATAAATGTACAAACTAAAGAGGGAAATAAATTGTTCACAGATGAGGCAGAAGTAAAACTTTTTATAGAAAATACTAATAATGGAAATAAAGCAGCAGGAAAAGAGGGGAACTAGAGAGGGGGCTTCACAAACGATATCAATCTGGTATCGGGATGGCATACTCAAGGCTCACTTAAATGTAAAAATGATTTTAATTAATAGGGCTGAATGCCCTCGACCAAATATAGTCCGACTCTTAAAGATACTCTCAAACAGAATAAAATGTCTTTTAAAATTATATCTTGGAATATAGGCGGAATTACGTCACCCATAAAAAGGAAATCCATATTAAAATATACTAAGAAACTAGGTGCACAGATAATTTTCCTCCAAGAAACACATTTAAAAAGCGAAGAAGCAGCTAAATTAAAGGGCGGATGGATCAAAGAAGCAATTTTCACTCCATGCAGTCAAAGGAAAAAGGGGGTAGCAATCTTATTTAGCAAGACACTAGAATATACTATTAATAATATTATAATAGATCAAGATGAGAGGTTTATTATTATATCAGTAAGGATTGAAAACAAAGAATATGTCCTTTGTAATGTATATGGCCCTAATAGTGAAGATCCAGGATTTTGGAGGAAGATAAGGGACCAGCTGATGATATATGTAGATAAACAATTAATAATTGGAGGAGACTTCAACCTGACACCAAACCTAGTTCTAAATAGATGGAAAGAAATAGGGGAAGTTAGAACAAGGGACATGAGAAATAAGGGGAACATGCGGGCTAAAAGAAAAAAGGGAAAGTATAATACTGAAAAATTTGAAAAAAGATTTAAACATGCAGGATATCTGGAGAATAAGAAACCCAGATGGCAGGGAATTCACATGTCTCTCTAAGTCTAAACATTCACTTTCAAGAATAGACTTCTTTCTTGTCTCAGAAAGCTTGATTAAACAGGTCCAGGATTCCAAGATTGATCAAATTACATTATCGGATCACGCACCCATTAGCATCACTTTTAATGCTAATTTTACAAAACAAATAGGGTCATTCTTTTTCCCAAAATATTTATTGAATAATTCTAAATTTATAAGCTTCTTAAAAGAGAAAGGGATAGAATATGAAAGATTCAATAAAAACTATTGGAATAAAACTAATATCTATTGGGACACAGCTAAGGCAGTGCTTAGAGGCGAGATCACTTCTTATGTAATTAGGTTGAGAAGGAAATTAAAATATAGGAGACAACAAGTAACTAAAACTCTAACCAATGCATATACAAGATTTTTGAGTAACAGATCCAAGATTAATTGGGAAAAATACACCCTAGCAAAACAAGTCAGGGATAATTTTTTAACTCAAGATGAAATTAAAGAAAACATGAATAGATGCTCCAAATTTTATAGATTTGGTAATAAATCTGGAAGGTTCCTGGCCCAAATAGTTAATAATCAGAAGAAAAATAAATATATTTCTAAATTAAAAATGGGGGATAGGGAGGTAACCAATTCTGAAGAGATTCAAGAAGTATTTTATGAATATTTTTCAAAATTATATTCGCCAGTTCCTATAGATGAAGATATAAAGGAACAATTCTGGAAAGAAATAACGGTTCCAAAAATTGACACATCACAATTAAATAAACTTAATGAGCCAATTTTGGAAGAAGAAGTTTCACAAACAATTAAATGCTTAGCTAATAATAAGGCTGCTGGTCCCGATGGTCTTCCCCCAGAATTTTATAAAATATTAATTGAGGAAATTACGCCTACATTAACACATTTGCTTAATAAATTCTGGACAGGGCAACTTACGCCCTCTACAGACTTTAACGAACCAACAATAATTATTATACCAAAACCAGGGAAGGACCCACAGCTACTAGAATCATATAGACCAATCTCTCTCTTAAATACTGACTATAAAATAATCACAAGCATTATAGCAAAAAGATTTCAGCTGATATTAGGGGGGATAGTCCATCGGGACCAAGCAGGCTTCATGAAAGGTCGGTCATCCAATATTAACCTAAGGAAACTGTATTTAACAATAGCAGACGTTTGGTATAATAAGAAATATAATAAGGAAATAAATAGGGCAGATCTAGCTATAATTACGCTGGATGCGCATAAAGCCTTTGACTCCATAATATGGGACCACATATTTACAACATTAGGTAAATTTGGATTTTCTGGAAACTGCTATAATATGGTTGAGTTATTGCATAAAAAATCCCAAGCTGCCTTAATTATAAATAAGTCCAAAACAAATTTTTTCCCACTTATGAGGGGGACCCGACAAGGATGCCCCCTATCTCCCCTAATTTTTAACTTAGCTTTAGAACCACTCCTTAGTACACTCAGATTAAAGATACAGGGAATAAACATACAAGATAAAGAGATTAAATTGGCAGTGTACGCTGATGATTTACTGATTTTTACTAGACAATCTCCCAGAAATTTTAATTTAATCTGTCAAATAGTGGAAAAGTTTGGAACATTTTCGGGGTACAAAATTAATAAAAATAAATCAGAAGTATTATGGGTGCAAAAAAATAAGGATTCAGACACTCAAACTTTTAAGGAGGTAAAAGATGTTTTAGTCTATCTGGGGTTAAAATTTTCAGCAAATCCAGAAGAAATATATGCATTAAATATAAAAGAAGCAGTCAGGAAATTTGCAGATACTCTTAAAAATTGGGAAACTCTCCTCCTATCGCTATATGGTAGAATAAATCTATTAAAAATGGTAGCATTACCACGCTTATTATATATATTTCAAAATATTCCTTTACTGTTGAAAAACTCAGAGAGGAAGAAAATAAATACTTCCATTAAAACATATTTATGGGGGAAAAAGAAAGTAAGATTAAATCATGGAAAGTTAACACTTCCAAAAAAACTGTTGGGATTGGCTCTTCCAGATATCGGATTGTATAATTTGGTGGCAGTAGGGAAAATTGCCATAGATTGGCTATTAGACATAGGATATTTTACTATGTTAGAGATAGAAGCTCAACTAATTAAGCCTTTATACCTAAAAAACATAGTCCATTTGGAAATTAGCAAGCTGCCTGTTTACATAAAGAGAATAAATTTACTTAAAGATTCAATAATTGCATGGCATAAAATCTGTAATAAACTAAGTGTAAAGTTTGCTGTATCACAATACCTGGCAATTAAAGGAAACCAAGAATTTCAAATAGGATTCGTAACAAATGTGGGCACAAAGTGGGAGGAACAAGGCCTAGTTAATGTGTTTCAAATAATAAATAGAGAAAGAGATAGCTTAAAGGTCATAGAATTTGAGAAAGCCCAAGAACAATTTCACTTCAAGAAAGAACACTACTTTGCATATTTACAACTAAAAGACTATTGCATGAAACTTATAAGATTACATGGGGAAGTATGGGATCACCCACCTCTGAAACCAATACTGAGTGCATATAAAAATAGTAAATTTTCTATATCACTATTATATAATATTATAAAACATACAGAACACGAAAATCAATTGGAGAAAATTTTATTAAAATGGAAGATCATGCACTTTCCAGAGTTGACTATACAGATTGTATTAAAAAGCATAGGAATGGTAGAAAAGGCCACTATGGCAGCAACATTACACGAACAGCATGTTAAAATCATATGGATGACATATATCACACCTGAAATAATATCTAAATGGGGAACGGTGCACAATGGTTATAAGTGTGAGAAATGTAAAAAAGCTAAAGCTAATTTGATTCATTGCCTATGGACATGCCCGAAATTTCAAAGATTTTGGCGAATGGTAACATACTGGGCTAATAAAATCTGCAATGAACAGCTGATACTAAAAGCAGATCATATTATATTTTTAAATTTTAGAAAAACAGAAGTTACACAATGTAAAACCTTTTTCTCAATGGTAATTATATTAAGCAGAAACTTGATTTTAAAAGGATGGAAGAATGAACGAGCACCATCACTTAAAGCACTAAAAAATGTAGTGCACAAACAGTTTCTGATTGAACAAAATGATATTTGGTACAATGTAGAGATAAATGTTAGAAGGTTCTTTGAAAAATGGAAATTTTGGATTAAGACACAGGATAGAGATATACAAAATGAATTAATTTCAAGATTTGAAAATACCACATATATAATGGAAAGTAGACTCAGAGAAGAGTGGTTACCATTTTAATAAAGGAAGGGGGTAAAGTACAACAAGCACAATTGTTCAACTGGGTTTAGCTATTCCTCCTTATTTTTTTTTTATCTCTCTAAGTGTCTAAATTGTATACATTGATGGAAATGGTGAAAAAAATGATGGAAATATCACAAATTGTTTTCCTTTATGTCAAGAAGTTTTTGTTGAAATATAAGTCTGAATATTTATGCTAAAAAAATAATAAATAACAAATTGTAAAAAAAAAAAAGAATGCTACAGATAGTCTATGGCAGCCGAGTTTCCAACTAAGTATAACATTGCAATAAACATTGTTTCAAACACAAATGTTAATGTTGGCAAAGGACACATAAACGCTCCTGAGGGACTCTTTAACATTGGGTATCAAAAGAACAAATCAAAATTGATATTAAAAGTGAACTGAAAAGTGGTTTAAAATTGAATGCTCTTTCTGAATCATAAACATTTAATTTTGACCTTACCGTCCCTTTAATGTGATTTTCACAGCATTAAAATATTATAAAAAAAAATAAAAAAATTGCATGCTCTAACTGAATCACGAAAGAAAAAAAATTCAGTGTCCCTTTAAGTGCAATCAAAGTTTACATTATTATACTGATTTTTCAAATTGTTGCAGCTCTTGATTTCAATAACAAATTTGGTATTTAAGATTAGCTATCATTATAAGTGGAAAATTTCAAGTTTAGCAATTTTGAGATATCTTAGCTATAGACAAGTGCAAAATGCTTGTATGTATGCATTAAATTATATTATTAGAATCTTGCATAAAGCTACATTCTCTACACAATTTTTCATACCATATTAAGATAATTTGTTTTTCATAATAGGTACTAAACCTATTTTGTTAAATTCTCCAATTAATGAATTATGATGATTACTAGTCCTAAAGCCTGTGTTTACGTGACATTTTTTGCAGTAGAGCGGTCCCACCACTTGCTCTCTCTCTCCCTCCTCTCTTTTGCTCTCTTCTCCCCCCCTCTCTTTTACGCTCTCTCTCCCCCTTTTTTTTTTTGCTCTCTCTCCCCCTTCTCTTTTGTTCTCTCTCTCTCCTCTCTATCTTTTGCTCTCTCTCTCCCCCTCTCTCCCCTTTCTTTTGCTCTCTCCCCTCTCTTTTGCTCTCTCTCCCCCTCTTTATTGCTCTCTCTCTAGCCTCTCTTTCGCTCTCTCAATCTCTCCCCCCTCTCTTTTGCTCTCTCTCTCCCCCCATCTCTCTTGCTCTTCTCCTCTCTCTTTTGTTCTCTCTCTCTCTCTTCCCTTTCTCTTTAGCACTCTCCCCCCTCTCTTTTGCTCTCTCGCCCTCTCTTTTGCTCACTCTCCCCTCTCTCTTGTGCTCTCTCTATCTCCCCCTCTCTTTTGCTCTCTCCCTCTCTTTTGCACTCTCTCTCACGACCACACACCCTCTGCCCAGCCACACCCCCACCAAAACTACTCCTGCCCCATCACGCCCACTCCTGGTCGGCCTGACCCAGCCATGTAGGCCCTTGTCCGTCATGCCCACTCCCACCCACCATTCTCCCGGCAAACAGTAGATCAGGTGTGTTTGTCTAAGACAAAAGCAGGTAAACCAGCGAATCATATAAAACGCATTTTTGTAGGAAACAGCATTTTATTCAACATGGATAGAAAACTTAAAAGCAGCAGTTAAAGTAGTTGTGTCTAACGTGTTTTGGCCCCCGGGCCTTACTCATAGACATATTCCTAAAATAATCCACATAACATTTAAATAGCATGTTCAATGATCTTGTGTTTGTCTAAGGCCAGGTGTGTTTGTCCTTGCACTCTCTCTACTGTGCATGACAGCTTCAGACAAACACACTTGGCCTTTTATATTATAGGATTATTATTATTATATTCTTATTATTATAATTATTATTATTATTATTATTATTGTTATTTAAATAATAATATTAATATTCTGATCTGACAGGCAATTTTGTCTTCATTAAGATATTAGCTAAGCGACTACTTTCATACACATATAGAACGGAGACTACACAGAGATATCGATATCAAAATGTATATACTGAGTAAAAGTGCTCAGTGAAACTCGTAACTTAATTGGGTAACTCAGACCATGTGACCGGAGAAATCCAGAAAACGCTGCACAAATGGCTGCATTGAAAGTGAGTGGCAAGAGAGAGGGAGACCTGAGATACCCAGAGATATCTGGAACACACCCCACGGGTAACCACATTGAAGACTGATGGCAAGAAGGGTGGTTACAGTGGCACTCAAACCATATTTGGCCAGATTATGAGTGGAGCGCAAAGTAATGCTCCCCCTTAAGCGTTAATTGCGCTAGAAGTAACATTTTTATGTTTGTAGGGTTGCGCTCATTTTACAAGTTGAAAGTAAACTTTTATCGCTCTAGCAATAACCCGACAAGAGTAAAAACCCGTTTAGAATATTGTGTTGGCTTTTATGTATTCTCCCTTAGAAGTCAATGGAGAAAAAAATGGAAAAAACTCCCCACTCTCGAGCAAATCCTATCGTATATTCTCATTTGCGCTAAATCAACATAAAAATATGAATATTTCATATTCAAATGTTCTGCACATAATATAATGTTATATTTATTCATAAATAAATATTTCTACATATATCTTATGGTATTTGTGTACAATATATATCTATACCTATATATAGATGATTATATATGCTGTAGGTGTAAATATGTACAAATATAAATAGGTATATATCTTTATAAATACTTATTTCTATATGCAGAACATTGGAATGTATAATACTTACAGTAAATACACATTATAACACTTTATTAAATATGATTACTGCATAAATATGCTTTTACATGTTTTCATCTACTTAACCGCAAAGAGCTCCAATGCACTTAAATATATGTTTAGATATGTATACATGTGCATTTATGTGTTTATATGTGTATACATGCCTTTAAATAGTGATGTCGCGAACATAAAAATTTGGGTTCACAAACGGCGACCGTGAACTTCCACAACTGTTCGCGAACAGGCGAACTGGGCGAACCTCCATAGACTTCAATAGGCAGGCGAACTTTAAAAAACACAGGGACTCTTTCTGGCCACAATAGTGATGGAAAAGTTGTTTCAAGGGGACTAACACCTGGACTGTGGCATGCCGGAGGGGGATCCATGGCAAAACTCCCATGGAAAATGACATAGTTGATGCAGAGTCTGGTTTTAAGCCATAAAGGGCATAAATCACCTAACATTCCTAAATTGTTTGGAATAACGTGCTTTAAAACATCAGGTATGATGTTGTATCGATCAGTTAGTGTAAGGGTTACGCCCGCTTCACAGTGACAGACCAAACTCCCCGTTTAAAGGGACAGTCTACACCAGAATTTTTATTGTTTTAAAAGATAGATAATCCCTTTATTACCCATTTCCCAGTTATGCATAACTAACACATTTATAATAATATACTTTTAACCTCTGTGATTATCTTGTATCTAAGCCTCTGCAAACTGCCCCTTTTTTCAGTTCTTTTGACAGACTTGCAGTCTAGCCAATCAGTGCCTGCTCCCAGATAACTTCTCGTGCACGAGCACAGTGTTATCTATATGAAATACGTGAACTAACACCCTCTAGTGGTGAAAAACTGCTAAAATGCAATCTGAAAGAGGTGGGCTTCAAGGTCTAAGAAATTAGCATATGAACCTCCTAGGTTAAGCTTTCAACTAAGAATACCAAGAGAACAAAGCAAAATTGGTGATAAAAGAAAATTGGAAAATTTTTTAAAATTACATGCTCTATCTGAATCATGAAAGTTTATTTTGGCCTAGACTGTCCCTTTAACGCACTGCAGACAACCGCAAACAGTCCATTTGCACAACCGCAAACTCCCCATTTGCACAAGGTTGGATACCAAGCTAGCCATGTCCCGTTCCTTGTCCTCACTGATGTCATTGAAGGTCTCTTCCTCCACCCAGCCATGTACAACACCAAGGGTCCCCAAAAGGTGACAACAAGCCCCCTGGGACGCCTGCGGTGTTTGGTCTTCCACCTCCTCAAAGCCACCTTCCTCCTCTGACGCCACCTTCCTCCTCTGACTCCTCTTATTCAGACTCCTCTCTCTGCGTTGCCTCTCTCTGCATTATTATAAGGTGTGTTAAGTAGTACTATTCCTATCAGTTTAATACCTGTTACGTCCCCTATTAGGGGACGTGTATATGGCATCAATTTTAGGAACTGGGAGATGGAAAAAGATGCTTGGTCAGTCCTCCTACTTCAAATTTGGGGCACTGAGTGTGCAATCTAATGTGCCACCAGATAGGAGTGGTGTGTTAAGTAGTTTTATTCTTATCAGTTTAATCCCTGTTACGTCCCCTATCAGGGGACGTGTATATGGCATCGATGTTAGGAACCGGGAGATGGAAAAAGATTCTTGGTCGGTCCTCCTACTTCAAATTTGGGGCACTGCGCGGGCAATATAATGTGCCCCAGATAGGAGTGGTGTGTTAAGTAGTACTATTCTTATCAGTTTAATCCCTGTTACGTCCCCTATAAGGGAACGTGTATATGGCATTGATTTTAGGAACCGGGAGATGGAAAAAGATGCTTGGTCGGTCCTCCTACTTCAAATTTGGGGCACTGCGCGTGCAATCTAATGTGCCACCAGATAGGTAGGGTGTGTTAAGTAGTACTATTCTTATCAGTTTAATCCCTGTTACGTCCCCTATCAGTGTTGTTTTTTTAAATGTACACTACTGTTACACCAGATATGAGTTGCACTGGCGTGACACTGTTCCCTGGCAGGCAAGCACTGAAACGCACACGTGTGAAGGAAACTGACTGCTATTATTTAACACAGTCAAAAAAGTGTTTTTTTTTTTTTAAATGTACACTACTGTTACACCAGATATGAGTTGCACTGGGGTGACACTGTGTCCTGGCAGGCAGGCCCTGAAACGCACACGTGTGAAGGAAACTGACTGCTATTATTTAACACAGTCAAAAAAGTGTTTTTTGTTTTTTTTTAAATCTACACTACTGTTACACCAGATATGAGTTGCACTGGGGTGACACTGTGCCCAGGCAGGCACTGAAACGCACACGTGTGAAGGAAACTGACTGCTATTATTTAACACAGTAAAAAAAGTGTTGTTGTTTTTTAAAATCTACACTACTGTTACATCAGATATGAGTTGCACTGGGGTGACACTGTGCCCTGGCAGGCAGGCACTGAAACGCACACGTGTGAAGGAAACTGACTGCTATTTTTTAACACAGTCAAAAAAGTGTTTTTTTTTTTTAAATCTACACTACTGTTACACCAGATATGAGTTGCACTGGGGTGACACTGTGCACTGGCAGGCAGGCACTGAAATGCACACGTGTGAAGGAAACTGACTGCTATTATTTAACACAGTAAAAAAAAGTGTTTTTTTGTTTTTTTTTAAATCTACACTACTGTTTTACCAGATATGAGTTGCACTGGGGGGACACTGTGCCCTGGCAGGCAGGCACTGAAACGCACACATGTGAAGGAAACTGACTGCTATTATTTAACACAGTCAAAAAAGTGTTGTTTTTTTTTAAATCTACACTACTGTTACACCAGATATGAGTTGCACTGGGGTGACACTGTGCCCTGGCAGTCAGGCACTGAAATGCACATGTGTGAAGGAAACTGACTGCTATTATTTAACACAGTCAAAAAAGTGTTTTTTTTTTTTTTAAATATACACTACTGTTACACCAGATATGAGTTGCAGTGGGGTAACACTGTGCCCTGGCAGGCAGGCACTGAAACGTACACGTGTGAAGGAAACTGACTGCTATTATTTAACACAGTCAAAAAACTGTTGTTTTTTTAAATCTACACTACTGTTACACCAGATATGAGTGGTGGCACTGGACAAGTGGGCACAGTATACGCTGTGAGCCTGACACACACGCTGGCAGGCAGGCAACTGCAATTAGATATGAGTTGCACTGGGGTGACACTGTGCCCAGGCAGGCACTGAAACGCACACGTGTGAAGGAAACTGACTGCTATTATTTAACACAGTAAAAAAAGTGTTGTTGTTTTTTAAAATCTACACTACTGTTACATCAGATATGAGTTGCACTGGGGTGACACTGTGCCCTGGCAGGCAGGCACTGAAACGCACACGTGTGAAGGAAACTGACTGCTATTTTTTAACACAGTCAAAAAAGTGTTTTTTTTTTTTTAAATCTACACTACTGTTACACCAGATATGAGTTGCACTGGGGTGACACTGTGCACTGGCAGGCAGGCACTGAAATGCACACGTGTGAAGGAAACTGACTACTATTATTTAACACAGTAAAAAAAAGTGTTTTTTGTTTTTTTTTAAATCTACACTACTGTTACACCAGATATGAGTTGCACTGGGGGGACACTGTGCCCTGGCAGGCAGGCACTGAAACGCACACATGTGAAGGAAACTGACTGCTATTATTTAACACAGTCAAAAAAGTGTTGTTTTTTTTAAATCTACACTACTGTTACACCAGATATGAGTTGCACTGGGGTGACACTGTGCCCTGGCAGTCAGGCACTGAAATGCACATGTGTGAAGGAAACTGACTGCTATTATTTAACACAGTCAAAAAAGTGTTTTTTTTTTTTTTTAAATATACACTACTGTTACACCAGATATGAGTTGCAGTGGGGTTACACTGTGCCCTGGCAGGCAGGCACTGAAACGTACACGTGTGAAGGAAACTGACTGCTATTATTTAACACAGTCAAAAAACTGTTGTTTTTTTAAATCTACACTACTGTTACACCAGATATGAGTGGTGGCACTGGACAAGTGGGCACAGTATACGCTGTGAGCCTGACACACACGCTGGCAGGCAGGCAACTGCAATTAGATTACACAGGAAAAGAAAAAATGCAGACTGATGTTCTAGCCCTAAAAAGGGCTTTTTGGGGTGCTGTCCTTACAGCAGAGATCAGATGAGTCCTTCAGGACTGTAGTGGACACTGAATACACTAGCCCAGCTATCGATTTCCCTATTAACTCAGCAGCAGCTACATTGTCCCTCCTCTCACTAACAATGCAGCTTCCGAATTAATCTAAAATGGATGCTGTCCAGGAGGTAGGAGGGTCTGGGAGGGAGGGTCTGCTGCTGATTGGGTGGAATGTGTCTGCTGACTGTGAGGTACAGGGTCAAAGTATTACTCAATGATGATGAATAGGGGGCGGATCAAACATCGCATATGTTCGCCCGTCGCAGTGAATGCGAACATGCTATGTTCGCCGGGAACTATTCGCCGGTGAACTATTCGTGACATCACTACCTGTAAATACTTATATACACATATAAATACATATGTAAACATACACAGACATATATATATATATATATATATATATATATACATATAGATCTTTAGACATGTATATGTATGTACCTCAATGTTAAAGCCCTTTGCCTTTTATTTTATTTTTCTAACACCTTAGATCTTCTATCTTTGAGCCTTTATAACCTTTGTGTGCAATATTTTTTTTAATAATTTTTATTAGATTGTGTTATTATGAGTGTAAGTGGAATTTCTAATGTATTCTTGATGTGTTTTGTGCAACTTTTTAGTTTCACGAAACCAGAGCTCTGAAGTCACGGTAATCATTCTAGAGAAAATTGTGATTGCACTCACACGATCATGTTTACTTTCAATTAGTAATAAGAGCGGTAACCCTGATGAGCGCAAACCGTCACAATACAACCCTTATCACTTGGTTGCAAAAGTTTGCGCTCCACTCATAATCTGGCCCAAAATCGGTTCTCCCATGTAAGAAATATCACTATGGAAGGTATGTCCTTTGAATACATATAAGTGTATTCCAGCTACATAGAGTTTAGACTGTAGACTATCTTGCACTTTTGAAGGATTTTTAATACACTATTTGTGCAGATTATTTGCAGCCTTTTGAGAGTCATACTTTAGCTTTTTTCTAGAATTGTTACATATTTAATTTTTCATTTAGTGTGCACAACATAGATTTTAAATAACTGTTCTTCCCATAAGTTATAGTAAACAATTACTCGTGTGCAGACAGTGTTTATAAATGCACTGATAATAATCATTTTATAGAATTTTAGAGTTTTAGAAAAATAATTCCAAGAGTATAAATTATCAACTAGATTACGAGTTTGCATTGTGAGCGAAAAAGCATTGTTGTGCTTCATAATGCTGCTTTTTCCCTAACGCCGCTATCACAAGTCTTGTAGGTATAGGTGTACCACACACCTTTTTGGCCGTCACGCAATGTCAGTACCACACTTTTAAAAAAAGTAATTTTTCATTGGGACTACCATAGCGCCAGTATTACAAGTTTTGCCTGGGAGGCCAAAAAAGTAAGCGGTACAGCCTATAACCACAAGATTCGTATCGCCATCTAAAGACAGTAGTCATGAGTTTTACGTTACAAAGCTGTAGCATAAAACTCATAACTAAAGTGTTAAAAGTACACTTACGCCCATAAGCTACCTATTAACCCCTTAATCGTGGCCCTCCCAAATCGCAAACACTAATAAAATTATTAACCCCTAATCTGCCACTCCGGACATCGTTGCCACTTAAAAAAATTATTAACCCCTATTCCACCGCTCCCCGACATTGTCACCATTATAATAAACCTATTAACCCCTAACCGCATCACAAGCACTATTTAAAGATTATTAACCCCTAATCTGCCGTCGGCCCACACCGCCGCTATAATAAACCTATTAAGCACTAAACCGCAAGCCCCCACAACGAAATATAATAAAATAAACTATTATCCCCTAAACCTCTGGCCTCCCACATCACTACATAAATATATTAACCCCTAAACCTAACCCTAACCCTAACGTAACCCTAAACCTAAGTCTAACCCTAACCCTAACACCCCCTAACTTAAATATAATTAAAATACATCTAAATTAAACTTACAATTATTACCTAAATAATTTCTATTTAAAACTAAATACTTACCTGTAAAAAGACCCTAAGCTAGCTACAGCCAATAGGATTTTTTCCCCATTAATTCCTATTGGCCGATAGAATTCTATCAGCCAATCGGAATGTAAGGGACGCCATCTTGGATGACGTCACTTAAAGGGAAACTTCATTTTCCAGTGGATTTCATAAGAAGAGGATGCTCCGCGCTGGATGTCTTGAAGATAGACCCGCTCCACGCCGGAAGGATGAAGATAGAAGATGCCATCTAAATGCTGACTTTTGCCCGCTCGGATGAAGACTTCTGCTGGCTTCGAGGATGAGGATGGATGTCCGGTCTTCGAAAACTGTAAGTGGATCATCGGGGTTAGTGTTATTTTTTTTTAAGGGTTATTGGGTGGGTTTTATTTCTAGATAAGGGTTTTGGGCAATGATAAAGAGCTAAATGCCCTTTTAAGGGCAATGCCCATCCAAATGCCCTTTTAAGGGCAATGCCCATCCAAATGCCCTTTTCAGGACAATGTTTAACTTAGGTTTATTTAGATAGGTTTTTATTTGGGGGGGTTGGTTGTGTGGGTGGTGGGTTTAACTGTTGGGGGTTATTTATATTATTTTTTTACAGCTAAAAGAGCTGAATTCTTTGGGGCAATGCCCTGCAAAAGGCCCTTTTAAGGGCCATTGGCAGTTTAGTGTAGGCTAGGGTTTTTTTTTATTTTGGGTGGACTTTTTTATTTTGATAGGGCTATTAGATTAGGTTTTTATTTTTGCTAATTTTTGTTTTTAATTTTGTGTAATTCAGTGTGTTTTTTTTTTTATTTAGATTATTGTATTCAATTATTTTAATGTATTTAATTTTATTGTAATGTAAATGTAAAAGTACATTTGTATTTATTTTTACTAGGTAGTTAGTAAATAGTTAATACCTATTTACTAACTAGTCTACCTAGTTAAAATAAATAAAAACTTACCTGTAAAATAAAAATAAAATCTAAGATAGCTACAATGTAACTATTAGTTATATTGTAGCTAGCTTAGGTTTTATTTTATAGGTAAGTTTGTATTTAGTTTTAAATAGGAATTATTTAAGTAATAATTGTAAGTTTTATTTAGATTTATTTTAATTATATTTAAGTTAGGTGGTGTTAGGGTTATGCTTAGGGTTAGGGTTATGTATGGGTTAGGTTTAGGGGTTAATATATGTATGTAGTGTTAGTGATGTGGGAGGCCAGAGGTTTAGGGGTTAATAACTTTAGTATAGTGGCGGCGACATTGGGGGAGGCAGATTAGAGGTTAATAAGTGTAATGTAGGTGGTGGTGATGTTAGGGGTGGCAGATTAGGGGTTAATAACTTTATGCAGGTATAGGCAATGTCGGGGGCGGCAGATTAGGGCTTAATATCATTATGTAGATGGCGGCGATGTTAGGGATGGTAGATTAGGGGTGTTTAAACGTGGTTTTTTTGTTAGGGTGGTAGGTTTAAACATAACTTTTTCTTTCCACATAGACATCAATGGGGCTGCGTTACGGATCTTATCATTCTGCAATCCCCATTGATGTCTATGGGGAAATCGTCCACGAGCACGTCAAAGCAGCGCTTGTATTTCGGTGCGGTATGGAGCCAACGCAACCATATCGCCCGCTCAAGCCTGCTTTTTTAAAACCTGTAATAGCAACCCTATAGGTAGGTAAAATTAGGATGCTTTTGTGGTGCTCGTTAATTTCTCTTTAGCACTCAAGACTCGTAATCTGGCTGTTTATTAAATACAATAATTACTATAAATTATATTCTATATAATTTTGTTCTCCTTGAATGTTATAAATGCTGTATATAGCGCTGTTTCCTCATTTTTGTAAGTGTAATTATTCTATTTTGGTACAAGGGGATAAGTGCTTTTGAAGAATAGCCAAATTATAACAAAATATTGTTTCTCTACTTTAATCAATAATGTTAATTATCCATTTTAACACTTTCTTAGTTTTCCTACATTGTAATGAGAATACCATATTTACGCTGTGTATCGACTGTAGCAGGTGTAAATAATTGTAATGTCTATGACCTATGTGTTATTCAGATACGGCTAGATTTAGAGTTCTGCGGCCAAAGGGGTGCGTTAGCTACGCGTGCTTTTTTCCCCCCGCACCTTTTAAATACCGCTGGTATTTAGAGTTCACAGAATGGCTGCGTTTTCAGTGCGTTAGGCTCCAAAAAGGGAGCGTAGAGCATAATTTAACGCCACTGCAACTCTAAATTCCAGCGGTGCTTACGGACGCGGACAGCTTCAAAAACGTGCTCGTGCACGATTCCCCCATAGAAAACAATGCGGCCATTTGAGCTGAAAAAAAACCTAACACCTGCAAAAAAGAAGCGTTCAGCTCCTAACGCAGCCCCATTGTTTTCTATGGGGAAACACTTCCTACGTCTGCACCTAACACTCTAATATGTACCCCGAGTCTAAACACCCCTAACCTTACACTTATTAACCCCTATTCTGCCGCCCCCACTATCGCTGACACCTGCATATTTTTTTTAACCTCTAATCTGCCGCTCCGTAAACCGCCGCTACCTACATTATCCCTATGTACCCCTAATCTGCTGCCCCTAACACCGCCGACCCCTATATTATATTTATTAACCCCTAATCTGCCCCCACAACGTCGCCTCCACCTACCTACAATAATTAACCCCTAATCTGCCGACCGAACCGCACCGCTACTATAATAAATGTATTAACCCCTAATCCGCCTCACTCCCGCCTCAATAACCCTATAATAAATAGTATTAACCCCTAATATGCCCTCCCTAACATCGCCGACACCTAACTTCAAACATTAACCCCTAATCTGCCGACCAGAGCTCACCGCTATTCTAATAAGTTTTTTAACCCCTAAAGCGAAGTCTAACCCTAACGCTAACACCCCCCTAAGTTAAATATAATTTAAATCTAACGAAATAAATTAACTATTATTAAATAACTTATTCCTATTTAAAGCTAAATACTTACCTGTAAAATAAACCCTAATATAGCTACAATATAAATTATAATTATATTGTAGCTATTTTAGGATTAATATTTATTTTACAGGCAACTTTATAATTATATTAACCAGGTACAATAGCTATTAAATAGTTAATAACTATTTAATAGTTACCTAGTTAAAATATTTACAAAAATAAATCCTAACCTAAGTTACAATTAAACCTAACACTACACTATCAATAAATTAATTAAATAAACTACCTACAATTATCTACAATTAAACCTAACACTACACTATCAATAAATTAATTAAATACAATACCTACAAATAACTACAATTAAATAAACTAACTAAAGTACAAAAAATAAAAAAGAACTAAGTTACAAAAATAAAAAAATATTTACAAACATTAGAAAAATATTACAACAATTTTAAACTAATTACACCTACTCTAAGCCCCCTAATAAAATAACAAAGACCCCAAAATAAAAAAATGCCCTACCCTATTCTAAATTAAAAAAGTTCAAAGCTCTTTTACCTTACCAGCCCTTAAAAGGGCCCTTTGCGGGGCATGCCCCAAATAATCCAGCTCTTTTGCCTGTAAAAAAAAACATACAATACCCACCCCCAACATTACAACCCACCACCCACATACCCCTAATCTAACCCAAACCCCCCTTAAATAAACCTAACACTAAGCCCCTGAAGATATCGCTACCTTGTCTTCACCTCACCGGGTTCACCGATCAGTCCAGAAGAGGGTCCGAAGTCTTGATCCAAGCGGCGGCTGAAGAACTCCATCATCGGGCTGAAGTCGGAAGTCCATCATCGGGATGAAGTCTTCTATCAAGCCGCATCTTCAATCTTCTTTCTTCCGGAGCAGAGCCATCTTCTTCCCAGCCGACGTGGATCCAACCTCTTCAAGCGACGCCGAATGACGGTTCCTTTAAATGACGTCATCCAAGATGGCGTCCCTCGAATTCCGATTGGCTGATAGGATTCTATCAGCCAATCGGAATTAAGGTTGGAATATTCTGATTGGCTGATGGAATCAGCCAATCAGATTCAAGTTCAATCCGATTGGCTGATCCAATCAGCCAATCAGATTGAGCTCGCATTCTATTGGCTAATCGGAACTCTAAATCTAGCCGATAGTCTTTTAGAAGCTAGATTCATTTTATCTATGTCATCTAGTCCTAGATAACGAGGTTTGCTGAAAATTATATACATTTCCAGGTTCAAGTTATAAAACATATTAAAATATATTGCACTTCTCTTTAGACACAGAATGTCACTTTAGCATGGTCTTAAAGGGACAGTCTAGTCCAAAATAAACTTTCATGATTCAGATAGAGCATGTAATTTTAAACAATTTTTCAATTTACTTTTATCACCAATTTTGCTTTGTTCTCTTGGTATTCTTAGTTGAAAGCTTAACCTAGGAGGTTCATATGCTAATTTCTTAGACCTTGAAGGCTACCTCTTTTCAGAATGCATTTTAACAGTTTTTCACCACTAGAGGGTGTTAGTTCATGTGTTTCATATAGATAAAACTGTGCTCATGCACGTGAAGTTATCTGGGAGCCAGCACTGATTGGCTAAACTGCAAGTCTGTCAAAAGAACTGAAATAAAGGGGCAGTTTGCATAGGCTTAGATACAAGATAATTCACAGAGGTAAAAAGTATATAAATATAACTGCGATGGTCATGCAAAACTGGGGAATGGGTAATAAAGGGATTATCTATCTTTTAAAACAATACAAATTCTGGTGTAGACTGTCTCTTTAAATTTGCAGCTATTCTCTATACTTATATCAGCGTTTATAATAGGGCTCACTGAACAAATTACATAAAGTAAAAATTACAAGTAAAATGTCATTTATATCTACAATTTGTTAAAACATTGCATAAATTAATTCTTTAAGTGATAGCTTAACTTATTTTCCCAATAACTGTAACTCTGAGTTTCTGAAGTTTGTTTTATATAAATATGATTGTTAAAATATTATCTTCGTTGATGTACATAGTGTGTAATAGTAAATAACTATATTTCAAGCATGCATAGGGCTTGATTACAAGTGGATCACAAAATATTACAGTTGAAAGTAAAATATTAGTGCGAGAGCTAATGTTTGTATGTGTGCACATGCATATGTACACATATTAACACACATATACTCATATATACATAAATACATAAACGCATATATATATATATATATATATATATATATATATATATATATATATATATTTGAACCCTCTACTTGTAATATAAGCAATGTTCATTATCTCGTAATTCTTAATTACCATGGACTTTTAATACCAATATGCGTGCTAATCCTATCATGCTTCAGCAATATTGATAAATACAATAATAGATACAATGGTAAAAACTAGTGTTGAGGCTATACTATTGTGCATATCTCTCTCTCTCTCTCTCTCTCTCTCTCTCTCTCTCTCTCTCTCTCTCTCCTTGTAATACCAATGTGCATGCTAATCCTATCATGCTTCAGCAATAATGATACTGCAACCTGCGCTATTAATAGTGCTCCACCTGTAATCCAGACCATAATGCATTAATGTCTCTATCTAAATAATGAATTTGCAGCATTACCCAAGTTATATATAAGATATTGTATTGTTTTTGGACAGTTTATTGATTTCAATTTCTACATTAATATAATAGCTGTATCACACTGTTACAGCAGCCTTTTTAAAATAGTAAAATAAATGAGATCAAAACCAATATTAAAAACAAACAGTAGCATGCAGACATTTAAGCCAAACATCTGCTACATGACTAATATTTAAACTGATTATTGGAAATAACTGTATTATTAAAACGTCAGTGAAAACACACAAAATATGCCATTCAGATGAGGAAAAATTTATTAATTCAAGCTGGTTGAAGTCAAAAAGCCTCCAAACCATACAACACTCTTTTCAATAAGTGTTTCCTGATGGATTTTAATTCCACTGTTGACTGACCCCATTCAAAAATTGGTGAAGTTAATGAGGTACTTAATTTGTAAAGCAATAAACTAATTTTAGAATGACTTTGAATTTGAAAGTCTGTCAAATATCCATTTAAACTCACTGTGTACAGCTTTTCTAATAAATGGTAAAACGCAGTATTATAGTGATACACAATTTAGATTATATTGAGATGTTTTAGACAATTGTTTTAATATACGTATAGCATTAAAAATAGTTTAGATTTTTTTTTTAACCTTTACTTATAGTCAACATTGGGTAAAAATATAATCTCATAATGCAGGGTGGAAAAAGTGAGTCACTTTGATCATACAAAAAGGCACAATAGATGGTCAAGTAAATAACATTGCAATATTGTCTATACAGGAGAACAGGCATTTATAAACCTCTAAAAGAGATTGGCGTTCCATTATAAGTAATGCATCCCCCATTGCTGGGGTTTTAATTTTATAATAAACAAACTTAAATAAACCATATTAAACTAAAGAAAAAGAATACACTAATTGTGAAAAAACATAATAGCCCAAAACATAGTGATGGCATTCATTCAATCTTTTGAGAGTGTAGGGCTGCTTGTCAGCATGGAACGTATTAAGGGCCTTCCCCCTGCCTGACATGGGATCTAGGAGTATGCCTGTGTACCTTGCAACATTGTTGCAAGGTAAGGGGTGGTGCTTTTGTACTCACTATTTAAGCAGATGCAGGCCTGTCCTCAGCCTCTTTGTTCCAGATTGTTCAAGTGGTTTTTCTGCAGGTACAGTCAGGATGGAGCATTCCAGAAGATCTGTAGCAGTGCCCAGTCGGTTCAGGTCTCCTTCAGGGGCTCCTGCTCGTTGAGGATCACCTGCAGAAAAAAGGATGAGTATTGTGCCAGGTCCCACTTCCCCTCCCACCCCTCCAGCACCTCCTCTGGTAATTGAGCATTCCCCCATTGCTCCGGTTTCCGGATCACTGGGGGAGGCTAGTCTGGGCCCTGCATGTCATGGGCTAAGCCCGGAGTCCTCCCCCAATCTCTCTAGTACCCCCTCCTTCTTTTCCCAGACCCCCTCTACTAGCAGTGGGGTTACTGTTTCTCCCGCCATTACCCCAGGGCAGGGATCATGTGTTCTGGGGGTGGGGGCTGCAATACAGGCTGTGTTGGAGCTGACAGGTCTGTCGGCTGAGGCCTTAGCCGCGGTCATGTCCCTGGTGAAGGTCATCGCGGGGCGTGTCTGGATATTCCTCCCCTTCTCCGATAGGCCCCTCGTCGGTTACGGCCCATACTGTCTTGGCAGGCTCAGCTGGAAGTGCAGACCTCGGCAGCATGGCAGCCGGGCCCTGCGGTTCGGCGGTCCTCCTGATGCGCAGCGATGACGTCACTTCCGGCGTACCTACAGATGGTACATCCGCCCATCTGTAGGTAGGTGAGTAGCGCATGCAGTTGGTATTCCGTCCCCGCTCCCCCCCTAACTTAGTTCATTGCATACTTGGTACAATTATGTTCATGGTGTTTATCATCTTCATTTACCCTAGGTTCCGCCAATTGTCCTGTTAGGGTTTGGATAGTTGGCCACTCCTTTATACATTGGGCCTCCATCAGAGCCCTATCTCTCCCAGAAGGACAGAAATTAGGATTACCACTTTTGCGGGCATCCCTGAGGTGGCTTGGTTGCAGGGGACTTCATTGGTCTGATTTACCACACTTACTGCAGGAGGCCCGTCATAGATGGGGTATTCTCCAGATAGTTCTGTTACATTTGGGGGGTAACGATATGGGCTCCACTCCGGCTTTAGATCTTATATCGACCATGAAGTCGGATATTCGTTGGCTAGCAACAACTTTTCAGGGTGTCAAAATTGGGTGGTCTAATATAGTGGCCCCCCTTCAGTGGCGCGACTTTCCCCCTAGAGCAGCGTACAGAGTGTACAAGAAGGTTAATAGGGAGTTGAGTAGAGCGGTCATGGTCACAGGGGAGTTCGTGGTAATGCATGAAGCCCTGTCTGCCGATAAACGGCATCTGTACAGGCCGGATTGGGTTCACCTGTCTGATGAAGGCTTGGGGATTTTCCTGGCTGACCTAAGGAGGGCCTTGTTAGCTCAAATTTAAGGGTGGTGGAGCTTCCTTAATTTGTTAAGGTAGTCTCAATCTAAGGGCTTAAGCCCAAAAGGGGGGATGGTCGAGCTAATGGGTGGAGCGATGTCCCTAGGTGCCGACCATGGGGTGCTCCACCCCGCGGGCCTGCTGACTGTGCTCCTCTAGGGTGTTTTGCTGCTCCATATGGGCGTGGCCTAGCAAAGGCATGCCCAACCAATATTTTTGTTCTGCCTTGTCCTCTTGGTGTTTGGGGTTTGCAGTTTTTGCTTGTTATGCTGCCACTTGGTGATGTTGGACTTCTGCAAAGTCTTTGTTAATAAAGTTAATTGGGAATTGAGTTTAAGGGGTACTAATAGATAGGAATGTCCAATGGGGGTTTAGCCCTTATGAGAGTGTAGGGCTGCTTGTCAGCATGGAACATATTAAGGGCCTTCCCCTGCCTGACATGGGATCTAGCAGTATGTCTGTGTACCTTGCAACATTGTTGCAAGGTAAAGCGTGGTGCTTTTGTACTCACTATTTAAGCAGATGCAGGCCTTTCCTCAGCCTCTTTTTTCCAGATTGTTCAAGTGGTTTTTCCCCCCTTTGTTGTTTTCTTGCAGAGGAAGAAATGGTGGAAAGGTTGGGTTAGAGCTAGCTAGAGGAGGGAGTTTGATTAGTTGATTAGTTGAACTTTCTCTGGTAAGACCTCAGCTCTAATTTCCCGTCCCATAGTCGTTATAGTTTGCTGTAAGGCTTTCTAGGTGAATATTTTCCTTAAGTTAGGTTAGTTAGTTGCCCTCTTACAGCGGGAAATCAAGGATCCATCTAAGGGCATAAGCCTGAAAGTGGAGAAGGTCGAGCTAATGGGTGGAGCGATGTCCCTAGGTGCCGACCATAGGGTGCTCCACCTCGCGGGCCTACTGACCTTGCTCCTCTATGGCGTTTCGCTGCTCCGCATGGGTGTGGCCTAGCAAAGGCACGCCCAACCAATATTTCTGTTCTGCCTTGTCCTCTTGGTGTTTGGGGGTTAGCAGTTTTTGCTCATTATGCCGCCACTTGGTGATGTTGGACTTCTGCGAAGTCTTTGTTAATAAAGTTAATTTATTAAAATAAATAAATGTGACCATGACCGGTCTTTAACCCAACTCTGGTGTACGTGTCTTTTTCTGGGAATTAAGTTTAAGGGGTACTAATAGATAGGAATGTCCAATGGGGGTTTAGCCCTTAAATACAAAGAACAGGAGCAACTACAGAAATTTGACTGTGTAGAGACAGTTGGCTAGATTTAGAGTTTTGTCGGTAACGACCCGCGTAGCTAACGCTGGTTTTTTTTTTTTCCGCACCTTTTAAATACCGCTGGTATTTAGAGTTCACAGAAGGGCTGCATTAGGCTCCAAAAAGGGAGCGTATAGCATATTTACCGCCACTGCAACTCTCAATACCAGCGGTGCTTACGGACGCGGCCAGCTTCAAAAATGTGCTGGTGCACGATTTCCCCATAGGAAACAATGGGGCCGTTTGAGCTGAAAAAAAAGCAGTGTTCAGCTCCTAACGCAGCCCCATTGTTTCCTATGGGGAAACACTTCCTATGTCTGCACCTAATACCCTAACATGAACCCCGAGTCTAAACACCCCTAATCTTACACTTATTAACCTCTAATCTGCCGCCCCCGCTATTGCTGACCCCTGCATATTATTTTTAACCCGTAATCTGCCGCTCCATTTACCTCTGCCACCAACGTTATCCCTATGTACCCCTAATCTGTTGCCCCTAACACCGCCAACCCCTATATTATATTTATTAACCCCTAATCTGCTGCCCCCAACGTCACCGCTACCTACCTACACTTATTAACCTCTAATCTGCCGACCGGACCTCACCGCTACTATAATAAAGTTATTAACCCCTAAAGCTAAGTCTAACCCTAACCCTAACACCCCCCTAAGTTAAATATAATTTTTATCTAACAAAATAAATTATTTCTTATTAAATTATTTATTCCTATTTAAAGCTAAATACTTACCTGTAAAATAAACAGTAATATAGCTACAATATAAATTATAATTACATTGTAGCTATTTTAGGATTAATATTTATTTTACAGGCAAATTTGTGTTTATTTTAACTAGGTACAATAGCTATTAAATAGTTAATAACTATTTAATAGCTACCTAGTTAAAATAATTACCAAATTACCTGTAAAATAAATCCTAACCTAAGTTACAATTAAACTTAACACTACACTATCAATAAATTAATTAAATAAAATACCTACAATTATCTACAATTAAACCTAACACTACACTATCAATAAATTAATTACATAAAATACCTACAAATAAATACAATTAAATAAACTAACTAAAGTACAAAAAATAAAAAAGAACTAAGTTACAAAAAATAAAAAAATAATTTACAAACATTAGAAAAATATTACAACAATTTTAAGCTAATTACACCTACTCTAAGCCCCCTAATAAAATAACAAAGCCCCCCAAAATAAAAAAATTCCCTATCCTATTCTAAAATAAAAATAGAAAAGCTCTTTTACCTTACCAGCCCTTAAAAGGGCCTTTTGCGGGGCATGCCCCAAAAAATTCTGCACTTTTGCCTGAAAAAAAAAACATTCAATAGCCCCCCAACATTACAACCCACCACCCACATACCCCTAATCTAACCCAAACCCCCCTTAAATAAACCTAACACTAAGCCCCTGAAGATTTTCCTACCTTATCTTCACCACGCCGGGTATCACCGATCGGTCCAGAAGAGCCTCCGAAGTCTTCATCCAAGCCCAAGCGGGGGCTGAAGAGATCCATCATCGGGCTGAAGAGGTCCATCATCGGGCTGAAGAGGTCAATCATCGGGCTGAAGAGGTCCATCATCGGGCTGAAGAGGTCCATCATCGGGCTGAAGTCTTCATCCTATCCAGGCAGAAGAGGACATCCGGACCGGTAGACATCTTCATCCAAGCCGCATCTTCTATCTTCATCCATCCGGAGTGGAGCCATCTTCTTCCAGCTGACGCGGATCCATCCTTTTCTACCAACGCCTACTCGCCGAATGACGGTTACTTTAAATGACGTCATCCAAGATGGCGTCCCTCGAATTCCGATTGGCTGATAGGATTCTATCAGCAATTCGGAATTAAGGTAGGAAAATTCTGATTGGCTGATGGAATCAGCCAATCAGATTAAGCTTGCATTCTATTGGCTGTTCCGATCAGCCAATATAATGCAAGCTCAATCTGATTGGCTGATTGGATCAGCCAATTGGATTGAACTTGAATCTGATTGGCTAATTTCATCAGCCAATCAGAATTTTCCTACCTTAATTCCGATTGGCTGATAGAATCCTATCAGCCAATTGGAATTCGAGGGACGCCATCTTGGATGACGTCATTTAAAGGAACCATCATTCGGCGAGTAGGTGTCGGTAGAAGAGGATGGATCCGCATCAGCTGGAAGAAGTTGGCTCCGCTCTGCTCCGGATGGATGAAGATAGAAGATGCAGCTTGGATGAAGATGTCTACCGGTCCGGATGTCCTCTTCTGCCCGTGTAGGATGAAGACTTCAGCGCAATGATGGACCTCTTCAGCCCGATGATGGACCTCTTCAGCCGCCGCTTGGATCAAGACTTCAGCCCGATGATGGACCTCTTCAGCCCGATGATGGACCTCTTCAGCCCGATGATGGATCTCTTCAGCCCCCGCTTGGGCTTGGATGAAGACTTCGGAGGCTCTTCTGGTCCGATCTGTGATACCCGGCATGGTGAAGATAAGGTAGGAAGATCTTTAGGGGCTTAGTGTTAGGTTTATTTAAGGGGGGGTTGGGTTAGATTAGGGGTATGTGGGTGGTGGGTTGTAATGTTGGGGGGGGGGTATTGTATGTTTTTTTTTTCAGGCAAAAGAGCAGAATTCTTTGGGGCATGCCCCGCAAAAGGCCCTTTTAAGGGCTGGTAAGATAAAAGAGCTTTTCTATTTTTATTTTAGAATAGGGTAGGGCATTTTTTTATTTTGGGGGGCTTTGTTATTTTATTAGGGGGCTTAGAGTAGGTGTTATTAGCTTAAAATTGTTGTTAGATTTTTCTAATGTTTGTAAAAAATTTTATTTTTTGTAACAGTTATTTTTTTATTTTTTGTAACTTAGTTCTTTTTTATTTTTTGTACTATTGAATTGTATTTATTTGTAGGTATTTTATGTAATTACTTTATTGATAGTGTAGTGTTAGATTTAATTGTAGATAATTGTTGGTATTTTATGTAATTAATTTAATGATAGTGTAGTGTTAGGTTTAACTGTAACTTAGGTTAGGATTTATTTTACAGGTAATTTTGTAAATATTTTAACTAGGTAGCTATTAAATAGTTATGAACTATTTAATAGCTATTGTAGCTGGTTAAAATAAATACAATGTTACCTGTAAAATAAATATAAATCCTAAAATAGCTACAATATAATTATAATTTATATTGTAGCTATATTAGGGTTTATTTTACAGGTAAGTATTTAGCTTTAGATAGGAATAATTTAAGAGTTAATTTATTTCGTTAGATAAAAATTATATTTAACTTAGGGGGGTGTTAGTGTTAGGGTTAGACTTAGCTTTAGTGGTTAATACATTTATTAGAGTAGAGGTGGGGTCCGGTCGGCAGATTAGGGGTTAATACTTGAAGTTAGGTGTCGGCGATGTTAGGGAGGGCAGATTAGGCGTTAATACTATTTATTATAGGGTTATTGAGGCGGGAGTGGGGCGGATTAGGGGTTAATAACTTTATTATAGTAGCGGTGAGGTCCGGTCGGCAGATTAGGGGTTAATAAGTGGCAGCAGATTAGGGGTACATAGGGATAACGTAGGTTGCGGAGGTGTGCGGTCGGCAGATTAGTGGTTAAAAACTTTAATAGGGTGGCGGCGATGTGGGGGGACCTCGGTTTAGGGGTACATAGATTGTTTATGGGTGTTAGTGTACTTTAGAGCACAGTAGTTAAGAGCTTTATGAACCGGCATTAGCCCAGAAAGCTCTTAACTCCTGACTTTTTGCTGCGGCTGAAGTCTTGTCGTTAGATTTCTAACGCTCACTTCAGTCAAGACTCTAAATACCGGCATTACAAAGATCCCATTGAAAAGATAGGATACGCAAATGGTGTAGGGGGATCTGTGGTATGGAAAAGTCGCGGCTGCAAAGTGAGCGTTAGACCTTTAACTACACAACTCTAAATACCAGCGGTACCCCAAAACCATTGTTAGGAGCCCCTAACGCTGGTTTTGACGGCTAACGCCAAACTCTAAGTCTAGCCGAGTGTGTAGATAATATGCTTCCTACTATTGGTGTATATGCCAGTAAACCAAAATTAACAGCTTCCACTATTTCACCTCCCTGGCAAGAATAAAGAAATAAAGAAAATAATAATAATAAGGAATAAAGAAAAAAAGAGATTATATTATATATAAAATTATGACAATACAAGTCCATCTATAAAAATCCTATAAAGAATTGAATAAGATTGGGATTGGTTGCAAAGATAGGTAATATATTATCACCGAGGTTGGAAATTAAGCAATATTCTACTTTCTGCATTTACAACCAGGGCTGGCAGTGTGATTAACTAGCAACGTTGAAATATTTAGAATAGTTTAAAAAATAAAAACAAAACAGACTATTTTAATATAATAAAATACATTCTGAACACACAAGTTATATAAGAAAGCTGGTAATATATAAGAGCTTAATGAGTGTCTTAAAATTGAAAATCTTATGGACAATTTAACAGGACAAATCTTAAAGAAGCAATTTAACATATAGCATTAGTGACCATGAGTAGCATGTAAATTAGAATTAACCGAAATTTAGCATAATATTATTGTTGTATCATTTTAAGGTTATCATGCATGCAAGGTATGAGTGAGTAGCAAGAAAAAATCAAAAGATGTTATACTCCATTTAGCAAATTTGTGTATAAACAGATCTATTTCTTTAAGTTGCATATAGTTAAAATGTTCTTTGCAAATCCTCCACCTCAATGTTTTTATTATTTGATGGTATTTTATTTATGTAATTCAGAGACATTTATGTATTATTAAGGATTGATTATGATGGCTTGTTCTATTTGGATAAATTATATTGGTCTGTATAGTTGGAAGTCAACGATTTGGTTACTTACGGCTAGATTACGAGTTCTGCGTTAGCCTTAAAAAGCAGCGTTAAGGGGTCCTAATGCTGCTTTTTAGCTAACGCTGGTATTACGAGTCAGGCAGGAAAGGGTCTACCGCTCACTTTTTTTCCTCGACTCGAGGCTACCGCAAATCCCTTTACGTCAATTGCATATCCTATCTTTTCTATGGGATTTGCCTAACGCTGGTATTACGAATCTTGGAAGAAGTGAGCGGTAGAGCCTATACCTCCAAGACTCCAACCGCAAAAAAAAGTCAGTAGTTAAGAGTTTTATGGGCTAACGCCGGAACATAAAGCTCTTAACTACAGTGCTAAAAGTACACTAACACCCATAAACAACCTATGAACCCCTAAACCGAGGCCCCCCCACATTGCAAACCCTATAATAACATTTTTTAACCCCTAATCTTCCGACCGGACATTGCCACCACCTACATTATCCCTATGAACCCCTAATCTGCTGTCCCTAACATCGCCGACACCTATATTATATTTATTAAGCCCTAATCTGTCCCCCCCCAACCTCTCCACCACCTACCTACACTTATTAACCCCTAATCTGCTGGACATCGCCACAACTATAATAAATGTATTAACCCCTAAACTGCCACACTCCTGCCTCACAAACACTATAATAAATCTTATTAACCCCTAATCTGCCCTCCCTAACATCGCCGCCACCTACCTACAATTATTAACCCCTAATCTCACACCCCCAACGTCGCCGCTACTATAATACAGTTATTAACCCCTAAACCTAAGTCTAACCCTAACCCTAACACCCCCCTAAGTTAAATATAATTTAAATAAAACAAACTAAAATTAATATCATTAAATAAATTAATCCTATTTAAAACTAAATTTTTACCTATAAAATAAACCCTAATATAGCTACAATATAAATAATAATTACATTCTTCATCCAAGCGGGGCAGAAGAGGTCCTCCATCTGGTTTAAGTCTTCATCCAAGCGGGGCAGAAGAGGTCTTCCATCCGATTGAAGTCTTCATCCAAGCGGCATCTTCTATCTTCATCCATTCAGAGCGGAGCGGCAGCATCCTGAAGACCTCCAACGCGGAACATCCATCCTGGCCGATGACTTTCCGACGAATGACGGTTCCTTTAAATGATGTCATCCAAGATGGCGTCCCTCGAATTCCGATTGGCTGATTCTATCAGCCAATCGGAATTAAGGTAGGAAAAATCTGATTGGCTGCTAAAGTGGAGCTAAATTTAGCTCAGCTCTCCCTTTTCTGAGGCTAACACAGCCATTCAGACAACTCGTAATACCAGCGTTGTCTTAAGGGTGCGCTGGAAAAAAAGGCTTGTTAGCACCGTGGGTCTTTACCGACAAAACTCGTAATCTAGGCGATAATGTTTAATTGGTTACTTAGTACTATATTAGGAACAAGACTGTAATTAGTAGCATACACCTGATTTAATGCAGGATGGTGATCTATTCAATCTCTGTGAGGATAAGCAATGGGTGATTATCCCCAAAATGAGGGTCAGTGAGCTGGGACACTGAGATTTCCCACAAAGAAAAAAATAAATGCCACAAAGAAAAAATAGGCAAGCACAAAAAAACTTGGGGTGTAAAAAACAAAAAAATACCTTTTATTAGCGTCCAGTAAAATGTAATGAAGCAATAAACACCTATGATTAAGCACCACTAGGGGGCACGAAACGCGTCAGGCCACTTGTCCCTCTTTGACTGTCTGTTTGTCTGCATATATTTTGGTGTTTATTGCTTCCTTACATTTTACTGGATGCTAATAAAAGGTATTTTTTTGTTTTTTACACCACGAGTAGTGCTTGCCTATTTTTTCTTTGTGGCATTTGTTTTTTGGGCTGATCTCCCTGGCTACGGCACTCTGGTATAGCCAGCCTTTCATTGGATGACATCTTTCCTCCTTGTGTGTTCCGGTTCTGGATTAGTGTAGCCGCACGCCGTGGCTTTCCTCCTGCATGTACTGAGATTTCCCAGCCTGCATCTATAAGCACAAGGGAATGCTGCTCCATTTTGAGTATATTGGCTATTTTCATTCGATTTAAAAGATGTTAGTTGAATGATTTCCACTAGGAGGCAACTTCTATGTAGTTTACATATTTCAGAGTTCGGATTTGGATCAACTTTTAGAAGAAGCTGCTGGTGGCATTTTTTAAGAACCATCACATTTTCCTTGTTTGAGAGTATATGTTGTATATGGACTTGTCAGGACAATTGTCAGGGAAAATTCACCATTTTGATATTGCATATTAATCACGTGTCTGCTATATTATGTAGACATAAAATTGATGTGTATTTACTTATATATTCATGTACACATACACATATCTATTATTATTCAGTATTAATATGTAGCTATTTACTAGTGTTGCTTGTCAATATATAATTACTTACGGGGAAGTTTTTGTACTTGAACAAAATAATTCATAGTTAGTTATTATGATATTCAAGGTCCCCAACATAGTTGCATGATTCCTATTGTTATATTATTTTAAATACCCCCATGTTTTTCATACATGGTTCCAGTAAGTCTCATTCATATTTGTCTATTATAACTTAGTGATGAGTACCATCTTCCAAGGGAAAAATATTCTGACTGCTAAATCTTAGCTCATTAACAAAAATGTTAATTAATCTGTAATTAGTGTTAGCCAATCCGACAATATTGATAAGTATGAAACAAACCTATATTAATTAGTTTTGTTAATATGATGTATGATCTTTACTAGTGATGTCCCGAATAGTTCGCCGGCGAATAGTTCCCGGCGAACATAGCTTGTTCGTGTTCGCCGCGGCGGGCGAACATATGCGATGTTCAGTCCGCCCCTATTTGTCATCATTGAGAAACTTTGACCCTCTACCTCACAGTCAGCAGACACATTCCAGCCAATCAGCAGCAGACCCTCCCTCCTAGACCCTCCCACCTCCTGGACAGCATCCATTTTAGATTAATTCGGAAGCTGCATTCTTAGTGAGAGGAGGGACAGTGTAGCTGCTGCTTATTTAATAGGGAAATCGATAGCTAGGCTAGTCTATTCAGTGTCCACTACAGTCCTGAAGGACTCATCTGATCTCTGCTGTAAGGACAGCACCCCAAAAAGCCCTTTTTAGGGCTAGAACATCAGTCTGCTTTTTTTTTCCTGTGTAATCTAATTGCAGTTGCCTGCCTGCCAGCGTGTGTGTCAGGCTCACAGCGTATACTGTGCCCACTTGCCCAGTGCCACCACTCATATCTGATGTAACAGTAGTGTACATTTAAAAAAAACAACACTTTTTTGACTGTGAAATAATAGCAGTCAGTTTCCTTCACACGTGTGTGTTTCAGTGCCTGCCAGGGCACAGTGTCACACCACTGCAACTCATATTTGGTGTAAAAGTAGTGTACATTTAAAAAAAAAAACACTTTTTTGATGGTGAAATAATAGTAGTCAGTTTCCTTCACACGTGTGCGTTTCAGTGCCTGCCAGGGTACATTGTCACACCAGTGCAACTCATATCTGGTGTAACAGTAGTGTACATTTAAAAAAAACAACAGTTTTTTGACTGTGAAATAATAGCAGTCAGTTTCCTTCACACGTGTGCGTTTCAGTGCCTGCCAGCGCACAGTGTCACACCAGTGCAGCTCATATCTGGTGTAACAGTAGTGTACATTTAAAAAAAAAAAAAACACTTTTTTGACTGTGAAATAATAGCAGTCAGTTTCCTTCACACGTGTGTGTTTCAGTGCCTGCCAGGGCACAGTGTCACACCAGTGCAACTCATATCTGGTGTAACAGTAGTGTACATTTAAAAAAAAACAACACTTTTTTGACTGTGAAATAATAGCAGTCAGTTTCCTTCACACGTGTGCGTTTCAGTGCCTGCCAGGCACAGTTTCACACCAGTGCAACTCATATCTGGTGTATCAGTAGTGTACATTTAAAAAAAACAACACTTTTTGACTGTGAAATAATAGCAGTCAGTTTCCTTCACACGTGTGCGTTTCAGTGCCTGCCAGGGCACAGTGTCACACCAGTGCAACTCATATCTGGTGTAACAGTAGTGTAAATTTAAAAAACAACAACACTTTTTAGACTGTGAAATAATAGCAGTCAGTTTCCTTAACACGTGTGCATTTCAGTGCCTGCCAGGGCACAGTGTCACACCAGTGCAACTCATATCTGGTGTAACAGTAGTGTACATTTAAAAAAAACAACACTTTTTTGACTGTGAAATAATAGCAGTCAGTTTCGTTCACACGTGTGCGTTTCAGTGCCTGCCAGGGCACAGTGTCACACCAGTGCAACTCATATCTGGTGTACATTTAAAAAAACAACACTTTTTTGAATGTGAAATAAAAAAATTGACTGTAATAGATTGAATAACAGTTAGTTGTCTGCAAGCGTGTGTGTCAGGCCTACAGCGTCTACTCTGCCAACTTCTGCCAGTGCACAGTGCCAGTCATATCTGTTGTCACAGTAGCTTGCACGCATAGTACCACTATTCGAAAAAAAAATGACAGGTAGCGGCAGGCCACCCCGCAGGGCCACCCCGCAGGGGCCATCTTGGTAGTGGTGCTGTGATTCCCTTTGGCCCTAGAATAACGCCCAGTGTTCAGAGGCCATGTACCCTGAACTCGAAACGTTCTGAGGACATAGTTGACTGGCTAACACAGGACACACAATCTTCTACAGCTTCCGCTCTGAACCTTGACGCACCATCCTCCTCCAGCTTAGCTTCAGGCACCTCTCAAGTTACCACTCGGCCGCCTGCCGCCACCACCAACATTAGCACCAGATCCGCTTCACTCGATCTGTCAGAGGAGTTATTTACACATCAGTTGGAAGAAATGAGTGATGCGCAACCATTATTGCCAGAGGATGTAGATAACAGGGATATGTCTCAGTCAGGCAGCATTACACACATGGACGTATGGTGTGATGATGATGATGTTGTACCCGCTGCTGCTTCCTTTGCTGAGTTGTCAGATACAAGTGAAGCGGTTGATGATGATGATGCGTCCGTGGAGGTCACGTGGGTGCCCACTAGAAGAGAAGAAGAACAGGGGGAAAGTTCAGATGGGGAGAAAGAGAGGAGGAGGAGGAGACGAGTTGGAAGCAGGGGGGGGTCGTCGCAAGGAGCTAGTGACACAGTCAGACAGCATGCATCGGCACCCAGGGTCAGCCAGACAGCACGCCAATCAACGCATGCTGTTGCCACCACTAGAATGCCGTCATTGCAGAGCTCAGCAGTGTGGCATTTTTTTGTGTGTCTGCCTCTGACAACAGCGATGCCATTTGCAACCTGTGCCAAAAGAAACTGAGTCGTGGGAGGTCCAACACCCACCTAGGTACAACTGCTTTGCGAAGGCACATGATCTAACATCACAAACGCCTATGGGATCAACACATGAGTACAAGCAGCACACAAACTCAAAGCCGCCATCCTCCTCCTGGTCCAGCATCTTCAGCCACGTCAATCACTGCTGTCCTCCTTGCCCCCTCTCAACCATCTGCCACTCCGTCTCTCGCCTTGAGCAGTTCCTTCTCATCTGCCCACAGTCAGGTGTCTGTCAAGGAAATGTTGGAGCGTAAGAAGCCAATGTCACAAAGTCACCCCCTTGCCCAACATCTGAAAGCTGGCTTGTCTGAACTCTTAGCCCGCCAGCTTTTACCATACAAGCTGGTGGAGTCTGAGGCGTTCCAAAAATTTGTAGCTATTGGGACACCGCAGTGGAAGGTACCCGGCCGAAATTTCTTTGCACAAAAGGCAATCCCCAACCTGTACTCAATTGTGCAAAAGAAAGTAATGGCATGTCTGGCACACAGTGTTGGGGCAAGGGTCCATCTGACCACTGATACCTGGTCTGAAAAGCATGGTCAGGGCAGGTATATCACCTACACTGTGCATTGGGTAAACCTGCTGAAGGCTACCAAGCATGGAATGTGTGGCTCTACAGAGGAGTTGGTGACACCGCCACGACTTGCAGGCAGGCCTGTTGCCACCTCCTCTACTCCTCCTACTCCATCCTCTTCCATAACCTCCTCGGCTGAGTCCTCTCCTGCTGCTGCGTCTTGCTCCACATCAATGGCACCCCCCCCAGCTCCCCAGGTACTATTCCACATCCCGGATACGGCAGTGTCACGCCGTCTTGGGGTTGACTTGCCTGAAAGCAGAGAGTCACACTGGACCAGCACTCCTGTCCGCCCTGAACGCACAGGTGGATCAGTGGCTCACTCCGCACCAACTGGAGATCGGCAAAGTGGTTTGTGGCAACGGAAGAAATTTGTTGGCGGCATTGAATTTGGGCAAGTTGACACATGTGCCGTGCAGGCCAGGAAGGTGTGTGGCCATTTCAGGAGTTCCTACACGGCCATGGCACACTTTTCAGATATCCAGCGGTGAAACAACATGCCAGTGAGGCGCTTGATTTGAGACAGCCCGACACGTTGGAATTCAACACTTCTAATGTTCGACCGCCTGCTCCAACAAGAAAAAGCCGTTAATGACTATTTGTATGACCGGGGTGCTAGGACAGCCTCTGCTGAGCTGGGAATTTTTTTGCCATGTTACTGGACGCTCATGTGCAATGCCTGTAGGCTCATGCGTCCCTTTGAGGAGGTGACAAACCTAGTCAGTCGCACCGAAGGCACCATCAGCGACATCATACCATTTGTTTTCTTCCTGGAGCGTGCCCTGCAAAGAGTGCTGGATCAGGCCGTAGATGAGCATGAAGAGGAAGAGTTGTGGTCACCATCACCACCAGAAACAGCCTTATCAGCATCGCTTGCTGGACCTGCGGCAACACTGGAAGAGGATTGTGAGGAAGAGGAGTCAGAGGAGGAATGTGGCTTTGAGGAAGAGGAGGAAGACCAACCACAACAGGCATCCCAGGGTGCTCATTGTCACCTATCTGGTACCCGTGGTGTTGTACATGGCTGGGGGGAAGAACATACCTTCAGTGAGATCACTGAGGACGAGGAACGGGACATGAGTAGCTCGGCATCCAACCTTGTGCAAATGGGGTCTTTCATGCTGTCGTGCCTGTTGAAGGACCCTCGTATAAAAAGGCTGAAGGAGAACGACCTGTACCGGGTGTCCATGCTACTAGACCCCCGGTATAAGCATAAAGTGCCTGAAATGTTACCGAATTATCTCAAGTCGGAAAGAATGCAGCAGTTCCAAAATAAATTAAAAAAATATGCTTTACACAGCGTATAAGGGTGATGTCACAGCACAACTGGAATCTAACAGGGGAAGAGGTGAAAGTAATCCTCCTCCTCCCACGACCACGCCGGCAAGGACAGGAAACTTTACAGACGTGTTGTTGATGGAGGACATGCAGAGCTTTTTAAGTCCTACCCATCACCACAGCCCTTCGGGGTCCACCCTTAGAGAACGACTCAACCGACAGGTAGCAGACTACCTTGCCTTAACTGCAGATATCGACACTCTGAGGAGAGATGAACCCCTTGACTACTGGGTGTGCAGGCTTGACCTGTGGCCTGAGCTATCGCAATTTGTGATAGAACTTCTGGCCTGCCCCGCTTCAAGTATCCTGTCAGAAAGGACCTTCAGTGCAGCAGGAGGTATTGTCACTGAGAAGAGAAGTCGCCTAGGTCAAAAAAGTCTAGATTACCTCACCTTTATTAAGATGAATGAGGGATGGATCCCGAAGGGACTGACAGTGGGCGATACATTTGACTAAAAAAGGCCTGATGAGATGTGCTGCCTTGGGCTAAAAATGGTCCACACGCTGCTGTATTTTATCTCTGAATGCCGGATGACTTGCGTGACTTATCCGCCACCAACTAGGGTTCAAGCCCCAATGTTTTAGGGCACTTTCTGCCTGGGAAACAAACATCAATTTGCAACAATACCTAATTTTTCAGGCATGTGTACATGCCTAATTTTTTTGGCCTCTGGTGCTGCACTGTGGCTTCAAAAACCAAACCAAAAAAAAGGCACATAACAGGGATTAAACTGATAGGAATAGTACTACTTAACACACCACTCCTATCTGGTGGTACATTAGATTGCACGTGCAGTGCTCCAAGTTTGAAGTAGGAGGTCCGACCAAGCATCTTTTTCCATCTCCCGGTTCCTAAAATCGATGCCATATACACGTCCCCTGATAGGGGACGTAACAGGGATTAGACTGATAAGAATAGTACTACTTAACACACCACACCTATCTGGTGGCACATTAGATTGCACGCGCAGAGCCCCAAATTTGAAGTAGGAGGACCGACCAAGCATCTTTTTCCATCTCCCAGTTCCTAAAATCGATGCCATATACACGTCCCCTGACAGGGGACGTAACAGGGATTAAACTGATAGGAATAGTACTACTTAACACACCTTATAATAATGCAGAGAGAGGCAATGCAGAGAGAGGAGTCTGAAGAAGAGGAGTCAGAGAAGGAAGGTGGCTTTGAGGAGGTGGAAGACCAAACACCGCAGGCGTCCCAGGGGGGGGCTTGTTGTCACCTTTTGGGGACCCTTGGTGTTGTACGTGGCTGGGTGGAGGAAGAGACTTTCAATGACATCAGTGAGGACAAGGAATGGGACATGGCTAGCTTGGTATCCAACCTTGTGCAAATGGGGAGTTTGCTGTTGTGCAAATGGACTGTTTGCAGTTGTTTGCGGTGTGTTAAATGGGGAGTTTGGTCTGTCACTGTGAAGCGGGCATAACCCTTACGCTACCTGATCGATACAACATCATACCTGATGTTTTAAAGCATGTGACGTTATTCCAAAAAATTTAGGAATGTTAGGTGATTTATGCCCTTTATGAATTAAAACCAGGCTCTGCATCAACTATGTAATTTTCCATGGGAGTTTTGCCATGGATCCCCCTCCGGCATGCCACAGTCCAGGTGTTATTCCCCTTGAAACAACTTTTCCATCACTATTGTGGCCAGAAAGAGTCCCTGTGGGTTTAAAAATTCACCTGCCTATTGAAGTCTATGGAGGTTCGCCCGGTTCGCCCATTCGCGAACATTTGTGGACGTTCGCGTTCGCAGTTCGCGAACGGAAAATTTTATGTTCACGACATCACTAATCTTTACATTTACATTCAAAATGTTCTTATTTAATCAGGTAAGTTAATTAATTCTGAACAGATAAAAATGGAAATAAGGGAGGCGCTCAAAGCTAAAGGTATCAACACTAAAACAAATTTAATAAAACATATTAATGATCACAGATATAAATACAAAGGGACGTCTCCCCAAAATAAATTAAGCTAATATCCTAAAAAGTCTATTGACCGCTAATATCCTAAAAAGTCTATTGATCGCTAAAACTAATTCAGGTTTAAAAAACAAACAAGATAATCGGCAGTGCCTATGTAATAATTGTGATTCAGGCAGAAATAAATGTTATTTTAAAACACCAAAACAAATGACAGTGTTCCGTTATTGAAATACCACCAAGCTGCCTTATTAGAGAAAAGCCATAGCTGCCAAATATAGTGTTTAGAGAAATGAATCCGTTGTCCAAAGTTCTCTTACTTTGTAAGATATTTGTGTGTCAACACCAAAAAGCCGTGTACTTTACCAAGTTGTAGACTTGTCAGTTGCTGGTCTGACTCCCTCGCCCGGTCCTCACCTCGAGCGGGGCTGACTGCAGCTTTGGCGTCTGACGTCACAGAAAGGTGTTCCGGCTGAAGGTAGAGGCCGATTCTTGCGCTCCCCTCTATGCGCTGTACTCCCGGTCCTCTTTGGAAAGCCCTGCACTTAGTGCTAGTAGCACGCAGGGGGCTGTAAAGCAGATTGGTATAATGGATATCCAAAACAGTGTTCCCCAATACAGAGGCTCTGCTCCTTAAGAGAAAATGTCCCAATAATGTAACCCGGGTTATCAGGTGAGACTCCAAATGAGATTCCAAAGATATGGTTAGTTGTTACAATGGTAATAACAACAGCACTGCCAACACATACGACGCGTTTCGCCCACCTATGGGCTTTATCAAGATAGTGGTGGCTAGTGTAAGTGGCCTTATTTAAAGGGATAGCTTCCAGTCTAATTGGTGTTGGTTTTGATTGGCAGATCGGCTTAAGGTGGTATTTGGCTTTAATGACAGTTTCTTTTTTAAGGTGGTATTTCTCTTCTCTTTGCTTTAAATGGAATTGTACAGTCCTACTCATAAAAAAGCATTCACAGGTATAGACTTTAATCATGTTGAATTAATATATATATACACAATAAATCTCCAGAACAAGAAATCAAAAATGTATAGTCAAAGTCTGAGTCATTAAACGTGATATGTGAATTACAGTTTAAGTCACAAAACTAATAATTATCTAATAGACTTCCCGGGGGTCGATATAACATACAGTGTTCTAACAGAAAAAATAATAACCTTAATCCTATAATAAAGTGCATAGTAGTGTCTAAACTTACAGGTGTCCTAAAATGATTCTTTTATCCTTCAAATAAAAAGGGGGAAAGATCTAATTCGGAATTTAATCCCTTTGGGTATAGGGTGTCATATTTGTAAATATATTCCGCTTCCCTTATAAGTAGGGTTCTTTCAATATTACCTCCCCTCCATTGATTATTAACTTTCAGAATACCCCAATACTTTAAATCCCTAGTGTTACTCTGGTGAACTTCCTTAAAGTGCTTATAAAGGTGTGTATCTACTCTCTCATTTTCTATACAGAGAAGGTGTTCCCTTATTCTATCCCGGAGACTCCTTTTGGTTTCTCCGAAATAGAATAGGTTACATGTGCATTTTAGTACATATATAACATTCTTCTGGGTGCATCTAATAATTCCCCTTATAATTATATCCTCTCCCAGACCATCAAGTTTTAAACTCTTCAATTTCGAACTATGTGTACATGCTTTACATGTGTAGCAGGGAAAGAAACCTGCTACACTTCTACCCTCCAAGTCTAACTGTTTATTAACTCTTATCTTTTTTCGTATTTTGCTAGGGGCCAAAATAGTTTTAAAATTTTTTGCTCTTTTAAAAATAAAAGTCGGATTATCCGCCAACTGACTCCCTATGATGTTATCCTCTTTTAATAAGTGCCAATTCCTTTTAATGATTTTTTTTAATCAAAAAGTGGTCTGCATTGTAGTCTGTTATAAAGGGAACGTTAATTCTGTCTTCCCTGATGTTTTCCTTCGTTTTATAACTTAACAGGTCATCCCTATTTATGGCTTGTGCTTTTTTTATTGCCCCTATAATATTATCCTCCTTATAACCTTTTACGGTAAATTTGTCTGCTAGGACCACTACCTGTCTTTCAAAGTCCTCAATACGTGAACAGTTTTTCCTTATTCGTAAACTTTGGCCGAAAGGAATATTGTCCTTCCATAGCTTCAGGTGGCAACTGTCAGCATGTAGCAGACTATTACAATCTACCTCTTTAAAATGAGTTTGTGTCTCCAATTTTTGATTTACTGCCATAATTTCTAGGTCTAAAAATACCACTCTTTCCCTACTATAATTGCTCACAAACTTAAGGCCATTAGTATTGTTATTCATCTCTTCAAAAAGTTTTAACAATTCTTGCTCAGGTCCCCTCCAAATAATAAGAAGGTCATCTATGTATCGCTTATAGAGTACGAGGTTTGCACCGAGATCTCTACTGCCAAAAAATTCCTCTTCCCAAACACCCATAAAGAGGTTGGCATAACTCGGCGCAAACCTCGTACCCATAGCGGTCCCTTCTATCTGCAGGAAAAATTTACTATCGAAAGAAAAGTAATTGTGTTCCAATATGTACTTTATGTTATTTAAGATAAATATTCTTTGTTCTTCCTTTATGTTTGAATCTTTTTCTAGATAGTGTCTAACAGCTTGTATGCCTTGTTCATGCTTGATTACGGTATATAATGACGACACGTCACATGTCGCCATTATCAATGAAAGTTAATAATCAATGGAGGGGAGGTAATATTGAAAGAACCCTACTTATAAGGGAAGCGGAATATATTTACAAATATGACACCCTATACCCAAAGGGATTAAATTCCGAATTAGATCTTTCCCCCTTTTTATTTGAAGGATAAAAGAATCATTTTAGGACACCTGTAAGTTTAGACACTACTATGCACTTTATTATAGGATTAAGGTTATTATTTTTTCTGTTAGAACACTGTATGTTATATCGACCCCCGGGAAGTCTATTAGATAATTATTAGTTTTGTGACTTAAACTGTAATTCACATATCACGTTTAATGACTCAGACTTTGACTATACATTTTTGATTTCTTGTTCTGGAGATTTATTGTGTATATATATATTAATTCAACATGATTAAAGTCTATACCTGTGAATGCTTTTTTATGAGTAGGACTGTACAATTCCATTTAAAGCAAAGAGAAGAGAAATACCACCTTAAAAAAGAAACTGTCATTAAAGCCAAATACCACCTTAAGCCGATCTGCCAATCAAAACCAACACCAATTAGACTGGAAGCTATCCCTTTAAATAAGGCCACTTACACTAGCCACCACTATCTTGATAAAGCCCATAGGTGGGCGAAACGCGTCGTATGTGTTGGCAGTGCTGTTGTTATTACCATTGTAACAACTAACCATATCTTTGGAATCTCATTTGGAGTCTCACCTGATAACCCGGGTTACATTATTGGGACATTTTCTCTTAAGGAGCAGAGCCTCTGTATTGGGGAACACTGTTTTGGATATCCATTATACCAATCTGCTTTACAGCCCCCTGCGTGCTACTAGCACTAAGTGCAGGGCTTTCCAAAGAGGACCGGGAGTACAGCGCATAGAGGGGAGCGCAAGAATCGGCCTCTACCTTCAGCCGGAACACCTTTCTGTGACGTCAGACGCCAAAGCTGCAGTCAGCCCCGCTCGAGGTGAGGACCGGGCGAGGGAGTCAGACCAGCAACTGACAAGTCTACAACTTGGTAAAGTACACGGCTTTTTGGTGTTGACACACAAATATCTTACAAAGTAAGAGAACTTTGGACAACGGATTCATTTCTCTAAACACTATATTTGGCAGCTACGGCTTTTCTCTAATAAGGCAGCTTGGTGGTATTTCAATAACGGAACACTGTCATTTGTTTTGGTGTTTTAAAATAACATTTATTTCTGCCTGAATCACAATTATTACATAGGCACTGCCGATTATCTTGTTTGTTTTTTAAACCTGAATTAGTTTTAGCGATCAATAGACTTTTTAGGATATTAGCGGTCAATAGACTTTTTAGGATATTAGCTTAATTTATTTTGGGGAGACGTCCCTTTGTATTTATATCTGTGATCATTAATATGTTTTATTAAATTTGTTTTAGTGTTGATACCTTTAGCTTTGAGCGCCTCCCTTATTTCCATTTTTATCTGTTCACTATAATCTAGACAATTGCAGGGATTTTTGTCTTTTAAGGGGGTGTGTGGTTATCAGTTTGGCCCAGCGCACCCATCTACCTTTTTTCGTTTGCAATTATTGTTGTCCCTGTGATTGGTTGCTGCTCTAGGTCACACTTATTTGCACTTTAAAAGGAAAAGTTTCCTTATTTATAGATACATATGGAGGACTTATTTGATTTTAGAGACAAAATCTATTTAGATATGGATGATGAGAGTCCCTCAGGGGGCAATACGGTGGGTAATATATCCAATCTCTCAGACATTATGCACAGTTTAGAAATAGCAATGACAAAAGAGCTCAAACAGAAAATGGAACTAGTTTTCTTAAATAGATACACATCTAAAGGACTAATACCGAAAGGCTTACAGTTTAACAAAACATGTACTTTTATTTTGAGCCAAAAGTTACAATTAGAATGGTCAGATACACTAAACAAGGCGTCTAATAGCCTTTTAGATATTTTGAAAAGATCACGTAAAGAATCCCTATTATCTATTGAGAAGGAAATACTTAGTCTAAAAGAACAACTTGAAGGAATGAAGGAAGATAGGGAATTCAAAGAGAAACAAAAGGTGATCATCAATAAATTAGATAATTTAAACAAAGATCTGCTGAAGTCCAAATGGGGCAAAATGGAGAGGGATGTTAAGGAGAATAATGAAAAAACAGAAGCCAATAATGAGCAAGTGAATACTAGTAACAAAACTAACACAAAGGTACAGGACACATATACACACAAAAATAAATTCAAAGATGATTCTAATACTAGACCTTTCTATAATCACAATAATAGTTATCAGGAGAGGAATTTTCAAGAAAGGAAAAATGGTGATAATTATAACCATAGTAGAGATAATTATAGAAATAACTATTATAATAGAGGCTATTACAACAACTACAACAACTATGGGTACAATCAACACCATAATAGACACTATTCCCAACAGAGACACAATTATAATGATTACAACAATTTTAATCACAGAGATTATTATCCAAGGCAGAATGAATGGGAATATCCCAGGAGGAGAAATACTGTGAGACACGAAAACTTTAGGCAAGAAAACCATAGATATGATTATAAGGAGAATGAAACACCAACGTTTAATAGGTTTGCCCCTTTAAGGGTCGAACCCACTACCACAAATACCCTAACCACTGAAGAGAAATCTTTTTTAGATTACAGCCCTCCAAGAGAGGGCACATCAAAAGACACTTTAAGATTCAATCCAGATCAAACCCAAAGAAGAAAAAGAGGGCTCGAGGGAAGAGAGGAGGAGGAACACGTAAATGTGGCCAAAAGGGTAAGATAGTTGAAAGTGAAAAGAAAGGGATTTTTAATTTGAGCCAATTTAAACTAAGCAGTGAACAAGAGAAACTTTTGAATTTGGGATTATCCTATGCCCCTACGGTAAGGATGAATAAATTCCACACACATATTCACATAAAGAAGTTTGTCAGAAATTTGACCATTAAAAGATTCTTTATGAAAACCCCCTTAGAGAAGCAGGCGATTAGTGATCATGAATCAAAAGAAAATTTTCAACATACTAATCTAAAATCAAAGTCAAAATTCAACCCCACCTTTGCCAAGGGCAATTTTTTGGAGACGTTTGAAAAGATTGTAACTAATGAGGTTAGGAAATGTAATCTCCCTAAGTTAAAGAAACAGAACATAAGCAAAAAAGAAAGAGAAGTCTTAAGTGAGTTACAAACCAATAACCAGATCACCATAAAGCCGGCAGACAAGGGTGGAGGGGTAGTGGTAATGGACACCTCGAAATATATGGCAGAAGCCTATAGACTTCTCAACGATGAAAAGACATACAGAGTGTTAACTAGTGACCCCACTAAAAGATATAAGACAATTCTTGACAAAATGTTAATAGAAGGCCATAAAAAAGGTATCCTAAACGATAAAGAGTTTTCATATCTAACATCTGACCACCCAAGAATCCCTATTTTTTACTTTTTGCCGAAGGTCCATAAGTGCCTAATAAACCCCCCGGGGAGACCGATAGTGTCTGGGATAAATTCCGTAACAGCAAATGTGTCCCAATATATCGACAAATTCCTTCAGCCTTATGTGTCAAAATTAGATTCATATCTTAAAGATTCTACCCAAGTGCTGAACTGTTTAAAACTGATAGAATGGAGTAAAGATATGATAATGGCGACATGTGACGTGTCATCATTATATACCGTAATCAAGCATGAACAAGGCATACAAGCTGTTAGACACTATCTAGAAAAAGATTCAAACATAAAGGAAGAACAAAGAATATTTATCTTAAATAACATAAAGTACATATTGGAACACAATTACTTTTCTTTCGATAGTAAATTTTTCCTGCAGATAGAAGGGACCGCTATGGGTACGAGGTTTGCGCCGAGTTATGCCAACCTCTTTATGGGTGTTTGGGAAGAGGAATTTTTTGGCAGTAGAGATCTCGGTGCAAACCTCGTACTCTATAAGCGCTACATAGATGACCTTCTTATTATTTGGAGGGGACCTGAGCAAGAATTGTTAAAACTTTTTGAAGAGATGAATAACAATACTAATGGCCTTAAGTTTGTGAGCAATTATAGTAGGGAAAGAGTGGTATTTTTAGACCTAGAAATTATGGCAGTAAATCAAAAATTGGAGACACAAACTCATTTTAAAGAGGTAGATTGTAATAGTCTGCTACATGCTGACAGTTGCCACCTGAAGCTATGGAAGGACAATATTCCTTTCGGCCAAAGTTTACGAATAAGGAAAAACTGTTCACGTATTGAGGACTTTGAAAGACAGGTAGTGGTCCTAGCAGACAAATTTACCGTAAAAGGTTATAAGGAGGATAATATTATAGGGGCAATAAAAAAAGCACAAGCCATAAATAGGGATGACCTGTTAAGTTATAAAACGAAGGAAAACATCAGGGAAGACAGAATTAACGTTCCCTTTATAACAGACTACAATGCAGACCACTTTTTGATTAAAAAAATCATTAAAAGGAATTGGCACTTATTAAAAGAGGATAACATCATAGGGAGTCAGTTGGCGGATAATCCGACTTTTATTTTTAAAAGAGAAAAAAATTTTAAAACTATTTTGGCCCCTAGCGAAATACGAAAAAAGATAAGAGTTAATAAACAGTTAGACTTGGAGGGTAGAAGTGTAGCAGGTTTCTTTCCCTGCTACACATGTAAAGCATGTACACATAGTTCGAAATTGAAGAGTTTAAAACTTGATGGTCTGGGAGAGGATATAATTATAAGGGGAATTATTAGATGCACCCAGAAGAATGTTATATATGTACTAAAATGCACATGTAACCTATTCTATTTCGGAGAAACCAAAAGGAGTCTCCGGGATAGAATAAGGGAACACCTTCTCTGTATAGAAAATGAGAGAGTAGATACACACCTTTATAAGCACTTTAAGGAAGTTCACCAGAGTAACACTAGGGATTTAAAGTATTGGGGTATTCTGAAAGTTAATAATCAATGGAGGGGAGGTAATATTGAAAGAACCCTACTTATAAGGGAAGCGGAATATATTTACAAATATGACACCCTATACCCAAAGGGATTAAATTCCGAATTAGATCTTTCCCACTTTTTATTTGAAGGATAAAAGAATCATTTTAGGACACCTGTAAGTTTAGACACTACTATGAACTTTATTATAGGATTAAGGTTATTATTTTTTCTGTTAGAACACTGTATGTTATATCGACTCCGGGAAGTCTATTAGATAATTATTAGTTTTGTGACTTAAACTGTAATTCACATATCACGTTTAATGACTCAGACTTTGACTATACATTTTTGATTTCTTGTTCTGGAGATTTATTGTGTATATATATATTAATTCAACATGATTAAAGTCTATACCTGTGAATGCTTTTTTATGAGTAGGACTGTACAATTCCATTTAAAGCAAAGAGAAGAGAAATACCACCTTAAAAAAGAAACTGTCATTAAAGCCAAATACCACCGTAAGCCGATCTGCCAATCAAAACCAACACCAATTAGACTGGAAGCTATCCCTTTAAATAAGGCCACTTACACTAGTCACCACTATCTTGATAAAGCCCATAGGTGGGCGAAACGCGTCGTATGTGTTGGCAGTGCTGTTGTTATTACCATTGTAACAACTAACCATATCTTTGGAATCTCATTTGGAGTCTCACCTGATAACCCGGGTTACATTATTGGGACATTTTCTCTTAAGGAGCAGAGCCTCTGTATTGGGGAACACTGTTTTGGATATCCATTATACCAATCTGCTTTACAGCCCCCTGCGTGCTACTAGCACTAAGTGCAGGGCTTTCCAAAGAGGACCGGGAGTACAGCGCATAGAGGGGAGCGCAAGAATCGGCCTCTACCTTCAGCCGGAACACCTTTCTGTGACGTCAGACGCCAAAGCTGCAGTCAGCCCCGCTCGAGGTGAGGACCGGGCGAGGGAGTCAGACCAGCAACTGACAAGTCTACAACTTGGTAAAGTACACGGCTTTTTGGTGTTGACACACAAATATCTTACAAAGTAAGAGAACTTTGGACAACGGATTCATTTCTCTAAACACTATCGGCTAGATTTGGAGTTTGGCGGTAAAAGGGCTGTTAACGCTCCGCGGGTTTTTTTCTGGCCGCACCATAAATTTAACTCTGGTATCGAGAGTTCAAACAAATGCTGCGTTAGGCTCCAAAAAAGGAGCGTAGAGCATATTTACCGCAAATGCAACTATCGATACCAGAGTTGCTTACGGACGCGGCCGGCCTCAAAAACGTGCTCGTGCACGATTCTCCCATAGGAAACAATGGGGCTGTTTGAGCTGAAAAAAAACCTAACACCTGCAAAAAAGCAGCGTTCAGCTCCTAACGCAGCCCCATTGTTTGCTATGGGGAAACACTTCCTACGTCTGCACCTAACACTCTAACATGTACCCCGAGTCTAAACACCCCTAGCCTTACACTTATTAACCCCTAATCTGCCGCCCCCGCTATCGCTGACCCCTGCATTACACTTTTAACCCCTAATCTGCCGCTCCGTAAACCGCCGCCACCTACGTTATCCCTATGTACCCCTAATCTGCTGCCCCTAACATCGCCGACCCCTATGTTATATTTATTAACCCCTAATCTGCCCCCCACAACGTCGCCGACACCTACCTACACTTATTAACCCCTAATCTGCCGAGCGGACCTGAGCGCTACTATAATAAAGTTATTAACCCCTAATCCGCCTCACTAACCCTATCATAAATAGTATTAACCCCTAATCTGCCCTCCCTAACATCGCCGACACCTACCTTCAATTATTAACCCCTAATCTGCCGACCGGAGCTCACCGCTATTCTAATAAATGTATTAACCCCTAAAGCTAAGTCTAACCCTAACACTAACACCCCCCTAAGTTAAATATAATTTTTATCTAACGAAATAAATTAACTCTTATTAAATAAATGATTCCTATTTAAAGCTAAATACTTACCTGTAAAATAAATCCTAATATAGCTACAATATAAATTACATTTATATTATAGCTATTTTAGGATTAATATTTATTTTACAGGTAACTTTGTATTTATTTTAACCAGGTACAATAGCTATTAAATAGTTAAGAACTATTTAATAGTTACCTAGTTAAAATAATTACAAATTTACCTGTAAAATAAATCCTAACCTAAGATATAATTAAACCTAACACTACCCTATCAATAAAATAATTAAATAAACTACCTACAATTACCTACAATTAACCTAACACTACACTATCAATAAATTAATTAAACACAATTGCTACAAATAAATACAATTAAATAAACTATCTAAAGTACAAAAAATAAAAAAGAACTAAGTTACAGAAAATAAAAAAATATTTACAAACATAAGAAAAATATTACAACAATTTTAAACTAATTACACCTACTCTAAGCCCCCTAATAAAATAACAAAGACCCCCAAAATAAAAAATTCCCTACCCTATTCTAAAATACAAAAATTACAAGCTCTTTTACCTTACCAGCCCTGAACAGGGCCCTTTGCGGGGCATGCCCCAAGAATTTCAGCTCTTTTGCATGTAAAAATAAACATACAATACCCCCCCCCCAACATTACAACCCACCACCCACATACCCCTAATCTAACCCAAACCCCCTTAAATAAACCTAACACTAATCCCCTGAAGATCTTCCTACCTTGTCTTCACCATCCAGGTATCACCGATCCGTCCTGGCTCCAAGATCTTCATCCAACCCAAGCGGGGGTTGGCGATCCATAATCCGGTGCTCCAAAGTCTTCCTCCTATCCGGCAAGAAGAGGACATCCGGACCGGCAAACATCTTCTCCAAGCGGCATCTTCTATGTTCTTCCATCCGATGACGACCGGCTCCATCTTGAAGACCTCCAGCGCGGATCCATCCTCTTCTTCCGACGACTAGACGACGAATGACGGTTCCTTTAAGGGACGTCATCCAAGATGGCGTCCCTCGAATTCCGATTGGATGATAGGATTCTATCAGCCAATCGGAATTAAGGTAGGAATATTCTGATTGGCTGATGGAATCAGCCAATCAGAATCAAGTTCAATCCGATTGGCTGATCCAATCAGCCAATCAGATTGAGCTCGCATTCTATTGGCTGATCGGAACAGCCAATAGAATGCGAGCTCAATCTGATTGGCTGATTGGATCAGCCAATCGGATTGAACTTGATTCTGATTGGCTGATTCCATCAGCCAATCAGAAAATTCCTACCTTAATTCCGATTGGCTGATAGAATCCTATCATCCAATCGGAATTCGAGGGACGCCATCTTGGATGACGTCCCTTAAAGGAACCGTCATTCGTCGTCTAGTCGTCGGAAGAAGAGGATGGATCCGCGCTGGAGGTCTTCAAGATGGAGCCGGTCGTCATCGGATGGAAGAACATAGAAGATGCCGCTTGGAGAAGATGTTTGCCGGTCCGGATGTCCTCTTCTTGCCGGATAGGAGGAAGACTTTGGAGCACCGGATTATGGATCGCCAACCCCCGCTTGGGTTGGATGAAGATCTTGGAGCCAGGACGGATCGGTGATACCTGGATGGTGAAGACAAGGTAGGAAGATCTTCAGGGGATTAGTGTTAGGTTTATTTAAGGGGGTTTGGGTTAGATTAGGGGTATGTGGGTGGTGGGTTGTAATGTTGGGGGGGGGGTATTGTATGTTTATTTTTACATGCAAAAGAGCTGAAATTCTTGGGGCATGCCCCGCAAAGGGCCCTGTTCAGGGCTGGTAAGGTAAAAGAGCTTGTAATTTTTGTATTTTAGAATAGGGTAGGGAATTTTTTATTTTGGGGGTCTTTGTTATTTTATTAGGGGGCTTAGAGTAGGTGTAATTAGTTTAAAATTGTTGTAATATTTTTCTTATGTTTGTAAATATTTTATTATTTTCTGTAACTTAGTTCTTTTTTATTTTTTGTACTTTAGATAGTTTATTTAATTGTATTTATTTGTAGCAATTGTGTTTAATTAATTTATTGATAGTGTAGTGTTAGGTTAATTGTAGGTAATTGTAGGTAGTTTATTTAATTATTTTATTGATAGGGTAGTGTTAGGTTTAATTATATCTTAGGTTAGGATTTATTTTACAGGTAAATTTGTAATTATTTTAACTAGGTAACTATTAAATAGTTCTTAACTATTTAATAGCTATTGTACCTGGTTAAAATAAATACAAAGTTACCTGTAAAATAAATATTAATCCTAAAATAGCTATAATATAAATGTAATTTATATTGTAGCTATATTAGGATTTATTTTACAGGTAAGTATTTAGCTTTAAATAGGAATCATTTATTTAATAAGAGTTAATTTATTTCGTTAGATAAAAATTATATTTAACTTAGGGGGGTGTTAGTGTTAGGGTTAGACTTAGCTTTAGGGGTTAATACATTTATTAGAATAGCGGTGAGCTCCGGTCGGCAGATTAGGGGTTAATAATTGAAGGTAGGTGTCGGCGATGTTAGGGAGGGCAGATTAGGGGTTAATACTATTTATGATAGGGTTAGTGAGGCGGATTAGGGGTTAATAACTTTATTATAGTAGCGCTCAGGTCCGCTCGGCAGATTAGGGGTTAATAAGTGTAGGTAGGTGTCGGCGACGTTGTGGGGGGCAGATTAGGGGTTAATAAATATAACATAGGGGTCGGCGATGTTAGGGGCAGCAGATTAGGGGTACATAGGGATAACGTAGGTGGCGGCGATTTGCGGTCGGAAGATTAGGGGTTAATTATTTTAAGTAGCTTGCGGCGACGTTGTGGGGGGCAATTTAGGGGTTAATAAATATAATATAGGGGTCGGCGGGGTTAGGGGCAGCAGATTAGGGGTACATAAGTATAACGTAGGTGGCGGTCGGCAGATTAGGGGTTAAAAATTTTAATCGAGTGGCGGCGATGTGGGGGGACCTCGGTTTAGGGGTACATAGGTAGTTTATGGGTGTTAGTGTACTTTAGGGTACAGTAGTTAAGAGCTTTATAAACCGGCGTTAGCCAGAAAGCTCTTAACTCCTGCTTTTTTCAGGCGGCTGGAATCTTGTCGTTAGAGCTCTAACGCTCACTGCAGAAACGACTCTAAATACCAGCGTTAGAAAGATCCCATTGAAAAGATAGGCTACGCAAATGGCGTAGGGGGATCTGCGGTATGGAAAAGTCGCGGCTGTAAAGTGAGCGTTAGACCCTTTAATCACTGACTCCAAATACCAGCGGGCGGCCAAAACCAGCGTTAGGAGCCTCTAAAGCTGGTTTTGACGGCTACCGCCGAACTCTAAATCTAGGCCTATATTTGGCAGCTACGGCTTTTCTCTAATAAGGCAGCTTGGTGGTATTTCAATAACGGAAAACTGTCATTTGTTTTGGTGTTTTAAAATAACATTTATTTCTGCCTGAATCACAATTATTACATAGGCACTGCCGATTATCTTGTTTGTTTTTTAAACCTGAATTAGTTTTAGCGATCAATAGACTTTTTAGGATATTAGCGGTCAATAGACTTTTTAGGATATTAGCTTAATTTATTTTGGGGAGACGTCCCTTTGTATTTATATCTGTGATCATTAATATGTTTTATTAAATTTGTTTTAGTGTTGATACCTTTAGCTTTGAGCGCCTCCCTTATTTCCATTTTTATCTGTTCACTATAATCTAGACAATTGCAGGGATTTTTGTCTTTTAAGGGGGTGTGTGGTTATCAGTTTGGCCCAGCGCACCCATCTACCTTTTTTCGTTTGAAGTTAATTAATTCTGGCTTGCCCTTTGTAGTCACAAATGTTTTTGTTAAGTAACTCCTGTTAACCTGGTCTTATCTGTCGACAATAACACTAGGTCAATCTGGAATCTGGTAATAATATAATTGTCTTATGGTTTGCTGTGATTATTAGCTTACCTGATTCTTGGAGGAATATAGCTGCACCTACTGACAAGCAGGGCCGTCACTAGAAATTTTGTGGACCCATTAATCAGGGCCCCCCCTTTGACATGTGCAATTTTTAACCAAGTGACTAAAATGCATATGCACTTTATTCTTAAGAGTAGTTAATCTTGGAAATGTTGTAAAGGTAGTAACATACAAACACACAGACACACTCATGCACTGAAACATACACTCACACATAAGGATTCACATATAGACACTCTAGCAGACATGCTGTCGGTATATACTAGGTTTATAATATCATTTATTAATATCTTAGCAGTTGCCAACCAATAAATTGTATATACGTAACAATATAGTTATTAAAATTAATATTTATTCCTTAGTTCATTGATTAGATAGCTTTACAGACACCTTGAAATATATATATATATATATATATATATATATATATATATATGTATAAACTAGATTATGAATCAATTATACATGCTTATTCCGTTACAATATTCTATACAACAGATTCAAAAATTCATACCTTGAGAACCTATGGCCATTGGGATCTCAACAAAGACATAAGAGTGGCAGCCTTTATTAAATGAGTTTGAAAATAGAATATATGCGCTTTGTAATTTAAGTCAATAAAATAATTTTAGACATTGGCACTTTATATACACAAAAGCACTTTTGAATGATTATTATATTAGTGGATTTATATTTAAATAGACGGAGTCTCAAGCACTTCAAATATGGTAGTTCAATAGTTTTTTTCTATAAGAATATAAATAGATTAAATTTAGGTAATTAATTTAGGTATCTCTGATTGATGAGCACTTTAAAATTGTATATTAACATTGTTTTATAAAAGGATTATAAAAATGCGAAATGTAGATATTTTGAATATGTATAGCACTTGGTTTACTGAAATGGTATGTATCTTTAACATTGAAGATAGATGCCCTTATTTACATAATTCGTGTATAATATCATGAAATTGGAAAATGTATAAGCTTCTACTTATTGTTATTGTCACTGTAAGTACAAATACTGCTCACTTGTTTTTTCTGATCATTATCATAGATCGTTATTGTTCAAGATAAAGATGGTATCACAATCTGAGGCTTTCATTGGCCGGACTTCTTTTCTGTGATTGGATCAATAACCTAACGTCATCATTATGGCTGGACCTGAAAAGAGACTGCATTTTTTTTCCTTTCTCCGACGATAACTTTATTTAGACTGTTTGATTGGTCAACACAGCAACACATGTCTATCTTTGCTTAGGATCCAACAACTAACAATGATTTGCCCACAATATCACATGACACCTAAGGACCTGAGACGGAACATCTTTACTGGGACTACTCGATTGAGAACTGCATTAGTAGTACTTTCATTGGTTAAATTCTAAGTATAATTTGCAATTGGTGCATATTGTTCTCCTTTTGACCAGACGATTTCATTCTAAATATTTATTTATGTTCCAAAGGTAATAGTGACTTAGTACAATTACAAATATTTAACCTTTAGGATTTCTCTGGCCAAAATGGATTTTGTTGAATGTATTTTGTGAGTCTAATTTCCAGTTAATCCGGAAGTTAGAACCCTGGATATCTGTATTTAAACCAGCATTGTATGTCACAACACAGCAATCTACACTTGTTTCTTGAGAAAGACGTTTTTAACGTTGAAACACGTTGAGCTGAGCTAACTATTAAAGCTTTTTTCTTTTTATATTTGACACATAGTGTCTGTTTTCTTCTGCTGCTGTGACATCGCTGGAACACAGGCATACATACACACATACCATAACAGAGACAACCACAGAAAATGCACAAAGACATACGCACACACCCTCACAGAGACATCCACAGAAAATGCACAGACATACACACACCGTCACAGGCACTCAGCACTTGTTTACATTGACCTGAGAAGTAATGAGGTAGACTTCAGTTTTGTCAAAAAAGGAGATTTACCAGACAAAATAGAGTTCTGATTATCTTTTTGTCAAGGAAGATGCCAACTATATGATGACAACAGCATGCAATGGCTGAAAGGAAGGGCCCTGAACTGCCTAAACAATAATATAAAGGTTAAGTGATGGATTGGTGACTTCTGGAAAGGTCTCATTAGTCTCAAAGACAGTAGAAAGATGTGAATAATCAGTAGTAAGGTCAAAATGTCCTAAAAAGGAACAGACACTGGACACACACACACAAACTCAAACACAAACTTGCACATACACCCAAAGAAACACCCACAGAGACAGCCTCAGAAAACACACAAAGACATACACACAGAGAAACACCCACATAAAACACACAAAGACATACATGCACACACACACTCACTATGACATCTACAGAAAACACACAGGCATACATAGACACACACGCACACCCTTACAGAGACACCCACAGAAAATGTACAAAGCCATACACACTCACAGGGACACCCACATAAAACACACAGACATATGCACACACCCTCACAGAGACACCCACAGAAAATACACAGACATATGCACACACCATCACAGAGACACCTACATAAAACACACAGACATATGCACACAACCTCACAAAGACATCCACAGAAAACACACAGGCATACATAGAAACACACACACACCCTTACAGAGACACCCACAGAACAATGTACAAAGACATATGCACATACCCTCACAGAGACATCCACAGAAAACACAGACATACATACACACACACACACACACACACACCTGCACAGAGACATCCACAGAAAACACACAAAGACATAGACACCCACCCTCACAGAGGCATCCACATAAAATACACAAAGGCATACATACAAATAAACACACACACACACACACCCTCACAGAGATACCCACAGAAAATGCACTAAGAAATACACACACACCCTTACAGAGACATCCACAGAAAATGCACAAAGACCTACACATGCACACACACACCCTTACAAAGACACCCAAAGAAAATGCACAAAGACATACACACACACCCTCACAGAGACATCCACAGAAAACACACAAAGACATACACACACACCCTCACAGAGACACTAACAGAAAATGCACAAAACACATACACACACACCCTCACAGAAAAATCTACAGAAAACACAGACATACATACAGACACACCCTCACAAAGACAACCACAGAAAACACACAAAGACATACACACCCACCCTCACAGAGGCATCCACAGAAAATACATACACACATACCCTCACAGAGACACCCACAGAAAATGCACAAAGACATACTCACACACCCTCACAGAGACATCCACAGAAAATGCACAGACATACACACACCCTCACAGAGAGATCCACAGAAAATGCACAAAGACAGACACACACCCCTCACAGAGAGACCCACAGGAAAAAAAATACATACACACTAATAGAGGCACCAACAAAAGCACAAAGACCTAAACACAGACACCCACAGGAGGTAAAATTTCTGCACATTGACTTCCCCTAAATCAACAATGTGTGACATGCATGTTAAAAAAATAGCAGAAATTAAGAGATCACTTTTTAAAGAATCTTATTTGTAAATGTGCAAACAAAAATTCTTATGTAAATTCAAAATTGTACATTAATGATCCGTCAGAATGGGTAGATGAATAAAAGTATAGGAAAATGGCGTGAGAGGGTCCAGCGGTAACCTAGGAGGGTCTTTCTACATTGAACCTTATTGAAGGATTCCACAATATTGATAAGTATGAAACAAACATATATGAATTAGTTTTGTTAAAATGATTTATGCTCTTTACATTCAAAATTTTCTTATTTAATCAGGTGAGTTAATTAATTCTGGTTTGCCCTTTTTAGTCACAAATGTTTTTGTTAAGTAATTCCTGTTAACCTGGTCTTATCAGTCTGCATTTACACTGGGTCAATCTGGAATCTGGTAATAATATAATTTTCTTATGATTTGCTGTGATTATTAGCTTACCTGATTCTTGAAGGAATATGGCTGCACCTCACTAACGAGCAGGGCCACCAGAAGAAATTTTGGGGACCCTTACTTAACCATTGATCATGGCCCCTCTTTGACATGTGCAATTTTTGACCAAGTGACTAAAACGTATATGCTCTTTATTCTTCAGTGTATTCAAACTTGGAAATGTTATAAAGGTAGTAACACACAGACAAACTCATACACTGAAACACACATTCACACATAAGGATTCACATATAGACACTCTAGCAAACATGCAAATAAGCACAAAAACACACTCAGACACAGACACTTGTTTACATTGACCTGAGAAGTAATGAGGTAGACTTCAGTTTTGTCAAAAAAGGAGATTTACAAGACAAAATATGGAGTTCTGATTATCTTTTTGTCAAGGAAGATGACAACTATATAATGACAACAGCATGCAGATATCCAGAAAGGTCTCATTAGTCCCAAAGACTGTAGAAAGATGTGAATAATCAGTAGTAAGGTCAAAATGTCCTAATAAAGAACAGACAATAGACACACACCCACAAACTCAAACACAAACTTGCAAATACACCCAAGGAAACACCCAAAGAGACAGCCTCAGAAAATACACAAAGACATACACACACAGAGAGACACCCACATAAAACACACAAATACATACATACACACACCCTCACTAAACATCAACAGAAAACACACAAAGAAATACACACACACCTTCACAGAGAAACCCACAGAAAATGCACAAAGACATACACACACACCCTCACAGAGACACACACAGAAAACACACATGCACACACCCTCACAGAAACACCCACAGAAAACACACAGACATATGCACACATCCTCACAGAGACATTCACAGAAAACACACAGACATGAATACACACACACCCTCACAGAGACACCCACAGAAAATGCACAAAGACATATGCATATACCCTCACAGAGAAATTCATATACATATATACACATAAAAAAATACATATGTATGTATCTCTATGTTAAAGCCCTTTGCCTGCCTTTTCTTTTCTTCTAACACCTAAGGGTATGACTTAAAAAAAGTTGCACCAAACCCAACATAAATACAATAAAATAAAGTGTTACACTATCTGATGTAAATTAATTATATAATCATTAAAGGGACACTGAACCCAAATTTTTTCATCCGTGATTCAGAAAGAACATGCAATTTTAAGCAACTTTCTAAGTTACTCCTATTATCAATTGTACTTTGTTCTCTTGCTATCTTTATTTGAAAAAGAATGCACCTAAGCTAAGGAGCCAAACAATTTTTGGTTTAGTACTCTGGACAGCACTTGATTATTGGTGGGTGAATTTATCCACCAATCAGCATTTTTGGTTTAGTACTCTGGACAGCACTTGATTATTGGTGGGTGAATTTATCCACCAATCAGCAAGAATAACCCAGGTTGTTCACCAAAAATGGGCCTGCATCTAAACTTACATTCTTGCTTTTCAAATAAAGATTCCAAGAGAATGAAGAAATTTTTTTGGTTCAGTAGCCCTTTAAACATTTTTTTATAAGTATATAAATGGTTAAAAGGTTTGGCCAGGTATTTGACTGCAAGTAATTTTATACTTCTATACAATCTTGTTCCAATCATTTCACTTGTATACTGTTAAATATATTGTTGTATACACATTCAAGTATGGATCACTATAACAGTGAGATACAACAAGAAAGTTACTATTCTCTAACAACAATTGAGAATCTTGATCAGTTGGAAGAGGACTTTGAAAATATTTTATTCAGAAATAAATCTTGTTAACCCCTTAGGGGACGGATTCCAACAGATTGAAATCCTAATGAAAAAAGAACTTAAACTTAAATGGGACAATGGACTTAACACAGATATATTAAAATTGAGGGTAATACCAAGAGGGCTGCATATAAGAAGATAAGATAAGAACTTTATAGAACGCTGGAACAACTCATTGTCTGAATGTTCCTTTAAATTAATGGCTTAGATCATTGAATTTAAAGACACTCAATTGGCAAAAGTTAGAGAACAAATCACTGTTTTGAAAACAGAATTAGATATGTGTACTTTAGAAACTAAATATAAACAATATGACACCATGTTAAAAGAAACTATTGCAGTTAAAAACAGAACTTACACAGACCAAACATGACAAATATATGATGGATCAGGCAGATTATAACTCAGGAAAAGTTTATATCTGGCAGAGAAGAAATAGAGGAAGATCAAGAGATTGTAGCAATAGAAGACATTTTAACAAAAACAAGGGACATGACAGTAACACCAGTTTTGATACTGATTCAGGGGAAGACGTACAGTCTGATAGTGAAAGTAACCACTCTACTCAGACTGAGACCAATCAAAAAACGGGTCCCCTCAAACTGATTCTTAAATCTACATATTAAAAAAAAAACTATAGCTTTCAATAAAGCCACCACACAAGAACCTAAACTCACTAAAAGAATTTCAAAATATTAATCTACTATTCCATCTACTAATGAAGGGGAAGATAAGCAAACATTAGAGCAGATAGAAATGGAGTAGGTTTTTCAAATACCCCCAGGGAATCCCACAAAAAGAGGAGGAGGGGGGGCAGGAAGAGGAAACTGAATAAGACCAAATCAAAATAATTTTCCCCTAAGACGAGGCAGGGGCCACAACAGATATCAGTATAAAAAACACAGGTCCAGCCTTCCACTACTAATGTAATACATTTAACTAACTATACCCTTAGTGATACTGAGTATAGGATACTAAGCTCTGATCTGGGGTTTGTACCCACCTCAAGATTTAAACTCTTTCAGACACTTGTTGACATAAATAAATTAGTTAGACAACACTAAGAAAATATTTTTATTTTAATTCAAACCCTGAACAGTTACCTAACAGAAGATTACAACACACTACATCTAACAATGACTTTGATTTCTCAGAATTAAGAGACTTTCAAAATCTGTGTGAACTGGAATCGGACAGTAGACAGTACAGTGATTTGATAGATTCATATTCCGGCTTCAAACCCAAGTTTATTTTCTACCCCATTCATTCTCGGGGAGAAATATTGGATAACTACAGAAGCAGATCTTGTGAATCTATCACAAAAACATAAAATAATTAAAAATAACCTCTCTAAAGAAGAGATAGAAGCCCTTGAGTCCCTAAAAGCAAATAAAAATCTGGTGATAAAATCTGCCGACAAAGGTGGTAGTGTTGTAGTCTGGGACATCGATTCCTATACCAAAGAGGTCCTTAGACAATTAGACAACAGGGAAGACTAAATCCCCTTTAACCATAATCCCACAAATATTTTCAAAATTAAACTTATGTCTCTCTTAAAACAAGGTCTCTCTAGGGGTCACCTAGATAAAGACACTTTTTTACTATTTACTTGTGACACAACCAAATATTCAGATTTTTCAGATTTTACCTAAAGTCCATAAGTCCATAATAGAGGTAAAAGGAAGTCCAATAGTGTCTGGTATTGGCTCTTTATGTGAAATATTGTCAGAATGGTTGTATATTATATTACAACCTCTGGTTCTTCAATTACCAAGTTACTTGAGGGACACTAAGCATGTCTTGCAAATTTTTGATAACTTCAAATGTAATAACCTTGATTGTTGGCTTACGGTTGATGTAGTCTCACTTTATTCTACAATACCCCACCAAGTAGGTTTAAGAGCAGTCAAACACTTTTTCATGAACAACACTGACTTCACCACAGACTTCATTGAATACTTAGTGGAAGTTACTAGTTTCCTGCTAGAATAAACAAAAAAAGTTTGCTTAAAGCAACAACACATCAACCAGTAATGGGTTTATAGGATATATTTAATTTAAAAATATTTACTTACAATACATGTTAAATTATGCTAGGTAAAACTCAGCTTGCAACCACCGGTGGTAAAATACTCTAATTCCTAAAAGAGGCTATATGCGCATATTAAAAAGGCTCACTTTAAACCAATGACATAAAAAACTAAAAAACATAAAAAATATATTCGATGTATATATCATTCTCCTCTACATATATCTAATTATAAATAGTTTCCGTTCATCCGAAAAGATACGTAATCTTCAAGTATACAACACTATGTGTCACTTGTATCAGTTCTTAAGAGATGAATGAAAGATGAATTAAGTTCTCAAAAGATGGATAAAGCCTCAAGGTTTACAACACTATGTGTCACTTTGTGTCGGTTCTCAAAAAGATGAATAAAGCCTTTAAATTTTATCAGTTCATAGATGATGAAATAAAGCCTCAATATTTATATGTTATATGTCTTCCTTCATGTCATATGAGCCTTTAGAGGGCTACAAGTATTCCTTACCCTGCAAATGAAGTGCTCCTTAGGGCTGATTTCAACCTCCCAATACCTTTCACAAACTTCTGTGGCAGCCTGCGCCTTGTGTGTATTATGTCACTCAGTTCCGGGTTCTGGTATCTGGTATCACTTGGGTTGGATTAAGCCAATCACAGAGTGTTCTTTCTGATTTCAAACTTCATGCGGGTGGGGGGGGCGGAGCCAACCGTTATGGAGAACAGACGTGTATAAGCAGAGCTCCTGCATAAAAGATTAAAAAGATGGAAATACTTTATTTCTGCAAACCCTGATTTGCTCTATTAGAGCCTAGTACTTTCTGTACATTTATAGGGGAGAATGAGAGTGGAGGAAAGCCTATTTAGAAGATATATGAAACGCTAATGCTTTTCAATCTCGCCACGCAGTAAACACTGAAATTCTAATTTCTGGGCCCTTCTTCTTAAGCATCTGACGATCAAGGAGAATCTAGCTGTCTGCACTTTATTCTTTCTCGGACCTCTGGAGGGGCAAACTTATGGACTATTGGCTTCGCATCTGTGGCGCAATATTACACAATGTTTTCTTTAGAGATCTCCTCCGGATACATGGAGGCTCTTAGAGGCCTACTTGACAGGCATCATGCTGCCCTGGGACATTTGTTATTTCAGGCCCCCAACTGTAGTAGTGCTCACTTGTTTCATCACCGCACCCAACCGGAACTTATTGAGATGGAGTATGGGTTATGTGGCGTCCTGGGGCCCCAACGCTCACTGCCTATCTCCGGTACAGTTTTGAAAAATATAAAGCCGGATAAGCGTAGTTTGCCTCTATGGCGGGGGGATAAAGTGACTAAGAGCATAGACGGAGCGGCTGGAATTTGCGCTACTCTAACCCAAGCACGCAGCGCTAATATTATACAGCCAGAGAAGATTGTGAAACACATTCACATTGAGAGCTCAGCACAAAATAACACACGGATGGTCGACATTACATGGCAGCTAATCTCAAATCCCTCTTTAGCTTCTCTACAACTGCGACAGCACGCCGGGAAAGCTGGTAACAAACGGAAGCAAGCCTGGAACTCCTTGTCAGCTCTGCTACAATTCCAGTCATCTACCTACATCGGTACTGGCCCAGAGATTGGCATCATTGATCCTGACACTATCCCTGCAAGAGACTTACATGCATGGCCACTCTTGCTGCACTTACCTTCCTGTCTCCATTATGCAGTTGGTGTTGGGTAAAGTAATGATGTCTCCCTTAGTCAGTGGGAGATGAAACTTTTTAACATCTAAGGCTTCCTCCCATCGAACTTTGTGGCATAGGACTTATGTTATTACTAAAACATGTATCTTGGTATATAAGGCCATCATTGATGCCATTATAGTTATAAGAATATTACAATAGTTATTGATTATCTGCAATGCTTTAAGTCCCTAGGGAAATTTGTATTTTCTGTTTGTGATACAGGATTCACTCCTCCATATATCCTCTACACATGACGACCAGGGAGTCTGATGCTAAGATTGGTTCATCCCAATCTGTCGATATGAGGATAATGCAGTTTTAAACAAGAGTCCTTCCTATGTTTTAATGCTACCCCCTATCATCTATGCTAATTCAGGTTCTTATGTCTGTTATATCTGATGTGAGTTGTAATTTTGATATACATCCAGAAGTCTAGATATTTTTATGAATGTATACATGTCTATGTTACCCTACAACACTGAAGCCAGCTTTCTCCGTACACTAAGCACCTACTAGCTACTATATATATTCGCCTGCTCTCCTTTTCAATCGCAACAAATCCCTAAGTTCTTACGTTACCTATTCCATCTAGCTTACTTTCATTATCACCTCCCCCCCATTCCCCCACCTCCCCCCCCTCTCCTTCCCCCCTCCCCCCCCTCCTTCCCCCTCTCTCCCACCATTATAAAGAACCTCCTTTTATAGGAGAACTAATCACGCGGCTTCTCTTGCTTATGCCGCATCTCTAACATAGCTCTTTCTCCTAACTACATGCTTTAAATCGGTTACAAATGCTATTCTAATTCGACATATGTTCATGAGAGATTACTCTTATCACCTTATTCCCTCTAGACATCATTCTTGACGACAGGAGCACCAAAAAAAGGGCTTCTTATAATATTATAATAAGAGAGGGAAATATTAAAAAGTAGAAAATGAGGTTTCAGTTTTGCCTGTTACATAGAAATATTGAGTTATTGTGTTGGGTTTTCTTATGGATAATCTTTATTTATATGTGATTTTTGTATAGTCACGAACCCCTAAACATTGTCATGGCTTTAAAGAATGTTCTTGAATGATTATGTAACATGTGTATTTGATGATGTTTTTTTTTTTTTCACTAACCTCAATAAAAAATTTATTTAAAAAAAAAAAAAAAAAAACTTCATGCGGGTGCCTGTGTAGTATTCCAATGTCCGAGGATCTCCCTTATTCACAGAGCGCTCTGCATAAAGGGATTAGTGGATATGTAGATTCCCAGCAGGTATTATCTACGCATTTCAGCCTCCTTGGAAGCCTTTATAAAGATAACCTGCATAAATGTGAGGCTTTACTTTTATAGACCAGCAGTTCTTTATTTAGAGGAGTGGTCACAACAAGTGTTTTTAATTAATCTTCACAATTCCGTTCTTAGTTAAAAAGTGATGCAGAATATCCTTTTTTATTATTTTATTATGTACCAAAAACAAATTCTTATAGAGGAGCGGTATAAATGACATAATGTAAAAAAGAGAACAAAAAGTAAATATATACAAGAGGAATATTAACAAAGAGCGTATACAGTGTTTATAGTACAGAAACCATCTATTTAAGATGACAATGTTCACAGATAATTGGTAGCAGATGTTTTATCAGATTTGTTAAGCATATTCTGAAAATAGGTATAGATATGGTCTCTATAGAACTCAATATTATGTACAAAATAAATTAAAGAAGAGATCACTTAATGTTACGTCAGTAAAAACTATATGTGTCTAATGGAATAGCTGTAGGATCTAGGCAAAAACGGATAATATGTCAAGCATGTATAATGATTGAAATAATTTTCGAAAGGCCATTGCTCATAACTATGTGTTTGTAGTAATAGGAGATAAGATATATATACATGAATATCTAGTATATATTAGAAACATGATTGGGATAAACTCATATGTAGAGAAAAGGAATTAGAATCTATCAGCTAGATTACGAATTTTGCATCCTAACGCTGCTTTTTAACGCCCGCTGGTATTACGAGTCTTCTGCAAGACTCGTAATACCAGCGGGCGTTAAAAAGCAGCGTTAGGATGCAAAATTCGTAATCTAGCGGTATTTCCAAGTCTCGCCAAAAAAGTGAGCGGTACACCTGTACCTGCGTACAGGTGTACCGCTCACTTTTTTGGCGAGACTTGGAAATACCGCAAATCCACTTACGTAAATTGCGTATCCTCTTTTTTCAATGGGACTTGCATAGCGCCGGTATTACAAGTCTGCCAAAAAATGAGCAGTAGACCCTCTCCTGTCAAGACTGGTACTGCATTCTAAAGTCAGTAGTTAAGAGTTTTACACTACAATGCCGTAGCATAAAACTCTTAACTAAAGTGCTAAAAAGTACACTAACACCCATAAACTACCTATTAACCCCTAAACCGAGGCCCTCCCACATCGCAAACACTAAAATACAATTTTTAACCACTAATCTGCAAACCGGACATCGCGCCACTATAATAAATATATTGACCCCTAAACCACTGCACTCCCGCCTCGCAAACACTAGTTAAATATTATTAACCCATAATCTGCCGTCCCTAACATCGCTGCCACCTACCTAAATTTATTAACCCCTAATCAGCCGTCCCCAACGTCAACGCCACTATATTAAAGTTATTAACCCCTAAACCTAAGTCTAACCCTAAACCTAACACCCCCTAACTTAAATATAATTAAAAGAAATTGAAATAAATATTCCTATCATTAACTAAATTATTTCTATTTAAAACTAAATACTTACCTGTAAAATAAACCCTAAGCTAGCTACACTATAACTAGTAGTTACATTTTAGCTAGCTTAGGATTTATTTTTATTTTACAGGCAAGTTTGTATTTATTTTAACTAGGTAGAATAGTTATTAAATAGTTATTAACTATTTAATAACTACCTAGCTAAAATAAATACAAAAGTACCTGCAAAATAAAAACCTAACCTAAGTTACAATTACACCTAACACTATACTATAATTAAATTAATTAACTAAATAAAATACAATTAAATAAATTACATACAATTACTTAAATTAAATTATCTAAAGTACAAAAAAAACCAAACACTAAATTACAGAAAATAATAAACAAATTACAGAAATTTAAACTAATTAGCCCTTAAAAGGGCCTTTTGCGGGGCATCGCCTCAAAGTAATCAACTCTTTTACCTGTAAAAGAAATACAAACAAACCCCCCAACAGTAAAACTCACCACCCACACAACTAACCCCCCAAATAAAATACTAGCTAAAAAAACCTAAGCTCCCCATTGCCCTGAAAAGGGCATTTGGATGGGCATTGCCCTTAAAAGGACAGTTAGCTATTTTGCAAGCCCAAACCCCTAATCTAAAAAATAAACCCACCCAATACAACCTTAAAAAAACCTAACACTAACCCCCTGAAGATTGACTTACCGGGAGACGTCTTCATCCAAGCCGGGCGAAGTGGTCCTCCAGACGGGCAGAACTCTTCATCCAAGCCAGGCAGAAGTGGTCCTCCAGACAGTCAAAAGTCTTCATCCAGATGGCATCTTCTATCTTAATCCATCCGGCGCGGAGAGGCTCCATCTTCAAGACATCCGACCTGGAGCATCCTCTTCTTCTGACGACTAACACAGAATGAAGGTATCTTTAAGTGACGTCATCCAAGATGGCGTCCCTTAGATTCTATCAGCCAATCGGAATTAAGGTTGAAAAAATACTATTGGCTGATGCAATCAGCCAAAAGGATTGAAGTTCAATCCTATCGGCTGATCCTATTATTTTGATTTCTTTTAATTATATATAAATTAGGGGGTGTTAGGTTTAGGGTTAGACTTAGGTTTAGGGGTTAATAACTTTAATATAGTGACAGCGACATTGGGGGCGGCAGATTAGGGGTTAATAAATGTAGGTAGGTGGCGGTGATGTTAGGGCAGGCAGATTAGGGGTTAATATTATTTAACTTTGCGAGGCGGGAGTGCGGCGGTTTAGGGGTTAATATGTTTATTATAGTGGCGGCGACGTTGGGGGCGGCAGATTAGGGGTTAATAAGTGTAGGTAGGTGGTGGCAACATTGGAGGCGGCAGAGTAGGGGCTAATAAATATAATGTATGGTTCGGCGATGTTGGGGGCAGCAGATTAGGGGTTCATAAGTTTAAAGTAGGTGGCAGCGGTGTCCGGAGCTGCAGATTAGGGCTTAATAATTATAATTTAGGTGTCGGCGATGTCGGGGGCGGCAGATTAGGGGTTAATAAGTGTAAAATTAGGGGTGTTTAGACTTGGGGTTCATGTTAGGGTGTTAGGTGTAGACATAAAATGTATTTCCCCATAGGAATCAAAGGGGCTGCGTTAGGGAGCTTTACGCTGCTTTTTTGCAGGTGTTAGACTTTTTTTCAGCCGGCTCTCCCCTTTGATTCCTATTGGGAAATCGTGAACGAGCACGTTACACCAGCTCACCGCTGACTTAAGCAGCGCTGGTATTGGAGTGCGGTAATGAGCAAAATTTTGATCAAAGCTCACTTCTTGTCTTTCAACGACGGGTTTGTAAAAACCCGTAATACCAGCGCTGCAGGTAAGTGAGCGGTGAGGGAAAACTGCTAGTTAGCACCGCATAGACTCTAACGCAAAACTCGTAACCTGTGCCTTTATCTTTTAAGCCTATTATTCATAATGATGACTTATATTAGAATGAGAATCAAACGGCTAGATTTAGAGTTTTGCGGCCAAAGGGGTGCGTTAGCTACGCATGTTTTTTTTCCCCCCGCACCTTTTAAATACTGCTGGCATTTAGAGTTCTCTGAAGGGCTGCGTTAGGCTCCAAAAAGGGAGCGTAGAGCATAATTTACCGCCACTTCAACTCTAAATACCAGCGTTGCTTACGGATGAGGCCAGCTTCAAAAACGTGCTCATGCACGATTTCCCAATAGGAAACAATGGGGCAGTTTGAGCTGAAAAAAAACCTAACACCTTCAAAAAAGCAGCGTTCAGCTCCTAACGCAGCCCCATTGTTTCCTATGGGGAAACACTTTCTAAGTCTGCACCTAACACCCTAACATGTACCCCGAGTCTAAACATCCCTAACCTTACACTAACGCAGAACTCTAAATCTAGGTGTTAGGTAGGTAAGACTGCCATATATAAATATGTCAATATGGTGATGGATAATCGCTAAATAATATAATACTATTGTGTTCCCAAGATGATAAGGATCAAATATATGTGAATATGTGATATTAATCCCATGTTATATACATATGTGTCTAAACGAATGGTTTGAGATCTAGTTTGAGATCTTTTTTCTACTTTTTTAATCCCCCAGAATTGGAATCCAGAGAGATCACTATTGTGCTCTTCCAAAAAAAGCTTGGAAAGTAGGTGTCCTTTGAACCCATATGTTATGTTGTACATATGTTCTCTTATTCTATCCCGCAAAATTATTTGAATTTGCCCTAAGTATTGTCTTTTACACAGACACTGTTTGAGATAGATAATACCTTTACTACAACATCTTATAGTATCCATAATAGTATATTTAAATTTTCTGGTTGTAGATGCAATCTCTTTTTTCTTTTACACGGACACTGTATGAGATAGATAATGAGAAAGCCATTTGTTTGGCGAAATGCGCATCAGGCGGTTTTGCTGCCTTATCATGTGTTTGTCTACTTGAATGGTTCAACATACATTGTGACTTGATTGTATATTACGATGTACCGATATTATACTACTTATTCATAATATCCTCTATTGGCTCATATTAGGGACTCTGACAGGGCTTGCACCGCTCCAGCATTGCACTAGTGATAGGTAACTTGTTTGAGGGTAATCCTCTTTTTTAGATAGTTGTACCTGTGCAATCTGCAAGCATTTTTGGGTGCTTCCTTGCCAGATAATCCCTCATATTTACTGACAATACACTGTATGGTGAATACCTGGGCATGCCTGCTTTCTTATTGTTTCATGACATTTTAATTGTTTTTATATACACACACCAGTAGTGTTTTTCATATTTTAATGATTCTACTATTAAATGTTAAGTTTTATAATTTACCCATTCTAGCCAACCTCACTGTAACTATACACAGTTTGTACATTGGATATAGTTGTTAACTGAGTGCTCTGGACTATCCATTTCTCTCCCCCTTTTGCTATGAGATAGATAATACCTTTACTAGAACATCTTATAGTATCCATAATAGTATATTTAAATTTTCTGGTTGTAGATGCAGTCGCTTTTTTCTTTGTACTAAATTTACATGATACACATGAATAACACGGAAATAAACCTCTGACTTTATTTCCTTGTAGATCTTTAGTTATATGTTTAGTTTTGTTCTTTTTAAATCTGCTTGGTGCCAGCCAGTTTTTTAAGGTATCAGCCTTTCTAAAAATAATATCCAGGTGTTTTTTTTACTTTATCTCCTAGTTTGTGATATTTCATTATAAGGTGCCAATGTTTATTTAAGATTTTTTTAATACATTGATGTTGTCCACTATATTTCATAACAAAGGGTATAAGAAGTTTGTCTTCTTCCTTAACTATAGTTTGTTTTGAAATTTTTGGAGTAAGAAGATCTGTTGTAATTTGTGTGTAATTTGTTCTATCATTTTATCTCTTTCTATAAATTTTTTCTTTAATATTGAGGCTTGGATTTGGTAATCTTCTATTGTACTACAATTTTTTCTCATTCTCATAAATTGCCCTTTTGGTATATTAGATACCCATTTATCCAAATGACAACTTTCTATGTGAACATAATTATTTGAGTCAACCTTTTCAAAGAAGGATCTAGTACTTATTATTTTTTCTTTGACTTCTACTTCTATATCAAGAAAGTGTATTTTATTAGTACTCACTTCACTAGTGAAAGACAGACCTCTTTTATTATCATTTAAATCTTCTAAAAATAATGTCAATAATTTGTTGTCTCCTTTCCATATAATAAAAATACCGTCGATAAATCTCTTATAGAGTACCAAGTTCGCGCCCCATGGTCCTTCCTCAATAGATTCTTTCTCAAATAGGCCCATGAAAAGATTCACATAACTGGGTGCGAACTTGGTACCCATGGCCATCCCTTTTTGTTGTAGAAAAAATGTTTGATCAAAATTAAAATAATTATTTTTTTAAAATTAAGTCAATACATTCCAATAAAAAGTTTATCTGTTCATCCTGCATGTCTGGGTCATTTTTAAGAAAAAATTGGGTAGCTGTTTTACCCAAATCATAATCAATGCAAGTATATAAGGATGTAACATCACTGGTTACCATGATATAATTGTCTTCCCATTTCACTTTATTCAGATTGTTAATAAAGTCAGTAGAGTCTTTCAAGTAAGAGGGCAAAGGTTTCACATATTTTTGAAGAAACTATTTAGATAAATTAGCATTCCGGGAATCAATGCCCGGTATAATTGGGTGTCCAGAGGGGTTAATTAAGGTTTTGTGCACTTTAGGAAAAAAATAAAAAATTGGAGTTTTAGGGAATTTGATAGTGAGGAAAGATTTTTCTTTTTCATTTATAAGATTGGTTTCCCTAGCTTTACTGAGAATGTGGTTTCATTTTTTCTGTTGTTTTTCTAATGGATTAAATAGCAATTTTTTATAAGTATTTTCATCTCCTAGAATTCTTTGTGCTTCTTTAATATAATCATCAGTGCTCATGATCACTACCCCCCCCCCCTTTATCCGCTTGTTTTAGCATTATATTTTTGTTCTCTCTTAAATCTTTTAAAATGTTATATTCTTTTTATTTAAATTAAAGTTTATATTATTAGTTTCATATTTTTCTAGATCTTTTTTTACAATCTGTTCAAATGTTGTCACCTTTTTCATTTGTTGGAAAGAAAGATTTCTCTTTAAGATTAGTATGTGTAAAATTATTTCAGTGTGAAGATATTGAATTTATATTAGCGCTATTTTCACAGGGATGTTTTATAAAATACCTTTTAAGGGTGAGTTTCCTTATGTATTGGTTGATATTAATAAGAGTTTCAAATTTGTTTATTTTTTTTGTTGTATTGAAAGAAAGTCTTTTATTTAAAACTTGTTCCTGTTCTTTACTCAATTCAATACTACTCAAATTAAAAAAAAAATCACATTTTTCTATCTTGATCTTTTTTGGTTTTCTGTCCTTTCGTCCTCTTCCTCTATTCCCTCTCTGTCTCTTTTCCCTTTTTGTTTTACATTTGGTCTCCCTTCCTGTTCTAAAAAATGTTTTGAAGTCCCTGCCTTTTCTTTGGAATCTTCTTGTTTTTTCATAGTTTCCCTTTCATCTTCATCTCTAATTGTTTCAAATCTGTTACTTAAGCTGATATCAGAATTCTTATTTTCATTTATCTGTTGTCTAGGGTACCTATTTCTGTTTCTCTCATAATTTCTATTGTTTCCTTCATAGTATCTATTATCTTGTCTATATGTGCAATTTCTATGGTTTGTGTAGTTACCATCGTCTCTTTTTCTATCATTAGAATAGTAGCCATCCCTGTTGTCTCTTTCATTATGGTAATATCCCCTATTTTCCCTTCTTTAAAGATAATATTTGTTATTTGCATCATTTTGCATCCATGATTGGTTTCTCACATAATGTCTATTATAACTTCTATAGTTGTTATACGATCTATCCCAATTGTCTCTTCTTATATTATTCTCATACAATATTTTTGCTTGTCTATAGTGGTCTATTTCTTCTCTCTGTTTGTAATGGTCTCTATTAGGTGTATAACTATTCTTGTGCTCTTTATTAGTGTTTTCTTTATTTTGTGTACTTTCTAATTTATTTTTCTTTTGGAAAACTTTTAAGTGTTTCTTTGTGTCTCTACATTCTACATTAGTGTTGGTTTCTTGTATTTTACTAAATGTTGAAGTATTTCCTTTTATTTCTGAATAATCACATTCATCCCTAGTTACTTTTTTTAATTTACCACTTATAATATTATCTTTTAATTCTATTAAGACTTCCATTATTTCTTTCTATCTTTTAATATAGGTGCCATTATTTGTGTGAGTGTGTAATTTATTTTTATATTCATTTACTTTCTGTGTGTATTCTCCTAGGCCTAGATTTGGAGTTTGGCGTTAGCCGTGAAAACCAGCGTTAGAGGCTCCTAACACTTGTTTTAGGCTACCTCCGGTATTTGGAGTCACTCAAAATAGGGTCTAACGCTCAATTTTCAGCCGCGACTTTTCCATACCGCAGATCCCCTTACGTAAATTGCGTATCCTATCTTTTCAATGGGATCTTTCTAACTCCGGTATTTAGAGTCGTGTCTGAAGTGAGCGTTAGACATCTAACGACAAAACTCCAGCCGCAGGAAAAAAGTCAGTAGTTAAGAGCTTTCTGGGCTAACGCCGGTTTATAAAGCTATTAACTACTGTGCTCTAAAGTACACTAACACCCATAAACTACCTATGTACCCCTAAACCGAGGTCCCCCCACATCGCCGCCACTCGATTAAAATTTTTTAACCCCTCTCTTTCTTCTCTCTGTTTGTAATGGTCTCTATTAGGTGTATAAATATTCTTGTGCTCTTTATTAGTGTTTTCTTTATTTTGTGTACTTTCTAATTTATTTTTCTTTTGGAAAACTTTTAAGTGTTTCTTTGTGTCTCTACATTCTACATTAGTGTTGGTTTCTTGTATTTTACTAAATGTTGAAGTATTTCCTTCTATTTCTGAATAATCACATTCATCCCTAGTTACTTTTTTTAATTTACCACTTATAATATTATCTTTTAATTCTATTAAGACTTCCATTATTTCTTTCTATCTTTTAATATAGGTGCCATTATTTGTGTGAGTGTGTAATTTATTTTTATATTCATTTACTTTCTGTGTGTATTCTCCTAGGCCTAGATTTGGAGTTTGGCGTTAGCCGTGAAAACCAGCGTTAGAGGCTCCTAACACTTGTTTTAGGCTACCTCCGGTATTTGGAGTCACTCAAAATAGGGTCTAACGCTCAATTTTCAGCCGCGACTTTTCCATACCGCAGATCCCCTTACGTAAATTGCGTATCCTATCTTTTCAATGGGATCTTTCTAACTCCGGTATTTAGAGTCATGTCTGAAGTGAGCGTTAGACATCTAACGACAAAACTCCAGCCGCAGGAAAAAAGTCAGTAGTTAAGAGCTTTCTGGGCTAACGCCGGTTTATAAAGCTATTAACTACTGTGCTCTAAAGTACACTAACACCCATAAACTACCTATGTACCCCTAAACCGAGGTCCCCCCACATCGCCGCCACTCGATTAAAAATTTTTAACCCCTAATCTGCCGACCGCCACCTACGTTATCCTTATGTACCCCTAATCTGCTGCCCCTAACACCGCCGACCCCTATATTATATTTAGTAACCCCTAACCTGCCCCCCACAATGTCGCCGCCAGCTACCTACACTTATTAACCCCTAATCTGCCGACCGCAAAGCGCCGCCACCTACGTTATCCTTATGTACCCCTAATCTGCTGCCCCTAACACCGCCGACCCCTATATTATATTTAGTAACCCCTAACCTGCCCCCCACAACGTCGCCGCCAGCTACCTACACTTATTAACCCCTAATCTGCCGACCGCAAAGCGCCGCCACCTACGTTATCCTTATGTACCCCTAATCTGCTGCCCCTAACACCGCCGACCCCTATATTATATTTATTAACCCCTAATCTGCCCCCCACAACGTCGCCTCCACCTGCCTACACTTATTAACCCCTAATCTGCCGAGCGGACCTGAGCACTACTATAATAAAGTTATTAACCCCTAATCTGCCTCACTAACCCTATAATAAATATTATTAACCCCTAATCTGCCCTCCCTAACATCGCCGACAGCTAACTTCAATTATTAACCCCTAATCTGCCAACCGGAGCTCACTGCTATTCTAATAAATGTATTAACCCCTAAAGCTAAGTCTAACCCTAACACTAACACCCCCCTAAATTAAATATAATTTACATCTAACGAAATTAATTAACTCTTATTAAATAAATTATTCCTATTTAAAGCTAAATACTTACCTGTAAAATAAATCCTAATATAGCTACAATATAAATTATAATTACATTGTAGCTATTTTAGGATTAATATTTATTTTACAGGCAACTTTGTAATTATTTTAACCAGGTACAATAGCTATTAAATAGTTAAGAACTATTTAATAGTTACCTAGTTAAAATAATTACAAAATTACCTGTCAAATAAATCCTAACCTAAGTTACAATTAAACCTAACACTATACTATCATTAAATTAATTAAATAAAATACCTACAATTACCTACAATTAAACCTAACACTACACTCTCAATACATTAATTAAATACAATACCTTCAAATAACTACAATGAAATAAACTAACTAAAGTACAAAAAATAAAAAAGAACTAAGTTACAAAAAATAAAAAAAATATCTACAAACATAAGAAAAATATTACAACAATTTTAAACTAATTAGACCTACCCTAAGCCCCCTAATAAAACAACAAAGCCCCCCAAAATAAAAAATGCCCTACCCTATTCTAAATTACTAAAGTTAAAAGCTCTTTTACCTTACCAGCCCTGAACAGGGCCCATTGCGGGGCATGCCCCAAGAAGTTCAGCTCTTTTGCCTGTAAAAAAAAACATACAATGCCCCCCCCACATTACAACCCACCACCCACATACCCCTAATCTAACCCAAACCCCCCTTAAATAAACCTAACACTAAGCCCCTGAAGATCTTCCTACCTTGTCTTCACCATACCAGGTTCACCGATCGGTCCTGAAGAGCTCCTCCGATGTCCTGATCCAAGCCCAAGCGGGGGGCTGAAGATGTCCATGATCCGGTAGAAGTCTTCATCCAGGCGGCATCTTCTATCGACATCCATCTGGAACGGAGCGGCAGCATCCTGAAGACCTCCGACACGGAACATCCATCCTGGCCGACGACTGAACGACGAATGACGGTTCCTTTAAATGACGTCATCCAAGATGACGTCCCTCGAATTCCGATTGGCTGATAGGATTCTATCAGCCAATCGGAATTAAGGTAGGAATATTCTGATTGGCTGATGGAATCAGCCAATCAGAATCAAGTTCAATCCGATTGGCTGATCCAATCAGCCAATCAGATTTAGCTCGCATTCTATTGGCTGATCGGAACAGCCAATAGAATGCGAGCTCATGTTTTATTACGTGATTTCACTATAATTTCCATTAGTGTCAGTGAGGCTTTTTCTAGTGTTTCATACCATTCTATTGAGAGTTTGTTTTGTAATTCAAAAGTGCATTCTTTTTTTAAACATAGACCTCTAGGTACAATATTTTTGTCGATATATTTTTGCATTAAAAAAAGATACTTTAATTTTATATTTTAATTATTTTATCAGGGTTTTCTCTAAATCATCTAATATTTCATTTATATTGTGCTCTATATTTCCTATTTGTAAAGAGGTGATATCTGTATTCTCAATATTAGAGATTAGACTATCTCTCATAGAGAATAAATCCATACTGGAGAGAGGGTAAGTTCAAAGTAGAGAAAAAGATACCTGATAAAACAAACACAAAAATAGAACTAAACCACTCTCTAATGTGTTAAGTCAACTTGAAAAGAAAAGGTCTCTACAACCTTCCCAGATAAAGAACTAGAATAAACAAAAAAAGTGTGCTAAAAGCCAAAAACACATTAACCAGTAATGGGTATATAGGATATATTTAATTAGAAAATATTTACTTACAATATATGTTAAATTATGCTAGATAAAACTCAGCTTGCAACCACAGGTGGTAAAATATTCTAATTCCTAAAAGAGGCTATATGCACAAATATTAAAAAGGCTCACTTTAAACCAACAACATAAAAAAAACTAAAAAACATAAAAAATATATTTTATGTATATACCGTTCTACTCTATATATTTCTAATTATAAAAACAAGACAGCTGAATAACTATATTCAGGATAGTTTTAGTTCATCGGAAAAGATACGTAATCTTCTAGTATACAACACTATGGGCTCGATGATATATTGTTCGCCAGCTCAAACCTTCTTTTTCTCGCTGACACTCGCAGGGCTGCCCCGGTGCAATGATCATAAAAAAGGGGCGGTCCCTGCGAGTTGCGAGATGGCTCCTATTAAAAGTAATGGAGCTCGCTGGATAGGGAAACTTCGCTCCTTAGTGCGAAGTTAGCAGAGAGCAGGGGGAGCACTTTAAAATTAAAATCCTGCAGCCAATATAACTCACATTACGCTGCTTTCTGCTTATAGCATCTTACATTTGCCTATATGTTCGTATGCATTTGTTTTTCTATTGGGGTTATAAGTGTTCGTATTGTTTTGACAAAAGCTTGCCACCTTTTAGTAGGCGAGAAAAAACTGTGATATCTGCAGTGCGAAAATCTTTATAGAATTACGCTGGGATTAGTGAGACATTGTCATATACGCCCATGGAACACCCATGTTCAGCCCATTTTATGAAAAAACAACAATTACGCTTTGCAATTTGTATTTATAAATTCAAATTTCTGTGTTATTTTTGCACATTCAGTGTACTACAATTACAATTGTGAATATTTAATTTGATTTATTCCTGTGTAAATTAGATACTAATTTTACGTTTTTGTTAACATACGATTTTTGGAGAAGAATTTTGTTTCGATTTTTGATGCACCTTAACAATACAATTTTCCCTGCTTATTTTTGTGTGAATGATTCAAATATTTGTTTTGTATAATGTTTAAAATACGAATTTTGTTCTGCACATTTCATATGAAAATGCAGTATACGCCCTTTAGCGAGACACCCGGTTTTCAGGGTAAAAAATGGCTTTAGATCATTCCACAAGGGAAATAGAAGGACTGGCGAGCATTCTTTAATAATCTCGCCAGCCCAGAGAGCTTTCAATCATCGAGCCCTATGTGTCACTTGTATCAGTTCTTAAGAGATGATTGAAAGATGTATGAAGTTTTGAGATATATAGCACTATATGCCACTTTGTATCAGTTCTAAAAAGATGAATAAAGCCTCAAATTTGATCACTTCTTAGATGATGAAATAAAGCCTCAATATGTCTACGTTATATGTCTTTCTTCATGTCATATGAGCCTTTAGAGGGCTACAAGTATTCCTTACCCTGCAAAGTGCTCCTTAGGGCTGATTTCCACCTCCCAGTACCTTTCACAAACCGCTGTGGGTTATCAGGAAAATGATCTAGAACAAATTACACTGGTAAATAGAACAGATCATCTCACTCCAAAAATTTCAAAACAAACTATAGTTAAGGAAGAAGACAAACTTTTTATACCCTTTGTAACGAAATATAGTGGACAACATCAATGTATTAAAAAAATCTCAAATAAACATTGGCACCTTATAATGAAAGATCACATACTAGGAGATACAGTAAAAAACACCCGGATATTATTTTTAGAAAGGCTGATACCTTAAAAAAACTGGCTGGCACCAAGCGAATTTAATAAGAACAAAAATAAACATATAACTAAAGATCTACAAGGAAATAAAGTCAGAGGTTTCTTTCTGTGTTATTCATGTGTATCATGCAAATTTAGTACAAAGAAAAAAGAGATTGCATCTACAACCATAAAATTTAAATATACTATTATGGATACTATAAGATGTTGTAGTAAAGGTATTATCTATCTCAAACAGTGTCTGTGTAAAAGACAATACTTAGGGCAAATTCAAAGAATTTTGCAAGATAGAATAAGAGAACATATGTACAACATAACATATGGGTTCAAAGGACACCTACTTTCCAAGCTTTTTTTGGAAGAGCACAGCAGTGATCTCTCTGGATTCCAATTCTGGGGGATTAAAAAAGTAGAAAAAAACTGGAGAGGAGGTGATTTTGAAAACAAATAGTTTATCAAGAAGCCAATTTAATTTTTGAATTTGGGAGTTTGACACCTGAGGGACTAGATGCTGAACTAGATCTCAAACCATTCGTTTAGACACATATGTATATATGTATATAACATGTGATTAATATCACATATTCACATATATTTGATCCTTATCATCTTGGGAACACAATAGTATTATATTATTTTTTATTCATTCGCCATATTGACATATTTATATATGGCAGTCTTACCTGTTTAAGATTCTCATTCTAATATGTCATCATTATGAATAATAGGCTTAAAATTTATAGATTCTTATTCCTTTTCTCTACATATGAGTTTATCCCCATCATGTTTCTACACTATCCGCAAGATTAGGAGTTTTGTCGGTAACGACCCGAAAAACTAACGCCGGCTTTTTTCTGGCCGCACCATAAAAATAACTCTGGTATTGAGAGTCCACATAAAGGCTGCGTTAGGCTCCAAAAAAGGAGCGTAGAGCATTTTTAATGCAGCTTCAACTCTCAATACCAGAGTTGCTTACGGACGCGGCCAGCCTCAAAAACGTGCTCGTGCACGATTCCTCCATAGGAAAAAATGGGGCTGTTTGAGCTGAAAAAAAAACAAACACCTGCAAAAAAGCCGCGTTCAGCTCCTAACGCAGCCCCATTGTTTGATATGCGGTAACCCTTCCTACGTCTGCACTTAACACTCTAACATGTACCCCGAGTCTAAACACCCCTAACCTTACACTTATTAACCCCTAATCTGCCGCCCCCGCTATCGCTGACCCCTGCATATTATTATTAACCCCTAATCTGCCGCTCCGTAAACCGCCGCTACTTACATTATCCCTATGTACCCCTAATCTGCTGCCCTAACATCGCTGACCCCTATATTATATTTATTAACCCCTAATCTGTCCCCCACAACGTCGCCTCCACCTGCCTACACTTATTAACCCCTAATCTGCCGACCGGATATGAGCGCTACTATAATAAAGTCTTAACGCTAAACCTAAGTCTAACCCTAACACTAACACCCCCCTAAATTAAATATAATTTAAATCTAACGAAATTAATTAACTCTTATTAAATAAATTATTCCTATTTAAAGCTAAATACTTACCTGTAAAATAAATCCTAATATAGCTACAATATAAATTATAATTATATTATAGCTATTTTAGGATTTATATTTATTTTACAGGTAACTTTGTATTTATTTTAACCAGGTACAATAGCTATTAAATAGTTAAGAACTATTTAATAGCTAAAATAGTTAAAATAATTACAAATTTACCTGTAAAAGAAATCCTAACCTAAGTTACAAATAAACCTAACACTAGATTATCAATAAATTAATTAAATAAACTACCTACAATTACCTACAATTAACCTAACACTACACTATCAATAAATTAATTAAATACAATTGCTACAAATAAATACAATTAAATAAACTAGCTAAAGTACAAAAAATAAAAAAGAACTAAGTTACAAAAAATAAAAAAATATTTACAAACATAAGAAAAATATTACAACAATTTTAAACTAATTACACCTACTCTAAGCCCCCTAATAAAATAACAAAGCCCCCCAAAATAAAAAAATGCCCTACCCTATTCTAAATTACTAAAGTTCAAAGCTCTTTTACCTTACCAGCCCTGAACAGGGCCCTTTGCGGGGCATGCCCCAAGAAATACAGCTCTTTTGCCTGTAAAAAAAAACATACAATACCCAAGCCCCCCAACATTACAACCCACCACCCACATACCCCTAATCTAACCCAAACCCCCTTAAATAAACCTAACACTAAGCCCCTGAAGATCTCCCTACCTTGTCTTCACCTCACCGGGTATCACACCGATCCGTCCAGAAGAGCTCCTCCGATGTCCTGATCCAAGCCCAAGCGGGGGGCTGAAGAGGTCCATGATCCGGCTGAAGTCTTCATCCAAGCGGGGCAGAAGAGGTCTTCCATCCGATTGAAGTCTTCATCCTAGCGGCATCCATCCGGAGTGAAGCGGCAGCATCCTGAAGACCTCCACCGCGGATCATCCATCCTGGCCGACGACTGAACGACGAATGACGGTTCCTTTAAATGACGTCATCCAAGATGGCGTCCCTCAAATTCCGATTGGCTGATAGGATTCTATCGGCCAATCGGAATTAAGGTAGGAATATTCTGATTGGCTGATGGAATCAGCCAATCAGAATCAAGTTCAATCCGATTGGCTGATCCAATCAGCCAATCAGATTGAGCTTGCATTCTATTGGCTGATTGGAACAGCCAATAGAATGCGAGCTCAATCTGATTGGCTGATCGGATCAGCCAATCAGATTGAACTTGATTCTGATTGGCTGATTCCATCAGCCAATCAGAATATTCCTACCTTAATTCCGATTGGCTGATAGAATCCTATCAGCCAATCGGAATTCGAGGGACGCCATCTTGGATGACGTCATTTAAAGGAACCGTCATTCCTCGTTCAGTCGTTGGCCAGGATGGATGTTCCGCGGTGGAGGTCTTCAGGATGCTGCCGCTTCGCTCCGGATGGATGCCGCTTGGATGAAGACTTCAATCGGATGGTAGACCTCTTCTGCCCCGCTTGGATGAAGACTTCAGCCGGATCATGGACCTCTTCAGCCCCCTGCTTGGGCTTGGATCAGGACATCGGAGGAGCTCTTCTGGACCGATCGGTGTGATACCCGGTGAGGTGAAGACAAGGTAGGATGATCTTCAGGGGCTTAGTGTTAGGTTTATTTAAGGGGGGTTTGGGTTAGATTAGGGGTATGTGGGTGGTGGGTTGTAATGTTGGGGGGCTTGGGTATTGTATGTTTTTTTTTACAGGCAAAAGAGCTCTATTTCTTGGGGCATGCCCCGCAAAGGGCCCTGTTCAGGGCTGGTAAGGTAAAAGAGCTTTGAACTTTAGTAATTTAGAATAGGGTATGGAATTTTATTTTCGGGGGCTTTGTTATTTTATTAGGGGGCTTAGAGTAGGTGTAATTAGTTTAAAATTGTTGTAATATTTTTCTTATGTTTGTAAATATTTTTTTATTTTTTGTAACTTAGTTCTTTTTTATTTTTTGTACTTTAGCTAGTTTATTTAATTGTATTTATTTGTAGCAATTGTATTTAATTAATTTATTGATAGTGTAGTGTTAGGTTAATTGTAGATAATTGTAGGTAGTTTATTTAATTAATTTATTGATAGTCTAGTGTTAGGTTTAATTGTAACTTAGGTTAGGATTTCTTTTACAGGTAAATTTGTAATTATTTTAACTATTTTAGCTATTAAATAGTTCTTAACTATTTAATAGCTATTGTACATGGTTAAAATAAATACAAAGTTACCTGTAAAATAAATATAAATGATAAAATAGCTATAATATAATTATAATTTATATTGTAGCTATATTAGGATTCATTTTACAGGTAAGTATTTAGCTTTAAATAGGAATAATTTATTTAATAAGAGTTAATTAATTTCATTAGATTTAAATTATATTTAACTTAGGGGGTGTTAGTGTTAGGGTTAGACTTAGCTTTAGGGGTTAATACATTTATTAGAATAGCGGCGAGATTCGGTCGGCAGATTAGGGGATAATAATTGAAGTTAGGTGTCGGTGATGTTAGGGAGGGCAGATTAGGGGTTAATACTATTTATTATAGGGTTAGTGAGGCGGATTAGGGGTTAATAACTTTATTATAGTAGCGGTGCAGTCCGCTCGGCAGATTAGGGGTTAATAAGTGTAGGCAGGTGGAGGCGACGTTGTGGGGGGCAGGTAAGGGGTTAATAAATATAATATAGGGGTCGGCGGTGTTAGGGGCAGCAGATTAGGGGTACATAAGGATAACGTAGGTGGCGGTGCTTTGCGGTCGGCAGATTAGGGGTTAATAAGTGTAGGCAGGTGGAGGCGACGTTGTGGGGGGCAGGTTAGGGGTTAATAAATATAATACATGGGTCGGCGGTGTTAGGGGCAGCAGATTAGGGGTACATAAGTATAACGTAGGTGGCGGTCGACAGATTAGGGGTTAAACATTTTTTTTCGAGTGTCTGCGATGTGGGGGGACCTCGGTTTAGGGGTACATAGGTAGTTTATGGGTGTTAGTGTACTTTAGAGCACAGTAGTTAAGAGCTTTATAAACCGGCGTTAGCCCAGAAAGCTTTTAAATACTGACTTTTTTTCCTGCGGCTGGAGTTTTGTCGTTAGATGTCTAACGCTCACTTCAGAAACGACTCTAAATACCGGAGTTATAAAAATCCCATTGAAAAGATAGGATACGCAATTTACGTAAGGGGATCTGCGGTATGGAAAAGTCGCGGCTGGAAAGTGAGCGTTAGACCCTATTTTGAGTGACTCCAAATACCGGTGGTAGCCTAAAACCAGCGTTAGGAGCCTCTAACGCTGGTTTTCATGGCTACCGCCAAACTCTAAGTCTAGGCCTATGAGATTTTAAATATATATTTTTTTCTGTTTGTGCCAGATATATCTTATTATATATACTAGATATTCATGTATATATATCTTATCTCCTATTACTACAAACACATAGTTATGAGCAATCGCCTTTCTAATATTATTTCAATCATTATACATGCTTGACATATTATCAGTTTTTGCCTAGATCCTACAGCTATTCCATTAGACACATATAGGTTTTTACTGACGTAACATTAAGTGATCTCTTCTTTAATTTATTTTGTACATAATATTGAGTTCTATAGAGACCATATCTATACCTATTTTTAGAATATGCTTAACAGATCTGATAAAACATCTGCGACCAATTATCTGTGAACATTGTCATCTTAAATAGATGGTTTCCATACTATAAACACTGTATACACTCTTGGTTAATTTTCCTCTTGTATATATTTACTTTTTGTTCTCTTTTTTACATTATGTTGTTTATACCGCTCCTCTATAAAAAATTGTTTTTTTTGGTACATAATAAAATAATAAAAAAAGGATATTCTGCAACACTTTTTAACTAAGAACGGAATTGTGAAGATCGATTAAAAACACCTGTTGTGACCACTCCTCCAAATAAAGAACTGCTGGTCTATAAAAGTAAAGCCTCACATCTATGCAGGTTTTCTTGATAAAGGCTTCCAAGGAGGCTGAAATGCGTAGATAATACCTGCTGGGAATCTACATATCCACTAATCCCTTTATACAGAGTGCTCTGTGAATAAGGGAGATCCTCGGACATTGGAATACTACACAGGCACCCGCATGAAGTTTGAAATCGGAAAGAACACTCTGTGATTGGCTTAACCCCACCCAAGTGATACCAGATACCCGGAAGTGAGTGAAATAATACACACGAAGCGCACAACGCCACAGTGGTTTGTGAAAGGTACTGGGAGGTGGAAATCAGCCCTAAGGAGCACTTCATTTGCGGGGTAAGGAATACCTGTAGCCCTCTAAAAGCTCATATGACACGAAGGAAGACATATAACGTATACATATTGAGGCTTTATTTCATCGTCAAAGAACTGATAAAATTTGAGGCTTTATTCATCTTTTTTGAGAACTGACACAAAGTGACACACAGGCCTCTAGTTATCAACGTGTCTACTTACCTGCCATCGCCGGCCCCAATACGCCCGCCTAAGCTCGCCTACCATCGCCACCGCGGACCTGAATAATCTCGCCAAAGTTATCAATAAAGCTGTCAAAAAGCCACGCACCAAGTACGGGGCGATGAGCAACGGACTGTGATAGTTATCACTCATCCGATCTCCCTGCTCTTCGGCTTTTTTCCAGCTTTATTGCTAGCCTGTCACTAAGCACTCACACTAAACTACACTGTTCTACCCCCTATACCGGCGCCCCCGGAGCCCCCCGCAACTAAATAAAGTTATTAACCCCTAAACCACCGCTCCTGGACACCGCCACAACTATAATAAATGTATTAACCCCTAAACCGCCGCTCCCGGAGCCCACCGTCACCTACATTATACCTAGTAACCCCTATCCTGCCCCCCCTATACCGCCGCCACCTATAATAAAATTCTTAACGCTAAACCTAAGTCTAACCCTAACCCTAACACCCCCCTAACTTAAATATTAATTAAATACATCTAAATATTATAACCCTTATTAACTAAATTAATCCTATTTAAAACTAAATACTTACCTTTAAAATAAACCCTAATCTAGCTACAATATAAATAATAATTATATTGTATATATTTTAGGATTTATTTTTATTTTACAGGCAAATTTCAATTTATTTTAACTAGGTACAATAGCTATTAAATAGTTATTAACTATTTAATAGCTACCTATTTAAAATAAAGACAAATTTACCTGTAAAATAAAAACTAACCTAAGTTACAATTACACCTAACACTACACTATCATTAAATAAATTATTCCTATTTAAAACTAAATACTTACCTGTAAATAAACCCTAAGATAGCTACAATGTAATTAATAATTACATTGTAGCTATTTTAGGATTTAAATTTATTTTACAGGTAACTTTGTATTTATTTTAGCTAGTTAGAATTGTTATTAAATAGTTATTTACTATTTAATAACTACCTAGCTAAAAGAAATACAAAATTACCTGTAAAATAAATCCTAATCTAAGTTACAATTAAACCTAACACTACACTATCATTAAATTAATTAAATAAATTACCTACAAATAACTACAATTAAATACAATTAAATAAACTAACTAAAGTACAAAAAATAAAAAAAAACTAAGTTACAAAAAAATAAAAAAAATAAGTTACAAACATTTAAAAAAATATTACAACAATTTTAAGCTATTTACACCTAATCTAAGCCCCCTAATAAAATAACAAAGCCCCCCAAAATAAAAAAATGCCCTACCCTATTCTACATTAAAAAGTTAACAGCTCTATTACCTTACCAGCCCTTAAAAGGGCCTTTTGCGGGGCATGCCCCAAAGAATTCAGCTCTTTTGCCTGTAAAAATAAAATACAACCCACCCCCAACATTAAAACCCACCACCCACATACCCCTACTCTAACCTAAACCCCCCTTAAATAAACCTAACACTACCCCCCTGAAGATCATCCTACCTTTAGCCGTCTTCAGCCAGCCGACCACCGATGGAACAGAAGAAGACATCCGGAGCGGCAGAAGTCATCATCCAAGGGGCGCTGAAGAAGTCTTCCATCCGATTGAAGTCAACATCCAGGCGGCGCTGAAGAAGTCTTCCATCCGATTGAAGTCATCATCCAGATGGCGTCTTCAATCTTCATCCATCTGGAGCGAAGCCATCTTCAGACGAGCTGACGCGGAGCCATCTTCTTCCACCGACGACTGAACGACGAATGACGGTTCGTTTAAGTGACGTCATCCAAGATAGCGTCCCTCGAATTCCGATTGGCTGATAGGATTCTATCAGCCAATCGGAATTAAGGTAGGAAAATCTGATTGGCTGATTAAATCAGCCAATCAGATTGAAGTTCAATCCGATTGGCTGATCCAATCAGCCAATCAGATTAATCTTGCATTCTATTGGCTGATCGGAACAGCCAATAGAATGCGAGCTCAATCTGATTGGCTGATTGGATTAGCCAATCGGATTGAACTTCAATCTGATTGGCTGATTTAATCTGCCAATCAGATTTTTCCTACCTTAATACCGATTGGCTGATAGAATCCTATCAGCCAATCGGAATTCGAGGGACGCCATCTTGGATGACGTCACTTAAAGGAACCGTCATTCGTCGTTCAGTCGTCGGTGGAAGAAGATGGCTCTTTTATTTTGGGGGGATTTGTTATTTTATTAGGGGGCTTAGATTAGGTGTAAGTAGCTTAAAATTGTTGTAATATTTTTTAAATGTTTGTAACTTATTTTTTATATTTTTTGTAACAGTTTTTTTTATTTTTTGTACTTTAGTTAGTTTATTTAATTGTATTTAATTGTAGTTATTTGAAGGTAATATATTTAATTAATTTAATGATAGTGTAGTGTTAGGTTTAATTGCAACTTAGTTTAGGATTTATTTTACAGGTAATTTTGTATTTCTTTTAGCTAGGTAGTTATTAAATAGTTAATAACTATTTAATAACTATTCTAATAAGCTAAAATAAATACAAAGTTACCTGTAAAATAAATTTAAATCCTAAAATAGCTACAATGTAATTATTAATTACATTGTAGCTATCTTAGGGTTTATTTTACAGGTAAGTATTTAGTTTTAAATAGGATTAATTTAGTTAATAAGAGTTATAATATTTAGATGTATTTAATTAATATTTAAGTTAGGGGGGTGTTAGGGTTAGACTTAGGTTTAGGGGTTAATAATTTTATTATAGTTGCGGCGGTGTAGGGGGGGGGCAGGATAGGGGTTAATAAATGTATTATAGTGGCGGCGGTGTAGGGGGGGCAGGATAGGGGTTAATAGGTATTATGTAGGTGGCGGCGGGGTCAGGGAGCGGCGGTTTAGGGGTTAATCAGTTTATTAGAGTGGCGGTGGGCTCCGGGAGTGGCGGTTTAGGGGGTAATAACTTTATGTAGGTGGCGGTGTAGGGGGAGCAGATTAGGGGTGTTTAGACTCGGGGTACATGTTAGGGTGTTAGGTGCAGACTGCTCCCATAGGAATCAATGGGATGTCGGGCAGCAGCGAACATGAACTTTCGCTATGGTCAGACTCCCATTGATTCCTATGGGATCCGCCTCTTCCAGGGCGGCGGATTGAAAACCAGGTACGCTGGGCCGGAAAAGTACCTGCTAGTTTTTTGATAACTAGCAAAAGTAGTTAGATTGTGCCGAACTTGTGTGCGGAACATCTGGAGTGACGTAAGAATCGATCTGTGTCGGACTGAGTCCGGCGGATCGAAGCTTACGTCACTATATTCTACTTTTGCCGGTGTGTAGGGCTTGATAACTAAGGCGAATCAGCCTCGCCACAAATACGCTGCGGAATTCCAGTGTATTTGAGGTTGACGGCTTGATAACTAGAGGCCACAGTGTTGTAAACTTTGAGGCTTTATCCATCTTTTGAGAACTGATACAAAGTGGCACATAGTGCTATATACATCAAAACTTCATTCATATTTCATTCATCTCTTAAGAACCGATACAAGTGACACATACTAGAAGATGAGTTATTCAGCTGTCTTGTTTTTATAATTAGATATATATAGAGGAGAACGGTATATACATTGAATACATTTTTTATATTTTTTAGTTTTTTATGTTATTGGTTTAGATTGAGCCTTTTTAATATGCGCATATAGCCTCTTTTAGGAATTAGAGTATTTCACCACCGGTGGTTGCAAGCTGAGTTTTACCTAGCATAATTTAACATATATTGTAAGTAAATATTTTCTAATTAAATATATCCTATATACCCATTACTGGTTGATGTGTTGTTGCTTTAAGCACACTTTTTTTGTTTATTCTAGTTCTTTATTTGGGAAGGTTATAGAGACCTTTACTTTTTAAGCTGCCTTAACACATTAGAGAGTGGTTTAGTACTAGTTTCCTGACACATAATATTTTTAAGTTTAATAATGATTTCTACCTCCAAACCTGTGGCACTTCGATGGGGATAAAATTTGCCCCATCGTATGCAAATCTTACTATGGGTTGGTGGGATTCACTATACATTAACAGTAAAATAAATCCTTTTGCTGACCATATATGGACTTATCATCATTTTATCAATGAGTTACTGTTTGTTTGGTCTGGTGACAGCAGGATACTGGTTGACTTCATTCAGTATCTCAATGACAATCCATTAGGCTGAAAATTCACCCATGAGTTTAATAACAATGCTATAAACTACTTGGATATTACTCTAATGTTTAATCGAGAAACCAACTCAGTAGACTCTACTATTTACAGGAAACCAATTGCGTGAACTTACTTCCTTCACGGGAAAAGTAATCACCCAAAACAAGTTCCTTTCTCTATAGCTAAGGGGCAATTCATTCGAATGAAGTGCAATTGCAGCCAGCATACAGATTATGAGAAACAGTGTGATGATTTAGTCAAAAAATTACTCACTAGAGGCTATAAACCATTTTTAGAGCAAAGCTAGAAGTTGACAATCTAGATAGAAAGATCCTTCTAGCAAACAAACCATGTACTGAGGGTAATAAACACAATCCCACACCTACTAATTTTGTAACGGAATTCTCAGCAGATTACTATGAAATATGTAATATAGTACGTAAGCATTTTCCAATGCTATCTGCTGATGATGGTCTACAACATATAGTAGAAGAAGGTTGCACATTTGCCTACAAATGAGGGGTTTCATTTGGTAATATACTATCCCCTAGTGAGATAAGGACTAAAAAACCTAAAAGCTCCTGGTTTAAAGTAAAAGGCATGTGGTTACCGACAATGCATCCCTTGTAGTTTTGGTGACATGACTGACAAATTTGAATCCTCTGTAACTGGAAAACAATACTCTTTGAAAGAATGTGTTAACTGTAGATCCAAGAATGTTATATATTTGTTTTGGTGCACATGCAACAAAAAACAATATATTGGATGCACTTCACATGAAGTGAGGGAAAGAGTTAGACAGCATCTATCTGACATTAAAAGGTCACATGAATGTTCTGAACTAACAAAACACTTCATAGTTGAACATAATAATGTTACCACTACATAATGGAAGGTCATAGAGGAAGTTAGATATCCAACCAGAGGAGGCAAAACAAATTACTATTAAAGAGAGAAGCCTTCTGGATTTTCACTTTAGATACCCGCATTTCAAAAGGGTTTAACTCAGACTTTGATTTAATCAATTTCTGGGAATAATCGAGTGGTATATCTATCACTAAACATTTACAATATTTACAAAATATGTACAATATATTTATATACATGTGTGTATATTTCACATACCCATATATACATACGTCTTAGTACATTTGAAGTGCTCACATATATTTTTATATATTTTTATTTATTCTTATTCATTAAATCAGACATGACTTGTTTAAAGTCTAACAATTTAAAAAATTAAGATTTAATTTATAATTCAAAACCTTCATTATCATTGTTAGATTTATTATTTTCTTTACAGTTAATACCTTCTGTTATCACAGTTTAAACATGAAGAAAATTGGTCTTTCAATGTTTAAATTATATTTAAATTGTATTTAATTGCATTTTAAAAACTTATCTTTCATATTTGTTTGTATATCCAAAGTTATCAAGTAATAGGCATGCATTATGTGGTTTCCACCTTAACTCCAATATGAATGCAAATAAGGCATTCAAACATGAAAAAGCAAAAGCCTAGATTATGAGTTTTGTCGGTAAGGCTGTGCGGTGTTAATGGGCAGTTTATGTTCACCGCTCACCTACAGACAGCGCTGGTATTACGGGTTATTAGAAACCCGGCGTTAGCCGCAAAAAAGTGAGCGTAGAGCAAAATGTAGCTCCACATCTCACCTCAATACCAGTGCTGCTTACGTTAGCGGTGAGCAGGTAAAACGTGCTTGTGCACGATTTCCCCATAGGAATCTATGGGGGAGAGCCGGCTGAAAGAAAACCTAACACCTGCAAAAAAGCAGCGTAAAGCTCCTAACGCAGCCCCATTGATTCCTATGGGGAAATACTTTTAATGTCTACACCTAACACCCTAACATGAACCCCGAGTCTAAACACCCCTAATCTTACACTTATTAACCCCTAATCTGCTGCCCCGACATCGCTGACACCTACATTATATTATTAACCAAATAGTGTAAGATCCTTCAGGCGCCTAACTGAAAGGCGGAGGGGAATAAGAAATGATGATCAAACCCACGTTATAAGTATCATATGTAAATAAAAGTTAGTACAATTTATTACAAACAGTCTATCTGCACAAAAATTCAAATATTCAAAAAATATATATATTCAAAAAATACATGGATCCATGATACAAATATCACATATATAAAAAACAACAAGAAGAATTAAAATTGAAATAAAAAATGAAATAAAAACAATGTAGATGATATGTTTCCTGATAGATTGGATGATCCCAAAGATGGTGAATGATTCTAAGTGATGGTTATAGTGCAAGTGACACCAGGTGGTGTGTAACTTCTAAATAGATAATATAAGATAAACAAATTAAAATAAAATGCAATACAATGATTGAAAGTCCATAATAATGGGTAAAAAATGCACAAAAAAGGTAAAAAGTGAAAAAATTTGAACAGAAAAATTCGAGCAAAAATCCAAACAAAATGGATCACAATTAGCCAACTGTGAAAAGTGTAATTGAAAAAGTGTCCAACTAAAAAAGGATAATTCAATAAGTGTCCAACTAAAAAATGTCCAACTTGAAACTGTGTCCAATCCAAACAGTGTATCAAAAACAAAAATTGGCCATTCAAAAAATGTGTGTATTTAAATGTATCCAGCAGTTAAAAATGTGAGTGAAGGTGAAAGGAGTATCCTGCGGTGAGGAATGATGAGACCACAATAGGAACAGTGAATGAATATAACTATAAACAATGTTATACTTCCTCTAGTTGTCCAAAATTAATAAAACATCCAAGGCGATACCTATAAAAAAATAAATAAAAACAACATAGTGCAATAACGTCTTTGTAATAGTGGTGATATAGGAATATAGCTTACCAATCAGCCAACGCGTTTCGGCCCGTGATAGGCCTTTATCAAGACTGATTTTTAATGAGGATTGGTAGCTATTTGTAGTCTAGGAACCGGAAGTGTCATGTTAATCCACTTCCGGTTTTCGTAAAGTCACAGTTGTATTTTAACATATATAATTAAACAAATATGTATCTATAAAACAGTTTAGTGTACATTTATACTTTAAATGGAGGTAATAGTGAGACAAGAGGTGGAAATAGAACTTTTTGATCATCCTCTTATTTCTCCGTGTGCCAGTGACGTCACTTCCGGTTGGGTCTCTCGAGTTTCTAAACCTTACTGGTGCTTTTTTAGGTATTAAAGATACTTTTCTTATAAACAATAATAGTTGTCAAAAAGTCTAATTGCTTAAACTATTTTAGTATAAAAAAGGGGTGTTTTACCCGGGAGTCGTAATGTCCGTTATTTGGACTACCCGATTGGTCGTGACGTCAATGGGGGAGTTTGAAAGGGCTTGATGCTTATTCACTATCCTTCTTGTATGTATATATAGAATGGTGCCTGATCATTTAAATACAGGGGATCTTAAATTGTGGTTTTAATATAAACCATTTATCTGAAAGGTGGGAGTTGCATGATCGTTATATACTGTTTACATACGATAGTCATCTGAATACATTTATAGAGTATTTCTATAACATCTAATGTGTGTATATAGAGCCTTATATTACCTTCATGGTATGTTTAAATAGGAATAAAGTAGGGATTGGGTTTAGAGACGAACCTTTATAATACCTATACGGTATAACAAAATCTATGAGAACGAAAAATAAAATAAAATAAAAGAATATAGACCTGTTGGCTTTCAGTGGTTAGCGATATAGATTTGGGAAAAAGATTCCTTGTTGGTTACTAAAAGCTGACCTATCTGTTAGATGTCCAAAGTCTTAATTCTATATAATACTAAAGCTGGAAAACATCAATAGATGCAAAATCTTATAAATCGCTACTGGGAGTGGATGTGTGTATCTCCCTACTCAGTGTACATGTTTGTGTCTTTAATCTTGCTTTAGCAACAGAGTCTGGGGGATCAATGGATTTCTTCAAATTCTTATGTGTACCCTTCTATTGAAAGTTCTACATTTACCATTTAAATATATATGTACCCATACATATATGGGAGTAAGATTCTTACTGATCACATCACTTGATCTATACTTAGCGTATATACAAATGGCATAAAGCTTGATTGAGTTGAAGCTGTAGGTGGATCTTAGAGAGGATTGATATCCACACTATATTGTGATTAGATTGAGACCAGATGGATAGTATATCCTGTTTCTTATATGTATGATAAAGTAATGATATATTTATTGTATGATATATTATCAAATATAGACGACCAACATAATGGCTCTTGGATTAGTCTCTAAAGCCTATGAATCAATTAGGGGAACAGCGACAAAAGATTCAATAGTCAATATCGATGATTTGATGTGAAACGGGCTATTTCAGGTGGTATTATATCCTGGAGTTGGCTATCCTGAATCTTATATTTTAGAATATGCTTCAGATGGTGATACGCCCTTAAAAAGGATACACTTCTGAAATGAGGACATGGATAAAGATATATAAATGAATAAAAATGTAAAATTATATATATATATCTCTGCTAGTGTTAAAAAATCTCTAAGAGTGGGGAAGGTGTCAGAAGTTGATAATTTCTGTGTATTACATGTAGGGCTAATTAGAGCCAGATCTCACAGTGAGTTGAATAACTGAAAAAAGATAAAACTTTTGGAGAGGGGGATCGAGAACCTTGTTTATAATAGTCTATTATGGAGAAGAATGTTCTCCCTTGCGATGTCTATGGGGTATGAAGATGGTACACTCATTTTCATTTTGTGGAGGCCTTATATCTCATGGAGATGTTATGTCATATTTAAAAGGTGGGACAGGTCTTCTTTTTTGTTTAGCCCCTTAGGATAGAGGCAATCTAAATTGAAGATCCATTTGGATTCTGTGATCAATAAATTTTTCTCAAAATTGCCTCCCCTCCACCTTTTATTTACCTTCTGTATACCTAAGAATTTTAGGTCTTTTGTATTTCCATTATGTTTAGTTGTATAATGCTTATATAACGGTGTTTCCAAACTGCATTTTTCAATACACAGTAGGTGTTCACGAATTCTGTCCTTCAGACTTCGTGATGTTTGGCCTACATATTGTAACCCACAGGTACACTGTAACATATATATAACCCCTTTGTCATGACATCTAATCATATCATGGATCTGGAACGTTTCTCCAGTGTTGTTGCACTTAAAGTCTGAGGTTTTTATTCCATGTTTACAGGCCTTGCAAGATGGGCAAGTGAAGAAGCCTTTTATCTTTCTTCCCAAAACATCTGTTACTCCTAATTGTTTCTTTTTTGGCATACTTGGAGCTATTATGCTCTTCAAATTTTTTGTCCTTCTATAGATAAACCTAGGCTTTGAAGGTAGCTGTTCTCCAATTATGTCGTCCTCTTTAAGGATAGACCAATGTTTATTAAAGATGTTCTCCAAGATGTTCTTGTTCGCACTGTATTCTGTGATCATTGGTATGTCCAGTGTTCCATTAGTTTCTTCTTTGGATCGTTCAGCTTTCTTCCTATATTTAGTTAGTTCTGCTCGTTCTATTTTCCCCACTTCTTGGATCTTCCCTTCCAATAGACTTTCAGAGTAGCCTCGTTCAAGAAATTTTGTTTTTATCATTTGGGATTGTTTTTCCCATCCTGGCAGGGCCAGTACTTTTTCTTTTCATTATATTATTAACCCCTAATCTGCCTCTCCGGACACCGCCGCCACGTACATTATACTTATGAACCCCTAATTTGCTGCCCCCAACATCGCTGAACCCTACATTATATTTATTAACCCCTAATCTGCCACCCCCAATGTCGCCGCAACCTACCTACACTTATTAACCCCTAATCTGCTGCCCCCAAAGTTGCCGCCACTATAATAAACATATTAACCCCTAAACCTAAGTCTAACCCTAACACCCCATAACTTAAATATAATTTAAATAAATCTAAATAAAATTACTACAATTAACTAAATTATTCCTATTTAAAACTAAATACTTACCTATAAAATAAACCCTAAGCTAGCTACAATATAACTAATAGTTACATTGTAGCTAGCTTAGGGTTTATTTTTATTTTACAGGCAACTTTGTATTTATTTTAACTAGGTAGAATAATTATTAAAAATAGTTATTAACTATTTAATAACTACCTAGTTAAAATTAAGACAAATTTACCTGTAAAATAAAACCTAACCTTTGTTACAATTACACCTAACACTACACTATAATTAAATAAATTACCTAAACTAAATACAATTAATTACAATAAATTAAATTATCTAAAGTACGAAAAAAAAAACCCACTAAATTACAGAAAATAATAAAGGCCCTTTTGTGGGGCATTGCCCCAAAGTAATCAGCTCTATTACCTGTAAAAAAAAGTACAATACCCCCCCAACATTAAAACCCACCACCCACACACCCAACCCTACTCTAAAACCCACCCAATCCCCCCTTAATAAAACCTAACACTAACCCCTTGAAGATCACCCTACCTTGAGAAGTCTTCACCCAGCCGGGCCAAAGTCCTACACAAAGCCGGGCAAAGTGGTCCTCCAGACGGGCCGAAGTCTTCATCGAAGCTGGCCAGAAGAGGTCCTCCAGATGGGCAGAAGTCTTCATCCAGATGGCATCTTCTATCTTCATCCATCCGGCACAGAGCGGGTCCATCTTCAAGACATCCGACGCGGAGCATCCTCTTCCAACGAAGTCCAACTGAAGAATGAAGGTTCCTTTAAATGACGTAATCCAAGATGGCGTCCCTTGAATTCTGATTGGCTGATAGAATTTTATCAGTCAAACATGAAAGACAAAAGCGCAAAAAGAGGGGATTCAAGCGTAATTAGTTAGACAGTGCTGTCTTGCACAAACATAGACTTCTACTCACCAGAGTTAGTATAAATATAAGCCTTTATTGATACAATCTTTAAAACAATACTCTGTGTCCCAAGTACAACAATACGTTTCCCAAGGTAATTGGCAGCTGGAAGTTCTTAAATGCAGGATGCAACCTGCGGCGGGAGTAGCCGGCTTGCCCACCCTCAGCTGTTTACTCTAGGGTCATGGAGCTCAGGACCGGTGGTAGATTTACCCCAACGCATTTCCCCCGGTATTCGCCAGGCTTTCTCAAGGGTATCTGAATAAGCACAAAAGGATGTCGGGCTTCAGTGTAATTCACACCTAAATACCCGTATGTTAAAAATGATACGCCCACTCTGGGGGCTTGGTATTTTTCTCTGCATTACATTGGTTAGTTTTACCGGTAAGTTAAAGAACACATACATTGTCAGTTTATCATACATTTCAAACATGTTTTCCTGACCAAGATAAAAAATGTATAATGCATTGATGCTCGGTAAGAACGGCTATTTTATAAAACCGATAGCCATTTTGAACGCACTTTAACTATTAGATGGAGAATTTTTCCTCCGTGTATTCTCATTATTGTTATAACTCTTAAGGTGGTATTACACAACCTCTGCTTATTTAAACCTATATTTTAAGGTGGTATTCTACTTGCCTAAAACCTAAAACACATAAAAATCATAAACAATTCCCACAGTATTGTACAGATTAAAATTACAATTACATACAAAATTTAGACCTATACAATTCATATTCACAAATTATTATTTTTTTTAAAAGACAAATTAGAACAAAATTAATTTTAAAACATAAAAAGTTATAAAAACATAAAAAAATAAAAACATAAAAAAAGTTCTCTAAAATGCATTCATAATTCATAGGGATTCTCTAAAATACATTCATAATTCATAGGGATTCTAATCACCAGTCGAATCTTACAAAAAAAATAATTAAATGACATTTGATACTGTAATATTTAAAGCCTAATATCTGACCTTTTTGTGATACTATTATCCTTTCCTCTTTACATATAAGCAGCCACATCTATATCAATGTTAAGACCAGCAGGGTATAAAGTTTTAAGTTTATAGATCCAGTAAGTTTCTAATTTCCAGTCTGTTATGTATATTTTACAGTCTGTTATGTATATGTGGCGAAATCCACCCAATTACCTGTACTTTTAAAGAGACAGGATCACTGTTATGATACTCATAAAAATGTTTTGCTAGATTGTGTTTAAATATCTTTTCTTTTATATTATATATATGTTTGTATACCCTGCGTCTGATATGGCATTTAGTGCGACCCACATACATTAGGCCACACCCACAACGTAAAAGATAGACCACATATGTGGACTCACAGTTGCTCCTAAAATCTATTTCAAAATTATCTGTCCCACTTGAATTGTTAAAGAACTTAGATCTATTGATATAGGGACACATAGTGCATCTGGATTTTGGACATCGCATTGTTCCCTTCCAGTCGTTGAGCCAAGTACCTTTTAATTCCTTTTTATCCTCTTTTATAGCCCTTAACCTGCTTGGAGCTAGAATATTCTTTAGGCTCATACCTTTTTTGAATGTTACATTCGCTTTTTCTTCTAATTCCGGTCCCAATACTGGATCTGCCTTTAAGATGGACCAGTGTTTATTTATGATACTTTTGATTGCTCCTGCTCCTCCATTAAATGTGGTCATAAATCTAATACCTTCATTGTTATTATTTTTATTCTGATTTATTATTGTTCCCATCTTTTTTGGAGAAATAAGTTCTTTCCTATCTTTTGCAGTGGCTTTATCTCTAGCTCCCTTAATTAGGTTCATATCATATCCTTTAGCTTTAAACTTATTCTCAAGGATATCCGCTTCTTCTTCATAATTATGTATATGAGTGCAGTTTCTCCTAATTCATAAAAATTGACTGTAAGGTACGTTATTAATCCATGATTTTTTTGTGCGCACTAGTTGCCTCTATATATCAATTTCTTTCTGTCAGTTTCCTATAATTCTTAACACAAATAGTCTTCTTATTATCAAGATTATCACTGCTAAATAGTACCAGGTCGAGAAATTCTATTGGTATCTGCGAGGTTTGATGTGTAAATATCAAGTTATAAGCATTATTATTCATATGGGAAATAAAATCATTTACTCTGGAATGATCACCTCGCCATAAGATGATGATATCATCTATATACCGGCCGTACTTGTAGATGTTATCTGCAAATGGGTTGTTGTTCCAAACATACTCATTTTCAAATGCATTTACATACAGATTGGCATAGGATGGGGCAAAGGTTGTCCCCATCGCTGTGCCCTGAATCTGTAGGTAATGTTTTCCTTCAAAACTAAAATAATTGTGTCTTAAAACAAAATTAATACTATCTATCAAGAATTTAGCATGTATATATGGAATATTCCATTTTTCCAATTCCTTCTCTATCATTTCCACCCCTTTTGAGTGTGGAATTGACGTATACAAAGCCGACACATCGCAAGTTATCCAGCTCATATCTTCTTCCCAGCCAATACCTTCAAACATGCGTATTACTTCCCTTGTGTCTTTTATATATGCTTTCATCCTTTTCACCATTGGCTGTAGGTAATAATCTATATATTTAGATAGATTATCACACAAGGACCCGATACCTGACACGATGGGCCTGCCAGGAGGACATATCGGGTCCTTGTGGATTTTTGGTAAATGATAAAATACTGCCATATTTGGTTGTGTTGTAAACAGGAATTTATATTCATCATTATTGATGATATCATCATTTTTGGCTGTTTTAAGAAGTGTTCCTAACTCTTTAATAAAACTATCCGTTGGATCTTTAATATTTATATAGGTGTTCTTATCCTCAAGTAGATTAAATGCCTCTTTAAGATAATCTTTTCTATTCTGAATAACTGTCCCACCGCCTTTGTCTGCAGAACGTATTACAATATTTCTATCTTGTGAGAGTTTTTGGAGTGATTTCCTTTCTTGGACAGTTAGATTATCATTATATTTAGTAATTAAAATTAAAAAAATAATAATTGTGTATTGTGAGCAACACTTGCAAAAAAATTCTCAACAGATAGAATTCTATCAGCCAATCAGAATTAAGGTAGAAAAAATCCTATTGGCTGATTGAAGTTCAATCCTTTTGGCTGATGCAATCAGCCAATAGGATTGAGCTGGCATTCTATTGGCTGATTGGAATTTTTTTGCAAGTGTTCACAATACACAATTATTATTTTTTTAATAAACACATTAATAAACCAAAAAATATATATTAAATCATTTGGGAGGTGCTAAACCAGCTAGTGATATATATATATATATATATATATATATATATATATATATAAAAAGAGAGAAGCGCTCTACCAGGAATGAACAGTTCAGTGGCTTGTTCTATGGCGATTTACCACCCGGAAGCAGCCTCTTTTAGACCAGTGTGCTTTTCACAGAAGAAAACTTTCCTGAAGTATATCAGTCTGATCCCGCCAAGTAAGGTCAGTCCAGCCCCGAAATACCAGGCAATTCTCCTCTGAACAAGGAACATGACAACCCCAGACGATCGTTTCGGCCTCCTATGGGCCTCGTCAGTGAGGTGCAGCCACATTCCTCTAAGCACACTGGGCAAGGAGTCCACGTCTAGTTTCCCCCATCACCCATAGGGAGACTTCCTCAGGGTCATAATAATTTGCATACAAAGAGAGAAGCGCTCTACCAGGAAAGATCAACAGCTCAGTGGCTTGTTCTATGGTGATTTACCACCCGGAAGCAGCCTCTTTTAGACCAGTGTGCTTTTCACAGACGAAAACTTTCCTGAAGTATATCAGTCTGATCCCGCCAAGTAAGGTCAGTCCAACCCCGAAATACCAGGCAATATATACATTTTAACAGAAAATTAGTTAAAAATAAGAACACTCAGAAAGTCTGGTAAACTGTACACTCAAAAGGCCAAATATGCCTAGAAAAAGGAAGCAGTAATGGAGTAAGAAAACTGAGAGCTTAAATGCAAACAATCATGTATTAAACACAAAACAATAGAAAAGGTAACAAGTAAGAGGATAGCCCCACTTGCTAAAGAAATTAAATACTGACCTGTAAATATCTTTAAAGTGCACTTAAAAATCATAATGACCAAAATCTGCTATGGTATCATGCATACAGATCAACAATTATGCCAAAGTTCAAGCAAGAGTATTTCAGTACATAAATAGGGCGTACCCCAACTCCACCAGTCTTGACCCAAGTACCTTATAAGTGGCATAAGGTTTTTTTTTGCTAGACCAATGTGTTTTGTCGCACATTTCAATACTTTGATAATGCATCACGGAGCATCTTCCGAGTCTATACAAAACACTGGTTGATAATGAATCCTTCAGTGACACCCACTCCTCATCAATCCAATATTAAGTTGGATGTTTGTAATCACTGTTTAGAGAGCCTAAGAAACTGTTCATTCATTATAACCATATCATGATGTCCTTAATATTATCTTCGATCATTATGGCAGATTTTCCAATCATTTTGTGTCATTATACAAATTTTTGTTAATTGATTTCATTGCTGTTATTAGCATTAATTCAGAAACCCAAAGTTGAGCAAGTTTTGACAGGAACACATGAAGAACATTTATTAAAATTTCTCATGCTTTTTTAATTTGCACACCAATTCAGGTGTTTATGAGGTTCCAGATTCACTATCAATAAAAAATAAGCAAATTCAAGTTTTTCATTGAAACCATTAGAAGACAGATTCTTTGGGATGTACATCCATCTTTCTTTTTTCAAAAGCAGCTTATCAATATTACCTTCTCACTTTCCCAATTTTACTTGTTCAATACCTGTAAACCTTAAAACATCACCTTTCCTCTCATATTTAATAGTTTCCTAAAAAAGTGTATTGTTGAGCAACACTTGCAAAAAACTATTCCCTTGGTTGAATCATAGTACCACAGAGGTTCTGTGTTTTATACCCCCTAGTGATTAATATTTATAGTATCACAAACTTAATGGAAGCTGAATTGGAGCACTTGTAGTTGTTTGCTGTGTTTATTAGGTTCCACAAAGAGTATTATAATGGCATTTTAATAATCTGATGAAAAATGGTCAAATTATCTAAATAAAGTATTTACTCTACAAGATGATGTCCAAATTGAAGATGAAGAAGAGGTTATAAGTGACGTATTTTCTGATTTTAAGAGCTATAAAAAAATGAGCTAAATAGATCAAATGGGAGCATCACAGTTTAACTAATTAATTAAAGTTAGAAATCATATAGAGGTTTAAGGATCAGGCTAGATCCAGGCATTAATTTTAGAGGTCTTGAGGCAAACAATGAGTTTATCTCTGAAATTCTAACTACATTTTCACTAAAACAAATATCCTTGATGATTGAGGCAGCTTTTGACAAACTGAACAAAGAGGTACAATAACAAATTGAAAAGTTACAGAGTGAACTGAAGTTCTGAAAAAGATGGGAATTTATAATGAGATCAGGATGATTATAGAAAAAAATAGTGTATATATATATATATATATTTATTTAGAAAAAATACTTTAAACATGCAACTCTTATGACTGATATTGATAATTAAGATGCTGATTCCGAACAGGAGAGGAAATAATCTAAATCTATTCATTCTATGCAGATCCCTTTAGACATAAGACCAAAAGAGGGGGGGGGGGGGGGAGAAATGAGACAAAATACGCAAGAGAAGAGAGATGCATACGTATGCAGGTAACTAGAATCACACCTTAAACATACAAAGGAACAAAACAGCTTACATCATGCAGTAGTACACATGTTATGAGCACTTGTTATACACTGAGGAGTGGACCGCAGATTCAACTGCACTCTAAGTCCTATAAGGAGGTACAGTCTTATGTACTTATAGCCTTCAAAGAGACTAATGCCAGCAAGGTGTAAAATGCGACTGAAGCATAAGCTGCACTCAAGGTCATAAAGCCAAAGTACAATCAAATGGTATACTTGTACTTATCTCCAATGGTAGCGTTCTATCCAGCATCACTGCTTGTCTGTTGTATCCTCACTAGGCATTTTCCAGCCTTGTGATGTTTCAATAGGAGAGTGGCTTAGTTGCCACAGATGTCCATGAATGGTTATCGGCAATACTAGGCCATTCCTCATTGGCCAGACAGAATCCCAGCTGACACACCAGTGTGTTTAAACAGGAGACAGTAGCAGTTAATACCAAGATGTACCGTCCTCTTGTATGATTATACGTGCTTCCTCTGTTATGGATCCACACCACACTGGAATACACAAACATATGTTTAAAAGTAGATGTGTTGCTCCATACTTTAGCGCCTCACCATCAGAGCTGTCATCATCCAAATGTATTTGCCAAAAGCTGGTTTCAGCAACAGGATTATAACGGCTCCCAGAAATAAACTCTGGCTGGAAAATGCCTAGTGAGGATACAACAGGCAAGCAGTGATGCTGGATAGAATGCTACCATTGGAGATAAGTGCAAATATACCATCTGATTGTACTTTGGCTTTATGACCTTGAGTACAGCTTATGCGGTCGAATTTTACACCTTTCTGGCATTAGTCTCTTTGAAGGCTATAACTACATAAGACTGTACCTCCTTATAGGACCTTGAGTGCAGTTGAATCTGTGGTCCACTCCTAAAAGTATAACAAGTGCTCATAACATGTGTACTACTGCATGATGTAAGCTGTTTTGTTCCTTTGTATGTTTAAGTCTCTAGTGATTCTAGTTACCTGCATACGTATGCTTAGCAATAGGCATTGCTTATAACGACTGCTCATAATTATTTTATGTTTTTACTTCATGTAGTGCTGTAAGGCACAGACAGGCGTTTAATTTGATTATTCTGGGAAGTTAATTAAACTTATTTAAAAGTTTATTCCGTGTGCCTTTTTATTTCCCTTCTATCTTTAGGACAGTATTGTATGCCCTAAATGCTTCTTCCTTTATCCTTATTAAAATTTCTTAAGCCTTTACTAACATCCTTAAGATCAGTTTTTTTATGTTGGATTTAATGGATGTGTTTAAAAAACTAGATGGGATTTCTGTTACAAATGAGACTTTACTTGTCTCCCTTGATGTTGATTACATATATTCTTCAATTTCCCATGATGTCGGTTTAAGAGCACTTTGATCCTTTTTTAATCAATAGAGGTCCTGGGTATAAAAAACATACACATTTTGAAATGTATTCTGATCAATATCTTCATGTTCGATGGCAAGTATTACAAACAGATGAGGTGTACATGCGCCACAAACCTATGCATGCCTCTATTTAGGATTTTAGGAGGATCATGTAATTTTTTATAAATATGCTGATTGGGTAGAGGTGCATGTCGCACTGTGGATTAGTTTTGTGGACAATATAGCACACACAGAAAACATTTCCAGATATTTTAACAGCTCCCACTTCTGGTTAAATAATTTGGCTTCTATGTTTTCAATATGTTTCATCTGCATTTGGTCAAGAATCATTACTAAGGTGCTCACATAGGTTTAGTGTACTAGATATTAAACAAACATCACAGCCAATATGTCACAAATGACCAACTTGGCCTATCAGGCTGCTTTTTGATGAACATATCGTAGCAGTGCTCTTTTGATTAACTAATTGACATACAGCTAGATTACGAGTGAAAAAGCATTGTTATGCTTCATAAAGCTGCTTTTTCTCTAACGCCGCTATTACAAGTCTTGTTGGTATAGGTGTACCGCACACCTTTTTGGCCGTCACGCAACGTCAGTACCACACTTTTAAAAAAGTCCTTTTTAATGGGACTTCCATAGCGCCGGTATTACGAGTTTGCCTGGAAGGCCAAAAAGTGAGCGGTACATCCTATAACAACAAGATCCGTACCGCCATCTAAAGTCAGTAGTTATGAGTTTTACGTTACAAAGCTGTAGCATAAATCTCATAACGAAAGTGTTAAAAAGTACACTAAACTACCTATTAACCACTAAACTGCAAGCCCCCCACAGCGAAATATACTAAAATAAATGATTAAGCCCTAAACCTCTGACCTCCCACATCACAAACTCTACATAAATATATTAACCCCAATCCTAACCCTAACGTAACCCTAACCCTAAATCTAAACCTAACCCTAACGCAACCCTAACACCCCCTAACTTAAATATAATTAAAATAAATCTAAATAAACCTTACAAAACCTAAGCTAGCTACAAAAACATCCACCAAAACACTTTCATTCAATCAACATTCACTTTGTGTGCAATGGCAACATGCACAATATGAACATGTTTGCAGAGTATTCTGGATCCACTCATGACTACCATATTTTCCGGCACTCATCTGTGTGGCGACAGTGTTCAGTACTAATGCACAGCATGCATAAATGCATATGTGTGTAATAAATATGTGCTAACCAAGGTTTATTTTGATCTTTGAAAGGTCTCTAATGTTCTTTACATCAATAAGCAGACTGCTATGCAATGTTCCTTGTCATGTCCACAGCAAGACTACTGCGCAGGGATTCTGTAGGCCCCACAAACTGACAAAAGAAGTCGGTGCATGACAGGGCAAGAGAGGTATTTAAACACTCTGCGTGACAAAAGTCCACTCGATCAGTGATAGCATAGAAGGCTGGTGGCAGGGTCAGCAGCAACAGTGGGATCTTCACAGGGAAATACAAACATAAGCCACTGACATTGGCAAACCTGAGAAGTGTTGACTTCATCTTCATTGAACCAAAGAATTTCAGAGGGTAAGCATACTCTATTTATGTGTTTAACATGCATGCTACTGTGTTAGTGACATGACAGAGGAAGAAATTTGGACAGAGAAATTGAGCCTAGTATTTTAGGGACTTAATGCTTTGTATTGGAAGATTTAGTTATACATTAATATTTACATGTACATGTCTTACCTTTCAGTTAAGGTCAGCCTTTTCATAACATCTTTAAATGTTAAACAATGGGTTAATGCCATATATGTTTTAATTTTAAAGACTTGCAATAGTCTTTAAAATTACCTTTAACAGCAAAAATTGTGCCTTGTCAAAAGGTTGGTCTGCATCTATTAATTTGTACGATTTCTCAAAAAAAGTTACAGTGAATCTTAAGGATTATTTTTAATGATAAATGTTATGATGTTTGCAAATAATAGTTCTCCTTATTATACATTACAATTTTTACTTTCTTTTAAAGGGTTAATAATAACCTCATGCATAGTTGTTTTGCAAATGAGTTACATGCATTTGGAAATAAGCTAGGGCAATTTTCCATTAATGAGCACTACTCTGGAGCAATAGAGTTTTGTTCCATTTCTGCCAATAGTACAGTAGAAACTGAAACCTTTTCTTTAGTGATTTATTTTTAGAGTACTCTGTTTATCTTTTATTTGATGCTCTGCTGAGCCAGGGAGCAGCTCTAGGCATGAGATTTATAATTAATGCAGTGCAGTTTACATATTTTGCATGTGTGTGTATCTGAGTGCTTTTGTGTGTGTGTCTGAGTGTTTCTGTGTGTGTGTCTGAGTGTTTTTGTGTGTGTGTGTGTGTGTCTGAGTGCTTGTGTGTGTGTGTCTGTGTTTGTGTGTGTGAGTGTTTTTGTGTGTATGTGTCTGTGTTTTGTGTGTGTGTGTGTGTGTGTGAGTGCTTTTGTGTGTGTGTGAGTGTTTCTGTGTGTGTGCCTGAGTGTTTTTGTGTGTGTGTGTGTGAGTGGTTTTGTGTGTGTGTCTGAGTGTTTTTGTGTATGTGTGTCTAAGTGTTTGTGTGTGTTCCTGAGTGTTTTTGTGTTTGTGCCTGAGTGTTTTTGTGTTTGTGCCTGAGTGTTTTTGTGTGTGTCTAAGTGTTTGTGTGTGTGCGTGTGTCTGAGTGCTTTTGTGTGTGTGGCTGAGTGTTTCTGTGTGTGTGCCTGAGTGTTTTTCTGTGTGTGCCTGAGTGTTTTTGTGTGTGTGTTTTTGTGTGTGTGTGAGTGCTTTTGTGTGTGTGTCTGAGTGTTTCTGTGTGTGTGCCTGAGTGTTTTTCTGTGTGTGTGTGTGTGTGTGTGTAAGTGTTTGTGTGTGTGCCTGAGTGTTTTTGTGTTTGTGCCTGAGTGTTTTTGTGTGTGTGTGTGTCTAAGTGTTTGTGTGTGTGCCTGAGTGTTTTTGTGTTTGTGCCTGAGTGTTTTGTGTGTGTGTGTCTAAGTGTTTGTGTGTGTGCCTGAGTGTTTTTGTGTGTGTGTGACTGAGTGCTTTTGTGTGTGCATCTGAGTGTTTCTGTGTGTGTGCCTGAGTGTTTTTGTGTGTGTGTGTGTCTAAGTGTTTGTGTGTGTGCCTGAGTGTTTTTGTGTGTGGGTGTGTCTAAGTGTTTGTGTGTGTGCCTGAGTGCTTTTGTGTGTGTGCCTGAGTGTTTGTGTGTGTGTGTGTGTGTCTGAGTGCTTTTGTGTGTGTGCCTGAGTATTTCTGTGCGTGTGCCTGAGTGTTTTTGTGTGTGTCTAAGTGTGTGTGTGCCTGAGTGTTTTTGTGTGTGTGTGCCTGAGTGTATTTGTGTGTGTGTGTCAGAGTATTTTTGTGTGTGTCTGAGTGTGTTTCCGAGTGTTTGTGTTTGCATCTGAGTGTGTTTTTAAGTGTGTCTGAGTGTGTCGGAGTGTTTGTATGTGTGTGTGCCTGTGTTTTTGTGTTTGTGTGTGTCTGCTTTCTAGGGGGAGGGGGGTGACACCATAAGTTACCGCACCGGGTGACACCAACCCTAGTTACGCCACTGCTGAAATTTCCTCATCTCCCCTCTCTTTGTTGCCTCTGCTTGCGGGATTCAAGGGGGGGAGGCAATCATTAATCTGTGAGATTTACTTGGGGTGAATGCCAGAGGTTCAGTGGTGCTCTGTACCAATCCTCTGACATCCACCCCAAGTGAAACTCGTGGATTGGCGCTTCAACCCTTTGAATCTCTTAGAGAGTGGAGATGGGGGAATTTTAGTTTCTACAACACTTTGGCAATAACGGACAAAAATAGTGCAATTTGCTGGCAGTGGTGGTCCCGCAATGGAAAAGTATCCTAAATTCTTTGTTATTAGAAGGATATAGGTAGTATAGATTAGCTAGTAGTTCATAGATATAAGTAAATAGTTAAGATTTAAAAGTTAGTAGTTCAAAGTTAAAGGGACACTAAACCCAAATTCTTTCTTTCGTGATTCAGATAGAGCATGCAATTTTCAGCAACTTTCTAATTTACTCCTATTATCATTTTTTCTTTGTTCTATCTTTATTTGAAAAAGAAGGCATCTACACTTTTTTTTGGTTCAGTACTCTGGACAGCAGTTTTTTTATTGGTGGATCAATTTATCCACCAATCAGCAAGGACAACACAGGTTGTTCACCAAAAATAGGCTGGCAACTAAACTTACATTCTTGAATTTCAAATAAAGATACTAAGAGAATGAAGAATATGTCATAATAGCAGTAAATTAGAAAGTTGCTTAAAATGTCATGCTCTATCTGAATCACAAAAGAAAAAATGTGAGTTCGGGGGGGCGGAGCCAGCTACAGAGGCAGCCAGACGTGTTCTTCTGAAGCTCCTAGCTTTTAGATGTAATTTCATGATTTAACTTATACATAAGGGACCCAAATCTCTCTTTTGAGATCTCAGCAAATAAATGCCGTTTATTAGGCTTCTTAGAAATCTAAAAAGGAGTTAATCAGTGAATCTGAGACGGATCCAGCTCCCTAGGCTACACCACGCGGGCTCCTCAGGAGCTACCCACTCCTAACCACATGGCTGCTATGGAGGCCTTAGACCTATGGGAACAGCGCACCCAACATCTTCGAAAACTCTGCTTCCAGAGCATGAAAGAGGACTTAATGCTTCTAGCCTCTGCCTTTTTACTACCACCGGAACAGCAAGTAGCAGACACTGATTTTGTCACACATAGCAGGTCTTGTGCGGCGTCTGAGCCCAGACTACAGAAGGTAACAGATATACCCTCTAGCACACTTACTTCACCCTCAAGATATCATGTGCCGAAGCGAGAGCTAGACTCTCACCCTGAACTGACTAAGCTGACAGATATAGAGACTGACGCGATAGTGCACAGAGAAGCCCTCACCGTGCAGGATGACATGCTGCCTATGCTGATGCTGGCCACTTATAATACCCCAGCTCAGTCTCAAGCCAGTGCTCTGCTATACGGGAGCAGTATAGGAGGGTACACACAGCCCAGTCACATACCTGGGAAAGCAGCCTATCTTTTGAACGGTAGCAGCATTAGAAATAGACCTCAGATGCATGCGAGTACAGCACAGACTTTTACACTTAGCGGATCAAGTGTTAATATCCAGCCCTCTTTTGAAAGCACATCAAGCAGCATTCTCAGAGTCTTTAGACCGGGCCGTGGACCGGTATGGGAAACAGGAGGACTCACAACTTTTTTAGTGGCAGCCGCTTCACAACAGGGAAATGAAGTTCAACCTCCCCTGGGACTTAGAATTACAGTTGGAGTTGGTTAAAGTAACTGGGGATCCTGCAGGGAGCGGGGGATAACTGTTTAGGTTATCTAGGACTCTCCTATACCTTATAATTACAGACGCTCATCTATACCTTACTAGCTATGTGGGTCTCTGTTCTAACATTATTGGTACATAGGTTTACATATCTATGATCTGTGTGTCTGCTACTCTAACTCATAGCTTAATTTGCAATGACCCGGAGATTAGATTTCTCAACTGGTATACTAAATATATTTTCACTGTGGGTTTAATCATATATAGTCACCATCCTCATAATTAATACCCATGGGACGCATATGAATGTACCAGTTTGATAGTGCCTGATATTCTGTTTGTATGTTTCACCATGCTGATTTTCCTAGGTCATATAGAACTATATTGTTTGAACCACATATTTTAAAGCAAGTTATAGTGCAGAATTTGGTTTTCAAATGAAATCTCTAGGTATGGTATGTAATAGCTATTTCCACCGCTAGAGGGGAGTCATGTTCCATTATAATTTTGTTCACCACAATGCTTTGTGCTTAATACTCCTTGTACCCCCGTACCTTGCTTTTGGGACCATAATATCCATATTTAAGACATCTAAGTGTCTCATAAAATATCTCAAATCCTTACGATGGAAATTGCTCTGATACATGTTTGTCTAGCTTATTATTATACATATCACCTATATGCATATCTGCCTAAAACTGTACTTTGCCTTGCTGTGGGGCATAGGGCCCATGCCCACGCGGTGGGGTGGTATAGTACATGATCTCTAAAACTAAATCTTCAATAATATGAATACAATGTACATACTCTGGGAATACTTGCTTGGCCTCCTAATATCTGTGCTTAAGCTCAACATAGCTAGTTAATGAATAATTTTCACACACTTTTAACATCACTTGTTATAACCTATATAGACTTGAGGAAGTTATATATATTACTTCCAACACCGCTTTCCCTAAGATTGCTTGTTTCAGCAGTATACCTATGTTATTGTAATGATATTTATATCCCCCATAGTGACCCATATCAGTCACCTGTCCAAGGACCCAAGCCAATTACTTATGTTGCCACCCTTCACTCCCCCCCCCAATCCACAAATTTAAGTTTTGCATATATTTTTGCCGTTTTCCACCCCACCATGGTTTGACTATTTAAGGTAACTTCCGGCGACCTTTTGTGTGCCAATATACGCCATAAATATAATTACATTACTCCAGCTTAGAGATAATTTTTAATCAAGGTTGATACAACTAGCTATAATGCCTAGACCATACTTAGTTGTCACTCCTACCATGTCACTGTGTGTCAACCGTGCGCCCCAGAGGTCTTACTTGATATTTCTGTTGTTTTCATAACTAATTCCTACTCCTGTTTGTTTTATTTATATATATATAGCTCCCCCCTGCCACCAATACACTCAGGCATCCGTAAATATGCTTGACGTGTTTTAATGCGGTTTCCTTGATAAATACCGCAAATATAATCATATTCCACACGATAGTTCTACTTTTACTTCAATATCTATCTTCCCCCGCTATAAAAGATTTATATGTTATTCTTCTTTTCACTGCGGGAAAATATCCCTTCACACAGTTTTAGTATAATATTACTTATATTCATTCAGGCAGCAACCTGACCAGTTATTCAATAATTGTAACATCCCTGTGATGTTTTTTTTTCGTCCTCATATCAGCAGGTTGTTTATGTTTAATGTTCACTGTTGTTTATTATGTTACTGCTTTTCCCTATGCAACACTTATGTAAAGAATTGGGCCCGGGAGGTCCTAAAGGCTCATTAAGGGAATTATTTCTAAAGGAATGGAAAAAAGTGAAAATCTGAGGTTCCTTCATTTTTTTTCTTTTTCTTTTGATTGTTAGATACTAGGCTACAACAACAAATTGGATTGTAAAGATATGTTAAGATATTTGATATGCTCCTGTACTAAGCGCTTGACTCTATGGAAATAGATGCAACTCTTATATGTTTAGTTTGGAAACGTATTGTAAAATGTTGTAGTACTATGATTTGTACAGAGGTACAATAACAAATTGAAAAGTTACAGAGTGAACTGAAGTTCTGAAAAAGATGGGAATTTATAATGAGATCAGGATGATTATAGAAAAAAATAGTGTATATATATATATATATATTTATTTAGAAAAAATACCTTAAACATGCAACTCTTATGACTGATATTGATAATTAAGATGCTGATTCCGAACAGGAGAGGAAATAATCTAAATCTATTCATTCTATGCAGATCCCTTTAGACATAAGACCAAAAGAGGGGGGGGGGGGAGAAATGAGACAAAATACGCAAGAGAAGAGAGATGCATACGTATGCAGGTAACTAGAATCACACCTTAAACATACAAAGGAACAAAACAGCTTACATCATGCAGTAGTACACATGTTATGAGCACTTGTTATACACTGAGGAGTGGACCGCAGATTCAACTGCACTCTAAGTCCTATAAGGAGGTACAGTCTTATGTACTTATAGCCTTCAAAGAGACTAATGCCAGCAAGGTGTAAAATGCGACTGAAGCATAAGCTGCACTCAAGGTCATAAAGCCAAAGTACAATCAAATGGTATACTTGTACTTATCTCCAATGGTAGCGTTCTATCCAGCATCACTGCTTGTCTGTTGTATCCTCACTAGGCATTTTCCAGCCTTGTGATGTTTCAATAGGAGAGTGGCTTAGTTGCCACAGATGTCCATGAATGGTTATCGGCAATACTAGGCCATTCCTCATTGGCCAGACAGAGTCCCAGCTGACACACCAGTGTGTTTAAACAGGAGACAGTAGCAGTTAATACCAAGATGTACCGTCCTCTTGTATGATTATACGTGCTTCCTCTGTTATGGATCCACACCACACTGGAATACACAAACATATGTTTAAAAGTAGATGTGTTGCTCCATACTTTAGCGCCTCACCATCAGAGCTGTCATCATCCAAATGTATTTGCCAAAAGCTGGTTTCAGCAACAGGATTATAACGGCTCCCAGAAATAAACTCTGGCTGGAAAATGCCTAGTGAGGATACAACAGGCAAGCAGTGATGCTGGATAGAATGCTACCATTGGAGATAAGTGCAAATATACCATCTGATTGTACTTTGGCTTTATGACCTTGAGTACAGCTTATGCGGTCGAATTTTACACCTTTCTGGCATTAGTCTCTTTGAAGGCTATAACTACATAAGACTGTACCTCCTTATAGGACCTTGAGTGCAGTTGAATCTGTGGTCCACTCCTAAAAGTATAACAAGTGCTCATAACATGTGTACTACTGCATGATGTAAGCTGTTTTGTTCCTTTGTATGTTTAAGTCTCTAGTGATTCTAGTTACCTGCATACGTATGCTTAGCAATAGGCATTGCTTATAACGACTGCTCATAATTATTTTATGTTTTTACTTCATGTAGTGCTGTAAGGCACAGACAGGCGTTTAATTTGATTATTCTGGGAAGTTAATTAAACTTATTTAAAAGTTTATTCCGTGTGCCTTTTTATTTCCCTTCTATCTTTAGGACAGTATTGTATGCCCTAAATGCTTCTTCCTTTATCCTTATTAAAATTTCTTAAGCCTTTACTAACATCCTTAAGATCAGTTTTTTTATGTTGGATTTAATGGATGTGTTTAAAAAACTAGATGGGATTTCTGTTACAAATGAGACTTTACTTGTCTCCCTTGATGTTGATTACATATATTCTTCAATTTCCCATGATGTCGGTTTAAGAGCACTTTGATCCTTTTTTAATCAATAGAGGTCCTGGGTATAAAAAACATACACATTTTGAAATGTATTCTGATCAATATCTTCATGTTCGATGGCAAGTATTACAAACAGATGAGGTGTACATGCGCCACAAACCTATGCATGCCTCTATTTAGGATTTTAGGAGGATCATGTAATTTTTTATAAATATGCTGATTGGGTAGAGGTGCATGTCGCACTGTGGATTAGTTTTGTGGACAATATAGCACACACAGAAAACATTTCCAGATATTTTAACAGCTCCCACTTCTGGTTAAATAATTTGGCTTCTATGTTTTCAATATGTTTCATCTGCATTTGGTCAAGAATCATTACTAAGGTGCTCACATAGGTTTAGTGTACTAGATATTAAACAAACATCACAGCCAATATGTCACAAATGACCAACTTGGCCTATCAGGCTGCTTTTTGATGAACATATCGTAGCAGTGCTCTTTTGATTAACTAATTGACATACAGCTAGATTACGAGTGAAAAAGCATTGTTATGCTTCATAAAGCTGCTTTTTCTCTAACGCCGCTATTACAAGTCTTGTTGGTATAGGTGTACCGCACACCTTTTTGGCCGTCACGCAACGTCAGTACCACACTTTTAAAAAAGTCCTTTTTAATGGGACTTCCATAGCGCCGGTATTACGAGTTTGCCTGGAAGGCCAAAAAGTGAGCGGTACATCCTATAACAACAAGATCCGTACCGCCATCTAAAGTCAGTAGTTATGAGTTTTACGTTACAAAGCTGTAGCATAAATCTCATAACGAAAGTGTTAAAAAGTACACTAAACTACCTATTAACCACTAAACTGCAAGCCCCCCACAGCGAAATATACTAAAATAAATGATTAAGCCCTAAACCTCTGACCTCCCACATCACAAACTCTACATAAATATATTAACCCCAATCCTAACCCTAACGTAACCCTAACCCTAAATCTAAACCTAACCCTAACGCAACCCTAACACCCCCTAACTTAAATATAATTAAAATAAATCTAAATAAACCTTACAAAACCTAAGCTAGCTACAAAAACATCCACCAAAACACTTTCATTCAATCAACATTCACTTTGTGTGCAATGGCAACATGCACAATATGAACATGTTTGCAGAGTATTCTGGATCCACTCATGACTACCATATTTTCCGGCACTCATCTGTGTGGCGACAGTGTTCAGTACTAATGCACAGCATGCATAAATGCATATGTGTGTAATAAATATGTGCTAACCAAGGTTTATTTTGATCTTTGAAAGGTCTCTAATGTTCTTTACATCAATAAGCAGACTGCTATGCAATGTTCCTTGTCATGTCCACAGCAAGACTACTGCGCAGGGATTCTGTAGGCCCCACAAACTGACAAAAGAAGTCGGTGCATGACAGGGCAAGAGAGGTATTTAAACACTCTGCGTGACAAAAGTCCACTCGATCAGTGATAGCATAGAAGGCTGGTGGCAGGGTCAGCAGCAACAGTGGGATCTTCACAGGGAAATACAAACATAAGCCACTGACATTGGCAAACCTGAGAAGTGTTGACTTCATCTTCATTGAACCAAAGAATTTCAGAGGGTAAGCATACTCTATTTATGTGTTTAACATGCATGCTACTGTGTTAGTGACATGACAGAGGAAGAAATTTGGACAGAGAAATTGAGCCTAGTATTTTAGGGACTTAATGCTTTGTATTGGAAGATTTAGTTATACATTAATATTTACATGTACATGTCTTACCTTTCAGTTAAGGTCAGCCTTTTCATAACATCTTTAAATGTTAAACAATGGGTTAATGCCATATATGTTTTAATTTTAAAGACTTGCAATAGTCTTTAAAATTACCTTTAACAGCAAAAATTGTGCCTTGTCAAAAGGTTGGTCTGCATCTATTAATTTGTACGATTTCTCAAAAAAAGTTACAGTGAATCTTAAGGATTATTTTTAATGATAAATGTTATGATGTTTGCAAATAATAGTTCTCCTTATTATACATTACAATTTTTACTTTCTTTTAAAGGGTTAATAATAACCTCATGCATAGTTGTTTTGCAAATGAGTTACATGCATTTGGAAATAAGCTAGGGCAATTTTCCATTAATGAGCACTACTCTGGAGCAATAGAGTTTTGTTCCATTTCTGCCAATAGTACAGTAGAAACTGAAACCTTTTCTTTAGTGATTTATTTTTAGAGTACTCTGTTTATCTTTTATTTGATGCTCTGCTGAGCCAGGGAGCAGCTCTAGGCATGAGATTTATAATTAATGCAGTGCAGTTTACATATTTTGCATGTGTGTGTATCTGAGTGCTTTTGTGTGTGTGTCTGAGTGTTTCTGTGTGTGTGTCTGAGTGTTTTTGTGTGTGTGTGTGTGTGTCTGAGTGCTTGTGTGTGTGTGTCTGTGTTTGTGTGTGTGAGTGTTTTTGTGTGTATGTGTCTGTGTTTTGTGTGTGTGTGTGTGTGTGTGAGTGCTTTTGTGTGTGTGTGAGTGTTTCTGTGTGTGTGCCTGAGTGTTTTTGTGTGTGTGTGTGTGAGTGGTTTTGTGTGTGTGTCTGAGTGTTTTTGTGTATGTGTGTCTAAGTGTTTGTGTGTGTTCCTGAGTGTTTTTGTGTTTGTGCCTGAGTGTTTTTGTGTTTGTGCCTGAGTGTTTTTGTGTGTGTCTAAGTGTTTGTGTGTGTGCGTGTGTCTGAGTGCTTTTGTGTGTGTGGCTGAGTGTTTCTGTGTGTGTGCCTGAGTGTTTTTCTGTGTGTGCCTGAGTGTTTTTGTGTGTGTGTTTTTGTGTGTGTGTGAGTGCTTTTGTGTGTGTGTCTGAGTGTTTCTGTGTGTGTGCCTGAGTGTTTTTCTGTGTGTGTGTGTGTGTGTGTGTGTGTGTAAGTGTTTGTGTGTGTGCCTGAGTGTTTTTGTGTTTGTGCCTGAGTGTTTTTGTGTGTGTGTGTGTCTAAGTGTTTGTGTGTGTGCCTGAGTGTTTTTGTGTTTGTGCCTGAGTGTTTTGTGTGTGTGTGTGTGTCTAAGTGTTTGTGTGTGTGCCTGAGTGTTTTTGTGTGTGTGTGACTGAGTGCTTTTGTGTGTGCATCTGAGTGTTTCTGTGTGTGTGCCTGAGTGTTTTTGTGTGTGTGTGTGTCTAAGTGTTTGTGTGTGTGCCTGAGTGTTTTTGTGTGTGGGTGTGTCTAAGTGTTTGTGTGTGTGCCTGAGTGCTTTTGTGTGTGTGCCTGAGTGTTTGTGTGTGTGTGTGTGTGTCTGAGTGCTTTTGTGTGTGTGCCTGAGTATTTCTGTGCGTGTGCCTGAGTGTTTTTGTGTGTGTCTAAGTGTGTGTGTGCCTGAGTGTTTTTGTGTGTGTGTGCCTGAGTGTATTTGTGTGTGTGTGTCAGAGTATTTTTGTGTGTGTCTGAGTGTGTTTCCGAGTGTTTGTGTTTGCATCTGAGTGTGTTTTTAAGTGTGTCTGAGTGTGTCGGAGTGTTTGTATGTGTGTGTGCCTGTGTTTTTGTGTTTGTGTGTGTCTGCTTTCTAGGGGGAGGGGGGTGACACCATAAGTTACCGCACCGGGTGACACCAACCCTAGTTACGCCACTGCTGAAATTTCCTCATCTCCCCTCTCTTTGTTGCCTCTGCTTGCGGGATTCAAGGGGGGGAGGCAATCATTAATCTGTGAGATTTACTTGGGGTGAATGCCAGAGGTTCAGTGGTGCTCTGTACCAATCCTCTGACATCCACCCCAAGTGAAACTCGTGGATTGGCGCTTCAACCCTTTGAATCTCTTAGAGAGTGGAGATGGGGGAATTTTAGTTTCTACAACACTTTGGCAATAACGGACAAAAATAGTGCAATTTGCTGGCAGTGGTGGTCCCGCAATGGAAAAGTATCCTAAATTCTTTGTTATTAGAAGGATATAGGTAGTATAGATTAGCTAGTAGTTCATAGATATAAGTAAATAGTTAAGATTTAAAAGTTAGTAGTTCAAAGTTAAAGGGACACTAAACCCAAATTCTTTCTTTTGTGATTCAGATAGAGCATGCAATTTTCAGCAACTTTCTAATTTACTCCTATTATCATTTTTTCTTTGTTCTATCTTTATTTGAAAAAGAAGGCATCTACACTTTTTTTTTGGTTCAGTACTCTGGACAGCAGTTTTTTTATTGGTGGATCAATTTATCCACCAATCAGCAAGGACAACACAGGTTGTTCACCAAAAATAGGCTGGCAACTAAACTTACATTCTTGAATTTCAAATAAAGATACTAAGAGAATGAAGAATATGTCATAATAGCAGTAAATTAGAAAGTTGCTTAAAATGTCATGCTCTATCTGAATCACAAAAGAAAAAATGTGAGTTCGGGGGGGCGGAGCCAGCTACAGAGGCAGCCAGACGTGTTCTTCTGAAGCTCCTAGCTTTTAGATGTAATTTCATGATTTAACTTATACATAAGGGACCCAAATCTCTCTTTTGAGATCTCAGCAAATAAATGCCGTTTATTAGGCTTCTTAGAAATCTAAAAAGGAGTTAATCAGTGAATCTGAGACGGATCCAGCTCCCTAGGCTACACCACGCGGGCTCCTCAGGAGCTACCCACTCCTAACCACATGGCTGCTATGGAGGCCTTAGACCTATGGGAACAGCGCACCCAACATCTTCGAAAACTCTGCTTCCAGAGCATGAAAGAGGACTTAATGCTTCTAGCCTCTGCCTTTTTACTACCACCGGAACAGCAAGTAGCAGACACTGATTTTGTCACACATAGCAGGTCTTGTGCGGCGTCTGAGCCCAGACTACAGAAGGTAACAGATATACCCTCTAGCACACTTACTTCACCCTCAAGATATCATGTGCCGAAGCGAGAGCTAGACTCTCACCCTGAACTGACTAAGCTGACAGATATAGAGACTGACGCGATAGTGCACAGAGAAGCCCTCACCGTGCAGGATGACATGCTGCCTATGCTGATGCTGGCCACTTATAATACCCCAGCTCAGTCTCAAGCCAGTGCTCCGCTATACGGGAGCAGTATAGGAGCAGTATAGGAGGGTACACACAGCCCAGTCACATACCTGGGAAAGCATCTTTTGAACGGTAGCAGCATTAGAAATAGACCTCAGATGCATGCGAGTACAGCACAGACTTTTACACTTAGCGGATCAAGTGTTAATATCCAGCCCTCTTTTGAAAGCACATCAAGCAGCATTCTCAGAGTCTTTAGACCGGGCCGTGGACCGGTATGGGAAACAGGAGGACTCACAACTTTTTTAGTGGCAGCCGCTTCACAACAGGGAAATGAAGTTCAACCTCCCCTGGGACTTAGAATTACAGTTGGAGTTGGTTAAAGTAACTGGGGATCCTGCAGGGAGCGGGGGATAACTGTTTAGGTTATCTAGGACTCTCCTATACCTTATAATTACAGACGCTCATCTATACCTTACTAGCTATGTGGGTCTCTGTTCTAACATTATTGGTACATAGGTTTACATATCTATGATCTGTGTGTCTGCTACTCTAACTCATAGCTTAATTTGCAATGACCCGGAGATTAGATTTCTCAACTGGTATACTAAATATATTTTCACTGTGGGTTTAATCATATATAGTCACCATCCTCATAATTAATACCCATGGGACGCATATGAATGTACCAGTTTGATAGTGCCTGATATTCTGTTTGTATGTTTCACCATGCTGATTTTCCTAGGTCATATAGAACTATATTGTTTGAACCACATATTTTAAAGCAAGTTATAGTGCAGAATTTGGTTTTCAAATGAAATCTCTAGGTATGGTATGTAATAGCTATTTCCACCGCTAGAGGGGAGTCATGTTCCATTATAATTTTGTTCACCACAATGCTTTGTGCTTAATACTCCTTGTACCCCCGTACCTTGCTTTTGGGACCATAATATCCATATTTAAGACATCTAAGTGTCTCATAAAATATCTCAAATCCTTACGATGGAAATTGCTCTGATACATGTTTGTCTAGCTTATTATTATACATATCACCTATATGCATATCTGCCTAAAACTGTACTTTGCCTTGCTGTGGGGCATAGGGCCCATGCCCACGCGGTGGGGTGGTATAGTACATGATCTCTAAAACTAAATCTTCAATAATATGAATACAATGTACATACTCTGGGAATACTTGCTTGGCCTCCTAATATCTGTGCTTAAGCTCAACATAGCTAGTTAATGAATAATTTTCACACACTTTTAACATCACTTGTTATAACCTATATAGACTTGAGGAAGTTATATATATTACTTCCAACACCGCTTTCCCTAAGATTGCTTGTTTCAGCAGTATACCTATGTTATTGTAATGATATTTATATCCCCCATAGTGACCCATATCAGTCACCTGTCCAAGGACCCAAGCCAATTACTTATGTTGCCACCCTTCACTCCCCCCCCCAATCCACAAATTTAAGTTTTGCATATATTTTTGCCGTTTTCCACCCCACCATGGTTTGACTATTTAAGGTAACTTCCGGCGACCTTTTGTGTGCCAATATACGCCATAAATATAATTACATTACTCCAGCTTAGAGATAATTTTTAATCAAGGTTGATACAACTAGCTATAATGCCTAGACCATACTTAGTTGTCACTCCTACCATGTCACTGTGTGTCAACCGTGCGCCCCAGAGGTCTTACTTGATATTTCTGTTGTTTTCATAACTAATTCCTACTCCTGTTTGTTTTATTTATATATATATAGCTCCCCCCTGCCACCAATACACTCAGGCATCCGTAAATATGCTTGACGTGTTTTAATGCGGTTTCCTTGATAAATACCGCAAATATAATCATATTCCACACGATAGTTCTACTTTTACTTCAATATCTATCTTCCCCCGCTATAAAAGATTTATATGTTATTCTTCTTTTCACTGCGGGAAAATATCCCTTCACACAGTTTTAGTATAATATTACTTATATTCATTCAGGCAGCAACCTGACCAGTTATTCAATAATTGTAACATCCCTGTGATGTTTTTTTTTTCGTCCTCATATCAGCAGGTTGTTTATGTTTAATGTTCACTGTTGTTTATTATGTTACTGCTTTTCCCTATGCAACACTTATGTAAAGAATTGGGCCCGGGAGGTCCTAAAGGCTCATTAAGGGAATTATTTCTAAAGGAATGGAAAAAAGTGAAAATCTGAGGTTCCTTCATTTTTTTTCTTTTTCTTTTGATTGTTAGATACTAGGCTACAACAACAAATTGGATTGTAAAGATATGTTAAGATATTTGATATGCTCCTGTACTAAGCGCTTGACTCTATGGAAATAGATGCAACTCTTATATGTTTAGTTTGGAAACGTATTGTAAAATGTTGTAGTACTATGATTTGTATCTTGTTTCAAATGATAATTGTTTGTAAACCTATTTATGAACCTCAATAAAAATTATTTAAAAAAAAAAAAAAAAAAAAAAATGTGGGTTCAGTGTCCCTTTAAAAAATAATCAATAGTTATTAGCTTAGATTTGTAAATAGTTCAAAAGATATAGTTAAAGGGACACTGAACCCAATTTTTTTCTTTTGTGATTAATATAGAGCATGCAATTTTAAGCAACTTTCTAATTTACTCCTTTTATCAAATTTTCTTCATTCTCTTGCTATCTTTATATGAAAAAGAATGAATCTAAGCTTTTTTTTTATTTAGAACTCTGGACAGCACTTTTTTATTGGTTGATGAATTTATCCACTAATCAGCAAGAAAAACCCAGGTTGTTCACCAAAAATGGGCTGGCATCTTAACTTACATTCTTGCATTTCAAATAAAGATATTAGGAGAATGAAGAAAATTTGATAATTTGAGTAAATTAGGAAGTTGCTTAAAATTGCAAAATTTGACAATGGACGTTTTTTAAAAAAGGTTCTTACCTGTTGAATGCTCATCTTCGCCATATACATTGTTTTCAATATTTGTGAAATAGGAGGGGCGCACAGAACCCACATGAAAGGGATGTGATTGGTCCTCAGAACAAATATTAATCTGTTGCAAAATGTCAGGAACTGGAAATCTTTTTCATACTGTTTACATTTTAGTCATCAAATGTTTCCAATTATGTTCTTAGCTTTTAGTTTTTACAATTGTATAATAGTTTTTTTTCTTTTTTAAAACCTTCCTTTTGTTGTTAAAAATCCTTTTCTGATATTGCAGAACGTCTTTCTCATTTTGCGCAGACAAGTTTGACAATATTGCGCATAGCGATGTGGAATCTGTTGGCGCTCTACAAATAACTGATAATAATAATATCTGTGATGTCACTTCACATGAAATCCCGTTTGATGTGGGTTATTCTCCCTTCTCCATGATCCCATTAGGTAGATATATTGTGACCACAAGCACTTCATTTTCTTCCAGGGTAAAGTGTAATGCCACCTTAGCAATATTTTTCAAGATTATTGGGATTTAAAGTAGTGGTCCAATTTATATTTTTTGTCATGCAATTAGTAAAATGTGCTATAAATTCTCATTGAATGTTAATAAGGATGGTAATTGCATTTTTGGTGAAAATAAAGTTTGCACTGCATTATGGTCGACGTGTTTTGTTAAAAAAAATATTGTGATTGGTTAAAATAAGTGTGGCACAGTTAGAATTGCAAATGAATTGTATTACATTATGCATATGTCTGATACCTATAGACTGACCATATACTACGGTTCAGTAATGTTTTGAAGTAATTTAATACATTTTAAACATTGCACAGAAACTCATACGCCTAGATTTAGAGTTTTGTCAAAAACGACCCGCGTAGCTAACGCATGCTTTTTTTTCCCCGCACCTTTTAAATACCGCTGGTATTTAGAGTTCACAGAATGGCTGCGTTAGGCTCCAAAAAGGGAGCGTAGAGCATAATTTACCGCCACTGCAACTCTCAATACCAGCGGTGCTTACAGACGCGGCCAGCTTCAAAAACGTGCTCGTGCACGATTCCCCCATAGGAAACAATGGGGCAGTTTGAGCTGAAAAAAAAACCTAACACCTGCAAAAAAGCAGCGTTAAGCTCCTAACGCAGCCCCATTGTTTCCTATGGGGAAACACTTCCTAAGTCTGCACATAACACTCTAACATGTACCCCGAGCCTAAACACCCCTAGCATTACACTTATTAACCCCTAATCTGCTGGCCCCGCTATCGCTGACACCTGCATATTTTTTTTTAACCCCTAATCTGCCGCTCCGTACACCGCCGCAACCTACATTATACCTATGTACCCCTAATCTGCTTCCCCTAACACCGCCGACCCCTATATTATATTTATTAACCCCTAATCTGCCGCCCCCAAAGTCACCTCCACCTACCTACAATAATTAACCCCTAATCTGCCGACCGGACCTCACTGCTACTAAAATAAATGTATTAACCCCTAAAGCTAAGTCTAACCCTAACACTAACACCCCCCTAACTTAAATATAATTTAAATCTAACGAAATAAATTAACTCTTATTAAATAAATTATTCCTATTTAAAGCTAAATACTTACCTGTAAAATAAACCCTAACCCTGAAAAGGGCCCTTTGCGGGGCATGCCCCAAAGAATTCAGCTCTTTTGCCTGTAAAAAAAAACCATACAATACCCCCCCAACATTACAACCCACCACCCACATACCCCTAATCTAACCCAAACCCCCCTTAAATAAACCTAACACGAAGCCCCTGAAGATCTCCCTACCTTGTCTACACCACGTCGGGTTCACCGATCGGTCCAGAAGAGCCTCCGATGTCTTGATCCAAGCCCAAGTGGGGGGCTAAAGATGTCCATGATCCGGCTGAAGTCTTCATCCAAGCGGGAGCTGAAGAGGTCCATGATCCGACTGAAATCTTCTATCAAGCGGCATCTTCAATCTTCTTTCTTCCGGATCCATGTTCATCCCGCCGACGCGGAACATCCATCTTTACCGACGACTTCCCGAAGAATGACGGTTCCTTTAAGGGACGTCATCCAAGATGGCGTCCCTCGAATTCCGATTGGCTGATAGGATTCTATCAGCCAATCGGAATTAAGGTAGGAAAATTCTGATTGGCTGATGGAATCGCATTCTATTTGCTGATCGGAACAGCCAATAGAATGCGAGCTCAATCTGATTGGCTGATTGGATCAGCCAATCGGATTGAACTTGAATCTGATTGGCTGATTCCATCAGCCAATCAGAATTTTCCTACCTTAATTCCGATTGGCTGATAGAATCCTATCAGCCAATCGGAATTCGAGGGATGCCATCTTGGATGACGTCCCTTAAAGGAACCGTCATCCGTCGGGAAGTTGTCGGTGAAGATGCATGTTCCACATCGATGGGATGAACATGGATCCGGAAGAAAGAAGATTGAAGATGCCGCTTGATAGAAGACTTCAGTCGGATCATGGACCTCTTCAGCTCCCGCTTGGATGAAGACTTCAGTCGGATTATGAACCTCTTTAGCTCCCGCTTGGATGAAGACTTCAGCCGGATCATGGACATCTTCAGCTCCCTGCTTGGGCTTGGATCAAGACATCGGAGGCTCTTCTGGACCGATCGGGACCCGGTGTGGTGAAGACAAGGTAGGGAGATCTTCAGGGGCTTAGTGTTAGGTTTATTTAAGGGGGGTTTGGGTTAGATTAGGGGTATGTGGGTGGTGGGTTGTAATGTTGGGGGGGGGTATTGTATGGGGTTTTTTACAGGCAAAAGAGCTGAATTCTTTGGGGCATGCCCCGCAAAGGGCCCTTTTCAGGGCTGGTAAGGTAAAAGAGCTTTTCTATTTTAATTTTAGAATAGGGTAGGGCATTTTTTTATTTTGGGGGTCTTTGTTATTTTATTAGGGGGCTTAGAGTAGGTGTAATTAGTTTAAAATTGTTGTAATATTTTTCTAATGTTTGTAAATATTTTTTTATTTTTTGTAACTTAGTTCTTTTTTATTTTTTGTACTTTAGTTAGTTTATTTCATTGTATTTATTTGTAGGTATTGTATTTAATTAATTTATTGATAGTTTAGTGTTAGGTTTAATTGTAGATAATTGTAGGTATTTTATTTAATTTATTTATTGATAGAGTAGTGTTAGGTTTAATTGTAACTTAGGTTAGGATTTATTTTACAGGTAATTTTGTAATTATTTTAACTAGGTAGCTATTAAATAGTTATTAACTATTTAATAGCTATTGTACCTGGTTAAAATAAATACAAAGTTGCCTGTAAAATAAATATTAATCCTAAAATAGCTACAATATAATTATAATTTATATTGTAGCTATATTAGGGTTTATTTTACAGGTAAGTATTTAGCTTTAAATAGGAATCATTTATTTAATAAGAGTTAATTTATTTCGTTAGATTTAAATTATATTTAAGTTAGGGGGTGTTAGTGTTAGGGTTAGACTTAGCTTTAGGGGTTAATACATTTATTAGAGTAGCGGTGAGGTCCGGTCGGCAGATTAGGGGTTAATTATTGTAGGTAGGTGGAGGGGACGTTGGGGGCAGCAGATTAGGGGTTAATAAATATAATATAGGGGTCGGCGGTGTTAGGGGCAGCAGATTAGGGGTACATAGGTATAATGTAGGTTGCGGCGGTGTACGGAGCGGCAGATTAGGGGTTAAAAAAAAATATGCAGGTGTCAGCGATAGCGGGGGCGGCAGATTAGGGGTTAATAAGTGTAATGCTAGGGGTGTTTGGACTCGGGGTACATGTTAGAGTGTTAGGTGCAGACATAGGAAGTGTTTACCCATAGGAAACAATGGGGCTGCGTTAGGAGCTTAACGCTGCTTTTTTGCAGGTGTTAGGTTTTTTTTTTAACTCAAACTGCCCCATTGTTTCCTATGGGGGAATCGTGCACGAGCACGTTTTTGAAGCTGGCCACGTCTGTAAGCACCGCTGGTATTGAGAGTTGCAGTGGCGGTAAATTATGCTCTACGCTCCCTTTTTGGAGCCTGACGCAGCCATTCTGTGAACTCTAAATACCAGCGGTATTTAAAAGGTGCGGGGGGAAAAAAGCATGCGTTACCGACAAAACTCTAAATCTAGGCGAGGATACGCAATTGACGTAAGGGGATCTGCGGTATGGAAAAGTCGCGCCTGGAAAGTGAGCGTTAGACCCTTACCTACACGACTCTAAATACCAGCGGTAGCCCAAAACCAGCGTTAGGAGCCTCTAACGCTGGTTTTGACGGCTAACGCCAAACTCTAAATCTAGGCCTATGAATTCCAATTAAAACGTCATAAAAAACAACAACAAAAGTTATGTTTTGAAATCTAATAAAATAAATATTGTAATGTGATCCATATTTAATTATGCTTAATTGAATACTCACTGTAAGCTTTGAATATTCTTTTTAGTTTGACTCACATTACTTATGCAACTTAAAGGGACAGTCAACACTAAAATTGTTATAGTTTAAAAAGGTAGATAACGCCTTTACTACCATTCCCCAGCTTTGCACAACCAACATTGTTATATTAATATACTTTATAACATTTAAACCTCTAAATGTCTGCCAGTTTCCAAGCCACTATAGACAGCCTCTTATCACATGTTTTTTTTATTAGTTTTCACAACAGGAGACTGCAAGTTCATGTGGGCCATATAAATAACATTGTGTTCACTGCCCAGTTAAAGAACTAATTGGCTAAATACAAGTCAATAGATAATAAATAAAAAGTCTGGTGATCAGGGGGCTGTCAGAATAGCCTTAGATACACGGTAATCACAGAAGTAAAAAGTATATTACTATAACTGTGTTGGTTGTGCAAAACTGGGGAATGGGTAATAAAGGGATTATCTATCTTTTAAAACAATAAAACATATTTTATAAACTGTCCATATTAACACTGTTTATTATTTTTCTTAAATTTAAAAATTGTGATGAGCAATATATTTCAAACCCCATAAGAGCAGCATGTTCTGCAAAGCTAAAGGTTAAAACTGCCATTTCTCCTGAACAGTGAGCATGGGCTGAATTTAAATGCTGTGGGGTTTTTTTAATTTGAAATATATAAAACTATAAAGTCTGGTTAGATGCTTTTTTTCCCAATTTGTTTTTAACAGCATTACTTTAAATAGCCTTTATTCTTAGTTAAATGTTTTTTTATTACTTAATAATATACATATAACATCATTAGTATCATGAATCACCATTGTCTTTCAACTACTGCATGCATGGTTTCTCAACTGATTTATCCTTTACTGATTCATTTTATTGAAATAATCAGAAGGCTTAGGTCACCCACACAAAAAAAAAAATGGTAGCTCAATATTTGTAGCATTTTAATATTTCTGTAGAATATTTGTAGAGATTCTGCTCCTCTCAAAATCTATTGACCAATCAGAAAGGGAGATAACCCAATTGCAGCCTACATTTTTATTCTACTTCATTCAAAAGCTATTAACCAATTAAAAAGTTAGATGACTAAATGTTGACACAGACTGCTCATCTGAATTTCCTATTGGCTTATATGTATAACCAATCCAATTCATTTGATGTTATAAGTAAATATAAATAAGGAAGTTTTAGGTGCTAGTAAAATTGTTGTTTTGCGTTAGTTTTTTCTTAAATTAAGGTAAATCTTTGTAACATGGAGTTTTTTGTTTTTTTTAATAACTTTATTTGTAATTAGAATCCAGTACATACATGGCATAAGACTTAACTTAGTGCAACTTAATGATATTACTCAAGAAAGAGACCATTGAAAAGGTACAAATAACAGTCTTTGTCTAGACACATCCCCAATGATCTGCGAAACTTCACCATGTAGAGATCTGGACTCACATTTTCTTATATATGACAAAACAACATTATTAATCTTAACTTACAATAATAACTTACTTACCCAGGGCCCCCCGGCCAAGATCGCCCCCCCCCCCCACGGACACAAGGCAGGAACAAAGAAGGGGAAAGAAAATGACAGCAAGAAGTGGCACCACCAGGGAAGATTCCAAAGCAGACAAGATTATATGTACCTAGGATAGGCTTAATAATTATTCTTGGGCAGCTGGGAAAGACCATCTGCCTTTGAGATTCTCATTTAAGATAAAGAGACTATTCTTAAATGGGTATATGACTCTTTCCCTAACTGACTCAGGTAGGTATAGAAGATAAGTGTCCCATTTAGATATGAAATGCTTTATCCACTTCTCCGGATCGCCCTTTACGTCTGCCTGTTCAATTAGCATTTGCGTGTGTATACCTCTAAGCAGCTTTTGAAGAGAGGGAGATTTTTACCCTGCCCATCCTGCCAATATAACTTGTTTTGCCAACACTATAACCAAAGATACAAAGTTATCAAAAGGATGGGAGACATCGGCAGAGATTAGGAAAATTATGTGTTGGGCTGAGAGTACAATCTGGGTCTTTGTTACTTTCGTAAGCCAGTACGATACCTTGAGCCAAAAGCTCCTAAGCTTAGGACAATTCCATATTAGGTGCAACCAGTCAGGAGAGCTATAACTACATTTAGGGCAGATATCCCTAGCCTCGGGGATCCATCTAGAGCGCAGATGCGAGGTAATGTAGGCTTGCTGAATAAATTTTAGGTGTATCTCCCTTAAGTTTGCCGAGATAGTGACTGTCTGTATTTTTTCCAAACTTTCACAGATAAGCCCCCCATCTACTAATAAGCCTTCAAAGCCATCCCATTTTGATATGAGTCTGCGCATTGCAGTGCCCTCAAAGTGTCTAAGAATGGAGTTGTAAGTGTGTGCGATTTTATAAGATCCCTGCCTCGCCAGTGCACATAGAGTGTCAATATTATTGAGATATAGTGCCTGCTCTGAAAATATGCAAAACTGTGGGAGCTCGGGAGGTTAAACCTCTTCTTTAAATCTTGAAATGGAACAATCTCCAATGTTAAAGGGTTAAAAAGCTGTTTGATCGTGGAGAGATTTTGGGCTTGCCACACCTGAAATGCCTTGGTAGTGTAACCGGGTAGGAAATTCAAGTTACCCTGAATTGGTAGATATTTACTCACAGATTTGTCTATCCCCCATAACCTGCACAGCTTGGCCCAGGCCCTAAGCGGATCCCTATACAATACATGGCACTGTATTTGTGTTGGTAATAAGGTGAAATTCGCATGTGGCAGAAAGGCCAGGGCCATTGGTTTGACAAAATTATTTTCTAGTGTGGGGACAGTAAAGTGGTTATTACCAACCAGCAGTCTAAGACTAGTTTGGCTAGAGTAGCCCAGTTGTACCATGCTATATTCGGGAGACGAAGTCCCCCCCTTCTCTGAGGGCATGACCAGATAATCTTTCCCTATCCTATGTTTCCTATGTTTTCCTATGTACCAATCCTCTGACATCCACCCCAAGTGAAACTCGTGGATTGGCGCTTCAACCCTTTGAATCTCTTAGAGAGTGGAGATGGGGGAATTTTAGTTTCTACAACACTTTGGCAATAATGGACAAAAATAGTGCAATTTGCTGGCAGTGGTGGTCCCGCAATGGAAAAGTATCCTAAATTCTTTGTTATTAGAAGGATATAGGTAGTATAGATTAGCTAGTAGTTCATAGATATAAGTAAATAGTTAAGATTTAAAAGTTAGTAGTTCAAAGTTAAAGGGACACTAAACCCAAATTCTTTCTTTCGTGATTCAGATAGAGCATGCAATTTTCAGCAACTTTCTAATTTACTCCTATTATCATTTTTTCTTTGTTCTATCTTTATTTGAAAAAGAAGGCATCTACACTTTTTTTGGTTCAGAACTCTGGACAGCAGTTTTTTATTGGTGGATCAATTTATCCACCAATCAGCAAGGACAACACAGGTTGTTCACCAAAAATAGGCTGGCAACTAAACTTACATTCTTGCATTTCAAATAAAGATACTAAGAGAATGAAGAATATGTCATAATAGCAGTAAATTAGAAAGTTGCTTAAAATGTCATGCTCTATCTGAATCACAAAAGAAAAAATGTGGGTTCAGTGTCCCTTTAAGAAATAATCAATAGTTATTAGCTTAGATTTGTAAATAGTTCAAAAGATATAGTTAAAGGGACACTGAACCCAATTTTTTTCTTTTGTGATTAATATAGAGCATGCAATTTTAAGCAACTTTCTAATTTACTCCTTTTATCAAATTTTCTTCGTTCTCTTGCTATCTTTATATGAAAAAGAATGAATCTAAGCTTTTTTTTTTATTTAGAACTCTGGACAGCACTTTTTTATTGGTTGATGAATTTATTCACTAATCAGCAAGAAAAACCCAGGTTGTTCACCAAAAATAGGCCGGCATCTTAACTTACATTCTTGCATTTCAAATAAAGATATTAGGAGAATAAAGAAAATTTGATAATAGGAGTAAATTAGGAAGTTGCTTAAAATTGCAAAATTTGACAATGGACGTTTTTTAAAAAAGGTTCTTACCTGTTGAATGCTCATCTTCGCCATATACATTGTTTTCAATATTTGTGAAATAGGAGGGGCGCACAGAACCCACATGAAAGGGATGTGATTGGTCCTCAGAACAAATATTAATCTGTTGCAAAATGTCAGGAACTGGAAATCTTTTTCATACTGTTTACATTTTAGTCATCAAATGTTTCCAATTATGTTCTTAGCTTTTAGTTTTTACAATTGTATAATTGTTTTTTTTCTTTTTTAAAACCTTCCTTTTGTTGTTAAAAATCCTTTTGTGATATTGCGGAACGTCTTTCTCATTTTGCGCAGACAAGTTTGACAATATTGCGCATAGCGATGTGGAATCTGTTGGCGCTCTACAAATAACTGATAATAATAATATCTGTGATGTCACTTCACATGAAATCCCGTTTGATGTGGGTTATTCTCCCTTCTCCATGATCCCATTAGGTAGATATATTGTGACCACAAGCACTTCATTTTCTTCCAGGGTAAAGTGTAATGCCACCTTAGCAATATTTTTCAAGATTATTGGGATTTAAAGTAGTGGTCCAATTTATATTTTTTGTCATGCAATTAGTAAAATGTGCTATAAATTCTCATTGAATGTTAATAAGGATGGTAATTGCATTTTTGGTGAAAATAAAGTTTGCACTGCATTATGGTCGACGTGTTTTGTTAAAAAAAATATTGTGATTGGTTAAAATAAGTGTGGCACAGTTAGAATTGCAAATGAATTGTATTACATTATGCATATGTCTGATACCTATAGACTGACCATATACTACGGTTCAGTAATGTTTTGAAGTAATTTAATACATTTTAAACATTGCACAGAAACTCATACGCCTAGATTTAGAGTTTTGTCAAAAACGACCCGCGTAGCTAACGCATGCTTTTTTTTCCCCGCACCTTTTAAATACCGCTGGTATTTAGAGTTCACAGAATGGCTGCGTTAGGCTCCAAAAAGGGAGCGTAGAGCATAATTAACCGCCACTGCAACTCTCAATACCAGCGGTGCTTATGGAAGCGGCCAGCTTCAAAAACGTGCTTGTGCACGATTCCCCCATAGGAAACAATGGGGCAGTTTGAGCTGAAAAAAAACCTAACACCTGCAAAAAAGCACCGTTAAGCTCCTAACGCAGCCCCATTGTTTCCTATGGGGAAACACTTCCTAAGTCTGCACCTAACACTCTAACATGTACCCCGAGTCTAAACACCCCTAGCATTACACTTATTAACCCCTAATCTGCCGCCCCTGCTATCGCTGACACCTGCATATTTTTTTTTAACCCCTAATCTGCCGCTCCGTACACCGCCGCAACCTACATTATACCTATGTACCCCTAATCTGCTGCCCCTAACACCGCCGACCCCTATATTATATTTATTAACCCCTAATCTGCTGCCCCCAACATCACCTCCACCTACCTACAATAATTAACCCCTAATCTGCCGACCGGACCTCACCGCTACTAAAATAAATGTATTAACCCCTAAAGCTAAGTCTAACCCTAACACTAACACCCCCTAACTTAAATATAATTTAAATCTAACGAAATAAATTAACTCTTATTAAATAAATTATTCCTATTTAAAGCTAAATACTTACCTGTAAAATAAACCCTAATATAGCTACAATATAAATTATAATTATATTGTAGCTATTTTAGGATTAATATTTATTTTACAGGCAACTTTGTAATTATTTTAACCAGGTACAATAGCTATTAAATAGTTAATAACTATTTAATAGTTATCTAGTTAAAATAATTACAAAATTACCTGTAAAATAAATCCTAACCTAAGTTACAATTAAACCTAACACTACACTATCAATAAATAAATTAAATAAAATAACTACAATTATCTACAATTAAACCTAACACTACACTATCAATAAATTAATTAAATACAATACCTACAAATAAATACAATTAAATAAACTAACTAAAGTACAAAAAATAAAAAAATATTTACAAACATTAGAAAAATATTACAACAATTTTAAACTAATTACACCTACTCTAAGCCCCCTAATAAAATAACAAAGACCCCCAAAATAAAAAAATGCCCTACCCTATTCTAAAATTAAAATAGAAAAGCTCTTTTACCTTACCAGCCCTGAAAAGGGCCCTTTGCGGGGCATGCACCAAAGAATTCAGCTCTTTTGCCTGTAAAAAAAAAAACATACAATACCCCCCCAACATTACAACCCACCACCCACATACCCCTAATCTAACCCAAACCCCCCATAAATAAACCTAACACTAAGCCCCTGAAGATCTCCCTACCTTGTCTTCACCACGCCGGGTTCACTGATCGGTCCAGAAGAGCCTCCGATGTCTTGATCCAAGCCCAAGTGGGGGGCTGAAGATGTCTATGATGCGGCTGAAGTCTTCATCCAAGCGGGAGCTGAAGAGGTCCATGATCCGACTGAAGTCTTCTATCAAGCGGCATCTTCAATCTTCTTTCTTCCGGATCCATGTTCATCCCGCCGACGCGGAACATCCATCTTCACCGACGACTTCCCGACGAATGACGGTTCCTTTAAGGGACGTCATCCAAGATGGCGTCCCTCGAATTCCGATTGGCTGATAGGATTCTATCAGCCAATCGGAATTAAGGTAGGAAAATTCTGATTGGCTGATGGAATCGCATTCTATTTGCTGATCGGAACAGCCAATAGAATGCGAGCTCAATCTGATTGGCTGATTGGATCAGCCAATCGGATTAAACTTGAATCTGATTGGCTGATTCCATCAGCCAATCAGAATTTTCCTACCTTAATTCCGATTGGCTGATAGAATCCTATCAGCCAATCGGAATTCGAGGGACGCCATCTTAGATGATGTCCCTTAAAGGAACCGTCATTCGTCGGGAAGTTGTCGGTGAAGATGGATGTTCCGCGTCGACGGGATGAACATGGATCCGGAAGAAAGAAGATTGAAGATGCCGCTTGATAGAAGACTTCAGTCGGATCATGGACCTCTTCAGCTCCCGCTTGGATGAAGACTTCAGTCGGATCATGGACCTCTTCAGCTCCCGCTTGGATGAAGACTTCAGCCGGATCATGGACATCTTCAGCTCCCCGCTTGGGCTTGGATCAAGACATCGGAGGCTCTTCTGGACCGATCGGGACCCGGTGTGGTGAAGACAAGGTAGGGAGATCTTCAGGGGCTTAGTGTTAGGTTTATTTAAGTCGGGTTTGGGTTAGATTAGGGGTATGTGGGTGGTGGGTTGTAGTTTAAAATTGTTGTAATATTTTTCTAATGTTTGTAAATATTTTTTTATTTTTTGTAACTTAATTCTTTTTTATTTTTTGTACTTTAGTTAGTTTATTTCATTGTATTTATTTGTAGGTATTGTATTTAATTCATTTATTGTTAGTGTTGTGTTAGGTTTAATTGTAGATAATTGTAGGTATTTTATTTAATTTATTTATTGATAGAGTAGTGTTAGGTTAAATTGTAACTTAGGTTAGGATTTATTTTACAGGTAATTTTGTAATTATTTTAACTAGGTAGCTATTAAATAGTTATTAACTATTTAATAGCTATTGTACCTGGTTAAAATAATTACAAAGTTGCCTGTAAAATAAATATTAATCCTAAAATAGCTACAATATAATTATAATTTATATTGTAGCTATATTAGGGTTTATTTTACAGGTAAGTATTTAGCTTTAAATAGGAATAATTTATTTAATAAGAGTTAATTTATTTCGTTAGATTTAAATTATATTTAAGTTAGGGGGGTGTTAGTGTTAGGGTTAGACTTAGCTTTAGGGGTTAATACATTTATTAGAGTAGCGGTGAGGTCCGGTCGGCAGATTAGGGGTTAATTATTGTAGGTAGGTGTAGGGGACGTTGGGGGCCGCAGATTAGGGGTTAATAAATATAATATAGGGGTCGGTGGTGTTAGGGGCAGCAGATTAGGGGTACATAGGTATAATGTAGGTTGCGGCGGTGTACGGAGCGGCAGATTAGGGGTTAAAAAAAATATGCAGGTGTCAGCAATAGCGGGGGCGGCAGATTAGGGGTTAATAAGTGTAATGCTAGGGGTGTTTAGGCTCGGGGTACATGTTAGAGTGTTATGTGCAGACTTAGGAAGTGTTTCCCCATAGGAAACAATGGGGCTGCGTTAGGAGCTTAACGCTGCTTTTTTGCAGGTGTTAGGTTTTTTTTTCAGCTCAAACTGCCCCATTGTTTCCTATGGGGGAATCGTGCACGAGCACGTTTTTGAAGCTGGCCGCGTCTGTAAGCACCGCTGGTATTGAGAGTTGCAGTGGCGGTAAATTATGCTCTACGCTCCCTTTTTGGAGCCTAACGCAGCCATTCTGTGAACTCTAAATACCAGCGGTATTTAAAAGGTGCGGGAGAAAAAAAGCATGCGTTAGCTACGCGGGTCGTTACCGACAAAACTCTAAATTTAGGCGAGGATACGCAATTGACGTAAGGGGATCTGCGGTATGGAAAAGTCGCGGCTGGAAAGTGAGCGTTAGACCCTTACCTACACGACTCTAAATACCAGCGGTAGCCCAAAACCAGCGTTAGGAGCCTCTAACGCTGGTATTGACTGCTAACGCCAAACTCTAAATCTAGGCCTATGAATTCCAATTAAAACGTCATAAAAAAAAACAACAAAAGTTATGTTTTGAAATCTAATAAAATAAATATTGTAATGTGATCCATATTTAATTTTGCTTAATTGAATACTCACTGTAAGCTTTGAATATTCTTTTTAGTTTGACTCACATTACTTATGCAACTTAAAGGGACAGTCAACACTAAAATTGTTATAGTTTAAAAAGGTAGATAACGCCTTTACTACCATTCCCCAGCTTTGCACAACCAACATTGTTATATTAATATACTTTATAACATTTAAACCTCTAAATGTCTGCCAGTTTCTAAGCCACTATAGACAGCCTCTTATCACATGTTTTTTTTATTAGTTTTCACAACAGGAGACTGCAAGTTCATGTGGGCCATATAAATAACATTGTGTTCACTCCCCAGTTAAAGAACTAATTGGCTAAAATACAAGTCAATAGATAATAAATAAAAAAGTCTGGTGATCAGGGGGCTGTCAGAATAGCCTTAGATACACGGTAATCACAGATGTAAAAAGTATATTACTATAACTGTGTTGGTTGTGCAAAACTGGGGAATGGGTAATAAAGGGATTATCTATCTTTTAAAACAATAAAACATATTTTATAAACTGTCCATATTAACACTGTTTATTATTTTTCTTAAATTTAAAAATTGTGATGAGCAATAAATTTCAAACCCCATAAGAGCAGCAAGTTCTGCAAAGCTAAAGGTTATAACTGCCATTTCTCCTGAACAGTGAGCATGGGCTGAATTTAAATGCTGTGGGTTTTTTTTAATTTTAAATATATAAAACTATAAAGTCTGGTTAGATGCTTTTTTTCCTAATTTGTTTTTAACAGCATTACTTTAAATAGCCTTTATTCTTAGTTAAATGTTTTTTTATTACTTAATAATATACATATAACATCATTAGTATCATGAATCACCATTGTCTTTCAACTACTGCATGCATGGTTTCTCAACTGATTTATCCTTTACTGATTCATTTATTGAAATAATCAGAAGGCTTAGGTCACACACACAAAAAAAAAGGTAGCTCAATATTTGTAGCATTTTAATATTTCTGTAGAATATTTGTAGAGATTCTGCTCCTCTAAAAATCTATTGACCAATCAGAAAGGGAGATAACCCAATTGCAGCCTACATTTTTATTCTACTTCATTCAAAAGCTATTAACCAATTAAAAAGTTAGATGACTAAATGTTGACACAGACTGCTCATCTGAATTTCCTATTGGCTTATATGTATAACCAATCCAATTCATTTGATGTTATAAGTAAATATAAATAAGGAAGTTTTAGGTGCTAGTAAAATTGTTGTTTTGCGTTAGTTTTTTCTTAAATTAAGGTAAATCTTTGTAACATGGAGTTTTTTTTTTTTTTAATAACTTTATTTGTAATTAGAATCCAGTACATACATGGCATAAGACTTAACTTAGTGCAACTTAATGATATTACTCAAGAAAGAGACCATTGAAAAGGTACAAATAACAGTCTTTGTCTAGACACATCCCCAATGATCTGCGAAACTTCACCATGTAGAGATCTGGACTCACATTTTCTTATATATGACAAAACAACATTATAACATTATAACATAAATCTTAACTTACAATAATAACTTACTTACCCAGGGCCCCCCGGCCAAGATCGCCCCCCCCCCCCACGGACACAAGGCAGGAACAAAGAAGGGGAAAGAAAATGACAGCAAGAAGTGGCACCACCAGGGAAGATTCCAAAGCAGACAAGATTATATGTACCTAGGATAGGCTTAATAATTATTCTTGGGCAGCTGGGAAAGACCATCTGCCTTTGAGATTCTCATTTAAGATAAAGAGACTATTCTTAAATGGGTATATGACTCTTTCCCTAACTGACTCAGGTAGGTATAGAAGATAAGTGTCCCATTTAGATATGAAATGCTTTATCCACTTCTCCGGATCGCCCTTTACGTCTGCCTGTTCAATTAGCATTTGCGTGTGTATACCTCTAAGCAGCTTTTGAAGAGAGGGAGATTTTTACCCTGCCCATCCTGCCAATATAACTTGTTTTGCCAACACTATAACCAAAGATACAAAGTTATCAAAAGGATGGGAGACATCGGCAGAGATTAGGAAAATTATGTGTTGGGCTGAGAGTACAATCTGGGTTTTGTTACTTTCGTAAGCCAGTACGATACCTTGAGCCAAAAGCTCCTAAGCTTAGGACAATTCCATATTAGGTGCAACCAGTCAGGAGAGCTATAACTACATTTAGGGCAGATATCCCTAGCCTCAGGGATCCATCTAGAGCGCAGATGCGGGGTAATGTAGGCTTGCTGAATAAATTTTAGGTGTGTCTCCCTTACTTTCACAGATAAGCCCCCCATCTACTAATAAGCCTTCAAAGCCATCCCATTTTGATATGAGTCTGCGCATTGCAGTGCCCTCAAAGTGTCTAAGAATGGAGTTGTAAGTGTGTGCGATTTTATAAGATCCCTGCCTCGCCAGTGCACATAGAGTGTCAATATTAGTGGGTTCTTTGGGGAGATGCCCTTCTGCTTTTAATCTAGAGATATAGTGCCTGCTCTGCAAATATGCAAAACTGTGGGAGCTCGGGAGGTTAAACCTCTTCTTTAAATCTTGAAATGGAACAATCTCCAATGTTAAAGGGTTAAAAAGCTGTTTGATCGTGGAGAGATTTTGGGCTTGCCACACCTGAAATGCCTTGGTAGTGTAACCGGGTAGGAAATTCAAGTTACCCTGAATTGGTAGATATTTACTCACAGATTTGTCTATCCCCCATAACCTGCACAGCTTGGCCCAGGCCCTAAGCGGATCCCTATACAATACATGGCACTGTATTTGTGTTGGTAATAAGGTGAAATTCGCACGTGGCAGAAAGGCCAGGGCCATTGGTTTGACAAAATTATTTTCTAGTGTGGGGACAGTAAAGTGGTTATTACCAACCAGCAGTCTAAGACTAGTTTGGCTAGAGTAGCCCAGTTGTACCATGCTATATTCGGGAGACGAAGTCCCCCCTTCTCTGAGGGCATGATCAGATAATCTTTCCCTATCCTATGTTTCCTCCCTCTCCAAATAAATTGTCCCAACGCAGACTGTAGTGACTTGGTATCTTGTTGGGTGAGAAGTAGAGGTAGCATCTGCAGAGGGTACAAGAGTTTGGGTAGCGCCACCATTTTAAAAAGGTGGATTCGTCCTGTGAGTGACAGGGGTAAATTATGCCAGCCTGAAAGCAGAAGTTTTATATTGCGTAAAGTGTCTGTCAGATTTAAGTGGTATAATTTATTGGGGTTCATATGTATTTGAATGCCTAGGTAATTAAAATATCCGTCTGTTATTAGTGTGGTGTTTGTCAAAGGAGTGTTTTGCTTGTTTTGTAACCAGAGAACCTCCGATTTATTAATATTTATTTTATACCTGTGAAGGTACCAAAATTTTCAAATATATTCAAAAGAGGTTTCAAATTAGTCGCAGGGTTGCCTATAAATAGAAGCAAGTCATCTGCATATAGTGAAAGATGCTGCTTGTGATCCAGGATGTCTAATCCGTCACATTTTTGACGGATGTGACAAGCAAGGGGCTCTATGGCTAGGTCAAACAATAGAGGGGAAAGAGGGCACCCCTGCCTCGTACCCCTTTGCAATACAAATGAGTTGGAGAGTTCACCATTAAAAAGTTGCAAAATTGCCCGAAAGGCCAAATTTTTCCAATGACGTATGTAGATGGTCCCATTCTATCCTATCGAACGCTTTCTCAGCGTCTAGAGGGCTAAGAGACAGGCATCTTGTAAATCTACAGGGTTAGGGGAATGGGAATTATACCAATATTGGGAGGTGATTGCCAGAGTTTTCCTAATATTGATCACAGATGATCTGCCTTTGATAAACCCGGTCTGATCCGTGTGTATAAGTGAGGGAAGGACCTGTGCTAGTCTGTCAGCTAAGATTTTGGTTAACAATTTATAATCTCCATTTAGTAACGAAATTGGACGATAGGAGGAGGTGTCTGTGGGATCCTTATCCGGCTTAGGGATAAGACAGATATTTGCTTCTTTAAATCTGGTATCTATTTGAGAAGAGCCTTCCAAATATGCTGTGAATAGGGAGGACAAGACAGGGGTAACCTCATTTACTAGGAGTCTATAATACTCTGTGGGAAGCCCATCAGGGCCCGCTGCTTTTCCAAGCTTGGCTCTGTTCACAGCTTTAATTACTTCCTGAGGGAGGATACTGGCACTAAGCAATGAATTCTGCTCATCCGAGAGGGTAGGGATACATGTGTTGTTCCAAAAGTTTTGCTTAGCCTCCAGACTAATCTCCTGGCCTGTGTATAATCTGACAAACTCTGACATAATTTCTTTATTGTTCGACGTTAAGCGGGATTGGGATTTTATGGCCAATATTTGTGATTTAGGGGTAGACAGCTTGACTAGATTTGCTAGTAGTTTACCTGACTTGTTACCGTGCCTGAAATATTGTCCATGTCTGTGTAAATCGAAGTTATTGTTTTGTTGGATTAAATATGTGTCTCTAGCTATCTTAAAATCGTAATATTTTTGTTTTGAGGTGGGGGTAGGATTAGAGAGGTGTCCATTATATGCCTCAGTGAGGTTTGCTAGGAATGCCTCATCAATTCTTGCGAATTTTTTATTGTGGTGTGCTGTAAAGGAAGTAATGATTCCCCTCATAACTGGCTTAGAGGCATGCCAGAACAGGTTTGGGTTATTACGGTGCTGCTCGTTATCTGACGCGTAGTGTGCCCACTCATTCCTGAAGTGTTGCCGGAAATTTATATCATTATATAGGTAAGAGGGAAATCTCCAAGTCCTGTTCGGGGGTCTAATGTGTGTAGGTTGGAGTGTGAAATGGATTGGGGCGTGGTCTGATATTATTATGCGCTCAATGGTTGGGCGGTGAATTTGAGACGTTATTTCAGAGGAGGTAAGAAAATAATCTATTCTTGAGAGAGTACTGTGCGTCTTGGACAGACATGTGTAGTCTCTCTCCAGTGGATTCCTAACTCTCCACACATCTACAAATCCTAACGTGGATTTTAAGTTATTTATCAATGATACCTCCCTTTTGAATCTTGTGTGTGAGTGTTTTTAGGAGCTAGCTAAAGTAGGATCCTTGAATCTGTCCAGGGGAAGAGCCTGGGCCAAGTTGTTATCCCCCCCAAGGATAATAGGAGCAGTGTATGTAGCTAGTTTAGCCAGCAGAGATGACCAAAAGGAGGGGCAGATTTCATTGGGGCCATAGACATTGCATAAGGTATAATCAATTTTCCACACCCTCAGGGCAGCCAGAATATATCTCCCATCCCTATCTATGTCTACCTGCGAGAAAAAAACCAAAAGGCCCTTTTTTACCAGGATAGCTACTCCTCTCTTTCTGCTCTCAGTGGGGGAGTATAGGATGTGGCCTACCCATCGAGTCTTGAGTTTCTCGTGTTCCTTTGCAGTTAGCTTTGTTTCCTGGAGCAGTGCTATGTCAGTATGTAGGTTCTTAAGCTGCTATAGGATCATGCTCCTTTTTGCTGGGGACGTAATGCCCCCAACATTCCAGGAGGTAAACCTAAGGTTTACAGCCATACGGTAGTTTTAGGGTTAAGATAAAAGTGAGTAAGGCTAGGCAATGAACTATACAGTGTGGTCCTATGTACTTGAGCACAAACTGTTCAAGTGTCTCCATCTTTGTTTTCAGTGTCTAGATGTTCTTGCAGCTGTTGAGGTGTGGTGAAGAGCTTAGGACCCCCTGGGGTCATAAGCCACAGTTTAGCTGGGTATAAAAGCAAGACCTGCCCTCCCTGCGAGTGCAACTTAGAACACAGGGGTGCAAATTCCTTTCTCTTCCTCGCCACTTCAGCTGAAAAGTCCTGGAAGATTAGTAACTGGTGTCCCTCGAAGCTGAGGTCTGACTTGGCTCTGTAGGCTTTGAGAACAGCTAATTTTTCCTGGTAGCGAAGCAGCTTGAAAATTACTTGTCTTGGGCGCTGGTTAGATCTGACAGGTAAGGGCTCTGGGCCTATTCTATGAGCCCTTTCCACATCACGTGGAACGGTGTCTGGGTCCAATTGCAGTAGCTTGGGTAATGTTAGAGCTGTAAACTCAAGAAGATCTTTATTTTTGATTGACTCAGGCACTCCCACAATCCGCAGGTTATTGCGGCTAGAGCGGTTCTCGAGATCATCAAGCTTTTCTTGAAGTGCAAAATTCTGGCACTCCAATCGTAAGATAGTAACAGAGGAGGAGTGCTGGGTATCTTCAACATCTGAGATTCTCTGTTCTGCATGTTGCAGGCATGTAAAATATTGGCTGATCTCCGTAGTGAGAGTATCCATGCCCGCCTGTAGAGATTCCATTTTGGGAAGAAAAAAAGCTTTTAAATCATGCAGCAGGGATTGTGGGGTGTCTAAAGTTGAGTCCCCATCCGGTGGCACAAGCGTTTCCAGCTGTGGTTCTTGGGCCTGTTTTTGCTTCCTTTCTGCCTGTTTTTGTTTGCCCGCCATGATAGGTATAGCCTGTGTGGCAGAGACTTTAAAATATTTATCCACTTTCATGTGGGACAGTAGAGTGGGTGAATTGTGAAACTGCACAATCTGTGTCGTCTACATGCGCACACGCAGCTTTATTTCTTAGAGCACTGAGTAGTGTAGAAAGTTCCTGTGTAGTGAGGCAGATAGGTGCTAAAGATATAAAATTTACAGGTTTACCAATTCGATATGCAAAGTTGTTGATGCACAACACGTGGGCTGAGCAGAATAATAATAAAGTACTATGCCTCAATTAGTGACCCAGCTATCACATCCGTAACTTTAAACTTGGGTATATTTAGGACCCTCAGTCCCCTGGGAGATTCTTTCCTTTTATCCCCCAATTGTCTCTACCCTCAAAGGGTTAACAGGATTCAAGGCCCAGCTCCCGCGCTCCAGCCTCACCTCCTCCGCCCTCCACCCCTCAGGCAGTAAGCAGGTAATGTGTCTTTCAGTGTCTGCAGGCAGGAGTCTCCCTGTAGTAGCTTACAATGTGGCAGTTAGAATGGTAAGGGAGGGGGACAGAGGAGCCGGGAACACGGCTAGAATAACGGCAAGCACTTCTTGTACTCAGACACAGTCGCAGCACTTACTGTCAGCTAGGATGGCGGCTGCACAGATGTCCGATGCTAGTGCTGCTGATGCTAGTGCGGCTCCTCTCTGATTGCCCCACTTAGTTGGGCGCTGGCTCCTGAGACTTCAAAGCCTGCAAGGCACTCGTGGACGGTGAGTGTGCCGTGAGATCCAGAAGCGGGCACTTTACTCGTAACATGGAGTTTTTAGTATTAGACAAACATTGAAACATTAGACTGTATTTGGGGACCTAGTTGTGCATATGGTTAACAGTAGGGATGTGCATTCATTTTAGTAAGAAGGAAAGAAAATAACAAAAATGGGATTTTTTTTATTTTCTTTGCATATTGAAAAACGCAACCATCCGGAAACTAAACTGAAACGATAAGAAAACATTATTTTCTTTTGCATTTTTATTTTTCAGTGCTGCTTTTTATGATGCAGGCAGGCTTTAACCAATGAATGAAAACCAGGAAGTAGCAGTGAATAGATTGGCAGGTTTTATCAGCCTGTCAGTGGAAGCTTGTGGCATTTTCTGCCCATTTAGCATTCTCAAGGGGAGAGAGTCAAAGAGGGAATTTTAAGTTACTGCCTAACATTTCCAGCCTCAATGCGTATCAGTGTGCTAGCAGTACCTGTGTCTGCTGTGCCCCCTCACTGAGAGACATTTGCTATTTGTTTGCTAATATCTAATATACTAATGCTTGTGCCACTGCCTGCTTTAAATAGAGATTAGATTAGAAAAATATAATATATATACTAAGTAAACATGTTTTTTTTTGTTTTTTTTTTACAAAGTTAGTTCTATTTTTTGTAAGTTCTTCTTACATTGCTGCTAGTGGCTGCTGGTAGACTGGTTGTGTCTCTTAACGGGACATATTTGTTTTCAGTACTAAGTTAAAGGGACACTAAACCCAAAAAAATTCTCTCATGATTCAAGCAGAGAATACAATTTTAAACAACATTCCAATTTACTTGTATTATCTCATTTGCTTCATTTCTTAGATATCGTTTGCTGAAGAAATAGCAATTCACATGTGTGAGCCAATCACACGAGGCATCTATGTGCAGCAACCAATCAGCAGCCACTGAGCCTATCTAGATATGCTTTTCCGCAAAGTATATCAAGAGAATTAAGCAAATTAGATAATAGAAGTAAAGTATAAAGGTGTTTAAAATTGTACTCTCTTTCTAAATCTTGAAAGAAAAAATTTGGGTTTCATGTCCCTTTAATATTTAAAAAAACAAGTTCTAATTTTAAGTGTTTTTAATAAGTTTATTACTTGCAAAGTTATTAAATAAAACAAAACACAAGCAGCACATTTGACTTCATTACACCGTGACCGTAATCTCCCAGCAGCAAACAGTTCTTTTAATTTTAATAAAAAATAAAAATGTATAAAAATAACACTGACAAGCTGTACCCTGTCCCTTCAGGTGCAGCTGCAACAGACTGATTAATTCCCCAGCTACTACAGGATCCACAACACCATCCACTACAGACACAGCCACGACAGCAATAATGGTTTGACCCTCTGCCACTGTCACCAGGGCCAGCAGTAGTGCAAGCAACAGAGGTGGAAGGCCTGTTGTTTCAGTGGCTGGGATCAGCAGTGTTGGCAGTGGCCCACCATTCAGAAAGCATGCTAGATTTTCCTTTCTTGAATCTCAGCCACAGAAACCAGCTGTTAAATAAAACTAGTAGTGTAACAACTGGCAGAGTGTTTGGAATGTTTGGGTCACGACCTGTGTCCAGTGTTACACCTAAATTATTTATTACTGAGTCTGACCCACTTAAAAGAAGTAGCAGTGCAATTACCACCAGCATTGCTACTGTGACTAAACCACCGGAAGTGTCCATAGTCTCCTCCATTCCCTCAACCCACACCTTCAGTGCCACAGTCAGACTCAGCACCAGTTCCTAAGTAAATTTTTTAGTTTTACTAAAAATGATGTGCACAAAAATCCAATGTATTAATAAAAACATAAGTTAAAAAAGTACATAGAATGACAAAATTAATGTGCAATGCAGTTTAAAAGGGAAAATTTTAGTTGAAACGAAAATTTCAGGCAAAATTCAACTGAAAAAAATGCAACTATGAACGATAATTAACTAAAACTAATTGTTTGTATTTTTTTTTAACTATTTTTTTTTCAGATGCAACAAAATATTGTCCTGTGCACATCCCTAGTTAACAGCAGTCTTTGGCCCAGATATTCAACGCATTAAACGACCAACGAGAAACTGCCTTTCTGTCCTCGTCAACCTTGCATTCTGTCGGTCTTTCAATATATTGTAAAAAAGAAGGCAGACCTGCAAAGTGAGTGGAAATGTTTCTCCCATAGGATATAATAGGGATCACTGCTTCTGTAAAAGCCTGCCAACATCACCACTTGTCGGAACATTTAAATGATATATTTATGTTTAAAATAATGAACTGCACAAGCAAAAATAACTACTTTTCTCCAACATTGGTGTGCCCGGTCCACGGCGTCATCCTTACTTGTGGGAATATCTCTTCCCCAACAGGAAATGGCAAAGAGTCCCAGCAAAGCTGGCCATATAGTCCCTCCTAGGCTCCGCCCACCCCAGTCATTCTCTTTGCCGTTGCACAGGCAACATCTCCACGGAGATGGTTAAGAGTTTTTGGTGTTTAAATGTAGTTTTTTATTCTTCTATCAAGTGTTTGTTATTTTAAAATAGTGCTGGTATGTACTATTTACTCTGAAACAGAAAAGGATGAACATTTCTGTTTGTGAGAGGAAGATGATTTTAGCAGACAGTAACTAAAATCGATTGCTGTTTCCACATAGGACTGTTGAGATGAAGTAACTTCAGTTGGGGGAAACAGTTAGCAGACTTTTCTGCTTAAGGTATGACTAGCCATATTTCTAACAAGACTGTGTAATGCTGGAAGGCTGTCATTTCCCCTCATGGGGACCGGTAAGCCATTTTCTTAGTCTCAAACAGAATAAAGGGCTTAATATGGGCTATAAAACTGGTAGACATTTTTATGGGCTAAATCGATTGCTTTATTTGGACATTTTATACATGTTTATGCTGATAATTCACATTTATAAACTTGGGGAACGTTTTTTAACGGAAAGCACTATGTTAGACACCTTTTCCAGTCAGGGAGGGCCTTCCCATTTGTAGGCTGAGCCTCATTTTCGCTCCATTACTGCGCAGTTGTTTTTGAGAGCAAGACATGCAGATGCATGTGTGAGGATCTGAAAGTAGCTGGAAAAGTTTCTAGAAGGCGTCATTTGGTATCGCATTCCCCTCTGGGCTTGGTTAGGTCTCAGCAAAGGCTGTAGCTGGGACTGTATAGGGGTTAAATTTTAAGGGTTAAAGCTCTGAAAATTGGTGTGCAATACTCTTAATGCTTTAAGACACTGTGGTGAAATTTTTGAACAATTCCTTCATACTTTTTCACATATTCAGTAATAAAGTGTTTCTGTTTAAAATTTAAAGAGACAGTAACGGTTTTGTTTTAAAACGTTTTTTGTGCTTTATTGACAAGTTTACGCCTGTTTAACATGTCTGTGCCTTCGGATAAGCTATGTTCTATATGTATGAAAGCCAATGTGTCTTCCCATTTAAATTTGTGTGATAATTGTGCCATAGCGTCCAAACAAAGTAAGGACAGTACTGCCACAGATAATGAAATTGCCCAAGATGATTCCTCAGATGAGGGGAGTAGACATGATACTACATCATCTCCTACTGTGTCTACACCAGTTTTGCCCACGCAGGAGGCCCCTAGTACATCTAGCGCGCCAATGCTTATTACCATGCAACAATTGACGGCTGTAATGGATAACTCCATAGCAAATATTTTATCCAAAATGCCTGCATATCAGAGAAAGCGCGATTGCTCTGTTTTAAACACTGAAGAGCAGGAGGGCGCTGATGATAATTGTTCTGTCATTCCCTCACACCAATCTGAAGTGGCCATGAGGGAGGTTTTGTCAGATGGGGAAATTTCAGATTCAGGAAAAATTTCTCAACAAGCTGAACCTGATGTTGTGACATTTAAATTTAAATTAGAGCATCTCCGCGCACTGCTTAAGGAGGTGTTATCTACTCTAGATGATTGTGACAACTTGGTCATTCCAGAGAAATTATGCAAGATGGACAAGTTTCTAGAGGTTCCGGTGCACCCCGACGCTTTTCCTATACCCAAGCGGGTGGCGGACATAGTGAATAAGGAGTGGGAGAAGCCCGGCATACCTTTTGTCCCCCCCCCCCTATATTTAAGAAATTATTTCCTATGGTCGACCCCAGAAAGGACTTATGGCAGACAGTCCCTAAGGTCGAGGGGGCAGTTTCTACTCTAAACAAGCGCACTACTATTCCTATCAAGGATAGTTGTGCTTTCAAAGATCCTATGGATAAAAAATTGGAAGGTTTGCTTAAAAAGATTTTTGTACAGCAAGGTTACCTTCTACAACCCATTTCGTGCATTGTTCCTGTCACTACAGCAGCGTGGTTCTGGAACTAGAAAAGTCGCTCAGTAGAGAGACTCCATATGAGGAGGTTATGGACAGAGTTCACGCACTTAAGTTGGCTAACTCTTTTATTTTAGATGCCGCTTTGCAATTAGCTAGATTAGCGGCGAAAAATTCAGGGTTTGCAAAAAGTCTTGGTCAGCGGATGTATCATCCAAGGCAAAATTGCTTAACATCCCTTTCAAAGGTAAAACTCTATTTGGACCAGAATTGAAAGAGATTATCTCAGACATCACTGGGGGAAAGGGCGACGCCCTTCCTCAAGATAGGCCTTTCAAGGCCAAGAATAAGTCTGATTTTGGTTCCTTTCGTAATTTCAGAAACGGACCGGCCTCTAATTCTGCATCCTCTAAGCAAGAGGGTAATGCCTCACAGCCCAAACCAGCCTGGAAGCCTATGCAAGGCTGGAACAAGGGTAAGCAGGCCAAGAAGCCTGCTGCTGCTAACAAAACAGCATGAAGGAGTAGCCCCCGATCCGGGACCGGATCTAGTGGGGGGCAGACTCTCTCTCTTTGCTCAGGCTTGGGCAAAAGATGTTCAGGATCCCTGGGCACTAGAAATAGTTTCTCAGGGTTATCTTCTGGAATTCAGGGAACTACCCCCAAGGGGAAGGTTCCACATGTCTCACTTATCCTTAAACCAAATAAAGAGACAGGCGTTCTTACATTGTGTAGAAGACCTGTTAAACATGGGAGTGATACACCCAGTTCCAATAAAGGAACAAGGAATGGGATTTTATTCAAATCTGTTCGTAGTTCCCAAAAAAGAGGGAACTTTCAGACCAATTTTGGATTTGAAGATCCTAAACAAATTTCTCAGGATACCATCGTTCAAGATGGAAACCATTCGAACGATTCTACCCACTATCAAGGAAGGTCAATTTATGACTACCGTGGATCTAAAGGATGCGTACCTACATATTCCTATCCACAAAGAACATCATCAGTTCCTAAGGTTCGCCTTTCTGGACAAACATTACCAGTTTGTGGCCCTCCCATTCGAGTTAGCCACTGCTCCAAGGATTTTCACAGAGGTACTAGGGTCCCTTTTAGCGGTTCTAAGACCGAGGGGCATTGCAGTAGTACCATACTTGGACGACATTCTAATACAAGCGTCGTCCCTGTCAAAAGCAAAGGCTCATACAGACATCGTTCTTGCTTTTCTCAGATCACACTGATGGAAGGTGAACACAGAAAAAAGTTCTCTGTCTCCGTCAACAAGAGTTCCCTTCTTGGGAACAATAATAGATTCCTTAGAAATGAGGATTTTTCTGACAGAGGTCAGAAAGTCAAAACTTCTAAGCACTTGTCAAGTTCTTCATTCTATTCCACGTCCTTCCATAGCACAGTGCATGGAAGTAGTAGGGTTGATGGTTGCAGCAATGGACATAGTTCCTTTTGCACGAATTCATCTAAGACCATTACAACTGTGCATGCTCAAACAGTGGAATGGGGACTATACAGACTTGTCTCCAATGATTCAAGTAGATCAGAAGACCAGAGATTCACTCCGTTGATGGCTGACCCTGGACCATCTATCCCAGGGAATGAGCTTCCGCAGACCGGAGTGGGTCATTGTCACGACCGACGCCAGTCTAGTGGGCTGGGGCGCGGTCTGGGAATCCCTGAAAGCTCAGGGACTATGGTCTCGGGAAGAGACTCTTCTCCCGATAAACATTCTGGAACTGAGAGCGATCTTCAATGCTCTCAGGGCTTGGCCTCAGCTAGCAAAGGCCAGATTCATAAGATTCCAATCAGACAACATGACGACCGTTGTGTATATCAATCATCAGGGGGGAACAAGGAGTTCCCTGGCGATGAAAGAAGTGACCAAAATAATTCAATGGGCGGAGGATCACTCCTGCCACCTATCTGCGATCCACATCCCAGGTGTGGAAAACTGGGAAGCGGATTATCTGAGTCGTCAGACATTCCATCTGGGGGAGTGGGAACTCCACCCGGAGATCTTTGCCCAACTAACTCAATTATGGGGCATTCCAGACATGGATCTGATGGCGTCTCGTCAGAACTTCAAGGTTCCTTGCTACGGGTCCAGATCCAGGGATCCCAAGGTGACTCTAGTAGATGCACTAGTAGCAACTTGGACCTTCAACCTAGCTTATGTATTTCCACCGTTTCCTCTCATTCCCAGGCTGGTAGCCAGGATCAAACAGGAGAGGGCCTCTGTGATCTTGATAGCTCCTGCGTGGCCATGCAGGACTTGGTATGCAGACCTGGTGAATATGTCATCGGTTCCACCATGGAAGCTACCTTTGAGACAGGACCTTCTTGTTCAGGGTCCATTCGAACATCCAAATCTGGTCTCCCTCCAGCTGACGGCTTGGAGATTGAACGCTTGATTCTATCAAAGCGTGGGTTTTCAGATTCTGTGATAGATACTCTGGTTCATCCCAGAAAACCGGTAACTAGAAAGATTTACCATAAAATATGGAAAAGATATATCTGTTGGTGTGAATCCAAAGGATTCCCATGGAATAAGATACAAATTCCTAAGATTCTCTCCTTTCTACAAGAAGTTTTGGAGAAAGGATTATCTGCAAGTTCTCTAAAGGGACAGATCTCTGCTTTATCTGTCTTACTACACAAAAGACTGTCAGCTGTGCCAGATGTTCAAGCATTTGTTCAGGCTCTGGTTAGGATCAAGCCTGTTTACAGACCTTTGACTCCTCCCTGGAGTCTAAATCTAGTTCTTTCAGTTCTTCAAGGGGTTCCGTTTGAACCTTTACATTCCATAGATATTAAGTTACTATCTTGGAAAGTTTTGTTTTTGATTGCTATTTCTTCTGCTAGAAGAGTTTCAGAGTTATCTGCTCTGCAGTGTTCTCCGCCCTATCTGGTGTTCCATGCAGATAAGGTGGTTTTGCGTACTAAGCCTGGTTTTCTTCCAAAGGTTGTTTCTAACAAGAATATTAACCAGGAGATAGTTGTACCTTCTTTATGTCCGAATCCAGTTTCAAAGAAGGAACGTTTGTTACACAATTTGGACGTAGTCCGTGCTCTAAAATTCTATTTAGAGGCTACAAAAGATTTCAGACAAACATCTTCTTTGTTTGTTGTCTATTCTGGTAAAAGGAGAGGTCAAAAAGCGACTTCTACCTCTCTTTCCTTTTGGCTTAAAAGCATCATCCGATTGGCTTATGAGACTGCCGGACGGCAGCCTCCTGAAAGAATCACAGCTCACTCCACTAGGGCTGTGGCTTCCACATGGGCCTTCAAGAACGAGGCTTCTGTTGACCAGATATGTAAGGCAGCGACTTGGTCTTCACTGCACACTTTTGCCAAATTTTACAAATTTGATACTTTTGCTTCTTCGGAGGCTATTTTTGGGAGAAAGGTTTTGCAAGCCGTGGTGCCTTCTGTTTAGGTAACCTGATTTGCTCCCTCCCTTCATCCGTGTCCTAAAGCTTTGGTATTGGTTCCCACAAGTAAGGATGACGCCGTGGACCGGACACACCAATGTTGGAGAAAACAGAATTTATGCTTACCTGATAAATTACTTTCTCCAACGGTGTGTCCGGTCCACGGCCCGCCCTGGTTTTTTAATCAGGTCTGATGAATTATTTTCTCTAACTACAGTCACCACGGTACCATATGGTTTCTCCTATATTTTTCCTCCTGTCCGTCGGTCGAATGACTGGGGTGGGCGGAGCCTAGGAGGGACTATATGGCCAGCTTTGCTGGGACTCTTTGCCATTTCCTGTTGGGGAAGAGATATTCCCACAAGTAAGGATGACGCCGTGGACCGGACACACCGTTGGAGAAAGTAATTTATCAGGTAAGCATAAATTCTGTTTTTAAATTATATACAATATTTAAAAGAATATGCATTATACATGACAATGCATATCATTTTAACATTCTCTATAAATGTTATACTACAATAAACTATTAACCCCTTACATGCCCTTACCCACAATGCAGCCTACACTATTAACCCCTAATTTTCCACAACCCCTCAATACAAACTATACCTACACAACTAAGCTACCTAACAGCTAGCCCCCCAGACCCTCTAATCTAACACCCTCTAAGTTAAAAAAAAATAACCAACACTAAATTTACTGAAAATAAAAATACACATTACTTAAAAAAAAAAAAAAATACTGCCAAAAATAAAAAACCCACAGTTATGCATATACTAAAGTCCCTTAAAAAAACACCCCAAAATAAAAAAAAACCTATACTAACACTAAAAGTTACTATAGCAATAGCCCTTAGGAGGACTTTTTGTAGGACATTGCCCTAAAGTGATTTAGATCTTTTCCTAAAAAAAATGCAACCCCATTCTATAAAAATATAAAAATTGCCATTAAAAAAGAGCATTTGGCAGTGCATTGTCTTAAATTTATTTAACCTCTTTTGCCTATTTAAAAAACTCTATTTCTAAAACTAAACCTATTCTAAAAAAAGGAGGAAAAAATGAGGGCACCATATACTAAAAACAAACCGAAGTTAAAAAAAATCCTATTCTAAAAAAAGATTGCCCTGAAAAGGGCATTTGGTTGGGCATTGTCCTTAGAAAGGCATTTAATAGGGCAGTGCCCTAAAGTGAACATAGCTCTTGTGCCCCAAAAAAAGCCCTTTTATTTTTACTCTAATTATAGAATGGTTTGTTTTTTTTACAAAAAGAGCTAAATCACTTTACGATTATGCCCTGCAAAAAGCCCTGTTTGTTATTTTGTATAACTTATGGGTGTTTGTTTAGGGGTTTTAGATGTTTGGCAGTTAAGTAGCGTAGGGCTAGTTTGCGTTGGGGTGTTGTGGTGGTTTAAGGGTTTATAGGTTAGGGGGTGTTTGTGTTGGGGGCTTGTGGTGGTTTATGAGTTAATTGGATAGGGGTATTCACGATAGGGGTTTTTGGCTGTATAGCGATTAAGAAGTGTGAGATAGTTTGCAGTGGCGGTCATGAAGGTATTGCTTTTTTTAAAAATATTTTTATTAAGTTTCTATATTACAGACATATTACAGTTACATCAACCGTGTGTCCTCAGACAGGACAAACAAAACCAAAGTGTCATATCACAAGTGCTCAGTTACATAGTCATATTATAATTCTATTAACAAGATATCTCCAGACAGTCAATAAAACAAAACACAACAAAAACAAAACAAAACAAACAAAAAAAAAAAGACACACACCAATCCTCCTCTCCCACACTGCCCCGTTCCTAATCATACAGGCTAGGCAAGTCCCCTCTTAACATGGCTTCCTCCAGCGCTAATGAACCACGAAAAGGGTGCATTATCTGCAGTTGGCTTTCTTTGGGCAAAGAGGAAATTAGTGGAATCCACTTATGAAAAAAACGTTTACTTTTATTTTCCAAATTACAGGTAGTGTCATATTGTTCTAAGGTCATTTGATTTAACAATACATTTTTGAACTCTGACAATTGTAAATTGTACATTTTTCTTGGAATTCCAGTGTTTCAGAATTAAATTTCTGCTTGTTAAAATTATAGTATTTAAAAAAAAACATTAGCAAATGTTGGATCAGTATTATCCACCAGGAAGAATATATGCACGTCTTGCAATTTAAATACGCATTGGCATAATTTTCCGAACCAATATTTAACCATAAGCCAAAATATTTTAATTTTGGGGCATCTCCAAAAATAATGATATATATCCGCCGCAGGGAACCCGCACTTTACACACACATTTGTAAATCTTTTTTCCCATGTATTTACTATTGCTGGTGTAATATATAACTTATTCACAACCTTTACATGTGATTATCTCCAAGAGATAGAGGCAGTAGAAGCATCCACTCTGGAAAAACTGGTATGAATTGTGTCTATTTGGGGGGGGGGGGTACACTTAAAAAGTGCCACTTGTCTATGATTCTACTTAAATTTCCCATACCTTGATAATCTTTTATTGTTCTATATAAAATAGATATCGCTTTTTCCCATTTCTATAAAGTTCGATAATAGGGGAAAGTTTGTCCCAAGCTTCAATATTGAGTTGGTTTTTCATTAACTCATTGAGGTAATGTCTTACCTGTAAATATGCAAAAAATTGTTTGTTGGGAATGTTAAATTCCCCTTTAAGATTGAAAAAAGATTTACACACCTTCTCGGTGTCTTGTAATTGGGTAACATAGACCAGACCGTTTTCTTGCCAGCTTAGAAAAAATATTGAATTTAAAGCATACGGAAAATCAGCATTTCCAGAAATCGGCAGGAAGTTAGAAAAGGAGGAATCGATCTCCAAGCAGTTACATATTTTTATCCAAGCCATAATGATACTTTTTGTGATTAGGAATTTTTAATTTTTTTCTGGAAACGTATTCCATTTTATGTGAAGCAAAGCCTTCAGTGAATAGGGTTTAATCAATTGCTGGTCCAGATACAAGGGCGTATAATAGTCAGAATCCGTGATCCAATCAAGGGCGATTTTCCCCATGCAGGCCAAGTTATAAATTTCGATGTCTGGGAGTGCTAACCCACCTTTGTCTCTTGGTAGCATAAGTCTATCATAAGATAAAGCCGTCCTTTTATTGTTCCAAAGGAACTTTGTACTCCCTTCCCCTGGGCCCTCTCCTCAAGGGCAAACGTGATCTCCTGACCCCTTCTGCTAGCCCTGGCCCCGTGGCCGGGGCCCGGCCATTATCCCAACCTGCTCCTGATTCTGTAGCCTGTAGAGAAGGAGAAGAAGTGAAAACCCAGCCCCTCACCCTATCCCCCCTAGCTGGCTGAGCAAGCTCCATCCCCCTTCTACCTCTCTCTCCCTGGTCCCCGCCCCCTTCCACCCGTTGCGGGGTCAACAACTGCAATAGCTGAGTCAAGGCAGACATGTCCCCTACCTGACTTGCTGTCACCGGTCCCGCAGATGTCCCTTCCAGAGGATCCTCCTCATCATCAAAGGTGCCGCTGGCCTCCAAGACCGGAACCGGCTCCGTCAACTGCTCCTGAGCCACATCCCTTGCCTCCCTTGGAGCCATCCCAGCCACCAACTCCTGGTGCCCTTCCTCTTGTTCCCCTGGAAAAAACAAAAATGAACATCCATTTTTGACATATAACTGCACCCTCCTCTACTCCCCTTCCCCCACCATACAGCCTCCTGCCCTGCACACAGCGTGAGCTGCAGCATTCCTCTGCTGTAAAAAAACCCTGCCTCCCAAGCAGTGACAGTCCTTGTCCCCCACATCCCCTGACTACCGCATCCATCCGCTCCTGAATTCCTGTTCCCCCACCTGCCGCCTCTGCACTATCTGACTCCCCTACCTCAGTGACACTACCTCTTCTACCGACACTGCTCCGGCCGCCATCCCCCTTGACCCCCCCTATGCACTTTGCTCCCCACCCTCTCCCGCTGTTGTCACGTACCGCCACACTCTCAGCCAGCTCTGGTCCTCCCCCCTCTCCCCTCCAGAACTCACCGCTGTCTCCTCTCGCAGTCCTGCTGCTCCACCCGGATCTCCTGCCTCTGCTTCCACCCGGCCGTTCCAGATGACGCCTCCCGATGACGTCATTGGCCGGAGCCGTGCTAGGCCTCGCTTCTCCCACCACATACTGACGCTGACCTCCACCATTAGCCCCTCCACCTCCACGGCCCTGGGGCCCACCCAGCGATCTCCTGGCGATCTCCTCACAGGCCATTCCCTGGTCCTGGGCCCTGCCACCGGCCCCCCTTCTCTCACAGGAGGCTGTTCCAGATCCGGAATGGCTGATTGAGTACCAGCCAGGTGGTCCCTTATCCAGGCAATGCCGTTGGTCCTGGCAGCCTGCAACACCTGCTCCAGCAACTCCTCCATTCTGTCCTGCAGGCAAGGTAAGTCCTTCCCAGTGGTGTCAAATGCTCCTCCCTTCCATCCTGTCATCCGGATCTTTCTAGAGAGGCTCAGTGTTTTGCAACAACTTTTTACAACGTCTCAATTTTCTGCTTGCCCAGAAAATTGATCACTGAATGTGAAGTTCCCTCACACAAAACTGTCAATAGATCGCTGAATGTAAAGTTCCCTCACACAAAACTGTCAATAGATCACTGAATGTAAAGTTCCCTCACACACAACTGTCAATAGATCGTTGAATGTAAAGTTCCCTCACACAAAACTGTCAATGGATCGCTGAATGTAACGTTCCCTCACACAAAACTGTCAATAGATTGCTGAATGTAAAGTTCCCTCACACAAAACTGTCAATAGATCGCTGAATGTAAAGTTCCCTCACACAAAACTGTCAATTGATCGCAGAATGCGAAATTCCCTCACACCAAATTTTCAATTGATCGCTGAATGTGGAATTCCCTCACTCAAAACTGTTACTGTTTTGAAACAACTTTTCAAAAGGTCTAAATTTTCGGGTTGCTCAGAAAAATTGATCACTGAATGTAAAGTTCCCTGAGACAAAACTGTTTCACAAGGTATTTTTATTTTTTGTTAGGCTAGTGTTCTTTAATTTTTGTAATGTTAAAGTTTTTTGTAATGTAGGTTTTTTATTAGTTTAAGCTTAGGTTTAGATTTTGTTTTAACGGTAAGTTTTAAGGTAGTTAGTTTATTTTTACCTTAATTTAGGTGTATTTTAATTGGGGTTAAGTGGTGTTAGGTTAGGGGGTTTAGGTATTAGTTTAAAAGTTTGCACTATGGGGGGATGAAGGTTTAGGGGTTAATAGTTTTATTTAGTGGCTGCGATGTGGGGGGATGGCGGTTTAGGGGTAATTTGTTTTATTTAGCGTTTCCAATGTGGGGGATGGTGGTTTAGAGGTTAATAAGTTATTTAGTGGTTGCGATGCACGGGGGGGGGGGGAGTTTAGGGGTGTTTATTTAGTGGTTGCAATCCAGGGGTGGTGATTTAGGGGGGTTAATAGTGTAGTGTACCGCACGACTTGTAATCTAGGTCTAAGATCTGTGTAAATCTAAATGTTAGTGTGTTGCTCTTTCACAAGAAGAAATATGGCTCCAAAAAGAGCCAAATACCATGCAAGGATGCCTACTTCCACATTAGGCAGCTAACAAAACTGCTGAATGCACATCCCTACCTTGAACCCTGTTAGCATGTAAGCCTAAAAGCTCAGTGGTCCTATAGATCACTTTCAGGTAAGGTGATCTACAACAGCTGGCAACTCTTGGCAGGATCAATGTTACCTTTATATATGATACATATGTTTATTTCATTACAGAATCTGTTGGCACTCTACAAATAAATGATAGTAATAATAATAATATATACAGAATGTGATATTGTTAGGAAAAACAAAGCTGCTGAAAAATGTACTGTCACGAATACCTCAGGAGTTAGAAGGGATTAATTATACTTAGTTGTGAACTAAGAACAGTTGATTGTTTTTTAAAAATAGCTGTGTACTGGGTTTGTTTGTGTTTTCTTTGATGTGCCAGAACCCCTCATAAATAGTTTCTAAAAAAAACCTTCCTCCAAATGTTATTGTGTATGCATTGAGTCAATCTGTCAGTTCCAGAGATACCACAGTGCTTCTCCCCCATATCCTGATGAGGTCAATAAAAGCACATTGGTCTAATGCCTATACGTGTTTAAAGACAGGGGGTTTCTTAGCCCGCCCAGGAGGGTGTGGTTAGGCAACCTGATCTATGGAAAATAGGTATAAGAATCTTATTCTTCAGCTATGAGATGTCATTCTTACAAGGGAGGCTGACAACACAGAGTAAGGACCCAATTGCTTCATGCCATCTCTCTGGTAACAGATTCCAAAGATTAGTACAGTGTAAGGTTTCTAATTTTCTTTTTTTTATTTTGAAAAACTGTTTGCTAATGTGTAATTTTATTTGTAACAACTTTTTATTAATAATGCATTGTGCATAACATTTTTGGCATAATAAATAATTATTTTATTAAGTTTGGCCTTTGTCTAATAATTGAACCACGTTACTGAAAGAGACTGGAATATTAGAACTGTATAATTTAGGTTATGTTTTGCTAAATTGGACTCAGAAAGTTAATGTGCAAGGCTTGGTTTTTCCTTAGGATTTTCCCTTTAATAAATCATAAGTGGTGGCAGCATTGTTAGTTTAGTGTGATTGGCATTAAAGGGGAGTTTGGGCATTTCTTTTAAGTCTAGTACAGCCTAGAGAGTGTTGTTAACCCTTGCACCCACTGAACTAAATCACACGCTGGTCTGGTGTGGCTAGATTGTGACATATTAGTGAGAGTATGCAAAAACAAATAGATCCAGGCTAACAGGAACAGGCTTCACAAACCTTCATCAACCTCTGAGTCCACAGAAATCCATAAAAGGAAAAACACACCGGTCAATAAGCTAAAACCAGGAACTTTATTGGAGTGCTTAAAAACAAAAATAGAGACAAAGCTCCATTAAAACAGGGAAAAGGCTACAGCGTGACTGACTGCAGACATGTTTCGCGTGTGGCTACACGCTTGTTCACTGCTGTCAGTCACAGCAGTGAACAAGCGTGTAGCCACACGCAAAACATGTCTGCAGTCAGTCACGCTGCAGCCTTCTCCCTGTTTTAATGGAGCTTTGTCTCTATTTTTGTTTTTAAGCACTCCAATAAAGTTCCTGGTTTTAGCTTATTGACCGGTGTGTTTTTCCTTTTATGGATTTCTGTGGACTCAGAGGTTGATGAAGGTTTGTGAAGCCTGTTCCTGTTAGCCTGGATCTATTTGTTTTTGCATACTGTCATAGAATACACCGGAAGTGGAGGCGTTAGGACCAGAGCTCCAGGAAGCATCACCGGACGGAGGACATGTGCCTACGCTGAAGCGAACGCAACCTGAAGGCACGGATCCCTGGAAGTGGTAAGCGCCAACCTTCTCTCTTCTCTTTTGTTGCTATTAGTGAGAGTAGAAGGGGTCTGATAACCCTTTCTGTGCCAAATAAGTGACTGGAGCAGGGTTCGTCACAAATTGGTGGGCAGCGGTGTAGATCTTTTTTTTAATTAGATTTTAGTGCTTGTGGATTTGCTAGTGTGAAACTCCCGGTATTAAAATAAATTGTTTCTTACAGTTTCCAAAGGCTAAAACTCAGTGCATTATATAGTCACACATTGCAAACAGTCCCCTTCCCTATTCTCTGTTTTTCTATTCTATTTTATTTTTGCTATGGAGTCATATGAGCAGCAAACTAAAGAGACACTGGCACTCTTATGCCAGGAGCGTGATATTCCAACACGTGGAAAGAACAAAGATGGACTAATACAAGCTCTTTTGGAATATGATAACAGCCAAGCCGCCTCAGAAGAGGTATCTGCAGCTATGGGCAATGATTCATCAGTATCTGAGGATCCATTGGACTGTTATTTGCAAACTGCTCTGAAACATATGGGCTTCGTGGAAGCAAGTTTGCACATGGAGCTGATTGCCAAATTTAATGAGAGACAGGCTGCTGAACGACAGGCTGAGAGAGAGTATCAGCTACAGCTTGTACGGTTGGAGAGAGGGATGGTCTGACCTGTTGTTAGTGAACCTAGAGACCCACCTGCTCCCAGAGTACATGCAGAGAATTTTCCCACTCTGGAGAAAGATGGTGATATGGATGTATTCCTGCGTAGCTTTGAGAAAGTTTGCAGACAGTTCAAGCTGCCATGGGAGCAGTGGGCCAAGTACCTCACCACTGGCCTGAAAGGTCCTGCACTGGAGGCTTTTGCTGGACTACCCCCAGAGTTTGATCAGGACTATGATTCCATTAAAACTGCACTGCAGAGGAGGTATAATCTTACTCCTGAGGTGTACAGGAAGAAATTCCGTTCTCTGCAGAAAGGTTTGTCAGAGAGCTATACTGCAGCTGTTGGGAACTTGATGACAGCCTTTAAACAGTGGGTGAGAGGATTAAAAGTTGCCACTATGGAGGAGCTGGAAGATTTGATCATGAAGGAGCAATTTATGCAGCTGTGCCCAGCAGAAGTTCAAGAATGGGTTTTGGACCGTAAACCCATAACAGCATTGGAAGCTGGTGAGCTGACTGATTTTTACACAGCCAACAGGTCACCAGGGGATAGGAGAAAATCCTTTTCTAAGGGGGGATCCACCTGGAAAGGAGCTGCTGCAGGACCCCCCTTCACAAAACCTGCTGTGCCTTTGTCTAGTGTGTCTGCTCCATCTGGGAAGGGAGGGGCGGGTGCTGCACCTGGGCAGGGAGATACCCGCAAGGGTTTTGCTTGTCAAAAAATGGGTCACATAAGCACTAACTGCCCAGAGAGGAAGAAACCTTCAGCATCAGCAGGAGGAGGCCGCTCCTCAGGATTAACATCTTCGGTTTTGTTTGTAACCCGGCCAGAGGAAAGTACCAATGAGAACCTACAACCTGTGACTGTTGGAGATAAGGTAACATTGGGGCTTAGGGACACGGGTGCAGAAGTGACTATTGTGCGTCCAGAGCTAGTGAGCTCAGAGGACATTATCCCTGGAAAGACTCTAGCAGTAAAAGGGATTGGGGGAGTACAACCTGCAGTGCCTATGGCACGAGTATATCTAGATTGGGGAGCAGGAAGAGGGTTAAGAGATGTGGGAGTGTCAGATAATATTCCTACAAATGTATTGCTTTGTACTGATTTGGGTAGATTATTATCACAGTATATACCTGATCATGATACCTGTGACCTAGGTAAACAAGATAGGGGTCCTAATGTACAAGAGACCATGTGTAACTATGCCCAGATATGTGCTGAAGGGGAGGGGGGCAGGGTGTGTGTGTGACGCACAAAAATTTCAAAAAGGAAAAACGGAGCACAGGAAAAAATATATAAAATCAAGCATTTATTTTAATATAGCAGCACTCTTAAGATCAATAAAATACTACTTACAAGTACAGACTGTGTGGTATGATGCGTTTCGGCCTAAGCCGTCATCAGATACCTAAATAGTAACTAATACTTTCACCTTTTATAGGCATCTGTTTACTTAATTGGAACCACCTGTACACCATTTTAGGAAACCAATGCATATCGTCATAGAATCATTCCTAGTCATTTTAACCCTTAGTTCACTATCTCAAAATGCACACATGAATAAGAAACAGAAAGTTTTTAGCTAGAGCTTTGCTATCTTCCTAAAAGTTGTGAATAGATTTTGTACCAAAATTACATTCGAAGTTACCATAATCAAATGTTTTGTGATTTACAGACATATATATTAAAATCATATGCCTAAAGCATATATTACTCACATCACAAAAAATATATTGAACATGAACAAATGTACTGGTTTATAGTCATCCTATATTAGGTACTTAGCAAACAAAATAGCATAATCATTATTTGTAATTACACAGTGCATGAATAAATGGCCACCTACTAATTAATATGTAGCATATAGAGGGGACCAAAATAGAAATATACAAGGGGAAATGACAAGAAGATATGTATAGAATAAAACTCATTTACTGTTTCCATACATTGATTATATCAGCCTCACTATTGAAACCATGGGGTAATCTGGTATTTAAATTAAAGATCCAGAAAATTTCTCTTCTGGACAGAACCATATCAAAACTTCCCCCTCTCACTGGACTCCTAACCTTCTCAATTACCATCCACTTGAATGTGCTTACATGGCTGTCATGTTTCTCAATGAAATGTTCTGCAAGTGCAGAGCAGGGAGTTGCGGATGAGCTATCATTCAAGTGCTCCCTAATTCTTACTCTGGCCTCCCTAGTGGTTATACCCACATACTGCATCTGGCATGCCACACACTGTACCAGGTAAACCACATATTTAGACCTGCAATTGGTATAACCTGTCACGTCATACACTTTCTGTTTTGTACATGACTGAAATTGCTTGGCTACCCATGCATGGCCACATGCTTTACATGTATAAAAACCACATTTGTAGTGGCCTGTGCTAATGAGCCAATGGCTTTTGTCCCCAGTCTTCTCTGTGACCATGCTTGGAGAGAGATAATTCCCCAAATTTCAATTTATCTTTGGTTCAAAGTGGCAACCTTGTTTAATCACCTCATATAGGTCATTATCTCCCTTCAAAATGGGCAAATGTTTCTTAACAATGCTTATGACTTGCTCGTATTGATTAGAAAAGGTAGTGACAAATGTAAATTTTTTCTGATCATGTCGTCTTTTGTTTTTGGGCACTTCTAACAATAGATCCTTTCTGTCTATTTCTAGTACTTGTTTAAAAGCACTATCTACTGTGGCATTTTGGTAACCCCTCTGTAAAAGTCTGTCTCTAAGCTTGTGACTCTCTTCCAAAAAACTGCTATGTTCTGAGCAATTTCGCTTCAGACTAATAAGCTCTCCCTTAATAATTCCAAAGCCAGTATGCTTTGGATGTGCACTTTTTGCGTGTAAAATTGTATTGGATTGGAGAGGCTTACGATAGAGCTCACTCTCTATTTTATTCTCATCCAAATGACCCTTAAGTAGCACATCCACATATGCTATCTTTTTGGAATCAAGCTTGTGCGTAAAACATAAGCCAACTGCATTGTTATTGAGGTAGTTGACAAAATCCTCCACCTGAGAAGCCGACCCCTTCCATACAAAGACCAAGTCGTCTATGTATCTTTTGTAAAAATGGATGCAACTTCTATATTGGTTTCTATCTCCATAGACATGGGACAGCTCCCAGCAACCCATAAAAAAGTTGGCGTATGATGGGGCAAATTTAGCCCCCATAGCTGTCCCACGTCTCTGGAGATAGTACTCGCCATTAAACAGGAAGTAATTATGGTTAAGGAGGAAGGTAATAACCCTTATGACATAATCTTTAAAACTATCTTCAAAGTTGGTAAATCTATCAAGAAAGAAGCGGATTACTATTAAACCTTGGTCATGTGGGATTGCTGAATACAATCCCACAACATCCACTGTCAGCCACATAAACTCCTCACACCAAAACTCTTCATCCAACAACCGTAAAACGTGTTTAGTATCCCGTATATAACTAGGAATTAACTTGAGTATAGGCTGTAACAGTGAATCAACCCATGTAGACAGTTTTTCCAAAAGGGACCCTATCCCAGAGACTATGGGTCTACCCTTAATATTCTCCAGGGACTTGTGTATCTTTGGAAGATGGTGAAAAATGGGGATAACAGGTTCCGCAACATACAGAAAATCAAAAGTGGGTTCATCAATAAAACCCTCCTCCCTACCATCATCCAAAATATGATACACAAGTCCCTGAAAAACGCCTGTGAGATTACCATCCAATCTGCAATATACCTCCTCATCCTCTAGCTGTCGTTTAGCTTCTTTTAGATACTCTGTCTTCCACATCACCACAATATTCCCTCCTTTATCAGCTTGCCTATAAACAACTGATTCTCTATTCCTGAGTGTCTTCAGGGCCTCACGCTGTTTAAAGGAGAGATTAGATTGAGTTCTCTGAGTTGATACTTGGCTAAATAAGCTTCTGAGGTCTGTCTCTACCCAATAATGGAAAGCTTCCAGAACATTACCCCTTAACCTAGTGGGGTAAAATAATGAGGGAGGCTTGAAACTCATACCACTCTTTGTTAATCCAAATTTATCTTTTTAGGTTTCCATTTCTAATTCCAAAAGCGACATGTAGTCACTCACTTCATCAAAATTAACGTCACACTGTATTCCCAGGCTCAATGGTGAAAAATGTTGCATTTCTTCAAAATAAGCATTCTAATTATTAGCAAAATATGTTTTGAGAGTTAATTTGCGTATAAAGCAATTTAAATCAATGACTGTATCTAGGAGATTAAAATTTACACTGGGGACAAACCCCAATCCTAGACTTAATACTTCCAATTCCTCCTTCTCAAAACTTTCTGTAGTTAAATTTACTACTGCTAAATTTTGTATTTGTTCTTGGTTTTCACTGCCCTCAGACCATATCTTTTTGCCTGGACGTTTGCTTCTCCTTTTTGAATTCCAAGTGATGCCCTCTGGGATGAAAAATGTCCCTGCCACATTCCAACAGCTAGTTAACCACTTATTGGAGGGGCTAGAGGGGCAAGCTGTTGCATACCTGGATGATATTGCAGTGTTCAGTGATCCCTGGGAGGAACACCTCACACATTTAGCCAGTGTATTGGACTGAATAGCCACTGCTGGGCTAACAATAAAACCAGATAAGTGTCAGCTGGGCATGGGAGAGTTCCAGTACTTGGGTTACCTGCTGGGAGGTGGGGTACTGTGCCCCTAGCCAAGTAAAACTGAAGCCATAATGGCCTAGCCTGGCCCACCCCTAAGACAAAGAAACAGGTTATGTCCTTCCTGGGTACCGCAGGGTACTATAGAAAGTTTGTGCCACACTATAGTACCATAGCCAAACCCCTAACAGACCTTACAAAAAATGCCTACCTCAAACAGTCAAATGGACCCCTGAGTGTGACAGGGCTTTTAATTAATTGAAAATTACCCTTACGGACTCCCCTATACTACAGGCCCCTGATTTCCACAGGAGATTCGTAGTGCAAACGGATGCTTCCAACTATGGGCTAGGGGCTGTGCTGAGTCAGGTGGATAAGAAAGGTGAGGAGCACCCCATTCTGTACCTCAGCAGGAAATTACTTCCACGAGAAGTGGCATATGCCACTGTGGACAAAGAGTGCCTTACTATAGTTTTGGCCTTGCAAAAGCTACAGTCTTATCTGTATGGATGCCAGTTTACAGTGATAACTGACCACAACCCCTTACACTGGTTACATAGGGTAGATGGCTCAAATGGTAAACTCATCAGGTGGAGCCTAGCTCCACAACAACATGAGTTTACCATCCAACATAAAAAGGGAAATATGCATGGTAACGATGATGGTCTTTCATGCCAGGAGGAGTGTCCTCTTTGATATGCAGCTGGAGTGGCTTGTAACCACTTTCGCGTATCTTATTGGGGGAGGTGTCACGAATACCTCAGGAGTTAGCTGAGAAGGGGTTAATTCTGCTTAGTTGTGAACTAAGAACAGTTGTTTGTTTTTTAAAAATAGCTGTGTACTGGGTTTGTTTGTGTTTTCTTTGATGTGCCAGAACCCCTCATAAATAGTTTCTAAAAAACCCTTTCTCCAAATGTTATTGTGTATGCATTGAGTCAATCTGTCAGCTCCAGAGATACCAAAGTGCTTCTCCCCCATATCCTGATGAGGTCAATAAAAGGACATTGGTCTAATGCCTATATGTGTTTAAAGACAGGGGGGTTTCTTAGCCCGCCCAGGAGGGTGTGGACAGGCAACCTGATCTATGGAAAATATGTATAAGAATCTTATTCTTCAGCTATGAGATGTAATTCTTACAAGGGAGGCTGTGACAACACAGAGTAAGGACCCAATTGCTTCATGCCATCTCATCTTCATGTGTCTTTATATGTGTACACATATATGTATGTATTTATAGGTGTACATGTCTATTTAGAGACATATATACACATATAAATACATATGTATATGCTACGGGTAAGGTCAGATATCCGGGTGATCCTAGGATTACCCGGGTAAAACGGACATATCCCCAGCGGCTGTGGGTAAAGCCCAATGTAAGATCATACATCAGGCTTTACCTGGGTAATCCTAGGATCACCCAAATGCTTCTGGATAAATCTACCTGCTTGCTTAAAGTTAATCACAGCACTCAGTAGATCACAGCACTCATTACAGCTACATAGCCTAATCTCTAACCACACATATATACGGTGCACTGTAATTCCCCCATCTTCATTTTTTTTTTGCCTGTCTGGAGGGGTTCAAGGGGAGCGCCCACACGATCCTCTGACATCCACCTCAAGTGAACCTTGAACACCCCAGGTGGAGGCAAAAAAAGGTATTGAAGATGGGGGAATTACACTGCAAGCATTAGCTTTATCCAGAAGCATTTGGGTAATCCTAGGATTACCCGGCTAAAGCCCGATGTATGATCTTACATTGGGCTTTACCCACAGACGCTGGATAATGTCAGTTTTACCTGGAAAATTGTAGGATTACCCGATACCTGACTTTACCTAGAACATATACATATATTATATAGACGTATACAGTATAAGTGCATTGGAGCCCTTTGAAGTCAAGTAGATGAAAACATGTCAAAGCATATTTATGCAATATTCATATTTAATAAAGTGTTTAACTGTGTATTTACTGTAAATATTTCACGTTCCAATGTTCTTCACATAGCATAATATGTTCTAAATAGATATTCCTATATATCCGTATATACTGTATATACCTATATATATATATATATATATATATATATAGTAGTAAATGATTCAAAACACTCACTGGTCTTCTGACATCAAACTTGAAAAAATGTATTGAGTGACATTTCGGGACATATAGCATCCCTTCTTCTGACACTATATGTCCCGAAACGTCACTCAAATTTTTTTTTCAAGTTTGATGTCAGAAGACCAGTGAGTGCTTTGTACTTAATCACCTAACTAATATATATCCACTGTAATCACAGATTATAGTGGATATATATTAGTTAGGTGATTAAGTACATGAATTGGATAATATCAAGATATACTAAATATGCAATTTTCCACTCCTGGTACATAGTTGATGTTTCATCTTAGAGTATATGTCTAAGCTATGCCTTATATTAATCATGCCCTGTACTGTTTATATTGGTCCTCCATATGTATAACTGGATCGTTGGATCTATTTTAAATTTATGTTTTTAATTTTAATGTTAGCAACCATTATGCAGCGCCTGGAATATACACATTAATTGCGGTATTTAGACTGATCGCTGTGTTTTGTTTATGAACAGATATTTGGGCCATGTCATTGGCCGATACACCGTGTCTGTATATTCCCTAGGCAACCGACGTCTGAGCGTGAATCACGCTGATGATGTCACTTCCGCCCGGCACTGCACACGGGCCGCATTCGCGGCTCGGCATCTAATGGAGCTACACACATGTATTTAAGGTGATGGGGTTACTAATGGGGTATACTGCTTTTGTAATTTTTCAAGCTGTATCGTGCATTTGATAAAGGGGGCGCAATGCCTCCAAAACGTCATGCTTTTTAATGTAACTTATTAAATGTTATGTTTTATCTAACCAGCGAGTGCCTTTTCTGTGCTTGATATTTTTGATATTTTTCAAAGTGCACCCTGGGAGCTGCTATTATTTATGGAGTGCCTTTTCTTCTGATCTCGGTTTATATATATATATATATATATATATATATATATATATATATATATATATAAAGGAGGTGTATAGAAATAGCGCTGTAGGATCTCTCGAAATGAGTGTGATCATATCTATACATATAAATGTATGAGGTGCCACTTTATATGTAATCCCAAATTTGCTCAAAAAAATAATATAATTTATATATTATGAAAATATTTGTCTTTTTTATTAAAAAGACTGTGGGCTCAGTTAACACTAACTGCAGTCACTTTTTTCTGATTGCAGTGTTTCTGTGCTGAGTCCTAATTGCTAAAAACAATGTTTATTGGGTATCTATAATAAAAACACAGTGGTAAAAACAAAATCAAATGTGAACAGCACAAAGATTGAACATACACAAAACAAAGTTAATGCAGTATTTTCTCTGGGTCCAGCTGGCTGACTGAAACTAACTCGTAGAAAGTATGTAACAGCCAGGTACTGGATCTGTATGATAGCAAAAATAAAAATATATATTGAAAAATGTATATATTGAAAAATTGAAACTGAGATGTGGCATTTATGTATTGTAAAAATTGATCTGAAAAATTGATGATGATAAAAAACTATTTAGGATATGTGTTAGGATATGTGTTGTAGGAATTATAAAATCATCATGTGCAGGTATGGAATTTAATAGAATATAATGGAATGAAATTAATTTTGAGGGATCAAGTTTAAAAATTAATCTATCTTGATTAGAAACCTAGAAACATATTGAAGCATACATAAGTAGTTAAAAATAAAACTGTTTAGCTGCAATCATTAAAAATGGGAGGGAGAACAAAACTAATGGTAGTGCGCACTACAAAAAAATAAAAATGACCATAAAAAATATATATGTATATCCATTAAAAAAAAGTATATGTCCGTAATGGTAGAAAAATAATACATCCGTTAAGGTGCAGGTATATAAAAGTTAATTAGGTAAATAGATATAGGACTTATCTCTTGAAATTGAAATGTTCGTTGGTGTATAGTGGAAAGAGCCAAACAGTTCCTCCGGCGTTGCTTGTTTGTGGGAAACCGGAAGTGGATCTGTGGTGCGAGCGGAAGTGACGTCACTGTAATCTCACGTGCTTACGCGTTTCGTGGATCCTATGCCCAGTTCCTCAGAGTAGAATCCACTCCCATCCTGGACTCCTATTTATATTCAGAAACTGGATATGACTCATTATTATTATCTGGGTGGTTTCCTAATATTCAGGATGGCCATTTTACATAAAAACTCTTGAATTGTTTTAATTGGTGTTAATTCAATAGGCCCATGTTGCTCCTTCTTATTTAAATTTAAATTAAAATCGATTTGCCTAAAAAGTTCATCAGGCACTATTGATTGATTCAATGTAGTTTTGAATTATTATGAAAAATGTATCCAGTAAATAAATTAAAAACTCTGTTTGTGTTAGCTTAAAATTCATTTTATGAATTGTTAAAAATGAAAAAAATAAATAAAATAAAATAAATATAAATTAATTCAATACGTTGGATTACTAATATTATGAATCTATATAATAATAAAAAATACAAACATTAAACATATAAAATATATATATATATACACACTCATTTTATAGTATAAAATTTATAATTTAATAAACAATGGGGGCTGGAAGTATGGAGTAGATATACGTTTGAATATGTGTGCTTGCTTGATTTTGCTTCTGATGTATATCCTTATAGAAAGGCTGCTAGATCTATATCTCTGTTTAACCCATATGGTTCCCTGGTGTTCAAAGCATGGATCCAGTAGGTCTCCCTTTTCCTCAATTGCAGAAGTCTGTCTTTACCCCATGTTTTGGATATATGTTCAATTGCTTTAATAGTAAATTAATTTGGATTTTTCTTGTGATATTCTTCAAAGTGTCTGCTTAGACCGTACTCGGACGTTTTTCCTTCTATATTTTTTACATGTTCCAAAAGTCTTGTCTTGAGGACTCTCTTGATTCTACCAATGTAAATTTTTTTACACTTGTACTCTATGCTGTAGACCACATATTCAGATTTGCAATTCATATATGATTGGATCGGGATTTTTTTAGTATCGTTATTGATTATCCATTTATTTTCTAGTTTATTCTTGCTGGTTCTCTTACAGCATTCGCAGTTTTTTCTCCCACATCTGTAGAACCCTTTAACCAATTGATGACTTCCTTCTGTTTTTTTGGATTTATTGGTTTTAAGTTTTGTTGGGGCTAAGATGTTCTAAAGATTTAGATTTTTCTTGTATGTGACTATAGGTCTCTGTGATAGATTCTTATCTATCAGCTTACACTGTTTACTGTTATGTTTGATAAGTTACGGAGCACGGATGGCAGTTTAAATGTTATGCTAAATGACTCTCTTAATGGAGGGTAAATGTTGTTATTTATGTTTACTGTTACTTTTGATACTGTTCCTGAAAAAATCCTACCCCCATAAGAAATTCCCCCACTGGTTGACTTATTCCCCAGCTCTCTCTTATGACGTGACCTCCTTATTTGCGGAGTAGGGTCAGGGAATCCCTGTTCCTACACACTCTGTTCTATTCTTAGCTCCCCCCCAAATAAAGGGTAGCCCATGCCAGGGTTCCACCCAGGTAGACTATTTCCACCTCAAACTTTTATTGCATTACTTGTATCTGTGACCTTGACTTATCCCTTCCCTGCTTTCCTTCCTCCTTTCCCCTCCTTCTCTTACCTTACATTCCCCATAGTAAATAGGTTGATATGGCTCCGGCCTGAGCCTCCCCACATAGAAGTTGAAAATTGTGACACCAAGGGTCTCAATTCCCCTTTCAAGCGAAGCCTGTTGGCCTGCACTCTCAGGAAGCTTCTATTGTTACAATCCCTAAACCAAACAAGGACCCTTCTTTGTGTTCCAACTACAAGCCAATTTCCTTAATTAATACAGACGTCAAAATCTATTCTAAACTTTTGGCCAACCGTATCTGTAAGCTCTTGCCTAGTTTAATTAATCAGGATCAAGACGGTTTTGTTTATAAACACGAAGGCCCAGACAACACTAGATGCCTCATTAATATCACATGTGAATCCACAAGAATGAATAAGCCCTTCTCAGTTATCTCTTTAGATGCCGAGAAGGCCTTTGACTGTGTCAGATGGGCTTATCTTTGGGAAACTCTCAAAGCTTTCAAAATCCCCCCCAACATCTGCCATGCCATTCGAGCGCTTTACTCCACACTAACAGCCAGGGTTAAGGGGCTGGGTTTCCACACCACCCTATTCCAGATCTCAAATGGCACCAGGCAGGGATATCCTCTGTCTCCACTGCTGTTTGCTCTGGCAGTGGAACCCTTAGTGGAATGGATACGTTCAGACGAGGGATTGGAGGGATCATACTTTCAGGAACAAGGCATAAAATTGCACTGTTTGCCGATGACATTACTATATTCTCTGCAAACCCGGCCTGTTCCATACCTGGGCTCTTGGAGATCCTAAATACTTTTGGGGACCTCTCTTTTTACAAGCTTAACATATCTAAAACTGAAGTATATTGGTAGGGATACCCACAAGAATATATCCTAAACCTGATGGATAAATTAAATTTTAAGTGGTCGAATGAGCAGGTCAACAGTGTAGCGCAGATGATCAAGGATAATTATCTCCCGGTGTTAGCTGAACTGCGGCAACTCAAGCATAAATGGGACTTCAAGTCTATTACTTGGATGGGTCACATAATCTCCCTTAAAATGTCCTTCCTACCAAAACTTACTTATTTGTTTCGGTGCCTCCCGATTAGAGTTCCCATGCGCCTTTTATTACAATTTCAAAGCAAATTCACAAAATTCATCTGGCAGGGAAAGACCCCCAGAATCTCGCATAAAACCCTTCAGTTCCCCATCCAGTTGGGAGGATTGGCCTCTCCCTCCATTCAGTAATAAACATGAGTTTATAATGTGTAATCTAACTAATGAGGAAAAATGTGCATTGGCCACTTTACAGAATGATGCTAGTATAACCATTAAAAATCCTGATAAAGGTGGGGCAGTGGTTGTCTGGGATACTAATGCATATATTGTTGAGGCCTTACGCCAGCTAAATGATGTTTCTGTGTACACTGAATTGTCAGGGGATCCAACCTTAAAGATACAGACACAATTTCTGGGCTTGTTAGATTGTGCCTTTCACCAGGGTATAATCAGTAAGAAATTGTATGATTTTTTATTTATCCAGCACCCCATTGTACCAGCCTTTTATTTGACACCAAAAATTCATAAAAACCCTGTAAATCCCCCAGGGTGCCCCATAGTGGCCGGTATTGGCTCTACTATGAGCAATGCATCTAAGTTTATGGATAAAGTTTTGGCACCTCTGGTACATAAAGGTAAATCCTACATTAAAGACACTAATGATTTCCTGGTTAAAATAAAACAATTTAGTGGTCTTGATGATGATGTTGTACTTGCCACATGGGATGTTTGCAGTTTATATACTGTTATCCCACATAATGTGGGCATTGAATGTATTCGGAAAAAACTGCATGCATGTGGCAACTACAATAACACTCAGATAGGTTTTATGATTGACCTATTGGAAGCTATTTTGACCCAAAATTACTTTCTTTTTGATAAAAAATTCTACATGCAGAAGACAGGCACAGCGATGGGGTCAAATGTGGCCCCATCCTATGCCTGTCTGGTCATGGATTACATAGAGGAATCTATTGTTTACAATCATCCTCTGTTCCAGAAACATTGCCTTGCATGGCATAGGTATATAGATGACCTATTTATTATTTGGCAGGGCAGCCCTGAGTGTTTAAATCAATTGAAAAATGACATTGAAAGATCAGCATCATTTATAGTATTCACTGCCAAACATGATTACACTAAAATTGAATTTCTTGACACTTTGGTTTACAAAGAGAATGGTCATTTAAACACAGACCTTTATGTCAAGACAACTGACAAAAACACATTACTTCATAGGAATAGTTTCCATCCTCCTGATATATTCAAATCAGTACCTAAATCTCAATTTCTCAGGGCTGATAGAATTGTCTCTGACCCCTCAGTTAAGGTGAATAGACTTAATGAGATCCAATTAAAATTTAAAGAGAGAGGATACTCTGAGAAAGAGTTAACAGAAGTGAGGTCAAATTTCCAGTCTAGAAAGAGTCACCCCAACAATAACAGGTTAACTTTTGTCAGTACATACAATACTCTAAGCTATAAGATACAAGGTATTCTTAAGCACAATTGGCATATTCTAAAGGAGTCATGTCCTGACATTGAAGAATTTTCTCAGCTCCCTAGAGCAGCATACCGCAAGGGGTACACTTGTGGCAAAAGGATCGTTAGATCTACTGTCAATTCTGATAGTAATAAGTCTCCTTTTTTTGGGAAACCCAAGAATGGCACCTTCCCCTCTTTGTGTTGTCCCAACTGCAACAGTGTCATTAAAGGGGGTGAAATTTGTCATCCCTACTCCGGGTGTAAATTTAAAATACCGGGGTTTTTTACCTGTAACTCATCCTATGTTGTATACGCAGTTAAATGTCCATGTGGGCTGTTATATATAGGGGAGACCACCCAAAGGGTAAGGGACCGTATAGGACAACACAAGTCCACTATCAGAAATTACAGTACTAAAGATCTCCCTGTGCCTGCTCATTTTTAAAAATGGGACATCAAGCAAACCAACTTCGGTTCATGGTATTAGATCAAATAAAAAGAAAACCTAGGGGGGGTGATAGACATAGAGAGATTCTATACAGAGAGGCTAAGTGGATATGGAAACTAGATACACTTTACCCTAAAGGCATGAATAGGGAGTTTGATCTCAACCCATTATTATGATTCAATTATCATGTTTCTCTAGTTTTTATCCCTCTCTATCTAGATGGCTATGTATTCATTTTTAATTGTCCCCTCTCATATGATGTGTTTAATTTTGGCCCTTTAGGATCCCATTTTTGGCATTATGGGGTTAATTAAATGAATGTTACTATGTATGAGAAAAGTTTTGTCTCTCTTGTGTAACTCCGCCTTCCACATGTGTTCCTATTGGTCCTTGTTTTAATTAGCTGTGCTATAAAGTGTTGTTTGTGCATTGTATTTTTATTTTTAAAAGTTGTTTTTATTGAGGTGGTAAGCAATAACAGAAAACAATACATATCAGTCGACATACAGTGCATAACAGGTACAGGGAAGACTAATATTATATTGAGAGATTAAACACAGTACAATATACAACAGGCTGATATGTATGAACATTTTAGATCACCTCATTTTGTTATTATTGAATACGCATTGACCTCTATGCAAGACAGATCCAACTGTGGGACCAAGACCTCCGTTAAGATTAAAAGGAAGTCGTAAGGCACAGTGTGCAATGCAATGGGCAAACATCTTAACAGTCATCGTAAAACAAGTAAAAAAAAATATTTGAAGTCAGATATACATTTCAAGGTAGACACATATAATTATTAAGTGTGCACGGGGGAGCAAAGTAATTGCCCCCCGATGTACAGCAGTATATTGGTAATGGAATTCAGGAGTCGCAAAATGACAAGGGAGGGGGGAATATATGTGGTTTTGCTTTAATGAAATCACATAGGAAATGTTACTGGTTGCGGGGTCCGAGGAGCTTCTCTATAAGCCATCAAGTGTGGTAAAGGAGGAAGGGAGGAAGAAAAAAAAAAAAAAAAAGTGAGAGGGGGGAAGGTAAAGTGAGTGGAAAAAGGGAGGTGAGGGGGAGGTAGGTAAGGGGGCCTTGGATAGAGGGCTGTTGTATGATGTTGGGAGTTCTATCAAATCGCCCCAGGACGATGTGTGTGCCTTGAGTATTAGAGTGACTACTTCCCAGTTATGAGCTATTTCTCTGATACTCGTCCCATGGGCTCCAGACTGAGGAGTTGAAATCAGATCGTGCCTCCACCCTCAGGGAATACTCTTCCATCCTTTGCAGATAATCTAGCGTTTCTAGGACCGGGGTCAGAGTTAAGGGGGAGTCCCTAGCCCACTGTCTAGCTATGGTTAGCTTGGCCGATAGCAAAATAATAATGCATAAGATTCTAGAGGGTTTTTGGAGTGTATGAAGCCCCAGGTGAAAGAGCGCAACTTCTCCAGACAACTGTTGTAACAGCTGAAGCTGGCGGAGCAAATCCGCGACAGAATTCCAAAAAGCACTCAACTTGGGGCAGTCCCACCAAACATGGAGATGGGTGCCCCTCTGCCCGCACCCTCTCCAGCAATCTGCACTCCTTAGGGGGAACACTCTATGTAACCTAGTTGGGACCCAGTGCCAGCGCAGGGTTAATTTTATATATAGCTCAAAAAGGTTTGAACAGCGAACTGCTATTAGTACATCTCGGAAGGCTCGTTGTCAGACTGCATCCCGGTGCACCACCCCCAGATCCCTCTCCCAGTCCTTCACAGCCCCTGGTTTGACAAAATGGGGGGAATCTAAGAGGAGCTTAAAATGGAAGGACAGAGAGCCCCTGATAGATCTGCCCGCCATCCAGCATCTCTCCCACAGCGTAAGAGTCCGCGGTCGTGCCTTGGGGAATCCCCAGGAGAGAAGTAGAGAGGTCACTCTCAGATATTCAAATCGCAGATCCCTAGGGAAGTCATCCACCGGAAAGTTGGCCGGCGGTAACATGAGGCAGTCTCCTCTATAGAGGTCAGAGATCTGCTTAATTTCTAGGTTTTCCCAGCGTCTAGGCCTTGAATCAGGGAGGCATTGCAGTATGGCCTTCATAGAATGTATAGGTGAAGAATGAGGTGCTATTGATTTGTGTGAGTGGAGTTCTCTCCAGCTTCTCAGGCATGTTTTTATGGTTGAGCTATAGGTTCCTTTAAGGACATCAGCGTGGTCAGGTATCCAAATCAGATCAGCCAGCTCAATCCCCACAGGCAGTGACGCCTGTTCAATCTGGTAACACTGTGAGGTATTAGGTCTTACTCCCCAGGCTGCAATGTGCGATAGCATGGCTCCCTTATAGTAGAGAGTTACATTTGGAACAGAGAGACCTCTGCATTCTTTCGGCTTCTGTAATTGTGATAGAGAGATTCTGGGAGGGTGGCCCTTCCAGATAAACCTGGTGAAAACTGACTGGAAGTGATTGAGTAAGTAGGTGGGAACTGCTACTGGTAAGCAGCGAAAGAAGTATGTCAGTTTAGGAAGTAGCATCATCTTTAGGGCAACCGTGCGGCCCGTCCAGGATACTTCCAGTGTATTCCAGTTTGCTTTGGTCCTTCTAAACTCTTGCAGGAGGGGTTCATAATTTTTCTTTATAATGACTTTGAGATCGTGGGACAGTTCTATCCCCAAGTGTCTCAGACTGTCTGTGGATCATTTAAAGGGGTACTGTTCTCTCAGGAGTTCCAGCCTATGGGCGGTCAGCCCTAAAGCATGCGCCTCTGTTTTGGTGTAGTTTAGTTTATAGTAGGACACTGCCGAGAACTCTGCCAAGAGCTTAAATAATTCCGGGAGAGAGTCTTCCGGCTCTGAGAGAAACACCGTGAGATCATCGGCAAAGAGCGCCAATGAATGAGGGGTGTCATAGAGTATTAAGCTATGAATAGTTGGTGAGGTCCTGAGCCGACACGCTAAGGGCTCAATAACCAGGGTAAAAAGTAATGGCGACAGGGGGCAACCCTGTCTGGTGCCATTTTTGATATCGAAAGATCTAGAGACAAACCCCAGTCCTCGCACCTTCGCTGTTGGGTTTGTATATAGCGCCATGACTGCAGAGATAAATTTATTGGGGAAGTGAAAGGCCTGAAGCACCTCTGTCATATAATCCCATCGGACCCTATCAAATGCCTTTTCAGCATCTAAAGATAGGGTTACCAATGGGATCTCGAGCGACGCTACCTCAGAAAAAATATTTAGAAGTCTTCTAGTGTTATCTGAACCTTGGCACCCAGGGGTAAATCCCACCTGATCTGGATGGATCAGGTAAGGGAGGACTCGGTTGTTGCCAGTATTTTCGCATATATTTTCACGTCTCCGTTTATGAGGGAGATTGGTCGGTAACCTTCACAGAGAGTGATGTCTTTTCCTGGTTTGGGGATTGCGACAATAGAAGCTTCCAAGAATTCTCGGGGAAAACCTCCCGAGCTTGCAGCCATGTTGAAAACTCTAGTCAAAAGAGGGGCGAGAAGAATCAAAAACCTCTTATAGAAGAGGGCGCCATATCCATCTGGTCCCGGGGATTTATGAAGTTTGAGGCCCTTAATGGTAGAGCAAACTTCCACCATGGTGATAGACGCAGATAAGGAGTCAATATATTTTTCGGGGACATGCGGCAACTGTAAGTTCGCCAGGAATTCAATAATCCTCAGCTTAGGGGCGAAATGAGAATGGTCTTGATCTGCAATCTGATAGAGCTGGCTGTAATATTGGGCAAAGGCCTCACCTATGGCATTCGGGGCGTAAATTCTATGTTCACCCTTCCGTATGTACGGTATCTTATTTAGGAGGGATCTCTGCTTGAGCTTATGCGCCAACGGTCTATCGGCCTTCTCGCCTTTGTGATAGTACTTCTGCTTAAGAGCAAAGAGAGTTCGTTGGACTTTTTGTAGCTCCAGTTGTGCTATTTGTTTTTTAACTATTTGTAGTCTATAGACTAGGGCACTTGGCCTTCCCTTCTTCAGCTGCTCTCTCAGGCTAGCATAATCACTATAAAGTTGGGCCAGCGAAGCTCCCCTAGATCTTTTGTCCTGACCAGTCTGCTGGATGAACAGGCCTCTCAGATAGGCTTTAAGTGACGCCCATAAGGTTAGAGAGGAAGTGTCCTCTCCATCGTTGATGTGCAGGAAATTTTCTATTTCCTTCTCCCAAGTAGGGATCTGGGGTTCGGAGAGCAGATATTCCGGCAATTTCCAGGAACACCTAGTGCCACCCGAGTTCGAAAAGGCAACCTCCAATATAACCGCGTCGTGGTCTGACCAGACACAAGGCATAATGGACGCTCTGGTAATCTCTCCCAAAGTCCAGGAGTAGCAAAAAAAGTAGTCTAATCTTGAGAAGGACTGGGATGAGGCCGAATAGAAGGTGTAGTCGGTGTCATCAGGATGCAGAGCCCTCCAAACATCTTGAAGAGTGTATTGTGAAATTAGGTTTCTGAAATGTTTCAAATAATGTTCCTCCCCTGCTATGGAGGACTTTTTGTTTTTCGATTTTCTGTCTCTGCTAGGGTCCCAGACCAGGTTACAGTCACCTCCAATAAACACATGGCCTTGCTTGAGCCTGTCAACCCTGTGCAGAAGTTTCCGAAGGAAACTGGTTTGGTTAATATTCGGTGAATACAGAGCTACAAGGGTACAGAGGACATTGTTTATGCGGGCAACGGCGATAACATATCGCCCTACTGGGTCAACATCTACGTGGATAGGGTCATAAGACAGATGCCTGCTGACCAATACTGACACTCCCCTTGCTTTTTTATGGAACGTTGAGGATATACAGACAGGGTAGTCCTTAGGCTTAAACACAGCTGCTCTAGCCTCTATCCAGTGGGTTTCTTGAAGAAACACCACTCCCAGCTGGTGTGCCGAGAGGAAACGGAGAAGGAGACTCCGTTTTGTGGGGGAGTTTAGACCCCTTACGTTGAGTGTGCCTATTTTCATGTCAATATAGGGATAGGGGGGCAATGGGAAGGGATATAAGGGGATTTGGGGCCGGAGAGAAGGGTAAGAGGGGGAGGATGGTAGGGAAGAGGTAGAGGAGAGGGGGGGGGAGAGGAAAAAAAAAAAAAAAAAAAGGAAAGGGGGAGATAATACACTGAAGTAGTTCCTCGGACTGAGCAGAGACTACGCAACTCTGCCAAAAAAGTATGATGCAAAGGATAACAAGTTATCCCTAGCTGCACAAGAGTAAGTGGGGGGGGGGCGGAGGGCTCAGAGAAGGACAAAGGCACCAGCAACTTCTGCTGCCGGCATATTGAAGAAGGAACAGCAATACAGATAGGGAACTGTGATCAACTTTAACCATATATCAATACAATATGCAGAATTTTGACATTAAGATTCCCACCTTAATATACATCAAGTTGTATCAGTCATTTTGGGTAAGCAAGGCACCTAGTACCTGACAGGGATGGGCGGGCAGAGCAATTGTAGGCTGCATGAGGCAGGGCGAGAGCAATCATCGGGTATAGTACAGATATGGCTACATTGTTGAGGTATAGACTATTGTAGACTTATGGTAGTGACCTATGCAAGGTTTTACAGCCCACGGTTCTTAAGGGAATGGGTGTCATTATTATAAACTAATAGGGAGGGCATTCACATCCGTAGCTTTTACCATGGGCATTAGTGTGAACATGGGGGTGTTATGCAACTTAACACGGGTACTGATCAACTTGTTTGTAATGAAGGTGGTTACCTAACATGGGAGAGGTATCGCTTTTCAACCCTTTTGTGGAGAGCAGAGTCTATACAGTCTAGAAATTTACAATAATCCTCATCCACCTCACCTCACCTCGTAATGCAGCTAATACTCTCGCAGAGCCGGGAGCCCAACATATTTAAAATACAATTTCTGCGTGTCATGATAGGAAGTTAAAAGGCGGCTCACCAATGGGCCTGAAAGAGCCAATAAAGCCACTAAAGGGGCTGTTAGGCCCCCGGCCTCAACGTGCACCGACAGTTAACAACCACCATGCAGGCCATGACATAACAGTTGAACCAGAAGATGTAAACATAATATCCTGTAGACTGAGTGCAACATTTCAGCTAAGGGAATAGGTGAGCAATAAGGGAAGAGATTGTTGTTTAAGGTTATGTTAGCTGAGATCGGGCGTGGATTTAGTTATCATATACAAGAATGCAATATTTTACCTTTTAAAATGGGTGATGCCGTAACAGAACTAATTCAGGAACCAACACAGGTAAGGTATAACTTCTGGGTGCCATGAGAAGATGTCAAGAAGCGGTGCAGCCATGGGTCAGGGTAGGGCCCATAAAATGGCAAAAGTGGCCGGGGGCCCCCCGCCCAAATGCTTCCCGATCGTTGACAGCTACCATGTGGAACTCATTTGCATACTTGAAGTATCAGGAATGATACATGGCATTTTGTTAGCTAAATTCGGCATATAAATTAAGCAAATGAATACACAGTGGAGAAAGATCTATACATTTAAATTACCTTAACTAGGCTCAGGGTGAGTTAAGCTTTCCTGAGCTCAAGTGGATTAAGGAACAACAATCAATGCATGTTAAACAAAACAGTCAAGATTAGAATAATGAGGCACGCTGTTGAAAAGACAAACTGGTGATTAGTAATAACAGATATTGGAACATTAACTTGAGTCCATCAGATATTATAACATAAATGTCTTTATCGTACGTTACCATTCTTCAGCTGATAATGAAGTCGTCAGAAGGTAGGTTTCTGCCTGCCCACAATGGACAGACCAAGAGTGTATCAAGCAAAGGGGAAATAGACAGTAAACAGGGACCTATCCCTCAGGCCCCCACTCCGGGGCTCCCACCCTCAGCGGGGCATCCCGGCACGGGGGACCATTGGGAGGCCCCTCATCTCCAACCGGCAAGTTCCATCCTCTCAACAGATCCTGGGCCTGTCTGGGGGATAGGTCAGTATGCTGGGAGCCATCTTTTTGTTATTATTAACCTCGTGGGGAACCCCCAGCGGTATCGGATCTGGTGAAGTCTCAATACTTTAGTGGTCTCCTGAAAGGTTCTTCTTTGTTGGAGCGTGTGTGCTGACAAATCTGGATAAAGTGAGATATCTTTAAATTGCTCTGAGAGGTGAGGTTGTCTCACTGATGCTCTTAGGATCTTTTCTTTATAGGTGTAATAGTGCAATCGAGCTATTGTATCTCGTGGCTTGTCCATAGGGAGGTTTCTGGGTCTAGCCGTTCTGTGTATGCGATCAATTCTAGCATCTTCCCCTCCTGGGGACCCCAGCACTACCTGGAACAAGGCTTGAGAATATTTTTCCAGTTCTTGGGGGCCGACAGATTCAGGGATGCCCCTAATCCTTACATTGTTCCGCCGGGAGCTGTCCTCCAGGTCCGCCAGCTTTGCCTCCAGGGAGGACACCTGATCAGACAGGTTTTGTGTGTAGCTTACCCAGTTGGTGTGGTCTACTAGTAAGTCCTCTTGTTTTCTTTCGATGATATCCATGCGTTCGTTGACAGCATTGATGTCTTTTCTAAGGTCTTCAAAAGACTTTTCCAGTTTATCAAATCTCTTATCAAAGGACTGACTTTGCCTATCCAGCAAGTGTTTCATAGAGTCCACTGTAAGTATGTTGCCTTGAGAGCGTACTGGAGGTGAGTATCTCCGATTAGGTCTATCCTCAGATGGGGCAGGAGATATCGATCTTTCATCATCTAAAAAGCCAGGGTGATTATCTCTGATTGGTAGAAAGTGATCTCTAACTGTGTGCTTTGAGGATTGGTTTGATTTCTGCTTTCTTTTCGCTTGCTGCGACATTTTGGCAATTTAGGCAAGATCCTGGACCGCTCAGCCCAAGCAGGCAGGTCTATATGGTTCAGTGGAAATACTCTGATGGAGATCACAGTAAGATCGCGCCGGCAGGGAGTGGGCGCCAGGCCGGTTAGCCTGCCATAGTGTGGTTAGTTATAAAGTCTTGAAATTAAAAAGTCATGCAGGCTTAAGATCTGTAAGGCTTAGAGGGACCTCAGAGAGCTAGTTAGCCTTGGTGTACAGGTGCAGCGAGAGTAGCGTGGGGCCTTGGTTTTGCTGGAGATGTATTTCAGTTTTTAGTAGCCCCAGAAGTATGCCACCCCTCAGGGAAATTGCCACCACTGGGCCCAGCCGGGAAAGGGAGGGGGGATATGACCCGCTCCAGTATAGGGAGCGGGAAAGGAGAGGAGAGGCACTCTGGGGCCTTATTCAAATCAGCTGGGTGGCAGGTATATGTACAGACAGACTCCCTTAATTGTTTGGGTATCTGAAACTTCCTGGCTGTAAGGCTGGGACTACAAACTTTGAGAGTTGCTTCCTGCTGTTAGAAAAGCTCCTATTGCTGTGAACAAAGCATGCACTTATGGTTTGGAAATGCTATGAGGCTGAACTTGTGTTCAGAGCACAGAAAGATAATGTGTGAAACAGGAGTTTTTTTTTCTTTTAAAAGCTCCCAATTGAAAAGGCTGTGTTTTCTTTACGTGGCCATTAGGCTTCAAGCTGTATTAACTGCATATATTTGCCAGGGTTCAGTCAGGCAGGAAAGGCAAACAGGTATCTGCTTTACTAAGACTGGATTGACCGAACCTTGGCATTCACAATAAGCTGGGAGTCCCCTTGTCCCTGATACACAGCCGGGCCACTTTACTAGAGAGGGAGGTGCAGGTGAATCAGCGGTATATTATCTTACCTCTCCTCTCTGCTGGCTCCGGTATTGCTTAGTCGCTGTCCTCTTCACAGGAGAGCTGGGGACACTTCAGGAGTGTTGCGGTATTCCAGGCTGCAAAATGGCGGCGATTCGCGCCAGAAGTATGGTGGCGTAGTACTGCTCTCAGGGGATCCCCAAGGTCCCGATGTTAGGCGGCCAGATTTCTGCAAGATTTCTGCAACAGTCCAGGTAATCTCCTGTACCGCTCTCCACCTTTTTGCTGTGACCGGGCCCCCTGCTGTGAAAAGGCTTCGCTCCGGCCCCCTCAGACCGCCTCCTGGTTACACCTTCTCCTTCGGTACTAAGCCGGAGCACCGGACAGAGCCCCGACCCTCCGGATAGTAGTGGTGAGCGGTCAGGTGGGTCGGTAGTATTTAGTCCGGGGTAGTTCTGTGAAAGCGGGTGCGGTGTGGGTGGAGGCCCCTGCAATGGCCATAAGGAACTTCTCAGTGGTTGAGCAGAGCCGGTGACAGTTTACCTCTGCTGGGAGTATGCACGGCCACAGTTTTCCCCAGACCAGTCCAGGGCAGAGTCAGGAGAGGTCAAATAGAGTTTAGGTCTACTTAGTTGTAGGTTAGCTAATAATTTTGGTCCCAAATTACTTTGTTTGGTGAGAGCTCTTGTCAAGCACGTCTTTGCAGATAGGCGGTTAGCTCCACCCCCCTTGCATTGTATTTTTAGCTTGACAAAGTGGCAGTAGCCCCGAAACATTGCTGTTCACTTCAATAAAAAAGCCCTTTCACTTCATTGAGTGCATCATCATTTGCTTTTGGCCTCTCCCTCCATTGTTAAGTATTATGAAGGTAAAATGCTCACACATATATCCCAATGGGGAGTACTCCAGACCCATGACAGGTGGAAAGAGATGGAACAAGCTTCTCTACCCTCTAATATATTCCTTTGAGACTTGATCTGGACCCCACATCATAGTCGCAGAACTCTCGATATAAGCAACTTTGTAATCTTAGAATGCCTTTCTGTTTGGGACAAGATCCATCACCACCTTCTGATAGCACCCCATCCCTCCCCTGTTACTTCCATCCCTGGTCTCCTTAAGTGCCTTGTGGAAACCCCCCCAAATCCATGGTCTCGTTTGGGTATCAAACGAGTCTCGGACTTTTGGTCCACAATCCACCAAGATGGCTTTATTGAATTAGACCAATTAGATCCACACATTGCTTCTCACGCGTTCCTCCGCTTTGAGCTTGTTAGAATCCAAAGCTTGCCCTCGCTAGTTGGGGATTTTGCCCCAACCTCTCTCGTATGCTCACCCCATGGGAGTCCATAAGGCAACGGGGCCACAGGTTATTCAAAACATTATCCCTGCACTACAACCTACTTGGTGGAGCCATACCACCTGACCTAGCACCACACTTACTTGGGTGGGAAACCCTCCTTCACATTTGCATTCTAGTTAATGTTTGCAAAGAGCCCTCACGCTGACTAAGAAAACTCTACATTGTGTAACAATGTTTGAAACATACTACAAAGTTATATCCCACTGGTATTTAGTCCCCACACGACTATTGAAAATGTTCCTGGGGACTTCTCCCTTGTGTTGGAGGGGCTGCGGTCTCCCTGGTGACATGATGCATGTATGGTGGGAATGCCCAAAAATTAAACCCTTATAGAACCTGTGTTTCAGTACCCTAACAGCACTTGAGATTAGAACACCTAGAGATCTGGCCACAGCTCTCCTTCATCTAAATTTACATACCCTTCCAAAACACTATAGTTTGATATGTATATATCTCCTGTCCTCCATCAAAACCAATATTGCCATGTCCTGGAAAAAAAGTGCTCCCCCCAAAGTGGGCTGAAATTTGAAACACCATGGCCTATATCTACACTACGGAAAAATATATTTATCATTCACTAAATAAATCAGACCTGTTTGAAATGGCCTGGGCAGACTGGAAAGACAATTATGACACACTGTGGCAACCGTCGGTTACGACACAAGACGCTCTTCCCAATACATAACTAGACAGTTGATGGCTCCTGCCTCTCTATCCTCTCTTTATGGAATGATTTGTCGATAACTACAACTCCCCCACCCCCTCCCCTGCCCTTCTTTTCTCCCCCTTTATTCCACCCCCTTACCTAGACTCTTGAGACTTTGATGTCATGTATTGTTTACACATGTTTTCATGTATCAGAAGGGTCTATTTCAAGTCTCCTTCCCTCACTGTGGAAGGACCTTTATTTTTCCTATCAATGCCCTGTCAGTAATGGTAATCGGACAAGTATGTCCGAATTTTTCAGTTTGTGACTTTATGTGTAGGTCCTGCATGGCTCCATTTGGTATTTGTTACTCTTAAATTCAAATAAAAATGTATTTATTTAAAATATATATATATATTTTGTTGTGGGGGGTGGGGGGCTTTCAGTTTAGGGGTTAATAGCTTATTTAGTATATTTTGTTGTGGGGGCTTGTTGTTTAGGGGTTAATAGGTTTATTATAGCGGTGGTGTGGGTGGACGGCAGATTAGGGGTTAATAATATTTAAATAGTGTTTTTGATGTGGGAGGGTGGCGGTTTAAGGGTTAATAACTTTATTAAAGTGGTGACGATGTCGGGGAGCGGCGGAATAGGGGTTAATTAAAAAATGTAGTGGTGGCAATATCGGGAGTGGCAGATTAGGGGTTAATAAATGTATTATAGTGTTTGTGATGCAGGAGGGGTTAATAGGTACTTTATGGGTGTTAGTTTACTTTGTAGCAGTTTAGTTATGAGATTTATGTTACAGCTTTGTCACGTAAAACTCATAACTACTGACTTTAGATGGGGTTACGGATCTTGTGGTTTTAGGCTTTAATGCTCACTTTTTAGCTGAACCGCAAAACTCGTAATACCGGTGCTATGGGAATCCCATGAAAATACGTCATTTTTATGTGTGCGGGACTGACGTTGCGGTACAGGCTAAAAGGTTTGCAGTACACCTATACCGACAAGACTTGTAATGACTGCAGTGCTGTTTTAACCCTGAAAATACCATATTTTCAGTGTTACAAGCTGCAATGCAAAACTTGTAATCTAGCTGAAAGGCTACTACTCTATACTCATCTTACTTGACCTCTCTGCTGCCTTTGACACTGTTGAACATCCACTTCTCCTACGGACTCTCAGCTCTCTTGGACTCTGTGACACTGCCCTCTCCTGGATTCACTCTTATCTCTCTAACAGATCCTTCTCCGTCTCTTTTGCTGGTGACTTTTCCTCTCCATTGCCTCTGTCTGTTGGAGTACCTCAAGGCTCTGTCCTGGGTCCTCTACTCTTTTCTATTTACACTTCTTCACTGGTTAAACTTATCAACAGCTGTGGCTTCAACTACCACCTCTATGCTGATGATACTCAGATCTACCTTTCCACCCCTGCACTCTCTCCTTCTGTCAATTCTCACATCAGCGACTGCTTTTCTGGCATTTCCTCCTGGATGGCCTCTCACCACCTAAAAATAAACATGTCCAAGACTGAACTACTTCTAATCCCCCCTCTAACTCTACAAAAGTTTCTAATTTTTCCATCACTGTTGGCGGCACCACTATCTCCCCATCACCCCAAGTCCGCTGCCTCAGAATCACCCTTTACTCAAATCTGTCCTTAATGCCCCACATCTAATTTCTCTCTTCATCCTGCCGCAACCACCTACGGAATATCTCCAAAATGTGTCCGTTTCTGAGTGATGAAACTACTATACTGCTAATCCACTCCCTGGTAATTTCCCGACTTGACTACTGTAATAACTTACTCTCTCCCTTCAATCCATCCTAAATGCATCTGCCAGGATAATCCACCTCTCTCAATGCTCTATTTCTGCTGCACCTTTCTGTGAGTCCCTTCACTTGCTCCCCATTCACAGCAGAATTAAATTCAAGATTTTCACCCTGACCTACAAAGCCCTCACCAATGCTGCCCCACCCTACGTGTCCTCACTCATCAACAAATAAACTCCAGCCAGCCCCTAAGATCCAACAATGACCTGCTCCTTGCATCCTCTAATGCTAGACTACAGGACTTCTCTCTAGCGGCACCAACTTTCTGGAATGCACTTTCTCGAGCTCTTAGACTCTCCCCTAACCTCTCCTCCTTTAAACATTCCCTAAAGACCTATTTGTCCAGGGAAGCTTATCACCCATCTCATTAACAAATTAACTTCACTTACCTAACAGTTGCCCTCATCTATCTCCTCCCTAATATCATTCTCACCTTTGCAGTCCCCACCTCCTGTTTCCCATTCTTCTACCCATCTAGATTGTTAGTTCTCACGGGAATAGGACCCTCAATCTCCCCTGTATTTGTCTGTAAAATGTTGTCTTTTATTGTATTGTTTCTCAGTTGTACTTTTATCCTTGTACCCATGGGCAGCGCTGCGGAATCTGTTGGCGCTTTATAAATAAAGAATAGCTTATTCTATGGAGATTCACAACCTGGGAGAAGCCTCTATTAACCCAGTTGTGCTTTTCACAGAGAAGAACTTTCCTTAAGTATATGTGTCTAAATCCCCAACAAACAAGGTCAGTCCAGCCCTGAAATACCAAGCAATCTCCATAAAATAGGCTGCTCCTAGGTGGTAACTCATCAGAGAACAAGCTACTGAGCTGTTCTCTCCTGGTAGAGAGCTTCTTTTTCTGTATGCATTTGTATTATATCCCTGGAGAATCTCCCTAAGGGTGATGGAAGAAACCAGAAGTGGACTCCTTGCTCAATGTGCTCAATGATAAGCCCAAAGAGGGCTGAAAAGATCATCTTGGGTTTCCCTGTGCCTTGTTCAGAGGAGGATTGTCTGGTATTTTGCTAGGCGGGAACAGACTGATATACTTCACAAAAGATTTCCTCTGTGAAAAGCACAATTTTGCTGTTCCTAGATGGTAACTTGCCATAGTATAAGCTACTAAGCTGTTGTTCATTACAGGTAGAGTGCTTCTCTTTCTGTTTGCCAAGCATCAAAATATTAGCAGGACAGAAACCCTACTATCTCTTTTCCCTTCTTCTCTTTTTGCCTCTATTACTTCTCTCTTCCTTCTCTATCTCTTTGTACCTCGTCCTCCATATCTCTCTCCAACTACCTATCTCTTACTTTCAACCTCACTTTTTCAACCTCACTATCTCTCTCTCTCTCTACCTCTCCCTGCCTATTAATTGTTAATATAGGCAAAGCTATTTAGTTACAAATGTTGGTGTTCTCTAAATTATTACTAGCAGTTATAATAATTATCTCAAGCATAATAATTATCTCAAACTTACAAATCAACTTGTTGATCAAGTATTATTAATAAAATCTTCTTACAAATCTAATGGGCTAGATTACGAGTGGAGAGCAAATTTGCTATTCCACTTGCGTATTAACTTTGCTAGCTTTTTGCTTGCATTGGGTAGAACATGTATTACAAGTTGAGAGTAAAAAGTTTGCATACAAGTGCTAACCCAAACTGAGCAAAAAGCCAAACTTTGAATATCGCAAATGCCTTAACGTATTCTCCCATAGACTTCAATGAAGCGTGAAAAGTGGAGGAAAAATAACACACTCGTGCGCAAACCCTATCTGTACTACAGGCCTTTCATAAATTGGCCCCTATATGTGTACAAATGTATTTACGTGTTTATATGTGTATGCGTCTGTAAATACATATATACACATATATACTGTAAATGCATACATATGTACAAACAAACACACACACACATATATATATATATATATATATATATATATATATATATATATATATATATATATATATATATATATATTGTGCTGAATAAAGAACTTTTTTCATAAGCCCAGTGAGTGCAAGCCTCTTCTCTTCTGTACTATTTTTTGCCTGCACCCTGGTGGATGCCATTTAAGTGAGAGTGCGCTTTTCTTGCTTTATTATATATATATACACACACATACTGTAACATGCATATACATATTTAGACATATGTTTGTATCTCTATGTTAAAGCTCTTTGCATGCCTTTTATTTTCTAACACCTGAAACCTTATAACTTTTTTATGCATTTTTTTAAAATAATTTTTATTAAAAAATCTTATGAGTGTAAATGTATTTTTAAATATATTTGTATGTGTTTTGTGCAACTTTTTTATCAAGCGTAACAGTTAACCAGAGCTCTGAAGTTGCGCTAACCCGACTCATGTTAAATTAAATTGTGCTCAAGCAAATGCATTTACTTTGAACTCGTAATATGCACGCTACTAATGACGTGCAATAAAACCGCAACCAACCCCTTGTCGCTTGCACACAACAATTAGCATTCCATTCGGAATTTTAGCCCTATGTTGTAATCTTTTCATTGCTTCTTAAATTTATTCTCATTAAAAAAAAATATTCTGTATCACCTTCCCAGACCAAAAAAAAATGTTTATGAAACATTTATATGTAAGTATATGGTGTCAAAGTATATATGGCTAGCAAAAATCTTGCACCCATGAATTTTTCATGTCTTTTGAGCTAATAAACAAAATAAAACAAAATTGTGCCAAGAGATATTAAATACCCATATATTAACCTCTTTATAAATAGAATGATGACCCAGAAAAAAAATACCCTTCAGGACTTTGGTGTGGAAGTAAAGTACATAATAATGAAAAATGTATATTAAAAAAAAACATGCAGGTAGATTTCCATTGTAAACTTTACAAATAAAGTAAAAGATAAGCTGTATCCTATTTGTAACTTTGTTTTACACAAAACCTGTCTACAAACTCTAAAAAGGACTACAAGTCACAATAGGGTAGCATTGAGGGCCAATACATTTTTTTATGGATTTCTGTTATGTTAATGTTAATGTTATGTTCTCAAACCAAAAATTAATTGACTTTGTCATTTAATAAATCTTTATGATAGCAAGTGGGTCTTCAAAAATTAATTTGCAAGTTTACACTGTAATTATAAATAGATATTTTCCTCTCTTAGCTGTGTAACTACCTCCACAATATAATGTGTCCTTTGTAAGACCACAATATGCTTTCCTTTTTTGTTCATCATTCAAGAAGCAGGGTACCTGGCATTATATTCACATCATGTATTGCCTATTAATTAAAATGCAACGTTATCCAAAAAAGGCTCTATAGATACTAACCATCAAATTGCTACACCTGAGTGGTACCCCTGCATGTGCACCTTCCAGATTGCAGCTTTTCAAATCTATCTATTAAAAGAAGAGCATTTTTATGCCAGTATTGGACATATGGCAACCGTCAAGCTGCGAAAGCCATAAGCGCAGGCAAGAAAGAAAAGACTTTGTAAAGGCTACTTGAAAGCAAATTTCACAAAGTATTTCAAACAATATTTCACACATTAATATTTTTTCTATCACCTCAGACTGCTATATCTTCGAGTACATTGCTGACAAAAGGATGTTCTTTTATTTCACACTGATATAATTATTAGGCGATATAGTGTTTTAATAGAATTCTAAACTGCTATATTTTGGGCACAAGCAACACAAAAAAATAACATGAACTTTTTTTATTATATTTAACTACTTTCTATTTATTTATACTTTGATAAATTGACTTGTTGTTACTGGTTGATCAAAGCATGGAGATTATTGCCTACTCTTAGAAATTCCTGAAATCAGTCATTTTATGCTGGCCATGGTATGGTTTTATGATTATACAATGTTTACATAATATTTATTTCTCAAAGCTGACGTATTATTAGCTTGCAATTAATCCCTCTCTGTCATTTCCAAAGAACAGTGAACTTTCCCTTTTTTGCCAGACTGTGTAGAAATGTTCCCTCCCCTACGAAACACCTGTTGAGGAGTGATGGATCTTTTCCTGTCAGAGGCATACAGAGCAATAGTTAACCCTTTGCAAACATACACATATAAATCAGTGATTAACCTCCTTCTTGTAATCTAATATAGAAGAGTTATTAACTTCTTCCTCTTAGTCACATTGTTCAATCTGTGAAACTGCTAAGTTACAATGTTTAAACCTGGCCAACATTTCTAAGCCTTACTGGACAGAATGAGGTCTGTCTTTGCTGAATTTATATTACTGTAACAAGATTGCAGATTCCAGATATCGTAATTGTATGATTTTTCATATTTCTGGTTTAAAAAACAAAACAAAAAAAACCTGTGCAAAAGATCTCAGTCAAGAAAAATCAAGATAAAATTGAGAAATGCTTAAATCCAATTGGCGATAGAAAAAAGTTATAAAAGAAGAATATATTGTAAATTACAATTTGGAAATGCAAGTATAAAGTAAAAAAAAAAAAAAAAAATAAGACTGTAATGAAATTACTCGCAAATAGGTTGAAAATGTTATTTCCTACTTCATCAAGTCCTTTTAGGTGTCAAATTTGACAAATAAAAAATGGCCCTGAAAGCCTCTTGAAAATAATAAAAAAAAACTGGATTATGATCACCTTGAACAGGACTATCCCATATTAAGTAGACAGCATGTTATTGGGAGGGCGATAAGACATTTTTTTTGGTTTAGAAAAAACACCTTAGTACTGCGGAATCTGTTGGCACTACAAATAAATTAGAATTAAACCTGAAAACCTGTAATTGTGATTGTCTCAAAACGAAAAGTGTCATTTTCATCAAATACTCACCAAAAAAATCAGCCGATAGCTTGTGGTCATAACCAACAGTAATTAACCTCATCCTGAAACAGCAAAATGGGCTGTTGGTAAGCTGCTGCTCAAAGTTTACTACTATAAATACAGGGAAGAACATTCATATTTTACTCTTAGTGAATAATGTACAGAGTATGCAAATCATCTTTTTCCTTCAGTAAGTTTAATGAATATTCTCCCAGATATACTTACAGGGTTTCAGCAGATCTTTTACCCTCTGTTTCTATTTCTATCATAAGCAGAACACTAACATAAAAACCAGGACAACAGAACAAATGATTTATCAAATCAGTACTAATCTACTCATTTCTTATTACAGAATTTTGTAGGACATTTTAGATACTGTAGCTGTGCATGTTCTTTTGGTTTTTTTATTGTATATTTATGTGCTTTCATCAGAATAGCCTTCAGCCAGTAACCTATGCAGACATTCTGATGGCACTTGACACAAGTAATTTTCTACATTTTAATAAATCTATTTTTATCTATCTCTGTCTTGTTCAGAGAAAAAAAAAATGCTTTTTCTGCTTCAGTGTTTCTGACAGTCATTCTGTCAATATAGGGCAGATAACTCTTGACACCAGGATATATTTGGATCTTTTGTCAATAAAACTATATACCAGGAAAATGAAATACTAAGTGGTCTAGAACTTATTTCACATTATTATCATGTAAAACGCAATATTCTATCTAGTATTTGTTTTAACCATGAAACTTAAATAGGAGTCTCTTCATAAAAATGTTTGCAGTGTAATCTGCTCATTCTTTTAAATTAAGCAATATATATTCTTTTAACATTTTAATATGTGATTATAAAACAAAAATATTCAGTCAATTTTTGAAAACAGACTGGAAGAATTCCTTGGACAGACTGTGCCCCCTCAGAAATCAATAAGAGCAGATGAGTAATCAATTTCAGTCATTTTCTAGCTGGGGTCAACTTCATTTGACCCTATTCACAAGCTTACTAGTAGCTTAATTTAAAAACAAAAAAAACAAAAAACAAAAAACCAACTAATAAAAAAATAAATAAAGAAACTCACTCTATACTAACTTTTTCAGACTTATTGCAATCACCCTGCCATAGGCTGGTTATATTTAAAGTTATATATCTTCAACATTTTAAGGATTTCCATACTTAAATATGTTCTTGACTTTTTTTTTTACCAGCTTTTGCAGTGTTTACCAACACTTTACATAAGTAAACATGTATCTTTTGTCCCTTAAACCTTTAAAGTACTTAGAATATGCCTTATTAATAACATATAAAAAAGGATTTAAAAAGCTTTTTACCACTAATAATGATACTTCCTCAGCAGGACAAAAAGGAGGTAATTCTATAATAAGTACCTACAAATTCATTTTAACAACTGTATCCAATATAAGGTACAGGAGACACAACTTCAGTCCTTATGATGTATAGATGCTCTTCAAAACTTTATATATTGATATTGAAAATGTAAAGCCTTTGGGACTTCCAGAGGTAGCCATCACAGTGGCTGCCATTTTGCCATCCCCATGAGAGGCTTTTCATTTCTACTAAGTATATAGATAGCTATTAATCATGTAGTTAAACTAAGCCAGTTTGTTCCCTGCTTAAAGAGAGCTGAATATTTTAGACATTGTGCCTTTCTAATTAGCCAAAGTCACCTGGTCTAAACCTAAACAATTATTTCTGTAAAAGAGGACACGGCATTCTAAACTAGAGAGCATATTTATCTCATTTTAAATAATAAAGGGTCCTTGTACAGCAATGGCTCAGAGTCTGAGAATGTGTAGGAGTTAGTTTCTGCTGAATGCTGCAGATCGTCTTATTGAATACAATGAAATCTAAGATGTTACATACTCACCAAAAAGAAAAAAACAACTGCAGTGTTTGATATTGTGGCACAGATGGAACTGTTTTATTGACTGGAGAGGGTGTCTCACTCTTCCTTTTCCTTACAGTTGCATGCCTACCAGGTGGAAGATGGTTTGCTGTCTGAGTAAGCTATGTGGCTTCTGATGATGTCCAGATGATTTAAAATGGTGCTTTAGATGGTGGGCACAATTTAAAGGTTTTGTTCACTGATGTTTTAAGATCCCGCCTTTGTAGTGACAGAGCTGAGACATAATGTAACATGGAGACATTGGCATTGATATTGCACATGTGTAAAGGTGGTGGAGCTTCCTACAGTATGTTAGTTCACTGTATCAAACTGTATATTGGGATCTAAAGCCTCTTTTTTCCACCACCTGCAAAATGCTCTTCTTTGAACACTGGAGTCCACTTCCCACAGTTGTTAGAGTACTCTCCCAGCTTCCAGTCATGCTGTTTACTATTCAACTGGAGTTTTGATTTCTGGCTGACCTGCATCTAGGGGAGATTCAAAGTAAACTACACTGGAGAACATTAAAATGATGATGCCCATTTATCAAGCTCCTTATGGAGCTTGTGGGCTCGTGTTTATGGCAAGTCTTCAGACTCGCATGAAGCAGCGGTCTAAAGACTGCTGCTCCATAACCCTGTCCACCTGCTCTGAGCAGTCTTACAGGAATCGCGACAGTTCAACCCGATCGAGTACGATCGGTTTTATTGCTCTCCGCATTCAGTGAGGTCTTATGACCTGATCCACACTGTCGGATCAGGTCCGCAAGACCTTTGATAAATAGGCCTCATGGGCTTTTCCTAATGTATCATTCATTGTTTATTTTTGCATAGCACTCTGTAAAGTAGAAGTTAAGCGTTCTGATTGACACCCCCTGCTAGCGACCCATTGGCGGCAAATCTGCAGGGGGTGGTATTGCACCAGCATTTATCAATGTGCAACGAACATGATCCACTATATCGGATCATATCCGTCCGCACATTAATAAATGGACCTGTATAACTCTAAAATGTGTTCACTTTTGTAGCCTGACATTTGAGAATTTAGTGGACAGAATATAATATTCTATATAGTAGTATGTGTTCCCATGTGACATAGAAGAGATTAGCTGTCTTCCCTAGACTAGCTAATTATTACTGGTAGACTGGATATTTTCCTCGATTTTCAAAAATCTCTTATCTACATGTGTTGGGGTATAATCTATAGCTGTAGGTTTTGCTTAAATTTATTACACTTGCTATTACAATTTTTCTTTGGTCTATAGACCCCGTAAAAATAATTTATTTTTGTTGTAGAGGTTTAAACTAGACTAGTGCATAATATGTCTTTGCATATTTAGCCTTTGGCAGGTTTCTTAAAACAGTGAGTAATTCCAGTAATATATCAGATTCCTACAAGCACATTTATGCCTTTATAGTGTACTCTTAAAACACTCAGAAGATTGAATTTCCCTTAGGTATTTAGCAGTGCTAACAACCTAGCATTGTAATTGAAATATCTAGATGTTCATTTCCTTGTAAAGTATAACTGACTCACAGTTTTTTTTTTTTTACAAAGTACTCATAATTATGTTATATTGCTTTGTAAAAGGAACCCATAACAAACATGCTGCTTTAGCATATGAAATACAAAAATTGTTGTTAAGATTGCCATTTAGTCTTTTTATATCCCACAGCATAGCCTCAGGTCATATAGTTTCAAATGTGCTTTTATATGTCTTTTTCAATACCTCTGGTATATGCTGTTTGGTGCCATGCAAAATGTTCTTGTTTAAAGGGACATTGTAAACTAGATTTTTCCTTGCATAAATGATTTGTAGATTATCCATATTGATAGCCCATCTGGGAATGTTTTCATAACAATGTATAGTTTTGCTTATTTTTTAATAACATTGTGCTGATTTTCAGACTTCTAACCAAGCCCCAAAGTGTCAGATATATACGCGCAGTTACAGACACCTGCTGGCTCCTGTTTGCGCCTTTTCACATGCAGGGAAGAGGGGGAAGAGGGAGTGTCTGCTGTTTCTGTTTCCCAAGCCCCTTTCACTGGGTGTCCCAGCCTAACCTCATCAACAGTGCAAGCTGGGAGCTTCTAAGTAAGTGTTTAAAAGATTTTATACTGGATTTTTAGATCTGTGCATATTCTTCTTTATAGTAGTGTCTATTATATGCAGTTATTTGAAAATTGGTGTATACTGTCCCTTTAAGCATTAGTAAGGCATTTGTTAGTCTATTTGGTACTATACTATTCAATAGTGTTATGCTATTCAGAGGGTTACAATTTATATGACTTTGTTGCCACAGAAAAAAGAAGTGTGTAGCTAAAAGTCCTGAACAGACTGTGATATGTTTTAATACAATAAAGCATGTTTTAAAACAAAATTCAAATAAAATCAAGTAGTAAAAGAGTGTTTGTATACAATTATCCTTAATACTAAAAGAAAGGATCAATACTTTTTTTTTTACAGTTCAAATCCTTCATAACCCAACAGCTATAATATAAGCAGATAACACTATGATGCGGTACATCAATAGTAAATGGGAAAAAAATGCTATAAGTATTTGGACTAATATTGGATCTGGAACATGAAATACAGATTTGACAAATATTATAATATTGAATAGTAAGCTTGTTTTATCATGCAGGATATATATGCCATGAAATCTCTGGGAACCAATTTATAGAGATGTGCTAAGTGGCTGTGGATTTAATGGTATGGAATGCATACTCCAGCCGTTTGTCATCTTGTGAATAGTTATATGTTAGTTTTACTCCATTTGTTATTGGCATACTTCACCATTGTGGTTTATCTGCTTATAATAAAGGTAACTAAATAAAAGAAAAGAGTACCAGCACTTACCTTAATCAAATATAAAAAAATAGTAACACCATATGAAGATAAAATATATATCCTGTATAGATTTTCTATAGAGATACAAGACAATATCTATAAAAGAAACATTTGACGTGGGTATAATACACCTAAAGAGTAAAAAATGAATTGAAGGACAGTACTTGGTATGTGCTGATTGTCTAAATGTAATCTCTGTGCAATAGTCTGTCCATCCAAACATAAAATAGTCTAAAACTCATCAGTGTGCACAGCACAGAGGCCTAGATTTAGAGTTGGGCGGTAGCCGTCAAAACCAGCGTTAGAGGCTCCTAACGCTGGTTTTTACCGCCCGCTGGTATTTGGAGTCAGCCAGGAAAGGGTCTAACGCTCACTTTCCAGCCGCGACTTTTCCATACCGCAGATCCCCTTACGTCAATTGCGTATCCTATCTTTTAAATAGGCTCTTTCTAACGCCGGTATTTAGAGTCGTGGCTAAAGTGAGCGTTAGAAATCTAACAACAAAACTCCAGCCGCAGAAAAAAAACAGTAGTTAAGAGCTTTCTGGGCTAACGCCGGTTTATAATGATCTTAAATACTGTGCTCTAAAGTACACTAACACCGATAAACTACCTATGTACCCCTAAACCGAGGTCCCCCCACATCGCCGCCACTCAATTAAATTTTTTTAACCCCTAATCTGCCGTCCGCACGCCGCAAGGTACGTTATACTTATGTACCCCTAATCTGCTGCCCCTAACACCGCCGACCCCTATATTATATTTATTAACCCCTAATCTGCCCCCCTCAACGTCGCCTCCACCTGCCTACACTTATTAACCCCTAATCTGCCGACCGGACCGCGCCACTATTATAATAAAGTTATTAACCCCTAATCCGCCTCACTCCCGCCTCAATAACCCTATAATAAATAGTATTAACCCCTAATCTGCCCTCCCTAACAACACCTAACTTCAAGCATTAACCCCTAATCTGCCGACCGGAGCTCACCGCTATTCTAATAAATTTTTTAACCCCTAAAGCTAATTCTAACCCTAACCCTAACACCCCCTAACTTAAATATAATTTAAATCTAACAAAATAAATTAACTATTATTAAATAAATTATTCCTATTTAAAGCTAAATACTTACCTGTAAAATAAACCCTAATATAGCTACAATATAAATTATAATTATATTGTAGATATTTTAGGATTTATATTTATTTTACAGGTAACTTTGTAATTATTTTTACCAGGTACAATAGCTATTAAATAGTTAATAACTATTTAATAGTTACCTAGTTAAAATAATTACAAAATTACCTGTAAAATAAATCCTAACCTAAGTTACAATTAAACCTAACACTAAACTATCAATAAATTAATTAAATAAAATACCTACAATTACCTACAATTAAACCTAACACTACACTATCAATAAATTAATTAAATAAAATACCTACAAATACATACAATTAAATAAACTAACTAAAGTACAAAAAATAAAAAAAGCTAAGTTACAAAAAATAATAAAATATTTACAAACATTAGAAAAATATTACAACAATTTTAAACTAATTACACCTACTCTAAGCCCCCTAATAAAATAACAAAGCCCCCAAAATAAAAAAATGCCCTACCCTATTCTAAATTAAAAAAGTTCAAAGCTCTTTTACCTTACCAGCCCTTAAAAGGACATTTTGTGGGGCATGCCCCAAAGAATTTAGCTCTTTTGCCTGTAAAAAAAAACACATACAATACCCCCCCCAACATTAAAACCCACCACCCACATACCCCTAATCTAACCCAAACCCCCCTTAAATAAACCTAACACTAAGCCCATGAAGATCTTCCTACCTTATCTTCACCTCGCCGGGTATCACACCGATCCGTCCTGGCTCCGAAATCTTCATCCAAGCCCAAGCGGGGGCTGGCGATCCATAATACTGCGGCTGAAGAGGTCCAGAAGAGGCTCCAAAGTCTTCATCCTATCCGGGAAGAAGAGGCGATCCGGACCGGCAACCATCTTGATCCAAGCGGCATCTTCTATCTTCATCCGATGAGGAACGGCTCCATCGTGAAGACCTCCAGCGTGGATCAATCTTCTTCCTCCGACGTCCAACTGAAGAATGAAGGTTCCTTTAAGGGACGTCATCCAAGATGGCGTCCCTCGAATTCCGATTGGCTGATAGGATTCTATCAGCCAATCGGAATTAAGGTAGGAAAATTCTGATTGGCTGATGGAATCAGCCAATCAGAATCAAGTTCAATCCGATTGGCTGATCCGATCAGCCAATCAGATTGAGCTTGCATTCTATTGGCTGATCGGAACAGTCAATAGAATGCGAGCTCAATCTGATTGGCTGATTGGATCAGCCAATCGTATTGAACTTGATTCTGATTGGCTGCTTCAAAAAAGTAATTCGTCGGGAAGTCGTCGGAAGAAGAAGATGGGTCCGCGGTGGAGGTCTTCAAGATGGAGCCGGTCCTCATCGGATGAAGATAGAAGATGCCGCTTGGAAGAAGATGGTTGCCGGTCCAGATCTACTCTTCTTCCCGGATAGGATGAAGACTTTGGAGCCTCTTCTGGACTTTTTCAGCCGTCGTTTGATAGAAGACTTCAGCCGGATGATGGATGTCTAGCCCCCGCTTGGGCTTGGATAAAGATTTCGGAGCCTGGAACGATCGGTGATACCTGACATGGTGAAGACAAGGTAGGAAGATCTTCAGGGGCTTAGTGTTAGGTTTATTTAAGGGGGGTTTGGGTTAGATTAGGGGTATGTGGGTGGTGGGTTGTAATGTTGGGCGGGGGTATTGTATGTTTTTTTTTTACAGGCAAAAGAGCTGAATTCTTTGGGGCATGCCCCGCAAGGGGCCCTTTTAAGGGCTGGTAAGGTAAAAGAGCTTTGAACTTTTGTAATTTAGAATAGGGTAGGGCATTTTTTTTTATTTTGGGGGTCTTTGTTATTTTATTAGGGGGCTTAGAGTAGGTGTAATTAGTTTAAAAGTGTTGTAATTTTTTTCTAATGTTTGTAAATATTTTTTTATTTTTTGTAACTTAGTTCTTTTTTATTTTTTGTACTTTAGTTAGTTTATTTAATTGTAGATAATTGTAGGTATTTTATTTAATTAATTTATTGATAGTGTAGTGTTAAGTTTAATTGTAATTTAGGTTAGGATTTATTTTACAGGTAATTTTGTAATTATTTTAACTAGGTAGCTATTAAATAGTTATTAACTATTTAATAGCTATTGTACCTGGTTAAAATAAATACAAAGTTGCCTGTAAAATAAATATTAATCCTAAAATAGCTACAATATAATTATTTGTTATATTGTAGCTATATTAGGGTTTATTTTACAGGTAAGTATTTAGATTTAAATAGGAATAATTTATTTAATAAGAGTTAATTTATTTCGTTAGATAAAAATTATATTTAACTTAGGGGGGTGTTAGTGTTAGGGTTAGACTTAGCTATAGGGGTTAATACATTTATTATAGTAGCGGTGAGCTCCGATCAGCAGATTAGGGATTAATTATTGTAGGTAGCTGGCGGCGACGTTGTAGGGGGCAGATTAGGGGTTAATAAATATAATATAGGGGTCGGCGGTGTTAGGGGCAGCAGATTAGGGGTACATAACTATAATGTATGTTGCGGCGGTATACGGAGCGGCAGATTAGGGGTTAATAATAATATGCAGGGGTCAGCGATAGCGGGGGCGGCAGATTAGGGGTTAATAAATGTAAGGTTAGGGGTGTTTAGACTCGGGGTACATGTTAGAGTGTTAGGTGCAGACGTAGGAAGTGTTTCCCCATAGAAAACAATGGGTCTGCGTTAAGAGCTGAACGCTGCTTTTTTGCAGGTGTTAGGTTTTTTTTTCAGCTTAAACTGCCCCATTGTTTCCTATGGGGGAATCGTGCATGAGCACGTTTTTGAAGCTGGCCGCGTCCGTAAGCACCACTGGTATCGAGAGTTGCAGTGGCGTTAAATTATGCTCTACGCTCCCTTTTTGGAGCCTAACGCACTGAAAACCCAGCCATTCTGTGAACTCTATATACCAGCGGTATTTAAAAGGTGCGGGGGAAAAAAAGCAGGCGTAGCTAACGCACCCCTTTGTCCGCCAAACTCTAAATCTAGCCGAGAGTATGGTAGCAATACTTTCACAGAAGGTAGGCGCTGCTTGATAAAACAGGAGGTCATCTGTAATACTCCCTTGCAAAAGCTGTAATAAGTGTAACCTACTCTAGAAAAATCCAACTAGCCAAAGAATAAAGTATAGTGCTGTGCTAAATAAAACTTTTTAGCAATTGATATTTGGTCTATTTACACTTTAAGTGTAACATAATCTAACACTTTTAATATAATGTATATTGTATATATCTATATATATCCATGTGTTGCCTGTTACGTGAAGAATAAATAGAGAAAGAGAAGGTAAACAAATGACATTTTTGTATTGCCATAAATCCCACATATTAAGCAAAGCTTCTTCAATACTTATAATGTCAATCAGTTTGCTACAATAGTTAAAGGGACATGAAACCCAAACATGTTCTTTTATGATTAAGATAGACAATACAAATTTAAACAACTTTTCAATTCACTTATATTATTTAATTTGCTTCCTTCGCTTGTTATCCTTTGCTGAAAGGTTTACGGCTAGATTTGGAGTTTGGCAGTAGATGGGGTGCGATAGCTACGCGTGGTTTATGTTTAAGGTCGGTCATATGACGCATACCACATCATGCACAACAATAATACATCGCAAATGTCACAACAACAATCACTAAACAAAGCACATAAGCATTACACATTCAGAAGCGGGGGGAATTTTAATAAAATAAAATACAGGGAATACGCATATACTGTAAGAAGCGGAAATACGGTAAATAACAACAAGGGAAAAAAAAAAAAACATACACTAGCAAAATACTCGCATTCAATATTACTATATTTTAGGACAAACATACATATACAACACTTCACTAATACCACACCATCGCAAATTCACATTTAAACATAATACTATTGGACAATGTTATAGAAAACGAGCACTATGACATCATCACATTCTACACATTCCACAAATACTAACTCCAAATGAGCATGCGCAAATTCACACACCTAATACACATTGCACAAATAATAAGTAAGAATAAAGCACAGCTGAACACAATTTACAACGCAAACCGGTACATCATTAAACATTTACACAGGGTATATAAGCACCACACAAGAATGGCTTCTCTCACTGTGTTGCTGGTGGGTTTTTGGAGATTGGAGCTTAGAGATTTTGTGCATTATTGTGAGTGAGTTAGTGTTATCGTGAGTGAGTTAGTGGTAGTGTGAGTTATTGAGAGTTAGTGGTAGTGTGAGTTAGAGAGTTAGTGGTAGTGTGAGTTAGAGAGGTAGTGCTAGTGTGAGTTAGTGAACGACAGTTGGTTTGGGTGAGTGTGCGAGTGCTTTTTCTGTACACTTAACACATTTACACGCAAACACATTCAATACATACATACACTTATCAATAACACTACATACACTCCATACCCCATACCCTCTCATACTACACTCCATACCCCATTCCCTGTAGTCCCATTCCCTGTAATCCCATTTACTCCTATCCCATACCCCAACACCATCCCATCACCATCCCCTCGTTACATTTAGTTTACATATCCTCATTTTAGTCGTATTCTTCATTTTGTTCATTTAAATACTCCTTACCCTCTTTTATTTATATCCCTTTCACACTTTCTGCACTTTTTTTGGTCTTTTTAGTTCTTTATTTTGACCCCCTTTCATTTGATCACACTCACTTTTTGTTTGCTTATTTGGGGTTTAGTTTAGGGAAGAGATGGAGGGCAGGCAGAGGAGAGGTAGAGGGGGGAGGAGAGGGAGGGGGAGAGGAACAGGACAGGAAGGGGGGCAGGAAGGGGGGCAGGAAGCGGGGGTGGAAGCGGTGGGTGGACCCAGCCACTTGGTTCAAGATGAACAAGTGGCTGGGCCCAGTGGCGGACAGAGTAGGGCTTCACAGTCCGGGAAACAGAGGGCATCGTCACAGGGGAAGGCCAAGGCAACTAGGCAGGCGAGGTTTTCGATGGAGGAGAAGGAGGCCCTCATAGAAGCCTATATGGCCAGGTATAGGAGGCTGCAGCATCAGAAGACCACCCCGACTGAGAAGAGGAAGCTCTGGCATGAGATAAGAAATGCAGTCAATGCAGTGGGTGGCCGGAACAGAGATATGGACTCTATTAAACATCGATACCGGGACTGCAAGATGGATCTTAAGAAAAAGTTAAGCCGGGAGGCCCGACATGCCGCAGGAACCGGTGGCGGCCCTGCACTGGAAATCGATTACTGCCGATGGGAGGAAATGTTGCGTCCCAGCATCTCCGAGGTGGATATAGTCGGTATCGGAGGAATTGATACCGGGAACCTGCCATTCTCATCTGACGGTAAGCTCATTTAAGAATAAATTAACATACAAATGTATTTCAAGGGACACTATACGCAAACCTTTCCTTTCATGATTAAGGTAGAGAATACTATTTTAAACAACATTCCAATTTACTTATATTACCTAATTTGATTCATTCTTTAGATATACTTTAATGAAGAAATAGCCATGCACACGGTGAACCAATCACAGGAGGCAGCTATATTCAGCTACCAATCAGCAGCTTCTAAGCATATCTAGATATGCTTTTCAGCAAAGAATATACAGAGAATGAAGCAAATTAGATAAGAAAAGTACATTAGAAAGTTGATTATAATTGTATGCTTCTAAATTATGAAAGATAAAACATTGGGTTTCATGTCCCTTTAAGGATCAGATTAATGCTATTACGCTGTTTAACACATTATTACGTAAACGCATTCACAATTACTTTGCGGTTACATCAGTATCTAGGCTATAGGTTAGGTGTGCATTTAAACAGAATGAAAACAAATGCTAAAACATTCAGATTGACCAGAGATATCACAAACACGGTTTAGAAAATGCGGAAAACGTATTTTGAAGGTTAGATTTCAAAGTGGATTAATGAGGCTGCATTTGTAATTGTATCGTAAGCTAAGTAATTTAAAGCTTTATTTTGAAATATGCTAATATATACATTTATTTATTTTTCTAATATACAGAGTCTGGGGAGGAGGCAGCACAGCAACTACAGGCTCCTCCTTTTCCCCAGGATGAGAGTGGTGGGGATGAATCTCCACCTCGGAGGGAAGAGGCCCCCCTTGACGAAGAGGCACCCCTTGACAAAGAGGCCCCCCTTGACGAAGAGGCCCCGGAAGCAGAGAAAGAGGCCGCGAAAGCAGAGGCCCCTCAAGGACCAGCAGGCCGCCGTGCACCAGCAGGCCGCCGTGCACGGGCAACCCGCCGTGCACAACAAGAGGAAATAGTGGAGGTGCGGGTTCTACTAGACTACATTGACCAAATGCGTAACTCCCGGATACAAAATGTAGAAGGCAGAACTAGAATTATTGAAGGACAAAACAAAATCATTGAAGGCCAAACCCAAATCATACACCTCCTTACTCGAATAGAAGAAGCCCAAAACAGAACCTTTAGACTCCAACAAGAGATGTTTAATTTCTTCCGGGAGGCGCATGCTGGTCTGCCTCCTGATGGTCTGCCTCCTGGTCCGCCATCTGCTGGTCTGCCTCCTGCTCCTGGGCCTCCTGCTCCTGGGCCTCCTGCTCCTGGGCCGCCATCTGCTGGGCCTCCTGCTCCTGGGCCGCCATCTGCTGGGCCTCCTGCTCCTGGGCCACCATCTGCTGGGCCTCCTGCTCCTGGCCCACCATCTGCTGGGCCTCCTGCTCCTGGCCCGCCATCTGCTGGGCCTCCTGCTCCTGGGCCTCCTGCTGCTGGGCCTCCTGCTGCTGGGCCTCCTGCTGGGCCATCTTCTCCTGCCGGGCCATCTTCTCCTGCCGGGCCATCTTCTCCTGCCGGGCCATCTCCTCCTGCCGGGCCATCTCCTCCTCACCTTGGTGGTCCCAGTACTCTTCCTTCCACTCTTCCCACAACATCTCCAATGAGAACTCGTCGGAGTCAGCAGTTGACCCTCCCAGAGCCTCAGCCCCGTGGGAAGAGGGGAAGGAAGAGGAAGTAAGTATTTGTTTTCATGTTTAATGTTTTTTTTATTTAATGTGTAAAGGATAGGTATGTGATGATGTTGTTTTCATACACTTGTGGACCACACTCTATATATAATCTACTTCTATGGGACCGGGTCCATGGAGGCAGATTGTTTGCAGAGTGTGGGTTATAAGTGTGTGAAAACCACATCACATACCTATCCTTGTTAATGATATTGATTGGTTTCTGTGATGTGATGTCCAAACTGTTTCCCAAATCGCAAACAAAATTAGCATTACAATTATCCATGATGGCATATTACTGTTTGAATGCCAATAACACAGCTTAAAGGGACAGTCAGAACATTATTGATTACAAAGAAAACACTGTATTACGCATTATCAAGTTGGAAACAACGAAACATGGAGAAATACGTGTGACTTATGTGCTTACCCTTGTATCTATGCCTATGAAAAATGACCACTTATTTGTTGTTCTGACATAACAACATTTTAGACATCAATGATCAATACATGGTAAATATGCTGTATGAGCTCAAGGTTTTAGATACAAATGCTATCCAAATGCCCTCTAGTGGTCAAATTGCATAATGATTACATGCACTCTTCAAGCTCTAAGAAATGAGCACACGAACCTCATAGGTTTAGCTAGCAAATTAAAATAAACACAGACAAATGATTAATTTGTGGGAAACCTTTTATATCATTGATATTACAAAATTGACTTTTTTCATAATGCAAAACATTATTTGTTTTCTTAACTGTCCCTTTAACAAAATTACATATGCTAATATATAATATTTGCAGATTGTTGGTATATCTACATGTACTTGTTCAAACAATAAATATTGAAAACAGATTTATATTGGCGTGTTAAATAAAGTCTATTTTCTTAAAGAGTGTTAATTTTTTTTTAGAAAGACATTTGTTTTAACAATGAATATGGTTTAAAGTCCTTTTAGGAGTGGAGGGAAAAATATGCTAACAATAATATATTTGGAGATTAACCAATGTGGAACTCATACATGATACAAAAATCAACATTTGCATTAAAGGGACAGTATACTATCTTTTTAACAGAACTGCATGTAATAGACACTACTAGAAACAACAAGATTAACATATACTGATATCAAAATCAATATTAGAAAGCTTTAAACACTTTCAAAGCAAATCGTGTTATCTCTATTGAAAAGATAGATGAACCCCCATTACAACCATAAAACAAGACAATACCCAATCATTAACATATGAAAAGACCCTTTACACAGACAGGAGAAAGCTGGAGATGGTACTCACATGAAACTTTGAGGCTTGGCGAGGAGTCTGAAAATTACTTCAATTTTATTTGAACAGAAGCAAAATGAGACGTGTATTTGGTAAACAATGGACTATATAACTAGAGACAAAATAAAATATTTTGGTTTTTAATGTGAGTGTCTAATGAACCTTTAATAAAATATACGACGAAATTACATTTAGAAGAAGTCAGGATCATATATTTAGCATATGATAAAGATAAATGCATATTGATTACTTTATTCTAACACAATAGCGCATATTTATGAATTAGATATCTTTAACATTAAACACAACAGTCATTTTTCATAAAAAGGAACATGTTGACAAACATATTAAACAACATGGACTATAGAGATTTGCACTTGCCTCGAAATATCTTATGCATGAAAACATTTTGCTTTCGTTCGTTTATTCAACCAGACATCCAGCAAAAGAGAATGTGGTTGTCTTTATCAGCTATGGGTCAAAAATATAACATGATGCAAAAAATCCATATTCGCCATGTTTTTAAACTTGTCTTCTCATTCACAAACGTGTGTAACGTGCACAAACAAATATTGCGGGACTACGTAATACAATCAGACGTTTTTTTACCTTTGCATGTGACGTCTTAATTAACATGGCGCTTCCTTGATCACGTAAGAACGCAATCCAATAAAAGGCGCATTCTTGATCATGTAAGAACGCAAACCAAAAAAAGGCGCATCCTTGATCGCGTAAAAACGCCATCCAATAAAATGTGCATCCTTGATCGCGTAAAAACGTCAGTCAATACAAGGAATAATTGGACAGCCTGGCAGGTGACATCTTAAGCAACATGGCGCATCCGAGATCGCTGAAAAACCGCAGCCAATACAAGGACTCAGTTGACAGCTTGGCATATCAATAAGAAACGTATTTATATTTTAGTAACTAGTATGTGTCTATATTGCTATCTAGGAAAGTCACGAAATCATGAATCATCTTTTCGGACTTGACTGTCCCTTTAACTATAGCTATGGTGTATATCTTTAACATTTAAAAGATACACATGAGAAATACATATGCCATTGATGTTTTAAGATATGTTTAGATTGTTTTGGAATAACAATAATGACACATGTATTGATCAAACGTGTCATTTATTCAAGTTGATATGGTCAGCCTACCTATAGCCATATATGGGAGGAGAAGTATTTTTTTCAATTATTTGGAAAAACATATTCCTCATCTAAAATATGCGCATTACACACAGAGATTGATTTGGTTACACTACTACAATAAGATAGATTTGAAAATGAAATACATGTGCTGTCAACATTACAATAAGATTGTTTATTAATAAGATTATATGTCCTTGTTCATGTAAAAAGGACAAAAACGCTTTAGAAATGGAAATCCATTCATTAACAATTGTGCTCAGCATCACTTAAAGGGACATGATTTTAATTTTTAAAAAGAGGATACACAGAGACAATACTATTTCAATAAAATGAACACTTTACAGGGATTATATCATTGTATCAATCCTCAGATCATTTGTTAAAGGTGCATCAATTCATGCAGAGTTTATAAATACACACATGGATGTGAAATTTGAAATATACATATATATACACAAATAACAATCTATATATACATATATAAAAGAATTACTATGCTAATCATAATCATGCAATGATAACGCTTTTCGAAAAATATATAAAGACAAATAATAAAATTACATTGGAGATGTTAATCTTAAAGTCATTTACAATTGTATTACATATATGATTCAGGAAACACCATTATATTTGCTAAGGTTCCTTTAAGGATCAACCAGATAAACTAGAGATTTCAATCAATGACATGAATAAGGAGGACAAAGAATCGTGCAATGACATGTCTTTTATTAGTATGTCAGAAAACATCAACAACGTTTATAAATAATCTTGTAAAGATCAGGAAAATTGGAGCTATATGACAAGGTAACAGAGTGCATCACAGTCCATGAAGAGAGTTGCCAAGGGCCAGCATAGCCCCATTGGAGCCATATGACAAGGTAACAGAGTGCATCACAGTCCATGAAGAGAGTTGCCAAGGGCCAGCATAGCCCCATTGGAGCCATATGACAAGGTAACAGAGTGCATCACAGTCCATGAAGAGAGTTGCCAAGGGCCAGCATAGCCCCATTGGAGACATATGACAAGGTAACAGAGTGCATCACAGTCCATGAAGAGAGTTGCCAAGGGCCAGCATAGCCCCATTGGAGACATATGACAAGGTAACAGAGTGCATCACAGTCCATGAAGAGAGTTGCCAAGGGCCAGCATAGCCCCATTGGAGCCATATGACAAGGTAACAGAGTGCATCACAGTCCATGAAGAGAGTTGCCAAGGGCCAGCATAGCCCCATTGGAGACATATGACAAGGTAACAGAGTGCATCACAGTCCATGAAGAGAGTTGCCAAGGGCCAGCATAACCCCATTTGAGCCATATGACAAGGTAACAGAGTGCATCACAGTCCTTGAAGAGAGTTGCCAAGGGCCAGCATAGCCCATATGACAAGGTAACAGAGTGCATCACAGTCCATGAAGAGAGTTGCTAAGGGCCAGCATAGCCCCATTGGAGCCATATGACAAAGTAACAGAGTGCATCACAGTCCATGAAGAGAGTTGCCAAGGGCCAGCATAGCCCCATTGGAGCCATATGACAAGGTAACAGAGTGCATCACAGTCCATGAAGAGAGTTGCCAAGGGCCAGCATAGCCCCATTAGAGCCATATGACAAGGTAACAGAGTGCATTACAGTCCATGAAGAGAGTTGCCAAGGGCCAGCATAGCCCCATTGGAGACATATGACAAGGTAACAGAGTGCATCACAGTCCATGAAGAGAGTTGCCAAGGGCCAGCATAGCCCCATTGGAGAGATATGACAAGGTAACAGAGTGCATCACAGTCCATGAAGAGAGTTGCCAAGGGCCAGCATAGCCCCATTGGAGACATATGACAAGGTAACAGAGTGCATCACAGTCCATGAAAAGAGTTGCCAAGGGCCAGCATAGCCCCATTGGAGCCATATGACAAGGTAACAGAGTGCATCACAGTCCATGAAGAGAGTTGCCAAGGTCCAGCATAGCCCCATTGGAGACATATGACAAGGTAAAAGAGTGCAACAGGCACAACAATAACCAGAAAAAAGGCCAAATGGCAACCATAAATACAAACATCAACATGTGGATGGAGGATTCTTATCTGCGCCCTTGGTCATCTCCAGATCCTCCACTTACTGGTCACCCCCTTCATCGTCCTGTGCATGTCTAGCTACAAATTCAAGCATTGAGTTCCACCGCCTCATCTGACGTAGAGGCATATGCTGAACCTGTAGCTGGGCCTGCATGGTGTCGGCCATCCCTCTCAGGACAGCTGCGTTCCTCAACACGGCCTGCTCTACGCGTGCTAGAACTTCTAGCGTGAGCCATGTTGAGTCACAGCCTAAAATAAAGAAAAAATATTAATGATAATTACACAACAGACAAAATAAAAAACAAAGATACATTGTCATCATAAAGAAAAATAATTATTTAAATTAATTTGTTGACGTTGATTATTTACACATGAAATATGTTATTCAGACAGACCTAAACCATTAAATGGACATTTTAATACAATATGTTGTCCCCTTTAATTGGTTTTTGATGATCCACTTTTACAGCTTGAGTGTCTAAAATCTTGTAAAAGGATTTACATTGTACTTACATTAGCAATTTAAAGATTTTTGTTATACTGTGGTAGGCACACCTATCCTTAAACATTTTGGCGTTGAGGACAAGCTGTGTAAACATAGCAACCAGAAGAAATTACATTCCCACTGGGTTATACAAGACATAATGTATGAACATTTGTACATAAATTGTTGGATCCAGATAGTGGTGATTGGTATATGTAGTGATATTTAATTAAAGGGACACTAAACCTAAATATTTTAGTTACTGATTCAGATAGAGCATGACATTAAAAAGAATTATTAATTTACTCGTATTCTTTAAATGTTTGAATTCTCTAGCTGTATTTTAAATGCAAGAATGTAAGTTTATAGGGCAGGCCATTTTTGGTTATCAACTATGGTTGTCCCTGCTGATTGATGGATACATTCATCCAACAATAAAGAAATGATGTCCAGATTTTTTTTGAATAAACATAAAATATAGGCATTTCTTTGTTTCAATAAAGATAGCAAGAGAATGAAGAATAATTGATAAGAGTAGTAAATTATAACGTTGATTAACATTGCATGCTCTATTTGAATCACAATAGAAACATTTTCATTCAGTGTACCTTTAAGTATCTTATAATGTTGATTTTGAATGATACTTACAGCTGTGCCTGGGAAGGACAATCCGACACCCAGGACAATGAAGGTTGAGACAGGGGGGAGGGATGGGATTGGTTTGTTGAGGGATGGGATTGGGTTGGGGAGGGATGGGCTGCTGCTCTGGGGTAGCCCGTACAGCTGGGGAGTGGTGAGTTGGGGGCTGGGCAGCTGGGGTAGCTGTATGGGCCAAAAGACGGGGAGAGCGATGAAGGGGGAGGAAGGGGCGTTTTTTGGGAGGGACAGGAAAGGAAAAATGGGAAGGGCCGGGAGAGTCTGTGGTCTGTGGAGGGGCAGGGGACTGGGCAGGGGCCTGGGCCTGGGCAGGGGACTGGGCAGGGGAGTGGGCAGGGGACTGGGCAGGGGACTGGGCAGGGGATTGGACATGGGCGGAAAACTGATGACCAGAAGAGGAGGATCCATCTGAAATAAATATTATAAATATATTAACATCTCATACATCATGAAATCAAATCAACGCATTTCAACTTGATTATGTTTGCAATATACTTAGAAGTGTGTTTGAATTTCTAAACAATGATGACATGAGGATATAGTATGCATATAGGCACTCAGATGAATATCAATGACTGTCTGTACAATTATAAAATTATTATTGTGGTTTGGCCTGGAATATGCATGTGACATCATGATGGCATGAATTTCAAATCCAAATATTTAAACAAATCAAGCATATCTTCATGGTGCCTGATATATAAAGGGGGCAGTAGTGTATTTTAACAGACAAATAATATTCCTTTTTAAAGTGCAAAAGCTGTAGACTTTGAATGTCTTCAATAAAATGATTTCCAATAAAGCAACATGTTGGAAACATGTTAGATATATTTCACATACCATCAGACTTCAAGGGAGCCTCTTCCTCCTCCGTCCCACATGTTAAATCAATCTCTGTAAAAAATAACATGTTGTGTACACGTTAAGATCAGATATTATAACATATGTTACTGTTGCTCAAAGACACACATCAATGTTGCATTAAAGATATACACACCCAAAGTTATGATTTACATCATTTTGATGGAGCATACAAATGACATTAGATTTGTTATTCTCAATGATTCAGATTTTCAATTTATTGTTTGGATTAATTTTAAAATCATAAAAGCATAGTACATAGAACATTTAAGATTTCTCATGTGTGTATCACTTGATGATTGTTGTCAAAAATGAACATGGAAACAAACATATGCTATACATCTTATGAATAACAAAGGTGTAGACTAAGAAAGTTTTAATTCTTAATCTTTCAATATTCAAATAAAATTAATATATAATCAGAGGAGTAAATTATATGTTTGTTTCAAATGTTATGCTTCATCAGAATCATGCTCATAATATTGATTACCAATACACCTTCAATGACATATAAATGAGTCAATGGACTTACCAGAAGACCGCAAAGGCAGCTCTGTGTCGGTGCTGGATTCCTCTGGGCTCCCCACAACAACTCTCTCTATGAATGATATAGATATATATTAGTGAACACATTTGGGATAGCACTAAATCACATTTGTATCGATTTATAAAAATAATCAACTTGTAAATGTGAAGAATAGAGCAGTCATTATAAAAAAAATGCTTGATTGAATCAAGGGGATTCTGTAAAAAATGATGTATTGAACATATGTTTAATTTCTGACTATATTAGACATCAAACTCATCTCATACAATGCTATTGCATATCTAAATATACCCATCGATCAATGTTCTTAAAAGAATACACACAAACCACATTTTGAATAACAGCTGTTGACAAATATAAACAAAGACATGTGGCACATCGAGCCATTTGTGCAATGTACAGTAATCTTGTTTAGGAAACAACACATATTGATCACAATACCAAACCAAATTGATTAGTACAAATATGTAATCATGGTGCTGTTAGAGTATGCTTATGTCTATAAAGTAACTCCAACAGTGAATATGTGAATTATATATCAATATTGTCTAATCCAAAGAATGTAAGGATTAATGAATCTATTGTTTATTAAAGGGACACTGACCTGATTTATTTTAATCATTGATTTCACTGTTCAAACTGTTCCAAATGATTTAACATTGACTCCTATTATAATTTTAATGTTGCTACATTTTAATCTTAAAGGCAGATAAGCAATATTGGATTCAATAAATATTGTTTGTTGAAGGTATCCACCAATCATCAATAAAAACCCAGGTTGGTCAACCAAAATTGAGCTGCAGATAAACGTACATTCTTGATTTTAAAATACATTTAGCAATAGAATATTTCACATATGATTATAGTATTATATTTAAATGTTGATTAATATTGCATGCTCTATCTGAATGACAACATTAATAATTTTAGCTCAGTGTCCCTTTAATATAAAAACATATTGATTTGACAATGTTGGTGTTAATGAATTCTCTACTCCATATGTTGATGTAATGAATGGGATTGAGCATGCAATTCCAATCTAATATGTTATTTAAGGATATCCTAAGAATTATTTAATTTTCATCTATTAAAGGGACATGAAGCTCTAAATGTGTAATTGTATACTTTTTGAAACTATGTACTACTGTTATCTGAACACATGATTTTAACTTTGACAAAATGACAATTTATGCATAAAAAAACAGCCGGATAATACCAGTAATGCATTGTTAACCTAAACCAAAATCAATATGTTTTTATAAGAACTAAAACAATAGACTGAACCAATGTAGCTCATAAAATGTTTAAACAAAACAATAAAATCACGTTTAAAAATCATTCAATGTAAAATTTAGTTGGCATGTCCCTTAAATGACGTGATCAATTTCAAAAATGGAATCTATATTTTTAAATTCAAAACATATGCAAAAGTGTGTGAATATTTTCAAAATGTATACAAATAAGATTAAGCAATACACAAGGGATGAATATAAATTGGACATTCAAAGAATCTTACATTAAAATTAAGATATCAAGAATAGATGTGATATCTTAAATTCGATAAAAATTCAGAGTAGTCTTACAATGTAATCCTATGTTGTTGTTTTTTTATTCTTATTTGTAAATATTTTAATAATCCATTTTGCAGATACATATAAATATTGAACAATGTGGATTTATTATGTAATGTTCTGTCCATGTTTCTAAGACAAATGTCAATTAAAATGAGACATACCATACTGTGACAAGCCCTGGCTTGAGGATCCAGCACCAACATCCAGATCTGTAATATATTAAATGAGGATTGGATATCATTAATACAAATCATGCCAATCTTGACATTATTAGCAAATCAATTAAAAACTATTAATCTTTTGGTAGTCCCATGAGTTAATTGTTTCCTCAATTAAATTCATGATAAATATATCCTGTACTCTTATTTTCAATCAGTTGTGTTGTTTACTGTAGCTTTAATTAATTTTTTGTGTTATTTCATTCTCATCAATTGATGGGCATATATTATTTATTTGGATTCTGCTATTCTTTTTTTTATTATGTATAATATTGAAAATAAGAATACTGTATTCTTCACATATATAATAATTCACATTTCATTTTGACCAACATGTATAAAGCAATGCCACTTACAGCAAACCCATGTTAACGTGTATGCGCAATTCTAATTTTCGCGATCATTGCGCAATGATTCCAAGCAGAATTACGCATCCATCATTTGACCAACATGTATAAAGCAATGCCACTTACAGCAAACCCATGTTAACGTGTATGCGCAATTCTAATTTTCGCGATCATTGCGCAATGATTCCAAGCGGAATTACGCATCCGTCATTTGACCAACATGTATAAAGCAATGCCACTTACAGCAAACCCATGTTAACGTGTATGTGCAATTCTAATTTTCGCGATCATTGTGCAATGATTCCAAGAGGAATTACGCATCCGTCATTTGACCAACATGTATAAAGCAATGCCACTTACAGCAAACCCATGTTAACGTGTATGCGCAATTCTAATTTTTGCGATCATTGCGCAATGATTCCAAGCGGAATTACGCATCCGTCATTTGACCAACATGTATAAAGCAATGCCACTTACAGCAAACCCATGTTAACGTGTATGCGCAATTATAATTTTGCGATCATTGCGCAATGATTCCAAGCGGAATTACGAATCCGTCATTTGACCAACATGTATAAAGCAATGCCACTTACAGCAAACCTATGTTAACGTGTATGCACAATTCAATTTTCGCTCTGTGACGCATATTCTGTAGAGCGCAAGAAACATCATTCCTATTTCATGTGTCACTAATCTAAAATCAGATATCTAAACATCATATGTAGTGTATGTTGTGAGATCTGTATAGGTTTAGTATCTGACTATATACACATTTTTTAAAAATATAATCAAATATTAAGATATTATATGAAGTTGGATAGTTACCTGGTTCAGATTCTCTTTCAGTTCCTCCCAGGCCACCGGACGGAGAAGCAGCTGCCCTGGCCCCCGGGTCAGGACTTTCAGATCCAGCAGCTAGGAGGGAAGAAGAGGAGGCAGAGGATGGCGAGGATCTAAATCTTTTGGGGACCCGGAGAGTGAGGAGCTCGCATAAAGTCACCTCATAAGGGAGTAGGTATAGTTTCCGCGGGGCCTTTCTTTGGCCCCCTCTTTTACGGGCTTGTACCCACTCCCTTATGAGGTTGACTTTTTTTGTCAAGCGCAACCTCATATCTCCGAATCTCCTCATGATCTGATCCTGGCTCCTCTGGACGCCACACACCAATTTAACCGCATTGGTGATAGACTCCCAGAGGGCCTTCTTAACAGGCGCATCTGTCGACCTCCTCTTGTTCACAAACAGCTGGGGATAAAAGTCCTTGACAGCGTGGACCAGTGCAGCACTCTCCTGCTTGGTAAACCTGGTAGGTGACATGCCTGCTGGGTTGTATAATAAATCCCGGTATATTAGAATTGGAATATATACTGCCTGCAGGCATTAGAGAACTGACAAAGATGGCAACGTGTAATGGACTTTTATATGGTGAAGTAAACATGAGATGCACCATGGGACAAGTTATCTGTACATCTGATTGGATAAAAGTTTCAAATATTGTTAGAATGTCTGTGAGTCCATCCTGACTCAAGTTGTGTTTGTGTGATGAACTCTGATTGGCCGTTCCTTAATGTTTCATATCTTAGCAACTTCCATACACATACCTCCTGGTGGTGCTCTAACTTCATTTTTCATGTAGAAGTATTTGTAACTCATGGGCCTGTCATGCGGATATGTGTGACGCAGATTTAATATCCGTGATCCGTTAAATAGTAATGTTTAAATTCTCTTTAAAATCTAATACTGTCACATTATTAAATGTTGTATACATTTTTCAGTTTAATAACGGTCTGTTTCTTTAATACAAATACACATTTAATATTGTATGTCTTTATTGTTCATAAAATCAATTTGTTGACTTATTGTGAAGTATTGACATTGCTCTATTAAATGTATTTATAATGCACATTGATTGTGTGCTATTGCGTGACATTAGACTCTAATGTTTAAAGATGCAAATCTGGTGTTTCAAGATCCGTTTCCCACGCAACATTTCTGAATGTTCAAATGCAGGTTATAATGTCAGTAACTTGGATAATCTGTTTATAGATGTTAAACTACAGGTTTGTTTGTTATTAGTAAATAAACCTCGAGCTTGTATTTGTCTGAACTGCTCATATATGTTATTGTGCAATGGCGTCTTTATTTTTAAATAGACATTACAACCAAACAATTGTATCAAATGATCTGTAGAGATAGAAAATTGTTTAGACTTTAAAATGTAACTCAATTTATCTTTGTATTTAGATATCCTCAACAGAAGAAATTTAAATGCACATGGTTGAGCCAATCACATAAGGCATCTCTGTGCATCCACTGAGCCTATCTCGATATGCTTTTCAAGCAAAGTATGTCAAGATAAGAAGAGAAGTAAATACACTCTTTAAATCTCTTAAAGGGACACTGTCCAAACAAATTTAGCGTTCGTGATTCAGATTGAGCATGAAATGTTAAGCAACTTTATAATTTAATCCGATTCTCAAATGTTAAGAATTATCTTGTTATCTTTCTTTGCAAATCAATAATGATATTTTAGATTACGGACAATTTTTGCAAAAAAACTGGGTTGTCCTTGATGATTGTTGGATAAATTAATCCACCCCAAAAAAAAAAGTTCTGTCCAGAGTACTGAAGCAAATAAATTATCAATTTAATGCCTTATTTTTAAAGAGAAACATTGATAATATGAGACAATTTATAAAGTTGCTTAAAATAGAATACTCGTTCTGAATGTATAAATCATGAATTTTTTAACTGTCTCCCTTTAAGTATATTTTGAGTTCATGTCCCTTTAAGGAGACATTTCACAATAATGCTTGAAAAATCATAAACCTAGGCACCTTCCTTTTGCAAAATTAGTATAACATATGAGTAAAGCATATTTAGATTAACTTCTGGATTGTTTTACACACTGACTGAAATATATATTGTAATGGATGTATTTTGCAGTCTTTAGCTTAGAGGGACATTAAGCTATATGTTATTTATGCATTTTGGATAAGATTATAATATTTGAACAACTTAATATGTTTTGTTATTCAATCATTAGATTGTAATTATATATATTCTTGGATTAAATACATATCTCCATAGGCTATTTTGATGCTGATTGTTGGTTGCACATAGATGCCTTATGTAATTGACTAAGATATGTGCATTGATGTATCTTTTTCGAAGTATATTTAAAGACTGAATGTAATTCTATAGTACTTTCTAAATATGTTAAATTCTTTTATGATTTTTTAAAATTCAATACACAATATATTTTGTGAATGTCCCTTTAAGGACCAAAACATTCGGAATGTTGATTTAACATTGTCGAAAGAAACTAAAGTGGAATGAAAATTATATATAGATATGTGATGTCTAAACCAAGAGGTAAGATTTTAAAAACTACATAATATTAATAACTACAGGGAGTGCAGAATTATTAGGCAAGTTGTATTTTTGAGGATTAATTTTATTATTGAACAACAACCATGTTCTCAATGAACCCAAAAAAACTCATTAATATCAAAGCTGAATAGTTTTGGAAGTAGTTTTTAGTTTGTTTTTAGTTATAGCTATTTTAGGGGGATATCTGTGTGTGCAGGTGACTATTACTGTGCATAATTATTAGGCAACTTAACAAAAAACAAATATATACCCATTTCAATTATTTATTTTTACCAGTGAAACCAATATAACATCTCAACATTCACAAATATACATTTCTGACATTCAAAAACAAAACAAAAACAAATCAGTGACCAATATAGCCACCTTTCTTTGCAAGGACACTCAAAAGCCTGCCATCCATGGATTCTGTCAGTGTTTTGATCTGTTCACCATCAACATTGCGTGCAGCAGCAACCACAGCTTCCCAGACACTGTTCAGAGAGGTGTACTGTTTTCCCTCCTTGTAAATCTCACATTTGATGATGGACCACAGGTTCTCAATGGGGTTCAGATCAGGTGAACAAGGAGGCCATGTCATTAGATTTTCTTCTTTTATACCCTTTCTTGCCAGCCACGCTGTGGAGTACTTGGACGCGTGTGATGGAGCATTGTCCTGCATGAAAATCGTGTTTTTCTTGAAGGATGCAGACTTCTTCCTGTACCACTGCTTGAAGAAGGTGTCTTCCAGAAACTGGCAGTAGGACTGGGAGTTGAGCTTGACTCCATCCTCAACCCGAAAAGGCCCCACAAGCTCATCTTTGATGATACCAGCCCAAACCAGTACTCCACCTCCACCTTGCTGGCGTCTGAGTCGGACTGGAGCTCTCTGCCCTTTACCATTCCAGCCACGGGCCCATCCATCTGGCCCATCAAGACTCACTCTCATTTCATCAGTCCATAAAACCTTAGAAAAATCAGTCTTGAGATATTTCTTGGCCCAGTCTTGACGTTTCAGCTTGTGTGTCTTGTTCAGTGGTGGTCATCTTTCAGCCTTTCTTACCTTGGCCATGTCTCTGAGTATTGCACACCTTGTGCTTTTGGGCACTCCAGTGATGTTGCAGCTCTGAAATATGGCCAAACTGGTGGCAAGTGGCATCTTGGCAGCTGCACGCTTGACTTTTCTCAGTTCATGGGCAGTTATTTTGCGCCTTGGTTTTTCCACACGCTTCTTGTGACCCTGTTGACTATTTTGAATGAAACGCTTGATTGTTCAATGATCACGCTTCAGAAGCTTTGCAATTTTAAGAGTGCTGCATCCCTCTGCAAGATATCTCACTATTTTTTACTTTTCTGAGCCTGTCAAGTCCTTCTTTTGACCCATTTTGCCAAAAGAAAAGGAAGTTGCCTAATAATTATGCACACCTGATATAGGGTGTTGATGTCATTAGACCACACCCCTTCTCATTACAGAGATGCACATCACCTAATATGCTTAATTGGTAGTAGGCTTTCGAGCCTGTACAGCTTGGAGTAAGACAACATGCATAAAGAGGATGATGTGGTCAAAATACTCATTTGCCTAATATTTCTGCACTCCCTGTATAGTTAAATGTCCCTTTAAATGACTCCACTAGAAAATAAAATCTATTAACATGGCATCCAATAACTAGCTTGTGCAAAATATGAAGTTAAATGACCTACCATTTTTAAATTTAAAATTTATAAATTTAATAAAATAATGTTTTTAGATACCTAAGGAAGATACAAGATCTTATAAAATTAATTTTACATTCAACAACACTGTCACTTTAATGTAAGTGAACCACTTCCCCTTCTTAAAAGTGAAACAAAAAATTTTATGTCAAATTCGGACTACATATCCGAAATTATTTTAACATCTAAGAATTTCACAAGAAAAGCATTGATAGATCTCACTCACCAATTAATTTAAAAATGATAGTTTAATTTAATATTCTCTGAATCAGTGGATTTTATAAAATTAATGCCTAATTTGATCTTATGCATGTGCTTGTCAAATAGACAACTACCAGTCATGGGAGTCAAATTGTTTTTTATTGACAGATTATATGGATATTTATTATAATCTGTTCAAAAGAGGGTATTTAATAATAAAATGTTGATTATTACCATTTAAAAATAAAAAAGTTTTTTTAACAAAAACAAAAACAAAAAATATTCCTGAAAGTCATCAGATGACAATCTGAAATTAAAAAACAAAATTTTACAAAGTTAATACACACGTTGTAAAATATTCATAAAATACATTTACAATCATCTTGTGTCTATGCTCTAACGTTGTGCATAATTTTATCAAGATATTTATGAATTAAATTTTTGGATTAAAAACCAAACAAACCATACACCATTATATTGTGTAATAAAAATTAAATTTAAATATCAGAATTTCAAATTATACATAATAGTGTATATCACATTTCAATAATAAATATATATGTATGCTGAACATAAATGTAATATTTCATGTCCATTCAAATACATCTATATCAACTATAATATGTATTCCTTTTTCTGATTGTGATACCTAAATATCTAATTATGAACTAAGTATGACTAATGTATGTAAGCTACTAATATTCAACATTCTTCCTGTGATTCTTAACTAGCATGCATTGGTAAACCAACCTGGATAAAGCATGGTCTTTGAAAGTCAATTCAGGGGGAAACAGTTGATCTTCAATAGGTGTCTTATTCATCATTTCATAAATAGAGGACTGAAAAACCATCTAAAAATTAGAAAATAATCTAAGTGTCTGATTGTGATACCTAAATATCTAATTATGAACTAAGTATGACTAATGTATGTAAGCTACTAATATTCAACATTCTTCCTGTGATTCTTAACTAGCATGCATTGGTAAACCAACCTGGATAATGCATGGTCTTTGAAAGTCAATTTAGGGGGAAACAGTTGATCTTCAATAGGTGTCTTATTCATCATTTCATAAATAGAGGACTGAAAAACCATCTAAAAATTAGAAAATAATCTAAGTGTCTGATTGTGATACCTAAATATCTAATTATGAACTAAGTATGACTAATGTATGTAAGCTACTAATATTCGACATTCTTCCTGTGATTCTTAACTAGCATGCATTGGTAAACCAACCTGGATAATGCATGGTCTTTGAAAGTCAATTCAGGGGGAAACAGTTGATCTTCAATAGGTGTCTTATTCATCATTTCATAAATAGAGGACTGAAAAACCAATCTAAAACTTAGAAAATAATCTAAGTGTCTGATTGTGATACCTAAATATCTAATTATGAACTAAGTATGACTAATGTATGTAAGCTACTAATATTCAACATTCTTCCTGTGATTCTTAACTAGCATGCATTGGTAAACCAACCTGGATAATGCATGGTTTTTGAAAGTCAATTCAGGGGGAAACAGTTGATCTTCAATAGGTGTCTTATTCATCATTTCAAAAATAGAGGACTGTGAAATACCATCTAAAAATTAGAAAATAATCTAAGTGTCTCCAATAGGATGCCTCCACAGCCTTATTCTATCAAATAGTTGGCACTTACCATGTGAACATGTCTTTGTATGGTTTTCAAGGTCAGCAGATTTGAAAGATAATGCCAGACATGATCCCATTGGTATTCTTCAATTTCAATCTTGTCTTTTTCCACTGTCAGTCTGGGAATTCTTCACTGTCATTCTTCGAATTCTTCCCTTTCAGTCTTTACATGAAATCATCTCCCTAATGGCATAACATTGTTTTTTAAAATTACTAATACAAGTGTGTGAATCAGTTCTGTACCCCTCTCCCACCCCCCATTTCTGAATCAATTTCTGTCACTAGCTTACTAAGCGTGTGTAGCATCTTGTGTTATGTTCTATCAAGTGTGAAGATGAGTCATATTGGGCAGAACGAACCTCTAATGTGTGACATTGAACCATAGTCATGCAAGAGGATAGTTATGCTAGAGGATCCCAATCTGAGTATTTACATTTTAAGTAATGTGTAAACTAAATACTAGTTTAGAAAATGCATGCCATATGATGTATTTGTGTACAATTCATGCCAGCAACAGTCCATACATTTATACTTACCAGCTGATGTCCTCTTTAAAAACCAGGTGGCAAAGACTTGCTACAGGACCCAATGACCAGAGCATCACCTATATTAATAAATGAAACACATTTTTAGCATTTGATGAACAATCATAACATGTTTGCACAATTCTCTACTTGTCATTTCCCTAGAGTTCACATCTATTGACAATACTCCAGTCTAACTTCTATTATTTACCGTCTAAAGTGGCGGTTGATGATGTCTGCTCTGACATTGAGCCCCTCGTCCCGGAATGGCCCCTCTAGAACAGGATCATCCTCCTCATCTCTGAGGAGGTTTTGGTGCGCCTGGACGCCCTGCAGCATCCCAGCCCGCTGTGCAATATTATGCAGGACACTACAGGCTATAACGATCTTAGCCACCTTCTTTGGGTTGTACTGGAGGGCTCCTCCCGACCTGTCAAGGCACCTGAACCTCAACTTCAGGAGGCCCGAACATTCGTTCAACCACCGCCCTGGTTCTCTTATGAGCCCTATTGTAGCGCTCCTCAGACACATCAGTCGGGCTACGCAAGGGGGTAATAAGCCAAGGCCGGCTCATGTACCCAGAATCACCTATAAATTATGAACAGAACATAATTCAAACTGAATCCTCAAAATAGTATTTTGAGTCTAATAAAAGTTTGTGTACACGATAATCCACTAACAAATGTTTATTTTTTAAAAGAATAATCTAGTTCAATATTATTCTCTATCTTCCCATTTCAGCTAAGACATGCTACATATGCGTATTTCTCCTAAACCAGACCTTGTGTAAAATGCAAACTAAATGGTTACATTGCATTCTCTATCTGGGCATTTAAGGTAAGACATGCTACATATCTGCATTGAACTAAAACTAGACATTAGCGGAAAGAGACAATGACATGGTTAAATTGCATTAGCTAATATCTTCCCATTTCAGCTAAGACATGCTACATATGCGTATTTCTCCTAAACCAGACCTTGTGTAAAATGCAAACTAAATGGTTACATTGCATTCTCTATCTGAGCATTTAAGGTAAGACATGCTACATATCTGCATTGAACTAAAACTAGACATTAGCGGAAAGAGACAATGACATGGTTAAATTGCATTAGCTAATATCTTCCCATTTCATCTAAGACATGCTACATATGCGTATTTCTCCTAAACCAGACCTTGTGTAAAATGCAAACTAAATGGTTACATTGCATTCTCTATCGGAGCATTTAAGGTAAGACATGCTACATATCTGCATTGAACTAAAACTAGACATTTGCGGAAATAAAAATAAATGGTTAAATTGCATCCTATAGCTGAACATTACGCTAACATTTTATAACTACAGTGGCAATTGTCAAACTAATTAACCATGTTGTGCACAAATACTCACCAACAAGATAACCAGGGGGCATTTGTCTTTCCTCAAACAGTCTCCACAGGGACGACTGAGAGAGGATGCGGGCATCATGACAAGCTCCTCCAAAATTCGCACACACATGCATAATCCTCATCTGTGCATCACAAACATACTGCACATTGAGGCTATAAAAATGTTTGCGATTTCTGAAGGGCAAGTCATCAATTGGAGCACGCAGCGCAATGTGGGTACAATCTATGGCTCCCAAGACATTGGGCAATTGAGCAATAGCAAAGAATTCCCGCTTCAGGCGCCTCCAATCACCATCATTCTGTGGGAATCCTATGTATTGCTTACTGATACGTACCATGGCGTCCAGAAAGTTATCAAACACCAAAGAGAATGTACCTTGAGACAGGCCATGCATGTACATTTCTCCGGATTGAAAACTCCCGGAGGCCAGGACGTATAGACAACTTAGCATCTTACTCATGCCGGGAACAGCAGTCCTTATTCTTTTACGTGGCTCCAAATGAGGTTTAAGAAGATCGTAAAGGCCAATGAGCTGTTCGCGATTGAGACGATACTTATCATAAACCTCAAAGTCGCTCATGTTTTCCAAGGTGGGTCTCACCTTGTAGACACGAGGACCGCGAACCAGACGAGCCCTTCGTCTCAGTCTGAGCCGCCGAGGCTGCCTGATTCTATCAACCGCTATTTCGCAAATAGCAGCACCAGCAGCGTCTACCATGTCATCGTCATCCATCTTTCAAAACAGCGTAACAAGGTATGCAAATTGATCTGATGTGGATCACAAGTGATGCTTTGGCCATGTTGTTTGGGGGATTTATAGTACAATTAGTCCAATGGTAGTGAGTTTGTAATGATTGCTGATTATATACACTTGTTTGTATGTGAGCGGCGCGAATGCTTTCACAGTGGGCGTTTTTTTTTGTTAGCTGAAATGTTGTTTTCCCCCAATGAATCTCAATGTGAAAGTGTCAAATATCACACATACAGTGCATGTTTGTAATGTTTGATCATATGCGTAATCAATATTTATTAAACGCGATCTTATAGTAACAAGCACACGTCCAGGCTAACATGCATGAAAGTGCATAGTTGTGTATAATGTGCATCGAATGTGATCGATCAATGTTGCTGCAATATTGATTGTAAACGATAAAGTAACAGCTGCCATCTGTAGTATTGTGTATATAAGTGATTACCAAGCTGTCAATATTGTATGCATCCCTTTAAAATCGCAATAATAATTCAGAACTTCCCGTCTGCCATCTGTAGTATTGTATATATAAGTGATTGCTGAGCTGTCAATATTGTATGCGTCCCTTTAAAACTGCAATAATAATTCCGAACTTCCCGTCTGCCATCTGTAGTATTGTATATATAAGTGATTGCCGAGATGTCAATATTGTATGCATCCCTTTAAAATCGCAATAATAATTCAGAACTTCACGTCTGCAATCTGTAGTATTGTATATATAAGTGATTGCCGAGCTGTCAATATTGTATGCGTCCCATTCAAATCTCAATAATACTGAATAACTTCCGGCTGTCATCTGTAGTATTGTATATATAAGTGATTGCCTAGCTGTCAATATTGTATGCGTCCCTTTAAAATCGCAATAATAATTCAGAACTTCCGGCTGTCATCTGTAGTATTGTATATATAAGTGATTGCCGAGCTGTCAATATTGTATGCGTCCCTTTAAAATCGCACTAATGCTGAATAACTTCCGGCTGTCATCTGTAGTATTGTATATATAAGTGATTGCCGAGATGAAAATATTGTATGCGTCCCATTAAAATGGCACTAATACTGAAGAACTTCCGGCTGTCATCTGTAGTATTGTATATATAAGTGATTGCCGAGATGTAAATATTGTATGCGTCCCGTTCAAATCGCACTAATACTGAATAACTTCCGGCTGTCATCTGTAGTATTGTATATATAAGTGATTGGCGAGCTGTCAATATTGTATGCGTCCCATTCAAATCGCACTAATACTGAATAACTTCCGGCTGTCATCTGTAGTATTGTATATATAAGTGATTGCAGAGCTGTCAATATTGTATGCGTCCCATTCAAATGGCACTAATACTGAATAACTTCCGGCTGTCATCTGTAGTATTATATATATAAGTGATTTGCGATCTGACAATATTTATTAATTGTCCCATTCAAATCGCCCTAATAATGCTGTTCCAAACTGTTGTTTACGTATATGTTGTATTGTAGTATTGAGTGGTAAATTTCTGAAAGGGGCGGTACAGTCGTGAATCTGTAATGTGTATGGTTGAATCTTCTAATGACGTCATCATATTATTAACCTGCCTATGTAGTTCTGAAATCCTCATTGTGTTGTTGTATTTGACTACATTGTTATTGTGTGCTGAATAAAATATAAATGTGTGCTTTGTGGTTGCGTGATGGGTGATGCGTGTTATGTACATCTACGTATATATTGTGATTGTGTCCCACATATGCTGACTTCTATATAGCGGTCTGGCATTGTTGTTCCTTCCCATAAAGTGACATCTGTAATCTGGTGTAATGATGTTCTTCTTGTACGTAATTCCTAATGGTTTATTGTGATGGAATCATGATGTTAAAAGTACAGTAAATTCAATATGTTCTGTTTTGTGATTCCTAGAGAGAATGTAATGTGTTTTCCCCCCATCATTTGAATGCACATGTATGAGTGAATGCTAAAAGTAATGTATGTGCATCCATGACTGATCATGTGTTAAGCCTATGTAGATATGCTGTTCCTGCAAGCATATGAGTTGAATAAATGAAATGCAATAATAAAGGTATATGAGAGGTGTTTCCCATTGTGTACTGTTTGTGAATCCTGAAATGTTGTAATTATTTTTGTGTCCGTTTAAATGTGATTTTATTTGTAAAAATGTTTGTTACTAGTTATGTTGATTTGTAGTTGATGTAATGTAAGTATGAAACAATTTAATGCTGTTGTGAATATTCAATAAGTAAAATCCATAAGTCCACCATAGGGAAATAGTCATTTCTTGATCTATTTGTCATAGCTGGGTGTAACGCAGAAAAGCATGTATTTTTTTTCCTATTTCTAGCGCTGGTATTTGGAGTTTTTTTGTCTACGCTATTTGCGTGCGTTAGGGAAATCTGTCTGTCGCGTGCACAAGCACGTCTTCCACATGGAAGTCAATGGAGGCTCCAAATTTTGGTGTTTTTTTTTTCAAAGACTGGTTTTCCTCGTAAAGTGAGTGACGTCATGAGCTTGTGTGAAAAAGTAGCTAAATCGTGTTCATTTTGTAATAAATAACTTGTTTGTGTATGTAATGTGGTGTATATTTTTTGTATGCATCGATGAGTGTATGTTTGTGATAATCTTATTAGTTAGATGTAGCTATATGAGGGTCTTTTCCCGTGTGTCAATGTAAGTCAATGGCAAAATGGATTTGTGTTGTTTTTTTTCTAACACCCGAGATCTCGCAACTTTGATCCTTTCTATTTGGACGAAAAATTATTAAATCATAAAAATAAATATAGTGTAGTGTTTGTATGAGTGTAAGTGTACTTTGTGTAATATTTGTTTTGTGATTCGTGGATGTTTATTTTGTCGGTAGATGTTAACTACTGGGTCTGAGCTGTCGGTAGAGATTTGTGCCTCCCTAACATAGCCCGACATGTCTAACCCTCTATCCGCTATCCCCCCTCACTATCCTAACAATAAAATATGTATTAACCCCTAAACCGCCGCTCCCGGACCCCGCCACCAGCTATATTAAATCTATAACCCCCTAAAGTGAGCCCCTACTCCGCCGCCATCTATATTAAATTATTTAACCCCTAAAATACTAAACTATTCCTACCACTAAACCTAAGTCTAACCCTACAAATAGCCCTGAAAAGGGCTTTTTGCGTGGCATTACCCCAAAGTAAACTGCTCTTTTGCCAGCCCTTAAAAGGTAATCAGCTCTTTTGCCTACAATCTAAATCCCCCTACACCGCTGCCACCTATAATAAATGTATTAACCCCTAATCTAATCCCTCTACACACCTCCCAGCTATATTAACTATATTAACCCTAATTATATTAGGGTTAATATAGTTAATATAATTATTATATTATATATATTAACTATATTAACCCTAATTATATTAGGGTTAATATAGTTACTATCGTTATTATAATATATATATATATATATCAAAATAACCAGAGTATTGCATTGAGCAATGATACTTTTTTTATTGGACTAACTATACATTTATAAGTTGACAAGCTTTCGGAAGAGTTCCTTCCTTTATCAAGTCTGAAGCAATACTGACCAATTCAATGGAATTTACAGATTATATCTTAAAACACAGAATAGCTAAGGAGACAGAAAGTGCAGGGAGAGGAGGGGGTGTCGTAAAAATCATGAGGGGGGCTTAGGTAACAGGCAGACAGTGTCCAGTGTAGGAGAACAGACAGGGGAAATATATAGCTATTCATAGAGCATATACTGACATAAAGTTATATATCAACATTGAATCAATATCTATAAAGATGTGAAATTGTATATACAGGGGGAGTACAAAAGTTAAAAAAAGACAAAAGTGTGGACATAGGCTTACCTGTGTACCTATGTATAAAGAATGTGGAATATACAATGTAATTGACTAAATGAAAGTATATTACAAAAAATTTTGATAATGTGTTAAGAATCCAGAGTCCACATTTAGTCCAGAATTAAACAGGTTGAAGTGCATTATCATTTTCATTTCAAAGGTTTTTCTTTCCATGGTGTTTTTGAAGTTGCCTCTGAGAATTTTGATTTTGAGGTTTTGGATGGAGTGGTCAGGTTGGGTGAAATGGTGACCAACAGGGGTGCAGTATTTTGTTTCACAGTGGTTTTTGATTGAGTGTCTGTGTAAGTTCATTCGAAGGTGCAGTTTTTGGCTTGTTTCTCCAATATAGCATCCCATTTCACATGCAGTGCAATGTATCATGTATACCACATTTGCAGATATACATGAATATGCCCCTTTAATGTTATAAGATTTATTATTGTGGTTTGCTCTGCTGCTTTCACAAACGTGTTGACACAGTTTGCAGAGTGCTTTATAGCAGCACTTGGTTCCATTCTGAGTGTTCTTTTTCTCAAGGGGTAGCTTCCTATGTACCAATTTCTGTTTTAGGTTAGGTGGTTGTCTGTATGCCAGGATTGGGGGTTTTGGAAAGATTTTTTTGAGTGTGGGATCCTCTAAGAGTAGTGGCTGTAAGTCTTTTATGATTTTTCGTATACCTTCCACAGCAGGGTTGTATTTGACTACTAGTGGGATACGTGATATGTTTCTCTTCTCCCTGTATTGTAGTAAGTGTTCACGTGGAGTATTGAGGGCAGAGTTAATTTTTTTATTTATAATCCTTGTTTTGTAACCTTTTTCTCTGAATGATTGGGACAGTGTGATGAGGTGTTTGTCACGGTCCTTGGTATCTGAGCAAATTCTGTGGTATCTTGTAGCCTGACTGTAGATTATGGATTTTTTAATGTGATTGGGGTGGGAGCTGGAGCTGTGGAGGTAGCTGCATCTATCTGTTGGTTTCCTGTATACAGATGAGTGCAGTTTGCCATTTGTGATGGATATTGTTGTATCCAGGAAGCTGACACAGTCTCTAGAAAAGTTCATTTTAAGCTTGATTGATGCATGAAATAGATTAAATGATTTATGAAAATGTTCAAGGTTTTTTTCTCCTTCTGTCCATATGATGAAAATATCATCAATGTAGCGAAAGTATTTGAAGGGTTTGTGAGGGTGAGTGGCTAGGAATCTCTGCTCTAAGTCAGCCATGAAGAGGTTTGCGTACTGTGGTGCCATTTTGGTGCCCATGGCTGTTCCCATGGTTTGTAAGTAGATGGAGTGGTTGAAGATGAAATAATTGTGAGTAAGTATAAATTCTGTAAGTTTACTGACTGTAGAAGCACTATATGTCTGGTTAGGGCTGTTGGAGGAAAGAAAGTTTAAGCAGGCATCAATACCATCTTTATGTGGAATATTGCTGTACAGGGATTCCACATCCATTGTCACAAGTATAGTATCCTCTGGCAATTCTGTTATCTGGCTGATTTTGTTAAGAAAATCAGTTGTGTCTTTTATAAAGCTAGTGGTGTTTATAACTAAGGGCTTAAGAATATTCTCCACTAGGCCCGATAGTTGCTCAGTCAGAGTGTCCATGCCTGTTATTATTGGTCTTCCTGGGTTCCCTGGTTTGTGGATTTTTGGGAGCATGTAGAATGTCCCTATGCTAGGGTTAGAGGGCACCAGTTTGTCCAGTTTATGTTGCGTGTGTTTAGGGAATGTTTTAATTATTTTTCGAAGTTGCAAAGTGTATTCCTGGGTGGGGTCCTTTTCCAGTTTTTTGTAATAAGTTGGATCTGATAATTGTCTATTTCCCTCTGTGATGTAGTCCTGTGTATTCATGATCACCACTGCTCCTCCCTTGTCCGCAGGCTTAATGGTAATATTTTCATTATTTCTTAAGTTTTTTATAGCGTTTTTTTCTAAATGTGAGAGGTTATACATTATTTTTTTCTGCTGTGTGTTGAGCAGAGATGCAGTTCTCAACCGGAAGCTTTCAATATAGCTGTCCAATTTTGTGTTGCGTCCTGCTGCAGGTGTGAAGATTGTGTTCTTTTTCTTTTCATTGTAGTCCTCCCTAGTGCTGGTATTTTCTTTGTCATAGAAGAATTCTTTTAGCCGCAATCTCCTGAAGAATTCCTCTAAGTCTGAGTACAGTTGGATTTTGTCTAGATTTGTACTTGGACAGAATGATAATCCTTTACACAGTACGGATATCTCTGGCCCTGACAGGTGGTAGTTTGAAAGGTTCACAATCCCTGAGTTTTCTGTGTGGTTTTCTTGGTTGGTGACAGTTTGAGTTTTAAATGAGGTGCTGTTATTGTCTGTTGACGTTTGGTCATTTGTTGTTGTAGTTGATCTGTCACCTGGAGCTCTGTTTTCTTGCATTTGGTGTTTTATTCTGTTTTGTGACAGGCATGCAAGTTTCTTCTTTTTCTTCTTGATAAAATTTTGTTATTGTGTTTTGTGGAAGTGTTGCATTTCTTTTTTAATTTCTTCATTGTACCCATTATTTTCTTGTAGTTTTTGTAGTAGGAGTTGCTTTTGGTCTTTTATTATTTGCTTTTTGCTGTATAGTTGATGAATTAGGTTATTTCTCAGTTTCTCACTGGTACGTCTGCAAAGTTTTTCAGCATACAACAGCCCTAACCAGACATATAGTGCTTCTACAGTCAGTAAACTTACAGAATTTATACTTACTCACAATTATTTCATCTTCAACCACTCCATCTACTTACAAACCATGGGAACAGCCATGGGCACCAAAATGGCACCACAGTACGCAAACCTCTTCATGGCTGACTTAGAGCAGAGATTCCTAGCCACTCACCCTCACAAACCCTTCAAATACTTTCGCTACATTGATGATATTTTCATCATATGGACAGAAGGAGAAAAAAACCTTGAACATTTTCATAAATCATTTAATCTATTTCATGCATCAATCAAGCTTAAAATGAACTTTTCTAGAGACTGTGTCAGCTTCCTGGATACAACAATATCCATCACAAATGGCAAACTGCACTCATCTGTATACAGGAAACCAACAGATAGATGCAGCTACCTCCACAGCTCCAGCTCCCACCCCAATCACATTAAAAAATCCATAATCTACAGTCAGGCTACAAGATACCACAGAATTTGCTCAGATACCAAGGACCGTGACAAACACCTCATCACACTGTCCCAATCATTCAGAGAAAAAGGTTACAAAACAAGGATTATAAATAAAAAAATTAACTCTGCCCTCAATACTCCACGTGAACACTTACTACAATACAGGGAGAAGAAAAACATATCACGTATCCCACTAGTAGTCAAATACAACCCTGCTGTGGAAGGTATACGAAAAATCATAAAAGACTTACAGCCACTACTCTTAGAGGATCCCACACTCAAAAAAATCTTTCCAAAACCCCCAATCCTGGCATACAGACAACCACCTAACCTAAAACAGAAATTGGTACATAGGAAGCTACCCCTTGAGAAAAAGAACACTCAGAATAGAACCAAGTGCTGCTATAAAGCACTCTGCAAACTGTGTCAACACGTTTGTGAAAGCAGCAGAGCAAACCACAATAATAAATCTTATAACATTAAAGGGGCATATTCATGTATATCTGCAAATGTGGTATACATGATACATTGCACTGCATGTGAAATGGGATGCTATATTGGAGAAACAAGCCAAAAACTGCACCTTCGAATGAACTTACACAGACACTCAATCAAAAACCACTGTGAAACAAAATACTGCACCCCTGTTGGTCACCATTTCACCCAACCTGACCACTCCATCCAAAACCTCAAAATCAAAATTCTCAGAGGCAACTTCAAAAACACCATGGAAAGAAAAACCTTTGAAATGAAAATGATAATGCACTTCAACCTGTTTAATTCTGGACTAAATGTGGACTCTGGATTCTTAACACATTATCAAAATTTTTTGTAATATACTTTCATTTAGTCAATTACATTGTATATTCCACATTCTTTATACATAGGTACACAGGTAAGCCTATGTCCACACTTTTGTCTTTTTTTAACTTTTGTACTCCCCCTGTATATACAATTTCACATCTTTATAGATATTGATTCAATGTTGATATATAACTTTATGTCAGTATATGCTCTATGAATAGCTATATATTTCCCCTGTCTGTTCTTCTACACTGGACACTGTCTGCCTGTTACCTAAGCCCCCCTCATGATTTTTACGACACCTCCTCCTCTCCCTGCACTTTCTGTCTCCTTAGCTATTCTGTGTTTTAAGATATAATCTGTAAATTCCATTGAATTGGTCAGTATTGCTTCAGACTTGATAAAGGAAGGAACTCTTCCGAAAGCTTGTCAACTTATAAATGTATAGTTAGTCCAATAAAAAAAGTATCATTGCTCAATGCAATACTCTGGTTATTTTGATATATATATATATATATTAAGTATAATAACCCTATCTAACTCTAACATCCCTAACTAAACTCTTATTAAAATAAATCTAAAATTAATATTATTGATTAAAATATTCCTATTTAAATCTAAATACTTACCTATAAAATAAGCCCTAAGATAGCTACAATATAATTAATAATTACATTGTAGCTATGTTAGGGTTTATATTTATTTTACAGGTAAATTGTTAATTATTTTAACTAGGCATAATAGCTATTAAATAGTTATTAACTATTTAATAGCTACCTAGTTAAAATAATTTCCCAATTACCTGTAAAATAAATCCTAACCTAAGTTACAAATACACCTACACTATCAATAAATTAAAATAACTACAAATATCTATCTAAAAATACAATTAAATAAACTAAATTAACCCCTTAATGACCACAATGTACCCTGTATGTCACTGGTCGTTAAGGGTTTTTTCAGGCCATAATAGCACAAGTCTAGCAAGAACACGCTATTAATGCACTCCCTCCAGCAGGCTTTGTGGAATAGAGCAGTCTCAATGCTGGTGGCAAGACCGCGCTATAAAACAATCAAGTCCCAAAAAAAGGCCAGCGACATACAGGGTACGTCGCTGGTCCTTAAGGGGTTAAATTACAAAAGAAAAACACTAAATTACAAAAAATAAAAAAAAGATTACAAGATTTTTAAGCTAATTACACCTATTCTAAGCCCCCTAATAAAATAATAAAGCCCCCCAAAATAAAAAAAATTCCCTACCCTATTCTAAATTAAAAAAAGTTCAAAGCTCTTTTACCTTACCAGCCCTTAAAAGGGCCTTTTGTGGGGCATGCCTCAAAGAAAACTGCTCTTTTGCCTGAAAAAAACACACAATACCACCCCCCAACATTACAACCCACCACCCACATACCCCTAATCTAACCCAAACCCCCCCCCCCCTTAAATAAACCTAACACTACCCCCCTGAAGATCTCCCTACCTTGTCTTCACCACACCGGTCCGAACTCCTCATCCGATCCGGGCGATGTCTTTATCCAAGCGGCAAAGAAGAAGTCTTCATCCCGGCGATGTCTGTATCCAAGCGGCAGCAAAGTCTTCTTCCATCCGGCAGCATCTTCCATCAAGCGGCATCTTCAATCTTCATTCTTCGCTCCTCTGACGTGGAGCATCCATCCCAGCCGACGACTGAACGACGAATGAGGTACCTTTAAATGACGTCATCCAAGATGGCATCCGTCGAATTCCGATTGGCTGATAGGATTCTATCAGCCAATCAGAATTAAGGTAGAAAAATTTGATTGGCTGATTGAATCAGCCAATCAGATTCAAGTTCAATCCGATTGGCTGAACCAATCAGCCAATCAGATTGAGCTTGCATTCTATTGGCTGATCAGAACAGCCAATAGAATGCGAGCTCAATCCGATTGGCTGATTGGTTCAGAGAGCAGTTTTCTTTGTGGGCATGCCCCACAAAAGGCCCTTTTAAGGGCTGGTAAGGTAAAAGAGCTTTGAACTTTTTTTAATTTAGAATAGGGTAGGGAATTTTTTTTATTTTGGGGGATTTATTATTTTATTAGGGGGCTTAGAATAGGTGTAATTAGCTTAAAAATCTTGTAATCTTTTTTTATTTTTGGTAATTTAGTGTTTGTTTTTTTTTCTTGTAATTTAGTTTAGTTTATTTAATTGTATTTTTAGATAGATATTTGTAGTTTATTTAATTTATTGATAGTGTAGGTGTATTTGTAACTTAGGTTAGGATTTATTTTACAGGTAATTGGGTAATTATTTTAACTATGTAGCTATTAAATAGTTAATAACTATTTAATAGCTATTATACCTAGTTAAAATAATTAACAATTTACCTGTAAAATAAATATAAACCCTAACATAGCTACAATGTAATTATTAATTATATTGTAGCTATCTTAGGGTTTAATTTATAGGTAAGTATTTAGATTTAAATAGGAATATTTTAGTTTATAAAATGAATTAGATTTATTTAATAAGAATTTAGTTAGGGGTGTTAGGGTTAGATAGAGTTAATATAGTTAATATAAATACTATAGTAACTATATTAACTATATTAACCCTAATATAATTAGGGTTAATATAGTTAATATATATATTGTAATAACTATATTAACTATAATATACTTAGGGTTAATATAGATAATATAGCTGGCGGCGGGATAGGTAGATTAAATTAGGGGTTAATAATTTTAATATAGATGGCGGCGGTGTAACGGGCTTACATTAGGGGTTAATACTATTAATATAGGTGGCGGCGGTGTAGGGAGGGCAGGTTATAGGGCAAAAGAGCTGTTTACTTTGGGTCAAAGCCCCGCAAAAGGCCCTTTTAAGGGCTGGTAATAGAGATAATTATTTTAGGGGGATTAGATTAGGGGTTAATAATATTAATATAGCTGGCGGCGGTATAGGGGGATTAGATTAGGGTTTAATAATTTTTATATAGGTGGCGGCGGTGTAAGGGGTCAGATAAGGGGATAGATAAGGTAGATGGCGACGGTGTAAGGGGTTCACATTAGGGGATAGATCAGGTAGATGGCGGCGGTTTTAAGGGCTCACAGTAGGGGGTTAGTTTATGTAGATGGCGGCGGTTTAGGGGTTAAATACTTTATTAGGGATTGCGGCGGGGGATCGCGGTTGACAGGTAGATAGACATTGCGAATGCGTTAGGTGTTAGGTTTATTTAGCAGCTAGTTTAGACAGTTACGGGGCTCCAATAGTCAGCGTAAGGCTTCTTACGGCTGCTTTTTGTGGCGAGGTGAAAATGGAGTAAGATTTCTCCATTTTCGCCACGTAAGTCCTTACGCTGTATATTGGATACCAAACTGTGCTGGTTTGGTATAACTGCCTATGGCCCAAAAAACTACGGGCGACGGCAGAAATATAGGATACGCCGTATATGTGATACCAAACCAGCGCAAATATTGGCGTCGCCAGCTTTTGCAGGCGACGATTTTTATCAGATCGAGCCCATGATATGTTGTTTTTCCACCTAGAAAGGATATATACAGGTATAGATATATATAAAAATAAATATATAAATATATATATATATATATATATATATATATATATATATAGACAAAGAACATTCTTCTACTATGTGAAGAAAATTGGAATGTAAAATATTTACAGTAAATACACAGTAAAACACATTTTAAAATATTAATATTAATAGGGTTTAAGGTATTTGTGTTTATGTTTGTGTGAATATATACACACACACATATATATAAATGTATACATTATAGCCCTTTCCATTTGAATACAGGTATATGCCATATACCTTTTAATTTTTTAACTCAGTTTGAGCTTTTTATTTTAAATCATGTAGGATCTGATAGGTTGAACATGATGGACCTTTTACTTTATAAATAAAAATATTGTTTTAATATCTGCTGCCAGTTTATCTGTTGCCTCACATTGCCGTATCACATAAATAATAAACAATAATGAATACAAATACTAATATGATATGCTTAGCTTCAAACTGATTTTTATTATTGATTTTCTATGAAACTTTTATTCTATCAATGTAAAATCATATTTATGCATTATTCATATTTAAGAAAGTGTTATAATAAAGTGTTATACTGTGCATTTACTGTAAATATTTCACATTCCAATGTTCTTCACATAGCAGAATATGTTCCATGTATTTATAAATAGAAATTTATATATATATATATATATATATATATATATATATATATATATATCTGTATATATCTATACCTATATATAATTATATCTCTCTCTATCTTTCTATCTATCATCTATCTATCATCAGCTAGATTGCGAGTTTTGTGCGATATAGGGATTTTAACGAGCGACACAAAAGCAGCTTTAATTCAACTCCCTATAGCGCTGCTATTACAAGTTTAAAAAAAGCAGGCTTGTGCTGGCGATATGGTGGTGTTGAGCTCCATACCGCACCAAAATTAAGCACTGCTTTGACGTGCTTGTGCACAATTTCCCCATAGACATCAATGGGGAGAGCAGGCAAAAAAAAGCCTAACACCTGCCTAACAAAAGCTCGAGTCTAAACACCCCTATTCCGCCGCACCCGACCTCGCCGACGCCAACATACATTTATTAACCCCTTATCTGCTGCCCCCGATATCGCCGCCACTACATACAGTTATTAACCCCTAATCTGCTGCCCCCAATGTGGCCGCCACTATATTAAAGTTATTAACCCCTAAACCTCTGGCCTCCCAATTATTAACTAAATAATAACTATTTAAAAATAAATACCTACTTACCTGTAAAATAAAATCTAAGCTAGCTACAATATAACTAATAGTTATATTGTAGCTAGCTTAGGTTTTATTTTTATTTCACAGGTAAGTTTGTATTTATTTTAACTAGGTAGACTAGTTAGTAAATGTCAAATAAAACCTAACCTGCCTTACCCTAAAACCTAAAATTAAAAAAAATAATAATAAAATAACTAAAAATAGAAATAACTAAATTACATAAAAAAACAAACACTAAATTACAAACAAATTTTTTTTATCAAAAATAAAAAAGAATTACACCTCATCTAATAGCCTTATCAAAATAAAAAAAGCCCCCCAAAATAAAAAACCCTAGCCTACAATAAACTACCAATGGCCCTTAAAAGGGCCTTTTTGGGGCATTACCCCAAAGATATCAGCTCTTGTACCTGTAAAAAAATACAAACACCCCCACCAACAGTAAAACCCACCACCCCCACAACCAACCCCCCAAATAAAATAACTATCTAAAAAAACTAAGCTCTCCATTGCCCTGAAAAGGGCATTTGTATGGGCATTGCCCTTAAAAGGGCATTTAGCACTTTTACATGCCCAGACCCTAAACTTAAAATTAAACCCACCCAAAAAACCCTTAAAAAAACCTAACACTAACCACCGACGATCCACTTACAGTTCTTGAAGTCACACTTGAAGGATCCAGCCGGTGAAGTCCTCATCCATGCAGCAAGAAGTCTTCATCCAGATGGCATCTTCTATCTTCATCCATCTGGCGTGGAGCAGGTCCATCCTGAAGACATCCGGCCTGGAGCATCCTCTTCATACGGTAACCGCCGTAAACTGGAACTTTAGTGCAAGTGACATCATCCAAGATGGCGTCCCTTGCATTCCTATCAGCTGAAAGATTTCAAGCAGCCAATAGGATTAGAGGCTGTCCCCTCGAGGTATAAGGCCTTCCACATCAAAGTAGTTCTAAAAAGGAGTAGAGAAGGCGCTGTACTTTATTTGTGTTCAATAAAACACTTGATTTTAAGTAACTTGCTACCAATCGTATCCTTTGGCATTATCACTTCAAATACCTGACGGTTTGAACAAGAAAGGTGGATCCCACCTCATACTATCTGCCATTTAGGGGAGAGAGACTACAGACATCTGTGCTTGGTGAGCCAAGAGGAGAGTTTTACCAGACAACTCTGAGGATCCGGTCTGCCCAGTTTGCATTACATTTTAGTGCTTCGTCAAATGTGAGTGTATTTTATCACGCTTATCACTCCAGTTATCTTACACAGAATTATGCTATGTGGCGCATTCTCTACTCCTTTCTATATTTATGTGTTAATATGTGTAAGGCATCAGTACGAGGCTCACATAGGAGCCTATGGAAGCATGCTCTTGTGAGCGCAATGCTTTCTAGCAATGCAAGCACTAGCTCACGTTCGCATTGCGATTAACTTGTAATGCCAGCGCACATTATTGTGTGCTGGTATTACAAAGTGGAGCGCTAATATCATTTGCATGCAAGCGATATTTATTGCTTCACTTGTAATCTGTCCCATAACATGGTCTGAAGAAAAGAAGAGACCGGGTACTCTGTTGCCAATATAATCCAAAAAATTTTTCAGATAGTAGACATACAAGTCAAGGTAAGCTCCCTGCTATCTGATGTGTTTTGTGCATGCGTACATATGCTTCATCAGAGATAGCTACCTATCTCACCTGGTGCCCTTAAATACAGGTAAATAGCCAATAGAATTTTAACACACTATGGTGGCTTGGTGTGTTAAACAAGTGTATTTAATTAGGCTGTGAGGCAGGTGCTGTCACATGCGATCCTCTGATTAGACACACACTGCCAGCACGCAGGTTGTTTGGCATCCCTCTGTCTCCTCACATGTATTTGTGAATTTTCAGGTACACTCCTTTTGCTTGGATTAGTGTTTAGTATGCTGATAGAGCACATATGACGATTCAGCCTATTCGTTTGCCTAATGTTCATTTACTTAGCATATGGTATAAAATGCAAGCCTGCTATAGTTATTATTTAAGCCTAAAGAATGATTGCGCTTGTGAACTCAGGCTATTTTTAATCTCTTGGTGTTATGTTTTATGTTAACTTATTCATCCAAATATTGATGAGAGGTATTGAGGGTGTTAATTTGTTTGATTATTGTTTTTATCTGCATTTTTTGAACACGCTTAAGGAGTATTTTTTCTCATACCTACAGAAATGACATGGCTTCTATTGTGAACTGTATTTTCAGCTTGAAATACTAGAATACAAAAAACAAGAAGGTGCTCCAATGGTATAGTATATCAGATATTCCTCTGGAACACCAAGACCCACATTAACTCCCACCATAGAAGTATACTCACAAATGTGGCGCACTATAATACAGTGCTATTCACGCATGCTGGATGTATCTGAGCCCCCCAGCTAGCTCAGGATCACAGGTCAATGAATGGTGAAAAGGTGCCACAGAAAAACCACCACACAATTAAAAGTAGTCAAATAAAATCCCTATATGCAAAGGGGATATTTATTCAAATAAAAACTGTGTATATAAACAACACAACTGCTGTATTTTCAGCTTGAATAGGACGGATTGCTCCTATCGTGAATGGATCTGGACTTTTGTTTTTAATTTTAATTTAAATTAGAATTGTATGTATTCTAATTAGAATTGTTTATGCTTTTTGTTTTTAATGGATAATAGTACAGCTTTTGTGCAATTCAATACATTTTATGCAAACTGATATACTTTGTATACTTCTGATATGTGAAAAAATAGGGAATACTCTTCTAATATGCACATGAAATGCAGATAAATGTGCAAACAAACATTTGATGTTGTTCCCGGGACTTACCCCAATTGAACTCTGTCCGCCCCCTGGTGATCTTGCGTGTGCTGTGCAGTGCTCCTGTGGAGAAACTCTAGACTGGCCGGGGACCTGCATGGTCAAAACCGAAATTGTATAGGTGGGCTAGTAGCTCCAAACCATCCGGCAGCAGCAGTAAGGCTCCAGCAGCGCTCCTTGCTTTCCAGACGTGCACTCTGGCATCAGTCGTGACGTATCATGGATGTCCGGTCGGGGGGCGGTGCTCTCTCTTCACCCAGGTTTACAACAGATGTTCAGGGGCGAAAGCGGATCCAAAGCTGGTGTAAGTGTAAAAGTCACAAAGAAGGCAGGATCCAGCTTGTGTGAAATAAAATCCAAGATTATTTGGCATCATTTAAAATGCCTAGCAGGCTAAACAGTACAGCATAAAACAAGAGGAGGTGTGTGAGCGTGACACCAACGACTTACATGTTTCGGCACTCAGCCGTAATCATAGCCATAGGTGTCATGCAGTTGAATGCATACTTAAAAAGATAGTGACACAATGTAATTGGATAAAAGGTATATACAAAATTGTATTTATATACTTGGTAGGTTTTGTTTATACCTACACCTAACAACTAGATACAAGTTTGTCATGTATCTATGGGTATAATATACCTTCACTAGGGAACATACAATTCCCTTTAGTATATTGAGCATTAGTAAAGACATAGGGGGGTAGTTATCAAGCCGTCAACCTCAAATATGCTGGAATTCCGCAGCGTATTTGTGGCGAGGCTGATTCGCCTTAGTTATCAAAGGCTTCAGACCGGCAAAAGTAGAATTTTGTGACGTAAACTTCGATCCGCCGGACTCCGTCCGAAACAGATCGATTCTTACTTCACTCCAGATGTTCCGCACACAAGTACGGCACAATCTCACTACTTTTGCTAGTTATCAAAAAACTAGCAGGTACGCTCGGCACTTTTACGGCCCAGCGTACCTGGTTTTCAAACCGCCAGCCTGGAGGCGGCGGATCCCATAGGAATCAATGGGAGTCTGACCATAGCGAAAGTACAAGTTCGCTGCTGCCAGACATCCCATTCATTCCTATGGGAGCTGTCTACACCTAACACCCTAACATGTACCCCGAGTCTAAACACCACTAATCTGTCCCCCCTACACCGCCGCAACTAAATAAAGTTATTACCCCCTAAACCGCCGCTCCCGGAGCCCACCGCAAGCTACTCTATACATATTAACCCCTAAACCGCCGCTCCCGGAGCCCACCGCAAGCTACTCTATACATATTAACCCCTAAACCGCCGCTCCCGGAGCCCACCGCCAACTACATTATACCTAGTAACCCCTATCCTGCCCCCCTATACCGCCGCCCTCTATAATACATTTATTAACCCCTATCCTGCTGATCCCGCACCTCACCGCAACTAAATAAATAGTTTAACCCCTAAACCGCCGCTCCCGGACCCCCGCAACCTATATTAAATGTATTAACCCCTATCCTGCCCCCCTACACCGTCGCCACCTATAATAAATTTATTAACCCCTATCCTGCCCCCCCTACACCGTCGCCACCTATAATAAATTTATTAACCCCTATCCTGCCCCCCACTACATCGCCACCACTGTAATAAAATTATTAACCCCTAAACCTAAGTCTAACACTAACCCTAACACCCCCTAACTTAAATATTAATTAAATAAATCTAAATAATATTTCTATTATGAACTAAATTAATCCTATTTAAAACTAAATACTTACCTATAAAATAAACCCTAACATAGCTACAATATAAATAATAATTATATTGTAGCTATCTTAGGATTTATTTTTATTTTACAGGTACCTTTCAATTTATTTTAACTAGGTACAATAGCTATTAAATAGTTATTAACTATCTAATAGCTTACCTAGCTAAAATAAAGAGAAATTTACCTGTAAAATAAAAACTAACCTAAGTTACAATTACACCTAACACTACACTATACTTTAATAAATTATTCCTATTTAAAACGAAATACTTACCTGTAAAATAAACCCTAATATAGCTACAATATAATTAATAATTACATTGTAGCTATCTTAGGATTTATATTTATTTTACAGGTAACTTTGTATTTATTTTAGCTAGTTAGAATAGTTATTAAATAGTTATTAACTATTTAATAACTACCTAGCTAAAAGAAATACAAAATTACCTGTAAAATAAATCCTAACCTAAGTTACAATTAAACCTAACACTACACTATCATTAAATTAATTAAATAAACTACCTACAAATAACTACAATTAAATACAATTACATAAACTAACTAAAGTACAAAAAATAAAAAAAGCTAAAAATAAGTTACAAACATTTAAAAACATATTACAACAATTTTAAGCTACTTACACCTAATCTAAGCCCCCTAATAAAATAACAAACTCCCCAAAAATAAAAAAAATGCCCTACCCTATTCTACATTAAAAAAGTTCAAAGCTCTTTTACCTTACCAGCCCTTAAAAGGGCCTTTTGTGGGGGCATGCCCCAAAGAGTTCAGCTCTTTTGCCTGTAAAAGAAAAATACAACCCCCCCAAAATTAAAACCCACCACCCACATACCCCTAATCTAACCCAAACCCCCCTTAAAAATAACCTAACACTAATCCCCTGAAGATCATCCTACCTTTAGTTGTCTTCACTCAGCCGAGCCACCGATGGAACTGAAGAGGACATCCGGACCGGCAGAATTTATCCTCCAAGGGGCACTGAAGAAATCTTCCATCCGATGAAGTGATCCTCCAAGCGGCGCTGAAGAAATCTTCCATCCGGGCGAGGTCATCTTCCAAGAGGCGCTGAAGAAGTCTTCTATAAGGGCAAGGTCATCGTCGAAGCCGGGTCTTGAATCTTCATCCCGCCGACGCGGAACATCCTCCTTTCCCGACGAACTACCGACGAATGAAGGCTCCTTTAAGGGACGTCATCCAAGATGGCGTCCCTTCAATTCCGATTGGCTGATCGGAACAGCCAATAGAATGCAAGCTCAATCTGATTGGCTGATTGGATCAGCCAATCGGATTGAACTTGAATCTGATTGGCTGATTTCATCAGCCAATCAGATTTTTCCTACCTTAATTCCGATTGGCTGATAGAATCCTATCAGCCAATCGGAATTGAAGGGACGCCATCTTGGATGACGTCCCTTAAAGGAGCCCTCATTCGTCGGTAGTTCGTCGGGAAAGGAGGATGTTCCGCGTCGGCGGGATGAAGATTCAAGACCCGGCTTCGACGATGACCTCGCCCGGATAGAAGACTTCTTCAGCGCCTCTTGGAAGATGACCTCGCCGGGATGGAAGAGTTCTTCAGCGCCGCTTGGAGGATCACTTCATCGGATGGAAGATTTCTTCAGCGCCCCTTGGAGGATAACTTCTGCCGGTCCAGATGTCCTCTTCAGTTCCATCGGTGGCTCGGCTGAGTGAAGACAACTAAAGGTAGGATGATCTTCAGGGGATTAGTGTTAGGTTATTTTAAGGGGGGGTTTGGGTTAGATAAGGGGTATGTGGGTGGTGGGTTTTAATGTTGGGGGGGTTGTATTTTTCTTTTACATGCAAAAGAGCTGAACTCTTTGGGACATGCCCCCACAAAAGGCCCTTTTAAGGGCTGGTAAGGTAAAAGAGCTTTGAACTTTTTTAATGTAGAATAGGGTAGGGCATTTTTTTTATTTTAGGGGGGTTTGTTATTTTATTAGGGGGCTTAGATTAGGTGTAAGTAGCTTAAAATTGTAATATTTTTTTAAATGTTTGTAACTTATTTTTTTTATTTTTTGTAACTTAGCTTTTTTTATTTTTTGTACTTTAGTTAGTTTTGTAATTGTATTTAATTGTAGTTATTTGTAGGTAGTTTATTTAATTTATTTAATGATAGTGTAGTGTTAGGTTTAATTGTAACTTAGGTTAGGATTTATTTTACAGGTAATTTTGTATTTCTTTTAGCTAGGTAGTTATTAAATAGTTAATAACTATTTAATTACTATTCTAACTAGCTAAAATAAATACAAAGTTACCTGTAAAATAAATATAAATCCTAAGGCCTAGATTTGGAGTTTGGCGTTAGCCGTGAAAACCAGGGTTAGAGGCTCCTAACGCTGGTTTTAGGCTAACTCCGGTATTTGGAGTCACTCAAAATAGGGTCTAACGCTCACTTTTCAGCCACGACTTTTCCATACTGCAGATCCCCTTACGTCAATTGCGTATCCTATCTTTTCAATGGGATCTTTCTAACTCCGGTATTTAGAGTCGTGTCTGAAGTGAGCATTAGACATCTAACGACAAAACTCCAGCCGCAGGAAAAAAGTCAGTAGTTAAGAGCTTTCTGGGCTAACGCCGGTTCATAAAGCTCTTAACTACTGTACTCTAAAGTACACTAACACCCATAAACTACCTATGTACCCCTAAACTGAGGCCCCCCCACATCGCTGCCACTCGATTAAATTTTTTTAACCCCTAATCTGCCGACCGCCACCTACGTTATACTTATGTACCCCTAATCTACTGCCCCTAACATCGCCAACCCCTATATTATATTTATTAACCCCTAATCTGCCCCCCACAACGTCGCCTCCACCTGCCTACACTTATTAACCCCTAATCTGCCGAGCGGACTGCACCGCTACTATTATAAAGTTATTAACCCCTAATCCGCCTCACTAACCCTATAATAAATAGTATTAACCCCTAATCTGCCCTCCCTAACATCGCCAACACCTAACTTCAATTATTAACCCCTAATCTGCCGACCGGAGCTCACCGCTATTCTAATAAATGTATTAACCCCTAAAGCTAAGTCTAACCCTAACACTAACACCCCCCTAAGTTAAATATAATTTTAATCTAATGAAATTAATTAACTCATTAAATAAATTATTCCTATTTAAAGCTAAATACTTACCTATAAAATAAACCCTAATATAGCTACAATATAACGAATAATTACATTGTAGCTATTTTAGGATTAATATTTATTTTACAGGCAACTTTGTAATTATTTTAACCAGGTACAATAGCTATTTATTAGTTAAGAACTATTTAATAGCTAAAATAGTTAAAATAATTACAAATTTACCTGTAAAATAAATCCTAACCTAAGTTACAATTAAACCTACCACTACACTATCAATAAATTAATTAAATAAAATACCTACAATTATCTACAATTAAACCTAACACTACACTATCAATAAATAAATTAAATACAATAACTACAAATAACTACAATGAAATAAACTATCTAAAGTACAAAAAATAAAAAAGAACTAAGTTACAAAAAATTAATTTTTTTTTACAAACATAAAAAAATATTACAACAATTTTAAACCAATTACACCTACTCTAAGCCCCCTAATAAAATAACAAAGACCCCCAAAATAACAAAATTCCCTACCCTATTCTAAATTACTACATTTCAAAGCTCTTTTACCTTACCAGCCCTGAACAGGGCCCTTGGCGGGGCATGCCCCAAGAAATTCAGCTCTTTTGCCTGTAAAAAAAAACATACAATACCCCCCCCCAACATTACAACCCACCACCCACATACCCCTAATCTAACCCCCCCCCAACATTACAACCCACCACCCACATACCCCTAATCTAACCCAAACCCCCCTTAAATAAACCTAACACTAAACCCCTGAAGATCTTCCTACCTTAGGGTAGGGAATTTTTGCAGGTGTTAGGTTTTTTTTCAGCTCAAACAGCCCCATTGTTTTCTATGGGGGAATCGTGCACGAGCACGTTTTTGAGGCTGGCCGCTTGCGTAAGCAACTCTGGTATCGAGAGTTGAAGCTGCATTAAAAATGCTCTACGCTCCTTTTTTGGAGCCTAACGCAGCCTTTATGTAGACTCTCAATACCAGAGTTATTTTTATGGTGCGGCCAGAAAAAAGCCGGCGTTAGCTACGCGGGTCCTTACCGACAAAACTCTAAATCTAGCCGAGGATACGCAATTGACGTAAGGGGATCTGCGGTATGGAAAAGTCGCGACTGAAAAGTGAGCGTTAGACCCTTTTTTGAGTGACTCCAAATACCGGAGGTAGCCTAAAACCAGCGTTAGGAGCCTCTAACGCTGGTTTTCACGGCTAACGCCAAACTCCAAATCTAAGCCTTAGACTTTTTACTTGATTTTTTGATCCATTCTGAGTCAGAATGGACCAAGAGACCCTGTAAAATGTCAATTGTTCTTTATGTTTTGATGCCAATGTGGAACCACCAATCCCTTTCTGTTCTTCATGTATTGAAAGAACTTTGAATTATAGGGATAGACTTTTTTCTGAGCCAACATTTTCTATGGTGGATGCTGTTCAGGAGTCTAATGACAATGTTCAATATATGCCACAGCTTCTCTTCAAGCATCCCAAAATTTACAGTCCACACTTGCAGTGCCCTTTGCTTCCTCTCTAACTTCTCCTGGAGTTACGTTGCAAGACATTGCTTCCCTCATGTCTTCTGCATTGTTTGCTTTTCCCATGTTGCAGGGAAAGTACAAGAGGAAGAATAAACATTCAGCAAGCGAGGTTACTGACACAGTCATTGCTATTTCGAATGCCCCCTCTCATAAACCTGAGGAGGAGGATACTTCAATAGCATCTGAGGGGGAAATCTCAGATTCTGACAGTGTAATTCCTCCTGCTGATACTGAAGTTGTATCTTTCAGGTTTAAGCTAGAACACCTCCGTCTGTTACTCAAGGAGGTTTTAGCTACATTGGACGACAGTAACACCATGGTCGTAGTTAATTCTAAACAATCCAGTAAGCTAAACAAAAATTTTGATGTACCTTCCTTGGTGGAGGTTTTTCCTGTACCAGATAGAGTTACTGAGATAATTGCTAAGGAATGGGATAGACTGGGTATCCCTTTTTCTCCTTCTCCTATATTTAAAAAGATGTTTCCCATAGTGGACTCTATCAAGGAGGCTTGGCAAACAGTACCCAAGGTGGAAGGAGCTATTTCCACTCTGGCCAAGAGATCATAGAGGATAGTTGTGCCTTTAAAGATCCTATTGCCAAAAAATTAGAGGGGTTACTCAAGAAGATGTATGTACACCAGGGTTTACCATGGTAACCTGCTGTGTGCATTGCTACGGTCACTATTGCAGCGGCATGTTGATTTAATGGGTTGTCTGATGCTATTAGGCCAGACACTCCCCTTGATGAGATCCAGGATAGGATAAAAGCTCTTAAGTTGGCTAATTCCTTTATTACTGATGTTTCCCTACAGGTTATCAAACTGGCAGCAAAGATTTCAGGTTTTACTTTACAAGCCCACAGAGCTTTATGGTTAAAACCTTGGTCTGCGGATGTGTCATCTAAGTCTAAACTTTTAGCGATTCCTTACAAGGGAAAGACCTTGTTTGGACTGGGTTTGATGGAAATTATATCTGATATTATGGGAGGAAAGGGTCATCTTCTTACTTAGGATAAGAGAAACAAACAAAAGGGACGTCAGGGGAATTTTTGTTCCTTTCTAAATTTCAAGGGAAATTCTTCCGCTTCCTCTTCCAAGCAAGAACAGTCCAAACCCTCCTGGAGACCTAATCAGTCTTGGAACAAATGAAAGCAATCTAAAAAGCTTGCTATTGAGTCAAAGGACCGGATCTTGTGGGGGGAGGCTTTCCTTCTTCGCTCAGGCTTGGGTTCAAGAAGTTCAGGAACCCTGGGTAATGGACATAGTGTCCCAGGGTTACAAACTAGAGCTCAAAAATTTCCCTCCCAGAGGCAGGTTTCTACTGTCAAGATTATCTGTAGACCAGACAAAAAGAGAGGCATTCTTACACTGTGTACAGGACCTTTTCGAATTGGGAGTGATAGTTCCTGTTCCGATGAAGGAACAGGGTCTGGCGTTTTATTCCAATCTGTTCATGGTTCCCAAAAAGGAAGGAACCTTCAGATCAATTTTAGATCACAAGAGTCTAAACAAATTTCTCAGAGTACCATCCTTCAAAATGGAAACTATTTGTTCCATTCTTCCTTTGGTCCAAGAGGGTCAATTTATGATAACGTGGATTTAAAGGATGCTTATCTGCATGTTCCCATTCACAGGAATCACAAGTTTCTAAGGTTTGCATTTCTGGACAAACACTTCCAATTCATTGCTCTTCCCTTCGGCCTTGCCACAGCTCCCAGAAATTTTTGAAGGTTCTGGGATCCCTGTTGGTGGTGATCCGATTATGGGGCATTGCAGTGGTGCTCTATCTAGACAACATCCTGGTCCAGGCGCCATCCTTTCAACAGGCAAGGTTCCACACGGAAATGTTGTTATCCTTCCTGCGATCTCACGGATGGAAGGTAAATTTGGAAAAGAGCTCCTTAGTTCCAAATACTAGGAAGTAACTTACTTGGGAACTTACTTGGGAACCATAATATATTCACTATTAATGAAGATTTCTCTGACAGAAGTCAGGAAATCAAAGATTTTTTCGATTCTTGCCTAGCGCTTCAGTCCCCTCCTCAGCCTTCAGTGGCTCAGTGCATAGAGGTAATTGGGCTGATGGTGGCGGCAATGGACATCATCCCGTTCACTCATTTCCACCTCAGATCTCTGCAGTTAAACATGCTCAGTCAGTGGAACAGAGATTATGTGGATTTGTCTCCACAAATACAGCTGGAGCAGGAGACAAGGGATTCTCTTCTTTGGTGGTTGTCTCAGGATCATCTCTCCCAGGGAACCTGCTTTAACAGACCCTCTTGGGTGATTTTGACAACCGAAGCCAGCCTTCTAGGATGGGGAGAAGTCTGGGGTTCTCTAAAGGCTCAGCGAACTTGGACTCACTCTGAGTCTGTTTTGCCCATAAACATTCTGGAGCTGAGAGCAATATTCAGTGCTCTTCTGGCCTGGCCCCAGTTAGCCTTGGCCCAGTTTATCAGGTTCCAGTCAGACAACATAACTTCAGTGGCTTACATCAACCATCAGGGAGGAACACAGAGTTCCTTAGCCAGGACAGATGTAGCCAAGATAATTCAGTGGGCGGAGACCCACAATTGCTGCCTGTCGGTGATCCACATCCCAGGGGTGGACAATTGGAAGGCAGACTTCCTGAGCAGGCAGACTTTCCAACTGGGGGAGTGGGAATTCCATCCGGAAGTGTTTTCCAGCCTGATTCTCAAATGGGGTAAGCCGGAATTGGATTTCATGGCTCTCGGCAGAATGCCAAACTTCCGAGGTACGGGTCAAGGTCAAGGGACCCTCAGACTGTACTGATAGACGCCCTGGCGGTACCTTTGACCTTTATCTTGCATACCTATTTCCTCTGTTCGCTCTTCTCCCTCGGGTCATTGCTTGAATCAAGCTGGAGCGGCCATCAGTGATCCTCATTGCACCGGCGTGGCCTCACAGGACTTGGTATGCAGATCTGGTTGACATGTCATCTCTTCCACCTTGGAGACTTCCATTGAGGAAGGACCTTCTACTTCAAGGGCCCTTCCTTCATCCAAATTTAGTTTCTCTGAAGCTGACTGCTTGGAGATTGAACGCTTAATTTTATCCAAGCGGGGATTTTCGGAACCAGTCATTGAGACCATGATTCAGGCTTGTAAACCTGTGACTAGAAAGATTTACCACAAGATATGGCATAAATATCTATATTGGTGTGATTCCAAGGGCTACTCTTGGAGTAGAGTTAGGATTCCTAGAAGTCTGTCCTTTCTACGAGAAGGGATTATTGGCAAGTTCCCTAAAGGGTCAAATATCTGCCTTGTGTATTTTGTTACATAAACGTCTGGCGGACGTACCAGATGTGCAATCTTTTTGTCAGGCCTTGGTCAGGATCAGGCCTATTTTCAAACTAGTTACTCCTCCCTGGAGTCTTAATTTAGTTCTTAAGGTTCTTCAAGGGGCTCCATTTGAGCCTATGCTTTCCTTAGATATTAAGTTGTTATCTTGGAAATGTTTGTTTCTTGTCACTATTTCTTCTGCTCGTAGAGTGTCAGAGCTCTCGTAGAGTGTCAGACCTCTTCACCTTGTTGCTTCCTTTCCCTCTTTTACTTTGGTCGAATGACTGGGGTGGGAGGGAAGGGAGGTGATATTTAACAGCTTATGCTGAGGTCCTCTTTGCCGCCTCCTGCTGGGCATTAGTGATATTCCCATTAGTAATTAGATCATCCGTGGACTCATCGTGTCAAGAAAGAAAGAAATTTATCAGGTAAGCATAAATTTAGTTTTTATGAATATTTGTCTGCTGCATTATTTGGTATTCATTTACTTTAAATCAGGGGTCACGTCGAGCGGGAACGCATGGGAACAGAGTTCCTGCACTATTTGTGTAGGAGGAACTAAGTTACCTCTGGACAGAGAACAGAAATACTTCAGTAAACACTGCTGGTGAAAGGAGCTAGAGCACAGTCTGATTAGAGGGATAGTGAGATCCTCTAGTAATGGGCAGTAACACTTCCTACAATACACTAAATGCAAGACTGTCAGCAGTCCTGCTGTGTGAAAATCCCACACTGTGCGGAAAACATGGTGTTTACATTTCTGTGTGGCTTGCTCTGGGATTATTTAGCTCCCCTCAGCAGAAATAGGACTATTGCACCTTAAGTGGTTAAGACTCTGTGACAGAGGAGGATTCGCAGGCCCAAAGGCAAACATTCAACCCTTCACTTGATTTAATTTGCTTTCATTAACCAACATGTATAGATTATATACATAAAAATACAGTGTGTGTATATCTATATCTATATATATCTATATATATCTATCTATCTATCTATCTATCTATCTATCTATCTATCTATCTATCTATCTATCTATATATATATATATATATATATATATATATATATATATATATATATATATAAAACAATATTAATTTGTTTTGGGGGGTGGAAGTCTTGGTGAGTTCTTACACTTTTTTGTAGGACTTGACCCCTGGTTTAAATGGAGATTATTACTGGGAATTTGGGGAACATTTACATTTGTTTTCATTAAACAAATGTAAAAGTTCCTTTGCTACAGGTGAAAAAGATTAGCTGTAGCTTTATACATACCTCTAGCGAGCTGGAGAGTCACGCTAACCCCAACCCTTCTTCATAGAGTCCTAGGTTGCACTAAAAGGAATTATGAAGAAGGGTCAGGATTAGCACGGCTTTCCAGTGAGCTAGAGGTTTAAGACTTGACAGCTAATTTAAAGGAAACAAACACTGAAGAATTGTATCACTTTTTATTTATTGTCTTTAAATTAGTTAGTTAAATTAGCATACCTCAAATCCCCTTATGTCAATTGCATATCCTATCTTTTTAATGGAATTTTCCTAACGCCGGTATTACGAGCCTTGGAGAAAGTGAGCGGTACACCCTCTCCTGTCAAGACTCCTACCGCATTTAAAAGTCAGTATTTAAGAGTTTTATGGGTTAACACCGTAGCATAAAAATCTTAACTAAAGTGCTAAAAAGTACACTAACACCCATAAACTACCTATTAATCCCTAAACCGAGGCCCCTCCCCCCCCACATCGCAAACACGTAAATAAAGTTTAAACCCCTAATCTGCCGACCGGACATCGCCGCCACTTCAATAAATATATTAACCCCTAAACCCGCTTCGCAAACACTAGTTAAATTGTATTAACTCCTAATCTGCCGTCCCTAACATCGCCAACACCTACCTACATTTATTAACCCCTAATCTGCCGTCCCCAGCGTCGCCACAACTATATTAAATGTATGGACCCCTAAACCTAAGTCTAACCCTAACTCCCCACTAACTTAAACATAATTTAAATAAAACAAAAAAAAAAATTACTACAATCAAATAAATTATTCCTATTTAAAACTAAATACTTACCTATAAAATAAACCCTAAGATAGCTACAATATAACTTATAGTTACATTGTAGCTACCTTAGGGTTTATTTTTATTTTACAGGCATCTTTGTATTTATTTTAACTAGGTACAATAGTTATTAAATAGTTATTAACTATTTAATAACTACCTAGTTAAAATAAATACACATTTACCTGTAAAATAAATCCTAACCTAAATTACAATTACACCTAACACTACACTATAATTAAAATAATTTCCTAAATTAACTACAATTAAATAAAATAAAATAAAAGTACGGAAAAAAAAACCCCACTAAATTACAGAAAAAAATAAAATAATTACAAGAATTTTAAACTAATTACACCTAATCTAATCCCCTAAACCCCCCAAAATAAAAAAAATCCCTACCTTATACTAAATTACAAATAGCCCTTAAAAGGGCCTTTTGCGGGGCATTGCCCCAAAGTAATCAGCTCTCTTACCTGTAAAAAAAAAACAATACCCCCCAACATTACAAACCACCACCCACACACCCAACCCTACTCTAAAACCCACCCAATTCCTCCTTAACAAAACCTAACACTAACCCCTTGAAGATCAGCCTACCTTGAGACATCTTCACCCAACCGGGCCAAAGTGGTCCTCCAGAGGGTCCGAAGTCTTCATCCGATCCGGGCAGAAGAGGACCTCCAGATGATCAGAAGTCTTCATCCAGGCGGCATCTTCTATCTTCATCCATCCGACGAGGAGCGGCTCCATCTTGAAGACATCCGACGCGGAGCTTCCATCCAGACCAATGACTACCTGACAAAAGACGGTTCCTTTAAATGACATCATCCAAGATGGCGTCCCTTGAATTCTGATTGGCTGATAGGATTCTATCAGCCAATCGGAATTAAGGTAGGAAAAATCCTATTGGCCCCTTTTTATTAAGGGGGGATTGGGTGGGTTTTAGAGTAGGGTTGGGTGTGTGGGTGGTGGGTTCAAATGTTGGGGGGTATTGTATTTTTTTTTACAGGTAAAAGAGCCAATTACTTTGGGGCAATGCCCCGCAAAAGGCCCTTTTAAGGGCTATTTGTAATTTAGTATAGGTTAGGGATTTTTTTTATTTTGGGGGACTTTTTATTTTATTAGGGGGATTAGAGTAGGTGTTTTCGTACTTTAGTTTATTTAATTTAATTGTATTTAATTGTAGTTAGTTTAGGTAATTAATTTAATTATAGTGTAGTGTTAGGTGTAATTGTAACTTAGGTTAGGGTTTATTTTACAGGTACATTTGTACTTATTTTAACTAGGTAGTTATTAAATAGTTAATAACTATTTAATAACTATTGTACCTAGTTAAAATAAATACAAAGTTGCCTGTAAAATAAAAATAAACCCTGAGATAGCTACAATGTAACTATTAGTTATATTGTAGCTATTTTAGGGTTTATTTTACAGGTAAGTATTTAGTTTTAAATAGGAATAATTAATTTAATTGTAGTAATTTTATTTAGATTATTTTAAAATATATTTAAATTACGGGGGGTTAGGGTTAGACTTAGGTTTAGGGATTAATATATTTATTATAGTGGCGGTGACGTTGGGGGTGGCAGATTAGTGGCTAATAAGTGTAGGTAGGTGGTGGCAACGTTGGGGCGGCAGATTAGGGGTTAATTAATATAATGTAGGGTTCGGCGATGTTGTTGGCAGCAGATTAGGGGTTCATAAGTATAATGTAGGTGGCGGCGGTGTCCGGAGCTGCAGATTAGGGGTTAATAATATAATGCAGGTGTCGGCGATGTCGGGGGCGGCAGATTACGGGTTAATAAGTGTAAGATTAGGGGTGTTTAGACTTGGGTTCATGTTAGGGTGTTAGGTGTAGACATAAATTTACTTTCCCCATAGGAAACAATGGGGCTGCGTTAGGAGCTGAACGGTGCTTTTTTGCAGGTGTTAGGTTTTTTTTCAGCAGGTTCTGCCCCATTGATTCCTATGGGGAAATAGTTTACGAGCAAGTTCAGCCAGCTCACCGCTACCGTAAGCAGCGCTGGTATTGAGGTGAAATGTGGAGCTAAATTTTGCTCTTCGCTCACTTTTTAAAGGCTAACGCTGGGTTGAAAAAACCTCTAATACCAGCGTTGTTTGTAATCTAAGTGTTAGACTTCTCTGCAACATGATGAAGCTGTTGAAGTTGCTAGGAAACAATAAATAAATCCTCCTTCTCCAGGAAAGTGATTGACTGTGCACAATGATATTGTGCACTGCAGAGAGCTGTCTCAGAATATCTGTGATATCACATTAATGCACACAAGCACTCTCATGGGACAGTTTCCTGAGTGAATACTAAGCCCTTGACAAAATGGTGAGTGGGAGAAGTGCAGCATATAAGTATAATAATAATACAGGCATATAGAGAGCTTGGATGTCACATAGGCTACAAAGAAAAATAACGTATTGCACATGCATACATTTGTAGATCTTAGGAATCTTTGACAAACACCACAAAAAAAAATCATTTAATGTAAGGTAGTTAGCTCTCAATAAGAATGATCAAAATACCAAGTTTCAAATTGATCTGTTTTGCCTACAACTTACCCAAAACTACCATGTTAAGTCTATGAGGCCCATTTATCAAGCTCCGTATGGACCTTGTGGGCCCGTGTTTCTGGTGAGTTTTCTGAAGCTAAATTGTTCAGGTTATTTTGAAGTGGTAACAGACAAACTGATAAGTGAAAATAGCTTTAATCATCCTCCATAAAGCTGTAATCTTAAACCAATATAATACAAATAACAAAGGTACAGTATATTTAAATATATAATAATAATTAATCATAGTTCCAATATTATTCATAATTATTGTCTTCTCTTCTGAATAAACTATCAAATTGAGTATTCTGAACCATAAGAACAATTACATTAATATGTAAAAAGTATTTAGCTGGTAAAGCATTTAACAGTATAAAAATAGTTTACACAGAAGAAAATGTAGCCTTTTTATTAGGTTTACAAATCATTTTTGTCTTCTTACTATAAAATTAGTATCCAATTATATTTATTCAAATAAATTTGTAAGTACATGTAAAAAGAATATATGACAATTTTATATTTGTCTAGCAATGCATCTAACTCTATATATACAGAACTGCTCCATTTTAATAGTTTATAGTTTTAATTTATGTGAAGTTAGTTTTCAACTTTTTCTAACATCTGGCTGGCAGTGACATTATAACATTCACATTTCACATTCAGAATAGTCTTATCCTAAGGGGTACACCATTTAATTGGACCATGATTTTAATTGCAGAGTTTTGCCTAGTCTACTTTTACTTCAGTGAATGGTTTGTACTGCATATCATTTCCCACAAGGACAAATTAATAAATTACACATTTTGAGTTAGCTGCTGTATAGTCCACTGATTATGTAATCCCATTAATGAATACAATATAAGGCATCCTGAAAATGATAAATGACAAATATTATTTGTATCTTAAATCCTTTGTGAATTACACCAGAGAAAACAATATAACAAGAAAGCCTTCTTTTCTTATAAAATAACTGAAAATTAATAATAAAAGTCTCACACATAGGGCTAGATTACAAGTGGAGCGCCTCTTGATTGCACGTCCTTAAATGGGCAAATTCACCTGTTTACAGGCACGCAATAAATAACCAGCAATTACAAGTGATTATTGCTACCTCTAGCTCGCGGTAGCAATTCACACTCAAAAAAATTAACCAGAGATCAGACCTCTGGTTCATTTTTAAAATATCCCCCAATTTCCCCCTAAAAAACTTCAATAAGCAGTTTTTAGGGATTAAAGTTGGCGGGCGTGGGGTGTTAGAAAAAAGCAAAAACGACATTTAAAAGTGCCTTTACATTCTGGTCTATGGGGACTGTGTTATCTCTGTAAATATGTATGCTTTTATATATATATATATATATATATATATATATATATATATATATATATATATATATATATATATATATATATATGTATAGATATATATGTATAGATATATATATATATATATATATTTATTTGTTAATATGTGTGTATATACATATTAACACATAAATATAAATGTATATATTTATATACATATATATTGAAATCTTCTGCCCAACGCTGTTTGACTTATCCCCTTTGCTGCGCTAGGTTCTCATGCCATGTCTGACTGCATGAGAACGAAGCTCTCATTCGAGCATATGGATTCTTGTGAGCGCAATGCTTCTGACTTCACATTCGCATTGCACCTAATTTGTTATACCAGCGCACATTTGTATGCGCTCCAATTGTAATCTAACCCATAGTATCTGATGGCAATTGGAACAAAAGATAGGAAACTAATTATTGACATCAATTGAAGATATTTAACTTGTATTAAACATAGTCTTAGAAATAGGAGCAATATTTTCTTTTTGCGGTCAACTTCTAAGGAATTATTAGAAAATGTTATGATCATAGTTATCAAGAGACAACAGGTACAATTGCTAAAAAAACACTTTGGGCTCCATGTACGAAGCAGCGAAAGCTGCTCCGGAGCCTTTGCGGGGCAGGTTCGCATATGCGAGCCTGCTTCCCGCAATGTAAGAAGCAGCGGTCATTAGACCGCTGCTTCCTACACCCTACGCCACCTCTTAGGTGGTGAAGCAAAATCACAGAGAGCATGCTTGCTCTCTGTGATTGACAGCCCCTTCAGTCTCGTGATTGGTCGCACGATTGAAGGGGCGGTAATTACACACTTCAATGAGTGTGTAATGATACATATGGGCAAGCGGATCAATAGATCCGCTGCCCGTGTGTAGCGGAGGCGGGCGGACAGCTTCCCGAGTTATGAAGCTGTCCGCCCGCCTATTAGTACATGGCGCCCTTTGAGGCAAGTAAGAAAGATCTACTCACTTACAAACTAGAGATATGTTATTGGACAGAGAAAAAAAAAGTTTAGAATATATACCTCTTTTTATTTAAAACTAATATCAGCTCACTAGAGTAGCTGCCATGTGAGAAGGTCCCATTCAGCTACTCTTTTTTACTTTTATTATGGTGAAAAAATAAAAAAAACATACAAACAAACAAACATCCTCAGTGCTAAGGTCACACTATGCTTTACTGTGATTTTGTATTTGTTTTATGATTGTGTAAGATTTCATGGTAAACTTCCTTAAACTGAGTGAGGAAATAAAGTGTCTGCACATACCAGGATACACTTTGAGATGAAGACATTTTGAGGTATTCATCTTCTTTTTTTTGTTTTCACATATAGATGGTCATGTGATATTTTCTAGTCAGTGATTTAGCATACAGGTAACATTACCTTTTAATAAGAACAAGATGGTTAACTACCAACTACTGAAACACACCATATTCAACCCTTTGTCATAGAAGGATGTGTCAGTCTGGTACACAAGGAAGATTCAGCATTTTGCAATGTAACAGCCATAGTTACATTTTGGTGTGTAATTTATTATACATATTTTAATATGTTTGTTTTATAATATAATATGTTTAAATAAATCTCGTAGATTTTTTTACAGTTGAGTATTCATTTGTAAGCCTGAGATGGATATACTTTGTGATTTAAATAAAGGCCCAAACTTAAAGAGCTTGAATTACCTTCAGAATATGTGACTAGACAGTGTTGGTATTTAATATTACTTTTGCATTTAAAGTTTGCTACATTATTGTGTTTCTTTGCTATCTCTAAGGATTCTATCTGCATCAAAACTTTAATACTGGATTTTCCTAAAATTGGGGTTGACCACAGTCTCTTTAAAAAGCTTATTGAATGATTTATCTACGAAATCCTTATATACTTTAAAAGACAATTTTGTAGAAACATTTTCTATCCTAATAATACAATATGGCCATATTCTGCTTAGCCAGTCACTAGTTTACAAGGTGTGCCAATATGGTCTGGTGCTAACACTACATTACTTTGCCTTTATGGGCTGCATTATTCCTGTGTCTCACTTTAACATAGAATGAGACTCAGTGGCCTCTATTTATCAAGCTGTCAACCGCAAATATGCTGGAATTCTGCAGCGTATTTGTGGAGAGCCTGATTTGCCTTAGTTATCAAACCCTACAGACCGGCAAAGTAGTATAATATAAGTAGTATAATATAATATAATAGTGACGTAACATACGATCTGCCGGACTCAGTCTGACACAGATCGATGCTTACGTCACTACAGATGTTCTGAACTCAAGTTCGGCACAATCTGACTACTTTTCTAGTTATCAAATAACTAGCAGGAATGCTTGGCACTTTTACGGGCCCAGCGTACCTGGTTTTTAATCCGCCGCCCTGGAGGTGGCGGATGCCATAGGAATCAATGGGAGTCTGACAGCAGCGAAAGCTTATGTTCGCTGCAGCCCGATATGCCATTGATTTCTATGGTAAATGTCTACATCTAACACCCTAACATGTACCCCGAGTCTAAACACCCCCGGACCCCGCCGCAACGAAATACAATTATTAACCCCTAAACCGCCGCTCCCGGACCCCACCACAACTAAATACATTGTTTAACCCCTAAACCGCCGCTCCCGGAGCACACCGCCACCTATATTATACATATTAACCCCTAATCTGCCGCCCCTATATAAAGTTATTAACCTCTAAACCGCCGCCACCTACATTACATTTATTAAAACCTAATCTGCCCCCCCTACACCGCCACCACTATAATAAACATATGAACCCCTAAACCTAAAAAGTCTAACCATAAACCTAACACCCACTAACTTAAATATAATTTAAATAAATCTAAATAAATATTCCTATCATTAACTAAATATTTCCTATTTAAAACTAAATACCTATAAAATAAACCCTAAGATAGCTACAATATAACTAATAGTTACATTGTAGCTATCTTAGGGTTTATTTTTATTTTACAGGCAAGTTTGTATTTATTTTAACTAGGTACAATAGTTATTAAATAGTTATTAACTATTTAATATCTACCTAGTTAAAATAAATACAAAAGTACCTGTAAAATAAAACCTAACCTAAGTTACAATTACACCTAACACTACACTATCATTAAATTAATTACCTAAATTAAAATAAATTAATTACAATTAAATAAAATTAACTAAAGTACAACTAAATAAATTGTTTAACCCCTAAACTGCCGCTCCCGGAGCACACCGCCACCTGCATTATACATATTAACCCCTAATCTGCCACCCTTATATAAAGTTATTAACCTCTAAACTGCCGCCACCTATATTATTTTTATTAACCCCTAATCTGCGCCCCCCTACACGGCCACCACTATAATAAACCTAAGTCTAACCCTAAACCTAACACCCACTAACTTAAATATAATTTAAATAAATCTAAATAAATATTCCTATCATTAACTAAATAATTCCTATTTAAAACTAAATACTTACCTGTAAAATAAACCCTAAGCTAGCTACAATATTATAGTTACATTGTAGCTATATTAAGGGTTTATTTTTATTTTACAGGCAAGTTTGTATTTATTTTAACTAGGTACAATAATTATTAAATAGTTTTTAACTATTTAATAGCTACCTAGTTAAAATAAATACAAAAGTACCTGTAAAATAAAACCTAACCTAAGTTACAATTACACCTAAAACTACACTATCATTAAATTAATTACCTAAATTAAAATAAATTAATTACAATTAAATAAAATTAACTAAAGTACAAAAAAAACAAACACTAAATTACAGAAAATAATAAAATTATTACAAGAATTTTAAACTAATTACACCTAATCTAATCCCAATAATAAAATAAAAAAGCCCCCCAAATAATAAAAACCCCTACCCTATACTAAATTACAAATAGCCCTTAAAAGGGCTTTTTGCGGGGCATTGCCCTAAAGTAATCAGCTCTTCTAACTGAAAAAAAATTACATTACCCCCCAACATTAAAACCCACCACCCACCCACACAAACCCTACTCTGAAACCCACCAAATCCCCCCTTAAAAAAACCTAACACTAACCCCTTGAAGATCACCCTACCTTGAGACGTCTTCACCCAACCGGGCAGAAGTGGTCCTCCAGACGGGCAGAAGTCTTCATCCAAGCCGGCCAGAAGAGGTCCTCCAGACGGCCAGAAGTCTTCATCCAGGCGGCATCTTCTATCTTCATCCATCCAGATTGGAGCGGGTCCATCTTCAAGACATCCGACGCGGAGCATCCTTCCAGGCTGACGTCTACGCGGCGAATGAATATTCCTTTAAATGACGTCATCCAAGATGGCGTCCCTTGAATTCCGATTGGCTGATAGAATTCTATCAGCCAATCGGAATTAAGGTAGGAAAAATCTTATTGGCTGATGCAATCAGCCAATAGGATTGAGCTTGCATTCTATTGGCTGATTGGAACAGCCAATAGAATGCAAGCTCAATCCTATTGGCTGATACTCCAATACTCTGTCATGAGTACACCTTAGCTTGGGTGGGTTACTTTAACCAATGGAAGATTGTCGGTTACTTTTTTAAAATATAAAGCCACTAAGAGAGAGATTATTTTGTTATGCTAATAATTTGTTAAAGATTATATATTTATTGATAATAGGTTAATAATGTAGCCATGTATCCTGAAATGGGCTAATTCCTTCACTGTCAATAGTTTGGGAATGTATTTATTTTTGGATGACAGACATAATTTTGCTATGCATTCATTTGGACTAAATTCTTTGATGCAGAATTACATGTACCCAGGAAAACTATCTATCATTTTTAACACCAATGCAGCTTCAAAATGATGCAATTTTTAAACTATAATTTAAATAGATAGGATGCAATAGATGTTTCACGCCACCACCGGAGGTTCCGGCGGCTCTTCCGGTGTGTTTGGTTGCTGGGCAACGTCTTCCTCTCTGAGCCATCCCCTCTGCTGATGTCAGGACCGGCTTCTTATTCCGGTCTCTCAATCCTCCGGTGCCTGATTGTTTGTTCTTTGCAGAGGCTTTTTTGAGTACTCTTGCTTTGTGTAATCCTGTTTCAGAACCTTTGCCTGATCAACTACGCTACTGCTTAACCCTCAAACTGCCTGATTACAAGGTACCAAACCCTGCATATACGACTACGCTATTGCTTAACCCTCAAACTGCCTGATTACAAGTTGCCAAACTCTGCATATAAGACTATTTTACTGCTTAACCCTCAAACTGCCTGATTACATGTTGCCAAACCCTGCATATACAACTACACTATTGCTTAACCCTCAAACTGCCTGATTACAAGTGGCCAAACTCTGCATATAAGACTATTCTATTGCTTAACCCACAATCTGCCAGATTACAAGTTGCTAGTCTCTGCTTCATAGACCACACTGAGCTTAACCCTCAAAAGTGCCTGATTTTCAAGTTACCTAATCATTCCTTATTGACTGTTTTTGGTACCCTATTCTGAAGTTTATCAGCAACTATCAAGATTTACTTTACCCTTTTCAGAGGACCCAGACCAACACTGCTCCATATTGTGAGTACCTTGTTTCATAGTAGTTGTCGTGGGGTCACGTCCTGGATTAAACTCAAGTGCAAGGGTGTTATTTTAGTTCGCCCTAGCATTTGTGTCTTCTTCTGGACATTACCTAACCTGACAAGATGCAAATGTTGTTTCCTCTATTCTACTAGATATTTATATTTTAAACCAATTTACTCCTTTCACTGAAAGAAAATGTCTTTATAATATCCAAACTTACTTTGAATGTTTAAATACCAATTATATATGTGTTTTTAATTGTACTTAAAATGCACAGTTTGAAAACAAAAAACAACAGAATAAGTGTTTATCCAGATAAAAACCCATTCAAGTATTAACTTTAAAAATATTCATCCCTAAACTTTTAAAATGAAAAGGCTAGACGTGCATTTGTATTTTGTTGAATCTGTATTCTTCTGAATATTGCCTAATTCGTTAGTTTGGCAAAGAACCAAATGAACGAACGACAGCCTGCATGAATAAAAAGAATAACAAACAACTACCACTTACCTACACAGCCCTACTCTATTAACCACTTTAACCGCCTCAACCGCCATCGCAGACACCAGCTACACTGAACCTCCGCAACTAGTATTGCAGATACCAAGATATTCTACTTAATTCCTAAACCAACACAACCCCATCTCAAAATCCCACTACACTAAACCTCCACAACCCTCATTGCAATATCCCCCTGAAGTATTAACCCTTAAAATGTCATAATGCCAATCGCAATAACCTCCTACACAATTAACCCCTAAACTGCCACAACCTCCATTGCAATCACCCCCTATTTCCTAACCTGTAAATTACAACAGCCCCCATCACAATAAAGCTTAACAACTTCCATCGCAAACACCCCCCAACACTTTTTAACCCCCAAACTACCACAACCCCCATCACAATAAAAACACTGTAACAGCTAACCCCCAAGACCCCTAACCTAAGGTTCCCTAAGTTAGAAAAGGGCATTTGGATGGGCATTGCCCTTAAAAGGGCAGTTAGCTCTTTTGCCGCCCAAAGTCCCTAACCTTAAAATAAAACCCACCCAATACACCCTTAAAAAAACCTAACACTAACCCTTTGAAGATCGACTTACCGGGAGACGTCTTCATCCAAGCCAGGCGAAGTGGTCCTCCAGATGGCAGAAGTCTTCATCCAAGCCGGGCAGAAGTGGTCTTCCAGATGGGCAGAAGTCTTCATCCAGATGGCATCTTCTATCTTCATCCATCCGGCGTGGAGCGGGTCCATCTTCAAGACATCCGACACGGAGCATCCTCTTCATCCGATGACTAACACAGAATGAAGGTACCTTTAAGTGATGTCAAATAAATTCTTTCCAAATCAGACAATGTGATTCTCTGGATTTGTTTCCACATTTTGTCTCTCATAGTTGAGGTATACCTATGATGAAAATTACAGCCCTCTCTCATCTTCTTAAGTGGGAGAACTTGCACAATTGGTGGCTGACTAAATACTTTTTTGCCCCACTGTACACTTGGGATTATTTTGCAGTAAAATACCTGAAAACATGAAAAATCCTATTTATTCAAAAATAGCATTAAAAAATGTACATTAGTGTGTAATTATATTCCAATGTTCCTCACATACTGTAAAATTTTATTTTTATTTTATATATATATATATATATATATATATATATATATATATATATACACACACACACACACACATATATATATATATATATATACATATCTATACTATGGCCCCTATTTACCAAGCTGTCAACTGCAAATATGCTGGAATTCCACAGCATAATTGTGGAGAGCTTGATTCGCCTTATTTATCAAAGGCTACAGTCCGGCAAAAGTAGAATTTTGTGAAGTAACATACGATCCGCCGGTCTCAGTCCATCACAGATCGATGCTTACGTCACTACAGATGTTCTGAATGCAAATTTGGCACTATCTGACTACTTTTTCTACTTATCAAATAACTACCAGGTACGCTCGCCACTATTCGGGCCCAGCGTTCCTGGTTTTCAATCCCTGGAGGCAGCGGATGCCATAGGAATCAATGGGAGTCTGAAATCAGCGAAAGCTTATGTTCGCTGCTGCCCGATATCCCATTGATTCCTATGGTATAATAAAAGTTAAGTTTACACCTAACACCCTAACATGTACCCCGAGTCAAAACACCCCTAATCTGCCGCCCCTACACCGCCGCCACCTAAATAAAAGTTATTAAACCCTAATATGCGCTCCCGCCACCGCCACCACCTACATAAAGTTATTAACCCCTATCCCGCCGCTCCCGGAGCCCACCGCAACTAAATAAAGTTATTAACTCCTAAACCCCTGGCCTCGCACATCACATTAAATGTTAACTCATCCCTATCTTATAATACATTTAAACTTAACTTTAGATTTAAATTAAACTATATTAAACTAATAATTAATCTACCCTAACTGTTATACTAAAATTATATTAAACTATATTAAACTAATTAATTTAATCTACCCTAACTGTTATACTAAAATTACATTAAACTACAAATTAAATTAAATATATTAAATATTTAAACACCTAACCCTACTCAAATAGTTTAAATCTACACTAAAAAATTACAAAGTTACATAAAACTAAGTTACAAAAAATAACAAACACTAAGTTACAAAAAATAAAATTTTTTTTTATCAAAGCTTTAAACTAATTACACCTAATCTTAGGGCCCTATGAAAATAAAAAAGCCCCCCCCCCCCAAATAAAAAAAACCCTAGCCTACAATAAACTACAAATAGTCCTTAAAAGGGCCTTTTGCGTGGCATTGCCCCAACATAATCTGCTCTTTAACCTGTAAAAAAAATTACAAATACCCCCAACAGTAAAATCCACCACCCACACAACCAACCCCCCAAATAAAAAGCTAATCTAAAAAAAACCTAAGCTTCCCATTGCCCTGAAAAGGGCATTTGGATAGGCATTGCCCTTAAAAGAGCATTTAGCTCTATTGCAGCCCAAGACCTAATCTAAAACTAAAACCCACCCAATAAACCCTTAAAAAATCCTAACACTAACCCCAGAAGATTTACTTACAGTTTTGAAGATCCGACATCCATCCTCCAAGAAGCCAGGAGAAGTCCTCAACAAAGCGGCTGAAGTCTTCATCCAAGCCCGCAGAAGTCTTCACCCAGACGGCATCTTCTATCTTCATCCATCCAGCACGGAGCGGCTCCATCTTCAAGACATCCGACGCGGAGCATCCTCTTCTTTCCGACGACTACAGACGAATGAAGGTTCCATTAAATGATGTCATTCAAGATGGCGTCCCTTAGATTCCGATTGGCTGATAGAATTCTATCAGCCAATCGGAATTAAGTTTGAAAAAATCCTATTGGCTGTTGAAATCAGCCAACAGGATTGAGCTTTCATCCTATTGGCTGATCCACTGAAAAGTCATCAGTATTGGGCCCCTATCTTGTATGGGGTAAAACTTTGACTTCTTTTTGAAGGTTGGTAAGGTAGCATACTGTTGTTGAGACTCTTGTGTGTATAATGTGTTCTCTGAGAGGAGAGATTCCAAGGTTACCATATCACATGTCTCTGTGAATGATAATTCATCACCTTGTTGTTCACTTAAAATTTGAGTATCTCTCTCACTGATCACATTACCCTCACTATTCGAAAAATGTTTCCTTAAAGTAAGGTTTCTAATTAGGCCATTGACGTCAATTAACGTTTGAAATAAATCAAAAGGTGTAGAGGGTGAAAATCCCTTTATTTTGTTTGTGTGTGAGTGTGTATTTTGAGAGATTAATTACATTGGTATTTTGTTTGTGCAGGTACCTGCACAAACAAAATACCAATGAAAAGTATAATTAATCTCTCAAAATACACACTCACACACGAACAAAATAAAGTATTATCACTGGGCTTGGGATTTTCACCCTCTACATCTTTTGATTTATTTCAAACGTTAATTGACGTCAATGGCCTAATTAGAAACCTTACTTTAAGGAAACATTTTTCGAATAGTGAGGGTAATGTGATCAGTGAGAGAGATACTCAAATTTTAAGTGAACAACAAGGTGATGAATTATCATTCACAGAGACATGTGATATGGTAACCTTGGAATTTCTCCTCTCAGAGAACACATTATACACACAAGAGTCTCAACAACAGTATGCTACCTTACCAACCTTCAAAAAGAAGTCAAAGTTTTACCCCATACAAGATAGGGGCCCAATACTGATGACTTTTCAGAGGAGAGTGGAGAAAGAGTTAACTGAGTTTTCAAACAGTATAAATAAAACTAAAAATAATTTAACTTTGAGACAGAGACAGGCACTTCAAGAACTAAGGAACAATCAAGACATTACAATTAGGAATGCAGACAAAGGTGGATCCATAGTGGTCATGGACAGGACATGGTTTGTTGAGGAAGCACTTAGACAACTGAATGACCCAATACAGTACATGAAAGTAAGTAACAATCCAACCAATAGATTTGTGATGGAGTTGGAGCAGCTGGTAGATGAAGGATTGGAAATTGGCTTATTTAACCAAACAACAGCAGAGTATTTGATTGAGGAACACCCTGTTGTTCCAATATTTAACCACCTGCCCAAGGTGCATAGGGTCCATAACAGAAAAACTCTTACAATGGCTTGACACAATCCTTCAACCAATGGTATTGGAACTATATAGTTATCTGAGGGACACAAAAGATCTTTTAAATCACTTGGCAGACTTCCAGTGGAAAAAGGGGTTTGGTTGGCTAACCATAGATGTAAAGGCATTATATACGTCCATACAACATGATAAGGGCCTACAAGCGATTTAATTTTTTTCTGAGGAGATCAGGTAAATACAGCAGTACCCACATAAGCTTTATAGTGGAAATAACAAAATTTTATTGACACACAACTATTTCTTGTTTGAGGGTACCTACTACCTCCAGAAATGTGGAACAGCTATGGGGGCAAAATTTGCCCCCTCGTACGCCAACCTGTTCATGGGTTGGTGGGAGCTGTTCCACATCTTTGGAGGGGGTGGGGCCCAAAAACAACACATCAAATTTTATAGAAGGTTCATAGATGATCTGATAATTATCTGGGATGGAAACAAAGAGTCAGCTAGAGTATTTGTGGATGAACTAAACAATAATAGTTTGGGTATCAGCTACACGTATCAATATTAAGAAAGTAGCCTGGAATACTTAGATATCAAGATCACAGGCTCAGTGGAAAAAGGAATAACGAGTACAATATTCAGGAAGCCTATTTCAGGAAATAAGGTACTCCACGCAAACAGTTGCCATCCTAAGGGCATTTTTAAAGCCATTACAAAAGGTCAATTTGTGAGGTTAAGGCGTAATTGCACAGACCTAAGTGAATATAATAAACAGGCAGAAAATCTAGAGAAAAGACTGTCAGAGAGAGGGTACAATAAGAAGATGGTGACAAATACCAGGAGAGAGATAGAAAAAATTGAAAGGGAAACCATTTTGAAAAATAAACCTAGAAAGAGTGCTAATCAGAAACCTGACCAAGGCATGTTCTTTGTGACTGATTATAGTGACCAATATCACGCTGTGTGTGAAATTATAAGACAAAATCTGTCCATATTGAGTGCAGATGATAGCCTAGCAAACATTGCAAAGAAAGGTTGCCAATTTTCCTATAGAAAAGCAAAGACCATAGGAAATGTAATAGCACCAACAAAATTACAGGAGAACAGGGAAAGTGTGAGTTCTTGGCTAACCTGTGTGGGGGTTTATCCCTGTAGCAATCACACCTGTACAGCATGTGAGTACCTTACCCCAGGGAACCAGTTTAGGATGAAGCCACTGGTAATCACAGAGAGTGCCTAAACTGCAGGGAAACACATTGCATATACCTTTTAACCTGCAAAACATGTAACATCCAATATACAGGGTTAACTACTCATGAGGTAAGGAGCCGTATTAGGGAACATGTAACTAACATTAAAGCAGGCAAAATGACTACCCCTCTTATTGAACATTTTCTTAGAAAACATAATAAGAGTCCTAATACTTTAGGGTGGACAATTATACAGAGGGTAAGACTATCAAAAAGAGGGGGGAATATGAATTACCTTTTATCAAAGCAGGAAGTATTCTGGATGATAAAATTACAGACCAGAATCCCAAAAGGGTTAAACTTGGAATCAGATGTTATAAATTTCTGGGAATAGATAGACAATGCAGATCACATAGTAGAGAGCTATACAATACAATAATAAGAAAGAATTCATAAAATGACAATGTAATTCTTACTATAGAACTCTAAGGAAACATTTTTACTTATAACCCAGATTGCAAAAGGTTAAAAAGCAGAGAACATATCGGTAAAAATAAAAAAGAAAAATAATGCCAGTTCCAGTAGCAGTATACAGTCAATTTTATTGATATTAAAAACGAGTGTAACAGAAAGTAAGCAGGGGAGAAAACATACCCGAATATAGAATTTTTGTATAAAGTCACGGAAGCTTCTGAATAGGATTTAATGAGTAGTTGAAGTTAAAGTAGATTCAAAAAAGGCAGATATGTATCAGTATTGCGAACATTGTTTTGAAATAACATGCATTGTGATAGAAATGATACAATAATTGCTTTACGAAAGAGAAATTGTATCAATGAATGAGGGAGTAGCGTCATGTTTTTAAGCAACCAATCAGAGGTGAATTACTGTTTTAAATAAACGGGGGGGTGTAATAGTGGGTCATACAGCTTGGACTACGCCGATTAGCCGAAACGCGTCAGCTGACCCCTTGGCGCTACCGTTGGTGGAAATGAATGCTTAAGGCAGATACACAACTTGTCTTCATGCTGCCGCAAATGTTTTTAAATATATGGAAATAAAGTATTTGGATTTTTAAAGAGCTCCCCGGGTGAATTGTTCTTCATTCAATTATTAACATTATAAGATATAGATAGAAATATATATTTTATAATAAAAAAATTCTATGTGAAGAACATTGGAATGTAAAATATGCGTAAAAAGTTTAGTGTTTCGCACTTTACTTCTAACGCGGTGTTGGGCTAGCACATTTGAAGAATTTGTTATCTTAAGTGTTATAAAAATACAAAACATTGAAAAATATTAATAATTATAATTTTTTTTAGTTATTTTTTTATAAAGATTTTCAAATATAATATACAAAACAAAATGTACTTTGTAAATGTCTTACATGATTCACATCAGCAAAAAGATACATATTTATATATTCAAACAAATTGTATGTCTGATATTGTTGTCTAGGTCTCTCAGACATATAAGGCATATAATGGAATACTCGGAAGCATTAGATATTATTAAGTTCCTATATCTTAAGGAGTGAAGCTTCTATATATAGGTGGTCTGTTGTCACAATTTCAATTAAATGCTTCCTACTATAATAGAACAGGTTTCCAACTAAAACAATGACAAAGAAATATAATAACTTTTTAAGCGACAGAATAATTGAAATAATATATTGGAAGATAAACAATGCATAATGTATACAATAACATTAATACATCCAAGACTTGATCTAACATAGAAACAGCTTCATTCCCTCTATACTGTTTGACATCACTTTGTTTCTATGAGCTTATACGTGGATAGACTTTCTTCTTGAGAGTCTATACTTATAAGAATGCCTACCAGAATACAAATTATAGTAACTTATAGTATTCAAATATAAGGCATTGTAGGACAACTAATAACATATGTTGTAAAAATAAATATTTAACAATGCCCTGTAATTCTAGAATATTTCATAGTATCTAAGATAACTTCACAGAATACTCAAATAGCAGTAAATCAAAGTTAACTCTTCTCAAGTCAACATTACGGTTTGTCGCTGCAAATCAGCTAGAGTACATATTAACATTACTATCCTAGTCACAGGAAGTGATAAAGGGGGCACATAAAAGGAGAGAGAGAAAAAAGGCGGGAGAGGACGCAGGCCATTATGTAGACCATGTTGCTAGAAATCTATCGCTCAATATACCCAGATGAAAATAAGCAGATTGGCGAAAAGGCTGAATCACTTGTATCTGCTTTTCTATTGGCATTGCACAAATAACCTTAAGCCATTTGCAAAAAAATGTTCTATTTGTCATCAAGACTTACCAAATTAATTTGTTTTAGTATCACTTGTGTTTCGACTCTTTTAGTAAATAATGTAAAGTTCGGGGCATTTTTAGCTTTCCAGTTTTCAAGTATAAGAATATGACCTATTATAACTGCAATGTTTAGCAGGAGAATATTTTCCAGCATCTTATCTGGTTTAAAAAAAAAAAAGATGTGTTAAGGCTTCAGACTAATCTGACGCTCTAAAAAATTTGTTGACGATTACTGTTTGGTTACATTTTTATTTTAAATTCTATTTTGTTTGAATACTGTTTTATTGTCATTGCTCTCAACCAGCAGAATTGATTTGCTTTAACAAACTCAAGGTGCCACTCCTGACCAGAAAAACTGGATAGCCCTGACTGTGTAAGTACCTCACATCAAACACAAAGTTATGAGTAGGATTTAAAATCACACATACAGCCTATACATAACGCTGCATATACCGCTGATAAATAAGAATAACATCCCCACACAAGGAAAATCATAACATGGAACATTGGAGGAGTTACATCCCTAATAAAAAGAAGGGCGATATTGAAATATTTGCACACAAAAAAAGTAGATATTGCAATACTTGAGGAAACACATCTTAACATCATAGAACATCAAAAATTAAAGCAAAGTTGGGTGGAGGAGGTGCTTTTTACAAAATCAAGATAACAGCCGCACTAATAAGGCACCAGGGAGAAGGGCTGATAAAAACGAAAAATGTATTTAAACAAGTTAAAATCAGGTACGTGGCAGGCAAACATCCTGACTAGTTTTGTGCTCTCAGGAGCACTTAATCATAGAATGTGTTTGCATGTGCAAACCCCCTATTTATGTTAAAATTATTTTTATTCAGATAACATCATCAAACATAACAAGTGTCTTATACAGTTGATTACAAATTTGTTTCATCAAGTGTTGATATGCAATAATTAGTACATTCCGTTTTCAAATTCTCATTTTGTCTTTGTTATCTTCCATATTCACTAAGTTCTCAAAACTAATACATCACACCTGATATTTTTCTCATGAAAGACTATCATCACATAACTCATTTTCTTGTTGCCAAAAGAAAATAAAAACAATTGATCAAACAATAATTAAACAAACAAACCGAACATTTGGTCAATTAAGATCTATCAATCATACATCACTGCAACCTCCTGCAAACCAATCTTCTAGTGTTTTTTCCTCCTTCAGTAATGGAGGGGGGGCTTCGTTAACTTGTTTACTCTCCCTACCTAATTTATTTCTTACATAAGCTAACATACTTCTCACCTCTGTACCTGCTTCTCTTTGAAATGCTATTCCTATACGCATTTGTGGTGTTGAGTTGAATTGGTTAGATTGAATGCATTATCCAGTAAAACCAGATTTTGTGAAATATATCAACCGTTCCTAATATCATTGCTGACGTTTCATATAAGGAGTATGTCATTTTAAATCTGTCTAGTATTTCATTCCATGTCGGCACTCCCTCCTTCCAGTATCTAGCGATACTCACCCTCGTGATTGTGCAAAGTATTCTAATGAGAGTATTGATATGTTTATTGAAATTTGGCAAAGGAGCGTTTAACAATCCCTGAGATACAGTTAACGAAACTTGCTCCTCTAAAAGAAAGCTAAGATGAGTTGAGAGCTTGGTCCAGATGTGGGCTATTCTGGGGCATTCCCACCACATGTGTATGTAGGTTCCGATTGAGTTGCATCCCCTGTAACAGTTTCTACTTCTGCCTTCTGTATAATGTGATGTTTTAATTGGCGTCAAATACCACCGAAAGATGGTCTTGAGGCTGTTTTCTCGTAAAACAGCACTAATTAGTCCCTTGCAGGAGGAATGAAATAGGTCCTGCCATTCTGGCATTTCCAATATTGTGTTTGTGTCTGCTTCCCATCTAAGCATTATAGGAGATTTAGTGCTTTCCCCTGAATTTTGTATTGCCAAATATAGTTGTGAGATGGATTGCCTAGGTCTTCCCTTTGGAATACATAGTCTCTCCAGTGTGGTGCTGGCTTGTGTGCTGATGTTTGGTATGAATTTATTCAGGGCCGACATTATTTGTAAGTATAGGTACCATTTGAGGGAAAAAGGTGCCAGTCTATCCTGTATCTGAGTAAAAGTCAGTGGCTTATTATTTGTTAGGAGGTCTCCCACCCTGTAGAGCCCCTTGTTCTCCCATTTATCTAGCTGTTTTCGATATTCATTTGGGATAAGGTATTTGATTGGCATCTTGGAGGAAAACTCTGGCATCCTCCCCTTCCCATGCCCCATCACCCTCCAATGATCAAGCGAGAGTATAGTAACAGGGGAGCAGTTTTTAATCTGGTGCTGAGGTAGCAATCTATCCCAGATCAGATCACCTAGGAACTCAAGATTTCCTATCCCTGCCTCCATCTCCTTCCACACCAAATCTTCTACTGGTGAGCCCAACAGAGCATTTTGGGCCAGCCTAGCTGCCTCGTAATAGTTTAGTAGATTAGGGACCCCTACACCCCCTAGCTGCATATGTTTGGTTAGTATTATATGGGGGATTCTTGCCTGTTTCTTGCCATTTGTAAAAAGGTTAATTTCTGATTGTAAAATTTTTAGGTCAGTTTTTTGTATTGGGGCGGGTAGAGTCGTAAACAAATATAAAATCCTCTGTAAGAAATTCATCTTTATGGCGGATATTCTGCCGTACCAGGAAAAGTTTAATAGTCTCCATTTTGCGATATCTGAGCGTAGTTCTTTAAACAGGGGAAGATAATTTACCTTATACAAGTCTGTATATTGTGTCGGTAGCTTAATTCCTAGATATTTAATATGGCCTAGATTTGGAGTTTGGCGTTAGCCGTGAAAACCAGCGTTAGAGGCTCCTAACGCTGGTTTTAGGCTACCGCCGGTATTTGGAGTCAGTGATTAAAGGGTCTAACGCTCACTTTTCAGCCGCGACTTTTCCATACCGCAGATCCCCTTACGTCAATTGCGTATCCTATCTTTTCAATGGGATCTTCCTAACGCCGGTATTTAGAGTTGTTTCTGAAGTGAGCGTTAGAGCTCTAACGACAAAACTCCAGCCGCAGAAAAATAGCAGGAGTTAAGAGCTTTCTGGGCTAACGCCGGTTCATAAAGCTCTTAACTACTGTACCCTAAAGTACACTAACACCCATAAACTACCTATGTACCCCTAAACCGAGGTCCCCCCACATCGCCGCAACTCGATTACATTTTTTTAACTCCTAATCTGCCGACCGCCACCTACGTTATACTTATGTACCCCTAATCTGCTGCCCCTAACACCGCCGACCCCTGTATTATATTTATTAACCCCTAACCTGCCCCCCTCAACGTCGCCGCCAGCTACTTACAATAATTAACCCCTAATCTGCCGACCGCAAAGCGCCGCCACCTACGTTATCCTTATGTACCCCTAATCTGCTGCCCCTAACACCGCCGACCCCTATATTATATTTATTAACCCCTAATCTGCCCCCCTCAACGTCGCCGACACCTGCCTACACTTATTAACCCCTAATCTGCCGAGCGGACCTGAGCGCTACTATAATAAAGTTATTAACCCCTAATCCGCCTCACTAACCCTATCATAAATAGTATTAACCCCTAATCTGCCCTCCCTAATATCGCCGACACCTAACTTCAATTATTAACCCCTAATCTGACGACCGGAGCTCACCGCTATTCTAATAAATGTATTAACCCCTAAAGCTAAGTCTAACCCTAACACTAACACCCCCCTAAGTTAAATATAATTTTAATCTAACGAAATTAATTAACTCTTATTAAATAAATTATTCCTATTTAAAGCTAAATACTTACCTGTAAAAAAAAATCCTAATATAGCTACAATATAAATAATAATTACATTGTAGCTATTTTAGGATTAATATTTATTTTACAGGCAACTTGGTAATTATTTTAACTAGGTACAATAGCTATTAAATAGTTAAGAACTATTTAATAGTTACCTAGTTAAAATAATAACAAAATTACCTGTAAAATAAGTCCTAACCTAAGTTATAATTAAACCTAACACTACCCTATCAATAAATTAATTAAATAAAATACCTACAATTACCTACAATAAAACCTAACACTACACTATCAATAAATAAATTAAATACAATTTCTACAAATAACTACAATTACATAAACTAACTAAAGTACAAAAAATAAAAAAGAACTAAGTTACAAAAAATAAAAAAATATTTACAAACATAATAAAAATATTACAACAGGGGGGCGGAGCCTACAGCTGTTGCGGAAGGTCATGTTCTAGAGGGGCTCCCGATTCTCACAGAGTTCTACAAAGTATTTTCCCCTAAACTTGGATTTCACTGACAAAGTTTTGATCTATAAGCTCTTGGGAGACCCTGGGGAAGTTTGTGAGCTTTTCTCGTGAGGATGATGCTTCCTATGCTCTTCAGCTAAGTGTCACAGAGACAGACCGCGTGGCCTGTGCTGGGCCTCTGTTCATCTGTGCTGCTAGGGCCGCTGCACATTCCCCCCCCAGGATTTGAGTAATCCTGGGTAATAAGTAGTGAAAAGTGCTACTCTATATACACCCTTCTATTACCTTACTACTAATTCGGGACTATTACTATAATACTTTTATCTCTCACCATGGAGGACATTTCGCGGACGCTACAGATCATTTTTGATGATTTTCATACTGCAGTGATTGGGGCCTTAGATGGTATTATACGGACCCCACAAGCTGAGCAGACGACACATCTGAAGTCCATGACACTACTCCCAGAAAAAGTTATACCAGCGGAGTCATGCCAACAAGTTAGAAGATATGTCGAGCAGACCAGCTCAGGCCGGACCCAAGGGGCTGTGACTGCCCCTAGGGAGCGTTTGACTGAACATACTACATACAGAAGTCCGGAACCAAGAGACTCTCAAATGCAAACCCTCCCAGCACGCAAACCCACAATGCTGGAACTGAAAGTACAGGGAGCTTGTAAGTCGATATGTGAGTGTCATTTATTTGACTGGAAGGCAGACATGGAGGAAGCATCTAGGTTGGGCTCTGAACCGGAGCCAGAAGCTGCTACAATTCCTTTATGGAAGCTTCACTATCAGGGGGCAGAGGAGATAGTGGTCCTGCCTATACTGCGACACAGAAATGCTCTTACGGCACAAGAATGTGGAAGCTCCGGTTGTCAGAACCTTGGGGCACGGGAGGCAGCTGATAACAACGAAGTCGCGAGAGCCGCTACTCAGTCAGTGGGAGAGGTGACCGGTAACCTGGACATGCACAGCTCTAGTGAAAGACCTATCGGCACTGATGTGAGAGCGGTGAGACCCTATCCAGCAGAACGGATAGCCCCATTGACAATAAATTATCTCCCAGTGCCACAAGGGGTTAGATCTGGGGTAGGCTGAATGTGTGTGAGAGCCCTTAACAGGACTGTGTTGATCCGATCCCTATGTCAACGCTCTCCTGTGAGTCATTAATGCTTAGAGGAGATTATGCCGTCCTAATTGAGGAAACCCTATACGTGTTTAATGGTCACTTTTGTTAGTGATGTTCATTGCCAACCGTTATTATATTTTATATATACTTTACTTGGGCCCCGCTATAAGAACCATACTAGTTGACGACCCCTCTAACACTAAGAGTCTATTTAACCCACACAATGCTTTAACCTACCTTCCTTAATCATATCTAGTGAATTTTCTATTTTTTTTTTATTTTTTTTTACCCTGGTAGACTTTAGTACATTACCGGCTTAAATCCTGATTAGGAATATCTATCAGGGTGAATAATACCATTATACTCAAAATGTTTACACAGGGATATACCCAGAGGGGGTTTTGGAGCTGGGGTTGTTGTTGTTAATTCACTTTTAGGCTTGCTGTATTGATTCTCTGTTAAAGTAACATTGTCTGTTTAAGTATAATAGCTAACCAAGCTATTTTATAAATTATTTGCTTTGCAAGGGTTGCATTTTTATTTTAAAAAAAGGAAATAACTAAATAACTTTATTTCTAGCATTCCAATTTTTTTTTGTTTTTCTGTCTGTGTGGGTAATTAGGGGTGGGATTATTTTCACCTGTTTGGGCCTTGCAAGCCTATAAATTTAGCACATTTACTCTGTGAGCTTGCTCTTTTAGGCTTGCTGTATTGATTCTCTGTTAAAGTAACATTGTCTGTTTAAGTATAATAGCTAACCAAGCTATTTTATAAATTATTTGCTTTGCAAGGGTTGCATTTTTATTTTAAAAAAAGGAAATAACTAAATAACTTTATTTCTAGCATTCCAATTTTTTTTTGTTTTTCTGTCTGTGTGGGTAATTAGGGGTGGGATTATTTTCACCTGTTTGGGCCTTGCAAGCCTATAAATTTAGCACATTTACTCTGTGAGCTTGCTCTTTTAGGCTTGCTGTATTGATTCTCTGTTAAAGTAACATTGTCTGTTTAAGTATAATAGCTAACCAAGCTATTTTATAAATTATTTGCTTTGCAAGGGTTGCATTTTTATTTTAAAAAAAGGAAATAACTAAATAACTTTATTTCTAGCATTCCAATTGTTTTTTGTTTTTCTGTCTGTGTGGGTAATTAGGGGTGGGATTATTTTCACCTGTTTGGGCCTTGCAAGCCTATAAATTTAGCACATTTACTCTGTGAGCTTGCTCTTTTAGGCTTGCTGTATTGATTCTCTGTTAAAGTAACATTGTCTGTTTAAGTATAATAGCTAACCAAGCTATTTTATAAATTATTTGCTTTGCAAGGGTTGCATTTTTATTTTAAAAAAAGGAAATAACTAAATAACTTTATTTCTAGCATTCCAATTGTTTTTTGTTTTTCTGTCTGTGTGGGTAATTAGGGGTGGGATTATTTTCACCTGTTTGGGCCTTGCAAGCCTATAAATTTAGCACATTTACTCTGTGAGCTTGCTCTTTTAGGCTTGCTGTATTGATTCTCTGTTAAAGTAACATTGTCTGTTTAAGTATAATAGCTAACCAAGCTATTTTATAAATTATTTGCTTTGCAAGGGTTGCATTTTTATTTTAAAAAAAGGAAATAACTAAATAACTTTATTTCTAGCATTCCAATTGTTTTTTGTTTTTCTGTCTGTGTGGGTAATTAGGGGTGGGATTATTTTCACCTGTTTGGGCCTTGCAAGCCTATAAATTTAGCACATTTACTCTGTGAGCTTGCTCTTTTAGGCTTGCTGTATTGATTCTCTGTTAAAGTAACATTGTCTGTTTAAGTATAATAGTTAGCTAACCAAGGTAGTTAGGCAAACAAGGTTTTGGGGTAACCAAGGGGAAATATATTTATTTTATACTTTTAAGTTAAACCTTTTATTAAGAATGTGTGAGAATCTCATTCAGTGTACAGCTTGCCACATGTTTGCATCACTGGAGCAGCCGCTTCTGGGATTATATGTTTGTGGCAAGTGCGAGCATATTGTCTCTTTAGAAACTCGTATTGGGGATCTGGAGGAACGAATTGCAACACTACATGAAATTCAGACACTTGAAAGGGAAATGGATAGGACTGAGCTGGTTGTTAATGGTTCCAGCAGTGGGAATGGGGAGGATTCAGATGAGGAGACTCCAGGATGTAGCTGGGTCACAGTTAGAGGGCGAAGTAAGCGGAAGAGACAGGCCAGTTCTGAGCTGGTACACCCCAATAGATTTGCAAGATTAAGTGAAGATGTTGGGGATATCAGTTCAGGGGTGGCAGTGTCAGAGAGGGCCGTGTTGCCTAGTATAGTGAACAGTCCTTTAGCTGTGGAAGAGGAGCATACTATGGTGGGCAGTCCTTCAGTCATGGAAGAGGGGCATACAAGTCAGGGCCAGAGGCAGATGTTGGTGGTAGGAGACTCTATTATAAGGAAGGTTGATAGGGTAATTTGTCATCCAGACCCTTTACATAGAACAGTTTGCTGTCTTCCAGGGGCTCGTGTTAGGCATATTGTGGAGCGTATTGATAGATTGTTAGAGGGATGCGGGTCTGATCCTGCAGTCATGGTGCATATTGGTACTAATGAAGAAATCAGTGGGAGATGGAGAGTCCTAAAAAATGACTTCAGGGAGTTAGGTAGCAAGCTTAAAGCAAGGACCTCCAAAGTAATATTTTCTGAGATATTACCAGTGCCGTGTGTTAACTCAGTAAGGCAGAAGGAGCTAAGGTCTGTTAATTCATGGCTAAAAACATGGTGTAAAAATGAGGGGTTTGACTTTTTAGAACACTGGGCTGATTTTTCACTAGGGTACAAATTGTACAGTAAGGATGGATTGCACCTGAATGACATGGGTGCAGGTGTGTTGGGGGAAAGGATGGTAGCACGTTTAGAGAACCTTTTAAACTAGGCAAAGGGGGGGAGGGTCAATTAGAACAAAATAGAACAGAGAGATCAGTGTCTGAATATGTCACTCCCTTAATATCTCAAGGAAGGGATGACTTAAGAAATGTCACATTAGAAAGTATAGAGGAAAGTACACCAAGTAGCAGCAGAAAGCACATGAAAATTAAATGTATGACAACAAATGCAAGAAGCATGACAGGTAAAATGGGGGAGCTGACGCTCTTAGTTGCAGAAGAGGACTATGATGTTATCAGTATAACTGAAACTTGGTGGGATGATTCACATGACTGGGCAGTTAACTTAGAGGGGTATACATTATTTAGGAGGGACAGGAATAATAAAAGGGGTGGAGGAATCTGCATGTATATTAAACCTGACCTTAAACCTACAATAAGGGAAGATATTTATGATACAAGTGACAATGTAGAGACCCTGTGGGTTGAAATAAAGAGTGGGGGGAAAAATCCAAAAAAAATATTACTAGGAACATGCTACAAGCCTCCCAACATTAGTGACCCGGAGGAAACTCAACTACTTATCCAAATAGGTAAGGCTGCTAATAACAGTGCTGTAATTATGGGAGATTTTAACTACCCTGATATAAACTGGGCCAATGAAACTAGTAATTCAGCTAAGGGGGATAGATTTTTAAATGTTCTCAGGGATAACTTCTTGTTACAATTAATAGAGGAGCCAACTAGGAGTAAAGCTATATTGGATTTAGTGCTATCAAACAATACAGATATAATATCAAACATAGAAGTTAAAGAACATTTGGGTAACAGTGATCATAACATGGTCACATTTGAAATCTCTTTTCATATGCAGTGTTTTAAAGGCTTAACTAAGACTTTTAATTTCAAGAAAGCAAAATTCAACGATTTAAGGAAATCATTAAATAATATAAATTGGGACAATGTATTTTCTAATAAAAATACAGAGGATAAATGGATAATATTTAAAAATTTGTTAAATAAATATACATATCAATACATACCATATGGTTATAAAAATAAAAATAAAAAAACTAAGCCGTTATGGCTAAATAAAAATGTGTTAAAAGAAATTAGGAAAAAACGTAGGGCATTTAAATTATTAAAAGAAAATAGTACAGACTCAGCATACAATATTTATAAGGAATGTAACAAAGCATGCAAAAAAGCAATCAAATTAGCCAAAATTGAAAATGAAAAATTAATTGCCAAGGATTCTAAGTCTAACCCTAAAAGGTTCTTTAAGTACATAAATAGCAAAAAGTCTAAGAAGGATAATATAGGTACATTAAAATGTGTGGAGGGTAGCATGATAAATAATGACAGGGAGAAGGCTGAGGTACTAAACCAGTTTTTTTCTTCAGTATACACAAGAGAGGAACCATTGAATGATACTTTGGAACAGAATAGAACATGCCAGTCCATACCACTAACTGGGTTTTGTTTAGAGGATATCAGGAAAAAACTAAAAAATATTAAGGTAAATAAAACTCCAGGCCCAGATGGAATACACCCAAGGGTGTTAAGTGAACTTAGCACTGTTATAGACAAACCTTTACTCTTAATTTTTCAAGACTCATTATCCTCAGGCATGGTACCCCAGGATTGGCGTAAAGCTGATGTGGTGCCACTCTTCAAAAAGGGAAGCAGGGATAATCCAGGAAGCTATAGACCAGTTAGTCTGACATCAATAGTGGGGAAGATATTTGAAGGGATTATAAGGGATTATATTGATGAGCATATTCGTGTAAACAAGATTATGAGTTCTAATCAGCATGGCTTTAGGAGAAATAGATCATGTCAAACTAATCTAATTAGATTCTACGAGGAAGTAAGTAAAAATATAGATAAAGGGGAATCAGTTGATGTGATATTCTTAGATTTTGCAAAGGCATTTGATACAGTGCCACATGAGAGATTAATGCACAAAATTAAGGGACTGGGAATAGCTGAAAATGTTAGCTCATGGATAAATAACTGGATAAAAGATAGGGAGCAACGAGTAGCAGTAAATGGATCATACTCAGATTGGACAAAGGTAATCAGTGGCGTCCCCCAGGGATCAGTACTGGGCCCTGTTCTTTTTAATATTTTTATAAATGACTTGGAGCAAGGATTAAATAGCGACATCTCTATTTTTGCAGATGATACTAAGTTAAGTAAGGTCATTAGGTCAGAGCAGGATGAACTCTCTTTGCAAAGGGATTTGCTAAAATTAGAACTATGGGCAAGTGAATGGAAAATGAGATTTAATACGGAAAAATGTAAGGTTCTACATTTTGGAAGTAAAAATAAGCAGGCTATGTATTTTTTAAATGGGACAAGACTTAGCCAAACACAGGAGGAAAGGGATTTGGGAGTAGTAATAGATAACAAGCTAAAGATGAGTGCACAATGCAGGGCAGCGGCTTCAAAGGCTAATAAGATACTAGCATGTATTAAAAGAGGCATTGATTCAAGGGAGGAAAGCATAATTCTGTCATTATATAAAGCCCTGGTAAGACCTCACCTTGAGTTTGGAGTGCAGTTCTGGGGACCGATTGCTAAAAAAGATATTGCAGAACTAGAAAAAGTTCAGAGAAGGGACACAAAGCTAATAAGGGGATTGGAGAAATTAACCTATGAGGAGAGGCTAGCCAAACTGGGTCTGTTCTCTTTAGAAAAAAGGCGCTTGAGAGGTGACATGATTACTTTATATAAATATATTCAAGGCCCATATACAGAGATGGCAGAAGCTCTTTTTATTCCAAGAAAATTGGTTCTGACAAGAGGTCATAATTTAAGGTTGGAGGAAAGGAGATTTAATCTCCTGCAACGGAAACGTTTTTTTCACTGTAAGAGCAATAAAATTGTGGAACTCATTACCAAAGGAGATAGTGAATGCCAATACCATAGATCTGCAAACACAAAAGAAGAGAGAGCGCAGCCACGACTCACGGTAAAAGTTTTTAATATATCCTTACTTCGCAAACAAACATATTGCACTTACAAACGTTTCAATAAAAACAGGCGTCTCTTGGTTTACTTTAATCGTCCGTTACTGTGGTATGGTTGATCTGTCCTTTTTCGCTGTATGCGTTCACTCTTTGGCGTCCCTCGAGTTACGCTCCTTCCAATTGCTTTTTTATTTGTAGCGGTGCTTTTTTGACTAACTTTTCTGTGCCGTCTACGCGTTTCTTCCGTCTTCTGCGGACTTTCTCAAGACTCTTTGGCAGTGTATGAAATGTTCGCGGGGATCCACGATTTAAAAGTCCGTTACTCCTCCCCTCTCCAATGACGTGGCCCAATTGGCTCTTTAGAAATTTCTACGCCCACTTGCACAGTTCATCGGGCAATTGTGTGAAAGAAAGGTAACAATGTTATTAACTACCTATTTCGTACATGTCATCTCCTTACATTTACCTCACGCATATAACGCGCTACAGTGTACCTTTTACATATAAGTTAAAAATAAACCATAAAACATATCTAGATAAATGGCATACGTATGAAACACTTCTACAACCTAATGTTCTACATTAGTGTCTACATTAAACCTATTTAAAACTATTTTAAACTATTAAAAACAGCAGCATGAAATTCCCTAATAATTTACCTATGTACCTATGTAACTATACTCGATGTTTGAATATTTAAAATCTAATGTATAAACCCTAGCTCTCATATCGGTTCTACTTATGTGCAGCTTCTATTCTTGAAAAGGTTACTTGATCTATCTTATAACATAAAGGCTTGAAGATCCAAGTCAATATTTAACCCCTTTGGAGCCAGACTTTCTAATATGTGAATCCATTTCGTTTCCTTCTTTCTTAATATAGTTAATCTTTGATGTGGATTCGAATCTATGGGAACTATTTCTAAAATGCTAATCTTTAGACTGGTGGGATCTTGTCTGTGGTGGGTTCTAAAGTGTTCAGATACACTGTGGGTTTTTAACCCCATCTCAATGTTGTTTATGTGTTCGTAACACCTCCTTTTTATTTTTCTCTTTGTTCTCCCTACATAGATCACCCCACATTTACAGGTGAGACCATAAACTACATATGTAGATTGACAGGAACCTCGTGAGGTAATCGGTATAGTTTTGGTATGGTTCCAATTATCTATGGAATCTCTATTCCAGATAATGGGGCACATGCAACAATTCTTTCTACCACACCTATATGTCCCAGGTTTTTGTACAACCCACTGATTTAGGGTGCCAGAGTTCCTTATATTGCCCCCTATCGGGCCTTTTAGTTTTGACGGTGCTAGAATATTTTTCAAATTTCTGTTCTTTTTGAAGACTACATTGGGTTTATCCTCTATAGCTTCTTTCAACCAAGGATCTGCCTTTAATATTCCCCAATGTTTCTGTAGTGTCTTTTTAATAAATCCAGCACCCTCGTTATATGTCGTGATGAATCTTACTTTCTTATTCAGGTCATTTTGATCTGGTTCTTTTTCCCTTTTGGGGAATAATAATTCCTCCCTTGTACACTTCTCGTTATGTTTCCTAGCTGCTCTAATGCTGTCTCTTCCGTAATCTTTTTCAATAAATTTCTTTTCTAAGATATCTGCTTCATGGTTATAATCCTCTAATTCAGTGCAGTTCCTGCGGATTCTGCGGAACTGTCCATTTGGGATGTTCTGCTTCCAGGAATTCTTATGCCCACTATTGGCATTTAGAAAGCCATTACTGTCCATTGGCTTTCTATAATTCCTGACTTTAATAGATTTTGACACTTGATCAACAAAAAATTCAACATCTAGGAACTCAATTTTTTCCTTCGACATTTTACTTGTAAACATTAGGTTGTATTGATTGTTGTTCATGTGTTTCACAAAATCTTGTGCAATTAGACTTTCTCCTCGCCAAATAATAATTATATCGTCGATATATCTCAGATATTGAATTATATTGTCTGAGTAGGGGTTATTAGCCCATACCATGGACTCTTCAAACTGCGACATATACATGTTCGCATATGATGGAGCCATTGGGGTACCCATAGCGGTCCCTTGGATTTGTTTGTAAAATGAATTATTGAAACTGAAATAATTATTGCAAAGTATAAATCTAATACTGTCTTCTAAGAATTTTAGATGTTCCTTTATTATTCCACTACTTGACCCTGCCTGCTTGAAGGCTTCAATGCCCTTTTCGTGGGGGATGTTCGTGTACAATGAAGTAACATCGCACGTAATCCACAAATGGTCGTCCTCCCACTTTTTACCTTCTAATGCTATTATAATGTCAGGTGTATCTTTGATAAAAGACTTAATTTTCTTGACCATCGGCTGCATAAAATGATCTATATAAGTAGACAAATTGCTGGAAATAGAATCTATGCCTGAAATTATGGGGCGCCCGGGTGGGTTTCTTGGGTCTTTATGTATTTTGGGGATATGATAAATGTAGTTAAATTCATCATTGTTGAGAATTCCTACTTTCTTTGCCTCTATTAGGATCCCAAACAACACTTTGTTAAATTCTATTGTAGGGTCCTTGTCCAGCTTTACATATGTGTCAGTGTCCCGTAACAATCGATATGCCTCATTAACATAATCCTCCTTATTCTGCACTATAATCCCTCCCCCTTTGTCAGCCTGTTTTATAACTAATTGATGATTCTGTCTTAATTTATTTAACGACTGTCTTTCTTCCTTTTGCAAATTGTCTTTAAATTTAAATTTTTTGTTATGGTTGCCAGACTCAAAATATTTATTTAATTCCTCTGTAAGGAGTGAGTTAAATACCGGAATATATTCTCCCTGTGTATGAACAGGGTTAAAAGATGAAGGCCTCTTAAACTTACTATGTACAATTCCTGGTTGATCTTCATGTAAACTGAGGTTCATTAGCTCTTGTGTGTTGTCATTCTGACTATCTACTTCACTTTCATTTGTATCGAGTTGTTTCAGCGTTTTTAGTGCCTCTAGGTCCTCTTTGCTCCAAGTATTTGTGTTTCCGTTTTCCATTTCTACCACCTTATAGTGATTCACATTTTTTGCATAATATCTCTTTAAGTTTAATTTCCGTATAAATTTCTGTAAGTCGATATACATTTCAAACTTATTTGGTAGTTTTTTAGGTGCAAACTTCAATCCTTTATTTAGCAAAAGTATATCTGAATTACTTAAATTTACATCCGAAAGATTAATAATATTTTCTTTAGCTTTTCTGATTAGTTCTTCTTTTCTCTCTGTTTCTTTGGCTCGTTGGCCCCCTCTCTTTCCTCGTTTAGTTCCCAGTCTTTTCCCTCTCTTTGTCTCTTCCTGTTCTCCCTGTTTGTTACTATTGGTTCTTCCCACCCCCCCATTGGTTTCCAAGGTGATCTGGATGTTGTCCCTTGGTATAAAAAATTACTTTCATTCCATTCATTATGTCTTTGTTCGTTTTGTCTCCTTGGACTGCTATTATCTCTATGTTTATCATATTGATTATAATAATTTTGCTGATTATAACTTTCTGCATATCTATCTCCTTGATATTGTTGTTTTGGTTGGGGTGGGAAGAACCAATAGTAACAAACAGGGAGAACAGGAAGAGACAAAGAGAGGGAAAAGACTGGGAACTAAACGAGGAAAGAGAGGGGGCCAACGAGCCAAAGAAACAGAGAGAAAAGAAGAACTAATCAGAAAAGCTAAAGAAAATATTATTAATCTTTTGGATGTAAATTTAAGTAATTCAGATATACTTTTGCTAAATAAAGGATTGAAGTTTGCACCTTAAAAACTACCAAATAAGTTTGAAATGTATATCGACTTACAGAAATTTATACGGAAATTAAACTTAAAGAGATATTATGCAAAAAATGTGAATCACTATAAGGTGGTAGAAATGGAAAACGGAAACACAAATACTTGGAGCAAAGAGGACCTAGAGGCACTAAAAACGCTGAAACAACTCGATACAAACGAAAGTGAAGTAGATAGTCAGAATGACAACACACAAGAGCTAATGAACCTCAGTTTACATGAAGATCAACCAGGAATTGTACATAGTAAGTTTAAGAGGCCTTCATCTTTTAACCCTGTTCATACACAGGGAGAATATATTCCGGTATTTAACTCACTCCTTACAGAGGAATTAAATAAATATTTTGAGTCTGGCAACCATAACAAAAAATTTAAATTTAAAGACAATTTGCAAAAGGAAGAAAGACAGTCGTTAAATAAATTAAGACAGAATCATCAATTAGTTATAAAACAGGCTGACAAAGGGGGAGGGATTATAGTGCAGAATAAGGAGGATTATGTTAATGAGGCATATCGATTGTTACGGGACACTGACACATATGTAAAGCTGGACAAGGACCCTACAATAGAATTTAACAAAGTGTTGTTTGGGATCCTAATAGAGGCAAAGAAAGTAGGAATTCTCAACAATGATGAATTTAACTACATTTACAACCCACATCCAAAAATCCCCATTTTCTATCATATCCCCAAAATACATAAAGACCCAAGAAACCCACCCGGGCGCCCCATAATTTCAGGCATAGATTCTATTTCCAGCAATTTGTCTACTTATATAGATCATTTTATGCAGCCGATGGTCAAGAAAATTAAGTCTTTTATCAAAGATACACCTGACATTATAATAGCATTAGAAGGTAAAAAGTGGGAGGACGACCATTTGTGGATTACGTGCGATGTTACTTCATTGTACACGAACATCCCCCACGAAAAGGGCATTGAAGCCTTCAAGCAGGCAGGGTCAAGTAGTGGAATAATAAAGGAACATCTAAAATTCTTAGAAGACAGTATTAGATTTATACTTTGCAATAATTATTTCAGTTTCAATAATTCATTTTACAAACAAATCCAAGGGACCGCTATGGGTACCCCAATGGCTCCATCATATGCGAACATGTATATGTCGCAGTTTGAAGAGTCCATGGTATGGGCTAATAACCCCTACTCAGACAATATAATTCAATATCTGAGATATATCGACGATATAATTATTATTTGGCGAGGAGAAAGTCTAATTGCACAAGATTTTGTGAAACACATGAACAACAATCAATACAACCTAATGTTTACAAGTAAAATGTCGAAGGAAAAAATTGAGTTCCTAGATGTTGAATTTTTTGTTGATCAAGTGTCAAAATCTATTAAAGTCAGGAATTATAGAAAGCCAATGGACAGTAATGGCTTTCTAAATGCCAATAGTGGGCATAAGAATTCCTGGAAGCAGAACATCCCAAATGGACAGTTCCGCAGAATCCGCAGGAACTGCACTGAATTAGAGGATTATAACCATGAAGCAGATATCTTAGAAAAGAAATTTATTGAAAAAGATTACGGAAGAGACAGCATTAGAGCAGCTAGGAAACATAACGAGAAGTGTACAAGGGAGGAATTATTATTCCCCAAAAGGGAAAAAGAACCAGATCAAAATGACCTGAATAAGAAAGTAAGATTCATCACGACATATAACGAGGGTGCTGGATTTATTAAAAAGACACTACAGAAACATTGGGGAATATTAAAGGCAGATCCGATCAGCCAATAGAATGCGAGCTCAATCTGATTGGCTGATTGGATCAGCCAATCGGATTGAACTTGATTCTGATTGGCTGATTCCATCAGCCAATCAGAATATTCCTACCTTAATTCCGATTGGCTGATAGAATACTATCAGCCAATCAGAATTCGAGGGACGCCATCTTGGATGACGTCCCTTAAAGGAACCGTCATTCGTCGGGAGATGCCGGAAGAAGAGGATGGATCCGCGTCGGCTGCTTCAACATGGACCCGCTCCGCACCAGATGGAAGAAGATCGAAGATGCCGCTTGGATGAAGATGTTTGCCGGTCCGGATGTCCTCTTCTTGCCGGATAGGAGGAAGACTTTGGACCCTCTTCTGGACTTCTTCAGTGGATGTCTAGCCCCCGCTTGGGTTGGATGAAGATATCGGAGCCAGGACCGATCGGTGATACCCGGTGAGGTGAAGACAAGGAAGGAAGATCTTCAGGGGCTTAGTGTTAGGTTTATTTAAGGGGGGTTTGGGTTAGATTAGGGGTATGTGGGTGGTGGGTTGTAATGTTGGGGGGGGGGGTATTGTATGGTTTTTTTTACAGGCAAAAGAGCTGAACTTCTTGGGGCATGCCCCGCAAAGGGCCCTGTTCAGGGCTGGTAAGGTAAAAGAGCTTTTAAATTTATTAATTTAGAATAGGGTAGGGCATTTTTTTATTTTGGGGGTCTTTGTTATTTTATTAGGGGGCTTAGAGTAGGTGTAATTAGTTTAAAATTGTTGTAATATTTTTATTATGTTTGTAAATATTTTTTTATTTTTTGTAACTTAGTTCTTTTTTATTTTTTGTACTTTAGTTAGTTTATGTAATTGTAGTTATTTGTAGAAATTGTATTTAATTTATTTATTGATAGTGTAGTGTTAGGTTTTATTGTAGGTAATTGTAGGTATTTTATTTAATTAATTTATTGATAGGGTAGTGTTAGGTTTAATTATAACTTAGGTTAGGACTTATTTTACAGGTAATTTTGTTATTATTTTAACTAGGTAACTATTAAATAGTTCTTAACTATTTAATAGCTATTGTACCTAGTTAAAATAATTACCAAGTTGCCTGTAAAATAAATATTAATCCTAAAATAGCTACAATGTAATTATTATTTATATTGTAGCTATATTATGATTTTTTTTTACAGGTAAGTATTTAGCTTTAAATAGGAATAATTTATTTAATAAGAGTTAATTAATTTCGTTAGATTAAAATTATATTTAATTTAGGGGGGTGTTAGTGTTAGGGTTAGACTTAGCTTTAGGGGTTAATACATTTATTAGAATAGCGGTGAGCTCCGGTCGTCAGATTAGGGTTTAATAATTGAAGTTAGGTGTCGGCGATGTTAGGGAGGGCAGATTAGGGGTTAATACTATTTATGATAGGGTTAGTGAGGCGGATTAGGGGTTAATAACTTTATTATAGTAGCGCTCAGGTCCGCTCGGCAGATTAGGGGTTAATAAGTGTAGGCAGGTGTCGGCGACGTTGAGGGGGGCAGATTAGGGGTTAATAAATATAATATAGGGGTCGGCGGTGTTAGGGGCAGCAGATTAGGGGTACATAAGGATAACGTAGGTGGCGGCGCTTTGCGGTCGGCAGATTAGGGGTTAATTATTGTAAGTAGCTGGCGGCGACGTTGTGGGGGGCAGGTTAGGGGTTAATAAATATAATATAGGGGTCGGCGGTGTTAGGGGCAGCAGATTAGGGGTACATAGGGATAATGTAAGTTGCGGCGGTTTACGGAGCGGCAGATTAGGGGTTAATAATAATATGCAGGGGTCAGCGATAGCGGGGGCGGCAGATTAGGGGTTAATAAGTGTAAGGTTAGGGGTGTTTAGACTCGGGGTACATGTTAGAGTGTTAGGTGCAGACGTAGGAAGTGTTTGCCCATAGGAAACAATGGGGCTGCGTTAGGAGCTGAACGCTGCTTTTTTGCAGGTGTTAGGTTTTTTTTCAGCTCAAACTGCCCCATTATTTCCTATGGGAGAATCGTGCACGAGCACGTTTTTGAGGCTGGCCGCGTCCGTAAGCAACTCTGGTATCGAGAGTTGCATTTGCGGTAAAAATGCTCTACGCTCCTTTTTTGGAGCCTAACGCAGCATTTTTTGGGACTCTCGATACCAGAGTTAATTTTATGGTGCGGCCAGAAAAAAGCCTGCGTAGCGTTAACAGCCCATCTACCGCCAAACTCCAAATCTAGGCCTATGTGATCTAACCCAAGAAAATGAAAAGTTTAACTCAATTAGTTTTTTTGTGTGGGCTGGTAAAGCTATGGCCATTGCCTCACTTTTGTCCATATTTATCTTGTAGCCTGACACTAGAGAGAACCGCTGTAGAATGTCTTATAGACCTGTAAGAGATGTCAGGGGTCTGGTCAGTGTCAACAAGACATCGTCCGCGAATAGAGAGATCTTATAGTCAGTATTTTTAATTTTAAGTCCGGCAAACCCCCTATTTAAAGGGACAGCAAAGACAATCAATTAAATTCTAAATTAAAAACACAAGTACAATAGTACATAAAAGTTAACAAATTCTTATTTATAAATCATTTACATTACTAAAGAGAAAAGAGAAACACTTAATGAACATAAATAGTTAATTAAGATGATGATATTATTAAGTTATCTCTACCCATCTATAATACATTTAATGGGATTTTGTTTTTATTTTTGTTTCAAATCTTTTATTCTTATTATTCTAGAACATGTTTATCATAGTGACCTTATTAAGGGGACAATAGTTAAGCTGTAAAAACATACAATAACCTCATAAAGGGAATTCTGGTAATGCTGTGAAACTAAATGAATTCAAACAGTGTTCCAATGTCATATATTGGTCATAATCTATAAACCAATTACAGTCCCTATTCATAAATAATAGTCTATATTTACACATGAGTCATATATCAAAAGCTTAAAGGGACACTGTACCCAAATATTTTCTTTCGTGATTCAGATTGAGCATGACATTTTAAGCAACTTTCTAATTTACTCCTATTATCACATTTTCTTCATTCTCTTGGTATCTTTATTTGAAATGCAAGAATGTAAGTTTTGATGCCGGACCATTTTTGGTGAACAACCTGGGTTGTCCTTGCTGATTGGTGGATAAATCCATCAACCAATAAAAAAGTGCTGTCCAGAGTACTGAAACCAAAAAAAAGCTTAGATGCCTTCTTTTTCAAATAATGATAGCAAGAGAACGAAGAAAAATTGATAATAGGAGTAAATTAGAAAGTTGCTTAAAATTGCATGCTCTTTCTGAATTACAAAAGAAAAAATTTGGGTACAGTGTCCCTTTAAGAAGTACAACATGTAGAAGTATTCAGTAGGCAAATAAGTGCTTATTCAATGAAATAGCTCAGATCCCATTCACGGTTCAGACCTGAGGGTGATAGTGTTTTTAATTTGTATATCCTATACAATTCTTGCTTTAACAGCAGTTTAAGCCTATCACCCCCTCTGGCCGGATGGAAAACTCGGTCAATCACATGAACTTCCATACTAAATTACTCATGTGTATTAGATAAAATGTTGTGCAATGGCAGATTCTTTAACATAATCTTTAGTGTCCCTAATGTGCTCTCTTATCCTAGATCTCAACTCTCTAGTTGTTTGACCTGTATACTGTAGGGAACAAGGCTTGCACTACAAGAGATAAACCACATAAGTGGTCCGACAATTAGCATAAAATGTACTCATAAATTCTTCTCCTGTAACTGTGCTTTTGAAACTGCTACCAATATGAAGTACATTGCAGGTGATACAAGGACCTAATCCACAGCTATAGGTACCTTTCTTCTTTATCCAATCACTATGCTCACTCCTTTCAGCACATACCAGACTAGGAGATAGTCTTGTTGATAATGTAGATGGTCTTTTAGAGACAAATTTACATTTATCTGTTAGAGAACTTAAAACAGAATCATCTTTGAGCATATTCATATTCTTTTTCAAAATATGACAAATTTGAAAAAATTGATTAGAATACTCAGGCCTCTATTTAAGAAAGTCTGGCGGACCTGATCCGACAGTGCGGATCAGGTCCGCTAGACCTTGCTGAATACGGAGAGCAATACGCTCTCCATATTCAGCATTGCACCAGCAGCTCACAAGAGCTGCTGGTGCAACGCCGCCCCCTGCAGACTCACGGCCAATCGGCCGCCAGCAGGGGGGGTGTCAATCAACCCGATCGTACTCGATCAGGATGGATTGTGGCGGTCTGTCCGCCTCCTCAGAGCAGGCGGACAGGTTATGGAGCAGCGGTCTTTAGACCGCTGCTTCATAACTGGTGTTTCTGGCGAGCCTGCAGGCTCCCCAGAAACACGGGGCATCAAGTTCCATTCGGAGCTTGATAGATAGGCCCCTCAGTGTCATCCGCCTCATTTGGTACGGTCTATTCCTAGGGGCCAACTGATGTGATTACGCAGGAATACCAATTCCACTGATCTTTTTGATAAACAAGCAGAGGCTCTTATAGAACGTTTGACCGTTAAGGGCTATGATAAGAGAGATCTCACTGATATTTTTAAAGAAGTGAGAAATATGACACAAATAGATCTCATTCAGGGACGTGAAAGGAAGGAGACAATAACTCAGGAGAGCATAGTTTTTTCCACTGAGTATTCTATTTTTCAATTTTTTCAAATGTGTCATATTTTGAAAAAGAATATGAATATTCTCAAAGTTGATTCTGTTTTAAGTTCTCTAACAGATAAATGTAAAATTGTCTCTAAAAGACCATCTACATTATAATAAAGAAAAAAAGGTACCTATAGATGTGGATTAGGTCCTTGTATCACCTGCAATGTACTTCATATTGGTAGCGGTTTCAAAAGCACAGTTACAGGAGAAGAATTTATGAGTAAATTTTATGCTAATTGTCGGACCACTTATGTGGTTTATCTCTTGTAGTGCAAACTTTGTTCCCTACAGTATACAGGTCAAACAACTAGAGAGTTGAGATCTAGGATAAGAGAGCACATTAGGGATACTAAAGATTATGTTAAAGAATCTGCCATTGCACGACATTTTAATCTAATACACATGAGTAATGTATTTAGTATGGAAGTTCGTGTGATTGACCGAGTTTTCCATCCGGCCAGACGGGGTGATAGGCTTAAACTGCTGTTAAAGCAGGAATTGTATTGGATATACAAATTAAAAACACTATCACCCTCAGGTCTAAACCGTGAATGGGATCTGAGCTATTTAATTGAATAAGCACTAATTTGCCTACTGATACATGTGGTACTTCTTAAGCTTTTGATATATGACTCATGTGTAAATATAGACTATTATTTATGAATAGGGACTGTAATTGGTTTATAGATTATGACCAATATATGACATTGGAACACTGTTTGAATTCAATTAGTTTCACAGCATTACCAGAGTTCCCTTTATGAGGTTATTGTATGTTTTTACAGCTTAACTATTGTCCCCTTAATAAGGTCACTATGATAAACATGTTCTAGAATAATAAGCTCAAAAGATTTGAAACAAAAATAAAAACAAAAGGCCATTAAATGTATTATAGATGAGTAGAGATAACTTAATAATATCATCATCTTAATTAACTATTTATGTTCATTAAGTGTTTCTCTTTAGTAATGTAAATGATTTATAATTAAGAATTTGTAACTTTTATGTACTATTGTACTTGTGTTTTTAATTTAGAATTTAATTGATTGTCTTTGCTGTCCCTTTAAATAGGGGGTTTGCAGATGTAAACACATTCTATGATTAAATGCTCCTGAGAGCACGAAACTAGTCAGGATGTTTGCCTGCCACGTACCTGACTTTAACTTGTTTAAATAAATTTTTAGTTTTTTATCAGCCCTTCTCCCTGGTGCCTTATTAGTGTGGCTGTTATCTTGTTTTTGTTGAATCTCTAACGGTCCTCCTGGCCAGTTTTACAGCCTAGCACCCCCGTAGCCAAGTCTGGATGGACTATTCCTGTCACTGCTCTATCGCATCATACAGCCTCACTTTGGATCTGCAGCAGCGGATGGTGTGTTTGGAGGTGCTTTTTAACCCATATGAATCTAAAAGAGCTAGAGGAGGTGTGTTCCTCTTCAGAAAAAATCTAAACTACTCAATAATACAAGTTAAGGCTGACCAAGGGGGACGATATATTATTGCCAATATTCAGATAGAGGGAAGCCAGTTTACACTGTGTGGGGTGTATGGACCGCAAACACATAAGATGGAATTCTGGACACATTTCCAAACCCAACTTGTCCAATTCTCAGACCTGTCAATTATAACAGGGGGAGACTTCAACATTGCACCTCATACCCTGAAACAAGGGATTACACATGCTTACCCCCTTTGGGAAACACCCTTTTAAGGATTGATCTTTTCTTAGTATCTGCCACATTATGTCCAAAAGTAAAAGACTCTAAAATTGATCCTGTGACAATATCAGACCATGCACCTGTTACACTGATGGTCGATACCTCACCCAACATGAAACAGCCCAGCAAATGAACCTTCCCCACATACCTATGTCACAACTCAAACTTATACAAACATTAAGTGGGAGAATGGCTCGCTTAAAAAACACTGAACTCCCAACACACGGAGAGCATGCTACTCTACTGGGAAGCAGTGAAAGCAGTTCTCAAGGGGGTGGTAACTTCCTATGTTTTGAACTCCAAGAAAAAACAGAAACAAAAAAGTGACCTGTTACTGAAGCAAATTTAAAAAAAAAACAGTGAAATTAAAAATCACAGGGATACTTACATAAATAAGTATAATACATAAATAACTCATACAATAGGTTACAAGCAAAATATTACTGGTATGGTAACCACACAGGTAAACTTTTAGCTCGACTTAATAAGCTAGAAAGGAAACCCAATACCATAACTGAAATTAGAGAAAATTACATCATACTTTTAAGGGAGACAGACATTCAAAACATTTTTATCAAATAGTACTCTGAACTATACTTAGACCAAACAATTGATCCTGTGGTTAAAGACAAATTTTGGTAAGACATAGCTCTGCCAAAGCTAGACGCTGCCCAGTTGGAGAGTTTAAATGCCCCAATCACAAATCAGGAGGTACAGGTTGCTATTGGCAGGGTGCCTTTTGAGAAATCACCTGGACCTGATGGAATGCCAGGCGAATTCTACAAGCTATTAAAAATGGAGATATCAGAACCTCTTACTAAATTATTTAATGATATCTTTGGAGGGAGGAAAACATTATCTCAAATATTTGTAAAAGCTAATGTTGTAACTCTATTGCCCAAACCAGAGAGGGACCCACTTCTTACAACATCATATAGACCTATTTCCTTACTTAACTCCGACTACAAATTACTGACAAAAATGTTAGCAAACAGGTTGGACAATCTTCTACCCATCTTGGTCCATAGGGACCAGACCGGATTTGTAAAGGGAAGGTCATCTGTAGCAAATATGAGGAAATTGCAATTTATAGTAACCACTCGGTGGTAGTGACAGACTCGGCTAAGCCTGCAGAAGCAAGCCTTCTGCTGCTTGATGCCAAAAAAGATTTAAATTCTTTGGAATCACTTATTTACAAATTTAGCCAAATTTGGAATACAGGGTCCCTTTTTACAAGCCATCCAAACTATCTATGATAACCCGCAGGCAGTGACTCTAATCAATGGTACCCCATCAGCCCCATTCATGCTTCAGAAGGGTACCAGGCAGGGGTATCCTCTGTCAACCCTCCTTTTTGACCTTGCAATAGAACCTCTTGTATATAGATTATGAAACAAAACAGAGGGATTGAAAATTGGGGGAGAAACAATTCATTTATCACTTTTCGCGGATGATATGATACTGTATGTACAGCACCCGAGGGAAAATTTACTTAAAATTATGCAAATAATACGGGAATTCAGTTTAGTATTGGGATATCAAATTAACAAAGAAAATTCTGAATTTTTATGGCTAAACAACCACACACCATCCCAACCACTACCATTCAAATTTAAAGTGATTACATCCTCTTTTAAATACCTAGGAATAACTCTAGCAAGGTTCCAAACCCAATGGTACAAACATAACTATTGCCCCTGCTTGCAGAACTCAAACAACATATACTAACTTGGAGCAATCTCTCAATTTCTCTGTCTGGTAGAGCGAGGCTAATTAAAAGGATTCTACTTCCCAAACTAATGTACCTTTTTCAAATGCTTCCAGAAATACTGCATAAAAGGGATCTTTCCTCCCTCAATAAGCTGATATCAAAACTTCATTTGGAATAAGAAAAAACATAGGATTAGTTTCTGAAAATTGACTTGCCAAACAATGCGGGGGGGACTAACCCTCCCTAACCTGAAATTCTACAAATGGGCGGCCCTGGCAAAATATGTGATAGATTGTTTTTTAAATACCGTAATAATAATTTTACTAACCAAAATCTAGAAGAAGGGGTAATATATATCTTCCCATACAAGGAAACCTGGATTTCCAGGCTGGATACACCACTAAAACATTTCAGGACTGGATAAAGCTAGGAGTGACAACTATCTCACAAATTATAGCAACAGATGGGAAAGTAGTAAGATCTTTCAGAGACATACAGAATATAATCTACTCAACACACATCATTTCGCTTATCTCCAAGTGAGACATTATGTTGGGGAACTATTGCAATCCAGTACTATGCTAAACACCTCAAATGACATCTATAGACTCATATCTATGGCAAAAAATGGGGTCACATTACTAACACACACCTATCAGCTTTTACAGACACTGTCAAATAACTCAACAATACAATACCTGAAGTTAAAATGGGACAAACTCCTTAACTCCGATATATCAGAGCAAATACTGTTAGGAAGCTTTGAAAAATGTAAAAAAGCTACACTGTCTGTGGAAACACGAGAGTCACTATTAAAAGACTTACACAACGCATACATTACCCCAAAACTCTTCCACAGGTGCCAACCTGACACCCAAGGGCTATGTCCGAAGTGCTCATACAAACACCAAGACGTTCTGCATATGTTGATACACTGCCCTAGACTAAAGAAATTTTGGAACACGATTTAACATTGGTTACAAACGTGCTCGATACAGATTGATATCCATAATAACCACTGAACTGATTATATTCCTCAAACTTGAAGAGGCACCTAAAAACAACCTCTTATTCCTTTACAATATCATTCTTCAGGCTTGAAGGTTAATCGTTTCACATTGGCTACAAAAATCAAAACCCACTTTGTCACACCTAAAAGCCTCCTTAATAAAGCAAATGATGCTAGAACAGGAAGACACAGAGGGGGACATATCACAGAGAACCTTTCCTACTCAGTTTACCAGTGACACAACAGACCTACATACTATTCCCATTCAGAAAATCTGAATATATTCTCAATGCGCAGCTTAGGGGGGAGTGGCTTCTAGACTTCTCTGTGTCTTCTGGTAACAATAAAACAAATAGATAAACTCTTGTTAGGAGTGACACCCTGGAGAAAGAAAGGTAAAGGGGCCTATCTATCAAGCTCCAAATGGAGCTTGATGGCCCCTGTTTCTGGCGAGTCTCCAGACTCGCCAAAAACAGCAGTTATGAAGCAGTGGTCACAAAGACTGCTGCTCCATAACCTGTCACCTGCTCTGAGCAGGCGGACAGACATCACCGGAAATCAACCCGATCGAGTATGATCGGGTTGATTGACACCCTCCTGCTGGCGGTGGATTGGCCGCGAGTCTGCAGGGGGCAGCGTTGCACCAGCAGCTCTTGTGAGCTGTTGGTGCAATGCTGAATACGGAGAGCGTATTGCTCTCCGCATTCAGCAAGGTCTTGCGGACCTGATCCACAGTGTCGGATCAGGTCCGCAAGACCTTTAGTAAATAGGGGCCAAAGTGTTTGTTGGTAACGTGTATATCTTTATTAAAATCTTATAGTGAAGCAAACAACTTACATCTGTTTAAATGTGTAACAAATTCACAAACTTTGAGGAGGAAGATATAGGATTTTGTGTCAAAAGTTTTTTCTTTCTTTTCATCTTTGCTGAGATTGTAGGGGGATTAATGAATCGGATTTCCTGATCCAGGTTTGTCCAGTTTAAGGTAAAAACTATTAAAAGTTTAGAGTCTAGCATAGTCACTACGAGGACCTATTTTGAAACGGTAGAATAAGAGGCAACTGGACACTATCTCAAGGAATGGTAAATATTCCTGAACAGATCAAAATGTTAACGAAAGACTTTGCATAAACTTTCAATGCTGTTTCATTTTGCCTTGCACTTAACTATTGCTTGCCCTGCGTGGTATAGCGTTGTGATCTTATTATCCTTGTGTATAATGCTGTTTGAATAAATAAATATGATTTTAATTTTTTTTTATAAAATTTAGAAATATAGAAGTTACCCCTTTTGTGTCTTTCAATACTCAAATCTATTTGAGTAGAGAACCATTCTAAGCCAAAATTGAACTTTAAAGATTGGATATAGTGTCATACTTGGAGATATGCGAACAAATCTGACTTTTAATCTGAATTATTAATAATTATTATAGTTACTGTAATATATATATATATATATATATATATATATATATATATATATATATATATATATATATATATATATATATATATATATATATATATATATATATATGGATTATTTATATTTAGAATTTTTTACATTATCTGTAAAAAAATAAATAATAATAATTATCCTATTATATAAAAGGCCAAGTGTGTTTGTCCGAAGCTGTCATGTGCAGTAGAAACTGCACAAGGACAAACACACCTGGCCTTCAAGAAGACTGACCTGGCTGGCATCTGGGACAACCGTGTTTGACGTGGGCGGGGCCGGCGGATGTCAGAGAGAGAGAGCTCAAAAAAAGAGGGGGAATGGGATAGAGAGAGAGAGCTCAAAAAAGAGGGGGGATAGAGAGAGCAAAAGAGAGGGCAAGAGACAGCAAAGAGATGGGGGGAGGGAGAGCAAAAGGAAGGGGAGAGAGCAAAAGTGGGGAGATAGAGAGAGCAAAAGAGAGACAGCAAAAGAGAGGGGGGAGAAAGGGGAGAGAGAGCAAAAGAGGGGAGAGAAAGAGAGCGCAAAAGAGGGGGGAGAGGGAGGAGAGAGAGAGCAAAAGAGATGGGAGAGAGAGAGCAAAAGCAAGGGGGGAGAGAGAGCAAAAGAGAGGGGGGAGAGCACAAAAGACAGGGGAGAGAGAGCGCAAAAGAGAGGGGGGGGGAAGAGAGGGGAGAGACAGAAAGGGAGAGAAAAAGAGAGGGGAGATAGAGAGCATAAGAGAGGGTGAGAGAGAGCATAAGAGAGGGGGAGAGAGAGCAAAAGAGAGGGGGAGAGAGACAGCAAAAATAGGGGGAAAGAGAGCAAAATAAAGGGGAGAGAGAGAGAGAGAGAGAGAGAGAGAGAGAGAGAGAGAGAGAGAGAGAGAGCAAAAGAGGGGGGAGAGAGGGAGCACAAGAGAGGGGGGAAAGGTAGAGAGAGAAAAAAGGGGGGATAGAGAGAGCAAAAGACAGAAAGAGAGACAGCAAAATAGAGGGGGAGAGAAAAAGAAAGGGAGGGATAGAGAGCAAAAGAGAGGGAGAGAGAAAGCAAAAGATAGGGGGAGAGAGAGCAAAATAGAGGGGAGAGAGAGAGCAAAAGAGAGGGGAGAGAGAGATCAAAGAGAGAGGGAGAGAGAGAGCAAAAGTGAGGGGGAGAGAGAGAGCATAAGAGAGGGGGGAGAGAAAGAGCAAAAGAGAGGGGGAGGAAAAGAGCAAAAGAGAGTGGGAGAGAGAGCAAAAGTGAGGGCTAGAGAGATAGCAAAAGAGAGGGGGAAAGAGAGCAAAAGAAAGGGGAGAGAGAGACAGCAAAAGAGGGGGGATAGAGAGCACAAAAGAGAGGGGGGAGAGAGAGAGAACAAAAAAGGGGGGGATAGAGACAGCAAAAGACAGGGAAAGAGACAGCAAAAGAGATGGGGAGAGAACAAAAGAGAGGGGGGAGAGAGAGAGCAAAAGAGAGGGAGAGAGAGCAAAAGAGAGGGGGAGAGAGCGAGAGCAAAAGAGAGGGGGAAAGCGCAAAAGAGGGGGAGAGAGAGTGCAAAAGAGAGGGAGGAAAAGAGAGGGGGGGAGAGAGAGCAAAAGAGAGAGGGGGAGAGAGAGAGAGCAAGGGGTGAAACCGCTGTACTTCAAAAAATGGCCCATGTACATGGGCTTTAGGATTAGTTATTAATATTTTTTTTAATATTTAATACTTCAGTAACCCGCCTTAAGATTTCCATGTGCGCTAACACCGTGTTAGACCTATATTGCAAAACCGGAAACTTGTTACCCATATTTTACATTCCTATGGTCTTCACATAGATTTATTTTTTTATTATTATATATATATATATATATATATATATATATATATATATATATATATATATATATATATATATATAAAAATAAAAGAGTGCAGGATAGCGCAGGAGGAACAGCTATAAAATATATCATATATATATATATATATATATATATATATGCAAGGGGTAAAAAAACATAGTCCCAAAGATGGATAGACAATGAGGTCAGATAGGTAATCTTCTTCACTTTTGCCCCTTTTGGATATACACTTACCTCCAATGCCCTCAATCGTATGAGGTAAGAATGTAGCAGAATCAAAGATGGGCTAAGGCAACTCCCGTGGTATGGATCAGGTTAATAAAGGATATCTGGAGATTTTAGATTGTAGAATCTTGTCCCACTTTACTCATGTAGAAATCCTGCAAACCCTCCAGATACCCTCCAGATTATTATTTTTGCTGCCGCCAGCCCTATTTCCAGTCAGTTCTGACTGGAAATAGGGCTGGTGGCGGCAAAAATAATAATGACTACGGGAGAAGTCAACCAGTCAGGTTTTGACTACATTCAAGCTTGTTGTTTCCATCCACTAAGAGAGCACAAGTATCTGGAGGGTTTGCAGGATTTCTACATGAGTAAAGTGTGACAAGATTCTACAATCTACAATCTCCAGAGATCCTTTATTAACCTGATCCATACCACAGGAGTTGCCTTAGCCCATCTGTGATTCTGCTACATTCTTACCTCATACGATTGAGGGCATTGGAAGTAAGTGTATATCCAAAAGGGGAAAAAGTGAAGAAGATTACCTATCTGACCTCATTGTCTATCCATCTTTGGGACTATGTGTTTTTTTACCCCTTGCATATATATATATATATATATATATGATATATGATATATTTTATAGCTGTTCCTCCTGCACTATCCTGCACTCTTTTATTTTTTGTACTATTTTAGAGGTGTGAAGGGACACCTCTGCATTTCAGGATTCGGCTGCAAGTTATCTACAGCTAGGGTGGTGTGTAGAGGTGCCCGGTGAGACCATCTGGGTATTCTAATCCCTATATAGTAGTGCCTTAGGGTGATTTAGGGGCTTCTGTCCTTACTTCATCTATCTTTCTTGTTTTATATGTATATATATATATATATATATATATATATATATATATATATATATATATATATATATATATATATGTAATATACAGTATATATATATATATATATATATATATATATATATATATATATTTATATATGTAAGAGTTCATAGGGATTTGCACTCTCACCTCACAGAATTGCTGCCAAGGTGTCAGGAACATCAATATCCACTCCAAAGTTATAGATCCGCACACTCTCTGGACTTTCAAAATAAATAGTTTATTGTGTGTCCCTTTCATCAGACCAAACAAAGTAAACAAAACAGTGAGTTTAAATAGCATAAAACCCCAGCCCCAAGAAGTGACACAATTACAGTATCCATAGAAACAAACAACACAAATAAACATTCCTTGATCACAGTGTTAAATGTGTGGGTGTGTCCGTGAAAACAGTTTTATCAAGAGGTCACCACACAATCAGGATGTTCAAGAAGAGGCAGAGACCACACCCCCGGAGGGGTGGACATACACAGAAGACCACCTCTACCCCTCAGATAACAGACGATTGTGATCTGGTCATCAAAATCAGCAGCCGGACACTGAGAGTGAATTAAGTTTACTTAATAAAGGTCTATCTTTTGTTCCGACTGCCCATGTTGATGATTTTAATCTACACATTGATCTGATAAAGTTCCAAAGGCTACTCAAACTTAAGGACTTCTTTCAGGATAAAGACCAACATACAACAACATCTTCCTATAAGAGAAAGAGCACATTTGAACCAATAAACATGAACTCTAGCATTAAGACCTTTACAAGAATATTAGAGTCGGAGTACACTAGATGTGAAAAAATCCCGACAAGATCTAATCTTAAAAAGGATGAGAGGATGGCGGCTCATTCATTAAGCATCCATTTATAGTCAGCTGACCGGCTGATAAGGGCGGAGCCCTAGTGGTCATGGACTACCAGAAATACAGCACAGAAATTTGTGGTCAACTACAGGATACAATGGTATATCAACCTCTTGACACTAATCCAGTGCAAACATTTAAAATACAGAATGATTTTGTGCTAAGTAAGGGCCTCACAAACAATTATATGGATAAAGATACATACATGTTTTTATCACTCCATATCCTGTCTGCCCAATACTATATACCTTACTTATTTTTTATACTACGTTAGCACCATAACCTTTACTTATATTAAGTTCATGTATCATTCTACTGTTTTAGTATAGTCACTCGATCTTAGTTATAATACATGAAGATGCAGATGATCATTATGATCGTACTTAAGATGTGCTGTTTACACCTTTCAGATATGTTGTTGTTTTATGACCCCTATTGGTTGCCAAGATTGCTAAATGGGCATGGCTAGACCTACATATAACCTATATGTTTAAATTTTTCAGCAGCTCCATTTTTCTAAGAGTCTGATTGGTTACCAAAGTTTGTTAGAGGGGTGTGGCTTTGTTTACACTTACCATAACGTAGCACTTTTCACAAGATAATGTGCTATACAAGGGGCGTATCACTGATGTCATCTACACATGACACGTACGTAAGCCATGAACTTAAGATATTCTACTGACAAGTAAGTTAGAATGCAGCTTTCTATTTATTGTATATTTGAATGACACTACAGGACATATGTGTTATATATATGTTGCGGTTCTAGAACTTAGTGCTCTCTGGTTATATATGGTAAGGATCGCATTTATTTGCAGGTTTTATTACTTTTTTTTTTTTACAATTCATATTATTGACCATATATAAGAATACTTAAAAAAACACATCTTCTGTCAACTATTAATTATGTACTTGTATAATTACACTATATAGATCCATGGATTCCCCTATCTATCACTATATCTTTACACTTCCCTGACAAACCCACACATTTAACACTGTGATCAAGGAATGTTTATTTGTGTTGTTCGTTTCTATGGATACTGTAATTGTGTGGGGTTTTATGCTATTTAAACTCACTGTTTTGTTCACTTTGTTTGGTCTGATGAAGTTGACAGCCTGCTCCCACAAAACGTCACTGTACACAATAAATTATTTATTTTGAAAGTCCAGAGAGTGCGGATCTATAACTTTGGAATATATATATATATATATATATATATATATGATAATCTTAATGTAGCATATAAATCTATACCTATATATATATATATATATATATACACATATATATATATACACATATATATATATATCTATATATATATATATATGATAATGTTAATGTAGCATATAAATATATACCTATATATCTCTAGGAATATATGTATAATATATATACCTGTATATATATATATATATATATATATATATATATATATATTTACAATAAAAATAACATTGTCTTGTATGTGAAGAACAGCAAAAAGTAAAATCAGGTTAGCACGCAAGTGATAAGTGTTAGTCTATGGACAGAAAAAGTTAGCGTATACGCGATATCCAAGATCCTGAAGTTAGTGAGCATTGGGTTTGCTTGCGCACAAAACTTTTAATTTTAACTTGTAATATGTGCGCTAACCTGTGTGCTCAAATTAATGACTTCTAGCGGTGTTCACACTCAAGTGGCCCCACTTGTAATCAAGCCCTATATGCATATATCCTCCTTACTATAGATATTCTCTTATTCAGGTTATGAGTGTATTATAATAAATACTATTTTTCTCCCTATTTAAGTATACTACCAGTAGCATAACTTGAGGTTACCTCATATTAATAAATATTAATCATAAAATTACAATAGCAAAATTAGTAGGGCATTTTATATATATGTATATAAACATATTTATGTACATATGTGTAAACACCAGTGGTGATTATTAAAGTTATACATAGGGTTCATTGAACTACATAATTAAATAGTGTTTAATATTTTCTGTCTTTATTTTGCATAATGTATATGTCTCTTAACCATATATAAAGTGTGCAAAGTTTTTCTCATTTCAATGAGTATTGCTAATTAATCTCTTACTGGTATTGTTTGAGAATCTCAGTGCAATTTTTGCTTTTCATTAAGTTATTTTCAGAACTTATCTATCCCATACATTTAGTACACTTACTTATAGTCCATTGATTATAGAAAAGCCCTTAGAAAATATTTAGCAATTTTATGTTATTCCAGATTTTTCATATTTTATTATGAATTAACAATAAGTGTCTCTAGTTCACTTCTAGACAGAGTCGTGTATTATGGTTGATTAAAATAACATATTTGTCCTTTTGGTCATTTAAGTCCCAAATCATTCTCCAAGGGTAAAAAAAAAATCTGCAACCAGAGTGTCTTGCTTGATTATAAAACACAATGGGTGTTAGGGCTAGGTGATATGGCCGAAAAAAAATTGTGATTTAAAAAAAAACAAAACACGATTGCGATTTAATCACGATTTTATTAAAAATTACTATAACACCTTAATTTTTCAATAAAATTTTATTTAACACTACTGAATCTTACTGTACATGTTTCTCAATGTCCAATACACTTGGAGCATAAAAATACAAACCACAAAAGAAGTTAAAAAAAAGTCAGTAAGACACTTTAAAGTATTTGTACAATACTCACTCTATTGCTCACAACTTTGAGCTGTCCCACCGCCACACTACCGCTTGACCACCGCCACACCACTCCCAGATGACTCCCACACACTTTTCAATCTCTTCCAAAATGGCAGTTTCGCAGGCATTCGCAAGTCCGCCCACGGCCGCATACTGGTCCGCCTCTTATCCTCCCTCTCCGCCTCCGTTTCCAGGACGATCTGGAGATTTCTTTTTTTGGCGAATAATCACGGTTTAAAACCGCATCTGCGATTAATCGTGCAGCCCTAATGGGTGTCAAGTTTTCATCCTGGCTACCACATAGGTCTCTGATAATATTTTAGGTGAGACATTAGGCTTTTTAGTATCAGATAGCAAATTTTAGTCTGAAAGGAGACTTGACATGAGAGAAATACAATTTGAGAAAATGTAATTGTCTTTGACAGTTAAATGCTCAACAGGAATGGTAAATGTGAATAAATGACTGCATTGATGTATACAGTATATTTGTGGTCTCTTCTTTACAAATGTAGTAATAATAATAATATTAAAATGTTATATAGAAATGTCATAGTTTTCCCACAGATGATCTGACGCATTAGAAAACAAAGTACACAAGAAGAACCATGCGTATGTTTAAACTTTATTATTATGCATAATACACATCAAATTACTGTGTTTTCAGTGTGCTGTGTCTTAAAATTCCTGTTATTTTTGCATGCATAGGTTTTTCTTTCAGAGTAATTAGTGCTTTGAGTATTTTGATAAAAGCTCCCCACCTTTTAATTTGCAAGAGAAAACAGTACAAATCTGTAAGGTGGAAATTTTTAGAGAATTTTGCTGGGATTTGAGAGACAATTTCATACACATCCATCGAACACCCACGTTCAGTCCATGTTACAAAAAAAAAAAAAAAAACTATTAAGCTTTGTATTTTGTACTTATAAGTACACATTTCTATGTGTTTTTTGCTATGGTTATTAAATTATGAATTATGCTGTGAGTATTCAATACAATTTATTCCTGTGTAATTTATATACAAATTTTACATTTTTTGATCAAATACATTTTTTTGGTAATGATTTTGTTACAATTTATAATGTGCCTTAGCAATATAATTTTTTCCATGCATATTTATTTTTGTATTTGTTTTGTACAATTTTTTTAAATTAGGATTTTCATTGTGCACTTTTGTAATGTATGCATCTTCTTCTCATACAAAAATGCAGCATACACTCATTAGCGAGACATCTTGTTTTCACGGTAAAAAACAGCTTTAGAGAATTCCACCAGGGAAAGAGAAGTACTGGTGAGCATACTTAGAGAACCTTGTCAGACCAGAGACCTTTATAGGATCGGGGTATGTTTATTTAAATGTGACTGCTCATTGCTTTCAAGATAGTTTGGGTTTATCAGCAACTTTTACTTGCTGAGATTGTGACAGATTGCAGCCATTGGTATGGAAGGCTTGCATGCTTTTTTTTTTTACCAGCACGGTGCATAAACATTTACTGCACTGTATAGAATTACTGTATAAAGCCCGTGACACACTGCAAGCGGTGCGGCGTAAGGTGAAGCAGCTGCTTCGCTCCCATCGCATTGCTTCTGAAGATCAAATATTTCATCTTTGAGCACTTAGCTACACAACCTGATACAGCAGAGTGCTCAAAAATTAAAAGGCAGGACACACTGAGCGCGCACAGCCGCATGTACCCGCTGCTCGCCGCTCTGCTTGCAGTGTGTCACAGCCTTAATAGTAGGAATTATGTCAAATGCATCTTGTGCTTGTCTGGGTAGCTTTGCACACAGTCGTCTGTCAATGGTTTTCCAGTCTTCTGTCTGCTGTCATTGGAAATATACCTCTTGTTATCAACACTCCAGATGTGTTCAGTTAGCTCCCATTAGTGAATTGAAGCTATGTTTTAGCATGTTATTATTGCACTATTGCTTGTATATAACTGTTTGTGTAAAATCTGTTGGGTGAACTCTCATTATTGACAAAAAAATTTAGATAATCTTGACAGACCACAAAGTGGGTCCATTGTCATACAGTTTATATTTTATAAGCACATCAGCTCCTTTTAGGAAATTTTATTTTTAAATGTGTATCTTATAATGGGTTCTACCCTTTTTCCATGTATAAACCAATTCCTAAAAGATGGAAAGAGAAAGAAGCGTCTGATGGTGTAATAACGTAGGATTAGGCAAGCAAGACAAGCAAACACATCCAAATATACTCACAAGCCTAGATGCACATCTAGTGCAATAATCAACGAACCGAGGCTTCAGAACTCAATCAGCTGGCAAAGGAATGAGCAGGATACACTTCCCACGAAGAGGTCAGCAATCACAAACCAGGCATTATATATACCTGTAGGATTCACCCTTAGAGAGTGAACAAGTGTTTGGAGTACCCAATCAAATGCCCAAACCAGATAAAGCAAGGTAAGGATAAACATGGTACTTTATTAAAAAACAATTAAAATCAATGCTGTGTTCCTGTGCATTGATTTTAATTGGTTTTTAATTAAGTACTATTTTTATCCTTACTTTGCTCTATCTTGTTTATCTTTCAAGTATATTTTTATATTATGTAATTCATTACAATAATATGCACTCAAGAGTTACACAAAATAATTGTTATCTTGGTTTGATTTTTTAAAATACTATTTTTACAAAAACAAAAAATTTCAATAGTTAATTATGCTTGCATAAAAGAAAAAAAGACTTACCATCTACAATGACCTTAACAACAGCCAAACCAATCCCTTAACAACAGCCAAACCAATCCTTTTTCTATTTTTCTGTTTCTGTCTATGCATAACAGGGGGAGTAATATTTATACTCTTTTCTAATAGTTTTGTTGAATTTAAATGTTCCCTATTTACTATAATAAGTTTGATGTTATTTATGCACTTAACAAACAACTTTGTGTCTAACCTTAAATAAAAATACAATAGTTTAAATGTATGAACATGTGGGCATCCAAGTTTTCCAGGTATCCTCTGCTTGAATTTATGATTGAATAAGCAATCACTTGTGCAACCTTCCAGCTGCTATCACACAACAATTGGCACGAGAGCATGGAATGTAAAGCATTGAGGGCAGATTAAACTGGGATGTTTAATTCAGGCACTTCTGAGGTGGCAGAGAGATTAGAAAGCCGCAGTCTTGTGATCACAGCAGTTTGCAGGCTCTCATCAGCAAACATTCACAGCAAGAAATATTACCTATTTGCTAAGCCTAGTAAATTTTCACTGAGTACATTTCACAATAGCAAATAACAGTTTAATGTTTTACTTTAAACTTATTTAATTTTATTATTAAACTAATAAACTATTTTGATGTCATTTAAAACAACTACATGTAATTAAAACAATAAATATTAATTCAAATATAAAAAAAAATTCTGCTCAGTGTCACTATAATCTTAGCATCCAAATCAATATTTTCTCTATTTTTCTGCTTCTTTCTTTGGGTACAGGGATAGTATTATTTATTCCCTAACAGTTTGTATTGACTTAAAATGTTCCCCATAAGCATAAAACCAATCTCCATTGTAAATGAAATATGTTGTTATTTAAGTGTTGAGCAAATAAAAGATATTTTTGTTTCTAACCTTGAGCAAAAACACAAGTACATTTTATGACAGCATATTATAACTTGGTTTAGATCAATTACATTTTATTACTAAACTAATAAACTATTAAAATATTTTTATTTCATTTAAAAATGACTGCATTTATTAACAAGCATATTAAAGCATTTTCTCCTTCATTTGCTAAAACAACACTTTATTGATAGACTATAAAATGTATAACTGCACTGTATTAAAAAAAAAAAAACTAATTCTTAGGAACATTTTATTTACTCCCAATATACTAATATAATTTGATTTTAAAAAAATGCTACCAATTTAAATACAGCAATAATTTTATAATTTTAGCATTGTGAAAGGCAACGTGTTAAAAATAGCTCAGCATAATGATAATCTAATCTGCTTTTATTTATTTTTTTTCTGTAGAAAATAATGGAATAACTAAATCAGGATCAGTGAATGACGTTTATAATGTCAGACAAAATCTCATGGGATCAGTAGAAATGAAAACATGGCTTTTCCTTTCTCCTAGAACACTGATTCAAGACATGTGATTAAACTTTACAAAGTTCCCAGAGGGCAGAGAGGATTGTTGTACTTTTATTTTGCCTGTTTATATTATAAGATAAAGATACTCCTTTCATTACAGTGTTCTGGATGGTTGGCATTCATTCATCAGGGCTTAAACTTTGCAAAAGGAATTAAATAATAATTTATTTGCAGACTTAATTGCACAGATGTGGAATAAAATGTAAAATATAAAATTAAGCAGAAAAGTTTAAGAGCTTAGGCCAGGCTACTAACACTGATTTATGTATAAACTTGGTAGCTGTGAAATTAATGTATTAGGGGCTAGATCACGAGTGGAGCACTTATTATTGCTCACACTCACATGCTAACTGCGCTAGACTTTGGCTTTTTACATGTCTGATACCGCGTGTATTACAAAGGGAAAGTAAAATGTTTTTGCACGCGTGCTAACCTGACGTGCACAAAAAGACGAAGTTACAATAACTTGATTGTGTTAAGGTATTTTACCTTAGGCTTCAATGGTGCGCAAAAAGTAGTAACATCCCTACTTGCACGCAAACTTAATCACATTTTCTCAAGTGCGCTAACACAACAATTTTATTTCTTAATGTGTCTATATATGTATTCATATGTATCTATATGTTTATATGTGTAAATATGTCTGTAAATAAATATATACACATATATAAATACATATGTACACATACACATACAGTATATATATTTAAAAAAAGAGCGCACTCCCACTCAAGCGGCATCAACCAGGGTGAAGGCAAGTATAAATTTATAGAATTTGAAGAAGGCATGCACTCACTGGATTTGTGAAGGTATGGTGCTTTTATTGGCACATCAAAAAACAGGTAACGTTTCGGGGATCAATCACCCCTTCATCAGACCAAGTCACAAATCCAGTGAGTGCATGCCTTCTTCAAATTCTATATATATATATGTATATATATATATATATATATATATATATATATATAAATATATACTGTATATTTATATATATATATATATATATATATACAGACCTATACATATTAAGACATATATATGTATGTATCTCTATTTTTAAATCCTTTTGCATGCCTTTTTTTTCTAACACTTGAGACCTCGTATCTTTGAGCCCTTAATAACGTTTGTGCATTTTTTTTCCATTAATTTGTATTAGATAGTGTTATTATGAGGGTAACTATACTTTTAAATGTATTGTTGATGTTATCTGTGCAACATTTTATTCAAGCATAACAGTTAACCAGAGCACTAAAGTTGCGCTAGCCAGAAGCACATTGAATTCAATTGCACTAGAGCAAACGTGTTTACTTTCAACTTGTAATACGCAAGCTACTTTTGATTCGTGCAAACAGCTGCAATAAACCCGATACCACTCTCGCGCTACTGTTAGCATACCACTCATAATATAGCCCTAGGTTGGCTTCCCGCTTATTATGATTATCTATGTATTTTGAATGCATTATAGGAAATTGCTTAAATTAGATTACTATATCTTTCTTATTTTAATATGGTTCCTTTATAAAAAAGAAATAAATACAGTTTTCCTGTAAAACTGGGCACTACCTTAAAATGACTATATAGGGTCAAATATTGAAATAAAGTATTACTTTATATATTATATATCAAATATAAAATGTAAGTTTATTATTGAAATAAATGTCTAAAAAGAGTTTTAAAGAGATAACATGGTGTTTTACTGGGAAGGGCTCAAAGGTGTATATTAATGTGTGTATGTATATAGGCGTATGGATGAGATGAGCCACAAGATTCCATTTGTAATCCACTAGAAGAGACAAAACCCAGCTACCATGTGGTTTTCTAATGACTTGCCTACACCAATAATTTACATTAAGATATATTCAATAGTGATATTCCAGTGCATACGAAAAACTGTAAGAGAGATTTTCACAGAATTATTTACTTTTTTTAAATTATCAGCTCTTGAAAACTTTTTTTGACTGTTTGCATGCTTTTTTCAGTTTACGCTTAGAAATGAGAATGTCATTCATTAAAACACATTAGACATCATGTTTTAGCTGAAACCCATACTGCCCTCTTGAAAAACTTGTTTTTCATAGCTTTCGACATGTTTAACTAGACTTTACAGTTCTATTATAAATATAGTTTAAGCATTGATACAAATATATGATGGCTCTATGGATGGATTGGGGTAGAAGAAAAAAAATATTCCAAATTCTATGTGATGTTTTCATGAAGAAATTCAGATGGATTGCATTGGTCGTATATAAACCTGGACATTATAGCAGGTATTGGCCACTAAATTCAAACAATAGGATATTGTATGACATGTAATAATGATCAGTACTTTGCTTAGCTGTGGACATAATGTTGTAGATTGTAGTAGCAGGATTTCTACATAACTACAACCCTGTCCATACAAAATAAAGTCACATGAAATTATTTGTGGCAGGACACACAGGCTACATAAGAGGTTTCCCTTCAATCAATACCAACTAATAATTTTAATCTCTTTGAGACAATCATAGAATTCAATATCTTTTTACATAAGCTGACCATAAAAAAGTTCTAAAAGGTGATAATTTGAATCTTTCAAATGAAACAACTTACCCTCTTGTTAGTTATACACCTGTTGATTTTTCTTTTGATGAAGCAAAGAATTATATATCTCTTTTGGAGTTGGAGATGGAGACATATATGTCAACAAATGGTACAGTGTCTTGTCATGTGGGCTTTAAATCAGGATCTGTTTTTTTATCCCACAAAGCCTTGAGGTAATGTACTAGAGACTTTACATAAAAAAGTGGAGTATGACTTGAGGGTCCTATATAACAAGACATGCATAAATACAGACATCAAAATAATTTGACTGCCAATCAGCTCTGAAAACTCTGACTTCTAAAGAACATTTAGTCATTAGAAAGGCTGACAAAAAGTGTAATGTGGTAGTAATGTGATTATATTCAAGAGGCTCAACGATAGCTTTTAGATGCCAATGTGTATTGCCAACTATCTTACAATATGGCCAGAGACTACCAGAGGCTTGTGTATCACCTTTTGGATGATGGCAGGGAAGCAGGTTTTATAGATTATAATATGTTTGATTTTCTGTATGTTACAGATCCCTTCATCCCGATTTTCCCCCATCTTCCAAAGTTGTACAATAGTGATGTAGCAAACATAAAATTTTCCGTTTGCGAACGGCGAACGCGAATTTCCGCAAATGTTTGCAAACGGGCGAACCGGGCGAACCACTATAGACTTCAATAGGCAGGCGAATTTTAAAACCCAAAGGGACTCTTTCTGGCCACAATAGTGATGGAAAAGTTGTTTCAAGGGTACTAACACCTGGACTGTGGCATGCCGGAGGGGGATCCATGGCAAAACTCCCATGGAAAATTACATAGTTGATGCAGAGTCTGGTTTTAATCCATAAAGGGAATAAATCACCTAACACTCCTAAATTGTTTGGAATAACGTGCTTTAAAACACAGGTTGGGGATTGCCTTTTGTGCAAAGAAATTTCGTCCGGGTACCTTCCACTGCGGTGTCCCAATAGCTACAAATTTTTGGAACGCCTCAGACTCCACCAGCTTGTATGGTAAAAGCTGACAGGCTAAGAGTTCAGACAAGCCAGCTGTCAGATGTTGGGCAAGGGGGTGAATTTGTGACATTGGCTTCTTACGCTCAAACATGTCCTTGACAGACACCTGACTGTGGGCAGATGAGCAGGAACTGCTCAAGGTGAGAGATGGAGTGGCGGATGGTTGAGAGGGGGCAAGGAGGACAGCAGTGGTTGACGTGGCTGAAGATGCTGGACCAGGAGGAGGATGGCGGCTTTGAGTTTGTGTGCTGCTTGTACTCATGTGTTGATCCCATAGGCATTTGTGATGTGCGATCATGTGCCTTCGCAAAGCAGTTGTACCTAGGTGGGTGTTGGACTTCCCATGACTCAGTTTCTTTTGGCACAGGTTGCAAATGGCATCGCTGTTGTCAGAGGCAGACACACACAAAAAATACCACACTGCTGAGCTCTGCAATGACGGCATTCTGGTGGTGGCAACAGCATGCGTTGATTGGCATGCTGTCTGGCTGACCCCGGGTGCCGATGCATGCTGTCTGACTGTGCCACTAGCTCCTTGCGACGACCTCCCCCTGCTTCCAACGTGTCTCCTCTCTGTCTCCCCATCTGAACTTCCCCAATGTTCTTCTTCTCTTCTAGCAGGCACCCACGTGACATCCACGGATGCATCGTCATCATCAACCGCTTCACTTGTATCTGACAACTCAGCAAAGGAAGCAGCAGTGGGTACAACATCATCATCATCACACCGTACGTCCATGTGTGTAATGCTGCCTGACTGAGACATATCCCTGTTATCTACATCTTCTGGCAATAATGGTTGCGCATCACTCATTTCTTCCAACTGATGTGGAAACAACTCCTCTGACAGATCAAGTGAAGCGGCTGTGGTGCTAGTGTTGGTGGTAGCTGCAGGCGGGTGAGTGGTAACTTGAGAGGTGCCTGAAGCTAAGCTGGAGGAGGATGGTGCATCAAGGTTCCAAGCAGAAGCTGTAGAAGATTGGGTGTCCTGTGTTAGCCAGTCAACTATGTCCTCAGAACTTTTCGAGTTCAGGGTACGTGACCTCTGAACACTGGGCATTATTCTGGGGCCAAAGGGAATCACAGCACCACGACCACGATGGCCCCTACGGGGTGGTCTGCTTCTGACTGTCATTTTTTTTTTCGATTAGTGGTACTATGCGTGCAAGCTACTGTGATAACTGATATGAGTGGCACTGTGCACTGGCAGAAGTTGGCAGAGTAGACGCTGTAGGCCTGACACACACACTTGCAGACAACTAACTGCAATTCAATCTATTACAGTCAAAATTGTAATTTTTTTTTAAATGTACACTACTGTTACACCAGATATGAGTTGCACTGGTGTGACACTGTGCCCTGGCAGGCCCTGAAATGCACACGTGTGAAGGAAACTGACTGCTATTATTTCACTGTCAAATTTCTAGTTGTTTTTTTAATGTACGCTACTGTTACAACAGATATGAGTTGCACTGGTGTGACACTGTGCCCTGGCAGGCCCTGAAATGCACACGCGTGAAGGAAATTGACTGCTATTTTTTCACTGTCAAATTTCTAGTTGTTTTTTTAATGTACACTACTGTTACACCAGATATGAGTTGCACTGGTGTGACACTGTGCCCTGGCAGGCCCTGAAACGCACACGCGTGAAGGAAACTGACTGCTATTATTTCACAGTAAAATTTCTATTTTTTTTTTTTTAATGTACACTACTGTTACAACAGATATGAGTTGCACTGGTATGACACTGTGCCCTGGAAGACCCTGAAATGCACACGTGTGAAGGAAACTGACTGCTATTATTTCACAGTCAAATTTCTATTTTTTTTTTTTCTTTTAATGTACACTACTGTTACACCAGATATGAGTTGCTCTGGTGTGACACTGTGCCCTGGCAGGCCCTGAAATGCACACGTGTGAAGGAAACTGCTATTATTTCACAGTTAAATTTCTAGTTTTTTTTTTTTAAATGTACACTACTGTTACACCAGATATGAGTTGCAACGGTGTGACACTGTGCCCTGGCAGGCCCTGAAACGCACACGCGTGAAGGAAACTGACTGCTATTATTTCACAGTCAAATTTCTAGTTTTTTTTTTAATGTACACTACTGTTACACAAGATATGAGTTGCACTGGTGTGACACTGTGCCCTGGCAGGCCCTGAAACGCACACGCGTGAAGGAAACTGACTGCTATTATTTCACAGTCAAATTTCTAGGTTTTTTTTTAATGTATACTACTGTTACAAAAGATATGAGTTGCACTGGTGTGACACTGTGCCCTGGCAGGCCCTGAAATGCACACGTGTGAAGGAAACTGACTGCTATTATTTCACAGTCAAATTTCTATTTTTTTTTTTTTTAATGTACACTACTGTTACACCAGATATGAGTTGCACTGGTGTGACACTGTGCCCTGGCAGGCCCTGAAACGCACACGCGTGAAGGAAACTGACTGCTATTATTTCACAGTCAAATTTCTATTTTTTTTTTTTTTTTTAATGTACACTACTGTTACACCAGATATGAGTTGCACTGCTGTGACACTGTGCCCTGGCAGGCCCTGAAATGCACATGCGTGAAGGAAACTGACTGCTATTATTTCACAGTCAAATTTCTAGTTTTTTTTTTATGTACACTACTGTTACACCAGATATGAGTTGCACTGGTGTGACACTGTGCCCTGGCAGGCCCTGAAACGCACACGTGTGAAGGAAACTGACTGCTATTATTTCACAGTCAAATTTCTATGTATACTACTGTTACACCAGATATGAGTTGCACTGGTGTGACACTGTGCCCTTGTAGGGCCTGAAACGCAAATGTGTGAAGGAAACTGACTGCTATTATTTCACTGTCAAATTTCTAGTTGTTTTTTTAATGTACACTACTGTTACAACAGATATGAGTTGCACTGGTGTGACACTGTGCCCTGGCAGGCCCTGAAACGCACACGCGTGAAGGAAACTGACTGCTATTATTTCACAGTAAAATTTCTAATTTTTGGGGGGCGGAGCTAGCGGCTGGCAGCAGAAGAGAAGAGCTCCGCAATTTAACTCTGAATATATCCCATTTTCTGCTGCCGGCTGCCTTATCCCACGTTACCGCCTTGTTGGGTAGATGTAATAGGACCCCAACCGGCCAGGAATAGATCGTGAAGGGCCGAAAATCGCCCTTGCCTCGGAAGGCATTTCTATCTGCGCCACGCTGCGCACCTAACGGACCTCGCGGGCGCCATCTTGGAGGATCCCTCCCTACCTCCATACCCGTCACAGCCCGGACGGAGCTGCAGAATCATACAGCCTAAGTAATATATCGGCAACGCTATAGGATACCGATCCAGCCGGATTAACTGTCTTTGTGGCAGCTGAAAAGGGGACAATAATAAGCGGTACTCAGGTAACACGCACCCTGAAGGGACATTGTGGGCTAAATGATTAACTCAATTAGAAGCAATGCTGATAGCAATTGACTGCATTTAAGTAATCCGGCCTGCTTCACTTCATCTTGGAAGGGAGAGCAAGTAAATAAAAAAAAAAAGAAAACTTATATCAAAACACAAGTTGTTAGATAACTGGGGGCCTGGGACAGAGAGCTGCAGCGCTGGAGCTGTGAACAAACTCAGCAATCTATAACCGCACAGGGGCTAGACATATGGAACATTCTGCTCTATTGCATACCTGGTATAGCTAAAAAAAAATTCCCAGGACTATATCTAGGGTCTATGTTTTCAGAGTGGGGCAGAGTTTCTCTATTATTTGCTGCGTAGCTGGTATAGCTAAAAAAAATTTTACATCTGTCTCATGTGATCTTGTGAGCGTACTCGAGGCCCATAACTTCTAACTGAATAATCTGCCTGACACTTTACTGCTTCATAGCTACCTCAGTGAACTTATCCTATTACACCTGGGACTAACATTTCTAGTGTGAGATAAGAAGGGAAGGGAGCCTACGGGGCAAGAGGAATGCTCTTGTGGTAAATACAGCTTGCTTGTTTGTTTCTTACTCATCTTGCTTGTTCACAGCCTGAGGGGCTGTTGCATCTCACAGAATTTCAGTGTCACTTTGTGGTTTATGCATAACGTTCCTGCAATACTAGTCCTCTTGTACAATTTGCTCTATGAAAGTGGACGAGTATTTTCACAGGCTGCCTTCGCCTTCAAGTAGCACCATGAGTCAAAGATCAAAAAATCAGGACAAGAGGCACAAAATCCTTATTGAATCTCAGGCAAACACCTCACTTGCAGATATTGAAAACAATTCACCTGGTGGCCACTCCTCACTCTTGCAAGAACTTAAAGCATTTTTCTTACCAAAGATGGACAGCTTGCAGGCTGGTGTTGATACTTTGACCAGTGAGGTGAGACTCTTTTCTACACGTATGTCTGCTGCAGAACAGAGAATTTCGGGGGTTGAGGATAGGCAGCAAGAATCAGATATTTCATTGAAGCACTTGCTGAAACAAAATCAACAGTTAATGGACAAAGTAGAAGATTTAGAAAACCGCAGTAGACGAAACAACCTGCGAATTGTAGGTGTTCCTGAATCTATCAAGGATAAAGGTCTATTGGACTTTGCCGCCTCAACCCTTCCAAAGCTCTTGGGCATGCCTTTGGATTGCCTCCCACTGGATATTGAGAGATCACACCGCATTGGCCCTAACAGATATCTGGACAACTCCAGGGAAAAACCACGTCAAGTAATCTTTAAGTGTTTGAATTTCCAGGACAAGCTTGCCATTCTCAAAGCATACAGAACGGCTAAAGAAATCATTTATGAAGATCACCGCCTCTTGTTGTTTCAAGATTTTTCGGTGGAAGTCACTAAGAGACGCAGGGACTTTGCCTCACTCTGTTCCACCTTGCATGAACAGGGGCGTAAATTTGCTCTTATGTTTCCAGCTACCCTTAAGATCCAGACCCTTTCAGGTCCAAAAACTTTCACCTCGCCTGCAGCAGCACAAGCATTTCTGTCAACAGAGCGAAGGCAGGATAATGGTTGATAAGACTCTAACAAGAATCAATGTTCTCTTTTTTTCCATAAAATGTATCTTATGACATGTTTGGTCCCTATCTTGCAGAGACCATGGTTGTGGTTAATAGTTCTCAGTTGGTGTGTGTGCCTGTGGTGCTTGGAGGGGGGGGCACTTGGACGCCGAGTTCCCTTCTGTTGTTGAGCACTTGCCTCTGTCTGAAATACTCTCTTATGTCATTGACGTTTGCAGGTGTTGCAGTGTCTCCTCTCCGGCCCACATAGGCGACATAGATTTCATAATAAGTATGGTTGTTCATATGGTTTGTTTTCTTAGTACTCTCAATATTTGCTCTTGTCCCAGCTCCTACACACCCCACCTTATTAAGACTATGCAATACCCCCCACGTCGCATAACCCATGGTTCAGACAGGTATGTTATCGGTAGAGCCCCTACTCATTCTAGGTTTCCCACCCCCTTTCCTGCATGTTTGGCCCTTGACTTGCATCTAGCACCTTTGGATGGCGATCCCCTGTCTGCCTTCCATCTCCTATGGTCCACTGCCGTTGGTGTTGCAGAGCTGCTCTGTTCCAGGGGTATTGTTCCTGAATGTATGCTATGTATTCTCCCACCTCAAACTTTGCCTGGCCATTGTTTGTCTGTTCCCTCTCTTCTACCCTGCGCTACACCCCTTGAAGTAGAGCCACTCCTTGAAATGCTGAACATATTTTTCAATACAAATACAATCATGTTTGGTAATTGTTGGTCCCAATACAGAAAACCTAATCATTGTATATCTGACTCCATTGTCTTGATCTATGCTAAGCCTCTTGAGGTTATTTTAAACTCTGGAATGTTGAAAATATCTTGTACTGTTTATACAGCTGTGGTTGGAAAACTTCGGCCTCAGCATAATACTAATGCCATTTTATGTTCTCGCTTCCTCCATAGCTGCTGTGGACTCTATGCCTGGGGGCATCTGGCTCCCTCCCCTCCGCCACACTGCCAACCAACGAAGGCTAAACACTGTCATCATATAAACGTAAGTCAAAACTACACAGCACATACAGGTATTACCATTATAAGCTTTATATATGTCACCTCCCATTAAAGTTATTGCTTGGAATGTAGGGGGCATCACATCCCCGGCAAAGAGGAGCATGATTCTTCACCATTTAGACTCATTAAGGGCTGACATAGCTTTATTCCAAGAGACGAAACTAACAGCTGAGGAACATGAGAAATTAAAAATACGCTGGGTTTGACAGGTTATAAGCTCCCCCACAGAGGGTAGGAAGAGGGGGGTTGCAGTCCTAGTGCGCAAAGGTTTGGCAGTTGTTTTTTCTAAGGTAGAGATAGACAAGAAGGGGAGATTTATAATTGCCTTAATTCAAACTGACACTTCCACATACACCCTATGCAATGTTTATGGCCCTAATGCATATGACCCTGACTTTTGGACGAACCTTTTAGCCACATTGACCACATATACCACATATAACGCTCCTATAATTATGGGAGGTGATTTTAACTTGGCTCAGGCTCTTCCCCTAGATAGGTTTAGAGACCCTTCTGTCTCAAAAGCTTTGAAGATAAATATGTCTAGATATAAGCGGGAGTTATCCCTTATTGGCTCCTTTAAAGAAACTTTGAACCTGGTAGATGTGTGGAGAGCTAGAAACCCTGTTGAGAGAGATTTCACTTGCCTTTCTAAAACGCATCATACCATGTCACGTATTGACTACTTTCTGACTGCACCAAGTATCACGCCACAGATCTCGTTCATAGGTATAGGTCAAGTTACTATTTCAGACCATGCCCCAGTTACCTTATTCCTTCAGCCTCAGCTTCCTAAGCCTCCAAATAATACTTGGAGATTCCCTCTTCACCTCTATAATAATATTGAGTTTCGTCGCCATTTAAAAGCCTCCTGGACACACTACGCGTCGGACAATGCTTCCCACTCAAGTGCTCCAGATCTATTTTGGCATGCCTCCAAAGCGGTGATGAGGGGCCACATAACCTCTTTCACAGTGCATCATAACAAGCAGCTTAAGAGGGTGCATGGGGCTCTTCTTTCTCAACTCACTGAAGCTTATAATAACTATCTATCTACCCCTACATTGCTGACTAGGAAAGCGTACTATGACCTTAAACAAACTAGGGATACATACCTCGCTCAACAAGACAATAAAATCAATATCCACAGGCAGGGGCGTTATTATCGGCATGGTAATAAGGCTGGCAGGTTACTCGCCAAGTTGGTTCACTCTTACAAGCCTAAGTCCCAGATCCTAGCCATTAAATCCAAGGGTACCATAACTGTCGATTCTAAAGACATCATGGCCGAATTTGTAGATTATTATACTTCCCTATATTCTAAACAATTAATTCATTCAGAAGCAAAACACAAGTTTTGGGATGCAGTGCAACTCCCTACTCTTACAGAGGACCAGACCTCCCTCTTGAACTCTAGGATAGTTCCTCAAGAGGTTCTTAAGGCCATTCGGCAGAACAAGCTGGACAAGGCGGCGGGCCCTGACGGGCTTCCCGCCGAATATTTTAAAATACTGGATGAAGAACTGGCCCCTGTCCTATCTTCCCTATACTCTGCGTACCTGGCAGGCACTGAGCAAATAAATGACAGATTCTCTGAAGCCAACATCTGTCTTTTATTGAAACCCGATAGGGATCCCACTCTTACCTCATCTTATCGCCCCATTTCATTGTTAAATGGAGACTATAAACTTTTGACGAAGATCCTGGCGGATAGATTGGCAACGGTTTTACCACATATAGTCCATGCCGACCAAACTGGTTTTGTAAAGGGCAGATCGTCAGTGTTGAACATCAGGAAAACTCTTGGTGTGGTGACCCATTATTGGTACAATGCACATGCACAATCCCCCTCTCAACTGCCAGATGCTTGCCTTTTGGCGCTTGACGCTGAAAAGGCGTTTGATCGCATTGGGTGGGACCATTTACACACATCACTATCTCACTTCGGTATCCGGGGTAACTTTTCCAACTTTTTGCAGCAATTGTACATGACCCCAAGGCTTCTCTCATAATAAACGGAGGGCTTTCTCCCTCTTTTGCGTTGCAGAGGGGTACGAGACAGGGGTGCCCCCTTTCTCCTCTCCTCTTTGATCTGGCCATCGAGCCCCTAGCATCCTACATCAGACAGAATTGTGCGGGTTTAGACATACACGGCCGATGGCAGCATCTTTCATTATATGCTGACGATCTGTTGCTCTTCATAGGTGACCCGAGTGCCAATTTACACCCTCTCTTGGATATTATTGAGGAATTTGGCAAGTTCTCAGGATATAAGATTAATATCGACAAATCTGAAGTCACGTGGTTACAGAACTCCTGTAACACAGATCTGGCGGGTACTGGTCTTACAATTACTGACGGCTGCTTTAAATACTTGGGCATTCGCATACATGTCAATCCTCATAAACTATATTCTCTTAATCTTGGTGGGATTGTAAAAGATATTAAACAAATGTTGCTGAGTTGGGTGAAGCTCCCCCTTTCTCTTTCAGGAAGGGTGCATCTTTTCAAGATGGTTGCTCTGCCTAAGCTTCTTTACCCCTTGCAGATGTTGCCCTTGCTTCTTACCCAGCAAGACATTGCCTCCTTGCAGACTTCCATTGGCAATTTTATTTGGCAGGGTAAGAAACACAGGATAGGTAAGACTCCTCTGTCAATGCCGGTGAGTGGGGGTGGGCTCCGTCTTCCTAATATCATGTGGTATAATTGGGCAGCTCTTTCTAGGTTCATACTGGATTGGCTGGTAGGGAATGACTTTTACACAGTCCCTAATCTAGAGTCTAACTTCATCAAACCACTACACTTGGCTTTCTTGCCTCATGCGGATTTTAAATCATTACCCATATTTGTACAAAATCATATCTTATTTAGGGACCCCTTGAGAGCCTGGGCCAAGATTTGCAAACTATGGGGATTGCAGAAATCTACTAGTAAATATCTCCCAATACAGGGTAACCTCAACTTCCTTCCTGGTTATACTACACAAGCATTTCAGATATGGCAAGAATCAAATCTGACCAGACTTTATCAACTACTGCATCCCTTGACCTTTGACATTCTACCTTTTCAAGACTTACGGGTAAAGTATGATCTCCCCAGCACCCACAGGTTTGCGTACTTCCAATGCAGACATTACATTTCCACATTAATTTCAGGGGGACTGTTGTCTAAGGAACCTTCCAATATAGACAGACTTTGTGTCTTGGCAAAACTGGGATCTTACAAACTCACACACACATATACTCTGTTGTATCGTCATTTTGAGGATTCCACTCTGCGTGGGATCGTATCGAAATGGTCTCATTTTGAAGATTTAGAGGTGGACACAGCGCAGATTACTTTGAGCTTTGAGAGGGCAATTCAGGGCACCATCTCTGCAAAATTGAGAGAATCGCACCTAAAGTTCTTGCACCAAGCTTATATTACCCCTGGCATGCGTGCAAAATGGGTTCGAGGGGCACATGATCTATGCAGTAAATGTAGCAGGGTATCCCCTGACTGGATTCATCTGTTGTGGGGGTGCCCAAAGGTGCAGAGGTTCTGGCAGAAGATTTCGTTTTGGCTGGGCAAACTAACCAAGCAAATTTTACCCCTCTCAGCACAGTATGTGATTTTTCTTACGCCTAGAGACCAGACACATAAATACAACACTTTTATAACTACAGTTCTCATGCTAGCTAAACAGGCTATCCTTAGGGAATGGGTGGGAGAGAGAACCCCTCCATTTCAACAGCTGCTAAGGGCAGTACATACTCAGATGTTAATTGAGCAGGCAGACACAAGGGGAGACCCTGAGAAAAGAGTGAAGAGGTTTCTTCTTAAATGGGAGGTATATTTGATGCAGCTACCAAACATAGTTAGGGATAGAGTTCTCCTTCCCTTTAAAAACAGTCTGTATGTCTTAAGCGAAAATCTAAAGGGCAACTGGTGTCTTTCCACTGATTCAAACTGTTGAGAATTCCTTTCATTTGCGGAGGCGTGGTGTTGGCTGGATGGGGGGGATCCGGAGGTACCCTGGGTGAGTATGAGCATATTTGTTGTTTGTTGATCTTTCCGTTTTTCCTTCTACGCTATTCTCTTTCTTTCCTTATCTTAGTATGCTTTCTCCCTTTTCTTTTTCTTTCTTTTTCTTCCCTTTGTTTGTCTGTTTATTTAGATATTTTTGATAAAAAGTGAGTCCAAGTACATGCATGATGATTTCATTTCAGTATCGGGCCTTTTAACACGATCACTGCCTTATATGTCTTATTCTGCATATGTTGATATCGAAACCTAGTATACCAATGTGATTGTACTTATTTTGTATGTCTTGGATTCTTTTCTATAAATAAAGTTTGGAAAAAAAAAAATTCTATTTTTTTTTTTTTTTAATGTACACTACTGTTACAACAGATATGAGTTGCACTGGTGTGACACTGTGCCCTGGAAGGCCCTGAAATGCACACGTGTGAAGGTAACTGACTGCTATTATTTCACAGTCAAATTTCTATTATTTTTTTTTTAATGTACACTACTGTTACACCAGATATGAGTTGCTCTGGTGTGACACTGTGCCCTGGCAGGCCCTGAAATGCACACGTGTGAAGGAAACTGACTGCTATTATTTCACAGTCAAATTTCTATTTTTTTTTTTAAATGTACACTACTGTTACACCAGATATGAGTTGCAACGGTGTGACACTGTGCCCTGGCAGGCCCTGAAACGCACACGCGTGAAGGAAACTGACTGCTATTATTTCACAGTCAAATTTCTAGTTTTTTTTTTAATGTACACTACTGTTACACCAGATATGACTTGTACTGGTGTGACACTGTGCCCTGGGAGGCCCTGAAACGCACACGTGTGAAGGAAACTGACTGCTATTATTTCACAGTCAAATTTCTTGTTTTTTTTTTTTAATGTACACTACTGTTACACAAGATATGAGTTGCACTGGTGTGAAACTGTGCCCTGGCAGGCCCTGAAATGCACACGCATGAAGGAAACTGACTGCTATTATTTCACAGTCAAATTTCTATTTTTTTTTTTTTTTTTTTTAATGTTCACTACTGTTACACCAGATATGAGTTGCACTGGTGTGACACTGTGCCCTGGCAGGCCCTGAAACGCACATGTGTGAAGGAAACTGACTGCTATTATTTCACAGTCAAATTTCTAGTTTTTTATTTTAAATGTGCACTACTGTTACACCAGATATGAGTTGCAACAGTGTGACACTGTGCCCTGGCACGCCCTGAAACGCACACGCGTGAAGGAAACTGACTGCTATTATTTCACAGTCAAATTTCTATTTTTTTTTTTTTTAATGTACACTACTGTTACACCAGATATGAGTTGCACTGGTGTGACACTGTGCCCTGGGAGGTCCTGAAACGCACACGTGTGAAGGAAACTGACTGCTATTATTTCACAGTCAAATTTCTAGTTTTGTTTTTATGTACACTACTGTTACACCAGATATGAGTTGCACTGGTGTGACACTGTGCCCTGGCAGGCCCTGAAACGCACACGTGTGAAGGAAACTGACTGCTATTATTTCACAGTCAAATTTCTAGTTGTTGTTTTTTTAATGTACACTACTGTTACACCAGAAATGAATTGCACTGGTGTGACACTGTGCCCTGGCAGGCCCTGAAACGCACATGTGTGAAGGAAACTGACTGTTATTATTTCACAGTCAAATTTCTAGGGTTTTTTTTAATGTACACTACTGTTACACCAGATATGAGTTGCACTGGTGTGACACTGTGCACTGGCAGGCCCTTAAACGCACATGCATGAAGGAAACTGACTGCTATTATTTCACAGTCAAATTTCTAGTTTTTTTTTTTAATGTTTACTACTGTTACACCAGATATGAGTTGCACTGGGGTGACACTGTGCCCTTGCAGGGCCTGAAACGCAAACGTGTGAAGGAAACTGACTGCTATTATTTCACAGTCAAATTTCTAGTTTTTTTTAATGTACACTACTGTTACACCAGATATGAGTTGCACTGGGGTGACACTGTGCCCTTGCAGGCCCTGAAATGCACACGTGTGAAGGAAACTGGCTGCTATTATTTCACAGTCAAAAAAGTGTTGTTTTTTTAACCTTTTAACGATGCATGTCGTACAGGGTACGTCACACACAACCTGGTCTTTAAAGACCAGCGACGTACCCTGTATGACATCAGCGTTTAAAGCGGCTGGAAGTGATCCTGATCGCTTCCAGCCGCTTTCAAGGTATTGCTGTGATGCCTCGACATTGAGGCATCACTGCAATACGTTTTTTCCAAAACCGATGCAGAGAGAGCCACCCTGTGGCCCTCTCTGCACCGGTAGCGATGGGCCTGATCGTTGGTGGGTGGGAGCAGCTGCAGGGAGGCGGGTGGGCGGCCCATCGCTACCCGGCATCCGGTTCCTGAATGTGCAATGTGCACGCTGGGTGCCGGGAGCGTGCGGGGGCGTGCGGGGGCCTGCAGGGAGCGCACATGCACGCGCATGTGTGCGTGCGATCTCGTAACAGCCACTGCCACCAATTAATTAATGATTGGGAGAGAGGGAGAGGGAGGGGGGAAATAATTGTCAAAAGGATCTGGGAGGGGGAGAGGGAGGAGGGTATTAGGGGGGGGCAGCTACACTACAGAAAAAAATTTAATTACATAAAAAAAAAAACAAAAAAAACATTTTTACAGACAGCTGCCAGTACCCAAGATGGCAGCAAATAGGATGTGGGCAAGAGTAATAGAGCTGTTTGGGGGGGATCAGAGAGGTTGGGGCTAAGGGAGGGTCCATCACAGCTAAACAGATATTTAAAAAAAAAAAAAAAAAACATAAAAAAAAAAGACTTTTATTTTAGTACTGGCAGACTTTCTGCCAGTACTTAAGATGGCGGGGACAATTGTGGGGTGGAGGAGGGAAGAGAGATGTTTGGGAGGGATCAAGGGTTGGGATCAATCAGGTGGGAGGCTGATCTCTACACTAAAGCTAAAATTAACCCTGCAAGCTCCCTACAAGCTATCTAATTAACCCCTGCACTGCTGGGCATAATACACGTGTGATGCGCAGCAGCATTTAGCGGCCTTCTAATTACCAAAAATCAACACAAAAGCCATAAATGTCTGCTATTTCTGAACAAAGGGGATCTCAAAGAAGCATTTACAACCATTTATGCCATAAGTGCACAAGTTGTTTGTAAATAATTTCAGTGAGAAACCTAAAATTGTAAAAAATGTAACATTTTTTTTTTATTTGATCGCATTTGGCGGTGAAATGGTGGCATGAAATATACCAAGATGGACCTAGATCAATACTTGGGGTTGTCTACTACACTACACTAAAGCTAAAATTAACCCTAGAAGCTCCCTACATGCTTCCTAATCCACTGCTGGGCATAATACATGTGTGGTGCGCAGTGGCATTTAGCGGCCTTCTAATTACCAAAAAGCAATGCCAAAGCCATATATGTCTGCTATTTATGAACAAAGGGGATCCCAGAGAAGCATTTACAACCATTTATGCCATAATTGCACAAGTTGTTTGCAAATAATTTCAGTAAGAAACCTAAAGTTTGTGAAAAAAATTATGAAAAAGTGAATTTTTTCTTTATTTGATCTCATTTGGCGGTGAAATGGTGGCATGAAATATACCAAAATGGGCCTAGAGCAGTACTTTGGGATGTCTTCTAAAGAAAAAAAAAATACATGTCAAGGGATATTCAGGGATTCCTGAAAGATATCAGTGTCCCAATGTAACTAGCGCTAATTTTGAAAAAAAGTGGTTTGGAAATAGCAAAGTGCTACTTGTACTTATTGCCCTATAACTTGCAAAAAAAAGCAAAGAACATGTAAATATTGGGTATTTCTAAACTCAGGACAAAATTTACAAAATATTTAGCATGGGTGTTTTTTGGTGGTTGTAGATGTGTAACAGATTTTGGGGGTCAAAGTTAGAAAAAGTGTGTTTTTTTCCATTTTTTCCTCATATTTTATATGTTTTTATAGTAAGTTACCAGAAGTCCCACTTTTACTGGGATTGTCCCGGTTTGGAGGCGCTGTCCCAGTGTCCCACCCAGTTGTTCATTCTGTCCCACTAGGGTTGCCACCTCCAGGTTTCAAATCATGTGTCCGGGTTTCAGACCACCTGAAACCCGGACACATTATTCAAAATGACTGGACTGTGGCTCTCCAGCATCTTTGGATGCTGGTACTTTGTTACATACAGCCCTGCTTAGCTTAACGTTCGTGTCCTTCAAAGTTTACATTTAGTAATACAGGCTGAGTGAGCAGCGTAGGTTTTTTTAATTTTGTAGTACTACTTGGTTTATTTTTCTAAGAATTTAACACCTTCTCCCCCCCCGACCCTTGGTGTCATTGCTAGTAATACACCTTTAGGGGAATCATATGGGTATGACTAGGAAGTACAGTCAGGCAGGATTTTTGGCCTGGATCTTGCTTTACTTCATGCAGAATAGCATTTTGGCTATAATCTTCCTGCATTATGGTATAGCGTAGCCTCTTAAACAGCTTTAGCAGGTACGTGTTTCTTTTTTACTTTCATTTAATGTTGTATTTATGCCTTATCAGTATTTGGCTCTGTTCCTTAATTAGACACATAAAACACATATTACACTGCAGATATTACATTGTGAAATTGATAATTATGAAAGTGATAATTATGCTTGATGTTTGGCATTATTTAGAATCTGAGATTTAGATTAATGATTTATTTGCCATGACAACGTAATGGTGCCTTTTCCACTAGGTGGTGGTGTTATGGTCTATTTAAACTGTGTGATTCACTTGTTTGACTGAGGAAGGGTAGAGTATCCACAAAACATTACACACATAAAAGCTACTACTTTAAAAGGACCGGTAATTGCCACGCCCCCTTGACCACGCTCATGACCACACCCCCACTGGCACCGCACCAGGTGGTCCCAGTTTCACCTCTAAAAATTATGGTAAGTCTAATATAAGATATGATAAAAATAATGGTATCTTTAAAAAGTCCATTTAATGGCGAGAAAAATGGTATATAATATGTGTAGGTACAGTATATGAGTAAGAGGAAAATTACAGCTAAACACAAACACTGCAGAAATGTAAAAATAGCCCTGGTCCTTAAGGGAAAGAAATTGAAAAATGTCCTTGTCTTTAAGGGGTTAAATGTACACTACTGTTACACTAGATATGAGTTGCACTGGTGTGACACTGTGCCCTGGCAGGCCCTGAAACGCACACGTGTGAAGGAAACTGACTGCTATTATTTAACACAGTCAAAAAAGTGTTGTTTTTTTTAAATCTACACTACTGTTACACCAGATATGAGTGGTGGCACTGGGCAAGTGGGCACAGTATACACTGTGAGCCTGACACACACGCTGGCAGGCAGGCAACTGCAATTAGATTACACAGGAAAAAAAAAAAAAAGCAGACTGATGTTCTAGCCCTAAAAAGCGCTTTTTGGGGTGCTGTCCTTACAGCAAAGATTAGATGAGTCCTTCAGGACTGTAGTGGACACTGAATATACTAGCCTAGCTATCGATTTCCCTATTAAATCAGCAGCAGCTACACTGTCCCTCCTCTCACTAAGAATGCAGCTTCCGAATGAATCTAAAATGGATGCTGTCCAGGAGGTGGGAGGGTCTGGGAGGGAGGGTCTGCTGCTGATTGGCTGGAATGTGTCTGCTGACTGTGAGGTACAGGGTCAAAGTTTACTCAATAATGATGAATAGGGGGCGGACCGAACATCGCATATGTTCGCCCGCCGCGGCGAACGCGAACAAGCTATGTTTGCCGGGAACTATTCGCCGGCGAACTATTCGGGACATCTCTATTGCACAAGTCTCTGGATCAGGTCAAAAGTAGGCCTATTGTTTTGGGTATTGGCTCTTTAATGCAAACAATTTCCATCTGTATTGACTCCTCTGGTTCTTATTGTGCCCAGCTATTTGAGAGACATCAACCACGTATTATGTCTATTAGAACATGTAACGTGGGACAATACCTAACATGCTTAACAGTATATGTAGTGAGGTTGTTCTCCGCTATTTCACATTATTTCGGTTTGATAGCTATAACAGTTTTCTCTTGATACTTATAGCAACCATGGAACAGACTTAAAAGATAACGTAATTTGTGTCATAGATTTTTTTGTTAAATCATTTATTTTCAGTTTGTTAGCCTTTTTTTTTTATCTCCAAAGACTTGGGAAAGCAATGGGGACTAAATGTGTCCCCTCATTTGCCAAATTCTTTAAGGGGTGGTGGGAGCTGTCCCACGTCTTTGGGAATGATAATCTCTTTCCGAAATAGAATACATTTTATTGTGGAAATATAGACAACCTTCTTTTAATCTAGAGGGAACAGATTTGGAGGCAGTACAATTCATCTCGTACCTTATTAAGAAAGATAAGCGCTTGCCATTCACATCTACATTTAGCCCCAAAGAGATTCCCTAACTGGATATTGTTCTAAGTGGAGATTTGTCTAAAACACAGATTGTTAGTGAGCTTTACCGCAAACCAGTAATGGCAAATATGCTTCTACATGCTATAAGCTCACATAAAAAGAATACAGGATTTGGCCTAGTTAAAGGCCTAAAGGGACACTAAACCCAATTTTTTTTCTTTCATGATTCAGATAGAACATGCAATTTTAAGCAACTTTCAAATTTACTTCTATAATCAATTTTTCTTTGTTCTCTTGCTATCTTTATTTTAAAAGTAGGAATGTTATGCAAAGGAGCCGGCCCATTTTTGGTTGAGAACCTAGGTTATGCTTGCTTATTGGTGGGTAAATGTAAGCCTCCAATAAGCAAGCGCTATCTATGGTGCTGAACCTAAAATGGGCTGGCTGCTAAGATTTACGTTCCTGCTTTTAAAATAAAGATAGCAGGAGAACTAAGAAAAATTGATAATAGGGGTAAATTAAAAAGTTGCTTAGACCATTAGGGAAGACTAAGTAACTTTTAGTACTCCCTTCAGCAATCAATATGGGGAAAAAGTTAAGATCATTAAAAACCATAAGCCCATTTTGTGGGGAGATGAAATTTTGAATTTGGTAGTTAAACTAGGATGCCTTTTTGTATCAAGATGTAATTGCAGAATAGGGAATCATATCGCCAAGCATGGTGCAGTCTAAAAAGAAACAGGGCAGCTAGTTCAAATGTAAAGGCCACTATAAATGTGGCAATTCCAGCTGCAAGGCCTGTTAAAATGCCTTGGTGTCTAAGCAATTCCAATCTATGGTTACTCAGAGAATTCATGATTTGAATGACTTAACTAACTGTAGGCCAAGTTATATAATCTATCAGCTAGATTACAAGTTTTGTCGGTAAAAACTTGCGGGGCTAACGCTCCTTTTTTTTCCCAGCGCTTACTTTAAACAATGCTGGTATTACAAGTTTTCTGAATGGCTGCGTTAGCCTCAGAAAAGTGAGCGTTGAGCAAAATTTAGCTCCACTTCTACCTGTAATACCAGCGTTGCTTACGGTAGTGGTAAGCTGGCTAAAACGTGCTCGTGCACGATTTCCCATAGGATACAATGGGGCTGAGATGGCTGGAAAAAAAACTAACACCTGCAGAAAAGCAGCGTTCAGCTCTTAACGCAGCCCCATTGTTTCCTATGGGGAAATGAATTTTAAGTCTGCACCTAACACCCTAACATGAACCCCCAAGTCTAAACACCCCTAACCTTACACTTATTGAACCCCTAATCTGCTGCCCCAAAATCGTTGCCACCTGCATTATACTATTAACACCTAATCTTCCGCTCCGGACACCGCCGCCACCTACATTATCCCTATGAACCCCTAATCTGCTGCCCCTAACATCGCCGACACCTATATTATATTTATTAACTCCTAATCTGCCACCCCCAACATCGCCGCACCCTACCTACACTTATTAACCCCTAATCTGCCGACTGGACATCGCCGACCACTATAATAAATGTATTAACCCCTAAACCGCCACACTCCCGCCTCGCAAACACTATAATACATTTTATTAACCCCTAATCTGCCCTCCCTAACATCGCCGCCACCTACCTACAATTAATAACCCTTAATCTGCCACCCCCAACCTCGCCGCTACTATAATAAAGTTATTAACCCCTAATTCTAACCCTAACACCCCCTAACTTAAATATAATTTAAATAAATCTAAATACAATTACTATAATTAAATACATTAATCCTATTTAAAACTAAATACTTACCTATAAAATAAACCCTAATATAGCTACAATATAACTAATAGTTACATTGTAGCTAGATTAGGATTTATATTTATTTTACAGGCAACTTTGTATTTATTTTAACTAGGTACAATAGTTATTAAAAAGTTATTAACTATTTAATAACTGCCTAGTTAAAATAAAGACAAAATTATCTGTAAAATAAACCCTAACCTAAGTTACAATTACACGTAACACTACTCTATAAATAAATAAACTAAATTAAATTAAACTAATTACAATTAAATTAAATAAACTAAATTACGAAAAAAAACCCCACTAAATTACAGAAAATAAAAAAGAATTACAATTTTTTTAAACTAATTACACCTAATCTAATCCCTCTAATAAAATAAAAAAGCCCCCAAAATAAGAAAATTCCCTACCCTATACTAAATTACAAAAGTAATCAGCTCTTTTACCAGCCCTTAAAAGGGCTTTAAGGGCTGGTAAAAGAGCTGATTACTTTTTGGAACCTTTTTTATTTTATTAGGGGGATTAGATTAGGTGTAATTAGTTTTTTTTAAAAATTCTCTTTATTAAAAAGGAACAAAGCAGTTACAATAATCTCATACAATTCCATTTTCCAAAATACAGCATGTTTGTTTTGCAGATGTTTATGCATTGCATGGAAATACAGCAACAATGATTAGGCACAACATTCCCTGAGATTAATGTCCGACTTTCTAATATTTATTGCTGAATAAACGCTTCGTTCCTTTAAAAGTTTTTTTTCCAATATTAAAAAACTTCTAATAACTATTTACATTATAACCTTAAGTCTTTAACAATTATCTCTTTGGCATCTCTGTTCATAATTGCAGATTCAGAGCGGAGGAGAGGGGGGTGTGGAAAAAAGACAAAGGCAGGGGAGGAGAAGAAGGAAGGGGAAAGAGAAAGAGGGAGAAGAAAAAAAAATAAAAAAAAATATGTACCAATGTATCCAATTGGTGTACTGCTATTACCGGCTCAAAACAGCATTACCTGTAAGAAGTCACTATCCTGTCCCACCTCTATTGCAGACTGCCTCCCTTCCTCCATGTTAACTTGCAACATTGTTTCTAGGTGTGCAAATGGTTTGAATATCCGGCTCTGTATAGATGGATCTAGAGTATCTATATATATTTTCCATTTTTTGAGAAAGGGGCGTAGCCTACTTTTTGTGTCAAGTCTAGCGTCGTACTGTTCTACAAATAGCTGTTTAAGTAGCAAATGTTTCAGTTGTGCTATTGTCGGTGTTTGTCTAACAATCCATCTTTTGAGAATGCATTGTCTGGCAAGTATTGTGTACAATGTGAGAAATTTGTGTAGCTTTCTATGTTCGTCGTCCCATTTAAACAGGAAAATTTCTATTTTAAGTATAAGTTTTAGCCAGTATTGACATTGACCCCAGAATTTCCTGATCTTCGGGCACGTATAGAAATAATAATGTAGTGATGGAGCTGCTAATCTGCATTTAATGCAGTGGTCCGGTACTTCTTTATCCCATTTAGATAGTCTATGTGGTGTGATATAGTCCATATGTATGATTCTGATTTGTGTTTCCCTTTGTGACACCGCTAGTGTTGCCTGTCTAGTTTTTTCTAGACTTTCTTTAACATCTTGTACGGTAAATTCCACCGAGGAGGTGAAGACATGTTTTGACAGCAGTTTTGTCAGGATCATAGATTCATTCTGCTGTAGCAGATGCTTATAGATATGGGACAGCGAGAATGACCCCGCGCGGAACAGGGTTTGTGCTATCGCGAAAGGCGATGCCTCCCAAAACTTCTTGTTGTAAGACTGCAGCGATCCCACATAGTGTCTCAGCTGCAAATAGGCATAGAAATTTCCATTTGGGATTTGAAATCTGGTTTTTAAGTCCTGAAATGACCGAACTGTGTGCTGTAGTGGATCTAGTATATCTCCAAGCACCCTCAGTCCCATCCCCCCCCAAATTCAGAAAGGTTCTTGATCCATTCCTGCAGGGAAGTCTGGATTCCCTAAAACCGGGATGAATCTGGGCGGGGGGGGGCGGGGCAGTCTGTTTTTAAGTATTTATGTATTTTGTGCCAGGCCTTTAATGGGTCTCTGTACATCACATTGTTAAGAATTTCAGCGGGGAGCGTTTTTCCAGTTCCATAGGGTAGATATGCCAGTGAGATGGGGGCTACCACCTCTCCCTCATGCTCATCATCCCCGAAGTGGGCCGTGCCTAGTTGCCAGTCTAGTACCAACCTCGCCAACGCTGCCCAATTGTATAGCTTTAAATTCGGAAGGGCTAGCCCTCCTGCGGAGTAAGGAAGTTGTAACTTTTCCATTGCCATCCGCGGTTTCCCTTTTTTCCAGATGAATTGTGAAATTGCCCTGGATAGCAGACGTGTGTCTGCATTAGTCAGTAGAAACGGTAACATATGCATTGGGTATAATATTTTAGGCAATATCGTCATCTTGATCAGGTGGACTTTACCCGACAGCCCCAAAGGGAGGTCAAGCCAATTCGACAGTTGAGAAGATAATTGCACACATTTATTGGATATGTTTAATTTGTAAATTTTTGCGGGATCCCTATGTAAGTGTATGCCTAGATAAATAAGGCTTTCCGTTGCTTCCACAAACGGGAAGTCGTGAATGGAGTGTTGATGTCTTCTGAGCCACAACACTTCGGATTTGGAGGTATTTATTTTGTACCCCGAAAAGCTGCCAAATTCTTCTATCGTCTGGAGTATGATCTGGATATGTACTCGTGGGGACTCTACAAACAACATCATGTCGTCTGCATATAGGGCCAAGTGAAGCGGGATATTTTTAATGCTGATGCCTGGGAAGACCCCCCTGAGTTTTAAGGCCAGAGGTTTAAGAGCCAGGTTGAACAGTAGTGGGGAGAGGGGACACCCTTGTCTGGTGCCCCTCTGGAGATGAAAATCCCCCGAGAATAGTCCATTAGAAAGAATCCTTGGCACTGGTGAATTATAGATTTTGCCCAAGATGTTTAGAAAGGGACCCTCGAATCCAAATCTGCGCAACGATTCCATCAGATGGGGCCATTCCACCCTATTGAAGGCCTTCTCTGTGTCCAAGGACAGCAGGAAGGCCTCCGGGCCGTCTACTGTTGCACCATCCCTCCCTTGTCTCCATTAGTGGTCTACAACTTGCATTACCCTACAGAGGTTTACCACTGACGTGCGTTTGAATATAAAGCCAGTCTGATCCGGGTGGACCAGATCTGGCAGTATGGTCTTGAGTCTATTAGCCAATAATTTCGTGAACAACTTATAGTCCACGTTTAAGAGAGAGATGGGTCTATAAGATTCCGGCAAGGAGAGGTCCTTGCCTGGTTTGGGTATAAGTGTAATATTCGCCGCCATGAATTCCTTAGAGGGACGCATATCTGTTTGCAAGAGGGAATTGAACAGTTTAGTAAGGGTAACAGTCAGCTGTGGCTGCAGAGCCCTATAAAATTCTGATGGCAGGCCATCCGGGCCTGGTGTCTTGCCTAAAGGCAAGCTTTTCAGAGTGTTAGCTAGCTCTTCTTGTGTGACCAGGGCGTTCAGTTTATCTAATTGATCTGAGGAGATTTTGGGTAATTCGACCGAATCCCAAAATTGACTTACTAGTTCTCTGGGGGCTGGAGTCTGTTTCATATATAGCTGTGAGTAATATTGCTCGAAGCATCTCACTATATCCTCAGAGGTGGTGTATGACCTACCATTTCAGCGCAAAGTTGCAACACTGACCTTTGCCGTCTGTGCTTTAGTTAACTTGGCCAGCAACTTACCCGCACGTCCCCCGAATCTATAAAGTCTGCCCGCCATTTTTAATAAGCCCGACGCAGCCTGTTGGTTTGTAAATGCATCTAAATCGGCCTTGGCTGTTATGTAACTCTTATATGTAGTTTTTGAGTTAGTCTGGAGATAAAAGTGATAGGCCTGTCCCAACTGTTTTTGTAGTGATCTATGTCTGTGTTGAGTCCTATGTTTCACTTTAGCTGCATATGAGATAATGTTACCTGCCAGCACTGTTTTGGCTGCCTCCCAAAAGAGCGTAATATTATCTGTGTGGATAGCATTATCTGTTGCATAGTCTGTCCATGAATGTTGCAGGAATTTGATGAAGGATTCTGATTTCATCAAGTATGTAGGGAAGCGGAGGGTATTTCTGTTAGTGAATTGTCCACTAGTTCTCAACATCAGTGTTACTGGTGCATGGTCTGATATCAGTATGTCATGAATTTTGCAATCCAGTACACTGTCGATCAGTTTGTTGTCTATTAGGAAAATGTCTATCCTAGATAATGTGTGTTTAGCTTTTGATAGGCATGTATATTCCTTACCCTCTGGGTTACGCAGTCTCCATATATCACTGTTGTTGATATCTGTATCGAACATTCTAAATATTCTAGTTTCAAATCCCGCTTTATAGGTTTTTTTGGGGTCCCAGATTTTAAGAGGTTCTAGCCATTGTCTGTGAAGAGTATGAGTGGGGGAAATATTAAAATCCCCTCCAATTATCAACTTGGTCCCCCAGTGGGGTGCTAGGTGTTTTATCAAATCTTCCCAGAATTTGTGATCTCTGTGATTAGGTGCGTATATATTGCAGAATACATAGTCCACTGAGTCCACTGTCGCTTCCACAATCATGTATCTGTAGTTGGAGTCTAGATATGTATGTTTTATGTTAACCGTCAGTTTCTTCCCGAACACCACGGCCAACCCTCTGCTGGCCCGGGTGTGCGACAAGAAGACAACCTGGCCCACCCACTCTCTGCGCAGCTTTTGGTGCTCTATGTCAGTAAGGTGTGTCTCCTGTAGCATTGCAATGTCAGTACCTAGTTTTTTAAGGTGATTAAGAACTGCTTTACGTTTGATAGGGGTATTGAGACCTCCTACATTCCAGGTTATAACTCTAAGTGGCATCCCTGTGAGTTAAAGCTATCTTAGCAGAGAAAAAAAAAGGGGGAGGGGAGGAGTGCCAAGCAAAAAGGACTGAAGTGGTGCAGAGGGAGAGGGGCAAGGACATTACCAAGGCAACGTCCATAGATTCGTGTGTCAGGAGAAAATACAAGACAGCATGATACATTTTACAGATCAGCATCATGTCAGACCCAATACTTTTAGACAAATTTCTAGTGTGGTTCTCAGTAAAATACTCTCTACCCTGTTTGCCTCTCTGCTTGTATCTGTGGGGGGTCTGTGTATCATTTTCCAGAACCTGATTCCCTAATTGTGGTAAGGGGGATTCTCTCTTCTGTAGATAATTAACTATAACTTGCCATAACTTTAAAAGGTTGCTTGGCCCGCTGTGTACTCTCTTCAGGTGTCTCCCAGAACCTGACCCATGCTCCTCCACCCCCTCTCCTATACCGGGGTTTGATGGTAAGTCGAGACTATCATTTGTGCGGAGGGTACTCAGTGATTTGTGAGCCCTGACATATCTCTGGCGCGTGTTGTGAGTGTACTTGTGGACTAGTCTACCATGCAGAAAGGGGTTCCCCTTTGGTACCAAATATTGAGGTTTCCCTCTCTTTTCTGTGAGGTGACGTTTGTTATATTTTACGGGTGTTTGAGTTATGTTTTGGTCTATTCCCCCCTCACCTCTACCAAACCTGCCCCTGTGAATATAGTATCTTATGAACATGTGTTTAAAAACCATTAATGAGTATGGTGCAATACTTTTTAACCTAAACATTAACAATTGAAACAGTCTCAACCTACCTATAAGATTCATTTTTCTCTTCACATCTTTTGTAATGTATAGCAGACATATTGATAAAAAACATATTTTTTAAACCATTACAACTATTTAAACAAAAAAACAGCAAAAACAAGTAAACGTAAAATACATTAAAGTGGTGTAATATTACCCTGGGGGGTTGGATCAACCCCCCTCTGTACCAGTCCACCTTCACGGCTCTTGAGCCACAACTTTTTCCCTTACTGTGGATCACAAAGTTTTGCATAAACATTCAATTTCCCATTTGTGTTTCTCAAAAAGGACATCTGCCCTCCGGACAGAGGAAATCTGGAGAGATTGTGCTAGTGTCCTCAACCTGGTTGGTGCTGCTCCGTGGCTAGAAAACTTTTCAAAGCTTGTGGTGAATGAAAAAATTTGATTCCATATGGCGTTTGCAGCCGAAGTTTCGCCGGGAACATCAAGGCTACCTGCCTCCCTTGCTCGTGCAACATGGAGCACAATGGTGCAAATTCTTTTCTTTGTTTAGTCACTTCTATGGAGTAGTCCTGAAAGAGGAGAAGTTTTGAGTCTTCAAATAGAGTCTCTTTGTGGGCTTGGTAGGCCCTTAAAATTTTAAGTTTCTCTTGAAAATTTAGGCATTTGAATAGGACCTGTCGTGGTCTGTTCTGTGTACGATCTAGGCCCCTCTCCGGACCTATCCGATGTGCACTCTCTACATCAATTGGTAAGATGTCAGGGTGTAGTCCCAGTAGCTTAGGAAAGGTCAGCGCCACAAACTCCAGCAGGTCTTTGCCCTTGATGGATTCTGGGACTCCCACTATCCGGAGGTTGTTGCGTCGACTCCTATTTTCTAGGTCGTCCACTCGTTCTTGCAGCACTTGTGTTTTCTTCACTAGTTGCTTAATAGATGCGAGTTTCAGCCGCAGTTATTCTAGCTGCAAATTGGCGCACCTCACATGTAAGGGTGTCTACCCCAGTTTGTAGTGAGTCCATCTTGGGGAGGAAGAAAGATTTCAGTTCTTGTAACAAGGCATTGTGGTCCAATCTAGAGGGGGTCTCCTGGCTTATTACAGCTGGTTCTTCTGTATGGATTTCTGCTGCAAATTTATGTTGCTTTTTATTCTCAGCTTTCTTTGCCCTGTGTGACATGTCTTCAGGTGTCTTAGGTGAAATTTTGTGAAAATATTTATCTACTTTCATTGAGGCTTCAGGAACTGCGGCATAAGTGTCTTTTTTTTCGTGAACGTTTCTATAATGTTTTTATTAACCGATCTCCCAGTCAGCAAACAGTACAGGGTGTATCCGTTGTTTGGACAGAGGTTCCAGTGGTCAGAGACACTGGTCGGGACAAAGACCGTGCTAGTTTATACTTTTCACCAGAGTGTAAGGTTCAGGGTCTTCTGCAATAAGGTGATTTGCCAAAGGGGAGCTGCGCAGTTTTAAAAGCTCCAAATATGTAGGCTGGAGTTTGTGACAATTCTAAGTCTTTATGAGATGTAAGATATAAGTGCTGCCCTAGTTTCAATAGGTGATGGATTCCTGTCTTAGCTTGGTGTCTGCTCCTGTTATGTGAGAATTACAAGAGGGCAGTGTGGCATACTTAGCTGATGATTTTCGTTAGGCCTCTGCCACGTGGGTGACACTGTATCTCACTATATATTTTATTCTATAGTCGGCAGCTTGTCTTTCCTAGCCGGTCTGTCACTTGTAGTAATGACCCTGTCTTCCCCGAAAATCGAAGTGCCCCACCAGTCTGCACCTGTTTGATTATTTTTGGTGTGAGTTCTTATGTGCTATAAGCCATCTGACCTTCCCCTTCACTGCTTTAAGCGCCAATGCCTCTGCAGTCCTAAGCAACTGCACCTTCCGATGTGACTACCCCCCTCCGGTACACCACCACCAGAGGCTTTGTCTTTTACCTGGTCGATGATGCTTGGGGTTATATCTAAGGAGGGCTGCCGCTCTGTGCTGCACGCAGATGGTGTGTGATCCAAGATGGCACGGTGCTGAAGTGCGGCTCTTTTTTTTAAATGGGCTCCCTGTCACTGGATCCGTTGTTGAGATCCGCACACTGCTGCAAGTTGGTCGGCGGAGTTTCATACAACCCGACAATATCTTTGAGTGTGGGGCTAGGCTTGCCAATTGAAGTTTGTGGGTAAACTTTTCGCTCCCAGAGACGGAGCTCAGAACACTTGCGGCTGCCTAGTAAGCCCGTCTACCGGAAGTCAGGTGTAATTAGTTTAAAAAAATTGTAATTTCTTTTTTATTTTCTGTAATTTAGTGTTTGTTTGTTTTTCGTAATTTAGTTTATTTAATTTAATTGTAATTAGTTTTATTTAATTTAGTTTATTTATTTATAGAGTAGTGTTAGATGTAATTGTAACTTAGGTTAGGGTTTATTTTACAGGTAATTTTGTCTTTATTTTAGCTAGGTAGTTATTAAATAGTTAATAATAAATACAAAGTTGCCTGTAAAATAAATATAAATCCTAATCTAGCTACAATGTAACTATTAGTTATATTGTAGCTATATTAGGGTTTATTTTATAGGTAAGTATTTAGTTTTAAATAGGATTAATGTATTTAATTATAGTAATTTTATTTTGTTTTATTTAAATTATATTTAAGTTGGGGGGGGGTGTTAGGGTTAGGGTTAGACTTAGGTTTAGGGGTTAATAACTTTATTATAGCAGGGGTGACGTTGGGGGCGGGAGATTAGGGGTTAATAATTGTAGGTAGGTGGGTAGGGAGGGCAGATTAGGAGTTAATACAATTTATTATAGTGTTTGCTAGGCGGGAGTGTGGTGGTTTTGGGGTTAATACATTTATTATAGTGGCGGCGATGTCCGGTCGGCAGATTAGGGGTTAATAAGTGTAGGTAGGTGGCGGCGACGTTGGGGGTGGCAGATTAGGGGTTAATAAATATAATGTAGGTGTCGGTGATGTTAGGAGCAGCAGATTAGGGGTTCATAGGTATAATGTAGGTGGCGGCGATGTCCGGTCAGCAGATTAGGGGTTAAATAATTGTATTATAGTGTTTGCGATGTGGGGGGGCCTCGGTTTAGGGGTTAATAGGTAATTTATGGGTGTTAGTGTACTTTGTAGCACTGTAGTTAAGAGCTTTATGTTCCGGCGTTAGCCCATAAAACATTTAACTACTGACTTTTTTATGCGGTAGAAGTCTTGGAGGTAGAGGCTGTACCGCTCACTTCTTCCAAGACTCGTAATACCAGCATTAGGCAAATCCCATTAAAAAGATAGAATACGCAATTGACGTAAGGGGATTTGCGGTATGGAAATGTTGTGGAAGAAAAGTGAGCGGTACACCTGTACCTGCCATACTCGTAATACCAGCGGGCGTTAAAAAGCAGCATTAGGACCCCTTAACGCTGCTTTTTAAAGCTAACGCAGAACTCGTAATCTAGGCGTATATGTTTCAACAAAGATATTAATACTAAATTTCTGGACAAGATTCCCCTCTGGATTAGCTATATCTTCCTATGGGAAGGCAAAAAATCAGAATTAGATGTATTCTTACAGATCTTAAATTCCAACAAATTTAATATTAAATTAACATATGAAGCAAACTCTAATGTAATCAACTTTTTAGACCTTCAAATCAAAAAAACTTCATCAGGTATACTATCAATGGATGTATATCGTAAAAAAACTGCAACAAATAGCCTTCTACATAGTTTAAGCGCACATGCACCAAACACAACAAGGGCACTTCCAACAGGAGAATTTCTCCATATGAGAAGAAATTGCTCGCTAGATTCGGATTACAAAATAAGAGCAAAAGAACTGTCAGAAAGACTGAAATTAAGAGGCTACAGTAAAAGATCTATAAAAAAAGTCAGAGTACTGAGCCAGATCTACTATGAGAAGTGAACTATTGCAGAAAAAAAAGTCAAACCGAAACAAGATGTAATAATATTAATTTCAACCTAATATTCTAACAGCACACAAATACTGAAAATACTTCAAGATAACTGGTATATCTTGAAATCAGATCCAATTTTATCATATATCCTAGATGAGAAAGTGCAAACGGGATATAGAAGAACATGAAATCTTTAAGACTTATTAAGTCCAAGTCATTTTGAAGATCAAAAAACAATTGGAGCTCTATCAAAAGGATCACACAAATGTGGAACCTGCAGCACAGGATATTTGTGATCGCTTTAACTGAATTCACAAAATTAATGAATACATTAACTGCCACACAGAGGGGGTCGTGTATGCCTTGACCTGTAAATGCGAAAAAAATATACGTCGACATGACAACCAGAAAAATCTGAACCAGACTACAAGAACACTTAAGAAACATCAAAAATGCCTCAAATGATCTTACTGCAGGAACACAATTAACTTTGGTAGCTTGTCATTTTCTCAATAAACACAGCTCCAAACAATCAGAACTAAAATGCTATGGTATTCAAAAATCCAGATGGGAATACGAGGTGGTGATATTGAAAAACGTCTATTGCAAGCTAAAAGCAGATAGATTTTTTTATTAAACACAATTCAGCCATCTGGTCTTAATGAACAGAATAACTTCTCTCCTTTTCTTTAAAGGACGATACTAAATGGTACAATAAGACACCTATATGATCATGTAACCTAATACTGTTAAATAAATGATGTATCACAATCTCAAAAGAGAACGAGACAATAAAAACGTCATATTAGAAAAACAACTAACGACCAATAGAAGAACGACAACTATTCTTTCTATTAAGGATCAAATAACATCGGAATCCTAATGTCTTACTAAATTCTGTAATGATCTAAGTAAGATGCAAAAACCCCTACTTCCACCTTTCTACCCTCATATACACCACTTTTTTCCACCCCTTTGTGTTTTTCTCCCTCCCCTTCTTTGTCACTTACAGAGTGGATTGCTTTTGCTGTCTTTTGGATAGATTACAAGTCTTTTGCTGTCTTTTGGCTAGATTACAATTTTTGCATTATGTGTGAAAAAGCAGCCTTATGGCTCTTTTTCACTACTGCTGCTATTACGAGTCTGGTAGGTATAGCTGTACTGCATACTTTTTTGGCCGTCACACAACGTAAATACTGCACTTTTTAAAAAGTCATTTTTTAATGGGACTTCCACAGCACTGGTATTATGAGTTTGCCTGTCCGGCCAAAAACGTTGTTGCTGGTTTTGTTGTGTTAAATAATAAATACACTTTTTTCCTGCTACCCATTTTGGATTTCTTCAAAAAGTGAGCAGTACAGCCCATAACTACAAGATTCATGAAAGTCAGTAGTTATGGGTTTTACGCTACAAAGTTGTAACATAAAACTCATAACTAATGTGTCACAAAGTACACTAACACCCATAAACTACCTATTAACCACTAAACCAAGGTCCTCCTGCATCACAAACACTAAAATACATTTATTAACCCCTAATTTGCTGCTCCAGACATCGCCGCCACTATAATAAACATATTAACCACTAAACCGCCGTACTCCCGCATCGTAAACACTAGTTAAATATTATTAACCCCTAATCTGCTGTCCCCAATGTCGCCGCCACTATACTAAAGTTATTAACGCCTAAACCTCTGGCCTCCCACATCGATAACACTAAATAAATATATTAACCCCTAAGTCTAACCCGTCCCTAACCCTAACACCTCTAACTTTAATATAATTAAAATAAATCTAAATAAAACCTACTATTATCACCTAAATATTACCTATTTAAGACTAAATACTTACCTGTAAAATAAACCCTAAGCTTGCTACAATATAACTAATAGTTAGATTGTAGCTAGCTTAGGTTTTATTTTTATTTCACAGGTAAGTTTGTATTTATTTTAACTATGTAGAATAGTTAGTAAAAAGTTATTAACTATTTACTAGCTACCTAGTTAAAATGAATACATATTTACCTGTAAAGTAAAACCTAACCTAAGTTACCCTAGCACCTAACATTGCTATAAAATTAAATAAATTGCATTAATTAAATACAATTACCTAAATTACAAAAAAAAAAAATAACACTAAATTACACAAAATAAAAAAGAAATGAGCAAATATTTAAACTAATTACACCTAATCTAATAGCCCTATAAAAATAAAAAGCCCCCCCCCCCCCAAATAAAAAAACCCTAGCCTAAACTAAACTGCCAATAGCCCTTAAAATGGCCTTTTTCGGGGCATTGTCCCAAAGAAATTGGCTCTTTTACCTGTAAAAAAATACAAACAACCCCCCAACAGTAAAACCGACCACCACACAACCAAACCCCCCCAAATAAAATCCTATCTAAAACACCTAAGCTCCCGATTGCCCATAAAAGGGTATTTGGATGGGCATTGCCCTTAAAAAGGCATTTAGCTCTTTTTCTGTGCCCAAACCCTAATCTAAAAATAAAACCCACCTAATAAACCCTTAATAAAACCACTAAACCAATAAAAACACTAACCCCAGAAGACCCACTTACAGTTTTTGAAGACCGGACATCCATCCTCATCAAGCCAGGAGAAGTCTTCATCCAAGAGGGCAGAAGTCCTTAACAAAGCCAGGAAAAGTCTTCATCCAAGTGGCAAGAAGTCATCCTCCAGGCGTGCATAAGACTTCATCCAGACGGCATCTTCTATCTTCATCCGACGCAGAGCGGCTCCATCTTCAAGACATCTGGCACGGAGCATCCTCTTCTTTCGAATCCTCTATCAGCCAATCGGAAATTAATGGGTAAAAAATCCTATTGGCTGAAGCAATCAGCCAATAGGATTGAGCTTGCATTCTATTGGCTGATTGAAACAACCAATAGAATGCAAGCTCAATCCTATTGGCTGATTGGATCAGCCAATTGGATTGAAGCTCAATCCTATTTGATGATTACATCAGCCAATAGGATTTTTTCCACCTTTAATTCTGATTGGCTGATAGAATTCTGTCAGCCAATCGGAATTCAATGGACGTCATCTTGGATGACGTCATTTAAAAAAACCTTCATTCTTCAAGAAGAGGATGCTCCGCATTTGGTTGACTTGAAGATGGAGCCGCTCAGCTTCGAAAGGATGAAGATAGAAAATGCCGCCTGAATGAAGACTTCTGCCCACCTGTAGGACGACTTCTTGCAGCTTGGATGAAAACTTCTCCCGGCTTCATTGAGGACCTCTGCCCGCTTGGATGAAGACTTCTCCCGTCTTGATGAGGATGGATGTCCGGTCTTCAAAACTGTAAGTGGATCTTCGGGGGTTAGTGTTAGTTTTTATTAAGGGTTTATTGGGTGGGTTTTATTTTTAGATTATGGGTTTGGGCACAGAAAAAGAGCTAAATGCCCTTTTAAGGGCAATCCCCATCAAAATGCCCTTTTCAGGGCAATGGGGAGCTTAGGTTATTTGGATAGGATTTATTTGGGGGGTTTGGTTGTGTGGGTTGTGGGTTTTACTGTTAGGGGGTTGTTTGTATTTTTTTTACAGGTAAAAGAGCTGATTTATTTGAGGCAATGCCTCGCAAAATGCCCTTTTAATGGCTATTGGCAGTTTAGTTTAGGCTAGGGGTTTTTTATTTAAGGGGGGCTTTTTTATTTTGATAGGGCTATTAGATTATGTGTAATTAGTTTAAATATTTGATAATTTCTTTTTTATTTTGTGTAATTTAGTGTTTATGTTTTTATAATTTAGTTAATTGTATTTAATTAATGTAATTTATATAATTTTAGTGTAATGTTAGGTGTTAGTGTAAGACAGGTTAGGTTTTATTTTACAGGTAACTTTGTATTTATTTTAACTAGGTAGCTAGTAAATAGTTAATAACTATTTACTAACTAGTCTACCTAGTTAAAATAAATACAAACTTGCCTGTGAAATTAAAAAAAAAAACTAAGCTAGCTGCAATGTAAATAGTAGTTATATTGTAGCAAGCTTAGGGTTTATTTTACAGGTAAGTATTTAGTTTTAAATAGGAATTATTTAGTTAATGACAGTAATTTTTATTTAGATTTATTTTAATTATATTAAAGCTAGGGGTGTTAGGCTTAGGGTTAGACTTAGGTTTAGAGGTTAATAAGTGTAGGTAGGTGGCGGCGATGTCAGGGGCAGCAGATTAGGGGTTAATAAGTGTAGGTGGGCGGCGGCAACATTTGGGGCGGCAGATTAGGGGTTAAAAAGTGTAGGTAGGTGGCGGCGATGTCGGGGGCAGCAGATTAGGGGTGTTTAGACTCAGGGTTTATGTTAGGGTGTTAGGTGTAAACATAAATTGTATTTCGAGAAAAATTCAGTACAGGACTGAACAAGGAATGTACATGAATAGCACTCAACAACTTAAATTGGAATACGTCTGTATGAGACACAGGATAGAAAAGACCCATGCGAAAAACATACTGTCTGCATAGAGACGTTTAAAACTTAACTTTTATTAAGTATTAAAAACAAAATAATAAAAGTTAAGTTTAAAACGTCTCTATGCAGACAGTTTGTTTTTCGCATGGGTCTTTTCTATCCTGTGTCTCATACAGACGTATTCCAATTTAAGTTGTTGAGTGCTATTCATGTACATTCCTTGTTCAGTCCTGTACTGAATTTTTCTCGCATATCTCTCTCTACATATGTACAGCACCCGCCCTCTAGCCACTGATTATGGTACCCCCTATTTATGGGGTTGATTGTAATTAACTAGGGCAACAATTTTGGTAGTGCCATCGTCACTCTTCTTTCCCTTGTATCACATAAATTGTATTTCCCCATAGGAATCAATGGGGTTGCGTTACGGAGCTTTATGCTCCTTTATTGCAGGTGTTAGGCCTTTTTTTAGCCAGCTCTCCCCATTGATGTCTATGGGGAAATCATGCACAAGCACGTAAAACCAGCTCAAAGCAGCGCTGGTATTTGTGTGCGGTATGGAGCTCAACTCTGCCATATTGCCGGCTAACGTCGGGTTTTTGCAAACCTGTAATAGCAGCGCTATTAAAGGTGAGCAGTGGAAATAACTCATAACGCAAAACTCATAATCTGGCCGTTTTTTATAATAAATATATAAACATTTCACACTTTGGAAATATATATATATATATATATATATATATACATTTTATATATATTATCCCTATATTAACCTTACACTCACTTTATGGTTAAAATGTGATTAGATTGCTTGCACTAGTTCAGAAGGCTGAACATAAGTGTCAATTAAAAATTACACTAAGCACTGCATTGTTCCTGTTTATTTCAGGAAATTGAAGAAACAAAAATTCTTCCCTTTTTGGGAACTTATTGGCTAATCACTATATCACTATCCCTTGCACATTATTGTAATTTACACAGATGGAAATGGATATATTCTTAATTACTATATATATATCAAAATGGGGTTAGAATTTATGTGTTTGAATTGAAACAGGAACCTCTACGGACACTGAATGTGATTTTGATCATTGGTCATAGGTAATAAAACACTAACACTTTAAGGACTTATGATCTGCGTGATTATAGCAGATATGCAAATATGTGAGGACAATATAATAGGCATTTAACTATTACAGCACATATATAGTACTCGGTGATGATAAATATAATGGACATTAAAAGTGGTAAAAACTTACCCTTTTATAACAAGTCATTACACCTCTACGTTGCCCAACAACTATCATTAGTCCTTTTAGCATCATTGATTAAACCACGGTACCCTTTATGTTGAAGTCAGTGACTATAAAGATATCACCAAAGACATTAGGAATGGATTAAATTAGACACAGTTATATAAACATTACTTATACCCAACTCATCGTGATACTATTAATGGTATTACACTATTAGCAAATGAAAATGCAAATACATCAAGAATCATATAGATCAATACAACTGCAATATACACGCAACTCTTTGTTGACAAACTTAAGAGGTGTTAGTACCAACAACCAACAACACCTTATAACAATATGACATCCTTGTTGTAGGCATGTCACATACATGCTATCCGATAATTCATCCCAAATTTTTTGACATCATACTTTTGGGCGTGTTTACACACGCTATAAAAAGCAAATGACCCACTGGCGCGATCATTCCTTTGATAAAGCCAGTTTACGTCAAAACATGTCAGGAAGGTCAGGGTCTTGCTGAGGAGTCCTAGGAGCTCCTGTGTTTTTATAAGCCATCAAAAAGGCTCAACAAAAATCAAACAAGTGTTTGTGATCTAATAAAACTACAAACTCTCAAAGAAATTGTCTCTGAGTTATCCTACAAGTGGTTTCTCTTACTAACAAGGCTATGCGTAAAGAGATCCATTAAAAAATGAATGACCTTAAAACGTTAACAAAGTGCATCTTTACACAAACCCATCGAACACAATATAACCAGATTGAAACTATTGTGTTAAATGATATATCGCTTAGCAGATGCTTGAATGGTATAAGGCTATATTTTTCTAACTGACAATACTAAGAGTAGTGATGTCACGAATAGTTCGCCAGTGAATAGTTCCCGGCGAACATGGCATGTTAGCGTTCGCCGCTGCGGGCGAACATATGCGGTGTTCGATCCGCCCCCTATTTGTCATCATTGAGTAAACTTTGACCCTGTATCTCACAGTCTGCAGACACATTCCAGCCAATCAGCAGCAGACCCTGCCTCCCAGACCCTCCCAGCTCCTGAACAGCAGACATTTTAGATTCATTCGGAAGCTGCATTGTTAGTGAGAGGAGGGACAGTGTAGCTGCTGGTGATTGAATAGGGAAACTGATAGCTAGGCTACTGTATTCAGTGTCCACTACAGTCCTGAAGGACTCATCTGATCTCTGCTGTAAGCAAAGCACCCCTTTTTTAGGGCTAGAACTTCATTTTTTTTTTATTTTTTTTTCCTGTGTAATCTAATTGCAGTTGCCTGCCTGCCAAGCCACTTGCACAGTGCCACCACTCATATCTGGTGTAACAGTAGTGGCAATTTAAAAAAAAAAACTTTTTTGACTGTGAAACATCATTCTGCTAGTGTAATCTAATTGCAGTTGACTGCCTGCCAGCGTGTGTGCCAGGCTCACTTGCCCAGTGCTACCACTCATATCTGGTGTAACAGTAGTGTAAATTTAAAAAAAAAAATCTTTTTTGACTGTGAAATATCAGTCTGCTAGTGTAATCTAATTGCAGTTGCCTACCTGCCAGCGTGTGTGCAAGACCCACTTGCCCAGTGCCACACCACTCATATCTGGTGTAACAGTAGTGTACATTTTTTAAAAAAAAACTTTTTTCACTGTGAAACATCAGTCTGCTAGTGTAATCTAATTGCAGTTGCCTGCCTGCCAGCATGTGTGCCAGGCCCACTTGCCCATTGCCCCCACTCATATCTGGTGTAACAGTAGTGTAAATTTAAAAAAAAAAACTTTTTTGACTGTGATTCACTTTGATCTGTCAGAGGAGTTTTTTACACATCAGTTGGAAGAAATGAGTGATGCACAACCATCATTGACAGAGGATGTAGATAACAGTGATATGTCTCAGTCAGGCAGCATTACAGACATGAACGTACGGTGTGATGATGATGATGTTGTACCCGCTGCTTCTTCCTTTGTTGATTTGTCAGATACAAGTGAAGCGGTTGATGATGACGATGCATCCGTGGATGTCACGTGGGTGCCCGCTAGAAGAGAAGAAGAACAGGGGAAAATTTCAGATGGGGAGACAGAGAGGAGGAGGAGGAGACGAGTTGGAAGCAGGGGGAGGTCGTCGCAAGGAGCTAGTGGCACAGTCAGACAGCATGCATCGGCACCTGGGGTCAGCCAGACAGCACACGAATCAACACATGTTGTTACCACCACCAGAATGCCGTCATCGCAGAGCTCAGCAGTGTGACATTTTTTTGTGTGTCTGCCTCTGACAACAGCGATGCCATTTGCAACCTGTGCCAAAAGAAACTGAGTCGTGGAAAGTCCAACACCCACCTAGGTACAACTGCTTTGCGAAGGCACATGATCACACATCACAAATGCCTATGGGATCAACACATGAGTAGAAGCAGCACACAAACTCAAAGCCGCCATCCTCCTCCTGGTCCCGCATCTTCAGCCACGTCAACCACTGCTGTCCTCCTTGCCCCCTCTCAACCATACGCCACTCAGTCTCTCTTCCGGAGCAGTTCCTGCTCATCTGCCCATAGTCAGGTGTCTGTCAAGGACATGTTTGAGCGTAAGAAGCCAATGTCACAAAGTCACCCCCTTGCCCGGCGTCTGACAGCTGGCTTGTCTGAACTCTTAGCCCGCCAGCTTTTACCATACAAGCTGGTGGAGTCTGAGGCGTTCAAAACATTTGTAGCTATTAGGACACCGCAGTGGAAGGTACCCAGCCGAAATTTCTTTGCACAAAAGGCAATCCCCAACCTGTACTCGATTGTGCGAAAGGAAGTAATGGCATGTCTGGCACACAGTGTTGGGGCAAGGGTCCATATGACCACTGATAGCTGGTCTGCAAAGCATGGTCAGGGCAGGTATATCACCTACACTGCACATTGGGTAAACCTGCTGACGGCTGCCAAGCATGGAATGCATGGCTCTGCAGAGGAGGAGTTGGTGACACCGCCATGATTTGCAGGCAGGCCTGCTGCCACCTCCTCTACTCCTCCTACTCCATCCTCTTCCATAACCTCCTCGGCTGAGTCCTCTTCTGCTGCTGCGTCTTGCTCCACATAAACGGCACCCCTCCAGCTCCGCAGGTACTATTCCACATCCCGGATACGGCAGTGTCACGCCGTCTTGGGGTTGACTTGCCTGAAAGCAGAGAGTCACACCGGAACAGCACTCCTGTCCGCCCTGAACGCACAGGTGGATCAGTGGCTCACTCCGCACCAACTGGAGATCGGCAAAGTGGTTTCTGACAACGGAAGTAATTTGGTGGCGGCATTGAAATTGGGCAAGTTGACACATGTGCCGTGCATGGCACATGTGTGTAATCGGATCGTACATGCTTTGTGCATAAGTACCCAGGCTTACAGGATGTCGTGAAGCAGGCCTGGAAGGTGTGTGGCCATTTGAGGCATTCCTACATGGCCATGGCGCACTTTTCCGATATCAAGCGGCAAAACAACATGCCAGTGAGACGCTTGATTTGCGACAGCCCGATACATTGTAATTCAACACTCCTAATGTTCGACTGCCTGCTCCAACAAGAAAAAGTTGTTAACGAGTATTTGTATGACCGGGGTGCTAGGACAGCCTCTGCAGAGCTGGGAATTTTTTTGCCACGTTACTGGGCGCTCATGCGCAATGCTTGTAGGCTAATGCATCCTTTTGAGGAGGTGACAAACCTAGTCAGTCGCACCGAAGGCACCATCAGCAACTTCATACCATTTGTTTTCTTCCTGGAGCGTACCCTGCGAATAGTGCTGGATCAGGCCGTAGATGAGCGTGAAGAGGAAGAGTTTTGGTCACCATCACCACCAGAAACAGCCTTATCAGCATCACTTGCTGGACCAGCGGCAATGCTGGAAGAGGATTGTGAGGAAGAGGAGTCAGAGGAGGAATGTGGCTTTGAGGAGGAAGACCAACCACAACAGTTATCCCAGGGTGCTCGTTGTCACCTAACTGGTACCCGTGGTGTTGTACGTGGCTGGGGGGAAGAAGATACCTTCAGTGAGATCACTGAGGATGAGGAACGGGACATGAGTAGCTCGGCATCCAACCTTGTGCAAATGGGGTCTTTCATGCTGTTGTGCCTATTGAGTGACCCTCATATAAAAAAGCTGAAGGAGAACGACCTGTACTGGGTGTCCAAGCTACTAGACCCCCGATATAAGCATAAAGTGCCTGAAATGTTACCGAATTACCGCAAGTAAGAAAGGATGCAGCAGTTCCAAAATAAATTAAAAAGTATGCTTTACACAGCGTATAAGGGTGATGTCACAGCACAATGGGAATCTAACAGGGGAAAAGGTGAAACTAATCCTACGACTCCTACGACCACGAAGTCAAGGACAGGATGCTTTACAGACGTGTTGTTGATGGAGGACATGCAGAGCTTTTTAACTCCTATGCATCGCCACAGCCCTTCAGGGTCCACCCTCAGAGAACGACTTGACCGACAGGTAGCAGACTACCTCGCCTTAACTGCAGATCTCAACACTCTGAGGAGCAATGAACCCCTTGACTACTGGGTGTGCAGGCTTGACCTGTGGCCTGAGCTATCCCAATTTGCGATAGAACTTCTGGCCTGCCCCGCTTCAAGTGTCCTGTCAGAAAGGACCTACAGTACAGCAGGAGGTATTGTCACTGAGAAGAGAAGTCGCCTAGGTCAAAAAAGTCTAGATTACCTCACCTTTATTAAGATGAATGAGGGATGGATCCCGAAGGGACTGACATTGGGCGATACATTTGAGTAAAAAAGGCCTGATGAGATGAGCTGCCTTGGGCTAAAAATGGTCCACACAGTGCTGTATTTTATCTACGAATGCCGGATGACTTGCGTGACTTATCCGCCACCAACTAGGGTTCAAACCACAATGTTTTAGGGCACTTTCTGCCTGGGAAACAAACATCAATTTTTCTGGCCGCTGCTACAGCAGCGGCTGCAACAATACCTAATTTTTCAGGCATGTGTACATGCCTAATTTTTCTGGCCTCGGGTTCAGCACTGTGGCTTAAAAAATTAAACCAATAAAAAAGGCACATAACAGGGATTAAACTGATAGGAATAGTACTACTTAACACACCACTCCTATCTGGTGGCACATTAGATTGCACGCGCAGTGCCCCAAATTTGAAGTAGGAGGACCGACCAAGCATCTTTATCCATCTCCCAGTTCCTAAAATCCATGCCATATACACGTCCCCTGATAGGGGACGAAACAGGGATTAAACTGATAGGAATAGTACTACTTAACACACCTTATAATAACGCAGAGAGAGGCAATGCAGAGAGAGGAGTCTGAAGAAGAGGAGTCAGAGGAGGAAGGTGGCTTTGAGGAGGTGGAAGACCAAACACAGCAGGCGTCCCAGGGGGCTTGTTTTCACCTTTCGGGGACCCTTGGTGTTGTACGTGGCTGGGTGGAGGAAGAGACCTTCAATGACATCAGTGAGGACAAGGAATGGGACACGGCTAGCTTGGTATCCAACCTTGTGCAAATAGGGAGTTTGCGATTGTGCAAATGGACTGTTTGCGGTTGTTTGCGGTGCGTTAAAGGGACAGTCTAGGCCAAAATAAAATTTCATGATTCAGATAGAGCATGTAATTTTAAACAATTTTCCAATTTACTTTTATCACCAATTTTGCTTTGTTTTCTTGGTATTCTTAGTTGAAAGCTTAACCTAGGAGGTTCATATGCTAATTTCTTAGACTTTGAAGCCCACCTCTTTCAGATTGCATTTTAACAGTTTTTCACCATTAGAGGGTGTTAGTTCACGTATTTCATATAGATAACACTGTGCTCGTGCACGAGAAGTTATCTGGGAGCAGGCACTGATTGGCTAGACTGCAAGTCTGTCAAAAGAACTGAAAAAAGGGGCAGTTTGCAGAGGCTTAGATACAAGATAATCACAGAGGTTAAAAGTATATTATTATAAATGTGTTAGTTAGGCAAAACTGGGAAATGGGTAATAAAGGGATTATCTATCTTTTAAAACAATAAAAATTCTGGTGTAGACTGTCCCTTTAAACGGGGAGTTTGGTCTGTCACTGTGAAGCGGGCGTAACCCTTACACTACCTGATCGATACAACATCATACTTGATGTTTTAAAGCACGTTATTCCAAACAATTTAGGAATGTTAGGTGATTTATGCCCTTTATGGATTAAAACCAGACTCTGCATCAACTATGTAATTTTCCATGGGAGTTTTGCCATGGATCCCCCTCCGGCATGCCACAGTCCAGGTGTTAGTCCCCTTGAAACAACTTTTCCATCACTATTGTGGCCAGAAAGAGTCCCTGTGGGTTTTAAAATTCGCCTGCCCATTGAAGTCAATGGCGGTTCGCCCGGTTCGCCGGTTCGCAAACTTTTGGGGAAGTTCGTGTTCGCAAACCGAAATTTTTAGGTTTGTGACATTACTAATTAAGAGTAGAAGTAAATTACAGCCAGATTGAAATACTGTGCTAAGTGACATATACCGCTGCTGCTCCGTCCGATATTAAAAGGCTACTTATTAACTGATAAATAATAAGTACTGACAGAACAGTACTTTACAAACTTATAAACAGCCCATATTCTGACAGTGTACCATTGAACCACCACTGAATAAAACTTTATGAGGCCTGTATAATACACAGATCCTTGATTTCAGCTACACCAGTAAATATCTTTACGTATTTCCAACCTACGTTTCATACCTGACACAATATATTACGCCCTATATAAAGATTTGACTACTGGAGGCTACTTAAGAGTGTTTTTAATTTATCTCCTAATTTTATTATATATTGCTATGTTTTAATTTAGCTTCACAAGTTCATTATCACATGCTGTTCCATTTGAACTAGATTTGCTAGTTATAAACCTTGAGTGCTAATCTGTGTATTCCTATTAAGAGTAAGTTCCTTCATAATCTTTCTAATAGTATTATGTAATCTATATGATCTGTTGTCAAGAGTACAAACTACAGTATGTAGGCATCACCACACGGGAGGTACATGTACGGATTAGAGAACAGTTTAGTGATATATCCTCTATTAATCCGTGCTCAGTACTTGCAGCATATTTTAAATGCTTTCACTTGGCAACCAAGTGAGAGCATTTAAATGGATGGAAATAGACTGTGTTAAATCATCAAGTAGAGGGAAAGATCCAGATGTTCTTCTTTCTGGTTGTGAGGCGTTTTGGATTTTTACTCAGGATAAGGATTTCCCAAGGCTTTATTTTACACAGAAGCTGATATTATTAATGTGTGGCGCTAATAATATTTTTATTATTATTATTTTTCTCCTTATGCCTCCTGTGTGGGTCTGTAGTCACTCTTGCTTTTATATCAAGTTATTTTTTAAAATGATCAATATAGTGTTACTGTGAATTTAACAGTTGAGTGGGTATAAGAGTCCTTAGGTTAAATATTCTTGTTTATACGTTTTTTTCCCTTATAGGCAAATGATGGATTAAAAAAAAGAAAGTTTGATAGCTCCCTTCTTTGTTCAGTGAGGTTTGTTTGGACCAATCAGATACAGACATAGGGTATATATGTGTAATTTTGTATTATGATTGTAGGTCTCAGATGAAGGCGTGAGCCAAAATGCATCAATCTGTTCTTCCACTTGCTTAGGGTGTTTTATTGTGGGTTGTTTTCTTCCATGTACAAATAAAGCATTGTAGTTTTTTACTTTACTGTGCTCCGCTAATTTGTTTTTCATACTTCACTGCAATTATGCCTATAGCTGTTGAACCTTCCAGAATAGTACTAATACTGTGATGTGTTTTTAATCATTCTGACATTCACTTGAACACACAGAGGATAACTCATTTGAAAAAGGAATCATCTTTATTCAATGAGGAGTCTAAAGCCTCTCTAGGTAGTGGTTGATTGCATTTGGAATTATAACTTTTGGTCTGCTAGCTGACTTGAACTTTGCTTTTGGCTCTTAAAATATCTTAGCACCCTCATATAAGCTTTATAAATGATGGATTGGAATCCCAGGTGATCTGTAAAGCAACAATGGGTATGTGTATGTGTGTTTTTTTCACAAACCTAGGCTTTTTAGATTTTGTTGTGTTTAAAATGATTTAGAACAGCCATATATACTATCTACAGGGGTATTTAAAAGGACATAATACTTATATGCTAAATCACTTGGAAGTGAATCAGTAAAACTGTAAAAAGCTGACATGAAAATATCACCTGATCATCTCTATGAAAACATTTTTATATTTTACCTCAAAATTTCTTCATCTCACAATAGTGAGTGCTCAGTGAACAGTTATCCTTCAGCTACTGCCCAGCTACAGGTGAAAAAAAAATCAAAACATTAGCCAATCAGCATCAGGTCATGCTTTGCTTTACTGTGATCTCATGAGATTTTACTAGACTTGTGCCGCCAAGAAAATGCTGTTTCGATTGAGATTTTCATTCTGAATATTCAGGGAATTTCATTTCCTTGAATATTTGCTGGCTGCATTATTCATAAACTGAATTTTATTTAAACATTTAATGAAAAAGAGTGTAAATGTTTCAAAGCCCTAACACTCTGGAAAAGCCGATAACCTCTTCTTGCCAGAGCCTTGGGCGCACTAACAGGAGGCTCAGTGTGCTCGGCGCCCAGGACCTGCACTAAAGTAAAACCTCCTGTTAGCGCGGCCGGGGCTATGACAAGAAGAGGATTGGGTTAGCATGCTTTCCAGAGCATGTTAGGGTAATTATTCTACCCCTAATATTAATTTAAAGGAAACAAATAAATACTGAAAAATGTCTTCATTATTTTTTATGTTTTTCTTACATTTTGTTGGTGCATTCATTTGGATATTCATTTTTGTTTACAAAACAAAAGTACATTGCTAGATTTTATTGAAATCTTGAGAGATTTCATAGTAAACTTCCTTAAACTGAGTAAGGAAATAACATGACTTTGGCTACATATGCCAGTTGCATGATCCCTTGCAAGTTCCAGGACTAGCATCCCGATTGGCTGTTGAAAATCTCTTTATAATGGGATGTGGCTGCTGAGTAAATTTTTAGGTAAAATATCCTCCGTTTTTAAATAGAGAAGTTAAGGTGACATTTTCTTTCCACATAGGAATCAATGGGGCTGCGTTATGGAGCTTTACGCTCCTTTATTGCAGGTTTTAGGCTTTTTTTAAAAATATGTAAAAGTTCTTAAAATAATAACTGTTGCGTTTGCCTGTATTGTTACTAAGAGATGTGTATACAAGAAAAGAACAGAGCGCAACCGCAACTCAAGGTAAAAGTTTTATTACTTTTTCGAGCGCTAAAAACAAATTGCACTTACAAGAAGTTGGCAATATTCAAGCCTTTAGGTTTAACAATCCACTGGACCGCAATCTCTCTGATAGCCCTCCATGCTGGATTCAGATTAGATCGCTTGGCCCCAAAAGGGTTAAATATAGATTTGGACCTCCAAGCATTTATGATTTAATTTCATGAAATAAATAATTCCTATAAGCGCAAAATAAATCCATGTAAGTAGTAATGATTTTAATTAGAATAAAATAACAATTATTATTTTTTTTAAACAATATCTATTATTATTATTTTTAATCTTGTAAATCAATGTTTTAAATTTTTAAAGCAATAAAAATTTTTTAAATCTTTAGGCTAGCACATATCACTTAAGTATCAAGATTGGTGTTGGTACATCGCTATTACCAGTAATAGGAGGTAGTAGAAGGGAGAAGGTAATGTCAATATCCCTTTAAGAACATTTAGCAATGTGTATCTTAGGTAGAAGCCTCACAGCCGCTATGTTTAAGCATAATATTATGATAAGTTTGTGTTTATATGTATGTATTTATTTATGTATTTTTATGTATATTCATTCGGCTTAATAGTAAAATGTGTATTAAGTATATAGTTGTTCTGAATGAAAATAATAGTGTGGAGACCGGCGAATCCAGTCTGACTCACCGTAACTGAGAGAAATGGATTGAGAGTGGGTGTGTCAGATTGGCGCTCGTGATTGGTCCATATTCCAACCTATAGAAATGTAGCTGGAGTTTTAAGAAGAGGATCCCCGCGAACTAGGACATTAAAACCCTGAGTCTTGAGAAAGTCCCGATAAAGAGGACGAAACGCGTAGACTGTACAAAGGGACACTGTTGAAGACATCAATACTTATTGCTTTTGCAAGTACTTTTTACCATTAACTATTTGGTTATTAACACCTAAGCCTGCGGACTTCCCGGAGACGCCATATCTGAATCCAGCGTGGAGGGCTATCAGAGAGATTGCGGTCCAGTGGATTGTTAAACCTAAAGGCTTGAATATTGCCAACTTCTTGTAAGTGCAATTTGTTTTTAGCGCTCGAAAAAGTAATAAAACTTTTACCTTGAGTTGCGGTTGCGCTCTGTTCTTTTCTTGTGTTCACAGCTACCAGTTGCTTGGGCGCTCTTCAGCGTCCAACGATCAGTAAAGCAGCACCGCTCTCAGCTACAGAGTCAGGAGGATTCTCATTCAAGCACCAGAACACATAATAGATTTTACCATACTCCTGGGGACATCGAGGTGAGATAGGTAGCATTTTTAATGCTATCGTATTTAGTTTTTTGTGTCAATAATTTTTTTGAGTACCGTGTAACACTTGGAATTCAATTGATTTCTAATATTGTTTATTATGATTGTTGTTTATAGGTGTTATTTATAGGTATTATTGACAAGAAATAGGTGTCACTCTTTGCCTGAAATGATAGAGTTTATGCCTGAAACGTATATGTAGAGTTAAATAGATATAATTGATATTGGTATAAAGAACGGTACTGAGAGTACATCTATGTAACAAGGAGTGCTTAGTGTTCAGCTCACTTAGACAATTCTCATTGTGAATCTTGCTTTGTATTTTAATCTTGTAACCAGTCAAGTGTGCAGAGTACAGCCAGATACAAAATAGTGGGTATTAGTCTCTGCAGCGGTGGTCAGTTAGCGCAGTGTTAGGGTAACAGTGTAAGAGATGTGTATAGTAATGTTTAAACTGTTACCAGATTACTCACCACAAACTTTATGTTGGCTTATATTATTTGAAAGGAGAATATACAGGGAGTGCAGAATTATTAGGCAAGTTGTATTTTTGAGGATTAATTTTATTATTGAACAACAACCATGTTCTCAATGAACCCAAAAAACTCATTAATATCAAAGCTGAATAGTTTTGGAAGTAGTTTTTAGTTTGTTTTTAGTTATAGCTATTTTAGGGGGATATCTGTGTGTGCAGGTGACTATTACTGTGCATAATTATTAGGCAACTTAACAAAAAACAAATATATACCCATTTCAATTATTTATTTTTACCAGTGAAACCAATATAACATCTCAACATTCACAAATATAAATTTCTGACATTCAAAAACAAAACAAAAACAAATCAGTGACCAATATAGCCACCTTTCTTTGCAAGGACACTCAAAAGCCTGCCATCCATGGATTCTGTCAGTGTTTTGATCTGTTCACCATCAACATTGCGTTCAGCAGCAACCACAGCCTCCCAGACACTGTTCAGAGAGGTGTACTGTTTTCCCTCCTTGTAAATCTCACATTTGATGATGGACCACAGGTTCTCAATGGGGTTCGGATCAGGTGAACAAGGAGGCCATGTCATTAGATTTTCTTCTTTTATACCCTTTCTTGCCAGCCATGCTGTGGAGTACTTGGAAGCGTGTGATGGAGCATTGTCCTGCATGAAAATCATGTTTTTCTTGAAGGATGCAGACTTCTTCCTGTACCACTGCTTGAAGAAGGTGTCTTCCAGAAACTGGCAGTAGGACTGGGAGTTGAGCTTGACTCCATCCTCAACCCGAAAAGGCCCCACAAGCTCATCTTTGATGATACCAGCCCAAACCAGTACTCCACCTCCACCTTGCTGGCGTCTGAGTCGGACTGGAGCTCTCTGCCCTTTACCAATCCAGCCACGAGCCCATCCATCTGGCCCATCAAGACTCACTCTCATTTCATCAGTCCATAAAACCTTAGAAAAATCAGTCTTGAGATATTTCTTGGCCCAGTCTTGACGTTTCAGCTTGTGTGTCTTGTTCAGTGGTGGTCGTCTTTCAGCCTTTCTTACCTTGGCCATGTCTCTGGGTATTGCACACCTTGTGCTTTTGGGCACTCCAGTGATGTTGCAGCTCTGAAATATGGCCAAACTGGTGGCAAGTGGCATCTTGGCAGCTGCACGCTTGACTTTTCTCAGTTCATGGGCAGTTATTTTGCGCCTTGGTTTTTCCACACGCTTCTTGCGACCCTGTTGACTATTTTGAATGAAACGCTTGATTGTTCGATGATCACGCTTCAGAAGCTTTGCAATTTTAAGAGTGCTGCATCCCTCTGCAAGATATCTCACTATTTTTGACTTTTCTGAGCCTGTCAAGTCCTTCTTTTGACCCATTTTGCCAAAAGAAAGGAAGTTGCCTAATAATTATGCACACCTGATATAGGGTGTTGATGTCATTAGACCACACCCCTTCTCATTACAGAGATGCACATCACCTAATATGCTTAATTGGTAGTAGGCTTTCGAGCCTATACAGCTTGGAGTAAGACAACATGCATAAAGAGGATGATGTGGTCAAAATACTCATTTGCCTAATAATTCTGCACTCCCTGTAGAGAATCATGAGTAACTCAGTAGTTAAATCAATGGTGATACATTTTCAGGGTTATTTAATTCAGTATCGTTGTATTCTTACATTAGTTTTATATTGAAGTTAAAACGTTAGATTGATAGTGTATGCTCCATTTGGATTATTTTGTCAAGGTTATAGTAAATAGTTTTTTTATTTAGTTTTTTTGTCCATTTGAAAAAAAAAAAAAAAAAATCACAAAAAGCAATGCCACCAACATAACGGAGAGTAATTTGAAACAATTCATAGACTTAACACCATAGTCAAAACATTTCCGTAACTGGATGTCAAGGTTTAGCTATTGATTCATAGAAAAGAAATCTAAAGGTAAAACAGAAAATAATCAAACAGTTAGATAATCTACTCATAAACAGAAGGAGAATAATCCAAGATTAACTCATTATTTTTCTTTACATTACTTAGAAGGATCTCATAAAACAAATACTCAAGGAAAGGAAAGGTAAACAGGGAGAAGAACAGAACCCTCCGTATGGTAACAAAACCTAAGTCTTGCTCAACTGTCAGGCAAATTGTATATAGAAACTCTCTTCAATCAAATAGGCAGCAGCTATGTTTGATCATGATACTAAAGAGTTCTAAAAGTCGTTATATAACCTGCTAGATATCTCTGGTTTTGCCGGTCATCGAACCACAAACACGGAAGATTAATATTTATCTTTTCTTATGGAAGTTGAGGCGCTAATTTAAGACCCCAAGAGTATCAATGGTATTTCAGATAGCCAAAACCTGTTGTGACACTCAAGCACATCAAGCATATGATGCTCTTCCCTGGTTAAACAAAGTAGACCGTAAAAATATAATAACATTGAAAGCAATCATCTAATGCAGCTAATTAGTTTAACATTATGGATCCACCTCACATTTTGGATGTTTGCTTCTGCATCAATGAGTTTTGGGACAATCTTATTTGAATCTTTACAAGGCCCTGACAGCTTATGTGCACTTTCTAGTTTTAAACAATACACTTAATTTACCACTCAAAACCTGAAATCTTGTGTCTATTCCCTCTACAAACCCCGGCATGCCTGCTGTGGATGGGATCATGCCAACCAACTTGAAAGGGAGAAGAGGGCTCTCTACAGCAAGAAAGTGGCAAATAGTCCATGTGAGCTCTTAGGGCAAGGTAGTGGGGGAGAGTGATGCTGGTGTTTCTGCTTAATGTGCTGCCAGTGCTCCCAGCCTAACTTCAGAACCCTCCAAAGAGACTTATCCAAAGGTATGTATGTACTGCTGGCGGTGGAGAGTTTTGGGCCACTCTAAAAATCAGACTGAGGGACAGGCTGGAGAGATGAGTGGAAGTACATTAAAAAAATGATTTTGACATTTAAGTATTAAAGAGTGCTGACTGGAACAGATGGATTAAAAACTCTGCCACACAGCATTTTATGCTAACCGGTATGGTTGAAATTCCCTTACTAGGGCTACGTATGAAGGCTTGGTTGTCCTACTTGGTTTTAGCAGTTTACATTATTCATACTATTCTTTTTCCAGATTCAGCATGATTTATTGTGATGCTGTCTTAGTCTGGGGTTCACACACCCTTATAGCTCTAACATTGTTAATTTATGCTAAATACAGATTATCTACATTGTGCCCAAAAGTGTTTTTTTTTCATTTAGGTCTTATTAGGATTGCAACCATTAGTATCTATAGATCCATATTCTAGCTTTCAATTATATAGTTAGTGGTCCCCTCCGAAAATTACATATCTTGAAATTCAGACATATACACAACGGATTTCTTGCATTAAAAGTTATTTCAGAAAACTTCAGTAATAACTATACTACCTAGCATATGACAGTGCTAGTTATAACAGTTTATTCACATTTTTTTCTGTAGGCTATTTTCAATGTTTTCTACGGTCTAAAAGTGGCCTTTTTTGATCATTCTGATTGTGTTCCTTTTATTATGTTATACTGTTTTGTTATGAAGTCCAAAAGTGGCCGCTCCTAGGAAAGAATGCTTAGTTATGGGAGGTAACAATGTTTTCCTTTGTTAACAGCAACATTTTGTATGTATATACCCCACTGGGGCCTAGTTATCAAGCCGTCAACCTCAAATACGCTGGAATTCTGCAGCGTATTTGTGGCGAGGCTGATTCGCCTTAGTTATCAAAGGCTCGAGACTGTCAAAAGTAGAATTTTGTGACGTAAACTTCGATCCGCCGGACTCAGTCCGACACAGATCGATTCTTACGTCACTCCAGATGTTCCGCACACAAGTGCGGCACATTCTCACTACTTTTGCTAGTTATCAAAAAACTAGCAGGTACGCTCGGCACTTTTACGGCCCAGCGTACCTGGTTTTCAAAGCGCCAGCCTGGAGGCGGCGGATTCCATAGGAATCAATGGGAGTCTGACCATAGCGAAAGTACAAGTTCGCTGCTGCCAGACATCCCATTGATTTCTATGGGAACTGTCTGCACCTAACACCCTAACATGTACCCGAGTCTAAACACCGCTAATCTGACCCCCCCTACACCGCCGCAACTAAATAAAGTTATTACCCCCTAAACCGCCGCTCCCGGAGCCCACCGCAAGCTACTCTATACATATTAACCCCTAAACCGCCGCTCCCGGAGCCCACCGCAACTATAATAAATGTATTAACCCCTAAACCGCCGCTCCCTGAACCCGCCGCAACCTATATTAAATGTATTAACCCCTATCCTGCCCCCCCTACACCGTCGCCACCTATAATAAATTTATTAACCCCTAATCTGCCCCCCCTACACCGTCGCCACCTATAATAAATTTATTAACCAATATCCTGCCTCCCACTACGCCGCCGCCACTGTAATAAAATTATTAACCCCTAAACCTAACCCTAACCCTAACCCTAAGGCCCCCCTAACTTAAATATTAATTAAATAAATCTAAATAAATTAACTCTTATTAACTAAATGAATCCTATTTAAAACTAAATACTTACCTTTAAAATAAACCCTAATATAGCTACAATATAAATAAGAATTATATTCTAGCTATTTTAGGATTTATATTTATTTGACAGGTAACTTTCAATTTATTTTAACCATGTACAATAACTATTAAATAGTTATTAACTATTTAATAGCTTACCTAGCTAAAATAAAGAGAAATGTACCTGTGAAATAAATCCTAACCTAAGTTACAATTACACCTAACACTACACTATACTTTAATAAATTATTCCTATTTAAAAATAAATACTTACCTGTAAAATAAACCCTAAGATAGCTACAATATAATTAATAATTATATTATAGCTATCTTAGGATTTATATTTATTTTACAGGTAACTTTGTATTTATTTTAGCTAGTTAGAATAGTTATTAAATAGTTATTAACTATTTAATAACTACCTAGCTAAAAGAAATACAAAATTACCTGTAAAATAAATCCTAACCTAAGTTACAATTAAAACTAATACTACACTATCATTAAATTAACTAAATAAACTACCTACAAATAACTAAAATTAAATACAATTACATAAACTAACTAAAGTACAAAAAATAAAAAAAGCTAAGTTACAAAAAATAAAAAAATAAGTTACAAACATGTTAAAAATATTACAACAATTTTAAGCTACTTACACCTAATCTAAGCCCCCTAATAAAATAACAAACCCCCCCAAAATAAGAAAAATCCCTACCCTATTCTAAATTAAATAAATTTCAAAGCTCTTTTACCTTACCAGCCCTTAAAAGGGCCATTTGTGGGGGCATGCCCCAAAAAGTTCAGCTCTTTTGCCTGTAAAAGAAAAATACAACCCCCCCCCAACATTAAAACCCACCACCCACATACCCCTAATCTAACCCAAACCCCCCTTACAAAAACCTAACACTAATCCCCTGAAGATCATCCTACCTTGAGTCGTCTTCACTCAGCCGAGCCACCGATGGAACTGAAGAGGACACCTGGAGCGGAAGAAGTTAATCCTCCAAGCGGCGCTGAAGAAATCTTCCATCCGATGAAGTCATCATCCAGGCGGCGCTGAAGAAGTCTTTGATCCGGCCGATGTCATCTTCCAAGAGGCGCTGAAGATGTCTTCTATCCGGGCAAAGTCATCTTCCAAGCCGGGTCTTGAATCTTCCTTCCGCCGACGCGGAACCACCTTCTTCACCGACGGACTACGATGAATGACGGCTCCTTTAAGGGACGTCATCCAAGATGGCGTCCCCTCAATTCCGATTGGCTGATAGGATTCTATCAGCCAATCGGAATTAAGGTAGGAAAAATCTGATTGGCTGATGGAATCATCCTATCAGATTGAGCTCACATTCTATTGGCTGTTCCGATCAGCCAATAGAATGCGAGCTCAATCTGATTGGCTGATTGGATCAGCCAATCGGATTGAACTTGAATCTGATTGGCTGATTCCATCAGCCAATCAGATTTTCCTACCTTAATTCCGATTGGCTGATAGAATCCTATCAGCCAATCGGAATTGAGGGGACGCCATCTTGGATGACGTCCCTTAAAGGAGCCGTCATTCGTCGTAGTCCGTCGGTGAAGAAGGTGGTTCCGCGTCGGCGGAAGGAAGATTCAAGACCCGGCTTGGAAGATGACTTCGCCCGGATAGAAGACATCTTCAGCGCCTCTTGGAAGATGACATCGGCCGGATCAAAGACTTCTTCAGCGCCGCCTGGATGATGACTTCATCGGATGGAAGATTTCTTCAGCGCCGCTTGGAGGATTAACTTCTTCCACTCCGGATGTCCTCTTCAGTTCCATCGGTGGCTCGGCTGAGTGAAGACGACTCAAGGTAGGATGATCTTCAGGGGATTAGTGTTAGGTTTTTGTAAGGGGGGTTTGGGTTAGATTAGGGGTATGTGGGTGGTGGGTTTTAATGTTGGGGGGGGTTGTATTTTTCTTTTACAGGCAAAAGAGCTGAACTTTTTGGGGCATGCCCCCACAAATGGCCCTTTTAAGGGCTGGTAAGGTAAAAGAGCTTTGAAATTTATTTAATTTAGAATAGGGTAGGGATTTTTCTTATTTTGGGGGGGTTTGTTATTTTATTAGGGGGCTTAGATTAGGTGTAAGTAGCTTAAAATTGTTGTAATATTTTTAACATGTTTGTAACTTATTTTTTTATTTTTTGTAACTTAGCTTTTTTTATTTTTTGTACTTTAGTTAGTTTATGTAATTGTATTTAATTTTAGTTATTTGTAGGTAGTTTATTTAGTTAATTTAATGATAGTGTAGTATTAGGTTGAATTGTAACTTAGGTTAGGATTTATTTTACAGGTAATTTTGTATTTCTTTTAGCTAGGTAGTTATTAAATAGTTAATAACTATTTAATAACTATTCTAACTAGCTAAAATAAATACAAAGTTACCTGTAAAATAAATATAAATCCTAAGATAGCTATAATATAATTATTAATTATATTGTAGCTATCTTAGGGTTTATTTTACAGGTAAGTATTTATTTTTAAATAGGAATAATTTATTAAAGTATAGTGTAGTGTTAGGTGTAATTGTAACTTAGGTTAGGATTTATTTCACAGGTACATTTCTCTTTATTTTAGCTAGGTAAGCTATTAAATAGTTAATAACTATTTAATAGTTATTGTACATGGTTAAAATAAATTGAAAGTTACCTGTCAAATAAATATAAATCCTAAGATAGCTAGAATATAATTCTTATTTATATTGTAGCTATATTAGGGTTTATTTTAAAGGTAAGTATTTAGTTTTAAACAGGATTCATTTAGTTAATAAGAGTTAATTTATTTAGATTTATTTAATTAATATTTAAGTTAGGGGGGCGTTAGGGTTAGACTTAGGTTTAGGGGTTAATAATTTTATTACAGTGGCGGCGGCGTAGTGGGGGGCAGGATAGGGGTTAATAAATTTGTTATAGGTGGCGACGGTTTAGGGGGGGCAGGATAGGGGTTAATAGGTTTAATATAGGTTGCGGCGGGTTCATGGAGCGGCGGTTTAGGGGTTAAACTATTTATTTAGTTGCGGAGAGGTGCGGGATCAGCAGGATAGGGGTTAATAATTTTATAATAGAGGGCGACGGTGTAGGGGGGGCAGGATAGGGGTTACTAGGTATACTGTAGGTGGCAGCGGTGTCCGGGAGCGGCGGTTTAGGGGTTAATACATTTATAAGAGTTGCGGCAGGGTCTAGGAGCGGCGGTTTAGGGGTTAGTAACTTTATTTAGTTGCGGGGGGCTCCGGGGGCGCCGGTATAGGGGGTAGGGTAGGTAACAGTGCAGTTTAGTGTGAGTGCTTAGTGACAGGCTAGCAATAAAGCTGGGAAAAAGCCGAAGGGCAGCGAGATCGGATGAGTGATAACTGTCACAGTCCGCTGCTCATCGCCCCGCGGCTTTTTGACAGCTTTATTTGATAACTTAGGCGAACGTATTCAAGGTCCGCGGCGGCAAAGGTAGGCGAGCTTAGGCGGACGTATTGGGCCGGCGAAGCCAGAAAAGTAGACGGCTTGATAACTACCCCCCAATGTCTGCATGGTAACTCAAACCGCAATAAAAAAAAAATGGAAAAAAAAATGAAAAACAAAACTCACCAGGGGAAAATCGTCTGTATTCTATTTAAGCATCCTAGGATTATACTAAATTGTTTTCATGTTATAGGTAATAGAATTGTCTTCATTTTTTGTTATTTCAAGCTACCCTTAAGCAGCAACAAAAGAGGCTCACAAGTATGTATTAGTTAGCTTCAGGGTGAACATTTCTTTATAAATATGTTGTTAGAACTGTCTCAATAGTTTGTTAAATGATGCTTGTAACTAAATAAGGTATCAGACAGTCCCCATGAAATGGTTCATCATCAAAGCAATGCAGCCTTTTCCAAATAGAATCCTGGAAGTACATTTTTAAGGGCAGGAGGTTTTGTTTTTTTAAGCAATTGATTTTTAAGTTTCTGCCAAGCTTCAAGCACATGAAAGCTAGCAATTATCATATTGAATTGTAGTTTTAAATCTTAAGGATGACACTTATTTTATTATTTTTTGATAATATTGAAATGTCTTCCAAAGCTCAAATATTATTTTGCTTTAGAGTTTGAATACCTGACTCCTGTCAAACATGTTCTTGGTTCAAATCCACACTGTGGCTGCAATGCATTGTACAGAATACCACTACATCCAAAATGCTACAAACATTTTTGTTATTATCATACGAAACAAAAAAACATAATTTATGTAAGAACTTACCTGATAAATTAATTTCTTTCATATTAGCAAGAGTCCATGAGCTAGTGACGTATGGGATATACATTCCTACCAGGAGGGGCAAAGTTTCCCAAACCTTAAAATGCCTATAAATACACCTCTCACCACACCCACAATTCAGTTTAACAAATAGCCAAGAAGTGGGGTGATAAGAAAGGAGCGAAAGCATCAAAAAAATAAGGAATTGGAATAATTGTGCTTTATACAAAAAAATCATAACCACCACAAAAAAGGGTGGGCCTCATGGACTCTTGCTAATATGAAAGAAATGAATTTATCAGGTAAGTTCTTACATAAATTATGTTTTCTTTCATGTAATTAGCAAGAGTCCATGAGCTAGTGACGTATGGAATAATAAATACCCAAGATGTGGAACTTCCACACAAGAGTCACTAGAGAGGGAGGGATAACAGTAAAGACAGCCAATTCCACTGAAAAATGAATCCACTACCCAAATCAAAAAAGTTTCAAGTTTTATAATGAAAAAAAACTGAAATTATAAGCAGAAGAATCAAACTGAGACAGCTGCCTGAAGTACCATTCTACCAAAACTGCTTCTAAAGAAGAGAAAACATCAAAATGGTAGAACATAGTAAAAGTATGCAAAGAAGACCAAGTCATTGCTTTGCAAATCTGATCAACAGAAGCTTCATTCTTTAAAAAGCCCAGGAAGTAGAAACTTACCTAGTAGAATGAGCCGTAATCCTCCGAGGCGGGAATCCACCCGACTCCAAATAAGCATGATGAATCAAAAGTTTAAGCAAGATGCCAAATAAATGGCAGAAGCTTTTTGACCTTCCTAAAACCAGAAAAGATAAAAAATAGACTAGAAGTCTATCTGAAATCTGAATAGCTTCAACATAGAAAGTAAGAATCTCACCAAAGAAGTCTTAGGAAAAGAATAATTCCTCCCTAATGTTTGTTAGAATTTACAACTTTAGGTAAGAATTGAAATGAGGACAGCAAAAACCACCTTTTCCTGATGAAAAAATCAGAAAAAAGAGATTCACAAGAAAGAACAGATAATTCAAAAGCTGTTCTAGCTGAAGAGATGTCCAAAAAGAACAATACTTTCCATGAAAGTAATTAATGTCCAGAGCAAGCATATGCTCAAATAGAAGAGCCTGAAAAACCTTCAGAACCCAAATAAGACTCCAAGGAGGAGAAATTGGCTTAATGACAGGTTTGATACGAATCAAAACCTGAAAAAAATGATGAATATCAGGAAGTAAAACTGCCTTATCCTGATGAAAAATCAGAAAAAGATATTCACAAAAAAAGAGCAGATAACTCAAAAATTCTTCTAGCAGAAGAAATAACCAAAAGTAACAATACTTTTCCAAGAAAGTAATTTAATTTTCAGAAAATGCATAGTTTCAAAACGGAGGAGCCTGTAAAGCCCTCAGCACCAAATTGAGACTCCAAAGAGGAGAGATTGAATTAATAACAGGCTTGATACGGACCAAAGCCTGAACAAAACAATGAATATCAGGATGATTAGCAATCTTTCTGTGAAAAAAAGAACAGAAAGCGTAGAGATTTATCCTAACAAGAACTGCAGACAAAACCATATCCAAACCAACCTGAAAAAAATTATAAAATTCTATGAATTTTAAAAGAATGCCAAGAAAAGTAGGTCTTCCAGACTCAATAATAAATCTTTCTAGAGACAGATTTACGAGCCTGAAACCAAGCGTTCAATCTCCATCCCTTCAAATTTAATGATTTGAGATCCTGATGGAAAAAATGGGCCTTGAGAAAGAAGGTCTGGTTTAAACGGAAGTGTTCAAGGTTGGCAACTGGCCATCCGAATGAAATCCGCATACCAAAACCTGAGAGACCATGCTGGAGCCACCAGCATAACAAACAAATACTCCATAAGAATTTTGGAAATCACTTTGGAAGAAGAACTAGAGGCGGAAAGAAATAGGCAAAAAGATAATTTCCAAAGAAATGTCAATGCATACGCTACTTCCGCCTGAGGATCCCCGGACCTGAATAGGCCCCTGGGAAGTTCTTTATTCAGATGAGATGCCAACAGATCTATTTCTAGAAATGCTCACATCTGAAAAATTGAAAAACATATCTGGGTATGAGAGACCATTCTCCCGGATGTAAAGCTTGATTAACAGAGATAATTCGCTTCCCAAATATCTATACCTGGGAAAAAACCCCACAGAATTTAGATGGGAGCTGGATTTAGCCTAAGCAAATATCCGAGACACTTCTGTCACAGCCTAAGGACTGATAGTCCTACCCTGATGATTGACATACACCATAGTTGTGATATTGTCTGAAAAACAATAAACGTCTCTTCCTCAAAAAGAAACTAACTGAAAAACTCTGAGAAAACACGGAGTTCTAAAATATCAAATGGTAATCTCGCCTCCTGAGATTTCCAAACCCCTTGTGCTGACAGAGATCCTCAGACAGCCTCCCAACCAAAAAGACTCACATATGTAGAGATCATGGTCCAGGTTGAAAGAAACGAAGAGACCTGTAGAACTAAATGATGGTGATCTTAACCACCAAATCAAGAGAGATAAATATTAGGATTTGAAGATTTAAAAAGCGAAATCCTAGAATCCCTGCACCATAATTCAGCATAAAAGACTGGAAAGGTTCTTTCTATTGAAAATGAGCAAAGGGAATTGGATCCAATGCTGTGGCCATAAGACCTAAAACTTCTATGCATATATAGCAACTGAAGGAAATAATAGAGACTAAAGGTACCGACAGACGGAACCCAATAAAATTTTCCCTTGTCTGATAGAGACAAAGACAATGACACAAACTATCTGGAAACCCAAAAAAAAGGTGACCCTTGTGAGAGGAATCAAGAGCTTTTGAAAAAAAGATCCTCTAACTATGTCCTGAAGAAAAAAGTGAATCATATGAGATTCCGCATCCTCAGAAAATAATCTGAATACAGAAACAATATGCATTTATTGTATCTAAAGAAAACAAATAATGCTATCACTGACCAAAAAAAGGCAGAATAGTTTGAATAAAAACTCCAAAACCCAGTTCCTAAAAATGGAACTGGAAGAAATACCCCAGAAGATTCCAGGTCTGAGCAGCGCTTGTACCCCACGGGTGACCAGCCATGCTTCAACAGTACCCAAAATAAATAGGACCGAAACACACTTAAAAAAAAAAAAGTGTTAGCCTTACTGGAATAAAATCAAAGAAATTTGGACCGAATAGAACCAAATAAATTTCAAAAAAGTCTTAACCTGCCCCTTGCCAGCCAAGCTGGAATACTGCACATACATCGCAAATTAAGGGAGCTGATTTCGAACGGAAAAAAATTCCAATTAAAAACATGTTACTTGGGAAAGAATTCAGGAATTCATTCCATAATAAAGAACAACCAAACTAGTATAAGCTTAAAGTTTAGTCTTAGAACTCAATCTTGAAGCCCAGAGTAACAGTTAAGAATTGAATCCAATTATAAAACAAATAATTGATTATCTTAGAACAAAAGAAATATGGATTTTTAGAAATCACAAAATTCTTCTAGCTCAAACAGCTAAAGACATAGATTAAACCTCATTTGCGAAAATATTCAATAAAATGAAGACACAAATGAAATTATTAGCATGATAGTCCAGTTAAAGGACCAGACAATACAGTGGACTTGCATAATCAATAAATGCAAAACAACAAGACAAATGCAACAGCACCTAGTCTAGTAAATTTTGTCCCTTTAACAATGCTAAAATAAATCATAATCTGATACTTGAATTTAAAGTAAACAGAAAAAATGAAGCAATTGCAACATCCAAATAAATCATAGGTCCAAGAAAAAGTACCTGAAACTAAATAATTTTCCACAAATAAGATACAACCATCTAAAGGAAAATAAATACTATTTTGCTATAGAAACAATAGCATAATTAGTAGGAGTAGAGATAGCCCCAATAAATTGCAGAACCCTCCAAATTGAATTAAACTGCCGGTAAAGAGTATAGTTTAAAACCTTTGAAGAAGGAATAAAAGAAAATTCTCAGCCTATTCCATTCCCTAGTATAAGGAATTGGAAAAAAAACTCTGAAAACACAGAAGAATAAATAAGCAGATATAGTGTTAGCTAGTCTTGAAAAAGAACTAGTTACCTTAATGTAAAATAATCAACACCTTTTCAACAAAGAACAAATGTACTTTAATAAAAAAGTACATTTGTTAGTGTCAATATCTGATGAAGAAAATTCTGAATGAGAAAAAACATCATCAGAGAAGGATAAATCAGTATGTTGTTGGTCATTTGAAAATTCAATAATTAAAAAAGAAGTTGAAAAAGACCTAAAAATGTTATTAGATGGCACAAAGTCAGACAAAGCCTTTAAAATAGAATCAGAAAAATATTTCTTAAAAATCTTCTAAATATTTCTTGTACATAAGATGTAAAAAGAATGGCAATATATAAAGCATAAATACTAATGGATTCTGCATGTAAAAGTTTTTCATGATAACCTATTACAAACCATAGCTAAAGATAAACATTCATAACATTTAAAATAAATGAACTTAGCTTTGGTAGGACTGAACTCAGTCAAGCGTTTTTCCAGAAGTAGCTTCTGATCCAGGGTCAATCTGAGACATCTTGCAATATGTAATAGAAAAACAACATATAAAACAAAATCTATCAAATTCCTTAAATGACAGTTTCAGGAATGGGAAAAAATGCCAATGAATAAGCTTCTAGCAACCAGAAGCAAATAAACAATGAGACTTAAATAATGAGGAGACAATAATGACGCCCATATTTTTTTAGCGCCAAAAAAGACGCCCACAATTTTAGGCGCCTAAATGCTTTTGGCGCCAAGAATGACGCCACATCCGGCAACGCCGACATTTTTGGCGCAAAATGTCAAAAAAATTACGTAATCACAAACAACTTCCGGCAACAAGTACGACGCCGGAAATGACAAAGAAATTTTTTTTGCGCCAAAAAAATCTGCGCCAAGAATGACGCAATAAAAAGAAGCATTTTCAGCCCCCGCGAGCCTAACAGCCCACAGGAAAAAGTCAAATTTAAGGTAAGAAAATTTTTTATTATTCAAATGCATTATCCCAAATAATGAAACTGACTGTCTGAAATAAGGAATATTGAACATCCTGAATCAAGGCAAATAAATGTTTAAACACATATATTTAGAACTTTATATAAAAATGCCCAACCATAGCTTAGAGTGTCACAGAAAATAAAACTTACTTACCCCAGGACACTCATCTACATGTAGTAGAAAGCCAAACCAGTACTGAAACGAGAATCAGTAGAGGTAATGGTATATATAAGAGTATATCGTCGATCTGAAAAGGGAGGTAAGAGATGAATCTCTACGACCGATAACAGAGAAACTATGAAATAGACCCCGTAGAAGGAGATCATTGAATTCAAATAGGCAATACTCTCTTCACATCCCTCTGACATTCACTGCACTCTGAGAGGAAAACCGGGCTCCAGCCTGCTGCGAAGCGCATATCAACGTAGAATCTAGCACAAACTTACTTCACCACCTCCATGGGAGGCAAAGTTTGTAAAACTGGGGCGCAATCCGATATAGATCGCAGTTTGCGGCGCAAGCGAGGGAACCCACGTCACCCGCAGTTTCAGCTCGCAACTCGAGCCATCCAATATGCGGCGCCGTCACTTGCTAAAGTGGCGCAAGTCTCACAAACCAGCGATGTCCAGAAATCTGCGTAAGTACAGATTTTTGGAGTCGCCAGTGACTTGCGCCACGTTAGAAACTGCCGGCGCCTATAAAACCTGACTAAAGTCTAAATCACCCGCACTGTCTAACACGCCTCCTAAACATAGCCCGACAAGTCTAACACGCCTCCCTAACATAGCCCGACACGTCTAACCCTCTATCCGCTATCCCCCCTCACTATCCTAACAATAAAAAAGCTATTAACCCCTAAACCGCCGCTCCCGTACCCCGCCGCAACCTAATAAAGTTAATAACCCCTAAACCGTCGCTCCCGTACCCCGCCGCCAGCTATATTATATCTATAACCCCCTAAAGTGAGCCCCTAACACCGCCGCCATCTATATTAAAATTATTAACCCCTAATGTAAGCCCCTTACACCACCGCCATCTCTATTAAAATGATTAACCCCTAATTTAATCTACCTACCCCGCCGCCAGCTATATTATCTATATTAACCCTAAGTATATTATAGTTAATATAGGTATTACATTATATATATTAACTATATTAACCCTAATTATATTAGGGTTAATATAGTTAATATAGTTACTATAGTATTTATATAAACTATATTAACTCTATCTAACCCTATCACCCCTAACTAAATTCTTATTAAATTAATCTAATTCATATTATAAACTAAAATATTCCTATTTAAATCTAAATACTTACCTATAAAAAAAACCCTAAGATAGCTAAAATATAATTAATAATTACATTGTAGCTATGTTAGGGTTAATATTTATTTTACAGGTAAATTGTTAATTATTTTAACTAGGTATAATAGCTATTAAATAATTATTAACTATTTAATATCTACCTAGTTAAAATAATTACCTGTAAAATAAATCCTAACCTAAGTTACAAATACACCTACACTATCAATAAATTAAATAAACTACAAACATCTATCTAAAAATACAATTAAATTAACTAAACTAAATTACAAAAAAAAAAAACACTAAATGACAACAAATAAAAAAAAGATTACAAGATTTTTAAGCTAATTACACCTATTCTAAGCCCCCTAATAAAATAATAAACCCCCAAAATAAAAAAAATTCCCTGCCCTATTCTAAATTAAACAAATTTCAAAGCTCTTTACCTTACCAGCCCTTAAAAGGGCCTTTTGTGGGGCATGCCCCAAAGAATTCAGCTCTTTTGCATACAAATACAATACCCCCCCCCATTACAACCCACCACCCACATACCCCTATTCTAAAACCACCCAAACCCCCCTTAAAAAAGCCTAACACTACCCCCCTGAAGATCTCCCTACCTTGTCTTCACCACACCGGGCCGAACTCTTGATCCGATCCGGGCGATGTCTTCCTCCAAGCGGCAAAGAAGAATTCTTCCTCCGGCGATGTCTTCCTCCAAGCGGCAAAGAAGAATTCTTCCTCCTGCGACGTCTTCCTCCAAGCGGCAGCAAAGTCTTCATTCTTCTGGCGGCATCTTCAATCTTCTTTCTTCGCTCCGCCGCCGCGGAGCATCCATCCCGGACGACTACTGAACTACGAATGAGGTACCTTTAAATTACGTCATCCAAGATGGCGTCCGCCGAATTCCGATTGGCTGATAGGATTCTATCAGCCAATCGGAATTAAGTTAGAAAAATCTGATTGGCTGATTGAATCAGCCAATCAGATTCAAGTTCAATCCGATTGGCTGATCCAATCAGCCAATCAGATTGAGCTCGCATTCTATTGGCTGTTCCGATCAATTAGGGTTATAATTAGGGTTAATATAGTTAATATATATAATGTAATACCTATATTAACTATAATATACTTAGGGTTAATATAGATAATATAGCTGGCGGCGGGGTAGGTAGATTAAATTAGGGGTTAATCATTTTAATAGAGATGGCGGCGGTGTAAGGGGCTTACATTAGGGGTTAATAATATTAATATAGCTGGCGGCGGTATAGGGGGATTAGATTAAGGGTTAATAATTTTTATATAGGTGGCGGCGGTGTAAGGGGTTCTAATTAGGGGATAGATAAGGTAGATGGCGGCGGTTTTAGGGGCTCACAGTAGGGGGTTAGTTTATGTAGATGGCGGCGGGGTCCGGGAGCGGCGGTTTAGGGGTTAATAACTTTATTAGGGATTTCGGGGGGGATCGCGGTTGACAGGGAGATAGACATTGCGCATGCGTTAGGTGTTAGGTTTATTTTAGAAGATTGCGGTTGACAGGGAGATAGACATTGCACATGCGTTAGGTGTTAGGTTTATTTTAGCAGCCAGTTTAGGGAGTTACGGGGCTCCAATAGTCAGCGTAAGGCTTCTTACGGCTGCTTTTTGTGGCGAGGTGAAAATGGAGTAAGTTTTCTCCATTTTCGCCACGTAAGTCCTTACGCTGCATATTGGATACCAAACTGGGCTGGTTTGGTATACCTGCCTATAGCCCAAAAAACTAACGGCGATGGCAGAAATATACGCGCGTAACTTCTAGGTTACGCCGTATATGTGATACCAAACCCGCGCAAATATTGGCGTCGCCGGCTTTTGTGGGCAACGATTTTTATCGGATGGACCCCCTGAATTGTGGGTGTGGTGAGGGGTGTATTTATAGGCATTTTAAGGTTTGGGAAACTTTGCCCCTCCTGGTAGGAATGTATATCCCATACGTCACTAGCTCATGAACTCTTGCTAATTACATGAAAGAAAAATAATTAAAAAAAATGCAAATAAAACAAAAAAACTTTTTTGATTCTTGTAAAAAAGTAGAATAAAAATACAGTATGTAAAGAAGTTGTCAAGGAGTATAGTGTATGTATACAGTGTATGTTTTTTTTTTTTTTTTTAAATATTTTAGTAGTGTGTTTAAAACTTCTATTAATTGAAAAGTCAGACCCAGGAAGTTTCCTGTTTTTATAAATGTGTCCTCCAGATGGGAAAGCTAGATTCTGTGTTTATTTTAAGTGGGATATGTTTAGAAATAGAAACAAACTTTATTTTTTTATTTTTTATAAAAGCAGATGCTCTTAATAACACAAACATTGTTGCTTTATAATTATCAGGTCTTCTTTTGGAAACAATATTCAACATCAAATTTTAATCAATTTAAATTGCAATTTAAATCACTAGTCAGTAAGACCCAATTTAAATCATGTTTTTTCACATAAAAGTTTCATTTTTAGAATAACTTTACAGATTATTTTCGTCATATCAGAAAATTACTGATTTAGTTATATACCATTAGAAATACATAGATAATTATTTCATTTTTGGGAGATGAACTATCTCCAATCATTCATATTTGATCAACTTTTCAGCTGTATTTTATTTGAAGGAAAAAAAAGAATCATTACCTCATTAATAACAATTCAAATAGTTTTATTTAACTAAAGAAAAATAATAATTACCCTTATAATAATAACAATTACATTAGAATAACAATTAGTTTTATTTAACTAAAGCAATAACATTATAGGGTTCACTTTTATTTTTACGGCTTTCCACTTCCTTCTCACACCTAGGCCCTTGTGCAGATCTATTCCAATCCAGCCAATCTTCTATTCATTTCGCTTCTTGAAAGTAAGGGGTTATTTCTGTGTAAATAGAAATGATCCCAGGTGTGCATTGCTACTCCCCCAACAAAGGATACCAATCAAATGAAGCAAACTTGGTAATATAAGTAAATCTGAAAGTTGTTTAAAATTGTTTGCTCTATCTTAATCATGAAAGAAAAATGTTGGGTTTATGTCCCTTTAATGTCTATTTCTCAACTTTGTATGCTTATTTTATAACAGTGTTGCTTTTCTGCAGGCACAAATTCAGTTTTGAGAACTACAAAACTATTTAAATCGGAAAAAATCTGTTTTAACCCGTTGTGTCAGTTTGACATAGATTTACATCATTTAGTACATAGCCCATCGTACCACATTCTGTAGATCTACGCTGAAGTCCTAACAAAGCCCAATCAGTGAAAACCAAGACTTGCTGTTGGTGGGCTTCAGGCATCTGCCTTCATATGGTAATAGAGCACAATCAGTGTTCCGTTACCATATGAAGTCAGATTGCCTGACCATTAGACTGTGACACTGTCTGTATCGCTGTATGTAACGATCCTTCATTACTTCCAGTGGGAGGGAAGGAAGGAGGCTGGTGGGTTGCCCAGCAGAGGAAGGAGAGAGGGGTGGGTTTCCCTACACGATGTAAAAACTCTAAGGCAGGAAAAACAATATCAGGGGGAGGGGGGACCTATGTTACAGAACAAAGGAGATCATGGAAGGGGAGGGGACACTACTCTTCAGAAAGAAAAAAATATATATAAAAATGTTATTTAAATATAATTTGATACTGGCAGACTCGCTGCCAGTATCAAACATGGTAGTGGGGGGATCAGGGAGGTGAGAAGGTACCCACTACAGAAATAAATAAATAGCTAAAAAAAAGGTATAAACTGCATACTGACAGACTGTCTGCAAGTATCTAAGACATTGGTGACCAGTGGGGGAAGGGAGGAGGGAATAGAGCTGTTTGGGAGGGATCAGGAGGTAGGAGGGTAATCTCTACACTACAACTAAAATGAACCTTACAAGCTGATTAGCCCTTCATTCTCATGAATTTCAGAAGTTTGGTGCTCAGCTGCAATTAGCGACCTTCTAATTGCCTAAAAATCAAATGGAAAGCCATGCATGTCTGCTGTTTCTTAACAAAGGAACCCCAGATAAGTTTTTACAACTATTTGTCTTATGACTGCAGTACTTGTGTGTAAATAATTTCAGTAAGAAACCTAAAGTTCGCAAAAAAGTTAATGTTTTTGTTTATATGATCAAACGGCCAAATACTGGCATGAAATATTAAAAAATTGGCATAAATCAATACCTTGGGTTGTCTACTTTAAAAATATATATAGCTTTCATAGGTAAATAAAAAAATCAAATGCTTGTTTTCTGTTTAAACAGTGAAAGAAAAAAAGATACAAATTCTCTGGTACTCTGGGCAAGGTTTCTCGGAAATTCACGGTGGTGAAGAGGTTAAAAAAAAAATCACATTTATATTAAAAAAACTGAATTTCACTTTTATCCACCCAGGTGCTTAAGGATTTTTCAAATATACTATAGTGTATTCCAGTTAAAAAAAATCAATGTAGATGTGTTTGATTCTATAGTTCAATTAAAGTATATTATTGAGCTCTACTTTTACCAAATTGCTGAAAATGTGGACATGAGTAGCAGTGCCCTAGATCTAACCACTGTTATTTTTTTTTTTAATCAAGCTTGAGATAAACAATATAAAATGTATTTTAATTGAACATCATTTATCAGAATGTAAAACATGTGTACAATCAACAATACATTACATGTGTGTATAAAACATTAAAATATATTTACTTATTATAACATATAAAAAATAATATTTAATGTATAATTATCATGAGATCTCACATTTTCTATATCTAATGACAAACAGCACAGCACTGCAGAAACAATAAATATATTACATAATGAATTCCTTTCACATAAATAACAGTAATCAAAAAAACATTTAGGTTAACATTTGGCAGCTGTAATGAACTGTATTGTATAGTCATTCTATATAGTCATAATCTCTTCTCAAGTCATTAGCCAGATGATACTTTATTATACTATTTTTAATTGTTTTTACATTTTTTTTTAAAGAAATGTGAATATTAAACATAGAAATTACAATTTTGTAATCTGTATGTTAGCAAATTATATAAAAAAGAAAAAGTTATCTTTCTTTCATGTAATTGGCAAGAGTCCATGAGCTAGTGACATATGGTATATACAATCCTACCAGGAGGGGCAAAGTTTCCCAAACCTCAAAATGCCTATAAATACACCCCTCACCACACCCACAATTCAGTTTTACAAACTTTGCCTCCTATGGAGGTGGTGAAGTAAGTTTGTGCTAAGATTTCTACGTTGATATGCGCTTCTCAGCATTGTTGAAGCCCGATTCCTCTCAGAGTACAGCGAATGTCAGAGGGACGTGAAGGGAGTATCACTTATTGAATACGATGATTTCCCTAACGGGGGTCTATTTCATAGGTTCTCTGTTATCGGTCGTAGAGATTCATCTCCTACCTCCCTTTTCAGATGGACGATATACTCTCAATTTACCATTACCTCTACTGTTAACTGTTTCAGTACTGGTTTGGCTATCTGCTATATGTGGATGGGTGTCTTTTGGTAAGTATGTTTTTTATTACTTAAGACACCTCAGCTATGGTTTGGCACTTTATGCATTTAAATAAAGTTCTAAATATATGTATTGTACTTATAATTGCCATGAGTCAGGTTCATGTATTTCCTTCTGCAGACTGTCAGTTTCATATTTGGGTAATATAAACATTTTTTAAAGAACTTTTTTTCTTACCTGGGGTTTAGTCTTTTTTCAATTGACTACTTCTTGCAAATTGCGGGCGGCATTAGGCCCGTGGGTGTGTCAAATGCTAAACTTTATTGCATCATTGGCGCGAAAATATTTTTGGCGTGGAAAAATATGTCTATGACGCAACTTCGTCATTTCCAGCGTCATACTTGAAGCCGAGACCTTTCACACGGTTGCGTCATTAGTGACGCAAGTGTGTCATTTCCGGTTATTTTTGGTGCCAAAAAGATTACGTTACGTTGTGCGTCATACTTGGCGCCAAACTTTTTCATTATTTCAATACCCCATTGATGTTTGCCTCTTGCTTTTTTCTCTATCAGAGGCCTATGCTATTTGCATTTTTTTCCCATTCCTGAAACGGTCATATAAGGAAATAGATAATTTTGCTTTATATGTTGTTTTTTCTCTTACATTTTGCAAGATGTCTCAATCTGATCCTGCCTTAGAAGTTTCTGCTGGAACATTGCTGCCTGACATCGGTTCTACCAAAGCTAAGTGCATTTGTTGTAAAGTTGTTGAAATTATTTCGCCGAATGTCATTTGTAATAGTTGTAATGATAAACTTTTACATGCAGATAGTGTATCCATCAGTAATAGTACATTGCCAGTTGCAGTTCCTTCAACTTCTAATGTGCATGATATACCTGTAAATTTTAAAGAATTTGTTTCTGATTCTATCTTGAAGGATTTGTCTGCATTTCCACCTTCTAATAAACGTAAAAAGGTCTTTTAAAACTTCTCATTTAGTTGATGAAATTTCAAATGACCAACAACATAATAATTTATCCTCTTCTGATGAGGATCTATCTGATACAGAAGATCCTTCCTCAGACATTGACACTGACAAATCTACTTATTTATTTAAAATAGAATATATGCGTTCTTTATTAAAAGAAGTGTTAATTACTTTGGATATTGAGGTAACCAGTCCTATTGACGTTCAGTCTAATAAATGTTTAAATGCTGTTGTTAAACCTCCTGTGGTTTCTCCAGGGGTTTTTCCTATTCCTGAGGCTATTTCTGATATGATTTCTAGGGAATGGAATAAGCCAGGTACTTCTTTTATTCCTTCTTCAAGGTTTAAAAAATTGTATCCTTTACCAGCAAAATCTATAGAGTTTTATGAAAAAATCCCCAAAGTTGATGGGGCTATTTCTACTCTTGCTAAACGTACCACTATTCCTATGGAAGATAGTACTTCCTTAAAGGATCCTTTAGATAGTTAGATAGGAAGCTTGAATCTTAAGGAAGGCCTATTTATATTCAGGTCATCTTCTCAGACCTGCAATTTCTTTGGCTGATGTTGCGGCTGCATCAAGTTTCTGGTTGGAGAATTTAGCGCAACAGGAATTGGATAATCTAGCATTATTCGCTTACTGCAATATGCTAATCATTATATTTGTGATGCCATTTTTTATATTATCAAAATTGATGTTAGATCCATGTCTTTAGCTATATTAGCTAGAAGAGCTTTGTGGCTTAAATCTTGGAATGCTGATATGACATCTAAATCTAGATTACTATCTCTTTCTTTCCAAGGTAATAATTTATTTGGTTCTCAGTTGGATTCTATTATTTCAACTGTTACTGGGGGAAAGGGAGTTTTTCTGCCTCAGGATAAAAAACCTAAGGGTAAATCTAAGGCTTCTAACCGTTTTCGTTCCTTTCGTCAGAATAAGGGACAAAAACTCAATCCTCCCCCAAGGAGTCTGCTTCCATTTGCGGAAGCCTTCCTCAAATTGGAATAAATCCAATCCATTTAGGAAACCAAAGTCAGCGCCTAAGTCCGCATGAAGGTGCGGCCCTCATTCCAGCTCAGCTGGTAGGGGGCAGATTAAGGTTTTTCAAGGATATTTGGATAAACTGTCAAAAATCAATGGATTCAGAGCATTGTCTCTCAAGGGTATCGAATAGGATTCAGAGTAAGACCTCCTGTGAGAAGATGTATTCTCTCACGTATCCCAGCAAATCCAGTAAAAGCTCAGGCTTTCCTGAAGTGTGTTTCAGACCTGGAGTCTTCAGGGGTAATCATGCCAGTTCCTCCTCAGGAACAAGGTTTGGGGTTTTATTCAAATCTATTCATTGTACCAAAGAAGGAAAATTTATTCAAACCAGTTCTGGATCTGAAAATTTTGACTCATTATGTAAGAGTACCAACTTTCAAGATGGTGACTATAAGGACTATTCTGCCTTTTGTTCAGCAAGGACATTATATGTCCACAATAGACTTGCAGGATGCATACCTTCATATTCCGATTCATCCAGAACATTATCAGTTCCTGAGATTCTCTTTTCTAAACAAGCATTACCAATTTGTTGCTCTTCCATTGGGCCTAGCAACAGCTCCAAGAATCTTTTCAAAGGTTCTGGGTGCCCTACTCTCTGTAATCAGAGAACAGGGTATTGCAGTGTTTCCTTATTTGGATGATATCTTGGTACTAGCTCAGTCTTTATGTACTGCAGAATCTCAAATGAATCAACTAGTGTTGTTTCTTTGGAAACATGGTTGGAGGATCAATTTACCAAAAAGTATCTTGATTCCTCAGACAAGGATCACCTTTTTAGGCTTCCAGATAGATTCAGTGTCCATGACTCTGTCTCTAACAGACAAGAGACATTTAAAATTGGTTGCAGCATGCCGGCACCTTCAGTCTCAGTCATTCCCTTCAGTGGCTATGTGCATGGAAGTTTTTGGTCTCATGACTGCAGCATCGAACGCGATCCCCTTTGCTCGTTTTCACATGAGACCTCTACAGCTTTGCATGCTGAATTAATGGTGCAGGGATTATACAAAGATATCACAATTAATATACTTAAATCCCAATGTACGATACTCTCTGACATGGTGCATAGATCACCATCGTTTAGTTCAAGGGGCTTCTTTTGTTCGGCCAACCTGGACTGTGATCACAACAGATGTGAGTCTTTCAGGTTGGGGAGCTGTTTGGGGATCTCTGACAGCACAAGGGGTTTGGAAATCTCAAGAGGTGAGATTACCAATAAATATTTTAGAACTCCATGCAATTCTCAGAGCTTTTCAAATTTGGCCTCTGCTAAAGAGAGAACCGTTCATTTGTTTTCAGACAGACAATATCACAACAGTGGCATATGCCAATCATCAGGGTGGGATTCACAGTCCCCAAGCATTGAAAGAAGTATCTCAGATACTTGTTTGGGCAGAATCCAGCTCTTGTCTAATCTCTGCTGTGCATATCCTAGGTGTAGACAATTGTGTGGCAGATTATCTCAGCCGCCAGACTTTACATCCAGGGGAGTGGTCTCTCCATCCAGTTGAGTTTTCTCAGATTGTTCAGTTGTGGGGTCTTCCAGAGATAGATCTCATGGCCTCTCATCTAAAGAAGAAACTTCCCAGATACCTGTCCAGGTCCAGGGATGTTCAGGCGGAAGCAATGGATGCGCTGACACTTCCTTGGTGTTATCATCCTGCTTAAATTTTCCCGCCTCCAGTTCTCCTTCCAAGAGTGATCTCCAAAATCATCATGGAACAATCATTTGTTTTGCTGGTGGCTCCAGCATGGACACACAGGTTTTGGTATGCAGATCTGGTTCGGAAGTCCAGTTGCCCGTCTTGGCCACTTCCGTTACGGCCAGACCTACTATCTCAAGGTCCGTTTTTCCATCAGGATCTCAAATCATTAAATTTGAAGGTATGGAAATTGAACGCTTAGTACTAAGTCATAGAGGCTTCTCTGACTCAGTGATTAATACTATGTTACAAGCTCGTAAATCTGTCTCTAGAAAGATTTATTATAGAGTTTGGAAGACTTACATTTCATGGTGTTCTTCTCATAAATTCTCCTGGCATTCTTTTAGAATTCCTAGAATTTTACAGTTTCTCACATGATATATGAACAGATTTATGCTTTAGACAGCACAGTGTATTTTGTATTGTTTTGTTTTATGTTGTTTTGTATTTCCCATTTTGCTTTTTCTTTTGTAAAACTGTCAACACCACTGTAACAATACTAATTGCATTCATGTAATACTTATTCTTTACAAAATAAAAACTATTATTGAAAAAAAAAAAAAAAGAATTTTACAGTTTCTTCAGGATGGTTTGGATAAGGGTTTGTCTGCAAGTTCCTTGAAAGGACAAATCTCCGCTCTTTCTGTTTTATTTCACAGAAAGATTGCTATACTTCCTGATATACACTGTTTTGTACAGGCTTTAGTTCGTATTAAGCCTGTTATTAAATCAATTTCTCCTCCTTGGAGTCTTAATTTGGTTCTGAAGGCTTTACAGGCTCCTCCATTTGAACCTATGCATTCTTTTGACATTAAACTACTTTCTTGGAAAGTGTTGTTCCTTTTAGCCATCTCTTCTGCTAGAAGAGTTTCTGAGTTATCTGCTCTTTCTTGTGAGTCTACTTTTCTGATTTTTCATCAGGATAAGGCAGTTTTGTGAACTTCTTTTAAATTTTTACCTAAGGTTGTGAATTCTAACAACATTAGTAGAGAAATTGTTGTCCCTTCCTTGTGTCCTAATCCTAAGAATTCTTTGGAAAGATCCTTACATTATTTGGATGTGGTAAGAGCTTTGAAATATTATGTGGAAGATACTAAAGATTTCAGGAAGACTTCCAGTATTTTTGTTTTATTTTCTGGTCCTAGGAAAGGTCAGAAGGCTTCTGCTATTTCCTTGGCTTCTTGGTTGAAACTTTTGATTCATCAAGCTTATTTGGAGTTGGGTCAGGCCCTGCCTCAGAGAATTACAGCTCATTCTACTAGATCAGATTTGCAAAGCGGCAACTTGGTCCTCTTTGCATACATTTACTAAATTCTACCATTTTGATGTATTTGCTTCTTCGGAAGCAGTTTTTGGTAGAAAAGTTCTTCAGGCAGCTGTTTCAGTTTGATTCTTCTGCTTTTGATTTAAGTTTTTTTTCTTTCAAAAATGAAATAAACTTATTATTTTGGGTTGGGGATTATTTTTTTTTCAGCAGAATATGGCTGTTTTTATTGTATTCCCTTCCTCTCTAGTGACTCTTGAGTGGAGATCTACATCTTGGATATTGATATCCCATATGTCACTAGCTCATGGACTCTTGCAAATTACATGAAAGAAAATATAATTTATGTAAGAACTTACCTGATAAATTAATTTCTTTCATATTGGCAAGAGTCCATGAGGCCCACCCTTTTTATGGTGGTTATGATTTTTTGTATAAAGCACAAATATTTTCAAATTTCCTTTGTTGATGCTTTCTACTCCTTTCTTTATCACCCCACTGCTTGGCTATTCGTTAAACTGAATTGTGGGTGTGGTGAGGGGTGTATTTATAGGCATTTTGAGGTTTGGGAAACTTTGCCCCTCCTGGTAGGATTTTATATCCCATAAGTTACTAGCTCATGGACTCTTGCCAATATGAAAGAAATGAATTTATCAGGTAAGTTCTTACATAAATTATGTTTTTTATGCATTAGTGTGCTACATATTTGTCTTAGATATGCAGTATGCTTACCAAAGATCAGAAGAAAAAAAAGCATCAAACCTAGTTTCAGGACTATACTTTATGATTTAGTGGTATGCTTTAATTTCAGATATGTAACCACTAATACATTTATTAAATACTGTAGCTTTTTAATGTACAGCATTACATGAAAAATAAACAAAGAAAAAAAACAACAACATTGTCTAATATATGTTCCTATATACCTCATTTATTTTTATTTATTTTGATTAATACTGTTTTTGATAATATATATATATATATATATATATATATATATATATATGTCCCAAGATTCCATACTCACCACTATTGCCATCAATTTTTTTTTCTTGCTTCTTCTTACTTTAACCAAGTATCATAATATCACAATCTCACCACCGACTGCGAGTCACTAAATTAATTAGCATCACCGATTTTAGTATAGTAACTGTCTTTGCTATTAACAAAAAGAAACTAAAAAGTCATTTTTTTTTTACTCAGCCATTGCACTTTCTTACCCGTCCAGAACATGTGGACTAGTGGAAATTTCAAATATATATGTATAAATAAAATGCTGTATTGTTTTTAAACTATGCAAATTAGTTAGTTAAAGCCTATCCTGATTGTAATCCCTAGATGAGTGGCAAGACTTCTAAAAAATATAAATAAGAAAAGTTTTACCAGATTATGAAAACGTATCCAAGCAGCAGTAACATCTTCAGGCTTCTAACCTAGGTATGTGTGTTCAAGATAGTCAATATTTGATCTTATTAGTGGCATCAGATTATTTAACAGGCTTCATGCTAAGGCCCTGATGATAAAAGATTTTCTTGCTTGGAGAGATATTGTAGTGCAGACTTCATAGAAGCTGAGCTCAATGAATGATTAAAGAAAAAGGGCTAATCTTGGAAGTCTCCAAACTAGAGATTTTTTTTTATTATTGGGACCATAGATGTAATTAAGCTCTCTGGGAAACTGAAGCTGTCAGTTTTTCAGTTTTATTTTAAATAAAAGAAATGCAAAGTGCAATGTAATTTGTAAAATAAACACATAAATACATACAAAGTATGATCCTAATTTGTTAGTTACTCAGAAACTGGCAAAGCATAATCAGAATTTGTAAAATCACAATTCTAAATACACTGCAAAGTGTAAATGCAGCAGAACTTTCATGTCATGCAGTGCACTGGGTAGGTCACTCCTTCACATACAGAAATACAGGGAACGCCCCTTGGAGAAATATAGCAAAATCTGACTTTTAGAATCTCACAAGGGATTTTGTAGCACTGGAGGGTCATTTTATATTATCTCACCTGAGTGGAGAGCTTTATATCATCAGGCCCTAAGACTTCATATAAAACTTTTTTTTATAAGTCCACTGTTTAATAACTTTTAATGTAAATAAAGAATTCAGAAAAGGAAAATAAATGTATGTATTGGGTACTTGTAAAGCGCGGCTAATCACCCGTAAGGGTCTCAAGGCGCTGCTCATTTTATTGACCTTGGAAAGATGAAAGGCTGAGTGGACCTCACCGGGGATCAAACCTGCAACCCTTGGGTTGCTGCAGAGATCAGCCTCAGTATCCTAATATGCTGAGATATATGTCTGGCTATATGTATAGCTTGTGATATTTTTGACTAGACAAATAGATATATTGCAAAATGTAGTATTGAGCCATGACTCCAAAACCTTTTCTTCTAGTTCCTAAGCGTTAGGATTATTCTTAGAATATCTCTCTATTTTTTCTGACCCTAGCCTGCCAAATATATGGCTCCTTAATAATATTTAAGCTACCATAGACAATTATCTTGGGCGATAGGAGAAGTTTTAGGTAGGAGCTGTCACTTTATTAAAGGTATTAAATGGATATGAAACTAAACATTTTATTTTGTGATTAAAACAGAGCATGCCATTTAAAAAAAAGTTTCAAAATTCACTTCTATTTTTTTCTGTGTTGAAGAGATACTTAGGTAGACATCTAGAGCACTACATAGCAGGAAATAGTCCTGCCATCTAGTGCTCTTGCAATTGGATAATATTCTTGCAAAAATGTTGCCATATAGGGCTACAGAAATGGTCCGGCTCCTAAGCATATGATCTGTTTTTCAACAAAAGAAAACAAGAAAACAAATACAAATTGGTAATAGAAAATGTTAGGTTTCATATCATCTTAAAGGCAAGCTCCCTACCTCCCCTGGCTGTGTGTGGATGAATAAAGCAGGTTATGAAAGCAGCATCCAAAGGCAGGTGCTCATCTGATTGGCTGGCAGGCATTCATCTAATTGGGTTCTGTACTAGCAAATAAGGCACTGAGTTGCAAATCAATAAGGGCCTAAGGTTTCTGTATCTCTCTTATTGGCTGAACATCAGTTACTGCACATAAAATTTAGATTTTTAAAACACACAGAGACAACACATTTCAAAATATCCTTTCTTAACCTTGTACATTAATCCATAAGTGTATCCTTTTAATTGATCCACGTGGGTTAAACATGCTGGCAAAGTTTTTGTCTTTTGTATTAGTTGAATAGATGTTTATTGTTGTCGAACTATTATTATGCTAATAATGTATTTTTTCAGATTTTAATCTAGCCACTTATCAATAATTGTTATTTGTGTCGACAGCTTGATTTTACCATGTCATCGTAAGTGCTGTATTTGCCTGCCACTTCTTTTATACAGTGCTAATAAATATGAACAGCAAAACCCTTACAATGTGCTAGATGCTATTATCTTGTAGTTTTCTCACCTTTACACTCTAGAATCAATGAAAACTGCTGTTGGAAAGGGGATTTGATGTTAGTGTTGTGGGCCAACTATATTTATATACCTTGATTCCCTAGGTTTCTGTAATTTCACATCATTTGATGTAAACAATGAATCACATTTTTGCTGAAATGCCACCAGTTGTCTAATAAATATATTTTAGATATTTTTTTGTGAGGAGATAAAATGAAAGTACATAATTGTTAAAAAATGCTGATAATGACTACACAAATAATTAACATAATTATAATGCCCCAAATCACTTTTTATATTTACTGTGCTTGCTTAGGTAGCTGTAAGAAAAAAGTATTCCCCCAAGTGTTTCCTAGATTGAGACAATCACAAGTGAAGATGTGGTTCTTATTCATATAATGCCAGATACCACATTAGTTTGTTACATCAAAGAATGTGAGTATGTTTTTGGCTTTTTTTCTTATTACTGTTATATTCCTGACAAACTACACCAGGGGTATCTCTGGTTTTGTGTGCTTCCTCCCCTCTTCTTTTTCCAGACCCTTTAAAGCTAACCTCGCTCTGGAGGATTGCCTATTTTGGAGTACAGCTGCAAGAACCTGAGAGCCTTTCCTATACTTTTACACAGACTTTTACACACATTAGACGGTGGACTCTTTAACATATTGGTATTTGTGTCAGTAGTGGTCTTTTCCACGGTTGTCTATAGTTCTGACTCAATCTGTGTTTATATATATATATATGAATATCTTTTTAAAAATACTTAGAACATATAGAACATATTCCCCTATGGGAAGAACATTGGAATTTGAAATATTTACAGTACATACACAGTTTAACACTTAATTGAATATTAATATTGCATAAATATGAATTTTCATGTTTTCAGCTACTTGATTGTAAAGGGCTCCTGTGCACTTGTCGGCCCATGTTTCTGGCAAGTCTTCAGACTCGCCAGAATCAGCAGTTATGAAGCAGCGGTCACAAAGACCGCTGCTCCACAACCTTGTCCGCCTGCTCTGAGCAGGCGGACAGGAATCGCCACAATTCAACCCGATCGAGTACGATCGGGTTGATAGACACCTCCCTGCTGGCGGCCGATTGGCCGCGAGTCTGCAGGGGGCGGCGTTGCACCAGCAGCTCTTGTGAGCTGCTGGTGCAATGCTGAATACGGAGAGCGTATTGCTCTCCGCAGTCAGCGAGGTCTTGCCGACCTGATCCGCACTGTCGGATTAAAATAGGGGCCTTAAACTTTACGGCGGAATAAAAAGATGCACTAAAGTATAATATTAACCTCTAAACGGCCACACGCCCCATCGCAAACTACCCGCTACACTATTAACCCCTAAACCACCACACACTCCATCGCACATTACCCTGCTACACTATTAACACCTAAACTGCGGTACGCCCACATCGCTACACTATTTACCCCTGAACCGCCACACACCGCAGTGCAAACTACCCCGCCACACAATTAACCCCTAAATTGCCACTTAGCAAACCGCTTTAAACTTCCTAAAATAATAACACAACCCACCATTGCAAACTACCCCTAACCTAATAACCCCTAACCGCCACAAAGCCCCATCACAAAATACCTCCGAACAGCTAACTGACACAACACCCCTAACCTAACACCACCTAAATGGAAAAGCAAAAACAAAAACCTACCATTACAAAAATCTACTATTAAAAAAAAATAAAAAAACTACAATTTACAACATATAAAAAAACTATCATTGCAAAAAAAAAAAAAAAAAAACAACCAGTAAGACCTATCCTAATGCTCTTTAAAAATAAACACCCCATAATAAAAACCCTAAACTAACAGACTACTCTAAAATTTTTTTCCTGAAAGGGCATTTGTCAGAAAGAGCTGTAGCTGAAGCAATTAGCTCTTTTGCATAAAAAAAAACAAATCCTAAAACCAAGGTAACCTCCCAATCGCCCACAAAAAAAAACTATCATTAAAAAATTCCATCCTAAAAAAAATGCCCTGAAAAGTGTATCAGTGATATAGCTCTTTTGCAAGAAAAAAACAAACAAACCTTATCCCACTGGTCTTTAAAACCTGCCCTCCAGCCTCCCCAACAGGCCAGATTTTGAGAATATCTGATCTAGAGCCCAGGTGAAATAATCAGCTGGTTAGTAAACGCACTCCTCTTCATTCTTCATTCAAATCATTAGAAGAAAAGAAGAGAACAGCCCCAGAGGACTGGTGCCTTGGATGAAGAAAGAAGAGGAACTCCACCAGAGCTGCCCACCTAAGGACCTGGATTCAAGTTGGTGAGTTCTTAGTTTTGGGGTTCAGTGTTAGGGATTTTGGGGATTATTTTTTATCTTAGTGACTGATAAATAGCTATGTCACTGATGGCCTTTTAAGGACATCTGTTTAAGGATAGGGTATTACTTTTTTTTTCTTGCAAAAGAGCTTTGTCACTGATGCCCTTTTCAGAGCATCTTCTTTTAGGATAGGGTATTTATTTTTGAAGCACAAAGGCTATGTCACTTATGCCCTTTTCATGGCATCTTTTCAGGATAGGGTTTTATAAGGATAGAGTTTTTTATGCTTCATCTAGGGCAATGCCAGACAAATACCCTTCCCAGGGCAATTTTTAGAGTAGGTTTTAGTGTTAGTTTAGAGGTTTTTTTTACTTTGAGGTGTTTAGTTTTAAGATAGGTCTTACTGGTTATATATGTTTTGCAACATAAGGGGTGTTAGGGTAGGGGTTTTGGGGAGGTTAGCTGTTAGGAGGTATTTTGTGATAGGGCTTCTGGTGGTTAGGGAGTTAATAGGTTAAGGGGTATTTTGCGATAAGGGGTTGTAGTGGTTAGGGGATAAATAGGTTAGGGGATAGTTTGCAATGGGGGTTTGTGGTGATTAGGGGGTCAACAGGTTAGGGAGTTTATAGCGGTGGGCTATGTGGCCGTTTAGGAGTTTATAATTTAGCAGGGTAATTTGCAGTGGGCTATGTGGTGGTTTAGGGGTTAATAGTTTAGGGAGTTTATTGTGGTGGTGGTTGCGGCAGTTTAGGGGTTGTTAGAGTAGAGGCCTTATTTTGATGCTGGTTAGCGTGCAAGTATAATTGAAAGTTTTTTTTTTTAGTTTGCATGCTCCATTAAAGTCTATGGGGCAGTATGTTAACGTGTTTGTGACTTTGCTAGACGTAGGGAAAATGCAAAATAGGGATCCACTCGTAATCTAGCCCTATTTAATTAATTTAGTTTGCTTTATAACTGAAAAGATTTAAGAGATATTTTTTTAAAAACCTGCATTTTCATGATCCCCGCTCCTTAATTAGCATAAGCGCATCGCTGGCATGCTGTCTAGTCACAGCCGGCCCAATTGCAACATTAAACTGAATGTAGCTCGCTCTTATTCTGGTCTAGTAGCGAGCTACATTCAGTTTAATGGTGCGATCGGGCCGGCTGTGACTAGACAGCGTACACGTGATGCACTTATGCTAATTAAGACCTGCTCAGTAGAGCCAGGAGCGGTGATCATGAAAATGCAAGTTTTGAAAAAAATATCACTTAAATCCTTTCAGTTATAAAGTTTGCTCTAAGCTAATATTATAAAATTCTGCACTATGTGCAGTTATATAACATCATTTTGTAGGTTTACTGGCCCTTTAATTATTCACATATTTTTATTTAAATTCATAAACTTCAATTATCTTATATTGTTTTTGAGCCTGTACCTTAGTGAGATTGGTGGAGTGCTAAAAGTATATCCTTTTTGCTAAAGGGACAGTCTAGTCCAAAATAAACTTTCATGATTCAGATAGGGCATGTCATTTTAAACAACTTTCCAATGTACTTTTATCACCAATTTTGCTTTGTTCTTTTGGTATTCTTAGTTGAAAGCTAAACCTAGAAGGCTCATATGCTAATTTCTTAGACCTTGAAGGCCGCCTCTAAGCTGAATGCATTTTGACAGTTTTTCACCACTAAAGGGTGTTAGTTCATGTGAATCATATAGATAACACTGTGCTCACGCACGTGGAGTTAATTAGGAGTAAGCACTGATTGGCTAAAATGCAAGCCTACCAAACTGAAATAAGGGGGCAGTCTGTAGAGGCTTAGATACAAGATAACCACAGACGTAAAAAGTGTACTAATATAACTATGTTGGTTAAGCAAAACTAGGGAATGGGTAATAAAGGGATTATCTATTTTTTAAAACAATAAAAATTCTGGTGTAGGCTGTCCCTTTAAGTGTCTATGCTTACTTTTTGTTAACTTCAAGCTATTGCACTGCAATATACTCTTAAGGGGACATAATACCCATATGCTAAATCACTTTAAAGTGATTCAGTATAACTGTACAAAGCTGACAAGAAAATATCACCTGAATATTTATATAAAAAGTTAGATATTTCACCTCAACATTTCTTCATCTCACAATGTTAAGTACCCAGTGAACAGTTATCCTTAAAGGGACAGTCAAGTCCAAAAAAAAAAAAAATCATGATTCAAATAGGGCATTTCATTTTAAACAACTTTCCAATTTACTTGTATCACCAATTTTGCCTTGTTCTCTTGGTATTCTTAGTGGAAAGCTAAACCTAGGAGGTTCATATGCGAATTTCTTAGATATTGAAGGCTGCCTCTGCATTTGACAGTTTTTCACCACTAGAGGGCGTTAGTTCATGTGTTTTATATAGATAACATTGAGCTCATGCACATGAATTTACCGAGGAGTGAGCACTGATTGGCTAAAATGCAAGTCTGTCAAAAGAACTGAAATAAGGGGGCAGTATGCATAGGCATTAGATACAAGGTAATCACAGAGATAAAATGTGTATTATTATAACTGTGTTGGTTATGCAAAACTAGGGAATGGGTAATTGAGGGATTATCTATCTTTTAAAACAACAAAAAATCTGGTGTTGATTGTCCCTTTAAGCTATTGTCCAGCTGCAGGTTGAGATAAAAAAAAATAGCCAATCAGCTTTAGCAGTGCTAAGGTTGTGCTTTGCTTTACTCCAATTTCATAAGATTTTACTGAAATCTCTTGAGATTTCATAGTAGACTTCCTTAAACTGAATAAGGAAATAACATGACTGCCTGCACATGACAGATGCACACTCTCTTGCAAGTCCTGGAACTAGAATTCTGAGTGGCTGCACAAAATCCCATTACATTGGGATGTGGTTACTAAAGAAATGTTGAGGTCATTTATCTTCCTTTTTTACATAGCTATGTTCAGGTGATATTTTCTAGTCATCTTTTTACAGTTATACTGCATCACTTTCAAGTGATTCACACATTTGGGTATCATGTCCCTTTAACTGCAAATGAAGGCCCAGTATGTACTGGTGCCTAAGAAACTATAGCCTAGCAAAAAGTAATTAAAATAACTGCCAAGAAAGATAACACCATCCCGCAGTTTACCATGCAGCCAGATGTTACACTTCTACAAATACAACAGTGGAAATTTGTTTGTGGTTCAGACAAAAATAAAAAAATATATAATTTGCTCTTAGTTTATATTGAGCCCATTAATAACCTTCGACATGCAGTATGCTATTAATTTAATTAAATTAATTAATATGTCAATTGACTCAAGTTTTCAGTTTCTTCTACTAGAAGTAAGGCTAAAAATACTCTTAACAACTAGTATTACAGTACACTTAAAACCCCCACAGATTCAATAAAATCACATAACTATTTAACAATTATGTTGATTTAGTCTAATAAATAATTGGTACCTATAAATATGAATATAAACTATATGAATCCTGAAATATTATAACTAATTAAATAATTCAGACTAAATTATATATTTTTTTTCATGGTTTTAAAAAAATATCTTAACTATACATAAGAGTCTGGCATAAATGTAAATTAGGTAGTTTATTACATATTTGTTTAAACAATCAATCATAAATGAAAGTGGCAAAAGTCTTTTATACCACTGGGTGAGAGTTGCTAAGAAACATAGGGTGCGACCCGATATACGGCGCAGGTTTCGGCGCAAGCGAGGGAACCCAAGCCGCCCGTTATTTCACCTCGCACATCGGGGTATTAAATATACCCCGCCGGCAGTTCCTAAAGTGCCGTAAGTCTGATAAACTAGCGATGTCCAGAAATAAGCATAAATACACATTTCTGGAGTCGCTAGTGACTTATGGCACTTTAGAAACTGCCAACGCCTAAGAAAAGTAAAGGAAATTTCAAAGTCTAACCTGCCTCCCAAAAATAGCCCAAAACGTAAAACCCCTATATCCGCAATCCCCCCTCTCACTACTACTAATAAATATATTAACCCCTAGACCGACAATCCCCCACAACACAATAAGCCTAATTATTAACCCCTAAACCGCCATAGCCCACACTGCAATAAACCTATTCTAGTATTAACCCCTAAACCGCCATACCCCACATAGCCTATTAAATCTATTAACCCCTAATCTGCCGCCGCCAACGTCGCCACCACTATAATAAAGTTATAAACCCCTAAACCTAAGTCTAACCCTAACACCCCCCTAACTTAAATATTATTTAAATAAATCAAAATAATATTACTATTATTAACAAAATTATTCCTATTTAAAACTAAATACTTATCTATAAAATAAACCCTAAGATAGCTAATATATAATTAATAATTACATTGTAGCTATTTTAGGATTTATTTTTATTTTACAGGCAAGTTTGTATTTATTATAACTAGGTACAATAGCTATTAAATAGTTAATAACTATTTAATAGCTACCTAGTTAAAATAATTACAAATTTACCTGTAAAATAAACCCTAACCTAAGTTACAATTACACCTAACATAACACTATCATTAAATTAATTAAATTAATTAACTACATTTAGCTCAAATTAAATACAATTAAATAAAATAAACTATCGTACAAAACCCCCCCCACTAAATTACAGAAAATAAAAAAAAAATTACAAGAAGTTTAAACTAATTACACCTAATCTAGGCCCCCTAATAAAATAAAAAAGCCCCCCAAAATAGTAAAATGCCCTACGCTATACTAAATTACAAATAGCTCTTAAAAGGGCTTCTTGCTGGGCATTGCCCCAAAGTAATCAGCTCTTTTACCTGCAAAAAAAATAAATACAACCCCCCCAACATTAAAACTCACCACCCACACCCAACCTTACTCTAAAACCCACCCAATCCCCCCTTAAAAAAAATTAACACTACCCCATTGAAGATCACCCTACCTTGAGCTGTCTTCACCCAGCCGGGCAGAAGTCCGGACTAACGATGAATGAAGGTTCCTTTAAATGATGTCATCCAAGATGGTGTCCCTTGAATTCCAATTGGCTAATAGGATTCTATCAGCAAATCGGAATTAAGGTAGGAAAAATCCGATTGGCTGATGCAATCAGCCAATCGGATTGACCTTGCATTCTATTGGCTGTTCCAATCAGCCAATAGAATGCGAGCTCAATCCTATTGGCTGATTGGATCAGCAAATCGGATTGAACTTCAATCCGATTGGCTGATTGCATCAGCCAATCGGATTTTTCCTACCTTAATTCCGATTGGCTGATAGAATCCTATCAGCCAATCGGAATTCAAGGGACGCCATCTTGGATGACGTCATATAAAGGAACCTTCATTCTTCAAGTCAAGTAGCTGAAAACATGTAAAATTATATTTATGCAATATTCAGAAGTATTTAACTGTGGATGTAGTGTACATATTTCACATCCCAATGTTTTTCACATAGGGGAATATGTTCTACGTATTTTTAAATAGATATTCCTTTATATCTGTATATACCTATATATATATATATATATATATATATATATATATATATATATATATATATAAATATACATACATACATACACGCACACATAGGTATAGATATATATATTTTTTAAAAAACAAACAAACATAATAAACACATAGAAATATGTATTTAAGAATAAATATAATATACAGGGAGTGCAGAATTATTAGGCAAGTTGTATTTTTGAGGATTCATTTTATTATTGAACAACAACCATGTTCTCAATGAACCCAAAAAACTCATTAATATCAAAGCTGAATAGTTTTGGAAGTAGTTTTTAGTTTGTTTTTAGTTATAGCTATTTTAGGGGGATATCTGTGTGTGCAGGTGACTATTACTGTGCATAAGTATTAGGCAACTTAACAAAAAACAAATATATACCCATTTCAATTATTTATTTTTACCAGTGAAACCAATATAACATCTCAAAATTCACAAATATACATTTCTGAAATTCAAAAACAAAACAAAAACAAATCAGTGACCAATATAGCCACCTTTCTTTGCAAGGACACTCAAAAGCCTGCCATCCATGGATTCTGTCAGTGTTTTGATCTGTTCACCATCAACATTGCGTGCAGCAGCAACCACAGCCTCCCAGACACTGTTCAGAGAGGTGTACTGTTTTCCCTCCTTGTAAATCTCACATTTGATGATGGACCACAGGTTCTCAATGGGGTTCAGATCAGGTGAACAAGGAGGCCATGTCATTAGATTTTCTTCTTTTATACCCTTTCTTGCCAGCCACGCTGTGGAGTACTTGGACACGTGTGATGGAGCATTGTCCTGCATGAAAATCATGTTTTTCTTGAAGGATGCAGGCTTCTTCCTGTACCACTGCTTGAAGAAGGTGTCTTCCAGAAACTGGTAGTAGGACTGGGAGTTGAGCTTGACTCCATCCTCAACCCGAAAAGGCCCCACAAGCTCATCTTTGATGATACCAGCCCAAACCAGTACTCCACCTCCACCTTGCTGGCATCTGAGTCGGACTGGAGCTCTTTGCCCTTTACCAATCCAGCCACGGGCCCATCCATCTGGCCCATCAAGACTCACTCTCATTTCATCAGTCCATAAAACCTTAGAAAAATCAGTCTTGAGATATTTCTTGGCCCAGTCTTGACGTTTCAGCTTGTGTGTCTTGTTCAGTGGTGGTCGTCTTTCAGCCTTTCTTACCTTGGCCATGTCTCTGAGTATTGCACACCTTGTGCTTTTGGGCACTCCAGTGATGTGCAGCTCTGAAATATGCCAAACTGGTGGCAAGTGGCATCTTGGCAGCTGCACGCTTGACTTTTCTCAGTTCATGGGCAGTTATTTTGCGCCTTGGTTTTTCCACACGCTTCTTGCGACCCTGTTGACTATTTTGAATGAAACGCTTGATTGTTCGATGATCACGCTTCAGAAGCTTTGCAATTTTAAGAGTGCTGCATCCCTCTGCAAGATATCTCACTATTTTTTACTTTTTTGAGCCTGTCAAGTCCTTCTTTTGATCCATTTTGCCAAAGGAAAGGAAGTTGCCTAATAATTATGCACACCTGATATAGGGTGTTGATGTCATTAGACCACACCCCTTCTCATTACAGAGATGCACATCACCTAATATGCTTAATTGGTAGTAGGCTTTCGAGCCTATACAGCTTGGAGTAAGACAACATGCATAAAGAGGATGATGTGGTCAAAATACTCATTTGCCTAATAATTCTGCACTCCCTGTAATACATAATATAATACAATGTGAAATATTAATATGTTATGTTGGGTTAAGGAACTTTGTTTAAAAGCGATCAGGTTTGTGTGCAAGTAGAGTGTTAGGTTTTTCTTTGACTTTTGTGCTCCATTGAAGTCTATGGTGGTATAGGTTAATGCAGTTGCAATATTCCAAGCCACAAACTGCTAGTGATAGCTTAATCTCTCATCATTAGGGACATACTAAAACACTTTTTTCCTTTTTTATTTTTGAGTGGGGGAAAGTAGGCCTTAGTTAAATAGGAGCAAATTTGTACTGTGGCTCACAGGTACAAATAAACTAAGGGATATTTGCAGCCCCATAGTCATTTCAAATTAACTAATAATTGAAATACATGATTTGTATATTTTAATTTACTGGGTAAAACTGATCCAATGTCTAACATGTACAGTACAATATCAACTTCATTTTCAAATTTTTCCCAAAAGTATGTAAATGCTTCTGTAGGCCAGTCATGGTAATTGCTGGTGCCTCTCTAGGAAAGTGGTTTAAAAACCTCTGAATGTAGGAAGAGAAACTTTATAGAATAAGGACTGAGAATACATAATAGAGTTGTGGAATGTGTAAGTGGTGTTTTTTATTTTCCAAAAAATATTTATTTCTAAGAGTATGCAGCATTCTCTTTGCAGGTGAAAATTATAAGTCATTAAATATGGTAATCAAATCTCTAAACTGAATCTGTTACCAGCCTTGAAAATGGAAGTTAACTCTTTGCTCAGACTATGGAAAGCTGATTTTCTAAATTTAATCTGATTCAATATTTAATAATTAATATTTATGAAATGCTTATATTATTGCACATTTCCCTATCTGTTCCTGGTACCTGACAATAATACTGAGTAAAGAGACTGACATATTTGTTTGGTGGACACATTTCATTATTAATGGCCGCAATAAACTGTATAAGAAATTTTCAGAACTAAAATGTAATGGGTAGATTATACATGTTTTAAATGTCAATTTGTTTTCAGGACAATTAAGCCATGCATACATCTGTTTAAATCTGGAAAATGAAGAACAAGGTTAACCTTTTAATATTTGGTAGGAAAGGTACAGTCCAATCTTATGTTGTAGCAAAACAATATTTCTTTAAATGTTTTACGCATTTCTTGGCTCCGGAATGCATATATTAATGGATCGATAACAGAATTGCACATTATTAAAATAAGGTACATATTAAAGTGGGACATAAAACATACACAATAAAGATTTTGTGGACAAGAAATCATGAGAATAAGGTGAAGAAAAAAAGGAGCCCAGCAAACGATAAAAATACCAAGAAGTATGGTAAGAGTTATAGCTCCCTTCATACTTGTACGCTGATGGACCGAGTTATAGCCAGGCAAAGCTGCTATTCTCTTAACATGAGTACGTGCTAGCAAAAACATATGTATATATAAAGAAACCATGAGAAAAAGCATTGTGAAAAACATTGTGATAAGGCATATTATAACATAAGTTGATTCATAATAAAGAATAAAGATAATCCCGCAACCAGTGCAAAATGTCCATATGCATGCAATAATGGCCCCAGCTCTTCTCATAGTCATGATATTGTGGTAACGTAAGGCATAGAAAATGGTAACATATCTATCAACGGCTATTGCGAGCAAGCTACACATGGAAGCCACCACAGATATACAGATCATTGAATCAAAAACATTGTCTATGTGACGTACAAAGACCTCCTCCATAATTAGATGCCTGTTGTTAATCAAATTTATTGTAATAGTCTCCCATGCATTGGATACACTAACTAACATGTCAGCTACAGCTAAACTGCATACAAAAAAATACATTGGAGAATGCAGGTTTTTGTTTTTAATAATTGCACAGATCACCAGGATGTTTTCAAGGAGACTTACAATGCCTAGTGTTAGAAACACTCCTGCAGCAATTACGACTTGTTCACATGATGATTTTGGCTTGTTTGTTGGGACTGTAATGTTACCACCAAGGCTACTTATATTAAGTTCTATTAGAGGTAGCTGCACAGATGAATTCATCATTGAAAGAATACAAGGTCTCTTTCTTTGAACTGATGTGTTGCAATACTGTTTGTAGGGGACATTTTCACCGAGATGAGAAAAACCTGTCAAAACATCACAATTGTGTAATTATTTCTTACATTTATTTATGAGATTCAGACATATCTAACTTTAATTTATAATGAATATAGAGTAAAATCCAGCATAACATTATAATAAATATGGTATCTATAACTTTTTCAGTAGCCATGTCTAATGTCTAGGCTATATTTTGTCAGGGAGTTACTTAGCCCAATTATGAGACATCCTGTTATCAACCAGGAATGCTAGTTCCCTTCTAAAACTGTATACAAGTACAGATACTGTTATTGTCTACATGTTATGTTTGCTTTTTTAAGACTTTCTGAACAAAAAAGTAAATTTTGGCTACATCTTACACATACATGCATAGCATTATTCATTTCTGCTAAAGACTGTTTTTAAACTAAAATAACACTGACTTAAAAAAATAGGTTCTTGTAGAGAGTAATGTAAAGGAGTACAGATGTAATTAGGGATGCATCAAAATTTCGGCCGAAAATTGCAATTTTGGTTATTTCGTTTTTCGTTTTGTTTGCCTGTTATTTTCGGTAAAATTATTGTGTAGCATATTTTAAATTGTATGCTATCCTAGAGCTGCTGTTTGGTGTTAAGTTCATTTCTTGGGGTAATTTTATTAATCTCCAAATGGAGCTTGATGTCCCATGTTTCCGGCGAGCCGAAATAAAAGTTATGAAGCAGCGCTGCTCCATAGCCTGTCCGCCTGCTGTGAGACGGCGGAAAGAAATCAACCTGATTGAATATGATCGGATTGATTGACACCCCCTGCTAGTGGCAGATTGGCCGTGAATCTGCAGGGAGCGGCATTGCACCAGCAGTTCAAAAGATCTGCTGGTGCAATAATAAATGATGACAGTGTATGCTGTCGGCATTTATCGATGTGCAGCGGACATGATACGATACATCGTATCATGTCCGCTCGCACCTTAATAAATTGACCCCCTTGACTTACTGTTCTGCATATAATAATAGTTTTCTAGGACTATTCTTTATTTGGATAATTAGTAAAAAAAAACAGTTGAATCTCATTCTGTTACATAGAACTATATAAAGAATAAAGCAGTATAATGCTATTTAATATTGTTTTAAGGGAAATACCGAAATTTTGGGGTTTTTTTTCTTGGTCAAATTATCGTGTAGCATATTATTGTTTAAATATATATTTGTCCATTTTTAGTGTGCTACTTTCAATAAAAGTGTAGTTATTTTATTTTATTGGCTTGCAGGTAATTATGCAAAAAAAAATAAAAAATATTTTTGGTTTCGGCATCCTGGATTTTCCGGTTTGGTTTTCGATCCAGAATTTCCATTCCGGTGGATCACTAGATGTAATGTATTAATGCATCCTTCTCAGGTATTAAAGGGATATATATACTGTATGTCCCTTTAAGCTGTAAGGAATTGAATTAGATGTGGATCACAACTGTAGACTGATACAACCTGTTAGATGTGTTTCACTTAATCACAGAACTAATATTGAAGATTAGTGCTTTGTGACTTTAGTGAATTTTGATAATGGAGAATATACAAAGATAAACTGAGGAATCTCTATAAATGTTAGAGAGTAATATGAGTCTTATTTGTTAGATGCTCCTTTATTTCACAGACACAGACAGTATATAATAGATTGCTGAATCCTTAATTCCCTTTAACAGTATACTTGCAAGATCTTATGAGAGAGTTCATTTGCAAGTGCTGTCTGGCAAACAATAGGTTACAGATTCTTTTACTTCTGTTGTTTAAGTTACACCCACTGATGAGAGCTTATGTTGTAACCGCTATGTAAATAAAGACTGCAGATAGGTGAAAGAGGAATCATGGATAGATGTCAGTGCTTCTCTGTTTTTAAACTGCTGCGTTTACTTTGAGGCTGTTGTGGTTACATATCCTGAGTGATTAGAGGAGTTAAGTAGCTAGACTGAGGCAATTCAGCAAATGTGTGTATTGGTGATGTCAGTTATTGATTGCCTGAGGCTGCAAAACAGCTCCGTTTCTCCCGGAGTGATTTTGGTGGCGTGGCCAAGCTCCGTGAGCAGAGTGGTTTGTAAAAAGTTCACACAGTCCCAAACGAAGTAAAAAAGATTGCTTACTTGTCGTATGGAAACACTGTCATTCCGGGTGAGAGTACAATCCTCAATCTGGCTGCAGCTGAAATCCTCTGCTTGTCAAGTTAATTCACCAAACCGGATCTCTAGAGTCTGATAAACTACTTGATTGTCGTGAGTTCTCGTGTGGTGGTAATACCTCAGTAGTTTTCAGTAGGCAGGTTCTTTTGTTAGAATACTATAGTAGAATATTTTAGAAAGAAACAGTGTTTGCAAGGAGACACAGACTGGTGTAGCTTCTGGTAGTAATCACAATAACTTAGCGCCTGTTTAAGGTGCACAGAAGCCTTAAATAGGGGAGTGGTGTAGGCAAAGCAGGTATGTTTAGGTAAAAGGAAAACAAGGAGTGGATTCCTGACAGATCCCCCCTTCAAGCAAGCCGACCCTCGGCTTGGGGTTTAGGTCTATGGGGGTAACGTCTATGGAAGCGAGCTACAAGCCTAGGAGCATTAAGATTGGCAGAAGGTTCCCAAGTGTCATCATCAGGCGAGAATCCCTTCCAACGAATGAGATATTGAAGAATTTCTCTGACAATTCTGGAATCTAAAATATCTTGTACTTCAAAGGAGTCCGCATCCAGAATATCACAATTCGGGGGGAGTACTTGGTCATGTATGACTGAAGATGAAGCAGGTTTCAGGAGTGACACATGGAACGAAGGGTGAATCCTAAGGGAAGATGGAAGGTCAAGAACAACAGCATTCTTATTTATGATTCTCAAAATAGGAAATGGACCAATGAAAATAGTGGCAAGCTTTTTGCTAGGTACTTGGAGACACAAATACTTAGTGGAAAGCCAAACCTTGTCCCCAAAGGAATAATGAGGTGAGGGTCTTCTCCTAAGATCATAGAAATGCTTTTGGGAAGCCTGAGCTTGTTGTATGTTTTCCTTCAGTATAAGATAATTTTCCTTTAATTTACGTAGTAGCTCATCTACAGAGGGTATGTCTGCAAGACCTGAATAGTTAAATGATAATCTTGGATGGTATGCATAATTTGCATAAAAAGGTGTCATTTTAAATGAAGAATTTAAGGTGTTGTTGTATGAGAACTCAGCCATACTCAGAAAATTTACCCAGTCCTGTTGGTGATATGCACAGTAGCATCTTAAATACTGCTCCAACTAATGGTTGATTCTTTCTGATTGCCCATTTGTTTGTGGGTGGTAGGAGGTAGAAAGAAAATGGTCAATTTGTAAGGCTGTTGTAAGATGTTTCCAAAATCGAGAGGTGAATTGACTTCCTCTATCAGTCGTTAGGTTGGAAGGCAGACCATGAAGACGTACTACATTATCCAGGAAGAATTGGGCAGTCTCAAAAGATGAGGGGATCTTATGATAGGGAATGAAATGTGCCATCTTAGTCAAGAGATCCGTTATGACTAAAATGGTATTTTTCCCAGCACTGAGGGGTAGATCAACAATAAAGTCCATTCCTAAATGGTTCCATGGTGAATCTGGAATGGGCAGTAGCATTAGAAAGCCATAAGGAGGTTTCTTCTCTGCCTTCGAAATGGTACATATGTTACATGACCTTATATAATCCTGTACAGTGATAAACATGTTTGGCCACCAATATTGTCTTTGTAATAGTTCCAGAGTTCTTTGGATACCTGGATGTCGTGAGAAGGGTGGTTCATGGAATTCTCTAATCAGCAGAAGTCTAAGTGACTCCAGAATGTATAATTTGGTTCGATAGAAATACAAGTCCTTGTCGAAGGAGAGTTTGTTATATGGTATCTTTGTGTCAGATTTCAGTGCTACTTGGATGTCACTTTCTAGTACCGTCATAGCTCCTATGAATCTTTCAGGTGGAATTATTGAAGTAGGTGAGGAACTTAAAGGTGGTTTGTCTACCATTCTCGATAGTTTGTCTGCTTTCCCATTACGTGATCCAGGCCTATAAATTATCTGGTAATTGAAGCGACTGAAATAGAGGTTCCACCTAACTTGCCTACGTGAGAGTGACTTGTTTTTTTGTAGATACTCAAGGTTTGCGGTGATCAGTATAAATAATAATTTGGGTATTTGGTGCCCTCTAACATATGCCTCCAATGCTCAAATGCCCTTTTGATAGCCAGAAGTTCTTTTTCCCCAATGGGGTAATTTATCTCTGCTGAGGATAATGTGCTTGAGAAAAAAGCAACTGGATCGAGAGGAGACGTCAGGGTTTTTCGTTGTGATAGGACTGCTCCCAAGGCATATTTGGAGGAATCCACTTCCAAAACAAATTGAAGTGTAGAATCCGGAAAACTTAAGATAGGTGCAGAAGTAAATGCATCTTTAAGGAAAAGGAAAGCTTGGTTAGCTTGATCATTCCATCTGTAGGGTATGTTAGAACTGGTTAGTTTTGTAAGAGGTTTTATAATTGTTGAGTAATTCTTAATAAACTTTCTATAATAGTTGCTGAACCCCAAGAATCGCTGTAATTGCTTCCTAGTTGTGGGTTGAGGCCACCGTTTGACTGCATCCACCTTGTCTTGTTGCATCTGTATCCCATTGGGACAGATACGGTATCCGAGGAAAGTGATGTCTTGAGTATGGAATAGACATTTTTCGGCCTTTGCATAAAGGCGATGTACTTGTAAACGGGATAAAACCCAGCTAACGTGCTTTATGTGTTCTTCCAGGGAAGATGAATAAATCAAGATGTCGTTGAGGTACACGACAACACATATATCCAGTAGATCTTGGAAGACATCATTAATAAAGTATTGAAAGGTTGCTGGGGCATTGGCTAACCCAAAGGGCATAACTAGATATTCATACAACCCATACCTTGTCCTAAACGCAGTGAGCCACTCATCCCACTCTCTGATACAAATCAAGTTATAGGCTCCTCGCAAGTCTAACTTCGTATATATCTTTGCGTCCTGTAATCTTTCAATCAGTTCAGGAATGAGGGGTAGTGGATATCTGTTCTTCTTAGTGATGTTATTCAGTTCTCTATAATCTATTATGGGACATAGAGATTGATCCTTATTCCAGACGAAAAATATTCCTGCTGCTGATGATGAAACTGAAGGTCTTATAAATCCTTTACGTAGGTTTTCTTCTAAGTATTCCTTGAGATGGTCCAATTCTGGTTTGTTAAGGGGGTATAGACGTTCACAGGGTGGTGTGGTCCCGGGTTTTAAATCAATGGGACAATCGTAAGATCGATGAGGAGGCAACTACTCCTCCTACGTTTTGCTAAAAACCTCAGAGAACTTGGAGTATACCTCTGGGATCAAGGTGTGATCAGGTTCTGGTTGTAATTCATTAAATTGCAAGAGAGCTGTAGAGGACTATTGGTAGCAAGACTGCTTGCAATATGAGGAATCCAAATTGAAATGTAAAGTTTTCCAATCTACTGAGGGTTCATGTAATTGTAGCCAATGCAACCCCAAAACGATTGGAAACAGTGGAGAGAGAATTACATCAAAAGTAATTAATTCTTGATGAAAATCTTGTATAGTAACTAGAATGGGGATGGTGTGATGTGTGATTGGACCTGAGGAGATTTCTGAGCCATCTACAACACGGATAGACACAGGATTTAATGTTTTAATCAGTGGTATTTTATTTAAAGATACAAGTGAGTGATCTATATAATTTCCTTGGGCTCCTGTATCAACGATTGCTTCTTTCTTCAGCAGCATTCACTCCCACTGTAAAGAGAGTAATAGACTGCAGTGAGTTGGTTTATTGTGTACAATTAGAGAGGTTATATAGGAAGAGGACTTACGGGATTTATTCCTTTCGAGGGTAGGACAGTCTCTGACTGTGTGGTTCGCCATACCGCAGTACATACATAGACCTTTGTTTCTGCGTCTGGAGCATTCTTCAGCTGTCAGAGGACCACAAATAAAGCCAATGTCCATGGCTTCAGCCTGAGTTGTAGTTGATTTGGATGAGACATGTAGGGGTGTATGAATGAGTTTCTTGTAAACCAAATCTTGGTTATGACGTTCACTTTTTCTTTCACTATGTCTACGGTCTATCTGCATGCTTAATTTCATGAGTGTCTCCAAATCTTCAGGTAGAACTACTCTGGCGAGTTCGTCCTTGAGAGCCTCAGAGAGACCCAGTCTAAACTGGTTCCTCAATGCTATTTCGTTCCATTGTGAATCTGTCGCAAACTGTTTAAATTCAGTGATGTATAATTCAACAGGTCTAGGCCCTTGCTTTAACTTTCTCATTTTACTTTCTGCGCTAAGTTGGAGGTTGGTATCTGAAAAAAATTCATCCATAGCGATCAGGAAAAAGTTGAGAGAGGTTAAGACTGGATTATGTGTCTCGTACAGGGTATCTGCCCAAACCCTTGGTTCAGCACGAAGGTAGGAAATCAAAGTGAGAACCTTGATGTTATCATTTGGGTAGGTTCTAGGTTTGAGGTGGAACATCAGAAGGCAGGCATTCTTGAAATGGCGATACTGACTTCTATCCCCATAGAAAAGGTCTGGGGGGAGATGATGGGTTCAGGCGAATGATCCACAGATTGGATCTTAGGGGTAGCTGTATCTTTAATCACCTTGCGTAGGGTTTCATTCTCCACTTGAAGTTCCCTAAGTCCTTGGCTTAATTGATCAACTCTTTGTGAGAGGTTGTATACAACTTGAGGCAAGTCCACTGGATCCATTTTTATTTTTTAGGCTTAGTTATTCTGTAAGGAATTGAATTAGATGTGGATCACAACTGTAGACTGATATAACCTGTTAGACGTGTTTCACTTAATCACAGAACTAATATTGAAGATTAGTGCTTTGCGACTTTAGTGAATTTTGATAATGGAGAATATACAAAGATAAACTGAGGAATCTCTATAAATGTTAGAGAGTAATATGAGTCTTATTTGATAGATGCTCCTTTATTTCACAGACACAGACAGTATATAATTGATTGCTGAATCCTTAATTCCCTTTAACAGTTTACTTGCAAGATCTTATGAGAGAGTTCATTTGCAAGTGCTGTCTGCAAAACAGCTCCGTTTCTCCCGGAGTGATTTTGGGGGTGTGGTCAAGCTCCGTGAGCAGAGCGGTTTGTTAAAAGTTAACACAGTCCCAAATTAAGTAAAAAAGATTGCTTACTTGTCCTATGGAAACACTGTCATTCCGGGTTAGAGTACAATCCTCAATCTGGCTGCAGCTGAAATCCTCTGCTTGTCAAGTTAATTCACCAACCCGGATCTTTAGAGTCTGATAAACTACTTGATTGTAGTACGTTTTCTTGTGGTGGTAATACCTCAGTAGTTTTCAGTAGGCAGGTTCTTTGCAGGTTCTTTTGTTAGAATACTATAGTAGAATTTGTTAGAAAGAAACAGAGTCTGAAAGGAAACACAGACTGGCGAAGCTTCTGGTAGTAATCACAATAACTAAGCACCTGTTTAAGGTGCACAGAAGCCTTAAATAGGGGAGTGGTGTAGGCAAAGCAGGTATGTTTAGGTAAAAAGGAAAACAAGGAGTGGATTCCTGACATAAGCACAAGAAAAACTGAACAGTCTACAAATTATGAATTACATTTTCTTTACATTTAAACATCCCTAGTTTGTGCTGTCTTAGACAACTCATCACTCTAACATTTTCATTTTATTTCAAAAGTATGATGATATAACCAATCAAAAGTGCCATCATCAGAGTATTTATGGGGAATGAGGGCACTATCCTGGTTGCATGTAGTCATGAAAGACAGAATGAAACACAGAGCGCAACCCACTCTAAGTGTAAAATCATTTATTTTATCCAGCAATAAAAACATGTGAATCGCACGTACAATGTGACAGAATAAAAAATGCACAATAACCAAGTCCCAGATTATATCACCAGATGTCAGGGGTGTGTTGTCCGTTACCTCGTAGCTCGAAAACCCAGAGACGGCTTCCGGATCGCCGTAGAAGAATTCAGCATGCAAAGAGGGATACTCCAGATGACACTGGTAACAGGAAAGCTGAGAGAAGTTATTGGTGCCGCCTCAACGCGTTTCCTCAGGCTACAACCTGACTTTTTCAAGAGGATCTATAGAGTGACGTCACTGTAGTCTTTTTAAACAATCCCGGTGAGGCGGGAGCCATCTTATTGGTTATGACTCATCAATGGTGTTGGGGCAAGTCTGGCGCGTACAATTTAACAGAGTGTCCTTTCTAAATGAGCTATGAATACATAGAAAGCGATGTATCAGTACAGAGTGACAGTTAACAATATAAATATAAAAAATAATATTAAACTTATTTGCAATTTCCTTTAGTGAACTTGCGTAAGCTATTAAAAACAGTTAAAAACATATAACATATATCACAATCTAATAGAAAAAAATTATTGTTAACTAACATTAAATGTAAATATATCCTAATTAGAGTAAATTCATGATAGAGAACAATAAAATCTAAACACCATATTTAGAAGAAACTAAATGACAAGCCAATATGTTGCTAGTATTTATTGGAGATATATACACAGTATAAATTAGACACGGATAGCTTCAGATACAGATTCATATGTTTGTAAGGAATTTGTGGTAATTGTTTACATAAACGCTTGTAAGTCTACGTCTATATTAAGACCCAGATTGCTTACAGTGTTTAGAGTTTGAAGTTCATGGATCCAGTATGTTTCACGTTGCCTTAGACTTCTCAGTCTATTTTTACAGCTATTGGGGGCAATCCAATCTAGGATCATGATACGTAATCCAGAATTATTTGCATTGTGATGATTCATGAAATGATAGGGTACACTGTTATTATCTACTTTGTTTTTAATGTTGTTGAGATGTTCGCTAAACCTGTTCTTAATAAGTCTTTTAGTACATCCTACATAGACACATTTGCAATCACACATGAGAAGATATACCACGAAGGTTGATTTGCAGGTGAATTTGTGTTGTATTTTAAAAGTTTTTAAACTATTCGCATCCTTAAAGGTATCCCCCTTAATAATGCGATTGCACATATTGCAATTTTTAACTCCACAGGGCCAAGTTCCATTGGTTCTACTGAGCCAATGTCGTTCTCCTATAGCAGAGGATTTCGGTAAGCCCTTAAGTTTCGAAGGTGCTAAAATATTTTTTAAATCTTTATTTTTCTTGAAAGTCACAGTTGGTCTATCGGGTAGAACTTTACCCAATATGGGATCTAGGGTCAAGATAGACCAATGTTTTTTCAAGATATTCTCTATGTCCCTGCTCCCTTGACTATATGTAGTAATAAATCATATGTTATTTTTTCCTTCTATATTACATATAGTGTTTCTATTGGGTTGTCCATTATTATTTAGCATGGTGTCTCTATCCATCCTTTTTACCTTATCTTTAATATTAGACAGGAGACCTGGATCATAGCCCTTCTCTTTGAACCTCTGATCCAGAACTTCTGACTCTTTGAGAAAATCATCAAGGTGTGTACAGTTTCTGTGGATACGCTGGTATTGGCCCAGAGGAATATTTCTTTTCCATCTGGGCAAATGCCCACTTTTTGCACTTAAGAATCCATTTTTGTCCGTTGGTTTTCTGTAAATTTGGACTGCGATTTTCCTATCCTTGTCTACAAACAATGTGAGATCTAAAAATTCGATCTGTTCTTTTTCTATTTTGCTGGTGCATTTTAAGTTTAGATTATTATTGTTGATGTGTTCAATAAAAATTTGCAACTTGTTCCTCTTTACCTCTCCAGATGATTATAACATCATTGATGTATCTAAAATACTTATATAACTGTCCACTGAAAGGGTTATTAGACCAGATAAAGTTATTTTCAAAGAAATCCATAAATAAATTGGCATACGATGGGGCAAATGTATCTGAGACTTCCTTATACCGTTAATCCCCAGTTTTGTTCTATACATAAGGAGAGCAATGGATACAACCGAAGAAACCAATAATTCAGGTGTTTTCGGTGATTGCTCATCTAGACACAATAGACAAAGGTCTCCAAACATTTTAAACATCGAAATTAGTAATACTACAGAGGAATCCTTAGAGAACCCTACAGAATTATTTAGGGATCTAGAAAAACTACTCAATAGTGATAGTAAGGAATGGCAAGACTTACTATTACTAGATAATTACGTCCTACATGAGGTAGTCCCAAGGGGTTTAAGAATTTTCAAATACCCGGCTTTTGATTTAGAAGATGTGGAGTTTACCACTGATTGGGAAAAAGCCTTACAGGATTGCTCTATGGTTTTAATTAAAATTCTAATTAGATACAGAGAAATGAAATTGAAAAAAGTTAAAATAGCCCTTGAAACTATTCTTCCTAAAATCCAACCATTTAAGGAGGAAGAGAAGTGGAAAAGATTGAATAATAACATTCAAGCACGTAACAATAAACTTAACGAAGATTTAGCAAGATCTAAGCAACTTAAGTTACAAAGAGACTTAGATGATTATAAAAATAACCAGGTTTTTTCATCTAATATTAAAAACAAGGGGGTGGATGTACATGGTACTAATAATAAGAATGCCAATGGGAGTAATGCCAGTAATACACGGATAGCTCAGAAACAATCTCATTTGACCAACAACAAGGCTGGTAATTTCTATAATGAGGAACTAAATATATATATACACCATCTAGAGAAATGAAAGATAGACCCTACTTACATCCACATGCCCATAAAAGTGCTCAGTACAGAAAAGAAGGACACTCTTATTCAAATAGGGACAGACCACAGTACAACAATACACACAATTACCACAGTCATCATTGACCAACAGGGAGCAGATCAACATATCGTGACTCTAGAGGGGACACTTATAGCTCCTATAACAACAGGTTCCACATTTTGAGCCATCAAACAGAGGGTGACTTTGTAAAACAGGGAGCATGACCTAGGGACAATAATTTGAATAAAAGAGATCTTCAAAGAGGAGATTCAGTGGAAAGATCAAGCCATAATAATAAAAGCCTATTTAAATCACAGGATTTTTTAGACTCACGAGAAGACAGAAGATTAAACCTCACACCTCCCTCATATCAAGAGCCAGCAGGGAGAAGAGAGGCCCATTTAAATGCAAAAAGAAAAAAAACAAGCGAGGCACGAGAGGAGGGAGACTTGTTCAGAGAACAAGAACACAGAAGGCGATATTAGTTAAAGATAGAGAGTGTGTATTTGATCTTACTTCTAAGAAACTAAACAATGAAGAGCTCAATCTCCTTGCAAAGGGTCTTAATTTTGCCCCCAAGAGAGCACCCAATAAATTTGAAACCTATATTGATTTGCAAAAATACATACGGAAGATGACTTTAAAAAGATATTTTTTAAAACAATCACCAGTAGAAAGGACAATACCTAATATAAATAATCAATTGGATGACAATGATACTAATACATTACACACTTTAGAAAGCCTGAATGAAGAAAATCTTACACAGGGAACTACACAATTAAACTTTAGTATATATGAGGAACCAGAAAGTGAACAGATTAGGCACACTTCTTTTAAAAAACCATCAAATTTTAATCCCATAGGTGCCCAAGGTGAACCCATTAAAATTTTTAATAAATTGGTGAGTACTGATCTATCAAAATTATGGACAGATAAACAAGGCACTTGGGTCAATAAATTTAATGACAACTTGTCCCAAAAAGAAAGAGTCACACTCCAAAGTATTAAGAACAATCCTGACATAATTATCAAAATGGCGGACAAGGGGAGTGGGGTAGTGGTACAGGATAGATTAGACTACCTCAAAGAGGCGGATAGAATTTTAAATGATCCACATACATATAAAAAACTAACATTTAATCCCACTAATACTTATGTTCAAGATCTATTGTCCATTCTTACAGAGGCCAAAGCACAAGGCATATTAAAAAATGAAGAATTTCAATTTCTTGTCAATAGGGATCCAAGTATCCCTCTATTTTACCATCTACCCAAAGTCCATAAGACTTTGGTGGACCCCCCAGGTAGGCCGATAATTTCTGGGATAGATTCCCTTACCAGCAATTTATCGGCCTACATAGATTTCTTTCTCCAACCCCTAGTTCGAAGTACCAAATCTTTTTTAAAAGACACAACAGAGACTATCAAAATATTCGAGGGTTTGATGTGGGAGGAGAATTTTGTATGGTTGACATGCGATGTTTCTTCGCTATATACCTGTATCCCCCATGAGCTTGGCATTAGAGCAATTAAAGATAATCTAAACAATAGTAACCTCTCATCTATTCAAGTAGATTTTATTCTTACAAGTATCAGTTTTATTTTAACACACAATTATTTTGAGTTTAACTCTAATTTTTATTTACAATTACAAGGGACGGCGATGGGGACAACATTTGCCCCATCGTATGCCAATTTATTTATGGATTTCTTTGAAAATAACTTTATCTGGTCTAATAACCCTTTCAGTGGACAGATATATAAGTATTTTAGATACATTGATGATGTTATAATCATCTGGAGAGGTAAAGAGGAACAAGTTGCAAATTTTATTGAACACATCAACAATAATAATCTAAACTTAAAATGCACCAGCAAAATAGAAAAAGAACAGATCAAATTTTTAGATCTCACATTGTTTGTAGACAAGGATAGGAAAATCGCAGTCCAAAATTACAGAAAACCAACGGACAAAAATGGATTCTTAAGTGCAAAAAGTGGGCATTTGCCCAGATGGAAAAGAAATATTCCTCTGGGCCAATACCAGCGTATCCACAGAAACTGTACACACCTTGATGATTTTCTCAAAGAGTCAGAAGTTCTGGATCAGAGGTTCAAAGAGAAGGGCTATGATCCAGGTCTCCTGTCTAATATTAAAGATAAGGTAAAAAGGATGGATAGAGACACCATGCTAAATAATAATGGACAACCCAATAGAAACACTATATGTAATATAGAAGGAAAAAATAACATATGATTTATTACTACATATAGTCAAGGGAGCAGGGACATAGAGAATATCTTGAAAAAACATTGGTCTATCTTGACCCTAGATCCCATATTGGGTAAAGTTCTACCCGATAGACCAACTGTGACTTTCAAGAAAAATAAAGATTTAAAAAATATTTTAGCACCTTTGAAACTTAAGGGCTTACCGAAATCCTCTGCTATAGGAGAACAACATTGGCTCAGTAGAACCAATGGAACTTGGCCCTGTGGAGTTAAAAATTGCAATATGTGCAATCGCATTATTAAGGGGGATACCTTTAAGGATGCGAATAGTTTAAAAACTTTTAAAATACAACACAAATTCACCTGCAAATCAACTTTCGTGGTATATCTTCTCATGTGTGATTGCAAATATGTCTATGTAGGACGTACTAAAAGATTTATTAAGAACAGGTTTAGCGAACATCTCAACAACATTAAAAACAAAGTAGATAATCACAGTGTACCCTATCATTTCACGAATCATCACAATGCAAATAATTCTGGATTACGTATCATGGTCCTAGATTGGATTGCCCCCAATAGCTGTAAAAATAGACTGAAAAGTCTAAGGCAACGTGAAACATACTGGATCCATGAACTTCAAACTCTAAACACTGTAAGCAATCTGGGTCTTAATATAGACCTAGACTTACAAGCGTTTATGTAAACAATTACCACAAATTCCTTACAAACATATGAATCTCTATCTGAAGCTATCCGTGTCTAATTTATACTGTGTATATATCTCCAATAAATACTAGCAACATATTGGCTTGTCATTTAGTTTCTTCTAAATATGGTGTTTAGATTTTATTGTTCTCTATCATGAATTTACTCTAATTAGGATATATTTACATTTAATGTTAGTTAACAATAATTTTTTCTATTAGATTGTGATATATGTTATATGTTTTTAACTGTTTTTAATAGCTTACGCAAGTTCACTAAAGGAAATTGCAAATAAGTTTAATATTATTTTTTTATATTTATATCGTTAACTGTCACTCTGTACTGATAATATCGCTTTCTATGTATTCATAGCTCATTTAGAAAGGACACACTGTTAAATTGTACCCGCCAGACTTGCCCCAACGTCATTGATGAGTCATAACCAATAAGATGGCTCCTTTGAAAGGCGCGCCTCACCGGGATTGTTTAAAAAGACTACAGTGACGTCACTCTATAGATCCTCTTGAAAAAGTCAGGTCGTAGCCTGAGGAAACGCGTCGAGGCGGCACCAATAACTTCTCTCAGCTTTCCTATTATCCCTCTTTGCATGCTGAATTCTTCTACGGCGATCTGGAAGCCGTCTCGGGGTTTTCGAGCTACGAGGTGATGGACAACACACCCCTGACATCTGGTGATATAATCTGGGACTTGGTTATTGTGCATTTTTTATTCTGTCACATTGTACGTGCGATTCAAACGTTTTTATTGCTGGATAAAATAAATGATTTTACACTTAGAGTGGGTTGCTCTCTGTGTTTCATTCTGTCTTTCAGTCACTTCCTAAGACCAGGATCGCAGCCCTGTGTCTATACTTGGAGCGGCACCCACTCTTCTCAGCACTTTTGGGAAGTATTGTTATTCCCGTTATTTATGTATATACTTTTATATTTATCATTCACTTGTTATATTATTTTATGTATTGAAATTTGCATATTTTGCTACGCATAGCCTGTTTAATTATCCACTATATAAGACCATTGCTCTGTCCATACATTTTATTTTTTTATTTTATATGCTATATTCAGTTTGAGATACTGCACAATATATTGATTTGTTCCCAATTGGGTACGTTCTATCTAGTTAATCTAGAAATTTTTATATAGTTATCATCTGTTTCCAATGGAGAAGCACAGCCTATTTGGGTTCACCCATTTCTTTTTGTTGCATGTAGTCATGAATGGAAAAGACTAAAGGACAACACTATACTCTCTGGCTCTTCCCTGCAATAAGAGTAGCAGGGCGTTTAAAATGATTGTAATGGTTCGTGGAATATGGCCTCTATGTACTTCTATGCAGCACTTGTATTACTTATTATGTCCGGAAGTTTACCTTAAATAGATTTAATTCTATAAGATAAAGATAACACCAGTTGATATTATTATTATTAATAATAATAATAATAATAATAAAAGTCAGATAACTGCAATATTGTATTATTTACTCCGCAGTATTTTTAGTTTCTGATTTTTAATCAAGACTCAGTATATTAATGAACAATTAACAGTGAAAACCAGACAAAATACAAAAAAATAAAAGGTAGATAAAGTTAGAGGTCTTTTTGCTATTATGTATAATTTGTATTAGCTGAAGGGGCTGTCATTATTAAGAGACTATCAAAAACATTTTGGGGGCAATTCAAATTGTGATACAATTATAAAATGCTGAATAATAAAGAAAAATAACTGTGGAATACAAGTTAATTAAGTATGCACATTGATTTGGAAAGCTATTGTGTATAAAAAATAATTTTAGGGAGATAAAAAATAACTGCAGATTTCAGATGTCTGAAACCAACCATAGCCAATCAAACATACTGATAATGAGGCAGCATATTGTGTTCTAAAAATCCCTGGTCAAGAGTAAAATTACAGTATTGGTCGAGGAAAATATATCAACAATTTACACAAAGAACATTGATTAAAGGGACATTGTACACTAGATTTTACTTTGCATTAATGTTTTGTAGATAATCTATTTACATAGCCCACCTGGGAGTGTTTTTGTAACAATGTACAGTTTTGCTTATTTTGTAATAACATTGTGATCATTTTCAGACTCTGATCCAAGCCCCACAGTTTTAGATGTATACTGATGTATACAGACTCCTGCTGGCTCCTGATTGTGTTATCTTTATTCTTTTCATATGCAGAGAATGGGGGGAGTGTGTGCTTTTATTGTTTTTCCAGCCCCTTTCAATGTGTGTCCCAGTCAACCTAATGCAGTGCTAAATTGGGAGCTTCCAAGTAAGTTTTTATACTAGATTTTTAGATCAGTATCTGTGCATATTCTTCTTTATAGTAGTGTCTATTACATGTCCCCTTTAACCTTTTGAATGTAAGTAACACACAGAAAAGTAACTCCATCCCCTTATCTTATACCACCCTAGTGTACAGACCATTCATTTGTGTGTAGCATTCTGACTCTCTTCTCATTGAGGCTCTGAATGAGTCTGGAGCCTTGAGCATTGAAGGGGGAGAGTACCATTGAGAGAAGGATGTGATGAGGAGGTGGAAAGGCACTCAAGGCAAGGACCATACCCCCACAAGAGCAATCCCCATTGATTATGGAACAGCTATGAATGTGGCTCCCCCTTAGAGAGGAAGGCGTTTAATAGAAGTCAAGTTTTTAAATCTCTACAGCTATCCAGATGACAAGCCAAAATTGTTGTCACCAAGATATTCAGTATTTGTCAAGCCATATTACTGTATAACATATAACCAGCATTTATCAACTTTAATCCTCATGCACTTCCAGATTTAAAGGATCTTTCTACCCAACTACTGATGAGTAAATTTCTATAAACACTAGTTATAGGGAGATTGCACCCACAAAGTTTCTATCTATTTAAAGGGACAATGGACACCCAGCAATTACAAGACATTTCTGTTGCTATAAAATAACATATCAGCCAAGTATAAACATGTTTAACAATGGATGTAATTTTTTTTTCCAATAGCCAAACTCCACTACAACTTTCCTTATTTGGAGGAGCCAATCTAGGCTTGACTATGCAGACAAGCATTGTTTTGTGGTTATTATCAGTTAAAGCCAATTAAGGAAATGTATGCAGGAGGGTTAGCCTTGAGAGGTCTGCAGGGTGCAATTCAAATTCTGAAAATTAGAGATAAATTAAATGAAAAGGGCCAAAGTAGAAAATTAAAGTATAATGCAATGTGTTATTATGATTAACTAAACATTTTAAATGAAAAGTGTTAACTGTCCCTTTAAATGCAAAAATAAAACATGTTAAAGGGACATAAGCCCCTTAAATTAATACATACCTAAATAAAAAATCATTAGTAGAGTCCAGTATAAATAAATGCTCTTTTTCTTTAAAACAATGATGCAGTCTGTGCTGTTGACATCTGTGCCTGCTGCTTTTTCAAAAATGGCTATATTTGTTTTCCTGGAAACTGAAAAAAAGAACATATCAAACAAATGGTTATACAACAACAATTAAAAAAAAAAACAGTTTTGCAATCTGACACATAATGACAACAAAATACAGAGGGTCTTAAAACAACTATAAAAATCATAAAACATATAGAGCTAGATTACAAGTGGAGCGCTAATTTATCACACGCCTGTAAACGGGCAACTTTGCCTGTTTACTGGCACACATTAAATAATCAGCCACTACAATAGGCTGGTTATTGCTTCTGTGAGCTTGCAGTAGCAATTAGCTCTCAAAAAAGGTCCGACCTCTCGTTAATTTTTGAAATGTGCCCCAACTGCCCCCCCCCCAAAAAAAATGTGCCCTTTAAAAAAAAAAAAATAGCATCTGTTTTTTTTAAAAAAAATAACTACACTAGGCAGTTTTTGGGGGCTAAAGTTGGTAGCTGTGGGGTGTTTGAAAAAAAAAACGACACTGAAGAGGGCCTTTACACTGCGGTCTATGGGAACTGTGTGTTCCCTGTAAATATATATGAATATATATTTATGTGTTAATATGTGTATATACACATATAGAAAATAGAAAAGGGTTTTTGTGTGTATTTTCCAAATATATGCATGCACAGTCAAAATTGACAAACAGTTCCTTAACCAGCAAAACACCCCTCAGGCAATGCAAACATCAGAGCAACATAAAAGAGTATAATGTCCCCTTCTTTCAAGACTCACGCTTATGTTGTGGTAGAAGGTCCTTCGCTATTCCTGCGGTACATGTAGAGACTTGCTCCCAAACTCCTTCACCTTCACTTACAGCATTTTTTCAAAGTCTCTGTGTGGGGTAACGTCTGCTTCCTTCCAAGGTGCTCCGATGACGTCACTATGTGGTGTCTGAAGCCTGTGAGGGGAGCCGGTAGTACTGGCAATTGCCGTGGGCTGCTTAAACTGAGTTTACTGGATCCACTGGGAAATTAAGATGCATTGAAAAGCACACGATCCACTCCTCAGATGATAAAAAAAAAACATCCAAACTTTATTCGTAGCATTTGAAAACAGAGCAGTGTCAGAGCAGGCGCAGCACAGGGTTTACGCGTTTTGGCTTAGAGAGCCTATGATTACGAATAAAGTTTGGATGTTTTTTATCATCTGAGGAGTGGATCATCTTCTTTTCAATGCATCTTATATACATATATACACATAATTACCGCTCCACTTGTAATCTGGCCCATAACCTTAAAAAGTACAGTTAAATAACACATTTAACTAATCAACCTATAAAATTAACAACCCCAAAAGATCAAAACATGTTTCTAAGTGGTCTAGACCTTAAAAAGGTATGGATGGAAAATGTTTGATCACAATGCTAAATTTGAAAGGAATACTTATTAAGGAACCTTATCTTCTACAACCAATTATTTTATGTTCTCTCACAGGCTGTATTATCTCAATTCTCCCTGCTTTACGTCTTTCCTAGTTCTCTGCTGAGCAATACAAAGTGAGCATATCTTACTAATTTAGGGCAGCTGGCACCTCTGAGAATTTGGGGTGCAACAGTAATGAATGAAGTGCACAACTACTGCCCTGGTTCTTCCTTTATGGTCACAAAGAAAAAGAAATGATATATGAATAATCATGTGAAGAAATATGGCTATTAAGAGAGATTACAAAGGTCTATCAAGGCACTTTACTAAAAACATACATTGCCATAGTTAATTCACTGCGTTCTGACTTAATAAATAGCTCCTTTTCTGAAAAGAAAGTTTCCTCTACCTCATTCTACAGCCAATAGAAAACATGAAGTATTGAGATTTTTGTTTTCACAATATAAATGTATAGTCCTTTGAGTCTCTATTAGGATACATTTTATTGCCAATGTCATTATGTAATTCAGGACACTCACAAAAACAGTTCTACAGGAAACAATTCAGCACATTTATGACGAGCAGCTATAATTGAAATCTTTCACCACATAATAATAATAATAATAATAATAATAATAATAATAATAATAATAATAATAATAATAATACAGAAAGTGATAATGAACAGCACCAAAACATCCATTCACTGCAGTTCAAGCACACAGATTTAGGATTTTATATCCATAGTGTTCAATAAAAATGATAAATTGAAGATCAGAAGATAAAACATTATTTTTATTGCTTTGCATCAGCTTACAATTTTTGTAAGAAAGTAATAGGTATAAATGCCTAACCATATAAATATTAGTCATTTTTAAACTACACAAATTGTGATTTTTCACAGGGGTGACAACCTATTTTGACAATGTATGCATGCTGCTGTTACTGTCTAGCATTGTCATTCAACTCCTGACTTTCATTTGTCCCTTACCCCCTGATTTTCAGGAGTCTAGGAGTTATCAGCGCCCCCCCTTACATACATATAATACTGTTTCCATTAATACAAGAAACCAATGTATGTATTTATAACAACCTTGATCTGAATACATTTTTATATTTGATGTAATCTAATTTTCCTGAGATTATACAACCATTCAGTCAATGTATTTAATGATGTTGTTGTTTTCAAGAGTATGTGAAGGCCTGAAGATAATTTAAAAATATTCCCTCCTGTGGTCTGCCTTAACTTCTTTGCTGGTAAGTTATTTCACATCTCTGTGCTTAAGAATTTGTTGCACTCATCAAATTTAAACTGTTTTGGTTCTTTTCCAGTTAGGTACCCACACTAATTACACCATTTTTAGTAGACCAAGCACTTTTAACAACGTTTGCTGAAAAACCCAAATGCTGGAAAAACATCAGTAAGTCATAAATAAGATGGGTCTCCCCTCTTTCCAAACTGAGGAGTCACATATTTTCTTTTTGTAATGTTGTTGTTTTTAAGGAAAGTACAATAAAGTGACTTTTACTGCCAATAGTGCTTATCAATTGCAATTTATATTCAGTACAAACTGACATTTTTTCCACATCTACCATACCTCCTATGACAGCTGAGTTGTCAGGAATAGAAGGAGTCTGGTTGGTGTCAGGAAAGACTGGGCTAAAGATTGGAGGTCCAGTGTTAGACAATCAGGGACAGATGGGGGTGGTTTGTATCTCTTGGTAGAGTGTTTAAAAAAAAAAAAAAAGATCCCTGGGTTTTAGTTTAATAAAACTGGGGCATGAATAGCTTAGAGAACATTGCATGAAGAACAGAAATGCCACACATGACAATCCCACTAAATGCAGGATGGTAAGATATAAAAGGGAATTGGTATTAAAAAAAAAGGAGCTGGTGTTGTATTTTATGAACACACCTAACTTTAATATCAGACTGTTATTTCTATGGACATTATTGAATAATGAAATGCTAAGGGACATTTGTCTATACAAAGGGTTAAATGCACACTGACCTACAGTTCCAGTTCAGAGGTGACAAGACAAGTGGAAACCAGTTGGAAATCTGTATGTAAACAATAGATCAAAAGGATACCACAGGATTCACTACGACATTTTACAACCCTTGCAATTTACAGCCTTCAGCACAGATGGCCGTTTTCATCACAGATGGTGTACAAGGCCCTGATTTTATCTCAGTTCCTATCACCAACAGCCTAAGGACGTCACATTCTACCCCCTTGATCTAATTATGTCATCTGGTCTCTGAAGAATTGATAGTGTGGGCTGGGCTGTGAGAAAGAATGAATGACTATATAAGTTAGTTGCCATTGTAGGCTAAGCTAGCTTTCTTCTCACTCACCTCTCCCCTTCCATCTCTCTCTCTCCCCTTTTCCACCTTCAGTTTCCTTCCCTTACATTAGTTAGCAACTTATTTCTATGTAAATACTTAGTTTCTGTATAATAAAAGAAATAATTTCATCAAGCAGCGTCCTGATTTCCTAAGATAAATGTAATATTAGTGAGGAAACAGTAACTAAAAGTTAGCAGATTCTACATTTGGCACCCCAGATGGGACGTGGAAAAATCAATAATTCCACGTTGAACTACAGCTGAATTTGCTAAACTGAGGTGCGGGAGCTGCAAGAATTCTTTGTGAATAGAGGCCAGACCGGACCTATCTGTGTGGGAAGTGTGCAGATCTACAAGACACTGTGTAAAGAGAAAGCTGCAAGTACCGTAAGTATATGTTTCTTTATGTTTATGATATGTTCCTGTATGCTACAGAAAAGTAAATGTATTAATTGTTTCTTGCTGAATTAAGTTTACTAAAATCTGAAAACAAGAGAGTAACCAGACATCTCTGAGGGTAAAGTGTAATAGGCATAGCCCAGTTTTACATGCAGCTCAAAAGGAGATCCCTCTAGGTCTAGATTTTAGGCTAATAATGCAAAAAGTTTGTTGATGTTAGATGTGTACTTGTGAGTGTGTACATCTGTACTGTGTATAGTGTGTTGTGTGATCAGTGTGTACTGTACATCTGTACTGTGTATAGTGTGTTGTGTGATCAGTGGGTACATCTGTACTGTGTATAGTTTGTTGTGTGATCATTGTGTACATCTGTACTGTGTATAGTGTGTTGTGTGAATCTGGTGTGTGTATTGTTAGTAAGAATGGAACTGGTTGAGAAATACATTAAGAAATATGCCTCTGTCACATTTATTACATGTGCAGAAGATCCATTGACACGTCAGTTTTATAATGTAATTAAACAATGTGAAAAGCACAATAATGAACTAAGTAGAAAACTGTTTCAGAAAGACATAGAAAAAAGAGAGCTAAGTAATTTACTAAGTATGTTTCTAAGAATGAAAGAGATTGCTGAACAGAAAGAGTTGGAATGGAAGGCAGAAAAAACTGATATCATAGAACAGCTGGATAAACTTGGTCATTCTATTATGGCTGTAGCTAGTCACTCTGAAAAGAGATGTGAGTGTGATACACTGAGTGAAGAGATAGACAAACTTACTAAACTTAATGCTGAGCTACAAGAGAGGCTTAATGAATGTGAAGTGAGGTGTGACATGGGAGAGCAATTAGTAACATGTATGGAAGAAAAGGAAATGCAGAGAGAGAATGTTATTGCATCACTTAAGGCAGACTTATGGGAGTCTGAATCACAGCTTTTAAATAAGGAACAATGTATCTTGTCTCTTGAAGCACAGGGGATACAAGACAAATGCAACTGTTACAGGAGTAGTCTAGCACATGTGTGTCCTTTAGAAGTAGATGGTAATGAAAGTCAAACTATAGAACTAGATGGGCAAACCCCTAACATTCCTGACAGTCCTTTTTTAACTTTAAACCAAGTCCCCTCTATTCTAACTCCTCAAATAGAATGCAGACAAATTAACCCTCAATTACAGACTAAAGTAAATAATCATAATAACTCTGCCCCCCTTACTATACAAGACCATAATAATTTGTGCCATATTTTAGGTCACTTTGACACCTCCACACCACCTGTAATCCTTTCTAATAAATTAGAAGCTGTTACTACTCAGTATAATTTAGGCAACAGAGATGCCTGTGCTTTGCTCCGGGCCTGGTTGCCATCACAATTAGCTGCACAGCTAAGGGCACCAATAGGCACCCATAAAGGAGTGTCTCCTGATATTGATGCAAACTGGGGAAATTCAGGGGACAGATTAAAGGAATTACAGTTTATTATGTGCTGTCGTGATGCCAGAGGTACCAACTGCCATAGCAAATGCAATTTTAAAGGAAGGAGATGACCCGATTTTGTTTTGCACTGAGTACCTTGCACTGTATAAGATAACTTATGACTGCCCTAACATGTCCCCAGATGATGCAGATTTTCTGTATTCTATGGCAAATAAATGCACGTTAATTGACAGTAGTACAAGAATCACTCTTAGAAATGCCAGCTCCTATACCAACTTTGTTAACATACTTAAAGACTGGTTTAAAGACTCAAAGCATAAGAATGCTACTCATAATAATATATCTATGCTAACTGAGAGTCAGGGAAAGCAGAGATTTTTGAGACGCTGTTTTAAATGTGGAAAGTTTGGGCACATCATGAGGGAATGTGTGACATCAATGAGAGATATCAGGGATAAAAATTACTTTAGGAGGCAGAACAAAATATCATATTTAAGTAAGGAAGGAAAATACAGTGCTATATTTGAAGGTGAAAAGGAACAGAATATATCTTCTTTAACAAAGAAAAAAATAATAGAAAAACCTACTAGGGAGGAAACTTGCAAAGAGCCCCCATCTAAAAAAGACTCTCAGCAAAATTGCAAAGAGCCCTCATCCATAAAAGAAGGGACACATGCTCAATTTCAGATGCCTTACATAAACTGGCCATTTTGGGCACTGTTTAATTATACACAACTAGTGTTAAAGCCCGTGTACACGGGCCAAATATTTTTTTTTTTTTTTTTGTTATTCAAAAAAATAACATAAGATATAAACATTAAAGTAGACATAAAGTCATATTTTTATTTTTAGTAAATTAAATTAAAATAAAGTTTAATTTGTACATGAAGAATATTGTTGCTCTAAATAATACAAAATTACTTCTAACTAATTAAAAATACACAACTTATTTATTTATTTAAAGTATATTTCTTTATAAACAATGTTTTTTGTATAAATTTTATCACTGTTTGGTAATATCTTTCCTTGCTTTGAACTTTGAAGTATCTTAATTTTGACATCAGATGATGTACGAACTCGAGACATTGCAACATAAAGTTGTCCATGACTGAATACTGGTTCTGGAAGAAATATTCCTACTTTGTCTAACGTTTGACCTTGTGATTTGTTGATGGTCATTGCAAATGCAAGTTTGATTGGAAACTGTCTCCTTCGTAAAATGAATGGTAGTTCAGTGTTGGCAGGGGCTAAATCTATTCTTGGAATAAACACCATTTGTTTTTTCGCTGTTCCTGTGAGTACTTCTGCAATTAATAGATTTGGCTTAAGATCTTTAACTATCAATCTTGTTCCATTGCACAGACCTCTTTTTGTGTTCAGATTTCTGAGCAACATAATAATACTTCCCAATTTTATTTTTAACTTATGAAGAGGCATTCCTGATGGAGCTAATTCGTTTAGAAACTCTATGGGATAGTTTTGTGCATCTTCATCTGTCTGATCATCAATTGAATCTGAACTCAGATATATTTTTTCATCACCATCGAGTATATTTAATACATGCTCATTGATTTGATCAACATGACAATTTTTTGTACACAAAATGGCCTTTTTTGAAAAACTGTGAAGATCAGATGGAAGAATTTTTTTTCCAAAAATTTCAGATATGATACAATCATGGCATATTAATTTGGAAGGGATCTCAACTAAATCCTCAGGAAGGCCCTCTGAATTATTTAATGAACCCTGTCCTAATTTTAGTAGCCAATTGCTAAATTCTGGATCCACTGAACGCACATTATTCTTCAATTTTAAAATTTTGAATTTATCCCAGTGATCATAGAACTTTATAGTAGCTTCCACAATAGCAGTTCTATTGCAATGAGGAAGAACTGGGAGTGTTTGTCTGAAGTCTCCACCAAGGAGTATAACTTTTCCACCAAATGGCTTATTGTTCTGCATAATTTCCTGAAGAAGGTTATTTACACATTTTAGAGCTATACCGGGTGTCATTGAGGCCTCATCCCAAATAAGCAATTTAGCATTACGTATGAACTCTGCATCTTTTGAAGTCATTCTCATATTTGATGTTGATGTTTCCAGTAATGGAATTGGAAGCTTAAACTGTGAATGGTAAGTTCTGCCACCATCAAGGAGATTAGCTGCTATTCCTGTAGAGGCAACAGGAAGAACTCCATCTGTGCGTCCACGTAAAGTACTCAATAATGTTTTATATAAATAAGTCTTGCCACTTCCACCAGGTCCATCAATAAAAAAACATCTGTGTGGTAAATTTTCATTATCAATTGCAGACATTACATTGTCAAATGCAGCTTTTTGCTCGATGTTTAATGCTTCTTGAAGTTGTGCTCCAACTTGGGCTTCCAACTGTGTAACATAGTTGAATTGCATTTCTGGAATGAAGTTTGATGGATTGGGTAGTCCAAAATCTTCACAACGTTTACCATGCAATATGAGAACATTTTGAATATCTGTTAATGCCAAATTTTTGCAACTTTTGCAATCATCAATGTGGTCTTCATGACGTGAATAATCTTCATAAAGATCATGTTTGTATTTTTCAAAGAGTTGTGGGACATTAGGTGGGACAACAAATATACACAAATAAGCAAACAGTTCCCTCATTTGTTTAGGCATTTGTTGAGATGCTGATTCGTTAAGTGTAAGATCCCATGTAGCGTCGTCATCTAAAAGTGAAAGCTTTTGGGCAGCTTCTTTGAATGTGTGACAAACTTGTCCATTAACAGTTCGTAAGTCCTTAAAGGATATTGCTCCTTTTAAGTGCAAGAGCAATAACCTCAAACAAAATCTCTCCAAATCTGATGAAATATTTACATTATACAATCTGCCAATTGTTGTATCTGCTCCTCTTTGTCTTGGATTCCACTTACGGTTTTTTACATCAAATACAAAATGTTGAGGAATGTCAGAGTAAAAAAGTTCACGTGCCGCATTATTATCCACATTCAACTTAAAGTATGCTGTCAAAGTGGTATCCCTGTCTTGTGCCTTTTCTGCAGCTAATTGTACGTTTTCATTATGGAAATATACATCTTGTTCCCCTGGAAGATGAACTTGAAGTCTTATTATTGTATGTGTTTGATGGTGCATCAAAAAACCATACAACCTCCAAACAGCTTCAGGAGCACTGACATATCTTGTGTCCAAAAAAATTTGAATTTCATCATGCTGTAGTGTATTATGTTCCTTAATGGAAATATTTGCACAATCGTAACCTTTATATACATATTTGAAGAGATATTTAACACTTTTAACAGAAACACAACTCTCTACATTTATATGGCAGTTGTATTTCAAGCAGAAGTATGGGCTATATGGAACTACCCATGAGTTGTCAATTTTTTTCCCTTTGACAATTACAGTGGTCTCATTTTTTTGTCTACGATATCGCGGATATCCATCAACATTAATTAAAGTTTCTTCTTGAAAATTTTTTGGAAAATTCTTGCTGCAATTACCATCAACCATGCATGGAGAATTTAAATTATGTTCTCCACATGGACCGTGTATCATATGCTTTATTACAATAGCATGTAGTCTTGGATAAATCTGTTCATCAGGAATTTCAGCTGATATAAAAGTGTCAATGGTTTCAGCATCATTTGGCTTGTCTTCGGCTTTCAATATTAAAAGGATATGAGCATGTGGTAATCCTCTTTTTTGAAACTCTATTACATGCACTTTTGCGCAAGGACTTCCAAGAACATGTTTGTTCAAGATATCATTCAAAAGAGAATTTAATTTGAGATTGAAAACTCTTGCTACCAAATCTGGTCTGAACTCCACTGCTTGACCTTCTAATAGGTTATCAAGTATCTCAGGCCATTTAGGGTTGCAGGTCATGGTGATGAAGTAATCCGGTTTTCCATATTTTCTAACAATGGCCATAGCATCATGGTAGTTTTGGGCCATATTTCGTGGACTTCCCTGAAAAGATGATGGCAAAATAACTGCTTTTCCAGGCATCAGGCCCTGTGCAGCAGCCTCACTTTGAATGTAATCCATTAATCCTGTATATTTTTCAATGCGAAGATTAGATTGATTTTGACGGATATAGTTGAGTCTGTTGGCCTCAGTCTTGACATAAGCATCAACAAAGTACTGCTGCGTCAACTTGCCAGCACTAAGGAAAGGATTGAATTGATCCCTAATTGAAATTCTGTAAGAGTAGTATTTCATTTGGCTAACACTTATCCTTGGATTGGTGGTTACTCTTCTTTGTACATCACTAATTGATGTTGGCCTGTAGTTAAGAGCAATATTGGAACCCCAACTTTGGTCCCCATATGGAAACAACAAAGGATACAGCAATGGTTCAAGATTAGGATCTAAAACACTTATTCTTTCAGTTTTTTTTGTTTGATCTGTAGATCGGCAATGAATAAGAAGGTCACGTTCAAGAGGAGGTTCACCATCAGAATTTTGGAAAATAACAGCAACCTCATTAACTCTTTGTACGTTATATCTTCGGTAATCTGATGTTCTGTCCTGCAGAATTACCATTGAAACTTTAGAATTTTGAACTCCATTTAAAGATGCTTCATGGATGCATTCTTGCTCTACCTCATAGAGCATTTTACATGCTTTTGCAAAAGGGTTATACTGAGACATATATGAACTTAACTCCCTCAAAAGTTCAATGTGACATCCTGAATTTTCTTTTAGTGCTGCTCGTTGGTCCGCAGCTTCCTCAGGACTCAAAATGTAGAGTTGTGCAAATTTGCGTTGATCATCATTTTCTGGATGCAAAGCACCAGATCGGTGATAAATTTGGCCATTTATTCTAAAACAGTATGGGCCATATCCTGGAGGTGGTGCAATGTTTGCTCCCATTGATGCAAACGCCAATGCACTATTTATAGAACGGATATTTTGCATAAAATTCTTTGAATGTGTGTGTTGTCCAGTCATTAGTTGTTGGATCAGTGGTGAAATTTGTATATGAGGTAATGTTATTTTTCCTTTATTGCAGCATTTATTAAAAAGCTTATCGCTTGGTTGTTCCTCTGGAAAATGCTTTGCCATGCAAAATTTGCAATAAACATTAAGTTGACCACATGTGTGCATCGGGACATTGTCTTCATTAAATAGTGAATGGTTATAACTTTTGTTATATTGATTAGTGATAGTGATGTTAGTACTATTTTTTTTTTTTTTCTACGTGCAGCAGAACGTGATCTTTGCATGTCCAGTTGGAGACATTTTTCCTGAGCAGTCATATTGGCCCTACAAATCCGTTTTTTTGAAGAATCCTTTTTGCGTAGAGTTACCCTTTGTTGTTCAGTCATATGTGTCCGTCGTATACGTTGAGTTTCTTTTCTTCTGCGTTTAACGTTTTCTGCATCTTCCTGTGTTAAAATTCTTTTAGGAGGCATTCTTCTATTTTTATTTTTATGCAGCACTCTTTAGTTTGTTTTAAAGACTCTTTTTTTTTTATGCACTTCTTTGTAGTCACTTTTTTTTATGCAGTATATATGTTTTTTAAGGTTTATTCTTATTAGGCACTCTTTATTGCCTTTTTTATGCTGTATATATGTTTTTTTAAATCGGTTTGTTATAATGCTGCTTATGTAGTATTAGGCACTCTTTATTGCCTTTTTTATGTTGTATATATGTTTTTTTTTTTTATAAATTTTTTATAATGCTGCTTATGTAGTATTAGGCACTCTTTATTGCCTTTTTTATGCTGTTTATGCAGTGTCTTTATTTGTTTTAGGCAGTCTTTTAGGCACTCTCTTTGTTATATCGGCAGTCTTTATTTTGTATTAGGCAATGTTAGGCACACTTTTTTTTTTTTTAGACAATCTTTATTTTGTTTAACAAAGTCTTAGGCACTCTTTACTTTGTTTTATACACTTTTTATTTTGTTTTTGGCAGTGTTATTTTTTTTTAATGCAGTCTTAGGCACTCTTTATTTTGTTGTAGACATTAGGCGTGTTTATGCTGCTTATGTAGTATTAGGCACTCTTTATTGCCTTTTTTATGCTGTTTATTGCTGTCTCTTTATTTGTTTTAGGCAGTCTCTTTATTTCCCTTTTTTTTTAGGCACTCTCTTTTTTTAATATCGGCAGTCTTTATTTTTTTAGATAGTCTTTATTTTGTATTAGGCAATGTTAGGCAAATTTTTTTTTTTTAGACAATACACTTTTTCTTTTGTTTTTGGCAGTTTTAATTTTTTTTCATGCAGTCTTAGTCACTCTTTATTTTGTTGTAGACATTAGGCGTGTTTGTCACTCTTTACTTTGTTTTAAACACTCTTTTTTTTTTATGCACTTTTTTTATACACTTTTTTTTTATGCAGTATATATGTTTTTTACGGTTTATTTGTATTAGGCACTCTTTATGGGTTTTTTTATACAGTATATATATAATGCTGCTTATGTAGTATTAGGCACTCTTGATTGCCTTTTTATGCAGTATATATGTTTTTTACGGTTTCTTAGTAACTTTGTTTTTTGCAGTCTTAATTTTTGTTCATGCAGTCTTAGGCACTCTTTATTTTGTTGTAGACATTAGGCCTGTTTGTCACTCTTTACTTTGTTTTAAACACTCTTTTTTTTGTATTATGTCCTTTTTTTAAGACACTTTTTTTATGCAGTATATATGTTTTTATATCTTTTCTTAAAAAGGTTGATTAAAATTCAGCTTATGTAGTATTAGGCACTCTTTATTGCCTTTTTTATGCAGTATATATGATTTTTTTTTACAAAGGGTTAATTATAATGCTGCTTATGTAGTATTAGGCACTCTTTATTGCCTTTTTTATGCAGTATATATGTGTTTTTTTCAAAGAGTTTATTATAATGCTGCTTATGTAGTATTAGGCTCTTTTTTTGCCTTTTTTATTCTGTATATATGTTTTTTTCAAAATGTTTCTTATAATGCTGCTTATGTAGTATTAGGCACTCTTTTTTTCCTTTTTTATGCAGTATATATGTGGGTTTTTTTTTCAAAGGGTTTATTATAATGCTGCTTATGTAGTATTAGGCACTTTTTTTTCCTTTTTTATGCAGTATATATGTGTTTTTTTTTTTCAAAGGGTTTATTATAATGCTGCTTATGTAGTATTAGGCGCTCTTTATTTCCTTTTTTTTTATTTGTATAGAGACTTTTTATATGTGCAGTGCAGCACTATTTTTTCTTTTAAAGTAATATAGTTATTTTCTATGTGCTGTTAGCACAGTATTGAGCTCTTTTATGAGCCTATTAATCCTTTTTTATTTTTAAAACCTAAAATTTATTTTTTGATCCTATTAAGGTTTTTTTTTTTTTTAAACTACTATGTTCTGTTAGCACAGTGTTGTGCTCTTTAATATATCCGCACTGTTAGCACAGTGTTGGGCTCTTGTATGAGGCTATTATTCCTTTTTTTTGTATGTTCTGTTAGCACAGTGTTGTGCTCTTGTAAGAGGCTATAATTCCTTTTTTTTTTGTATGTTCTGTTAGCACAGTGTTGTGCTCTTGTAAGAGGCTATTATTCCTTTTTTTTAAAAAACCTAAAATATATATTTTGTATGTGCTGTTAGCACAGTGTTGAGCACTTTTATGAGGTTAATAATGTATATATATTTTTTTTTTAAATAAGCATATATTTTTTTTGTATGTGCTTTTTTTTTTTTTAGTATGTGCTATTTAGCACATACATAAGTCCTGAGTGCTAGGTTTTTTTTTTTAGTATGTGCATACATAAGTCCTGAGGTATTAAAATTTTTAAACTAAAGAGCAAATGATGTAAATTTTTTCCTGAGGGACTTTTTTTTTCAACAATTTTTTTTTAAACTAAAATTTTTAAACTAAAGAGCAAATGTTTAAAGTAAATGTAGCTTTCAAATAATCTCAGTGCCAGTGCAAAAGAAATGCGCAGCATAAGTCCTGAGGTAATTTTTTTCCTGAGGGCATAAAATTTCAAGACCCAATTATTTTAAACTAAAGTAAAGAGTTTCAAGACCCAATTCTTTTAAATTAAAGTAAAGAGGTTTTTGTTTTTTGCTTATTTTTTTTTTTTTGCGGAGCTTTGAAATGAAGACCTTTCTCAGTGCCAGTGCAATAGAAATGCGCAATGTATTATGGCTCGCGACGCTTTTAACGGCTTGCGTGGGTTCGCGTGCGCGTGCGCATGCGCATTGAGGCTAAGTGGGTTGTCAATGGCTAGGGCTTCGCGTGCGCGTGCGCGTGCGCATTGCTGGCTAAGGGGTTGTCAATGGCTAGGGCTCAAAGTGTGCGTGCGCAGCAAGGGGGGTCAATGGGCTCAAATCAGTTTGTTTGTGAGTGTGAAACAATGGGGCTCAAATCAGTTTGTAAGTGTGAAACAATGGGGCTCAAATCAGTTTGTGAGTGTGCGGTAAGGTTCACAAACAATGGGGCTCAAATCTGGGGCTCAAATCAGTTTTGAGAGTGTGCGGTAAGGCGCGTGCGCGTGCGGGGTGCTAACAAACAATGCTAAGTGGGTTGCGCGTGCGAACAGCTGGCCAAGGGTGCGCGTGCAGCGGCAAGAGTTTGTCTGAACTGCGCATGACGGCTTCAGACAAACTCTTGTCTTTTATAATATAGGATTGGCAATGCATCTATTGATATTCAATTTAGCTCAGCCTGTGTATATTGCCAATTAATTGCAGAAATCTGTTTATATTCTCTACATTCTATTACCCTGTATTCCATGTATAGTGATGGTAGAATTTTACTTTAGGCAAGTAGAGATTTATTTTGTTTCATTTATTTACTTTGTATGTATGTCTATATTAATGCTATGTTTCTTTTTTTTTTAGGGCTATTACTTGAAGAGAAGTGAACTTTGTACAGTCTACTTCTAGAAATTAAGAATTTTGTAATTGTTTATTTTTATTCACAGGTTGTTGCTATCCATGAAGAAAATGTTTATAGTATAAAGAAATGCATTTCCCCCTTTTTCTTAAAGACCACGTGGTACTTTATGATGAGCTCATCAGTTACATAAATGTAATATAGTCACAATGAATTGTTTGCAAACAATTGATCATAACCAGTTTATTTTAAAAGTCATGGTTTCAAGTACTGTTTTATATGTCTATGTTATTTTGTTTGTGTTATTAATGTCATGAACTAACAATTCTGATTACTTACAGAAGCAACCTATACCATCACCCAAAGAAGCACAAATCATTTACTGTAGAGAAGACTAGATATTTTAAATTGGATAATTTAATGCAAAATCCAAATTTAGTTATTTAAGAACGCTGTTATATTTAAAGAGAACAGCAACATGTTTTGTGTGGCGTACTGTTTTTATGTTGTGTTTGTTCTGTGTTGTCTCTGTTTTATATGTGTAAAATGGATTATTGTTATTTTTTGTAATATGGTTCCTTTACTATCAAGGAACCAAACGGGGAACCCTTCACTACCATTTTTGTATTTTTAAGGACATTTTTTATTCACTACCATTTTTGTATTTTTAAGGACATTTTTTATTCACTACCATTTTTGTATTTTAAGGACATTTTTTTTTATTCACTACCATTTTTGTATTTTAAAGCACGTTTTTATTTATTTATTTTTTTTTATTTTTTTTTATCACAATAGGTAACATTTTTTTAAATGCTTCCGTATTTGTTTTTTTTAAATTCTGTTTTGCCACACTGGGCAATGTTTTTCAGTAATATTTTTCATAAGCCAAAGAGTATAACATTGTCCACTTATAGGTCTCTAAGTGCTGACCAGTAGATTATAAGACTGTGTGCATGCCTTGAAGCAGATAATGATACTGTGATTTAATGTTAAAGAAAGTAATATAAATGTTATGTTAAAGAAAGTAATATAAATGTTTGCTAAGCTATATGCTACGTTTTGTTTATGACCTCAGATAGCAGGCATTTTGTATTAATAAATTATAATCTGTCACAAATGTATAACATTCAAATCTCACAAGATGCCAGAAAATAATTTGCAAAGTTCGAGCACTACTCCTAGTAGTAGTCATAAAGATTGTGTGTGATATGTAACAATTCATTTGTATCATATGTATAATTATTCTGAAAATGCTGATGATTTTATATACATCTCAGATTATTGTTAATTCTAGCAGGGTAAAATATATATTGTATTTGTAAAATTGATTTAATCATCATATTCATAATGTGATTGATAGAATGTGCTACACATTGTAAGGGAATCGTATTGTAATATTTTGTTCATATGTAGAGTATGGATGTGAATGAATGGTTTTATTTCAGGTTGCCCCACTCACAGAAGAAACTATAAAGTGAGCAGTACAACGTTATGATCATAAGTGATTTAATGATCAAAGAGGGGAATGTTGTATTTTATGAACACACCTAACTTTAATATCAGACTGTTATTTCTATGGACATTATTGAATAATGAAATGCTAAGGGACATTTGTCTATACAAAGGGTTAAATGCACACTGACCTACAGTTCCAGTTCAGAGGTGACAAGGCAAGTGGAAACCAGTTGGAAATCTGTATGTAAACAATAGATCAAAAGGATACCACAGGATTCACTAAGACATTTTACAACCCTTGCAATTTACAGCCTTCAGCACAGATGGCCGTTTTCATCACAGATGGTGTACAAGGCCCTGATTTTATCTCAGTTCCTATCACCAACAGCCTAAGGACGTCACATTCTACCCCCCTGATCTAATGATGTCATCTGGTCTCTGAAGAATTGATAGAGTGTGGGCTGGGCTGTGAGAAAGAATGAATGACTATATAAGTTAGTTGCCATTGTAGGCTAAGCTAGCTTTCTTCTCACTCACCTCTCCCCTTCCATCACTCACCTTTACCATGTCTCCTTTTCCACCTTCCCTTTCCTTCCCTTACATTAGTTAGCAACTTATTTCTATGTAAATACTTAGTTTCTGTATAATAAAAGAAATAATTTCATCAAGCAGCGTCCTGATTTCCTAAGATAAAGGTAATATTAGTGAGGAAACAGTAACTAAAAGTTAGCAGATTCTACAGCTGGTAATTGCTTTCACTTTTTGTTGTGTGTATCTCTCTCTCTCTCTCTCTCTCTCTCTCTCTCTCTCTCTCTCTCTCTCTCTCTCTCTCTCTCTCTCTCTCTCTCTCTCTCTCTCTCTCTCTCTCTCTCTCTCTCTCTCTCTATATATATATATATATATATATATATATATATATATATATATATATATGTATAAATTAATTATAAAATATATGTTTATTATTGAAATCAATGTTTAAAAAGGATTTAAAAGGGATATGTTACCTGCCAAAGGCAAAGTTGTTTTTAAACATGAGTATATAATTCAAAGTAGCCAATCACGGAAATGTTGGTACCTCTGACATATCTTAATTAATTGCTTGCTTATTCATTAATACAATTTCAGTTGCTGTTTTAAGTTAGAGGATCAGTATTTAACTCTTAATTGCCTTGGCTGGTGAATTTTTCTATTATTTATTTTCTGAGTGGCTTATACACAGATAATGTTCTTACTACTAAGTTTAATACTAAAATCATAACATTCCTATACTTATCTATATTTACAAATATTTCTTAATTATAATTTCATATTTACACATATGTTTTGTTGTTAATGATCTTTTCTTTCTTTTATGCTGAGGGGTATACTTAGACATCTTTGTATTTTTTAATAATCATTGTATATATTTGGGTCAACATTCCGTTATAGGTTAGTTTGTGTTGGATGGGCTTACTCAATGACCTCATAGTAGGTTAATTTCATTTTTTCCCCACTATATATCATTTATAAGTGTGTGTGCCCATCCTTATCTTTCCTGTTGGGTCCTAGAATATTATACCTTATTTCTTAGCTAGTTTTGTGTGTGTGTGTTGGTCTTTTTTGATTTGACCTTGTTTTGCACTTTCTTAGTCTACATAGAGATTGGCATCAAATCTTTTATTTATGCCTTGGGGTGCTCTAGTTTCTAATGTAACTATCCAGTAGATCTCTCTTCTAAGTAGAGTTTGGAGTCTATCTCCTCCTAATGGATCTTTTTTTATTTGTTCTATACCCATGAATGAAAAATGTACTGTGCCTTCTCCATGTGTACGAAAGTTTTTCGCTACAGGGTTTTTTTTAGAAATTCCTCCTTTAAAAAGATTAGATGCTCCCTTATTCTCACTTTTAAGGGTCGTGTTGTTATGCCTACATATTGTTTGAGGCAATAGCCACAGGTTATAAGATATATTACATATGTGGAGTTGCAGTCTATCCTACTCTGTATGATGATTTTGTTTAATTGTTCTGCATAGATGTAAACGTGGGGCTTTTTTTTTAAGCAGCCACAGCTTTTGCATGGTATGTGTCCAGATCTATAATAGCATTTTATGGAGGATAACCAATTTAGTCTGGTATTAGTTCCTTTATCAAATTTCTTTTTTACCATGTCTCCTATATTGGGTGCACTTCTAGCTACATATCTGATTCCTTTTTCTACATTATGTCTTAGACTTGTGTCCCCATTTAAAACCAGTAGGTATTATTTTAATCATGTTACTGATCTAGTAGAATTGATTACTGAATTTATTAAAAAAAAGTATTGTCTTTGCCTGTAAATCCACAACTGTAAGGGCCACTACAGAAGCCCCCCTCTCCAGCTCCAACACTCTCTTTAAGAAACCATACCATGTTTAAAACAGCTTGCACAAGCACAATTAACGTTTAAAACCCCCCACAAACACCTTATTTCCAGCAAATTCCTAAGTCGTCCCAGATCACCGGACGACTGGATTTTTCAAGCGCTGAATATGTATATATAAATTAAATTAAATAAAATAAATTGTTTATTTGTCTGACATGACGATACCGGAAGTGATGTACTCAGCACTTACGGTAGTTGATACAGGAAATTACGTTGAGAATTATACGTCATTTCCGGTTTGCCGATTTTTCAACAACGGCAAACAACACATGCTTAGAAAACTTCGTTTTTTGAAGAGTTATTAGAAAGATGCATTAACAGATTAGGGGTTTAATTGTGGAACTATCAGTGCAATCAGTAATAACACTTTTTTAATAATTAGGATTTGTCAATGATACAGTGTTTGAGTATTTTCTATAAGCTACCAGGATGATCTTGGTATTTAGTTGAAGCTTAATACAATATAGTTTTGTGTCAGAGGGGTTTACAGAGATCGACTGATGTCAAAGTTAACCCTTCTGAATATTATTATGTGCCAGGAAGAGTTTGATGACAGACACAAAAGTCAGTTTGAACTCAAGAGGCAAATTGACAGAAAATGCTGATCGTTATGTACAATAATACAATACATGTAATAACAAAGTCAGTAAGTGGCTCAGCAGTATAAGCAGTTAACCCGGTACAATTCTGTATACAACCTGTCTGCAACTTCTGTGAAGAGAGAGGACAAGTCCAGCAGCGGTTATGCTGTGAGCGGTATCTGAGCGGGTCTGTGTGCAGAGAGCGGCAGCAGCTGATGACGTAAGTCTGCAGACACGCACAGCTTTTCACTAGGTGCGAGCAGCTGAGCAGGTTGGGAGAAATGACTGCTGAACAGGAAAACAACAGAGGTGAGGTTGGAGCCGGATTGGCTCAGTGGACACACAATCAGGGGTGTGTTCAACAAATATCCAGCAACAAGGAATGGGAAGTTGCAAGGTTAAATAGCGTAGAGAGGATTGAAAGGGACAATGAAAAAGGGAAAAAGCGGATCTGACAGGAACATAGTAAGAAAAAGGGAAAACTATGAAATATTAACACCAAAAATGGATATATCAAGATCTTGGATTTCCGTTTCCGGTATACAACTTCTGGTTTCGGCACAGATCGAAAACCAAAGTTTTGGCGCCAAAATAATGGCAAGATGATTAGTTAATCACAAATATAAATGAAGCCTCTATACCATGCCATACTATAGTCTTGATAAAGGCCCAAAAGAGGGCTGAAACGTGTTGACAATTTATGGTAAGCTTCATTTCGATTATCCACATTTGTCTATAGCACTATTGAACTATGATGTTATTTTTTATTTACAGGAACACAGCATATATGTAATAAGGGATCTTTTGGATAACTGTGGACTTCCCCCAAAGTCTCTTCATTATATAAACTTTACACCACTGAGGATTCACCTAAGACACTATCACATTATTCGGGATTACCACCCAAACTCAAAGTGTACATTTGGATTATTACTATATCAGTTTAACTACCACTTTTTTAGAAATTTTTTGATATTTTTGGATATTTTTCACGTATCGTTCACATTTTATCTTTTTTCACTTTTTTATATTTTCATTCCCCCCCCCACTTTTTATATATTTTATATATATATATATATATATATATATATATATATACATACATTTTTTTTCAACACATTTTTTCACTACTTTTTCTTTTCTATTTTTTTCCATCACCAGCATTTTTATTCACCCTCAAGGTGTGTTTTAGACACCATCACGACATTTACCCATTTTACAGACTAACTTCTCCTGATTTATCCTTCATCATCACCCTGACTACTGTGTTTTTTATTGAGGTATATACAGGTCTCTACAAAGTTCTCATAGACCATTGATCAACATTTTTAATTGCATTTTTATCCGGATTTGATCTCTTTTACATTTGTATTTTTTAATCTAAATTTTATATAATTTTTGTTTATAGCATGGATCCATGATAACATGTATATGTATTTGTTAACATTAAAATAGATATGTTTTAAATTGTAACCATTTCCTTTTCCTTACCGCTCATTAGGCGCTCCTTGAGCTTTAATTAAATTATAAATTAAATAAACCCACAAATATTAAATATGAATAAATATTTCAACCAGTAATATTGAAAGCATTAGAAGCATAATCGGAAATATTGTGAGGATAATATTGAAAATCTAATATAGAGCACTACAGAAAGCAAAGGCAATCTTTTTCAGTATTAAGGCCCTTAGGTTAACTAGTTTCAAGCTTATATATCCAACGTGCCTCTAACTGGAGACATTTTTATCCCTGTCATCTGCCCTTTTTTGTAGCTTTTCACAGCAAGACACTGCTAGCTCATGTGTGCCTTATAGATAACATTGTGCTCACTCCTGTGGAGTTATTCATGAGTAAGCAATAATTAGCTAACAAGCACGTATGTAAATAGCACTGAGATAAGGAGGCAGTCTGAAGAGATTTAGATCCAAGGTAATCACAGAGGTGCAAAGAATATTAACCCCTTTGCTAATGAGAATTTCATAGAAAAACTTCCCTAATATATTGAATAATTTTTAGCATTTTTGCTATCACTCCATTTACACAGAAATAGAGCCTTGTTTGTATTTTTTATTTACCTATCAAAACTATATAATTTTTTTTATAAAAACCCAAAATGTTGATTTAAGCCAATTTTGGTAAATTTTCTGCCACCATTTTGCCACCAAATGCAGTCATATTTTAACAAACTTTGGGTTTCACACTGAAATTATTTACAAACAACTACTGCAGTCATAAAACAAATGGTTGTAAAAGGTTCTCTGGAGACCCTTTTGTTCAGAAATAGCAGACATGCATGACTTTGCTGTTAGTTTTTGGTAATTAGAAGGCAACTAATTGCAACTGTGCACCACACTTCTGAAATTCCCGACAGTGAAGGAGTTACAGTTGTATGCAAAAGTTTAGGCACCCCTGACAATTTCCATGATTTTAATTTATAAATAATTGGATGTTTGGATCAGCAATTTCATTTTGATCTTTCAAATAACTAAAGGACACAGTAATATTTCAGTAGTAAAATGAGGCTTATTGCATTAACAGAAAATGTGCAATATGCATCAAAACGAAATTAGACAGGTGCATAAATTTGGGCACCCCAACAGAAATTTTGCATCAATATTTAGTAGAGCCTCCTTTAGCAGAAATAACAGACTCTAGACGCTTCCTATAGCCTGTAATGAGTGTTTGGATTCTGGATGAAGGTATTTTGGACCATTCCTCCTTGCAAAACATCTCCAGTTCAGTTAGATTTGATGGTTGCCGAGCATGGACAACCTGCTTCAAATCACCTCACAGATTTTCAATGATATTCAGGTCTGGGGACTGGGATGACCATTTCAGAACATTGTACTTGTTTCTCTGCATAAATGCCAGAGTAGATATTGAGCAGTGTTTTGGGTTGTTGTCTTGTTAAAATATCCAGCCTCAGCATAATTTCAACTTTGTGACTGATTCCTCAACATTATTCTCAAGTATCTGCTGATATTGAGTGGAATCCATGCGACCCTCAACTTTAACAAGATTCCCAGTACCGGCACTGGCCACACAGCCCTGCAGCATGATGGAACATCGACCACATTTTTCTGTGGGTAGCAAGTGTTTGTCTTGGAATGCTGTGTTCTTTTGCCACCATGCATAACGCCCCTAGCTATGACCAAATAACTCAATCTTTGTTTCATCAGTCCACAGCACCTTCTTCCAAAATGAAGCTGGCTTGTCCAAATGTGCGTTTGTGGCATGTGTGCAGAAAAGGTTCTTCTCCATCACTCTCCCATACAGCGTCTCCTTGTGCAAAGTGCGCTGAATTGTTGAATGATGCACAGTGACACCATCTGCAGCAAGATGATGTTGTAGGTCTTTGGAGGTGGTCTTTGGGCTGTTTTTGACCGTTCTCACCATGTCAGCCGTATATAGTCAGCCCAGGATCTAACCCAATTGCTAGCGTGAAAGATAGAACACACGCTAGCACACTGAGGAATATCCAGGACGTGACCCACTCAGGAAACAAATAAGTAGGATATAAGGTTCTCCCAACAGAAATAGTAACACTGTATATCTTCTTGATTACAGGAAACACTAAAATAATGTCTCTTTAAGCAGGTTACTGGTAAACAAATGATAGTAGGAAATAATGTCCCTTTAAGCAGCAAACAATAGATAAATGCTCTTTCTTTGCAGCTTTGCAACGAATAAGATAATGTCCCTTTAAGCAGGTTAGTAGCAAACAAATGATTAAAGATTCTTCTTTGCAGGTTTACAACAAATAAAGATAATGTCCCTTTAAGCAGGTGATTAGTAAACAAATGATTAAGGCTCCTTCTTTGCAGGTTTGCAACAAATAAGAGAATGTCCCTTTAAGCAGGTGATTAGTAAACAAATGATTAAGGCTCCTTCTTTGCAGGTTTGCAACAAATAAGAGAATGTCCCTTTAAGCAGGTGATTAGTAAACAAATGATTAAGGCTCCTTCTTTGCAGGTTTGCAACAAATAAGAGAATGTGCCTTTAAGCAGGTTACTAGCAAACAAATGATTAATGCTCCTTCTTTGCAGGTTTGAAAATAAGATAATGTCCCTTTAAGTAGGTTACTAGCAAACAAATGATTAAAGATCCTTTTTTGCAGATTTGAAACAAATAAAGATAATGTCCTTTTAAGCAGGTATTAGCAAACAAATGATTAATGCTCCTTCATTGCAGATTAGAAACAAATAAAGATAATGTCCTTTTAAGCAGGTATTAGCAAACAAAGGATTAGTACTTCTTCTTGCAGGTTTTAAAAAAAATAAACAAGCAATGTCAGATAAACAAGGGAGATCAAATCCAGAGAGAGGTTCCTAGGAAATGGTAGGGAATTCAGGCACAGGAAAATCTCAGGAGGAAGAGTTGAAAAAATCAACAGAGTACTCACAGATCCGAAGACAGGATTTTACAAACGGGCCCCAAACAATATCTCCCGCCGAGATTTAAAGGATGAGAGAGAGGTCCGGCATCAGAGGGAGGTTCAGAAAATACGTCACGTTGCTAGGCAACGTGACGTAAACACAACAGGAGAGCTCCGGGAGCCGCAGTGAGGCGGCGATGAACGGAAATCGTGACAGCACCCCCCCTTCAAGGACCCCTCCGGGGGACAGGAGCAGGCTTGGAAGGATGAAGCTTGTGAAACGCCTTAATCAAAGCAGGGGCGTTCACCTGCCGAGCGGGTTCCCAGGATCGCTCCGTAACCGGATAACCCTTCCAATGAATGAGATAGTACAAATGCTTGCCACGAAGTTTGGAATCCAGAATGTGACTGACCTCAAATTCAGGATGTCCATGAACCAAAAGAGGTGGAGGTTGTAACATAGGTTTAGAATACCTATTAGACAACATAGGCTTCAGAAGAGACACATGGAATACAGGATGAGCCTTGAGAGTCTTGGGCAGAGCAATTCGGTAGGCAGTAGAGCATACTTGACCCAGTATTCGGAAAGGACCCACATACCGTGGGCCCAATTTGGCGGAAGGCTGCTTGAGACGAAGATGACGTGAAGAGACCCACACCTTATCGCCAGGCCGATATTTGGGAGCTTTCTTTCGTCGAAGATCAGAAAAGAACTTATAACGTTTGGAAGCCTTGGAAAGAAGAAGACGTATCCTCCTCCAATGACGAGTTAATCTCCGGGCAGTTAGATCAGAAGCAGGATTTTCCGTGGAAGAAGTATGAAGGGGAAATGTTCTGGGTTGAAACCCATAGGCTGCATGAAAAGGAGAGGTCTGAAGAGAGGAATTGTATCGGGCGTTATGAGCCAATTCTGCTAATGGGAGATAGCCACTCCAATTAGAATGATGATGATCCACATAGTGCCTAAGATAAGTTTCCAGGCACTGGTTTACCCTTTCGGTTTGGCCATTGGATTCTGGATGATGTGAGGTAGATAAAGAGATCGTTGTTCCAAAGTGCTTGCAGAGTGATCTCCAAAACCGGGAAACAAATTGTACCCCTCTATCTGAGACGATATCCAGAGGAAAGCCATGTAATCTCACAATGTGTGAAAGAAATAGTTCAGACAGTATTTTGGCAGATGGTAAACCAGGTAAAGGAATGAAGTGTGCTGTTTTAGAAAACCTGTCAACAACTACCCAAATAGTGTTGTTTCCAGCTGAAAGAGGAAGGTCTGTAATAAAATCCATGGATAAATGGGTCCAAGGCTGATGAGGAATGGGTAACGGCTGGAGCAAACCAGAAGGAAGTTGACGAGGAGTCTTATTGGCGGCACACTGTGTGCACACTGAGACATAATCTTTAACATCCTGAGAGAGAGTAGGCCACCATACATGTTTCTTGAGATTCCGAGCGGTGTTACTGATGCCAGGATGTCCAGAGAGAGGACTGTCATGAGCCCAAAACAGTATCTTGGAACGAAGACGTTCAGGAACAAAGAGAAGACCATCAGGGGGTTTACAAGACAAGGGAAGATTCTTCTGGGCAGAATGCAAATCTTGTAACCAAGTAGTTGATAACTGGGCTAAGACTTTATGAGGTTGAAGAATGTTACTAGATTCAAGAGTTGAGGTATCTTGAAATTGTCTGGAAAGGGCGTCGGCTTTGATATTCTTAGAACCGGGTATATAAGACAGATTGTAATGAAAACGTGAGAAGAATAAAGACCAACGTGCTTGTCTGGAATTCAGTCGTTTGGCTGTTTGAAGATATAGAAGGTTCTTATGGTCAGTGAGTATAGTAAATGGTAAGGAAGTACCTTCTAACCAATGCCTCCATTCGTCCAAGGCCATTTTAATGGCAAGCAACTCCTTATTGCCTACATCATAATTTAATTCAGAAGGGGTGAATTTCTTGGAGAAGAATCCAACAGGATGAATCTTTCCTGTGTCAGGTATTCGTTGAGAGAGAACAGCCCCAGCAGCAACAGAAGAAGCATCCACTTCTAAGATGAATTGAAAATCCGGATTAGGATGACGGAGGACAGGTGCAGAAGAGAAGGCTTCTTTGAGAGAATCGAAAGCGTGAACAGCCTCAGGAGGCCATGCTTTACAATTTTGCCCTTTCCTGGTGAGAGACGTAAGAGGTGACGTAATTGTAGCAAATCCTTTGATGAATTTTCTATAATAACTGGCGAAACCCAGAAAACGTTGAAGAGCTTTAAGAGAGTCAGGTCTAGGCCAATCCAAAATGGCAGAAAGTTTAGTTGGATCCATCTCAAAACCTGATTCGGAGATTACATATCCCAAGAAGGGTATGGATCTTTGATGAAAAGAACATTTTTCCAATTTGGCAAAAAGATGATTGGTTCTTAAACGTTGAAGTACCCTCCTGACGTGATGTATATGATCTTGGTAGTTTTGAGAAAAAATTAAAATGTCGTCAAGATAAATGATGACAAAAATATTCAAAACATCCCGAAAAATCTCATTCACAAAGTGTTGAAAAACAGCAGGGGCATTACACAGCCCAAAAGGCATGACCAGATATTCATAGTGCCCAAATCGAGTGTTAAAGGCTGTCTTCCACTCATCCCCTTCGCGCATACGGATGAGGTTGTATGCCCCACGAAGGTCTAGCTTGGTAAATATGGTGGAACCTTGAAGATACGTGAATAATTCGGGAATAAGGGGTAAAGGATACCTGTTCTTGATGGTAATTTGATTTAGCCCTCTGTAATCGATACAAGGTCGCAAGCCGCCATCCTTCTTACCCACAAAAAAGAATCCAGCCCCTACAGGAGATGAGGAGGGTCGAATAAAACCTCTGGCCAGATTATCTTTGATGTATTCTTCCAGAGCTACATTTTCAGGCCTTGAAAGTGGGTAAGTCTTGCCTCGAGGATAGGGAGCTCCAGGGAGGAGATCAATGGGGCAATCAAATGGACGGTGAGGAGGAAGACGTTCTGCTTCTTTCTTAGAAAACACATCGACAAAATCTTGGTAAGGCATAGGTAAAGAACCAGTAGTGTCGAAAGTGAGAGCAATAGTGAGTGATGCCTTGGTAGGTTCTTGAAGACAATTAGTATGGCAAGAAGACCCCCAAGAGGTGAGTTCCCCATGGGTCCAAGAAAAGGTGGGGTTATGCAATTGAAGCCAAGGAAGACCCAAAATTATAGGAAATTGAGGAGTAGAAATAACATCAAAACATATCTTCTCACAATGAAGGACTCCGACGGAAAAAAGTATGGGTTTAGTAGTAAACTGGATGAATCCGGAACCCAAAGGATCTCCACTCACAGTAGAGACAGAGACTGAAAACTTTTTTCTTATCAAGGGAATTGTGTGAGTATTCACAAAAGTGGAGTCAATGAACACTCCTCCTGCGCCAGAATCGATAAGAGCTTGGGTATGTATCTTGCTACCACCAATTTGAAGAGTCACTGGAACAAAAAGTTTATTATAGAGGGAATGAACTTCTTTATGGCTTAACCCAGTTCCCTGGACAAAAGTTAAGCCCTGGCTTTTACTGGCCTGGTAGGACAATCTCTTAATAAATGCCCTTTAAGGCCACAGTATAAACACAGGCCAAGAGAACGTCTTCTTAAACGCTCAGTTTCTGTTAATTTTATTGTTCCAACTTCCATAGGTTCAGCTTGGTCAGGAGAGGAAGAAGTATGCGTTACTGGGTTAGAAAAACGAGGAGCCAGACGATAAGGGGTTCGAGTTGAAGACTTCTGATTTCTTTCTCTTTCTTGTTGACGTTCCCGGTATCTAGAATCGAGACAGATACAAAGATTTATCAAGGATTCAAGGGATTCTGGAAGTTCCCGATACACCAATTCGTCTTTGAGACGTTCTGAAAGTCCTTTACGAAAAGCTGCTCTAAGAGCTCCTTGATTCCAAGTAGTTTCAGATGCAAGAGTGCGGAACTCAATAGCATACTGGGACACAGGTTGACCACCCTGTCGTAGGTCTAAAAGAGAGGCTTCCGCAGCGGAAGACCTTCCAGGTTTGTCGAATACGTTAGAGAATACTGAAAGAAAGGTATCCACATCCTGAAGTAAAGAATCATTCTTTTCTAACAAAGGTGATACCCAGGCCAAAGCTCTTCCTTTCATTAAAGAAATGAGGAATGTAATCTTAGAAGAGGGAGTAGCAAAGAGGATAGGACTGTTACGGAAGTGAAGTCGGCATTGATTCAAAAAACCCCTACAGTCTTCAGGATTCCCATCGTATTTGTCTGGAAGAGGTATCCTGGGACTCAATTGTCCTTGTAATTGGTTGTTGGGATTTGGAGGAGGAGAAGCCTCAATAGGATTAGGATTGGGAGGAATAGGAGCAACCAAGCTCTGTAATAATGTAGTTATTTGATCTAGCTTAGAGTCCAAGGATTGTAAGTGGGTAGCATGAGATCCCAGTAATTGCCCCTGGTGAGTCACGGCCATGGATAATTCAGTGGGGTCCATTTATGGCCCGTTTGTATTGTCAGCCGTATATAGTCAGCCCAGGATCTAACCCAATTGCTAGCGTGAAAGATAGAACACACGCTAGCACACTGAGGAATATCCAGGACGTGACCCACTCAGGAAACAAATAAGTAGGATATAAGGTTCTCCCAACAGAAATAGTAACACTGTATATCTTCTTGATTACAGGAAACACTAAAATAATGTCTCTTTAAGCAGGTTACTGGTAAACAAATGATAGTAGGAAATAATGTCCCTTTAAGCAGCAAACAATAGATAAATGCTCTTTCTTTGCAGCTTTGCAACGAATAAGATAATGTCCCTTTAAGCAGGTTAGTAGCAAACAAATGATTAAAGATTCTTCTTTGCAGGTTTACAACAAATAAAGATAATGTCCCTTTAAGCAGGTGATTAGTAAACAAATGATTAAGGCTCCTTCTTTGCAGGTTTGCAACAAATAAGAGAATGTCCCTTTAAGCAGGTGATTAGTAAACAAATGATTAAGGCTCCTTCTTTGCAGGTTTGCAACAAATAAGAGAATGTCCCTTTAAGCAGGTGATTAGTAAACAAATGATTAAGGCTCCTTCTTTGCAGGTTTGCAACAAATAAGAGAATGTGCCTTTAAGCAGGTTACTAGCAAACAAATGATTAATGCTCCTTCTTTGCAGGTTTGAAAATAAGATAATGTCCCTTTAAGTAGGTTACTAGCAAACAAATGATTAAAGATCCTTTTTTGCAGATTTGAAACAAATAAAGATAATGTCCTTTTAAGCAGGTATTAGCAAACAAATGATTAATGCTCCTTCATTGCAGATTAGAAACAAATAAAGATAATGTCCTTTTAAGCAGGTATTAGCAAACAAAGGATTAGTACTTCTTCTTGCAGGTTTTAAAAAAAATAAACAAGCAATGTCAGATAAACAAGGGAGATCAAATCCAGAGAGAGGTTCCTAGGAAATGGTAGGGAATTCAGGCACAGGAAAATCTCAGGAGGAAGAGTTGAAAAAATCAACAGAGTACTCACAGATCCGAAGACAGGATTTTACAAACGGGCCCCAAACAATATCTCCCGCCGAGATTTAAAGGATGAGAGAGAGGTCCGGCATCAGAGGGAGGTTCAGAAAATACGTCACGTTGCTAGGCAACGTGACGTAAACACAACAGGAGAGCTCCGGGAGCCGCAGTGAGGCGGCGATGAACGGAAATCGTGACACACCATCCTTTGCCTCTCCAATATTTTACTTGGCCTGCCTTCTGGCCTTAGCAAGAACTGTGCCTGTGGTCTTCCATGTCCTCACTATGTTCCTCACAGTGGACACTGACAGCTTAAATCTCTGTGATAGCTTTTTGTAGCCTTTCCCTAAACCATAATGTTGAACAGGTCATTTGAGAGTTGTTTTAAGGCCCCCATGTTGCCACTCTTCAGAGGAGAGTCAAAGAGAACAACAACTTGCAATTGGCCACCTTAAATACCTTTTCTCATGATTGGATGCACCTGTCTATGAAGTTCAAGGCTTAGTGCTAGGTAGTTACAGGTATTCAAATCAACAAAATCACAAGGGTGCCCAAATTTATGCACCAGTCTAATTTTGTTTTGATGCATATTGCGCATTTTCTGTTAATCCAATAAACCTAATTTCACTACTGAAATATTACTGTGCCCTTCAGTTATTTGATAGATCAAAATGAAATTGCTGATCCCAACACCCAATTATTTATAAATGAAAATCATGGAAATTGTCAGGGGTGCCTAAACTTTTGCATACAACTGTATATAATTAGCTAGAAGGGTAACAGTATTTTAATGCTGGATTACCCTCTCACCTGACACTTCCAACCTCATTTATCCCTTCCAAATAGCTCCTCCCCCAACACTTCTGACCACCATTTAAGGTACTATAGATTTTTTTATTATTATTATTATTGCCTTACTATTTTATATATTTTTTCTGTAGTGTAATGTCAGATCGCTAATGTAGGGTTCCCCCCCCTCAATTCTCCATTTTTCTGTTGTGTAGCGTCCCTTCCCTCCCTCTCCCATCCACACAAATTTATGAAGGGTAGGGTCCCTTAAGGTATGAAATATATATGCGTTATGTGGTATGATGGGCTATTGGGTCAAGAAGTTAATACAAACATGTTTGTTGTGGTACAATGGGCTATTGGGTCAAGAAATTCATACAAACATGTTTTTTGTGCAAAACTGGGAAATATTTTTAAAACAATAACAATTTTGGTATAGTTGTCTCTTTAAGTGGTATAAGCACTCAAAAACGTTACTAGTTTTGTGCTCCACCTGTACTATAGCCATCTAATGGCAAAACAAACATCACATGGAACAATTGATCAATCAGTTAATCTAAAAATGCAGACATTTACATGTTTTCAAAAAATACAGAACTTTATTACTGTATTCAAAAAAGTAAAAAATAAATAAATAAAATAAATATGGAAATCAGCAGACAGATCAAGAACTGTAATGAAAGAATAGATCCTTTTAATTAACTGTTATTTGTAGGATATTTAATGAAGGTAAATTATTATTTAAACTGAATGTATTTATTAATTACTTTTTAACTGAATTGCATGATTATAAAGAAATCCTCATGGTATACTAATACATTTTTTTATTTTACTTTTATGAAATGTTGATGACAAATTGATCAACCGTGACTTTCAACACTTTGCTCATTCTCTATCTCTCTAAATATATATATATAATTATAGCCACTATCCAGTTGCTAAGAGTCCTCATTTTCTTGTCAACACGTAGGTAGAAGAACAGCAGGAGCACGAAAGAGAGAGAAAAGAGAAACAGTAAGACTGAGACTCAGGAAATTAGATAAAAATGACACACAAAAATGAAAATTAAAGAATGAGAATTGAAGTATCTAAAGCAAACATCAACAGAAAAATGTGATGCATTATATTACTTCAATTCTCATTCTTTAATTTTCATTTTTGTGTGACCTTACAATACAATAATACAATACCTAAGCCAGTAATTCTTAACCAATCTTTGCCAATGCCCTGGAATAATAAAGCCCTCAGCTAGAGGTGTCACATAGATATTGTCTTGGTGATAAATATGTAAAAAATATGCTTATAGAATAGGTCTCAATTTATAATCCAGTGAATGCAGCTATGTAGCATGTGTGGTGCTGACTCAACCATTCAAACCTAAAACCACATGTTAAGATCCCTACTTCTTAAAAGGGTATGAAAGTCAAAATTACGCTTTCATGATTCAGATAGTGCAAGCAATATAAAAATTGTTTAATGTGCACATCTGAGGCACTAGCTCCTACTGAACAGTATATATAAATGTATAGGAGTCTATAATTGGCTAATTGCTATCAAATGATACAAGGACAGGGGAATTAAAGGAAATTTTGAAATTAGTTTATTTTATTGCATTGTCTTTTTATCATGCATTTGTTAATTATGTAGTTTTAGAGTATTTAGTGGTTGTTTAACAACTGATTTACCTAGGACAATTGCTCAGGACTTTAACAGAGTGTTTATTATTACTATTTATATAGCGCCAACAGATGCTGCAGCGCTGTTCATGGGTACAAAGATAAAAGTACAGTACAATACAATATAAAAGAAACCAGACAAAGTTTAACAAAGAAAAACAGGAGGAATTGAGGGCCCTGTACCCGTGGGAACTTGCAATCTAGATGGATAGGAGGGTGAGAAACAGGAGGTGGGGACTGCAAAGGTGGGAATTATGTTAGTGTGGAGTTAGATGAGGGCAGCTATTAGGCAAGTGGAATTAATTTGTTACTGATTTGGAGATAGGCTTCCCTGAACAAAAAGGTCTTTAGGGAGCGTTTAAAGGAGGAAAGGTTAGGGGAAAGTCTGACAGCTCGAGGAAGTGCGTTCTAGATGATTCTAGGTGCCGCATGAGAGAAGTCCTGTAGTCTAGCATAGGAGGAGGTGATGGTAGAAGATGCAGGGAGCAGGTCATTCTTAGATCTTAGGGGGCGGGCTGGAGTATATTTGTTGATGAGTGAGGACAGGTGGGGGGGGCTGCATTGGTAAGGGGTTTGTAGGTCAGGATGAGAATTTTGAATTTAATTCTGCTGTGAATGAGAAGCCAGTGAAGGGACTCGCAGAGAGGTGCAGCAGATACAGAGCATCAGGAGAGGTGGATTAGCCTAGCAGAGGCATTTAGGATGGATTGAAGAGGGGAGAGGTGGGAGAGAGGAAGAACAATTAGTAGGTTATTACAATAGTCAAGTTGGGAAATTTCCAGGGAGTGGATTAGCTGTTTAGTAGTTTCAGCACTCAGAAACGGATGATTTTTGGAGATATTGTGTAAGTGGTTGTGACAAGATGAACAGAGCAATTGGATGTGGGGTATGAAGGACAGATTGGAGTCAAGTGTAACTCATAGGCAGTGGACTTGGGGTTATGGGGAGATAGTGGTGTCACCAACAGTGATTAAAAAGTTAGAAACCGGGGTAGAATTAGAGGGGGTAATAGAAGGAGCACGTTGATTTTTAGGTGGTGAGAGGCCATCCAAGAAGAAATACCAGATAAGCAGATAGAGCAGGAGAGAGCACAGGGGTGGAAAGGTAGATCAGAGTATCATCAGCATAGAGATGATAGTTGAACCCATAGCTACTTATAAGTTTACCAAGTGAGGAAGTATAAATAGAGAAGAGTAGAGGATCCAGAACAGAGCCTTGAGGTACTCCAACAGACAGAGGCAATGGAGAGGAGGAGTTGCCAGCAAAGGAGACATAAAAGGACCTGAGATAAGAGTGGATCCATGAGAGGGCAGTGTCAGAGAGCACAAGGGAGCTGAGAGTCTGTAGGATCAGGGGAAGGTCAACGGGGTCAAAGGCAGCGGACAAGTCAAGTAAGATAAGTATAAAGTAGTGGCCGTTGTTTTTAGCAGAAAGAAGATTGTTAGTAACCCTGGTGAGGGCAGTCTAAGTTGAGTTTTAGGGACGGAAGCCAGATTGCAAGGGGTCAAGCAATGAGTTGGAGGACAAGAAGAGGGTTAGGCGATCGAAATCTATTTTTTGCAGGACTTTTTAAGCTAGTGGATATAGTGATATGGGGTGGTAGTTTGCAAGAGAATTGGGATCGAGGGAGGTTTATTTGAGTGACCGGGGGCAGAGATGGAAGGTTGCAGTCTTGTGTTACGGATATTACTTTGGATGGTAAGTGTTTTATTAAAAAAGTAGTCTGCCAGGTCTTGAGCACTAAAGGCAGATGAAGGGGGTGGTGCAGGTGGATAGAGGAGAGAGTTGAAAATGGAGAAGAGACTTTTAGGGTTTGAGGAGTGAGTAGATGTAAGAAAAGCGAAGTAGGTTTACTTGGCTAAGTGAAGGGCAGAGGAGTAAGAATAAAGAATGAACTTATAGTGGAGGAAATCTTGTTCAGAGTGGGATTTCCTCCAGGCACGTTCAGCAGCACGGGAGCATTTTTGCAGGTAGTGTGTTTGCTTAGAGTGCCAGGGAGGGAGCTGACGACGTAGGGTTTTATGTATTTGGGGAGGAGCAAAAGTGTCAAGTGCAGAGGAGAGAGTATTGTTATAGTAAGTTGAAGCAAGGTCAATAAGGTTGGAAAGTTGAAGTGGATCCACAGTGTGCAGATTTCTCCAGGTGCAGGGCGAGGGGAGAAGGGTTTAGCATGTATATAAAGATTATAGGTGAGCACATGGTGGTCTGAGATGGGAAATGGTGACAGGTGACATCAGAGAGAGAGCAGAGGTAGGAGAATACCACATCAATAGAGTGTCCATCGCATTGAGTAGGGAATAGGGTGGATTGTGAGAGACCAAAGAGTTTGTGAGTGAGAGAAGCTAAGAGGCAGCAGGGGTAGATGGGTTATCAATGGGGATGTTGAAGGCCCCCAGGATTAGAGAAGGTGTATTTGTAGAGAGAAAGTGAGAAAGCCAGGCAGCAAAGTTGTCAAGGAATTGGGAGGTTGGTCCAGGGGGGCGATAGATAACTGCCACCCTGAGGGAGAGGGGGGAGAACAGGCGGATGCAGTAGACTTCAAAGGAGGAAAAGGAGAGAGATGGATAAAGATGCAGGTGCTGATAGGAGGAGGGGGAGAGTAAGATTCCAGCACCGCCACCATGTCTCTCACCTGGTCTAGGTGTGTGGCTAAAGTGGAGACTCCTGTGCCTGAGAGCAGCAAGGGAAGCAGTGTTAGAAGAAGATAACCAGGTTTCAATAATTGCTAGAAGATTGAAATCATTAGAAACAAACAGGTCGTGAACAATTGTAAGTTTGTTACAGACAGAGCGTGCATTCCAAAGAGCACAAGAAAAGAGAGGGGATAAGCGCTGTGGCTTAATAGAGATGAGATTGTTAGGATTGCGGGACCTAAAGTTTTTGCAGTGGGGGACTGAGTTAGTGTGTAAAAGTGTGGTGATTGCTGCAGGGCCAGGGTTAGGTGAGATGTCACCAGTAGTGATGTTGCAAACCTAAAACTCCCGCAAAAGTTTGCGAACCGGCGAACCGAGCAAACCCCCGTTGACTTCAATGGGCAGCCAAATTTTAAAACCCACAGGGACTCTTTCTGGCCACAATAGTGATGGGAAAGTTGTTTCAAGGGGACTAACACCTGGACTGTGGCGTGCTAGAGGGGGATCCATGGCAAAAATCCCATGGAAAATTAAATATTTGATGCAGAGTCTGGTTTTAATCCATAAAGGGCAAAAATCACTTAACATTCCTAAATTGTTTGGAATAACGTGCTTTAAAACATCAGGTATGATGATGTTGTATCGATCAGGTAGTGTAAGGGTTACGCCCGCTTCACAGTGACAGACCAAACTCCCGCAGCGGGTACAACATCATCATCACACCGTACGTCCATGTGTATAATGCTGCCTGACTGAGACATATCCCTGTTATCTACATCCTCTGGCAATAATGGTTGCGCATCACTCATTTCTTCCAACTGATGTGTAAATAATCAAGTGAAGTGGCTGTGGTGCTAATGTTGGTGGTGGCAGCAGGCAGGCGAGTGGTAACTTGAGAGGTGCTGCCCGAAGATAAGCTGGAGGAAGATGGTGCATCAAGGTTCGGAGTGGAAGCTATAGAAGATTGGGTGTCCTGTGTTAAAAAGTCAACTATGTCCTCAGAACTTTTCAAGTTCATGGTACGTGGCCTCTGAACACTGGGCATTATTCTAGGGCCAAAGGGAATCACAGCACCACGACCACAACGGCACCTGCAGGGTGGCCTGCCTCTGCCTGTCATTTACACTACTATTAAACAAGATATGAGTGGTGGCACTGGGCAAGTGGGCACAGTATACGCTGTGAGCCTGACACAAAAAAGCAGACTGATGTTTCACAGTCCAAAAAGTTTAATTTTTTTAAATGTACAGTTACACTACTATTAAACAAGATATGATTGTTGGCACTGGGCAAGTGGGCACAGTATACGCTGTGAGCCTGGCACACACGCTGGCAGGAGCAACTGCAATTAGATTACACAAGCAGACTGACGTTTCACAGTCAAAAAAGTTTTTTTTTTTAAATTTACACTACTGTTACACCAGATATGAGTGGTGGCACTGGGCAAGTTGGCACAGTATACGCTGTGAGCCTGACACACGCTGGCAGGCAGGCAGGCAACTGCAATTAGATTACACTAGCAGACTGATGTTTTACAGTCAAAAAAGTTTTTTTTTTTTTAAATTTACACTACTGTTACAACAGATATGAGTGGTGGCACTGGGCAAGTGGGCCTTGCACACACGCTGGCAGGCAGGCAACTGCAATTAGATTACACAAGCAGACTGATGTTTCACAGTCAAAAAAGTTTTTTTTTTTTTAAATTTACACTACTGTTACACCAGATATGAGTGGTGGCACTGGGCAAGTGGGCCTGGCACACACGCTGGCAGGCAGGCAACTGCAATTAGATTACACAAGCAGACTGATGTTTCACAGTCAAAAAAGTTTTTTTTTTTTTTAAATGTATTCTACTGTTACACCAGATATGAGTGGTGGCACTGGGCAAGTGGGCCTGGCACACACACTGGCAGGCAACTGCAATTAGATTACACTAGCAGACTGATGTTTCACAGTCAATTTTTTTTTTTTTTTAAATTTACACTACTGTTACACCAGATATGAGTGGTGGCACCAGGCAAGTGGGCACAGTATACGCTGTGAGCCTGGCACACACGCTGGCAGGCAACTGCAATTAGATTACACTAGCAGACTGATGTTTCACAGTCAAAAATGTTTTTTTTTTTTAAATTTACACTACTGTTACACCAGATATGAGTGGTGGCACTGGGCAAGTGGGCCTGGCACACACGCTGGCAGGCAGGCAGGCAACTGCAATTAGATTACACTAGCAGACTGATGTTTCACAGTCAAAAAAGTTTTTTTTTTTATAATTTACACTACTGTTACACCAGATATGAGTGGTGGCACTGGGCAAGTGGCTTGGCAGGCAGGCAACTACATTTAGATTACACAGGAAAAAAAAAAAGCAGACTGATGATCTAGCCCTAAAAAGGGCTTTTTGGGGTGCTGTCCTTACAGCAGAGATCAGATGAGTCCTTCAGGACTGTAGTGGACACTGAATACACTAGCCTAGCTATCAATTTCCCTATTAAATCAGCAGCAGCTACACTGTCCCTCCTCTCACTAAGAATGAGCTTCCAAATGAATCTAAAATGGATGCTGTCCAGGAGGTAGGAGGGTCTGGGAGAGAGTGTCTGCTGATGATTGGCTGGACTGTGTCTTCTGACTGTGAGGTAGGGGGTCAAAGTATTACTCAATGATGACGAATAGGAGGCGGATCAAACATCGCATATGTTCGCCCGCCGCAGCGAACGCGAACATGCTTAACTGTGGGGGACTTTAAAAATGCATGGGACAAGCATAAGGCTATCCTACGAACTAGATAAGTTTATACTGTTAGGTAAGGTCGGGCAGACTTGCTGGGCCTATGGCTCTTATCTGCCGTCAATATCTATGTTTCTATGTTCGCCGGTGAACTATTCGCGACATCACTAGTCACCAGCAGCAAGCAGTAGTAAGAGTGTGAGTGACAGGGTGAGAGTGAAACTTGTAGGAGCGGGTATGATTAGACACAGGAGAGTTAGATGGGGAAGTATTTCTAAGGAGACATAGTAGAGTAGACATGTTAGTGGGACTGCAGTTTCCCCCTTTAGTTTCTAACACCAGTTTGTAACACAGGCCACTTAAAAGCACAGGACAAACATAGCCTTTGCTTAGCTGTATATAGCAGTGTTTTTCAACCTGCTTTTTACTCCCAGTGCAGGGGTAGTTTGTAGGAGGCATGGCATAACAGCACAATACATACAGTATGTGTGTTTGTGTGTATGTGTATATATATATATGCTGTATTAGGCTACAATGTGTGATTTTTTAAAAATTTTGGGATGGTGGTGTGCCACAGGATTTTTTAATGTAAAAAAGTGTGCCACGGCAAAAACAAGGTTAAAAATCACTGGTATATAGCATGGAGGATTGAGTTGTAATGAATAAATTCAAAACAGCTGTGTACATGCAGACTAGTTAGCTAGACTGAAGTTACACACACTTGCAAATTAAGATTGGGGATGAGACAAATGGCTGGGGATACAGACAGAAATTGTACAAAGGAACTGATGACAAATTTACAGAAAAGTAGAAAATGCAGACATCAGAAGAGATGCATACCAGAGTATTGCAAACAGATTAAAGGGACATGTAAAGGCAACCAGGCAGATAAAGGAAGCAGGAGAGATGCATACCAGAGTATTGCAAACAGATTAAAGGGACATGTAAAGGCAACCAGGCAGATAAAGGAAGCAGGAGAGATGCATACCAGAGTATTGCAAACAGATTAAAGGGACATGTAAAGGCAACCAGGCAGATAAAGGAAGCAGGAGAGATGCATACCAGAGTATTGCAAATAGATTAAAGGGACATGTAAAGGCAACCAGGCAGATAAAGGAAGCAGGAGAGATGTATACCAGAGTATTTTAAACAGATTAAAGGTACATGTAAAGGCAACCAGGCAGATAAAGGAAGCAGGAGAGATGTATACCAGAGTATTGCAAACAGATTAAAGGGACATGGAAAGGCAACCAGGCAGATAAAGGAAGCAGGAGAGATGCATACCAGACTATTGCAAACAGATCAAAGGGACGTGGAAAGGCAACCAGGCAGATAAAGGAAGCAGGAGAGATGTATACCAGAGTATTGCAAACAGATTAATGGGACATGTAAAGGCAACCAGGCAGATAAAGGAAGCAGGAGAGATGTATACCAGAGTATTGCAAACAGATTAAAGGGACATGTAAATGCAACCAGGCAGATAAAGGAAGCAGGAGAGATGCATACCAGAGTATTGCAAACAGATTAAAGGGACATGTAAATGCAACCAGGCAGATAAAGGAAGCAGGAGAGATGCATACCAGAGTATTGCAAATAGATTAAAGGGACATGTAAAGGCAACCAGGCAGATAAAGGAAGCAGGAGAGATGCATACCTGTAGAGAGATGAGATGAAGGAGGGTTAGAACAATGCTTCATGTTGTTAGTAGAGCATTCTGGATGATAATGTTATGGATATAACTCCATCAGGCCCATTTATCAAGCTCCGTATGGAGCTTGAAGGGCCGTGTTTCTGGCGAGTCTTCAGACTCGCCAGAAACACAAGTTATGAAGCAGCGGTCTAAAGACCGCTGCTTCATAACCCTGTCCGCCTGCTCTGAGCAGGCGGACAGGAACCGCCGGAAATCAACCCGATCGAATACGATCGGGTTGATTGACAGCTCCCTGCTGGCGGCCGATTGGCCGCGAGTCAGCAGGGGGCGGCGTTGCACCAGCAGCTCTTGTGAGCTGCTGGTGCAATGTTAAATGTGGAGAGCGTATTGCTCTCCGCATTTAGCGAGGTCTTGCGGACCTGATCCGCAGTGTCGGATCAGGTCCGCAAGCCCTTTGATAAATGGGCCCCCATTTCTTAACTCTGCCACTTGTAACACAGGCCCCTTAGAAGCACAGGGCACACATAGCCTTTGCTCAGCTGTATATAGCAGTGAGGTTTTTAACCACAATGCAGTGCAGTGTATAGTTGCAACTTGCATTCAATCATTTGTGCAATAATACAACTTTATAACATATTAGAGCATGTTATTGCATAATTATGTCCATTTAAATAAAGAATTTTATGAATGACTATTTCTCTTCATCAAAAAAAGCTTTATACTATTACACTTTCAGGTAGCTTAATTGGCTCAAAGTTTACTACAAAGTTTAAAGTGAAACTATATCCTAGCATTTTACAAATGCTAGGATTGACTATTGAAACAAATAAAGGGGACGTTTATTTATGAAGTATAAGATACTTCATGTAGAAAGCTCCTTTATTTGTTTTAACTGATCACCGCTCTTAGCTGCTACAGCAGCACACGGCTAAAAAATTTTTTTGCTAAGAGTTGATGTTTTCACCTCTTAGCCAATAGCTGTGCGGTAAATCCGGCTCTCATGGGCGCCAAGCTGGATTTACGGCACGGCTATAGGCTAAGAGGTGAAAACGTCACTTCTTAGCAAAAAAAATTTCATGAATAAAAGTCCCCTTTATTTGTTTCAAAAGTAAATCCTAGCGTTTGTAAAACGCTAGGATTTACTTTCACTTTAAAGGGACACTGAAACCAAAATTTTTTCTTTCGTGATTCAGATAGAGCATGTATTTTTAAGTAACTTTCTAATTTACTCCTATTATCAATTTGTCTTCATTCTCTTGCTATCTTTATTTGAAAAAGAAGGCATCTAGACATTTTTTGGTTCAGTTCCCTGGACAGCACTTGTTTATTAGTGGGTGAATGTATCCACCAATTAGCAAGAACAACCCAGGTTATTTACCAAAAATGGACCAGCTTAAGAATGCATGCTCTATCTGAATCACGAAAGAAAAAAAATGGGTTGTGTCCCTTTAATGGGCTCATACAAAATTACTTTAAACAGTAAGAAATTAGTCTTCTTGTAGAAGAGAAATAGCAACTAAGGTACAATTCCCATTCATATATATTTCCTTATCATAAAAACAATAATGAAAAGATATGCACTCACATATAATATATCCTAACACAGTTTCTTGCTATATTGATAATTAAAAAAAAAATGTAAACTTCCAATGTTGAACATACAGAATATTTAAAACTTTAAATAAAAGAAATTCAAAATGAAAACAAATCTTCCTATATATTATATAAATGCTAAAAAAATAACCATATATATTTAAAGAACATTTTCTTCTATGTGCAGAACATTGCAATGTGAAATATGAATAACTCATGTTGGGTTGAGCGCACTTGGGGGCCAATTTATCAACCCCCGAATGGCCCCTAATGAAGCTGTTCTGGTGCGAGCCTTCACAGGAGTTAAGAAGCAGCAGTCTTAAGGTTGCCGCTTCTTAACTCGTCTTAACTGCTTGTGCAATGATAAATGCCGACAACGGATCATGTCCGCTCGCACTTTCATAAATTGGACCCTAAGTCTTACAGGGTGTCAGTTTTTTTCATAATAAACTCTATCGGTCACGATATCCAAAGTACTGAAGTTGGCACGCATTGGGTTTTGCTTGTGCGCAAACATTTAACTTTCAACTAGTGATAAGCGTGCAAACCCGTGCACGTTAAATTTACTTCTATTGGTTTTTGCATGTGTGTGAAAGTGCTAAATATCTGGCCCTTAAAGTTTATTGCTTTTGATCAAGAATAGGTCTGTAACTTATTTTTAATAATAAGCAAATCAAACTGGCTAATGATATAATACAATGGGCCTGATTCTAAAAAACTTGTTTGTTGGTTCAAACACGGTTTTCCACTCCAACATTCGCAGGGCTACCCTCAGGGAATTTCATAAAAAAGGGTTGTCAATGCGAGTTGTCGCCCATACAAGTAATGGAACCGCTGGAAAGAGAAACTTTGTTGGGTTAAGCAAAGTTAATAAATTTGAATTTCAAAAATAAATATTGCAGTCAATACAAATCAGACTAATATGCTTTTAGTGTATTGTATCTTAAAATTGCCTCTATTTTCATATACATGTTTTTTCCTATTAGTGTTTGGAATTTTTCTACACAATTGAGCCCATTTATCAAGCTCCAAACGGAGCTTGTGGGCCCATGTTTCTGGCACCCGTGTTTCTGGCGAGTCTTCAGACTCGCCAGAAACAGCAGTTATGAAGCAGCGGTCTAAAGACCGCTGCTCCATAACCCTGTCCGCCTGCTCTGATGAGGAGGACAGGAATCACTGGAAATCAACCCGATCGGGTTGATTGACACCCCACTGCTGGTGGCCGATTGGCCGCGAGTCTGCAGGGGGCGGCGTTGCACCAGCAGCTCTTGTGAGCTGCTGGTGCAATGCTGAATACGGAGAGCGTATTGCTCTTCACATTTAGCAAGGTCTTGCGGACCTGATCCGCATTGTCGGATCAGGTCCGCAAGACCTTTGTTAAATAGTCCCCAATCTCTCCATATTTTAGTTTGCAAGAAAAAACAGTGAGATCTCCAAGGGAAAAATGTTTACAGAACAGTATCCCTTGAAGTCAAGTGGTACAAATAAGAATAGGCATCTGTCATCTGTCTAGGAGCTACAGAAACCTAACCTATAAAGATAAAAATCTCATAACAACAAAGGTATATACTAAATATTGCTGACAGGACTTCTGCATTTTAGATTATAAACAAATAATACTAAAATAATTTATGAAACTCTGCCAACATACTATAGAAATGTACTAGGAGCCATAATAAACCAATAATACATTAATGTAACATTCAGCATAACAGATTGATTCACTATATAAATACTGATTTGAGTACGTTTAAACTGAACACATATAACTTCTATGTAATAAATACTAAATAAATAATAGTGGTAAATAATATTTAAATAATTATTGTATAGCCATATCATGAGTGCCAAATCTAAGCATCATGCCCAGACTATCATATAGAGTAACTGCAACCACTAGAGATAAAGCAAACAAACCTTCTATGGCTACATCATATTGAAGAAGTCCCCTTCTTTACCCTACTTCTCACCTCAGTTTAAACTTTAAAATAGATGACTCTATTGAAAAAGCTTACAAATATGTTCAGGGATGCAAGAGTTAGGTATAGAGGAAAGACCAGATGTACTGTTGATGTGTTCACAAAGGGGCCGAAAAGCACAAAATGATCTATTAGCCGCATCTCTTATTTTATCCTTGAAGACCAAGGCCAATAATTTCACATAACACACCTGCCTCTGGAGATTCATACAAAAGGGTTCCAAATGCTACAGTTCCAAATCTGAGGACAAAAGAGATAAGATCCACTTCTAAAAACAGATTTCAATGAATTATCCACAGTATATTCTGAAAGAAAAATGAGCAGAACTGTTGAACAGGTAGGTCATCCTCAGACTCTTTCTTGTGTCTTCTCAATATGGATGCCACTAAGAAGTTCAATGTTGACATATTTTTATTCAGATTGTATGAAGTTGGTACAATTAGTTTTTTGCTTTTTTCCAATTTGCATTTTTGCATACTTTTAAGGAGAAAATGGAAACAAATTAGAAAACCGTAATGCATACATATATCAGTTCTCCTGTAATACTCTGGGGCCACTATGTAAGTGACTGCTTTAACGGTTTCACACTATTTGTAATCTGTGTGTTTTATTGTTCATGTGGGATGCAGAAATCACTAAAAGCTTGGAAGAGAATATGTTGAGAGATTTATGATGTATGGTGTATCCAGTCCACGGATCATCCATTACTTGTGGGATATTTATCCTTCCCAACAGGAAGTTGCAAGAGGACACCCACAGCAGAGCTGCTATATAGCTCCTCCCCTAACTGCCATATCCAGTCATTCTCTTGCAACTCTCAACAAAGATGGAGGTAGTAAGAGGAAAGTGGTGATAGATAGTTAGTTTTTTCTTCAATCAAAAGTTTATTATTTTTAAATGGTACCGGAGTCGTACTATTTTATCTCAGGCAGCATTTAGAAGAAGAATCTTCCTGCGTTTTCTATGATCTTAGCAGAAGTAACTAAGATCCACTGCTGTTCTCACATATGTCTGAGGAGTGAGGTAACTTCAGAGGGAGAATGGCGTGCAGGTTATCCTGCAATGAGGTATGTGCAGTTTTATGTTTTTCTAGGGATGGATTTGCTAGAAAATGCTGCTGATACCGGATTAATGTAAGTTAAGCCTAAATACAGTGATTTAATAGCGACTAGTATCAGGCTTACTATCAGAGATATATACTCTTATAAATGTGCAATATAAAACGTTTGCTGGCATGTTTAATCGTTTTTATATATGCTTTGGTGATAAAACTTATTGGGGCCTAGTTTTTTCCACATGGCTGGCTTGATTTTTGCCTGGAAACTGTTTCCTGAGGCTTTCCACTGTTTTACTATGAGTGGGAGGGGTCTATTTTAGCGCTTTTTTGCGCAGTTAAAATTACAGACAGAGACATTCAGCTTCCCTCAGCAGTCCCCTGCATGTTATAGGATATCTCTGAAGGGCTCTAAAGGCTTCAAAAGTCGTTTATTAAGGAAGGTAGGACCACAGCTGAGTTGTGGCAGTTGTTGTGACTGTTTAAAAAACGTTTATTTCATTTTTTTGATCCGTTTTTTGCATTAAGGGGTTAATCATCCATTTGCAAGTGGGTGCAATGCTCTGCTAACCTATTACATACACTGTAAAATTTCATTTGAATTACTGCTTTTTTTCACTGTTTTTCAAATTTTGACAAAATTTGTTTCTCTTAAAGGCACAGTACCGTTTTTTATATTTGCTTGTTAACTTGATTTAAAGTGTTTTCCAAGCTTGCTAGTCTCATTGCTAGTCTGTATAAACATGTCTGACATAGAGGAAACTCCTTGTTCATTATGTTTAAAAGCCATGGTGGAACCCCATATGAGAATATGTACTAAATGTATTGATTTCACTTTAAACAATAAAGATCAGCTTTTGTCTTTAAAAAATTTATCACCAGAGGATTCTGACGAGGGGGAAGTTATACCGACTAACTTTCCCCACGTGTCAGACCCTTTGACTCCCGCTCAAGGGACTCCCGCTCAAATGGCGCCAAGTACATCAAGGACGCCCATAGCGATTACTTTACAAGACATGGCGGCAGTCATGGACAATACACTGTCAGCGGTAATTAGCCAGACTACCTGAATTTAGAGGAAAGTGTGAAATCTCTGGTGTTAGGCGTAATACAGAGCATACAGGCGCTTTAAGAGCCATGTCTGATACTGCCTCACAATATGCAGAAGCTGAGGAAGGAGAGCTTCAGTCTGTGGGTGATATCTCTGACTCAGGGAAACCCGATTCTGATATTTCTACTTTTAAATTTAAGCTTGAGAACCTCCGTGTTTTGCTTAGGGAGGTTTTAGCTGCTCTGAATGACTGTGACACAATTGCAGTGCCAGAGAAATTGTGTAGACTGGATAAATACTTTGCAGTGCCGGTGTGTACTGAGGTTTTTCCAATACCTAAAAGGTTTACAGAAATTATTAATAAAGAGTGGTATAGACCCGGTGTGCCGTTTTCCCCCCCTCCTATTTTTAGAAAAATGTTTCCCATAGACGCCACCACACGGGACTTATGGCAAACGGTCCCTAAGGTGGAGGGAGCAGTTTCTACTTTAGCAAAGCGTACTACTATCCCAGTCGCGGACAGTTATGCTTTTTCAGATCCTATGGATAAAAAATTAGAGGGTTACCTTAAGAAAATGTTTATTCAACAAGGTTTTATCCTGCAGCCCCTTGCATGCATTGCTCCTGTCACTGCTGCTGCGGCGTTCTGGTTTGAGTCTCTGGAAGAGGCTTTACAGACAACGACTCCTTTGGAGGACATACTTAACAAGCTTAGAGCACTTAAGCTAGCTAATTCTTTTGTTTCTGATGCCATTGTTCATTTGACTAAATTAACGGCTAAGAATTCTGGATTTGCCATCCAGGGGCATAGGGCGCTATGGCTCAAATCTTGGTCAGCTGATGTGACTTCAAAGTCTAAACTACTTAACATTCCCTTCAAGGGGCAGACCCTATTCGAGCCTGGTTTGAAGGAAATTATTGCTGACATTAATGGAGGTAAAGGTCATGCCCTTCCTCAGGACAGGTCCAAATCAAGGGCCAAACAGTCTAATTTCCGTGCCTTTCGAAACTTCAAGGCAAGTGCAGCATCAAATTCCTCTGTTACAAAACAAGAAGGAACTTTTGCTCAGTCCAAGACGGCCTGGAAACCTAACTAGTCCTGGAACAAAGGCAAGCAGGCCAAAAAGCCTGCTGCTGCCTCTAAGACAGCATGAAGGAATGGCCCCCTATCCGGTAATAGATCTAGTAGGGGGCAGACTTTCTCTCTTCGCCCAGGCGTGGGCAAGAGATGTTCAGGATCCCTGGGCGTTGGAGATTATATCTCAGGGGTATCTTCTGGACTTCAAGGCTTCTCCTCCACAAGGGAGATTTCACCTTTCACGATTATCTGTCAACCAGATAAAGAAAGAGGCATTCTTACACTGTGTGCAAGACCTCCTAGTTATGGGAGTAATCCATCCAGTTCCAAAGGAGGAACAGGGACAGGGTTTTTACTCAAATCTGTTTGTGGTTCCAAAAAAAGAGGGAACCTTCAGACCAATCTTGAATCTAAAGATCTTAAAAAAATTCCTCAGAGTTCCATCATTCAAAATGGAAACTATTCGGACCATCCTTCCTATGATCCAGGAGGGTCAATATATGACTACGGTGGATCTAAAGGATGCTTACCTTCACATTCCGATACACAAAGATCATCATCGGTTTCTAAGGTTTGCCTTTCTGGACAGGCATTACCAGTTTGTGGCTCTTCCTTCGGGTTAGCTACAGCCCCAAGAATTTTTACAAAGGTTCTGGGGTCGCTTCTGGCAGTCCTAAGGCCGCGGGGCATAGTAGTGGCCCCTTATCTAGACAACATCCTGATACAGGTGTCAAATTTCCAAATTGCCAAGTCCCATACGGACATAGTTCTGGCATTTCTGAGATCGCACGGGTGGAAAGTGAACAAGGATAAGAGTTCTCTGTCCCCACTCACAAGAGTCTCCTTCCTAGGGACTCTGATAGATTCTGTAGAAATGAAAATTTACCTGACTGAGTCCAGGTTATCAAAACTTCTAAATTCTTGCCGTGTTCTCCATTCTATCCCTCGCCTTTCGGTGGCTCAGTGCATGGAGGTAATCGGCTTAATGGTAGCGGCAATGGACATAGTTCCATTTGCGCGCCTACATCTCAGATCGCTGCAACTATGCATGCTCAGTCAGTGGAATGGGGATTACACAGATTTGTCCCCTCTACTAAATCTGGATCAAGAGACCAGAGATTATCTTCTCTGGTGGCTATCTCGGGTCCATCTGTCCAAAGGTATGACCTTTCGCAGGCCAGATTGGACAATTGTAACGACAGATGCCAACCTTCTAGGTTGGGGTGCAGTCTGGAACTCCCTGAAGGCTCAGGGATCGTGGACTCAGGAGGAGAAACTCCTCCCAATAAATATTCTGGAATTGAGAGCAATATTCAATGCTCTTCAGGCTTGGCCTCAGTTAGCGACCCTGAGGTTCATCAGATTTCAGTCGGACAACATCACGACTGTGGCTTACATCAACCATCAAGGGGGAACAAGGAGTTCCTTAGCAATGTTAGAAGTCTCCAAAATAATTCGCTGGGCAGAGAAACACTCTTGCCACCAATTAGCGATCCATATACCAGGTGTAGAGAACTGGGAGGCGGATTTTCTAAGTCGTCAGACTTTTCATCCGGGGGAGTGGGAACTCCATCCGGAGGTGTTTGCTCAATTGATTCGTCGTTGGGGCAAACCAGAATTGGATCTCATGGCGTCTCGCCAGAACGCCAAGCTTCCTTATTACGGATCCAGGTCCAGGGACCCGGAAGCGACGCTGATAGATGCTCTATCAGCGCCTTGGTCTTTCAACCTGGCTTACGTGTTTCCACCGTTTACTCTGCTCCTTCGACTGATTGCCAAAATCAAGCAGGAGAGAGCATCAGTGATTTTGATAGCGCCTGCGTGGCCACGCAGGACCTGGTATGCAGACCTAGTGGACATGTCATCCTTTCCACCTTGGACTCTGCATTTGAGACGAGACCTTCTACTTCAAGGTCCTTTCAATCATCCAAATCTAATTTCTCTGAGACTGACTGAATGGAGATTGAACACTTGATTTTATCAAAGCGTGGCTTTTCCGAGTCTGTTATTGATACCTTAATACAGGCACGAAAGGCTGTTACCAGGAAAATTTACCATAAAATATGGCGTAAATATCTTTATTGGTGTGAATCCAAGAGTTACTCATGGAGTAAGGTTAGGATTCCTAGGATATTATCTTTTCTCCAAGAGGGTTTGGAGAAAGGATTATCAGCTAGTTCTTTGAAGGGACAGATCTCTGCACTGTCTATTCTTTTGCACAAGCGTCTGGCGGATGTTCCAGACGTTCAGGCGTTTTGTCAGGCGTTGGTTAGAATCAAGCCTGTGTTTAAACCTGTTGCTCCCCCATGGAGCTTAAATTTGGTTCTTAAAGTTCTTCAAGGGGTTCCGTTTGAACCTCTTCATTCCATAGATATCAAGCTTTTATCTTGGAAAGTTCTTTTTTTGATGGCTATTTCCTCGGCTCGTAGAGTCTCAGAGTTATCTGCTTTACAATGTGATTCTCCTTATCTGATCTTCCATGCAGATAAGGTAGTTCTGCATACAAAACCTGGGTTTTTGCCTAAGGTAGTATCTAATAAGAATATCAATCAAGAGATTGTTGTTCCATCATTATGTCCTAAACCTTCTTCAAAGAAGGAACGTCTTTTACATAATCTGGACGTGGTTCGTGCTTTAAAGTTTTACTTACAAGCTACTAAAGATTTTCGTCAAACATCTGCTTTGTTTGTGGCTTACTCTGGACAGAGGAGAGGTCAAAAGGCTTTGGCAACCTCTCTTTCTTTTTGGCTAAGAAGCATAATCCACTTAGCCTATGAGACTGCTGGACAGCAGCCTCCTGAAAGGATTACAGCTCATTCTACTAGAGCTGTGGCTTCCACTTGGGCCTTTAAAAATGAGGCTTCTGTTGAACAGATTTGCAAGGCGGCGACTTGGTCTTCGCTTCACACTTTTTCAAAATTCTACAAATTTTATACTTTTACTTCTTGGGAGAAAGGTTCTACAGGCAGTGGTACCTTCCGTTTAAGTACCTGCCTTGTCCCTCTCTTCATCCGTGTACTTTAGCTTTGGTATTGGTATCCCACAAGTAATGGATGATCCGTGGACTGGATACACCTTACAAGAGAAAACACAATTTATGCTTACCTGATAAATTTATTTCTCTTGTGGTGTATCCAGTCCACGGCCCGCCCTGTCATTTTCAGGCGGGTCAAAATTTAGATTTAAACTACAGTCACCACTGCACCCTATGGTTTCTCCTTTCTCGGCTTGTTTCGGTCGAATGACTGGATATGGCAGTTAGGGGAGGAGCTATATAGCAGCTCTGCTGTGGGTGTCCTCTTGCAACTTCCTGTTGGGAAGGAGAATATCCCACAAGTAATGGATGATCCGTGGACTGGATACACCACAAGAGAAATACATTTATCAGGTAAGCATAAATTGTGTTTTTGTCTCAGTTGTTGCAAGAGCTCATAGCTTTCTAGATGGCTTCAATATTGGATCATGTTCAATTGCACAATAATAAATAGGCCCCAATATCTTTATCCCACACTGTATAAAGATGTGCATAAAATAATAAAGAAAAAATAATGGCGCATCAATCATGGAAAAATAGTTAAAGGACCAGTCAACAAATTAGATTTGCATAATCAACAAATGCAAGATAACAAGACAATGCAATAACACTTAGTCTGAACTTCAAATGAGTAGTAGATTTTTTTATAACAAATTTTAAAGTTATGTATATTTCCACGCCCCTTGTACCATGTGATAGCAATCAGCCAATCACAAATGCATATACATATAGTCTGTGAATTCTTGCACATGCTCAGTAGGATCACAAAAATTGTAAATATAAAAGACTGTGCACATTTTTTTTAATGGAAGTAAACTGGAAAGTTGTTTAAAATGACATGCTGCATCTGAATCATGAAAATTTAATTTAACCTGAGTGTCCCTTTAAGTATAACAACATTTTATCAAAAGCCAAATAAAAAAGGATACAACAATACTATAAATACAGGTGGCCGTCGTTTTACAGCGGTTCAATTTACACCGTTTCAGAATAACAAACATTTTTTCCAGTCATGTGACTGCTATTGAAAAGCATTGAGAAGCAGTGCATTTATTAAAATAGCCAGTAGGTGGAGCTGTCCACTTGTGTTGCAGCAAAGCCAAGCAAACTGAAATTAACTAGACCTGAGCTATCGAGCAGATTTCAAAGGAACAAGATCTTCCTGTCTATAAATCAGTCAAGATTGGAATGCATAGAAAGAACTGTTTGCAGAAAAATGCAAGTGAAGTCTGTGTTGTGTGATTATTTTATTAGGTTTATAATGCTGTTTAGCAAATGTTTTTGTTCATTTAATTTAGTTTAATTATATATTCTGTGTTGTGTGATTATTTTATTAGGTTTATAATGCTGTTTAACATTTAAAGTCTTAATTTCAAAGCTTTAAAAATAATGTATTAGGTGTTACTTATGACAATTTTGAGAGGGGCCTGGAACCTATCTCCCTCATTTCCCATTGACTTACATTATATACTGGGTTTCAATTTACAACAGTTTCGATTTACAACCATTCCTTCTGGAACCTAACCCCGGCGTAAACTGAGGGTTACCTGTAAAGGCATTCTTTTCACACACAATCTTATAGTGTCTAATCCATTACTTACTTTAGTAGTGCTCTATTGAATGGTTTCTAATGTTTATAATTTAGTATCCAGATCAGTGTATAAAATTATAAATTAGATTTGATCAGTGAGCTATGAAGAGGCATTGGTAACGTTATTTTTGTCTCTAATACTTTTGCTGTTCATTTTGAGTCCTTCTGACTCATCTAGCTGCAGTAATACATTGCTTACTCATCTTTAAATAATTAAAAAGTGTTCCTGATAATAATTTACAATTGTCTATTTTCTCCATGAGTTATGTTCTTAATTATTAATTCTGCAGTATTAAACTCCTGTTCAAATATGCTGATTCATTCATTTTTTCCCATTAGATTTAATACTTTGGAGTAGATGTGATACAATATGATTAAGGGGTCGACCGCTGGCTGCCGAAAATTATTTTTTTCATATCAGCTGAAATTGGAGCCAAGTTTTGTGAATGTTCACAATGCTTTATTGTATTGCTTGCTAAAAAGTAGCCACCGCATTTCCCACCGAAAAGCTCTGAAAATGACTTTATCGAGTGTTGAGATCTTCCAAAACTGACACATGCAATATACTATTCATACCTCTTAAAGGGATATGAAGCCCAAAAATGTACTTTTGTAATTCAGACAGAGCAAACCATTTAAAAACGTTTCCAATCTACTTCTGTTATCAAATTTCCTTCATTCCCATGATATTCCTTGTTAAAGAGATACTTAGGTAGGTGTCATCTAGTGCTCTTGCAAGTGGATAACATTCTTGCAAAACTGTTGCCATATAGTGCTCCAGAAATAAGCAGGCTCCTGAGCATACGTCTCTACTTTTCAACAAAAGACACAAACAAAACAAAAATTTAATAGGAGTAAATTAGAAAGTTGCTTAAAATTGCATGCTCTATCTGAATAATGAAAGAAAAATGAATTTCATGTTCATAAAAAGGGATATGAAAACCTAAATTTTTCAAAACAGTTTTCAATTTAGCTCTATTATCAAATTTGCTTTGTTCCCATGGTATTCTTTGTTGTAATGTATGTTTTGTGATGCATGGTTATATGAAAGGGCACATTTTATGAGAATATAGTTCTACAGTTTATAACAGGAATGCAAAGAAAGAAGGATACCTACTAAAGGCTAGATTATTAGTGGAGCACTTTATTATTGCTGCCACTTAAGTGTAAACAGCGCTGGATGGAAGCTTTTTCCGTCGGGTTGCGCTCGTATTACAAGTAGAAAGTAAAACGTTTGCGCATGAGCGCTAACCCAACACACCCAGTAAGTAGAATTTATAATATCGTTAATGTGTTACCGTATCCCCCCATACATTTAAAAGCTGAAAAAAATACACAATCGAGTGCTAACCCGATCACGTTTAAACAAGTGCGCTCAACCCGACATCAAATAAGAATAAAAAAAATAAAAAAAAAGAGGAAAGTTCCGTATAACAAATGCCATCCAATATAAATGTAATATTAAACACTCGGCACCCTATATCTCATGGTTAATCAGCTGGAGCAAGTCCCCAATCAAAAGAAGTGCCAGATACAAATGCATAAAAATTTACCCACACAGGGGGTGTCAGATTCACCTGTAATGCCTGCGCTCAGTAGTATCCAACTTGCGGAAAGGGTAAAGCACTCACCCATCTGTTACCGCTGCTCCACCCAATACGCCATATCAGGAAACATAGGAATAACAGATCCACTGTTAGTAATATGTTTCCTGATATGGTGTATTTTTTAGCCTACATTTAATAAAGATAGGATTTTTATTTTTATATATCCGGTTCCCAGGTCTCTCTCTTTTTTGTTATTTATTTTATCACCTGAGAGTGCATTTGTTAAGAGGACTATATATATATATATATATATATATATATATATAATGTTTTTTAGTATATGTATAAATATCTTTACATAAATATATATAAATATGCAATTTGTGGAACACACTCTTCAAAATCAATTTCAACAAGTCCATGTATGATGTACTTCGAATACAAACGCCTAGATTTAGAGTTTTGCGGCCAAAGCGGTGCGTTAGCTACGCATGTTTTTTTTCACCCGCACCTTTTAAATAACGATGGTATTTAGAGTTCTCTGAAGGGCTGCGTTAGGCTCCAAAAAGGGAGCGTAGAGGCATATTTACCGCGACTTCAACTCTCAATACCAGCGTTGCTTACAATAGCGGCTAGCTGGAAAAACGTGCTCGTGCACGATTCCCCCATAGGAAACAATGGGGCAGTTTGGGCTGAAAAAAAACCAAACACCTGCAAAAAAGCAGCGTTAAGCTCCCAACGCAGCCCCATTGTTTCCTATGGGGAAACACTTTCTAAGTCTGCACCTAACACCCTAACATGAACGCTGAGTCTAAATACCCCTAACCTTACACTTATTAAACCCTAATCTGCCGCCCCCACTATCGCTGACCCCTGCATTTTATTATTTACCCCTAATCTGCCGCTCCGGACACCGCCGCAAACCTACATTATACCTATGTACCCCTAATCTGCTGCCCCTAACATCGCCGACCCCTATATTATATTTATTAACCCCTAATCTGCCCCCCCCAACGTCGCCGCTACTTTAACTACACTTATTAACCCCTAATCTTCTGACCGGAACTCGCCGCCACTATAATAAATGTATTAACCCCTAAACCGCCGCACTCCCACCTCGCAAACCCTATAATAAATTGTATTAACACCTAATCTGCCCTCCCTAACATCGGCGAAACCTAACTTCAAGTATTAACCCCTAATCTGCCGACCGGACCTCGCCGCTACTCTAATAAATGTATTAACCCCTAAAGCTAAGTCTAACCCTAACACCCCCCTAAGTTAAATATAATTTTTATCTAACGAAATAAATTAAATCTTATTAACTAAAGTATTCCTATTTAAAACTAAATACTTACCTGTAAAATAAACCCTAATATAGCTACAATATAATGAATAATTATATTGTAGCTATTTTAGGATTTATATTTATTTTACAGGCAACTTTGTATTTATTTTAACTAGGTACAATAGCTATTAAATAGTTATTTACTATTTAATAGCTTCCTAGTTAAAATAATTACAAAATTACCTGTAAAATAAATCCTAACCTAAATTACAATTAAAACTAATACTACACTATCAATAAATAAATTAAATCAATTAACTACAAGTACCTACAATTAAATAAACTAAACTAAATTACAAAAAAAACCCCACTAAATTACAAAAAATAAAAAAAGATTACAAGAATTTTAAGCTAATTACACCTACTCTAAGCCCCCTAATAAAATAACAAAGCCCCCCAAAATAAAAAAATTCCCTACCCTAATCTAAATTAAAATAGTTAACAGCTCTATTACCTTACCAGCCCTTCAAAGGGCTTTTTGCGGGGCATGCCCCAAAGAAATCAGCTCTTTTGCCTGTAAAAAAAAAAACACAATACCAACCCCCAACATTTACAACCAACCACCCACATACCCCTACTCTAACCCAAACCCCCCTTAAATAAACCTAACACTACCCCCCTGAAGATCTCCCTACCTTGAGTCGTCTTCACTCAGCCGAGCAGCAATGGACCAAAAGAAGACATCCGGAGCGGAAGAAGTCTTCATCCTATCCGGGCAGAAGAGGACATCCGGACCGGCAAACATCTTCATCCAAGCGGCATCTTCTATCTTCATCCGACGAGGAGCTACTCCATCTTCAAGACCTCCAGCACGGAAAATCCTCTTCTCCCGACGACTAGACAACGAATGAAGGTTCCTTTAAGTGACGTCATCCAAGATGGCGTCCCTCGAATTATGATTGGCTGATAGGATTATATCAGCCAATCGGAATTAAGGTAGGAAAAATCTGATTGGCTGATTGAATCAGCCAATCAGATTCAAGTTCAACCCGATTGGCTGATCCAATCAGCCAATCAGATTGAGCTCGCATTCTATTGGCTAAGGCTTATTTCATTCTGATCTTAAAGATTTTTGGGAGGGATCAGGGAGGGATCAGTGGGTGGGAAGTGTCAGGTGGGAGGGTAATCTCTACCTTAAGATACCTGATTACCCCCTTCACTGCCAGGAATTTCAGATGTGTGGTGTGCAGCTGCAATTAGCAGCCTTCTAATTACCAAAAGGCATTGTCAAAGCCATATAGGTCTGCTTTTTCTAATCAAAGGGGATCCCAGAAAACGTTTACAACCATTTGTGTCATGATTGCACAAGTGGTATGTAAACAATTTCAATGAGAAACCAATGTTTTTGAAAAAGGTAACAATTTTTGTTATGATTGTATTTGGAAGTGAAATGGTGGCAAAAATATATATAGTTTTGACAGGTAACAAAAAATAAACAAGGCTCTATTTATTTTAAATGGAGTGATAGCAAAAATGCTAAAAAAAAACATAATTTATGTAAGAACTTACCTGATAAATTCATTTCTTTCATATTGGCAAGAGTCCATGAGCTAGTGACATATGGGATATACAATCCTACCAGGAGGGGCAAAGTTTCCCAAACCTCAAAATACCTATAAATACACCCCTCACCACACCCACAATTCAGTTTAACGAATAGCCAAGCAGTGGGGTGATAAAGAAGGAGTAGAAAGCATCAACAAAGGAAATTTGGAAATAATTGTGCTTTATACAAAAAATCATAACCACCATAAAAAGGGTGGGCCTCGTGGACTCTTGCCAATATGAAAGAAATGAATTTATCAGGTAAGTTCTTACATAAATTATGTTTTCTTTCATGTAATTGGCAAGAGTCCATGAGCTAGTGACATATGGGATATCAATACCCAAGATGTGGAGTCTTCCACTCAAGAGTCACTAGAGAGGGAGGGAATAAAACAAAAAACAGCCATATTCCGCTGAGAAAATAATCCACAACCCAAAAATAAGTTATTTTCACTTTTGAAAGAAAAAAACTTAAATCAAAAAGCAGAAGAATCAAACTGAAACAGCTGCCTGAAGAACTTCTCTACCAAAAACTGCTTCCGAAGAAGCAAATACATAAAAATGGTAGAATTTAGTAAATGTATGCAAAGATGACCAAGTGGCTGCTTTGCAAATATGATCAACTGAAGCTTCATTCTTAAAAGCCCACGAAGTAGAGACTGATCTAGTAGAATGAACTGTAATTCTCTGAGGTGGGGTTTGACCCGACTCCAAATAAGCTTGATGAATCAAAAGTTTCAACCAAGAAGCCAAGGAAATAGCAGAAGCTTTCTGACCTTTCCTAGGACCAGAAAATAAAACAAATAGATTAGAAGTCTTCCTGAAATTTTTAGTAGCTTCCACATAATATTTCAAAGCTCTTACCACATCCAAAGAATGTAAGGATCTCTCCAGAGAATTCTTAGGATTAGGACATAAAGAAGGAACAACAATTTCTCTACTAATGTTGTTAGAATTCACAACCTTAGGTAAAAATTGAAAAGAAGTCCGCAAAAACTGCCTTATCTTGATGAAAAATCAGAAAAGGAGACTCACAAGAAAGAGCAGATAGCTCAGAAACTCTTCTAGCAGAAGAGATAGCCAAAAGGAACAACACTTTCCAAGAAAGTAGTTTAATGTCCAAAGAATGCATAGGTTCAAATGGAGGAGCCTGTAAAGCCATCAGAACCAAATTAAGACTCCAAGGAGGAGAAATTGACTTAATGACAGGCTTAATACAAACTAAAGCCTGTACAAAACAGTGTATATCAGGAAGTATAGCAATTTTTCTGTGAAATAAAACAGAAAGAGCGGAGATTTGTCCTTTCAAGGAACTTGCAGACAAACCCTTATCCAAACCATCCTGAAGAAACTGCAAAATTCTAGGAATTCTAAAAGAATGCCAGGAGAAATTATGAGAAGAACACCATGAAATGTAAGTCTTCCAAACTCTATAATAAATCTTTCTAGAGACAGATTTACGAGCTTGTAACATAGTTTTAATCACTGAATCAGAGAAACCTCTATGACTTAGAACTAAGCGTTCAATTTCCATACCTTCAAATTTAATGATTTGAGATCCTGATGGAAAAACGGACCTTGAGATAGTAGGTCCGGCCGTAACGGAAGTGGCCAAGGTGGGCAACTGGACATCTGAACCAGATCCGCATACCAAAACATGTGTGGCCATGCTGGAGCCACCAGCAACACAAAAGACTGTTCCATGATGATTTTGGAAATCACTCTTGGAAGGAGAACTAGAGGCGGGAAGATGTAAGCAGGTTGATAACACCAAGGAAGTGTCAGCGCATCCACTGCTTCCGTCTGAACATCCCTGGACCTGGACAGGTATCTGGGAAGTTTCTTGTTTAGATGAGAGGCCATGAGATCTATCTCTGGAAGCCCCCACATCTGAACAATCTGAGAAAACACATCTGGATGGAGAGACCACTCCCCTGGATGTAAAGTCTGGCAGCTGAGATAATCCACCTCCCAATTGTCTACACCCAGGATATGCACCGCAGAGATTAGACAGGAGCTGGATTCCGCCCAAGCAAGTATCCAAGATACTTATTTCATAGCTTGGGGACTGTGAGTCCCCCCCTGATGATTGTGATATTGTCTGTCAGAAAACAAATGAACGGTTCTCTCTTTAGTAGAGGCCAGAACTGAAGAGCCCTGAGAATTGCACGGAGTTCTAAAATATTTATTGGTAATCTCGCCTCTTGAGATTTCCAAACCCCTTGTGCTGTCAGAGACCCCCAAACAGCTCCCCAACCTGAAAGACTCGCATCTGTTGTGATCACAGTCCAGGTTGGGCGAACAAAAGAAGCCCCTTGAACCAAACGATGGTGATCTATCCACCATGTCAGAGAGTGTCGTACATTGGGATTCAAGGATATTAATTGTGATATCTTTGTATAATCCCTGCACCATTGATTCAGCATACAAAGCTGTAGAGGTCTCATGTGAAAATGAGCAAAGGGGATTGCGTCCGATGCTGCAGTCATGAGACCTAAAACTTACATGCACATAGCCACTGAAGGGAATGACTGAGACTGAAGGAGCCGACATGCTGCGAGCAATCTTAAACGTCTCTTGTCTGTTAGAGACAGAGTCATGGACACTGAATCTATCTGGAAGCCTAAAAAGGTGACCCTTGTCTGAGGAATCAAGAAACTTTTTGGTAAATTGATCCTCCAACCATGTTTCCGAAGAAACAACACTAGTTGATTTGTGTGAGATTCTGCAGTATGTAAAGACTGAGCTAGTACCAAGATATCGTCCAAATAAGGAAACACAGCAATACCCTGTTCTCTGATTACAGATAGTAGGGCACCCAGAACCTTTGAAAAGATTCTTGGAGCTGTTGCTAGGTCAAATGGAAGAGCAACAAATTGGTAATGCTTGTCTAGAAAAGAGAATCTCAGAAACTGATAGTGTTCTGGATAAATCGGAATATGAAGGTATGCACCCTGCAAGTCTATTGTGGACATATAATGTCCTTGCTGAACAAAAGGCAGAATAGTCCTTATAGTCACCATCTTGAAAGTTGGTACTCTTACATAACGATTCAAAATGTTCAGATCCAGAACTGGTCTGAACAAATTTTCTTTCTTTGGTATAATGAATAGGTTTGAATAAAACCCCAAACCTTGTTCCTGAGGAGGAACTGGCATGATTACCCCTGAAGACTCCAGGTCTGAAACACATTTCAGAAAAGCCTGAGCTTTTACTGGATTTACAGGAATGTGTGAGAGAAAAAATCTTCTCACAGGAGGTCTTACTTTGAATCCTATTCGATACCCTTGAGAGACAATGCTCTGAATCCAATGATTTTGGACAGATTTTATCCAAAAATCCTTGAAAAACCTTAATCTGCCCCCTACCAGCTGAGCTGGAATGAGGGCCGCACCTTCATGCAGACTTAGGGGCAGACTTTGGTTTCCTAAATGGCTTGGATTTATTCCAATTTGAGGAAGGCTTCCAACTGGAAGCAGATTCCTTGGGAGGAGGATTGAGTTTTTGTTCCTTATTCTGATGAAAGGAACGAAAATAGTTAGAAGCTTTAGATTTACCCTTAGGTTTTTTATCCTGAGGCAAAAAAACTCATTTTCCTCCAGTGATAGTTGAAATAATAGACTCCAACTGAGAACCAAATAAATTATTACCTTGGAAAGAAAGAGATAGTAATCTAGATTTAGATGTCATATCAGCATTCCAAGATTTAAGCCACAAAGCTCTTCTAGCTAATACAGCTAAATACATGGATCTAACATCAATTTTGATAATATCAAAAATGGCATCACAAATAAAATGATTAGCATGTTAAAGTAGGCGAACAATGCTAGATATGTCAGAATCCAATTCATGTTGCGCTAAATTTTCCAACCAGAAAGTTGATGCAGCCGCAACATCACCCAAAGAAATAGCAGGTCTGAGAAGATGACCTGAATATAAATAGGCCTTCCTTAGATAAGATTCAAGCTTCCAATCTAAAGGATCCTTAAAGTAAGTGCTATCTTCCATAGGAATAGTGGTACGTTTAGCAAGAGTAGAAATAGCCCCATCAACTTTGGGGATTTTTTCCCAAAACTCTATAGATTTTGCTGGTAAAGGATACAATCTCTTAAACCTTGAAGAAGGAATAAAGGAAGTACCTGGCTTATTCCATTCCCTAGAAATCATATCAGAAATAGCCTCAGGAATGGGAAAAACACCTGGAGAAACCACAGGAGGTTTAAAAACAGCATTTAAGCGTTTATTAGACTGAACGTCAATAGGACTGGTTACCTCAATATCCAAAGTAATTACCACTTCTTTTAATAAAGAGCGCATATACTCTATTTTAAATAAATAAGTAGATTTGTCAGTGTCAATATCTGAGGAAGGATCTTCTGTTTCAGATAGATCCTCATCAGAAGAGGATGAATTATTATGTTGTTGGTCATTTGAAATTTCATCAGCTAAATGAGAAGTTTTAAAAGACCTTTTACATTTATTAGAAGGTGGAAATGCAGACAAAGCCTTCATAATAGATTCAGAAACAAATTCTTTAAAATTTACAGGTATATCATGCACATTAGAAGTTGAAGGAACTGCAACTGGCAATGTACTATTACTGATAGAAACACTATCTGCATGTAAAAGTTTATCATGACAACTATTACAAATGACATTCGGTGGAATAATTTCTACAATTTTACAACAAATGCACTTAACTTTGGTAGAACCGATGTCAGGCAGCAATGTTCCAGCAGAAACTTCAGAGACAGGATCAGATTGGGACATCTTGCTCAATGTAAGAGAAAAAACAACATATAAAGAAAAATTATCTATTTCCTTAAATGACAGTTTTAGGAATGGGAAAAAATGCAAAAGCATAGGCCTCTTGATAGAAAAGAAAGCAGGAGGCAAACAACAATGGGGTATTGAAATAATGAAGAAAATGACTGGAAATGACACACTTGCTTCACTAATAACGCCGCCGTGTGAAAGGTCTCGACGTCACGTATGACGCCGGAAATGACGAAGTTGCATCAAAAGCGTAATTTTCCCGCGCCAAAAAAGTTTGCGCCGAAAATGACACAATAAAGTCTAACATTTGACGCACCCGCGGGCCTAATACCCGCAAATGCAAAAGTAGTCAAATTGAAAAAGACTAAACCCCAGGTAAGAAACAAATTTCTTAAAGTGTTTATATTTCCAAATATGAAACTGACAGTCTGCAGAAGGAAATACATGAACCTGACTCATGGCAAATATAAGTACAATACATATATTTAGAACTTTATATAATTTGCATAAAGTGCCAAACCATAGCTGAGAGTGTCTTAAGTAAATGAAAACATGCTTACCAAAAGACACCCATCCACATATAGCAGATAGCCAAACCAGTACTAAAACAGTTCTTTAGTAGAGGTAATGGTAAATTTGAGAGTATATCGTCGATCTGAAAAGGGAGGTAGGAGATGAATCTCTATGACCGATAACAGAGAACCCATGAAAAAGACCCCCGTTAGGGAAATCATCGTATTCAATAGGTGATACTCCCTTCACGTCCCTCTGACATTCGCTGTATTCTGAAAGGAATCAGGCTTCAACAATGCTGAGAAGCGCATATCAACGTAGAAATCTTAGCACAAACTTACTTCACCACCTCCATAGGAGGCAAAGTTTGTAAAACTGAATTGTGGGTGTGGTGAGGGGTGTATTTATAGGCATTTTGAGGTTTGGGAAACTTTGCCCCTCCTGGTAGGATTGTATATCCCATATGTCACTAGCTCATGGACTCTTGCCAATTACATGAAAGAAATTATCCAGTATTTTGGGCAACTTCTTTTCTGAAAGTCCCGGTAGTGAAGAGGTTAAAATAAAATAGCAAACAGATGAGAAAATTTGGTGAACGAATTGGTATCTGAAACCTAAACAAAGTTAAAATCTTCTGATGAACATTGTATCATCGTTTCAATCTGCTTAGATGAGAACATTTTATTAACAAAGGTAAACTCGACAAAAATATATTCTGATTTCTGATAAACATTACATTACATAGATGAGAAAATTGGATTAATGAACTGGTATCTGAACCCACCACATTTTATGAATGAACTGAAACATTTTGTTATAGAAAGTATAACTTGAAAACAATATTCTGATGAACACTGCATCATTTTATACTTTTGTTTATTGCAGCAGTCTGAACTTTAATGACATTTTAATTCTATTAATGAATTGGTATTTGAAACTAATAGTTTTTATTAACAAACTGGTATCTGAAACCTACCAAATTTTATGAACTAACTGAAGCATTTTTTTAACGAAAGCTAAACTCAACAAAAATATTCTGATGAACATTGTATCATTTTAGTTGTCTTTTTATTGCAGCAGTCTGAACTTGAATGATATTTTGAATTGTATATCTTAATAAAAATGTTTTCTTAGTTTGACACTTTGTCTTTAAAATGCACTTATCAAAACCTTGCCCAGTTCCCATGGATTGTTGTGCAGCTGACCAGTGTGAAATTTGTTTATTCATCAGGATGTCTTCCAATGCCAATCAATGCTTCTTGCACACAGAACACTGTAATACAGCATAAAGCTGTTTTAACACCCCTTGTGTCATCCCCAACCGATAGACATCGTTCTGGACATCTATGATGATGGCCAAAATATTGCGAGCATCTCCATGTCATTTGTCCAACTCATGAATGGAAACCTGAACTGAAGCACCATGCTCAGCTGGCAATAACTATTGTCAGATATTTCCTTCATTTTTAAGATTATGTTTGGCATCTTACCGTTTAGTTAGAACATTTTCCTGTTAAAACACACTGAGCACAAAACACGAGTGCCATATTCCTCTTCATTAGAGCCACAGCTACAGATGACATGGCTATAATGCTCACAGTTTGGACACTGATGAACTCCACTTGTAGCTTTCAAGCACACGTAACATTTTCAAATCTTTTAATATAGATGTTTGACTTGTAGATACTTTAACAAGTGTAAATGTTTGAATTGGTGTAGATGTTTGATTTGTAGATGCTTGATCCGGCGCTGATGTAGGAGCTTCAAATGCTTGAGCTGGTGTAGATGTAGAAGCTGTAAATGCTTAAGGTGATGTAGGAGCAGTAGATGCCAGAGGCGGTGTAGATGTAGGAGCTGTAGATGACTGAGGTGGTACAGATGTTAAAGTTCCATATACCCCCTACTCATGGCCCCATGTGTTAGGTTCTTCAACTGATTCAAAATCTCTTGCAGTTCTTCCTCATTCATAATTTTTTTTAACACTTTCTGTGGTAGATATGTTGTGTTTAACCCAATCTTTACTCAGCATTCAACGAGAGCCACGTATGGAGACATATTGATACCAGCATGATAGGCCTGATTTTCATTAGCTGGACAAACAGTAGACCAACACTTCAATGACTGGTCTTTTGTTCCTGTAGTCATGTTATGAGCATGTTTTCTATATCCTTATTTGCACGTTCTACACTACTTTGACTTTGGCTATGGCGAGGCTTACCATGGATAATCTGAAGCTGTGGCCAATAGACCTTAAGACTCAAAACAACCTGACTGGAAAATTCCCATCCGTTGTCTGATTGCAAGACAGATGGTGCATCAATAAGGGTACAAATGTTAATCAAGTTGTAGCCTACCTCCTCAGCCTGCTTGGTTTTAAGGCCTTTAAGAACAATATATTTTGTTAGATGGTCTTGGTAGACTAGTATAAATTTATTGTCTCCATCTGGTTGACTGAAAATCAATCAATTCAACTTGACAGCAAGAATTCAATTCAGAGTAAATGATCAATTTAAAGGGACATCATATGCTAAATCACTTGAATCTGATGCAGTACAACTGTAAAAAGCTGACATATCCCCTGAGCATCTCTATGTAAAAAAGGAAGATATTTTACCTCACAGTTTCCTCAGCTCAGCAGAGTAAGTTCTGTGTAAAAAGTTATACTCAGCTGTTCCCAGCTGCAGGTAAAAAAATGAAGACATGAACAGCAGCCAATCAGCATCAGCAGTGCTGAGGTCATGAACTCTTTTACTGTGATCTCATGAGATTTGACTTAACTCTCATGAGATTTCATAGTAAGCTGAATAGGGAAATAACATGAGAGTGCACAAGGCTCATCCCCTAAGATGTCCCAGGGCAGACACACTAAAATGCTGCTTAGAAATGCTTTACAATGGGAGGTGGCTACTGATGAACTTTTGAGGTAAAATATCTCTCTTTTTTACATAGAGATGTTCAGGTGATATTTTCTAGTCAGCTTTTTACAGCTATACTGCATCACTTTCAAGTGTTTAAACATTTGGGTATTATGGCCCTTTAACAGCAATTCCTTTTTTGCAACCTATCTGCTTCTGTTGACATGGTGTTTAGAGCTGAAGGAATAAATCTATACCATGACAATGCAATATTCTTGTACTTGAGTGAGAGATCCTTAATCAACTGGTCACTACCACATGGCCAACTGATGTGTGTTTTATGAAGTACTTCAAACAGCTCCCTGTTGGCCAGATACAATTGAACAGTAGTACATCCTTCCTGTACTGGCTTAATAAGCTTGTCTTTCTGTTGTACAATCATAGCTTCATACCTATTTAGCAACCAGTAATAACAAGGTGTACCTTCTTTGCTGCACTTTTAGAATCTTTCAGTTTATCTACTAATTGTTGATAATGTTCATCAGTTAGAAACACTGTGTTCTTTGATGATGCACTCCGATGTTTTCTCAGTTCAGCATAAAAATATTGCTTTATTACATAGGTTCAGTAGATGTACACAAAACTGAAAGGACTGTGTTGTAAGGCAGTGTATGGTGAGGTAGCGCAAAATGTATAGGTTTGTGTTGTGAGGAAGTTCAAAATGGAAAGGTCTGTGTTGTGAGGTAGCCCTATGATTTTCAACTCCCGTATTTCCCAGGTTCTCGTGTGGTACAGTAAAATTTTTAAATTGTTTTCCTTGTCACATATTTTGTACCTCCTGGTGGTCAATTTCCTATATTTGTGCAGTAAGTCTTGCAATACTTGCAACTTCCCCTTGTACACTTGGGGCCCAATGATCTAAAGCTCTCTGCTCAGGCAAGATGATATGAGGCATCTCGTCAGTAAGGCGAGGTCCCTCAAATAATGTTATAAACACAAATTTTACCTTGAGAGATGTTTATCTCACTGTACTGTGGGGTTTTGTATAACAATATAATGCCTAAAAAAATTGGAAAGATTATTGTGAGATTTCTCTCCATAGCGGTGAGTTTTTAAACATCAGGCCTTTGGGCTTAGTCAAGTCAATCACATTTTTATGTTTCCTCCCACCCTGGTCCTGTTGCATAGTGTAGGTCTAGCCTCCTCCTTCCCTGTCACGTCGAGTAGTGTGTGTCTTTAATCATCCCTCCCATTAATTTTCCACACTACTAGTCAGTCAGGGTCTCCTCATTCCTCCCTGTCATGGTGAACAGTTTGAGTCAAGCTAATGTTATTAAATATTGTTAAGTGAAGACACTGCTTTTACATTATTGCATCTATATATCCACGGTGCGTTCCGCGGTTGCGTGGAATTCAGGAATATGCTATTTTAAAGAAACTGAATGATTCAATCAGAGACGACTGTTTTGATTATCCAGCAGAAGAGGCTCATGTATACATACCCACAGTGAGTTTCATGGCTGCAAGGAGTCTGGATATATACCTTTTAAAATATTTTATATATTTGCCCAATTGGAATAGATTCCTCAGCAAGCTCCAAGGTTTGAGCCATTAATTGTCATAGCCAGTTTCTAGTATTACCAGGATTGGATGTAACAGGTCACGTGGCTGGATTAACTGACAACGAGATCAAGAATTCATATTCACAGAACACCAATGCTAAAACTGCTCTTTCCATATTAGTTAACTGAGAGTTTGAAATGTATTCTCTTTCAAAAAGGGAAAAACTATTTTACACAAACTGCTAGGTTTGGATCGGAGGAGTATTAGGATGTTATAATATTGGACTTGTGTTCACTGTATTGACTATAAGGACTCCTAAAGACAATAATAGCCTATAAAGGATTGCAATTTTATTTTTGATATATTGACATATTTATTTTAGATACACTGATTTAGTATTTTTATATAATGTATATACCGTAGTTTATTTGTATGGTTGACTTATTAGACAATTGTATAATAAAATATATATTTTATTTTGTTGTGATAGTTAAAGTGAATGTAAATTTGAATGAATAAGTGCCTGGTTTTTAAAAATACTCTTAAAAAAGGGCACTTTCATTCATTAAAATTTACATTTTATAAAAAAATACTTTTTCTTTAGGAAACCCAGACTGGCGATTATTTTTAAAGAGCCTTTAAACTCAAAATTTTACGTCACAAAATGTTTAATTCATGGAAAAAAACAACACTGCAGTAAATATTCATTATTTATAATAAAAAGTAATATGCTACCCACACAGTAGCATCTAATTGCTTATTATAACAACAAAATTACAATAAAAATTATAATAAAATATATTATTAAAATATAATAATAAAACACCAAGCAATGTCAACACCATGATAGGAATGCAGCAAAGTTAAAAAAAAAAAAAGATCATAATAGAGAAAACAAAAGCACATAGATTGGATAATAATGTCTATAACATTAATGTCTAATAAAGCAATAAATAAAATAAATTCAACAAGTCACACTACACTATGTAGAATAATCCCAAATAGCAAACACCTTAGCAGTGCTCAACAAATATGTATCATATCAAAATCTAGGAGCCAGACCAACAATTTAGATGGCAGGTATCCATGTATCTTTCAGCATGTCTGTGTATATATAACCTACCGTTTAAATGGTTAAAAGCACATTCTAATGTAGAAATAAAATGTTCCCTTTTGTTAGATAACTTAAAAAAAAAAAAAAAACGTTTTAAAATGTGTAAAAAGGTTAAACACATAGTTGCTCTCCTGGAACACATCCATTCTGCCAAAATTGCTATTGCATAAGACTTTATGAATTATATAAAATAAAGATACCTAAACTGCATTAGATATTCTTAACATATCTTCATAGTAACTAAACAGCGTACATCGCTCTAGTTCAATTGTCAAATGTACGGTGGTGATAATTCTTTCTTAGAGCTGAATCTTCAAAACTGTTGCCTTTAAACGTTCACTAATGAATATGAATCTCAGCAGTGTGTTTTGTAAATATAAAAATGTCTTATGTTTTGTAATAGTAATCTATATGCAAACTAAGTTTCAAAGAAAATACAGTATATTTCTTACTCATCTCACCACTGAAAGAGTGGTGAGAAATGTATGAGTGAAAATGTTAACCTAAGCTAGTGTGTATTGTTTAGAACATACTGTACCTGTGAAGTTCTCATTGTTATTAAAGTTAATCCCATGAAACACTCATGGGGGTCCATTTATCATTGAGCGGATGGACATGATCCGCTATAGTGAACCATGTCTCCCGCACATCGATAAATACGCCGGCTGTGGGCATTTATCATTACACTAGCAGTTCTGGTGAACTGCTGGTGCAATGCCGCCCCCTGCAGATTTGATCGGGCAGATTGCTATACGCCGCCTCAGGCGGCGTATGAGTTAAGGAGCAGCGGTCTTAAGACCGCTACTTAACTCCTGTTTCCGGCGAGCCTAAAGAAACAAGGGGAAAAGGGGCCATTTGGCCCTTGTTAAATAGACCCCTTGGAATTACTTTGTATTCACTATTGCCTAGATTTAGAGTTCTGCGGTAGCCGTCAAAAGCAGCGTTAAGGGATCCTAACGCTGCTTTTGGCCGCCCGCTGGTATTTAGAGTCAGGCAGGAAAGGGTCTAACGCTCACTTTCAAGCCGCAACTTTTCCATACTGCAGATCCCCTTACGCCAATTGCGTATCCTATCTTTTCAATAGGATCTTCCTAACGCTGGTATTTAGAGTCTTGGCTGAAGTGAGCGGTACTCCCTCTACCGACAAGACTCCTACCACCCATGGAAAGGCTGTAGTTAAGAGCTTTCTGGGCTAACGCCGGTTTATAAAGCTCTTAACTACAGTGCTCTAAAGTACACTAACACCCATAAACTACCTATGTACCCCTAAACTGAGGTTCCCCCACATCGCCGCCACTATAATAAAATTTTTTAACCCCTAATCTGCCGACCGCACACCGCCACCACCTACATTATCCCTATGAACCCCTAATCTGATGCCCCTAACATCACCGACACCTATATTATATTTATTAACCCCTAATCTGCCCCCCCAATGTCGCCGCTACTTTACCTACACTTATAAACCTCTAATCTGCCAACCGGACATCGACTCTACTCTAATAAAGTTATTAACCCCTAAACCGCCGCACTCCAGCCTCTCAAACCCTATAATAAATAGAATTAACCCTTAATCTGCCCTCCCTAACATTGCCGCCACCTAACTTCAAGTATTAACCCCTAATCTGCCAACCGGACCTCACCGCTACTATAATAAATGTATTAACCCCTAAAGCTAAGTCTAACCCTAACCCTAACACCCCCCTAAATTAAATCTAATTTTAATCTATGGAAATAAATTAAAAATTATTAACTAAAGTATTCCTATTTAAAACTAAATACTTACCTGTAAAATAAACCCTAAACTAGCTACAATATAACAAATAATTTTATTGTAGCTATTTTAGGATTTATATTTATTTTACAGGCAACTTTGTATTTATTTTAACTAGGTACAATAGCTATTAAATAGTTATTTACTATTTAATAGCTACCTAGTTAAAATAATTACAAAATTACCTGTAAAATAAATCCTAACCTAAGTTACAATTAAACCTAACACTACACTATCATTAAATTAATTAAATAAATTACCTACAATTACCTACAATTAAATAAACTAAACTAAATTACAAAAAAAAAAAACACTACATTACAAAAAATAAAAAAAGATTACAAGAATTTTAAGCTAATTACACCTACTCTAAGCCCCCTAATAAAATAATAAAGCCCCCACAAAATAAAAAAATTTCCCTACCCTAATCTAAATTACACCCCTACCCTGATTCGTCTTCACCCAAAAGGGGCAAAGTCTTCATCAGATGGGGCAAAAGAGGACATCCAGACTGGCAGAAGTCTTCATCCTATCCGGGCAGAAGAGGACATCCGGACTGGCAGACATCTTCATCCAAGCGGCATCTTCTATCTTCATCCATCCGACGAGGAGCGGCTCCATCTTCAAGATCTCCAGTGCGGAACATCCTTCTTGACCGGCGACTAATGAAGGTTCCTTTAAGTGACGTCATCCAAGATGGCGTCCCTCGAATTCCGATTGGCTGATAGGATATCTATACGATCAGCCAATAGAATGCAAGCTCAATCTGATTGGCTGATTGGATCAGCCAATCAGATTGAACTTGAATCCGATTGGCTGATTCAATCAGCCAATCAGATTTTTCCTACCTTAATTCTGATTGGCTGATAGAATCCTATTAGCCAATTGGAATTCGAGGGACGCCATCTTGGATGACGTCGCTTAAAGGAACCTTCATTCGTTGTCTAGTCGTCGGTCAAGAAGGATGTTCCGCGCCGGAGGTCTTGAAGATGGAGCCGCTCCTCGTCGGATGGATGAAGATAGAAGATGACGCTTGGATGAAGATGTCTGCCGGTCCAGATGTCCTCTTCTGCCCGGATAGGATGAAGACTTCTGCCGGTCTGGATGTTCTCTTCTGCCCCATTGGATGAAGACTTCGGCCCGGAGGACAACTCAAGGTAGGGAGATCTTCAGGGGGGTAGTGTTAGCTTTATTTAATGGGGTTTGGGTTAGAGTAGGGGTATGTGGGTGGTGGGTTGTAATGTTGGGGGGTGGTATTGTGGGGTTTTTTTACAGGCAAAAGAGCTGATTACTTTGGGGCATGCCCCGCAAAAAGCCCTTTTAAGGGCTGGTAATAGAGCTGTTAACTTTTGCAATTTAGATTAGGGTAGGGACATTTTTTTATTTTGGGGGGCTTTATTATTTTATTAGGTGGCTTAGAGTAGGTGTAATTAGCTTAAAATTCTTGTAATCTTTTTTTATTTTTGTAATTTAGTGTTTGTTTGTTTTTTGTAATTTAGTTTAGTTTATTTAATTGTAGGTTATTTATTTAATTTATTTAATGATAGTGTAGTGTTAGGTTTAATTGTATCTTAGGTTAGGATTTATTTTACAGGTAATTTTGTAATTATTTTAACTAGGTAGCTATTAAATAGTAAATAACTATTTAATAGCTATTGTACCTAGTTAAAATAAATACAAAGTTGCCTGTAAAATAAATATAAATCCTAAAATAGCTACAATATAATTATTCGTTATATTGTAGCTAGTTTAGGGTTATTTTACAGGTAAGTATTTAGTTTTAAATAGGAATACTTTAGTTAATAATATTTAATTTATTTCGTTAGATTAAAATTATATTTAATTTAGGGGGGTGTTAGGGTTAGACTTAGCTTTAGGAGTTAATACATTTATTACAGTAGCGGCGAGGTCCTGTCGGCAGATTAGGGGTTAATACTTGAAGTTAGGTGGCGGCAATGTTAGGGAGGGCAGATTAGGGGTTAATACTATTTATTATAGGGTTTGAGAGGCGGGAGTGCGGCGGTTTAGGGGTTGATAACTTTATTAGAGTAGCGGCGAGGTCCGGTCGGCAGATTAGTGGTTAATAAGTGTAGGTAAAGTAGCGGTGACGTTGGGGGGCAGATTAGGGGTTAATAAATATAATATAGGTGTCGGCGATGTTAGGGGCAGTAGATTAGGGATACATAGGTATAATGTAGGTTGCGGCGGTGTCCGGAGTGGCAGATTAGGGGTTAATAATATAATGCTGGTGTCAGCGATAGCGGGGGCGGCAGATTAGGGGTTAATAAGTTTAAGGTTAGGGGTGTTTAGACTCAGGGTACATGTTAGGGTATTAGGAAACAACGGGACTGCGTTAGGAGCTTAACGCTGCTTTTTTGCAGGTGTTAGGTTTTTTTCAGAACAAACTGCCCCATTGTTTCCTATGGGGGAATCGTGGACGAGCACGTTTTTCCAGCTAGCCGCTACCGTAATCAACGCTGGTATTGAGGGTTGAAGTGGCGGTAAATATGCCTTTACGCTCCCTTTTTGGAGCCTAACGCAGCCCTTCAGAGAACTCTAAATACCAGCGTTTTTTTCAGAAGCAGCGCTAGAAAAAAAACATGCGTAGCTAACGCACCCCTTCGGCCGCAAAACTCTAAATCTGGGCGTATGTATGCCATGACCATTGTTAATAAAAAAAAAAAAAAAAGCATTAATAAACCTACAGGAGCTAAGGGGTTTGTTGGTATACTATGCATTTGTATGTGGTGTGTTTTATATACATGTATTATACTATGAAACAGTATGTTGTGTACTTTAAGTTTGTTAATAAAATAAATACGTTTTTCATTTTGGTGTGTTTTTCCTTTTTAGTAACAATATTTTGTGTACTGGATATCAATATCCTGCAGAAGACAGTGGCTATAAACTTACAGTTGTATATATGGAGAACATTATGGACCAGAATACAAGTTGAGCACTAAATATCCCTTCATGAAAGCGATATTTGCCCTCCACTTTGTAATACCAGCGCACGCTAATGTGGGCTGGTATTACAAGTTGTCAGCAATGTGAATTTGCATTCACATTGCTGGGAAGCATTGCTCTCATGAGAGCGCAGTTCCATAGGCTCCAAAGGGAGCCTTGTTCTGATGCCGTCAGAGACGGCATCAGGACCTAAGTGCAGCGAAGGGGTTAAGTAGCGCAGCGATGGCAGCAAATTTAAATATATATGTATATGATTATATACATATATATATTTATGTGTTAATATGTGTATATACACATCAATATATATGTATATAAGCAAATACAAATATATATTTACTGGGAACACACAGTTTCCATAGACCGCAATGTAATGGCCTTGCTCCTACCGCTATTATGGGCTAGATTTATCAAAGGCTAGGCGAATTCTGTATGTGCTTCACCTGTAACTGCGCCCCAGCTCGCCTTCGGAGAAGCGCACATGTGCGCCTGAATTTATCATAAAAATAGAGGTAACTTTGTGCAGGCGAGCTGGGCGTAATAATGATAAATTTCGCCTGTCGGAAACGGCATTTACTCTCTATTTACTCCCTATTTATCACAGTACATCCCTATAAATATTTACGCCGCCATGTTTTGATTATTAAAAAAGTGTTTTTAAGTTAAAGGATAACTAAATTTTCATTTTTTATCCCCAAACTAAACCCACATTTAGAAATATATACATATATAAAATTAAATTGACCTACTGTAATTCAAAAACGAAGCTGCATAACGCCATATAATCGATTTTTATTATTCCTTTATGACGTCACTCTATCCCGCCCTCCAATATGGGCAGTACATATCCCAAAACATCAACCAATCAGACGTTTACTTTTCGCATATAATTATATGTCTATTGCGTATGCGCAATTTGATTCTTTCAGTAGCGCATGCGTGACTGAACCTTCTAAATCTAAACTGACTAATATTCACGGCTGCGCATTTTTCATCTCAATCCATCTGATCGGTTATCCAGGCATTCATATAACATATATTTATAACTATACACAAAAAGAATAGATTTTAATATCATTGCACATAAATAATATCATGATATTAAAATAATATATAGAAATAATATTTATTTATACTAATAAACTTTTAACTATGTCCCAGAACAGCGCATCCAAATCTCCCACTACGAGATCGATAGAGCGGGTCTACTGCTTCAAAAAACCGATCTGGAGAGAGTGATGTATTCAATGACGTTGCAGTATATTGCGCATGCGCATATCTGTTAACGCTCGCCATTTTGTAACCTGGGTTCTCAGCACGGATTGGAAAATGATAACAGCTAGTAACGGAGTGGGTTTGGAAAGAATAAAATATTTGTGGACAAATATCTGATAAACGATAAGTATTTAAAACATGAAGGGCATTATAAATGTATTTATTTCAGTACTTATTATTAGTCTATGATACATTTTTTTCTGACTACAGTGTCCCTTTAATAACACAATTTATGCTTACCTGATAAATGTATTTCTCTTGTGGTGTATCCAGTCCACGGATCATCCATTACTTGTGGGATATTCTCATTCCCAACAGGAAGTTGCAAGAGGAAACCCACAGCAGAGCTGCAATATAGCTCCTCCCCTAACTGTCATAGCCAGTCATTCGACCGAAAACAAGCCGAGAAAGGAGGAACCATAGGGTGCAGTGGTTACTGTAGTTTAAATTTAAAAATTACCTGCCTTAAAATGACAGGGTGGGCCGTGGACTGGATACACCACAAGAGAAAAACATTTATCAGGTAAGCATAAATTGTGTTTTCTCTTGTAAGGTGTATTCAGTCCACGGATCATCCATTACTTGTGGGATACCAATACCAAAGCTAAAGTACACGGATGAAGGGAGGGACAAGGCAGGAACTTAAATGGAAGGAAACAATGCCTGTAAAATCTTTTTACCAAATATAGCCTCCGAAGAAGCAAAAGTATCAAATTTGCTAAATTTTGAAAAAGTATGAAGCGAAGACCAAGTCGCTGCCTTGCAAATCTGTTCAAAAGAAGACTCATTTTTAAAGGCCCAAGTGGAAGCCTCAGCTCTAGTGAAATGAGCTGTAATCCTTTCAGGAGGCTGCTGTCCAGCAGTCTCATAGGCTAAGCGGATTAAGCTTCTTAGCCAAAAAGGAGAGGTTGCCGAAGCCTTTTGATCTCTCCTCTGTCCAGAGAAGACAACAAACCAAGCAGATGTTTGACGAAAATCTTTAGTAGCTTGTAAGTAAAAACTTTAAAGCACGGACCACGTCCAGATTGTGAAACACAAGGATGGAACAACAATCTCTTGATTGATATTCTTGTTAGATACCACCTTAGGTAAAAACCCAGATTTGGTACGCAGGACTACCTTATCCGTATGAAAAATCAGATAAGGAGAATCACATTGTAAGGCAGATAACTCGGAGACTCTACGACTCGAGGAAGTAGCTACCAAAAAAAGGACTTTCCAAGATAAAAGTTTGATATCTATGGAATGAAGAGGTTCAAACGGAACTTCTTGAAGAACCTTAAGAACCAAGTTTAAGCTCCATGGTGGAGCAACCGGTTTAAACACAGGCTTGATTCTAACTAAAGCCTGACAAAATGCCTGAACGTCTGGAACATCTGCCAGACGCTTAACTAGCTGACAATCCTTTTTCCAAACCTTCTTGGAGAAAAGATAATATCCTAGCAATCCTGACCTTACTCCATGAGTAACCCTTGGATTCACACCAATAAAGATATCTACGCCATACCTTATTATAAATTTTCCTGGTGACAGGCTTTCATGCCCGTATTAAGGTATCAATAACTGACTCGGAGAAGACACGCTTTGATAAAATCAAGCGTTCAATCTCTAGGCAGTCAGCCGCAGAGAAATTAGATTTGGATGGTTGGAAGGACCCTGAATAGAAGGTCCTGTCTCAGAGGCAGAGACCATGGTGGAAAGGATGACATGTCGACTAGATCTGCATACCAGGTCCTGCGTGGCCACGCAGGTGCTATCAGAATCACTGATGCTCTCTCCTGCTTGATCTTGGCAATCAGTCGAGGGAGCAGAGGAAACGGTGGAAACACATAAGCCAGGTTGAAAGACCAGGGCGCTGCAAGAGCATCTATCAGTGTCGCCTTGGGATCCTTGGACCTGGATCTGTAACACGGAAGCTTGGCGTTCTGGCGAGACGCCATGAGATCCAGTTCTGGTTTGCCCCAACGATGAATCAGTTGTGCAAATACCTACGGATGGAGTTCCCACTCTCCCGGATGAAAAGTCTGACGACTTAGAAAATCCGCCTCCCAGTGCTCTACACCTGGGATATGGATAGCTGATAGGTGGCAAGAGTGAATCTCTGCCCAGCAAATTATTTTTGAACTTCTAACATCTCTAGGGAACTTCTTGTTCCCCCTTGATGGTTGATGTAAGCTACAGTCGTGATGTTGTCCGACTGAAATCTAATGTACCTCAGAGTTGCTAACTGAGGCCAAGCCAGAAGAGCCTTGAATATCTCTCTTAGTTCCAGAATATTTATTGGAAGGAGAGACTCCTCCTGAGTCCACGATCCCTGAGCCTTCAGGGAGTCCCAGACTGCACCCCAACCTAGAAGGCTGGCATTTGTTGTTACAATTGTCCAATCTGGCCTGCGAAAGGTCATACTTTTGGACAGATGGACCCGAAATAGCTACCAGGGAAAAGAATCCCTGGTCTCTTGGTCCAGATTCAGTTGAGGGGACAAATCTGTGTAATCCCGCTCCACTGATTGAGCATGCATAGTTGCAGCGGTCTGAGATGTAAGCGTGCAAACGGCACTATGTCTATTGCCGCTACCATTAAGCCGATTACTTCCATGCACTGAGCCACCGAAGGGCGCGGAATGGAATGAAGAACCCGGCAGGAATTTAGAAGCTTTTATAACCTGGACTCCGTCAGGTGAATTTTCATTTCTATAGAAACTATCAGAGTCCCTAGAAAGGAAACTCTTGTGAGTGGGGATAGAGAACTCTTTTCCTCATTCACTTTCCACCCATGCGACCTCATAAATGCCAGTACTACGTCCGTATGAGACTTGGCAATTTGGAAGTTTGACGCCTGTATCAGGATGTCGTCTAAATAAGGGGCTACTGCTATGCCCCGCGGCCTTAGGACCGCCATAAGCGACCCTAGAACCTTTGTAAAGATTCTTGGGGCTGTAGCTAATCCAAAGGGAAAAGCTACAACTGGTAATGCCTGTCTTGAAAGGCAAACCTGAGAAACCGATGATGATCTTTGTGTATTGGAATGTGAAGATAAGCATCCTTTAGATCCACTGTAGTCATATATTGACCCTCCTGGATCAGTGGTAGGATGCTACGAATAGTTTCCATCTTGAACGACGGAACTTTGAGGAATTTGTTTAAGATCTTTAGATCCAAAATTGGTCTGAAGGTTCCCTCTTTTTTGAGAACCACAAACAGATTTGAGTAAAAACCCTGTTCCTGTTCACTCCCATAACTAGGAGGTCTCTTACACAGTGTAAGAATGCCTCTCTCTTTATCTGGTGTGCAGATAATTGTGAAAGGTGAAATCTCCCTTTTGGGGGGGAAGCTTTGAAGTCCAGAAGATATCCCTGGGATATAATTTCCAACGCCCAGGGATCCTGAACATCTCTTGCCCACGCCTGGGCGAAAGTAATGCCCCCTACTAGATCCATTACTGGATAGGGGGCCGTTCCTTCATGCTGTCTTAGAGGCAGCAGCAGGCTTTTTTGACCTGCTTACCTTTTTCCAGGTCTGGTTTGGTCTCCAGACCGTCTTAGATTGAGCAAAAGTTCCCTCTTGTTTATTATTAGAGGAAGTTGATGCCGCACCTGCCTTGAAATTTTGAAAGGCACGAAAATTAGACTGTTTGGCCCTAGATTTGGACCTGTCCTGAGGAAGGGCATGACCTTTTCCTCCAGTGATATCAGAAATAATCTCCTTCAAACCAGGCCCGAATAGGGTCTGACCCTTGAAGGGAGTGTTAAGTAGCTTAGATTTTGAAGTCACGTCAGCTGACCATGATTTAAGCCATAGCGCTCTGCGCGCCTGTATAGCAAAACCAGAATTCTTAGCCGTTAGTTTAGTCAAATGAACAATGGCATCAGAAATAAAAGAATTGGCTAGCTTAAGTGCTCTAAGTTTGCCAAGTATGTCATCCAATGGAGTCGCTACCTGTAAAGCCTCTTCCAGAGACTCAAACCAGTACGCCGCAGCAGCAGTGACAGGGGCAATGCATGCAAGGGGCTGTAGGATAAAACCTTGTTGAATAAATATTTTCTTAAGGTAACCTTCTAATTTTTTATCCATTGGATCTAAAAAAGCACAACTGTCCTCGACAGGGATAGTAGTAGGCTTTGCTAGAGTAGAAACTGCTCCCTCCACCTTAAGGACTGTCTGCCATAAGTCCCGTGTGGTGGCGTCTATTGGAAACATTTTTCTAAAAATAGGAGGGGAAGAGAACGGCACACCTGGTCTATCCCATTCCTTATTAATAATTTTTGTAAACCTTTTAGGTATTGGAAAAACATCAGTACACACCAGCACTGCAAGTATTTATCCAGCCTACACAATTTCTCTGGCACTGCAATGGAATCACAGTCATTCAGAGCAGCTAAAACCTCCCTAAGCAACACGCAGAGGTGTACAAGCTTAAATTTAAATGTAGAAATATTAGAATCAGGTATCTTCCTGAGTCATTAACATCACCCACTGACTGAAGCTCTCTTTCCTCAGCTTCTGCATATTGCGAGGCAGTATCAGACATGGTTCTTAAAGCGTCAGTATGCTCTGCATTTTGTCTCACCCCAGAGCTATCTTGCTTACCTCTAAGTTCAGGTAGTCTGGCTAATACCAAGTTGCTATTCCCAATGTGTCTTACTGTAAATATGTGTGATAATATGTGGGCTCAATATATGTTAATGTTTTGATGAGTCCTAATTTTATATTCTCTTTTGGAAAAAATGGATGTCGAAACTATTTAAGAAATAAATATCTTGAAAAAGGCTGTCCAGCCGAAACATGTTGATACCAGAGCACACCTGCACAGGATTTGAGAAGACAAAGTGAATACCAGCTATACCCAGTTGAAATATTCAAGTTCCCACTGAGCGGCATATATTTAACCGCAAAGATCACATTGATAACTAGAAATCCTTTTTCTACTTATCCTACAAACTTTCTACTTATCCCAACAACCACATTTCAGCACCCAGATCGGTCACTGACCGACATCTAAGAAACCTGGGAACAACAGACCGGAAAGGCACGCAAAAATTCCACATCAGGAGGTTATCCAACAACCATACCATCGTGATCGGTCACTGACCGACAGACAAGCCACAGAATAGAAAAAACGGAGATAGTTAAAAAAACATCAGCAAACGGTTAGCACTTAACCGCAACGAAGATCCCACCAAGAAACCCTTAAGAGCGCGATCGGTCACTGACCGACAAAGGATAAGGTAACTGAGCGGCCACGACAACTACCCAAACACTTATATAAAAGTGAATTTTCTCGCAGCAAACAGATAAGTCCACCTAATAAGAGGAAACCAAAGCGGCATTTATTTAACCGCCAGCAGCTCATATAGAACTGCCACCAGCTTGATCTTGAAACTTAATCAAAACACTGGCATAGCGGCGTATATTTAACCGCAATTATCTCACAAAAGTGATATCAAACAGATACACTTCAAGGTACTAATTTGTATACTTATATTATAGTGTGATAAAAATCGCACCAACATACCTCTACATTTGATATATAGTTGCCTAAGATAAGATCTCAAACTCAATTGCATAGCTGAACTTGAAACAAAGTATCCTATATGAACTATACAGCAACTATTGTTTTATCCACTATAAAATTGTATCTACAAACATTCTGTTAGAAATTACAACTTGTGATAAACCCAAAACTGTATAAATTATAAGATTTCAACGTTATTATTTTAATTTAATTTATTTTTTATATATTATGTACATTTTTATATTTTTATACATAGAGACACCGGTGTCATTTTTTAAACTTTGAAGGAATTGTAATAATTTTTGTTTAACTGTACTTTTAGCATCACTACTATTGGGTAAATTTACCATAATCAAATAAAGGATCATATTTATTTCTTAAATAGTTTCGACATCCATTTTTTCCAAAAGAGAATATAAAATTAGGACTCATCAAAACATTAACATATATTGAGCCCACATATTATCACACATATTTACAGTAAGACACATTGGGAATAGCAACTTGTTTTGCGCCACCTACTACAACTAACTATAACTCTTTAAACTTTGGAATAAAGTTTACTTCAGGTGTGCTAGATTCCCCACCAGCTAGACAGTCTAAACCTACCAAACATTCAGTCTGGCTAATACCGCTGACAGTGTATTATCCATGACTGCCGCCATGTCTTGTAAAGTAAACGCTATGGGCGCCCTAGATGTACTTGGCGCCATTTGAGCGTGAGTCCCTTAAGCGGGAGTCAAATGGTCTGACACGTTAGGAAAGTTAGTCTGCATAACTTCCCCCTTATCAGATTCCTCTGGTGATAAAAATTTTTAAAAGACAGAAAATTATCTTCATTGCCTAAAATGAAATCAGTACATTTGGTACACATTCTAAGAGGGGGTTCCAGACATGTTTATACAGACTAGCCATGAGACTAGAAAGCTTGGAAAACACTTTAAATCAAGTTAACAAGCAAATATAAAAAATGGTACTGTGCCTTTAAGAGAAACAAATTTTGTCAGATTTTGAAAAACAGTGAAAAACAGTGAAAAAATGCAGTAAATCATACAAATTTTTTACAGTGTATGTAATAGACTAGCAGAGCATTGCACCCACTTGCAAATGGATGATTAACCCCTTAGTTCAAAAAACGGATAAAAAAACGAAATAGATGTTTTTTAACAGTCACAACCCACTGCCACAGCAAGCTGTAGCCCTACCTTCCCCAATAAACGACTTTGGAAAGCCTTTGGGCCCTTTAGAGATGTCCTATAGCATACAGGGAACTCCAGAGGGAAGCTGGATGTCACAGTTTGTAATTTTAACTGCACAAAAAAAACACGTTAAAATAGGCCCCTCCCACTCATAGTAACACAGTGGAAAGCCTCAGGAAACTGTTTCTAGGCAAAATTTAAGCCAGCCATGTGGAAAAAACTAGGCCCCAATAAAGTTTTATCACCAAAATATATATAAAAACGATTAAACATGCCAGCAAACGTTTTATATTGTAAATATCATAAGGGTATTACCCCTGGGAGTAAGCATGATACCAGTCGTTATTAAATCACTGTATTCAGGCTTAACTTACATTAATCCGGTATCAGCAGCATTTTCTAGTGTTTTCCATCGCTAGAAAAAATTATAACTGCACATACCTCGCTGAAGTTTTACCTCATTTGTGTAATCCCCTCAGACATATGTGAGAACAGCAATGGATCTCAGTTACAACCTGCTAAGATCATAGAAACCTCAGGCAGATTCTTCGTCTATTTACTGCCTGAGATAAAATAGCACAACTCCGGTACTATTTAAAAATAACAAACTTTTGATTGAAGAAAATAAACTAGCTATATTTAACCACTCTCTCTTACGACCTCTTTGCTTGTTGAGAGTTGCAAGAGAATGACTGGCTATGACAGTTAGGCGATGAGCTATATTGCAGCTCTGCTGTGGGTTTCCTCTTGCAACTTCCTGTTGGGAATGAGAATATCCCACAAGTAATGGATGATCCGTGGACTGGATACACCTTACTAGAGAAATTTAGCTTATATTTATATTATATAATGTTTCTGTGCTGTTTTTTTATATATAATGATAATTTAAGATCGCAAAAAATAAATATATTAAAATATTGATCTATATGTATAACTGTTGGTACCCATATGCGCCAATGGAAGCGCAAATTACTGGCAATAACAGTCTCTTCTTGACGCTGAGCCTTTGAAAAATTAGTTAAAAGAAGAAAGTACTGCATCACAAGATGCATGGCAAAATATTCAACACGCAATTGAAGCCGAAATTGCAGTTCCCTATCGGCGCAAAGCAATGATAAATAAGAAACTGGGAGTATTTGTAGGTCGGGCTGTTAAATTGCGCCTATTACTAATGTAAATTGTAGCACTCGGGAGTGCGCCTGTGCGCCTAGGCGAATGCACGCTGAGTGCAAAGAGGTTTCTTTCTGATTTGCGCAATTATAGGCGTAGAGTGCTTTGATGAATATTACGATCAGTTTGCATGAGTTATTTTAGAAGTAATTATAGGAGAAGGGCTTTGATAAATCTAGCCCTATGTCTCTAATAAGCTGACCTTTCTGGTGACTGGTGATACAAGCGGTATTGTTTAATTGACATTTCTGTAAATCCTTTTGTGCTTTGACAGCCACTTTCTAAGCTCACAGGGATCCTTAAATGGACGGTTGATATTTTGCCTTTATACCAATATATGTATTTCTTCTTTGAGGGGTAATCTCAAGTTTTCACTATGAGTTATTTGTTGGGAGACGTCTCATCTTTTGAAGTCTTTTTTAAAGTTTTTTTTACTTTTTTATTAATATCTCTTTTATGCATAATCTGTGTTTTCATTATGTGTCTATAAAGTAAGACTTACAGAATTAAATATATTATACTTTTCACACATTGTACTTTATTATCAGTATTTTTTATTTTTCCTTCCAGCTGTGTTATCGCCTCCTCTTTTGAGTAATGTGTACATCTAGAAGATTAATTACACCTTGAAAGGATATGAAACAAAAAAAATGATTTTGTAATTCAGACAGAGAATTCCAATTTTTAAAAGTTCCCAATTTACTTATATTATCAAATTTGCTTTTTTCCTATGATATTCTGTATGGAAGAGATACCTAGGTAGGCATCTGGAGCCCTACATGGCAGAAAATAGAGCCATCTAGTGCTCTTGCAAATGGATAACATTCTTGCAAAACTGCTGCCATATAGTGCCCCAGAAATGGGCTGGCTCCTAAGCATACGTCCCTGCTTTTCAACAAAAGATACCAAGAAAACAAAGAAAAATATATAACAGAAGTAAATTAGAAAGTTGTTAAAATTGCATGATGTATATGAATCATACAATAATAATTCTGGGTTGTATATCCCTTTAATTATAGTAGTCCTTATAAGTAGTGATGTTGCGAACCTAAAAATTTGGGTTCACAAACTGCGAACGCGAACTCCTGCAAAAGTTCGCGAACCGGCAAACCGGGCAAATCGCCATAGACTTCAATGGGCAGGCGAATTTTAAAACCCACAGGGACTCTTTCTGGCCACAATAGTGATGGCAAAGTTGTTTCAAGGGTACTAACACCTGGACTGTGGCATGCCGGAGGGGGAACCATGGCAAAACTCCCACGGAAAATTACATAGTTGATGCAGAGTCTGGTTTTAATCCATAAAGGGCATAAATCACCTAACATTCCTAAATTGTTTGGAATAACGTGCTTTAAAACATTAGGTATGATGTTGTATCAATCAGGTAGTGTAAGGGTTACGCCCGCTTCACAGTGACAGACCAAACTCCCGCAGCGGGTACAACATCATCATCATCACACCGTACGTCCATGTGTGTAATGCTTCCTGACTGAGACATATCCCTGTTATCTACATCCTCTGGCAATAATGGTTGCGCATCACTCATTTCTTCCAACTGATGTGTAAATAACTCCTCTGACAAATCAAGTGAAGCAGCTGTGGTGCTAGTGTTGGTGGTGGCGGCAGGTGGGCGAGTGGTAACTTGAGAGGTGCTGCCCGAAGATAAGCTGGAGGAGGATGGTGCGTCAAGGTTCGGAGTGGAAGCTTTAGAAGATTGTGTGTCCTGTGTTAAAAAGTCAACTATGTCCTCAGAACTTTTCGAGTTCATGGTACGTGGTCTCTGAACACTGGGCATTATTCTAGGGCCAAAGGGAATCACAGCACCATGACCACGACGGAACCTGCGGGGTGGCCTGCCTCTGCTTGTCATTTTTTTTTTAAATGTACACTTACACTACTATTAAACAAGATATGAGTGGTGGCACTGGGCAAGTGGGCACAGTATATGCTTTGAGCCTGACACAAAAAAAGCAGACTGATGTTTCACAGTCCAAAAAGTTTTTATTTTTTTAAATGTACACTTACACTACTATTAAACAAGATATGAGTGGTGGCACTGGGCAAGTGGGCACAGTATACACTGTGAGCCTGACACAAAAAAGCAGACTGATGTTTCACAGTCCAAAAAGTTTTTATTTTTTAAAATGTACACTTACACTACTATTAAACAAGATATGAGTGGTGGCACTGGGCAAGTGGGCACAGTATACGCTGTGAGCCTGACACAAAAAAGCAGATTGATGTTTCACAGTCCAAAAACTTTTTTTTTTTTTTTAAATGTACACTTACACTACTATTAACCCCTTAACGACACGAGTCGTACAGGGTACGTCACACACAACCTGGTCTTTAAAGACCAGCGACGTACCCTGTACGACTTTGGGGATTAAAGCGGCTGGAAGCGAGCCCCTTTACGGTTATTGCAGTGATGCCTCAATATCGAGGCATCCTGCAATAACATTTTTCCCCCCATCCAATGCAGAGAGAGCCACTCTGTGGCCCTCTCTGCACCGGCATCGATGGCCGCAATCGTTGGTGGGTGGGAGCGGACCGTGAAAGGCGGGTGGGCAGCCATCGATGAAAGACTGAAGAGAGAGGGGGCGGGATCAGGGGTGTGGTTGTCGGGAGCGCGCGCATGCACGGGGTGCCGCAGGTGGGATCTGCTACACTACAGAAAAAACATTTGATATATGTGGCATTAAGGGGGGATAAAATCCCTAACAAAAGTAAATCTAAGGGATCTGGGAGTGGGTGGGGGATTGGTCTGTGGGGGGGAAGCTACACAACAGAAAAAAGGAATTTTTTTAAAAAAATAAATAAAAAAAAAAACATTTTTATTTGCAAACTGGGTACTGGCAGACAGCTGCCAGTACCCAAGATGGCTCCCAGTAAGGTAGAGGTGGAGGGTTAGAGAGCTGTTTGGGGGGGGGATCAGGGAGGTTGGGGGCTAAGGGGGGATCCTACACAGCTGCATATGTAAATATGCTATACAATTTTTTTATTAAATTTTAAATATACCTTTTATTTTAGTACTGGCAGACTTTTTACCAGTTTTTAAGATGGCGGGAACAATTGTGGGATGGGGGAGGGAAGAGATCTGTTTCGGAGGGATCCTGGGGTGTGATGTGTCAGGTGGGAGGCTGATCTCTATGCTAAAGCTAAAATTAACCCTGCAAGCTCCCTACAAGCGACCTAATTAACCCCTGCACTGCTGGGCATAAAACACGTGTGGTGCGCAGCGGCATTTAGCGGCCTTATAATTACCAAAAAGCAACGCCAAAGCCATATATGTCTGCTATTTCTGAACATAGGGGATCCCAGAGAAGCATTTACAAACATTTATGCCATACTTGCAAAAGTTGTTTGTAAATAATTTCAGTGAGAAACCTAAAATTGTGAAAAATTTTAAGTTTTTTTTATTTGATCGCATTTAGCGGTGAAATGGTAGCATGAAATATACCAAGATGGGCCTAGATCAATACTTGGGGTTGTCTACTACACTGCACTATAGCTAAAATTAACCCTAGATGCTCCCTACATGCTCCCTAATTAACCCCTTCACTGCTGGGCATAATACACGTGTGATGCGCAGTGGCATTTAGCGGCCTTCTAATTACAAAAAAGCAACGCCAAAGTGCTATTTCTGAACAAAGGGGATCCCAGAGAAGCATTTACAACCATTTATGCCATAATTGCACAAGTTGTTTGTAAATAATTTCAGTGAGAAACCTAAAGTTTGTGAAAATATTTGGGAAAAAGTGAACAATTTTTTTTTATTTGATCGCATTTGGTGGTGAAATGGTGGCATGAAATATACCAAAATGGGCCTACATCAATACTTTGGGATGTCTTCTAAAAAAAAATATATACATGTCAAGGGTTAATCAGGGATTCCTAATTTTGAAAAAAAGTGGTTTGGAAATAGCAAAGTGTACTTGTATTTATGGCCCTATAAAAAAAAACAAAGAACATGTAAACATTGGGTATTCTAAACTCAGGACAAAATGTAGAAACTATTTAGCATGGGTGTTTTTTGGTGAGTGTAGATGTGTAACAGATTGTGGGGGTCAAAGTTAGAAAAAGTGTGTTTTTTTCCATTTTTACCTAATATTTTATCATTTTTTTAAAGTAAATGATAAGATATGATGAAAATAATGGTATTTTTAGAAAGTCCATTTAATGGCGAGAAAAACGGTATATAATATGTATGGGTACAGTAAATGAGTAAGAGGAAAATTACAGTTAAACACAAACACCGCAGAAATTTAAAAATAGCCCTGGTCCTTCAGGGAAAGAAATTGAAAAATGGCCTTGGTCCTTAAGGGGTTAAAAAAGATATGAGTGGTGGCACTGGGAAAGTGGGCACAGTATACGCTGTGAGCCTCACACACATGCTGCAAGGCAGGCAACTGCAATTAGATTACACTAGCAGACTGATGTTTTACAGTCAAAAAAGTTTTTTTTTTAAAATTTACACTACTGTTACACCAGATATGAGTGGTGGCACTGGGCAAGTGGGCCTGGCACACACGCTGGCAGGCAGGCAGGCAGGCAGGCAACTGCAATTAGATTACACTAGCAGACTGATGTTTCACAGTCAAAAAAGTTTTTTTTTTTTTTAAATGTACACTACTGTTACATCAGATATGAGTGGTGGCACTAGGGAAGTGGGCACAGTATACGCTGTGAGCCTGGCACACACGCTGGCAGGCAGGCAACTGCAATTAAATTACACTAGCAAACTAATGTTTCACAGTCAAAAAAGTTTTTTTTTAAATTTACACTACTGTTACACCAGATATGAGTGGTGGCACTGGGCAAGTGGGCACAGTATACGCTGTGAACCTGGCACACACGCTGGCAGGCAACTGCAATTAGATTACACTAGCAGACTGATGTTTCACAGTCAAAAAAGGTTTTTTTTTTTTAAATTTACACTACTTTTACACCAGATATGAGTGGTGGCACTGGACAAGTGGGCCTGGCACACACGCTGGCAGACAGGCAACTGCAATTAGATTACACTAGCAGACTGATGTTTCACAGTCAAAAAAGTTTTTTTTTTTAAATTTACACTACTGTTACACCAGATATGAGTGGTGGCACTGGGCAAGTGGGCCTGGCACACACGCTGGCAGGCAGGCAACTGCAATTAGATTACACTAGCAGACTGTTGTTTCACAGTCAAAAAAATATTTTTTTTTTATAATTTACACTACTGTTAAACCAGATATGAGTGGTGGCACTGGGCAAATGGCTTGGCAGGCAGGCAACTGCAATTAGATTACACAGAAAAAAAAAACAGACTGATGTTCTAGCCCTAAAAAGGGCTTTTTGGGGTGCTGTCCTTACAGCAGAGATCAGATGAGTCCTTCAGGACTGTAGTGGACACTGAATACACTAGCCTAGCTATCAATTTCCCTATTAAATCAGCAGCAGCTACACTGTCCCTCCTCTCACTAAGAATGAGCTTCCAAATGAATCTAAAATGGATGCTGTCCAGGAGGTAGGAGGGTCTGGGAGTGTCTGCTGCTGATTGGCTGGAATGTGTCTTCTGACTGTGAGGTAGAGGGTCAAAGTATTACTCAATGATGACGAATAGGGGGCAGATCGAACATCGCATATGTTCGCCCGCCGTGGCGAGCGCGAACATGCTATGTTCGCCGGGAACTATTTGCCGGCGAACTATTCGCGACATCACTACTTATAAACTCTCTGTTTGCAGCATGATGCTGTATTGAGGGTTCTAGCTACTTCGTACTCTGACAATTTACAATTTAATTTGGATTTTCTAGTTTTACTTGGTTTCCTCTGACTTTGCTTTTGATTAATCCTTTAGTTTGGACTGACTTTTTTATTTGACTTCAGATTTCTTTTTGGACTTTGCATCTGTATTCTGATTATGCCGTTTTCTCTGTCAAACATTAAGATGAATTGTCTTTGTATTTTGTAATCCCTTACGTAAGCATAGCAACTTTGTAGTTTGCTTTTTGTATTTGGTTATTTGTCTACACTGTCATTGCTGTCTCCTGCATTTTCAGTGTCTTACAGCCTTATTACAATGAGGCCTCTGCTTTCAATAGAGCTGCATTAAAGATATTTATTTTTACAATTATATTCTGCTCCCAACTAGAATTAACGTGTTTTTATTAAGATCATTTGTTATTTCAAGTTTCTGTCTGGGTAGTGAGACCAGACTTTTACCAAGGCATATTTTCCTTTGGTATTAGAATGATTAATTTACGGTTAATTTCTAGTGCATATTTATTCTTTTGCTTTGTAAAATACTATAGAGAGTTCAGCTAATTAGTTTGGAATTATTGCTCTCAGTGTAGTTTGCATTAGATTTTTCTATTGTTAAATAAAGTTTTAGTAAACTGACTTCTAAGAAAGGTTCCACTGTGCTGCTCACCCATGTGCAAATGCTAAGTCCACTGTCAGTGGCATGGAGGATGATGTGTGGTTGTCAAAATAATTACTTAGTGTAGGACACAAACTGCTTTTACACCTAGCCACAATTGGCAACAGTTAAAATTGATACAATAAACATACTCACCAGGGCAGACCCAGCTGAAAATGTTGTGCTGGCAGGGTCCAAAAATAAAATAAAACCCCCAGCAAACTATCTGTCCTCTACAGTCAGACTCCAACCACAGTCCCAAATATTAACTTTAGCAAATTGAAATTTGACACAATAATATTTCAATACCGTGCTGATAGGCCCCATATGAGAGCAATTTCTCTCACACTAGTAGCCAGAATATGTTCTCCCTATTTGTCTCACCTGTTATGTTTCTTGGGTCCTATGGTCCCACCTGTTATTATTAAACAGTCAGCCCTACACCAGGTTATTCAAGTGGTTAATTCCTGAACCACACTTATGCTAACAAAGAGATAGCTTTACATTCTTTGAAAAATTTATCTTTTTATGTAGATATTCTTTAATATGATAGAAAACAAAAGGAAAAAAGGGGCACACAGAGTAATCTTGTAAAATTCAAATATGTGAAGTACAGAGAAGAAAAGGATTCACGCTTTGTGATGGTACTAAAAACAATAATGCAATAAGCATAGGCTGGTACTCTCAGTCTCCAGGTGAGTGGCACTCCGGTGATCTGCTCCCTGTATAAAGTGTACTGCAAAAGGCTAATTTGTTTATGCTGTTACCTTCGGCAAACTCCAGCTGGCAATGAATCATGGGGTTCTACAAGAGAAATCCTCAAACCATACATACAAAATGCATATTAGACCACCACTGCACAAAGAAATACTGGAGCTATCAACTTTGTAAAATAATGTTTTATTGCAAGGCTTACTGTTTCCTCAGGCATAGATGATGAAACAGTCATGTTTTTATTTTTCTTAGATTGTTTTTATCGTATTATTTGGAATGTTATTGTTGGCGACTCCTATAATCTACTCATTAGTAGGTAGTTTAATTTTTCTATTCTTCAATTGTTGCTTAATTGCTGATATAAGCTTTTTATATATATATATATATATATATATATATATATGTATATATATATATATATATATATATATATATATATATATATAAAGCAAGAGAACATATCAAATACACTTCCGCGCAACTAAATACAATATGAAAATAAATAATTAATCAGATCTTTCAATAATTCTTATTGGTATATTCAAGTCCTTAATGTTAAGGATTCTACAAGTGTGGCAGTGCAGTTTTTTTCACTTACTACAAGTGTGACCGGCCTCCGTGGTGAACTGTATTAATTAACTTTTATTGATACCATTGCGGCTCTAGATGTTTTATTGCCTTGCGCTTTTTATCTCCCCCACGCCGACTAGCTGCAGATAGTCGGTCTCTTTAGAGCCTAGGTCAGGGGTGTTTTTAAGGTAATACTGTTCACCTATTGTTTTATTCATACCACATTGTGGTTCAGCAGCATTCAACGTGTCACACCTTATCCTAGGACCAGTACCCATTTTTGTCACTCAGTTCATTCAGGACTTTGACATTATCTATTGGGAATATAGAGTATTACTTTCTTACCCCCCCCCCCCCCCTACATTTACTTTGCTGCTTAGGTGCGTTCTCCACATACACATCCAGTATCTGAAGTTGAGGTTTGAAATACTTTCAAATATTGTTTTTTAAAAAACAAAAAATATTTGTTTTACCAAATCATTACTGAAACATTGATAGACTTGGAAAGCTTTCATCTATATACTCAAGTGAATTGATCACCATTTACTGATTCTCCAACCTGTCTGAACCTATCAGTGTCACACACCACCCATGTGTACACATATATTCATGTGCTAATACTTACCTAATGATGGATTGAGGGTACTTTATGTGAGTGCATTTCTTATTGTTATTTTTAATAAAATAATGGTATAAACAATATTACACTATGTACTCTCTTTTTTCCTCCACTACACTTTGCTGAGAAATCGGAGACCTGAGGATACCCGGTAGAAGTACCATACTCGAGAGAGACACCAAGGCTCCAGTATAAAGATCCTGGAAGTTTCACAAAGACAAGTGCCATACACAAGTTTGCATCGAAAGACAGAAATTGCCAACTCCCAAGATTCTAGTCCTGATGTGAACAAACCACAGACTGACAAAGAGGGAACGGACAACATCTCATATATGACCATACATTATCTCATATGATTGAGGTAATTTCCGGTAAGGAGACATCTATTCCACTATTCTTGTCTCTGTCAACATTAAGGACTTGAATATACCAATAAGAATTATTGAAAGATCTGATTAATTATTTATTTTCATATTGTATTTAGTTGCCCAGAAGTGTATTTGATTTGTTCTCTTGCTTTCTATATTACCTACAGTGTTAGGGGTACACTGAAATCTTTTTTTTCACGCTGCACAATACTCTTATTTCTACAAAATACTTATATATACAGACCTACCTAAGTTTTTATATATAGATTCATTATCACCATATCATTTGTACATACATATATATATTCTTTTTTCAGTCTTCAAACTGATATCAGAAGAGAACAGCACTCCTGAGATAGATCGTCTGGGGTTGTTGTTTCTCTTGTTCAGAGAAGAATTGCCTGGTATGTCAGCGCTGAACTGTCATTGGGCAGGGTCAGACTGATATGCTACAGGGTATTTTTTCTCTGTGAAAAGGCATGCACCTAGATAACAAGTTTTGCGTTAGGAGGGGTGCGGTGCTAACGCTTAGTTTATGCTCACCACTCACCTACAAACAACGCTGGTATTAAAGCTTTTCTTCAACCCGGCGTTAGCCTCTAAAAAGTGAGTGAAGAGCAAAATTTTGCTCCACATCTCACTGTAATACCAGCGCTGCTTACGATAGCGGTGAGCTGGCTTAACGTGCTTGTGCACGATTTCCCCATAGGAAACAATGGGGCAGAATCGACTGGAAAAAAAACTAACACCTGCAAAAAAGCAGCGTTCAGCTCCTAACGCAGCCCCATTGATTCCTATGGGGAAAGAAAATGTATGTCTACACCTAACACCCTAACATGAACCCCGAGTCTAAACACCCCTAATCTTACACTTATTAACCCCTAATCTGCTGCCCCCAACATCGCTGACACCTGCATTATATTATTTACCCCTAATCTGCCGCTCCGGACACCGCCGCCACCTACATTAAACTTATGAACCCCTAATCTGCTGCCCCCAACATCGCTGCCATCTACATTATAGTTATTAACCCCTAATCTGCCCATTCCAACGTCGCCGCAACTATATTAAATGTATTAACCCCTAATCTGTCGCAGCCAACGTCACCGCCACTATAATAAAGTTATTAACCCCTAAACCTAAATCTAACCCTAACCCCCCTAACTTAAATATAATTTAAATAAATCTAAATAAATATTCCTATCAATATTACCTATAAAATAAACCTTAAGCTAGCTACAATATAACTAATAATTACATTGTAGCTAGCTTAGAGTTTATTTTTATTTTACAGGCAACTTTGTATTTATTTTAACTAAGTACAATAGCTATTAAATAGTTATTAACTATTTAATAACTTCCTAGATAAAATAAAAACAAATTTACCTGTAAAATAAAACCTAACCTTAATTACAATTACACCTAATACTACACTATAATTAAAATAATTTCCTAAATTAACTACAATTAACTACAATTAAATTAAATAAACTAAAGTATGCAAAGAAAACCCAATAAATTACAGAAAATAATAAAATAATTCAAGAATTTTAAACTAATTACACCTAATTTAATCCCCCTAATAAAATTAAATTAAAAAAAAATAATAAAAATCCCTACCCTATACTAAATTACAAATAGCCCTTAAAAGGGCTTTTTGCGGGGCATTGCCCCAAAGTAATCAGCTCTATTACCTGTAAAAAAAAAATACAATACCCCCCCAACATTAAAACCTACCACCCACACACCCAACCCTACTCTAAAACCCACCCAATACCCCCTTAATAAAACCTAACACTACCCCCTTGAAGATCACCCTACCTTGAGACGTCTTCACCCAGCCGGGCACAAGTGGTCCTCCAGAGGGGCAGAAGTCTTCATCCGATCCGGGCAGACGAGGACCTCCAGATGGGCAGAAGTCTTCATCCAGGCGGCATCTTCTATCAGCCAATCGGAATTAAGGTAGAAAAAATCCTATTGGCTGATCCAATTGATTGGAACAGCCAATAGAATGCGAGCTCAATCCTATTGGCTGATTGGATCAGCCAATAGGATTTTTCCTACCTTAATTCCGATTGGCTAATAGAATCCTATCAGCCAATTGGAATTCAAGGGACGCCATCTTGGATGACGTAATTTAAAGGAACCTTCATTCATCGGGAGTCGTCGGAAGAAGAGGATGCTCTGCGTCGGCTGGCTTGAAGATGGACCCGCTCCACTCCGGATGGATGAAGATAGAAGATGCCGCCTGGATGAAGACTTCTGCCCATCTGGAGGTCCTCTTCTGCCTGGATCAGATGAAGACTTCTGCCCCTCTGGAGGACCACTTGTGCCCGGCTGGGTGAAGACATCTCAAGGTAGGGTGATCTTCAAGGGGTTTGTGTTAGGTTTTATTAAGGGGGGATTGGGTGGGTTTTAGAGTAGGGTTGGGTGTGTGGGTGGTGGTTTTTAATGTTGGGGGATATTGTATTATTTTTTACAGGTAATAGAGCTGATTACTTTGAGGCAATGCCCCGCAAAAATCCCTTTTAAGGGCTATTTGTAATTTAGTATAGGGTAGGTATTTTTTTTAATTTGGGGGGCTTTTTTTATTTTATTATGGGGATTAGATTAGGTGCAATTAGTTTTAAATTCTTGTAATTATTTTATTATTTTCTGTAATTTAGTGGGGGTTTTTTTCATACTTTAGTTTATTTAATTTAATTGTAGTTAATTGTAGTTAATTTAGGAAATTATTTTAATTATAGTGTAGTGTTAGGTGTAATTGTAATTTAGGTTGTTTTATTTTACACGTAAATTTGTATTTATTTTAGCTAGGTAGCTAGTAAATAGTTAATAACTATTTAGTAACTATTCTACCTAATTAAAATAAATACAAAGTTGCCTGTAAAATAAAAATAAACCCTAAGCTAGCTACAATGTAACTATTAGTTATATTGTAGCTATTTTAGGGTTTATTTTATAGGTAAGTATTTAGTTTTAAATAGGAATTATTTATTTAATTGTAGTAATTTTATTTTGTTTTATTTAAATTATATTTAAGTTACGGGGTGTTAGGGTTAGGGTTAGACTTAGGTTTAGGGGGTAATAAATTTAATATTGTTGCGGCGACGTTGTGGGCACCAGATTAGGGGTTAATAAATGTAGGTAGGTGTCGGCGATGTTAGGGACAGCAGATTAGGGGTTAATAAAATGTAACTAGTGTTTGCGAAGCGGGAGTGCGGCGGTATAGGGGTTAATATATTTTTTGAAGTGGCGGCGATGTCCGGTCGGCAGATTAGAGGTTAAAAACTTTAGTTAACTGTTTGCGATGTGGGGGGGGGCTCGGTTTAGGGGTTAACAGGTAGTTTATGGGTGTTAGTGTACTTTTTATCACTTTAGTTAACAGTTTTATGTTACCGCGTTAGCCCATAAAACTCTTGACTACTGACTTTTAAATGCGGTATCAGTGTTGACAGGAGAGGCTGTACCGCTCACTTTCTCCAAGACTCGTAATACCGGCATTAGGAAAATCCCATTAAAAAGATAGAATACGCAATTTACATAAGGGGATTTGCGGTATGCTCGAGTCGCGGAAAAAAAGTGAGCGGTACACCTGTACCTGCCAGACTCGTAATACCAGCGGGCATTAAAAAGCTGCGTTGGGACCTCTCAACGCTGCTTTTTAAGGCCAACGCAAGACTCGTAATCTAGGCGATAGTGTGTTAAAAGAGTATGCACCCTGAGTGGCACTGAAAATGAACAGGCATGGAAGTTATTCTAGCTTTTGTTCTGTCTCAGCTGAGTGCGTCGCTCTCTCTTTTTATGTATATATTCTATATATATATATATATATTTATATATATACATACACACAAAAAAGTGGAGAGAAAAAAAGCCAATATTTTTAACCACAACTCAAATCTCACTGCTATATACAGCTGAGAACAGGCTATCTGAGTCTTGGCTATGTGTGCCCAAGTGGCGAGTTAAGAACTGAAAATATATCCATAACACTATTATCTAGAATGTTCTACTAACAACATGAAGCATTGTTCTAATCCTCCATCTCATCTCTCTACAGGTATGCAACTCTCCTGCCTCCTTTATCTGCCTGGTTACCCTTCCACATCCCTTTAATCTGTTTGTAGTACACTGATATGGTTCTCTCCTGATGTCTGGATTTATAACTTTTCTTTAAATATGTAATCAGTTCCTTTGTAGAATATTTGTGTGCTTCCCCAGCCATATGCCCCCCCCCCAATCTAATTTGCAAGTGTGTGTAACTCCAGTCTCCTAACTAGTCTATACACAACTGCCTTGAATTAAATCATTCCAACTCAAATGTCACTGCTATATACAGCTGAGAACAGGCTATCTGTACCTTGGCTATGTGTGCCCTGTGTTTCTAAGAGTCCTGTCTTACAAGTGGCAAGTTAAGAACTGGAGTTAGAAACTGGAGGGAGAAACTGCAGTCCCACTAACAGGTAATCCTTACTAACTATACACCTGCAGAATGATCTCCATGTCTTTTCTGCTATTTCTGTCTGCCCTTTTCCTAAAACTCACTAAACTTCCCTGTAGCAACAATAACCCCCACACTATCCATATCTCACCCTCCATTCTTTCATCTTCTATGCTGTCCTCTCATGAACTACTCTGTCTCCTTCTTCTCCATCTAACTCTCCTGTGTCTAATCCTACCTGCTCCTACAAGTCTCACTCTCACCTTCTGTCACTCACACTCCTACTACTGCTTGCTGCTAGTGACATCTCTCCTAACCCTGGACCTGCAGCAATCACCACACTTTTACACTCTCACTCAGTCCCCCAACTGCAAAAACTCTAGGTCACGCAATCCTAACAATCTCATCTCTATTAACCCACAGCACTTACCCCCTCTCTTTTGCTGTGCTCTTTGGAAAGCACGCTCTGTCTGTAACAAACTTACAACTGTTCACGACTGTTTGTTTCTAACGCCTTCAATGTTCTAGCAATTACTGACACTTGGTCTTCTGACACTGCTTTCATTGCTGCTCTCACGCAAGGTGGTCTCCACTTTAGCCACACACCTAGACCCGGTGAGAGACATGGTGGCGGTGGCAGTATCTTACTGTCCCCCTCCTGCTGCTATCAGCACCTGCATCCTCATCCATCTCTCCAGGGCCGGACTGGGAATAAAAAGCAGCCCTGGAAAAATATGAAGACCAGCCCTATTTTATGTTGAGCCGGTAGAATGCAAATGCCCCATTTTTCTCAAAGACCATTACTGGGATACTCCTCCCCTATTATTTTTAAATTATATTACTTTGTATTAAACAAAAATGCCAGATTGATGTTATATAGCAAAACTACAACCCAATTGTATCAATTAATCACCCCTTTAAATTGTAGCTTTCCAGCCCCAGCATCTGCAGCCCACCGGGAAATCTCCTGGTATCCTGATAGGCCAATCCGGCCCTGCATCTCTCTCCTTTTCCTCCTTCGAAGCTCACTGTATCCGCCTGCCCCCCCCCTTTCCCTCAGGGTGGCAAATATCTATCGTCCACCTGGACCAACCTCCCAATTCCTGCCTGGTGTGACGGATCCCCTGCTACCCTGACTGGGTAGCTCCACCAAAACAATCTTTGAACACATGGAACTAGCCACTATGTAGTGGAGAGAGAGTGATTTCAGCAATCCACACCCAAATAACTAGAGAACTTGCATTTAGGTGGAACAAAGAAGAACATTTTATTGGGACTAACACACAACATTTATACAGAGACTCATCTTGATAAGACATTCCCGCCCCTGCAGACAGGCTGGCGCCTCCATAGCAGCCACAGTCCCACAGAATACCAGTACCCAGGGGTGGCGGTTTCAGGGTGACTTGGTGGAGCAGCGGCACTTCCAGGGCGTCATTTTAAAGCTCTCAGTCCCCAGATGCCACAGCGGCATGATTCGTTACTGGGGACCAGAGATACAGTCCGTTGAATTTATGGGGTAGGGGTGTCCAAATCACCCTGTTCCCAAAGGAGCTCTGAGGAGCCCAAATCTGCTAGGAAACAACAGGGATTAGGTAGTAAGGGGGTAGGGGTTTAACCCTTGCAGCCCAGTACCTGTGACACCTGGCTTTCTCACTTTCTCTCTACAAATACACCTGCTCTAATCCCCGAGGACTTAAACATCCCCATTGATAACCCATCTGCCCCTGCTCCCTCTAAGCTTCTCTCACTCACAAACTCCTTAAGTCTCTCACAATCCACCCTATTCCCTACTAATGAAACAAAAAAAGAAAGGGCGCCTCCTAGTGTAGCCAGTATATATAAGGATAAATAGAATGAGATATAGATTTTGTACTCACATGTAGTGAAGGCAAAGATAATGCCTAGATAAGCAGTCTGGAAACTTATCAGTGTCCCAGTTGACTGTGCATTAGAATGCTAGGGCAGCTCCTCTTAGTAGATTTCCAAAATCATCTGAAAAGTAAGAAGATATACAGAGGGCGACTCCTAGTGTGGAATTAGTAAGCAGAGTGTGAACCCACCAGCTTTACCCTTCAGAGATATACTCACAAAGTATAGAGCACACTGTAGTGCTAATGAAGCAAGCTGGGTATATTAAAAGTGGCCCAGCGCACATACCACTCCGGTGAAAGATGGTCCAATGTATTCAGAAGGTTCAGATAAAAAATTCAGGAGACTCCAGATATATATAAAAAACACTTTATATAAAAATATAACAGTGTACAATAAAAAATCAGTAGATTTTTTATTGTACACTGTTATATTTTTATATAAAGTGTTTTTTATATATATCTGGAGTCTCCTGAATTTTTTATCTGAACCTTCTGAATACATTGGACCATCTTTCACCGGAGTGGTATGTGCGCTGGGCCACTTTTAATATACCCAGCTTGCTTCATTAGCACTACAGTGTGCTCTATACTTTGTGAGTATATCTCTGAAGGGTAAAGCTGGTGGGTTCACACTCTGCTTACTAATTCCACACTAGGAGTCGCCCTCTGTATATCTTCTTACTATTCCCTACTAACCAGGACAGACACTCTATTAATCTGGTATTCTTATACCTCTGCCATCTGCTCTCTGATGTCACCTGTCGCCCATTTCCCATCACAGACCACCATCTGCTCACCTTTACTCTTAATATACATGCTAAACCTACTTCTCCCCCTCGCCCTCACACCTGTAAAAATCTGCACACTGTGGATCCTCTCCAACTTTCAAAATGTATTCAAAAACACCTCCCACACACTTCCACGATATCCTGCCCTGACCTTGCTACAACCCACTATAACAATACTCTCTCTTCTGCACTTGACACTTTTGATCCTCCCCAAATACGCAAAACCCCCCATCATCAGCTCCAACCCTGGCACTCTAAGCAAACACGCTACCTACAAAAATTCTCCCGTGCTGCTTAACGTGCCTTGAGGAAATCCTGCTCTAAACATGATTTCCTCCACTATAAGTTAATTATTTATTTTTACTCCTCTGTCCTTCACTTAGCCAAGCAAACATACTTCTCTTCTTTTATATCTACTCACTCATCAAACCCTAAACATCTCTTCTCCATTTTCAACTCTCTCCTTTATCCACCTCCACCACCCCCTTCGTCTGCCTTTAGTTCTCAAGACCTGGCAGACTATTTTTTCAACAAAACACTTACCATGCAAAGTAATATCCCAACACAAGACTGCAACCTTTCATCTCCGCCCCCGGCCACCCACTACATCACTCTCAGCACCTTCCCCCAACCACTGATAATAAAATGAGTTCCCTATTGTCTTCCTCACACCTCACTACCTGCCCACTTGACCCTATCCCTTCACATCTAATATCTTCTCTGTCTTCTACCCTCACTCCAGCTCTTACTCACATATTTAACCTATGCCTTACAACTGGTTCATTCCCATCTTCCTTCAAACATGCAAAGGTTACCCCTATCCTCATAAACCCTCCCTCAACCCCAATTCTCCTGCAAACTACTGCGCAATATCACTGCTTCTGCTAGCTTCAAAAGTCCTGGAAAAAAACAGTTTTCGATCGCCTAACCCACTTCTTGTCCTCCAACTCATTGCTTGACCCCTTACAATCTGGCTTCCGTCCCCAACACTCAACTGAGACTGCCCTCACCAAGGTTACTAATGATCTTTTGGCTAAAAACAACGGCCACTACTCAATACTTATCTTACTTGACCTATCTGCATCCTTTGACACCGTTGACCATCCCTTTCTCATACGGACTCTCATCTCCCTTAGGCTCTCTGACACTGCCCTCTTCTGGATCCACTCTTATCTCTCTAATATGTCCTTTTCAGTTTCCTTTGCTGGTGACCCTTCCTATCCATTGCCTCTGTCTGCTGGAGTAACTCAAGGCTCTATTCCTCTCTATTTATACTTCCTCACTGGGTAAACTTATCAGTAGCTATGGGTTAAACTATCACCTCTATGCTGATTATACTCAGATCTACCTATCCACCCCTGCACTCTCTCCTTCTGTCCTTTCTCACATCAGTGTCTTCTTATCTGGCATTTCTTCTTGGATGGCCTCTCACCACCAAAAATCAACATGTCTAAGACTGAGCTCCTTCTAATCCCCCCTCCAATTCTACCCGGGTCTTTAACTTTTCAATTACTGTTGGTGACACCACTATCTCCCCATCACCCCAAGTCCGCTGCCTAGGAGTTACACTTGACTCCAATGTGTCCTTCATACCCCACATCCAATTGCTCTCTTCATCCTGTTGCAACCACTTACGCAATATCTCAAATTCATCCATTCCTGAGTGCTGAAACTAATAAACAGCTAATCCACTCCCTGGTAATTTTCCGACTTGACTATTGTAATAACCTACTAACTGGCCTCCCTCTCTCCCGCCTCTCCCCTCTTCAATCCATCCTAAATGCCTCTGCTAGGCCAATCCACCTCTCCCAACAATCTGTATCTGCTGCACCTCTCAGCGAGTCCCTTCACTGGCTCCCCCTTCATAGCAGAATAAAATTCAAAATTCTCACCCTGACCTACAAAGCCCTTACCAATGCAGCCCCCCTACCTGTCCTCACTCATCAACACATATACTCCAGCCTGCCCCCAAAGATCCAACAATGACCTTCTCCTTGCATCTTCTACCATCACCTCATCCCATGCTAGACTACAGGCCTTTTCTCATGCGGCACCAACCATCAGGAACGCACTTCCTTAAGCTGTCAGACTTTCCCCTAACCTTTGCTCCTTTAAACTCCCTAAAGACCTTTTTGTTCATGGAAGCCTATCTCCAAATCAGTAACAAATTAATTCCACTTGCCTAATAACTGCCCTCATCTAACTCCACACTAACATCATTCTCACCTTTGCAGTCCCCATATCCTGTTTCTCACCCTCCTACCCATCTAGCTTGTAAGTTCCCATGGGAAAAGGGCCCTCAATTCCCCCTGTATTTGTTCGTTAAACTTTGTCTGGTGTCTTTTATATTGTATTGTACTGTACTTTTATCTTTGTACCCATGGACAGCGCTGCAGAATCTGTTGGCGCTTTATAAATAATTAATAATTATATATATAAAACTGTAATCTCCCTTTAAGTAACCCCACACTTCTCAAGATTTATAAGGTGTATATATATATATATATATATATATATATATATATATATATATATATATATATATATATATTAATTCAAATATATTTATATAAGTAAATATATGTTACACTCAGCAGAGCTATACGAGATGCTATGTTGAAAGTAGGGGAATTCAGCACTCAAAAAGACTTCTCTTAATCTAATACGTAGAAGGAAAACTGAAACATTGTTTCAAACAGAGGCTCACACACAGATGGTCCAATTAATATGTAACACATGTATTAATGCAAGTAATCCTGAACCTAAATACGCCACTGCAGTGGAAGATCTAAAAATATATCACTAAACTCATGATAAACGGGTACAATATAATGACATAATCAATGTTGCATAAAACAGGTCAAAAAATGAAAAAAGCATGGGAAATCTTAGTGAAATCAAACGTCCCAAAGAAACAAAAGTTCCACAGATGTTATCTGTGTGTTAGGATTTGCTAAGTTCTTTTAGAAAACACTACTATAACAGCTTACTGCTAATGTAGGACCACTCAGTCTCACACCTTACCTCGGATTCCCACAGATTGAACTTAAGGGAACCCTGATATGCTCATTGATCTGAGGGTCACTACAGCAGGGTAGCTGAGTGAAAACGGAACCTTCACGCAACAATGACTGCTAGCAGCAGAAAAGGAGAGTAATTCTTAGAGGAATGTAACTTCAACAATAGTGAAAGAGTTAATTACTGCAGGTGCCTTGATTCACTCACACAAGCAGTGTAAAATAGTTTATGCAGCAGGCTTTAGCAAACACACCAGAAATCACACAGTACTTTGTTATCTGAATGAATAAATCAAGCTGAGGGCATTATGTAAACCATAATTTGATAATGAATATTAGTTATTTCCAAACTTGTTCAATGAAAGCATAAGAAGCTGTGTTAATCTCATGAAACAGGTAAAGTTGAAGTTATACAAACAGTTATTTGCAAGCAGATATGAAGGTTAATTGTGATAAAGACTGAAGTATGCTTAGGAAGTCCGTTTATGAGAATTGGTAGCAATATGAATCTTTGTCACAGTTATTTGTATGCAAATTAGTAAGTAGAAGAAATAGTTTAGTGCATATTTGTCATCTGAAGCGTATATGAATCCCCAGCAGGTGAGAGTTACACAGTTAATATGGCAAGCTTGAGTGTAATGAAGTTGCAGCAGTACACACAGTTCATACAATGCAATATATACAGACCAGTATTACAGGAGATGGCAAATGAGTAGAGTAATACTGTTACCAGACAGCAAACAGTCCCAGCGGTATCACAGCGAGTCTGACAAAGAACCGCGGCGGGAGAATGTCGGGCGTGACGTCACACACTGCAGGGAGTAACTTCAATACAGGAGAGAGACAGAGAAGTCTCTGACTGGAATAAACGGTGAAAATCTTCAGGCACAAAAGAGCATCTGCAGGTTGATTCAAGCAGGCAGAAACTCAGGGTGAGTTTAGAGAGCAATGAAGTGAAATACAGAGTTGTATAAACGGCTAGGTCTCTTCAGAAGCAGCTTGTCACTGAGCAACAAATTACCAAGCAATGAGTTCTGTTGGGAGGAGCCTTAAATAGGGCTAGTGAGTTCACTTTCTTAAAGGTACAGCATGAAAAGAGATAAATCCCTGACAGGACACCCCCCCCCCCCCAAGGAGCCGCTCCGCGGATCAAGGACCAGGACGATCAGGATTCCTACGATGAAACAAGGAGACAAGACGGGGAGCAGAGACATTAGTGGAAGGTTCCCAAGAGTCCTCCTCCGGACCAAACCCTTTCCAACTGACAAGATATTGAAGTTGATTATGATGGTAACGAGAGTCTAGGATAGACTCAATCTCATACTCCATGCCATCAATAACTGAAGGATCCACTGTGTCATTCTGAGTCGTGTCTCTGATTGTACTGTACGGTTTCAAGAGAGAAACGTGGAATGTGGGATGTATCTTTAGAGAATCTGGTAGCTGAAGTGTTACAGCATTAACATTGACAACCTTTTGTATTGGATAAGGCCCTAAATATAGAGAAGCGAGTTTTTTAGAAGGAACTTGTAACCTTAAATGTTTAGTGCTTAACCAGACTTTGTCGCCAATCTTGTAATCTGGGGGCTTGGATCTACGTAGATCATAATGGTGTTTCTGAACAGCCTGAGCTTCTTGTAAGACTTGTTTCAATGTTGTGAAATTAGTGGCAATGGTGTTAACAAGATCATTGACTATAGGCATGTCGGAATTGTTGGTCCGATTTGGGTAATATGAAGGATGAAATCCATAGTTGATGTAAAATGGTGTCATTTTAGTTGACGAATTTACAGCATTATTATGGGCAAATTCGGCAGTAGCAAGTAGAGAATGCCAGTTATCTTGTTGTTGGGTGCAGTAGCAATGAAGGTACTGCTCTAATGTTTGATTTGTCCTTTCTGTTTGACCATTCGTTTGTGGATGATAAGCGGTACTCAAACGTTTGGAAATGTTGAGAGAGGAGCACAGTTGATTCCAAAACCTTGAAGTGAATTGCGTACCTCTATCTGTGGTAATTGACTCAGGTAGACCATGTAATTTCACAATGTGATTCAGAAAAAGTGAGGCAGTTTCTGAAGCTGTAGGCAATCCTCTATGTGGTAGGAAATGTGCCATTTTAGAAAATAAGTCCACTACTACTAATATGGTGTTATAATTAGCTGATGAAGGTAGATCAACAATGAAATCCATAGCAATCGCTGCCCAAGGTCTATCTGGTACTGGTAAGGAGAGAAGGTAACCATAGGGACTCTTATGCTGATGTTTCTTAGTTGTACATACCATACAGGATTCAATGTACTGTTGAATAGTATCATGCATCTTAGGCCACCAATAATTCCTTTTAATCAGATGAGCAGTTCTATGAACTCCAGGATGACCAGCCAACAAGGAGTCGTGGGCAAAGGTAAGTACCTCATTCCTGAGAGAAGGAGGTATATATAATAGAGTGCCATGGTAGTATAAATTGTCGGAATGTTTTAGTACATCCAATTGATCCAAAGATGAATCATACCTTAAATGTTCTTGTAGAGTGGTTTTAAAATCAGTTGTTAGACAAATAATTCTATCCGAAGGTATGATAGATGAAGGAGAAACCACATCAGTAGGATCCTGGTCTATAAGTTATAACGTAATCAAAACGAGAAAAGAACAAACTCCATCGAACCTGGCGAGCAGTAAGGGTCTTGTTTGATTTTAAATATTCTAAATTACGGTGATCAGTAAAGATGGTGATTGGATATATTGCACCCTCCAGGAGGTGTCGCCAAAACTCCAAAGCTGATTTGATTGCAAGAAGTTCCTTATCACCAATTCCATAATTAATCTCAGCTGAACTCATAGTTCTAGAATAGTAGGAGACAGGATGCAAAGGTTCTTTATCAGAATGTCTTTGAGATAAAACAGCCCCCACAGCAAACTCAGAAGCATCAACTTCCAGCGTAAATTGACATGTGGGATCTGGAAATTGTAAAATAGGGGCTGAGACAAATTTACTTTTTAGAATATTAAAGGAATGATCAGCATCTTGATTCCAAACAAACTTAACTTGCTTACGTGTTAGCGTAGTGAGAGGTCTGACAATAAGAGAGAAATCTTTAATGAACTTTCTATAAAAAAAGGTTGATTCAAGCAGGCAGAAACTCAGAGTGAGTTTAGAGAGCAATGAAGTGAAATACAGAGTTGTATAAACGGCTAGGTCTCTTCAGAAGCAGCTTGTCACTGAGCAACAAATTACCAAGCAATGAGTTCTGTTGGGAGCAGCCTTAAATAGGGCTAGTGAGTTCACTTTCTTAAAGGTACAGCATGAAAAGAGATAAATCCCTGACACTGTGATGGTGTAGATATCTTTTTTCATGCAATTGCAACATGCAAGCTCATACAAAAGCTGTACCGTTATTTATGAAACAGCTGACAGGTTCGAGGTGAAAGCGTCCTCCTATGTCAGCTAACGTTAAACATGAGTGCTTGATAGTAACAACAGGCTTTATTCCAAAGACGGCAAAAAAGGTAATGGAAAACAAATACAACCTCTTCCAGGTGAGGATCGGTGTCAGGCAGCTGAGACCGGGTATCTTTAGGCACAAACTTGAAGCATAAAATGAAGTGAGCCGGGACTTTGCATCCGGCTTCTGTCTCACCCAATTTTCTCCTCTGGTTCCTTAACACTGTAAATGTGCAAGTTAGACTGGGAGATTCATTCCTGGGTAGACCCACTTTCATTCGCCTCTGCCACACTTCCTTCCGGAACCTTTAATGTTATCGATCAACACCATACCAGGTACTTCCTACTGCCGCTTAGTTTTCAAATGACTGTGTCGACGCGTGTTTCGCCCCACAATGCTTTGCTTCAGGGCCTCGTCAGGACTGTCAGTCACAGGTGATACATTATTTCCTTTAAATTTGTTGCCAATGTTGCGGGAGGGGTTAAGGCGTATACATACTATCGAATGGGAATGGCCATAGGGCGTCACTGTTACCTAGATTCCCATGCATATATTGTTTGGAAACAAACTGTTATTATTTACTTTATTTAAACAAAATTAAAGAATTGAAATACAATAAATGTGTTAAACACTATCAAAAGGACCAAAAATGCTGAACCTACATTAGATTAATTTTAAATTTTAAAAAACCTTTGATTTAATTACTTTACATAACAAGTTACAGGTTATATACAAATATTATTTCCGGATGCAGATTCTTATCTTCATGTGTATATTTTGCCTTATTAGGAATGACAGAAAAGGACCATCTTAAAAGAAATACTTTTGAGATGTTATTTCAGCTCGCATGTTGCAATTGCATGAAAAAAGATATCTACACCATCACAGATAACATCTGTGGAACTTTTGTTTCTTTGGGACGTTTGATTTCACTACGATTTCCCATGCTTTTTTCATTTTTTGACCTGTTTTATGCAACATTGATTATCTCATTATATTGTACCCGTTTATCATGAGTTTAGTGATATATTTTTAGGTCTTCCACTGCAGTGGCATATTTAGGTTCAGGATTACTTGCATTAATAAATGTGTTACATTTTCCTTCAGTTTCCTTCTACGTATTAAATTAAGAGAAGTCTTTTTGAGTGCTGCAATCCCCTACTTTCAACATAGCATCTCGTATAGCTCTGCTGTGTGTAACATATATTTACTTATATAAATATATTTGAATTATTATTAAATTTCTGGGGTCTGCACCAGGACCTGGTCTAGCTAGCGCTATCCGGGTTTGTATTATATTCTCAGGCAGTTTACCTGTAAGTGATAATATAGGTGCCTGACCAGTATATTTCTCTCCCTGATTCTTTATTAACTTATTTAACATTTAGGAATATAAGAGAGGATTCTCACGATTCCGTTCCTTGGGATTGAGAAATTATTCAAGTTGCATACTGTTTTATGTATACTTTCACTTCTCTTTCTTAAAGCTGAGACATTGTTGATAACAAAAGATTATGGTATTTACCCTCTCAGATGAGGTCTGGGAAGCTGAGCTGAAAGAATCCCTTACAAATACAAATTTAGAAAGCAATGAATTAGAAACTAATGTGTTCAATGCTTTTAAAAAATATAAGAACTGTATTGTCAAACAGGTAAAAGTAAGGGATGAAAATTCAAGCCTAGCTAACTATGTAGAGAAAAAAATTGTTCCTAGAGGGTTAAGACTCTTCTTAGACCCAGGCTTCAATGCCAGAGAAGAAGAGGGAGGCTTAGAATTTTTGGATGAATGGAATGAAAAATTATCTTCATGTGTGCTTGGAATGATAGAGATGTTAATTAAGAGGAATGATAAAAGATTGGAAAAAATAAAAGAAGATGTTGTGTCAGCATTACAAATTGTAAATAAGTTTAATCATGATCCTAACTTTGATAAATTAAATGAAGAAACTAAAACACATATTTGTAGGTTACAGGCAGAAATTAAAGTATGGAAATGCAGAAAATTACATCGTGATCAGGAAGACTACAAAAACAAAAAAGTATATGTTTACAAATTTGATAGAGGGTCCTATGATTCAGGGACAGATATGTCAGACCTAGAAAATGAAGATAGATCTTCAAAAAACGAAGGAGGCCCTGGGTCACAGAATATAGGCCAGGGCAATCTAGGAAGAGACGAGGGGGGAGGAAGAGGAGGAGAAATAAAAAATATGGCAAGCGAAGAGAGGAGATATCCCCAGCGAGTACAGAGAGGGAGAGGGGGCAATATGAGACAAAGGCAAGGGAACAGAGGGAGGCCACAAAGGAGACCGTATCAGGGTTATTAACCCCGATTACATCTAAAGATGAGTTACAAATCATTCATCTTTCTTCATTTAACTTAAAGCTAACACATATTGAAGTTTTAAGGAAAGGCTTATCCTTTAGTCCAACCAACAAATTAAACAAATTTGACTTCATTAAAGATTTGCATTTGTTTGCGAGAAAGCTAGTGTTACATCATATAATGCATCAAACTTCTTAAAATAAGAAAGATGAAGAGGCAATACATGCCTTAAAATCCCTTTTAGATGACAATGAGTCCAAAAAAATGGATTCTGAGAACATAGGAACATTCAGATCAAATTTGAAGACAAAGTCCACCTATATGACTTCCATAGCACAGGTACCTGCTGTCTCTCTGTTTGTAAAGACTGTGGAAAAATAGATAGAGCAGCTACCGGAAGACTGGACTTTGTCTGACAATTTAACATCTGGTCAAAGAGTGGCGTTAAAAGAGTTAACACAAGCTAAAGGGATAGTGTTTAAGCCGGCTGATAAGGGCGGCAACCTAGTCTTGCTCGATGAATCTTTCTATCTTAATGAAGCAAAAAGACAATTGCTGGACAAAACCCAGTATGAAAAACTTCCAAAAAATCCTTTGTCAAATATGAAATTGAAGTTATATCATATTTTACAAGGAGCTAAAATGGAAGGTCTCATTTCCCCAGAAGAATTTAAGTTTCTAAATCTGGTGTGTCCAGTGATGCCTACCTCCTATACTATTCCGAAAATCCACAAAAAAAGTCTCACCCACCAGGGAGACCAATAGTGTCGGCGATAGGAGGCATCAGTGAACACATCGGACAATATGTAGATTTTTTCTTAAGACCATTCCTACTCTCTCTGCCCTCATTTGTAAAGGATACCCCAGATCTCCTTCAAAAAATAGATGACATAACTGTCTCCACCCATACTATTCTTGTATCACTGGACGTTGAAAGTCTCTACTCCTCCATACCTCATGAGGTTGGGATTGGTGCTAGCGAACACTTCCTGAGATCTAGAGGCTCAGAAAGTAACAATCATACTAATTTTGTCATAAATCTTTTAAGGTTTATCCTTGAGAACAATGTGTTTGAATTTGATGGCTCGATTTACAGACAGGTCAGGGGGACCGCAATGGGAGCCGTATATGCGCCCACTTATGCTTGTCTACATTTGGGGGCATGGGAGCTGGACATCTTTGAAAAGTTTGGTGAGGTGTTCAGTTCCCATGTGTCCCTTTGGATTAGGTATGTGGACGACATCCTTATGTTCTGGGATGGCCCCCTGACCGGTCTGTATGAATTTGACTCATTAAATAAGAATGATCGGAACATTCTGTTGACACATGCATGCAGTGAGAAGGAATTACCTTTCTTAGATATCTGCATTAAAAAAGAAGGTAATAAGATAACTACTGAAAACCATCGAAAAAATACGGCAACAAATAGTTTATTGGAAGCCTCTAGTAGCCACCCTGAACCGCTTAAAAGAGGCATTCCCTTTGGCCAATTGCTCAGATTGAAGAGAAACTGTTCTTCAAAAATTAAATTTGAACATCACGCTCAAATTATGTGTGAAAAATGTATTGAAAGGGGCTATTAAAATAAATTAATCAAATTCACCCTTAACAAAGTTAGGAAACTGAATAGAAATTATCTTCTATATTCAAATAAAGTTGAAGCTACAGCAGATAGCAACATAAGATTTATTACTACATTTAATTGCCAATGGCAAAATTTGAGAGACATCTTGTCTCGCAACTGGCACTTGCTGTCGTTTGATGAAAGAATTGCTGGAAAAGTGGGTAAAAGACCCTTACTGACCGCAAAGAAATCTCCTAACTTAAAAGATAAGTTAGTTAAAAGTAGATTTGTGAGGTCAGAGCCTACAACTAATTGGTTGAATAAATACCAACAAGTTAAAGGTAGCTTTCAATGCGGACATTGTGTGTATTGTCCCTATATGTTGAAGTGTAAATCATTTTCGGCAAATATGGGCAAAAACTTTGAAATAAGATGTTTTTCCAGTTGCAACACAGTAGGAGTAGTGTATCTCTTACAATGCTCCTGTCCCCTGTTCTATGTTGGAAAAACAAAATGTATGTTCAAGGACAGGGTACAGGAGCATAGAGATGACATACTCTATGAAAGAGATACGAGTGTTGCTAGACATTTTAAGGATACACACAATAGCAGCACTATCTCTTTAAAATTTGTTGGTATTGATCAGGGACTGACAAGTGGCAGAGGAGGAGACAACAATAAATGCCTTCTAAATAAAGAAGCTAGATGGACATATGTGTTAAAAACAGTGTCCCCACTTGGCTTAAATGAAAGAATTGAATTTAGGTCTTTCCTGGGATAAAGAAAGGAATAAATGATAAATCAACCTAGGTAGTCCTGATTAGCACAAATAACATCTCAAAAGTATTTCTTTTAAGATGGTCCTTTTCGTGTCATTTCTGTCATTCCTAATAAGGCAAAATATACACATGAAGATAAGAATGTGCATCCGAAAATAATATTTGTATATAACCTGTAACTTGTTATGTAAAGTAATTAAATCAAAGGTTTTTTAAAATTTAAAATTAATCTAATGTAGGTTCAGCATTTTTGGTCCTTTTGATAGTGTTTAACACATTTATTGTATTTCAATCCTTTAATTTTGTTTAAATAAAGTAAATAATAACAGTTTGTTTCAAAACAATATACGCATGGGAATCTAGGTAACAGTGACGCCCTATGGCCATTCCCATTTTATAGTATGTATACGCCTTAACAACTCCCGCAACATTGGCAACAGATTTAAAGGAAATAATGTATCACCTGTGACTGACAGTTCTGACGAGGCCCTGAGGCAAAGCATTGTGGGGTGAAATGCGCATCGACACAGTCATTTGAAAACTAAGCGGCAGTAGGAAGTACCTGGTATGGTGTTGATCGATAACACTAAAGGCAGAGGCGAATGAAAGTGGATCTACCCAGGAATGAATCTCCCAGTCTAACTTGCACAGTTACAGTGTTAAGGAACCAGAGGAGAAAATTGGGTGAGACAGAAGCCGGATGCAAAGTCCCGGCTCACTTCATTTTATGCTTCAAGTTTGTGCCTAAAGATACCCGGTCTCAGCTGCCTGACACCGATCCTCACCTGGAAGAGGTTGTATTTGTTTTCCATTACCTTTTTTGCCGTCTTTGGAATAAAGCCTGTTGTTACTATCAAGCACTCATGTTTAACGTTAGCTGACATAGGAGGACGCTTTCACCTCGAACCTGTCAGCTGTTTCATAAATAATGGTACAGCTTTTGTATGAGCTCGCATGTTGCAATTGCATGAAAAAAGATATCTACACCATCACAGATAACATCTGTGGAACTTTTGTTTCTTTGGGACGTTTGATTTCACTAAGATTTCCCATGCTTTTTTCATTTTTTGACCTGTTTTATGCAACATTGATTATGTCATTATATTGTACCCGTTTATCATGAGTTTAGTGATATATTTTTAGGTCTTCCACTGCAGTGGCATAATTAGGTTCAGGATTACTTGCATTAATAAATTTGTTACATATTAATTGGACCATCTGTGTGTGAGCCTCTGTTTGAAACAATGTTTCAGTTTTCCTTCTACGTATTAGATTAAGAGAAGTCTTTTTGAGTGCTGCAATCCCCTACTTTCAACATAGCATCTTGTATAGCTCTGCTGTGTGTAACATATATTTACTTATATAAATATATATGAATTATTATTATTAAATTTCTGGGGTCTGCACCAGGACCTGGTCTAGCTAGCGCTATTCGGGTTTGTATTATATTCTCAGGCAGTTTACCTGTAAGTGATAATATAGGTGCCTGACCAGTATATTTCTCTCCCTGATTCTTTATTAACTTATATATATATATATATATATATATATATATATATATATATATATATATATATATATATATATAATATCATATTCACGGCAATGGTGGAGGCATGGTCATCTCTTACTATTCTCCACCTTTGTAGATATGAACACTATATAAATATGTATAGCAGATATCTAAAGCCTAGTGCAAAGCAACTTTTATCCAGATCTAACATCTACAGTAAAAACACATCTCTCTATTCCTCCAACCAACCCATTATGTAAAATGTGAATATATATTTAAATGTGTATGTATTTTTAATACAAAAGTTGTTGTAATATATAATTACATTTATAAAAAAAATGGTGTGCTACCACATTCTGTCACTTAAGTTGCCAATCCCTTCTGTCAATCAAAAATGTTTTTTCCTAGATAAAGGCAAAGACGCAGAAATAGATGTTCTTACACCAAAGTCAGTAAATAAATTAGCTACAAGGTGCCAGTATGTGTAGCATATATCACTAGTATGTGACCTTTAACTACATTTTTTTTTTATTGTTAAATTTAACTTAAAGATTGCATCTCAGTTGATGTGAAGAAATTGGTCGAATTAGTTTCTCATAAGGTTTCAAATGTAGCTGATGCTTTGATACATTGACCTGTGTGTGTATATGTAGAAGTGTGGTCGTTCTGAAAGCATAATCAATGGCATATATATTAAAAAAAAACTTCTATAGAAACAAATTTTGCTAACTTAATCATCTGAGTCCAAAGAAATCTTAGCTTTAGATTAAGTCATCTAGTTTTGAGAAATCCCAACATTTTAAAGGTGTAAATAGAATTTTATTTTTGTATAGCACATCCTGATGTTTCATATACATATTAGCCAGAGAAGTCATCTATGTGTTAGGTAGAAGTACATTCACACTGGATACATTCACCGTGAAGCAGAATTAAATTAAAAAATAAATGAACTTTTGAAGTTCTGTTTTTCTTATATATTCTACACAAAAAAAACTTTGTACAGCTTACTGCTGACATTTTTATTGAGAACACAGAAGTGGACACAATGCAGGTCTGAGAACAAGTCCAGCATAACTGGGTCATACAAAGCAATATGTTTCTCAATATTTTAGCAGCAAGAACAACAAAAGCTATAAAGTACCTGTATTTTACTTCTAACAAAAGCCAAGACATGGCATTTATTTATTGCATTTGTATTTTTAGGTAAACAAAGCAGCTACCTGTAGTTATAACAGATTCTGACAAATGAGACCGCAATTCTAGGGGGCTTATCTATCAAGCTCCAAATGGATTGGAATTTTTCTTCATTCTCTTGATATGTTTATTTGAAAAGAAGGTATGAAAGCTTAGGAGCCGGCCCATTTTAGGTTCAGCACCTGGGTAGCGCTTGCTGATTGGTGTTTAAATGTAGCCATCAATCAGAAAGAGCTATCCAGGAATCAGAACCAAAAATGGGCCAGCTCATAATCTTTCATTCCTGCTTATTAAAATAAAGATTCCAAGTAAACAAAGAAAAATTGCTAATAGTAGTAAAATAGAAAGTTTCTTAAAATTGCATGCTCTATGCGAATCAAAATGGAAAAAATTGGGTTTAGTGTGCCTTTAATATCGGTCACCGATGCAACATTTTATTTTTTATTTTTTTTTTAATAACAGAACTATAAGAATTATAAAAACTATTTTAAAATACACATGGCATACACAAACCAATACATATCAATTAGAAACTAAACACTGAAAAAATATCTAAGTCCGCCAGACTTTCTTAAATAGGGGCCTAGGAGTCATGTACATTTTGTATTGTATTTTAACATTTAAAGGGATACTAAAACCCACATTTTTCTTTCATGATTCAGATAAAGCATGCAATTTTAAGCAACTTTCTAATTTACTCCTATTATTAATTTTTCTTAGTTCTCTTGCTATCTTTCACCTAGATTACGAGTTTTGCGTTATGAATGAAAAAACATAATGTATGCTTACCTGATAAATTTATTTCTCTTGTGGTGTATCCAGTCCACGGATCATCCATTACTTGTGGGATATTCTCCTTCCCAACAGGAAGTTGCAAGAGGATCACCCACAGCGGAGCTGTCTATATAGCTCCTCCCCTTACTGCCATATCCAGTCATTCGACCGAAGACAAGCAAGAGAAAGGAGAAACCATAGGGTGCAGTGGTGACTGTAGTTTAAAGTTAAAAATACCTGCCTTAAAATGACAGGGCGGGCCGTGGACTGGATACACCACAAGAGAAATACATTTATCAGGTAAGCATAAATTATGTTTTCTCTTGTAAGGTGTATCCAGTCCACAGATCATCCATTACTTGTGGAATACCAATACCAAAGCTAAAGTACACGGATGAAGGGAGGGACAAGGCAGGTACTTAAACGGAAGGTACCACTGCCTGTAAAACCTTTCTCCCAAAAATAGCCTCCGAAGAAGCAAAAGTATCAAATTTATAGAATTTCAAAACGGAATGAAGCAAAGACCAAGTCGCCGCCTTGCAAATCTGTTCAACAGAAGCCTCATTTTTAAAGGCCCATGTGGAAACCACAGCTCTAGTAGAATGAGCTGTAATCCTTTCAGGAGGCTGCTGGCCAGCAGTCTCATAAACTAAGCGGATTATGCATCTTAGCCAAAACAAAAGAGAAGTTGCCAAAGCCTTTTGGCCTCTCCTCTGTCCAAAGTAGACAACAAACAAAGCAGATGTTTGACGAAAATCTTTAGTAGCTTGTAAGTAATACTTTAAAGCACGAACCATGTCAAGATTGTGTAATAGGCGTTCCTTCTTTGAAGAAGGATTAGGACACAATGACGGAACAACAATCTCCTGATTGATATTCTTATTAGATACCACCTTAGGTAAAAACCCAGGTTTGGTACGCAAAACTACCTTATCTGCATGGAAGATCAGATAAGGGGAATCACATTGTAAGGCAGATAACTCGGAAACTCTACGAGCCGAGGAAATAGCTACCAAAAATAGAACTTTCCAAGATAAAAGTTTGATATCTATGGAATGAAGAGGTTCAAACGGAACCCCTTGAAGAACTTTAAGAACCAAATTTAAACTCCATGGCGGAGCAACAGGTTTAAACACAGGCTTGATTCTAACTAAAGCCTGACAAAATGCCTGAACGTCTGGAACATCCGCCAGACGCTTGTGCAAAAGAATAGACAGAGCAGAAATCTGTCCCTTTAAGGAACTAGCTGACAATCCTTTTTCCAATCCTTCTTGGATAAAAGATAATATCTTGGGAATCCTGACTTTACTCCATGAGTAACCCTTGGATTCACACCAATAAAGATATTTACGCCATATCTTATGATAGATTTGCCTGGTGACAGGCTTTCGTGCCTGAATTAAGGTATCAATGACTGACTCGGAGAAGCCATGCTTTGATAAAATCAAGCGTTCAATCTCCAGGCAGTCAGTCTCAGAGAAATTAGATTTGGATGGTTGAAAGGACCCTGAATCAATTGTGCAAACACCTCCGGATGGAGTTCCCACTCCCCCGGATGAAAAGTCTGACGACTTAGAAAATCCGCCTCCCAGTTCTCCACACCTGGGATATGGATAGCTGATAGGTGGCAAGAGTGAATCTCTGCCCAGCGAATTATCTTTGAGACTTCTAACATCACTAGGGAACTCCTTGTTCCCCCTTGATGGTTGATGTAAGCCACAGTCGTGATGTTGTCCGACTGAAATCTGATGAACCTCATTGTCGCTAGCTGAGGCCAAGCTTAGAATGTTTATTGGAAGGAGTGTTTCCTCATGAGTCCACGATCCCTGAGCCTTCAGGGAGTCTCAGACTGCCCCCCAGCCTAGAAGGCTGGCATCTGTCATTACAATTGTCCAATCTGGCCTGTGAAAGGTCATACCTTTGGACAGATGGACCTGAGATAGCCACCAGAGAAGATAATCCCTGGTCTCTTGATCCAGATTTAGTAGAGGGGACAAATCTGTGTAATCCCCATTCCACTGACTGAGAATGCATAGTTGCAGCGGTCTGATGTAAGCGTGCAAACGGCACTATGTACATTGCCGCTACCATTAAGCCGATTACTTCCATACACTGAGCCACCGAAGGGCGTGGAATGGAATGAAGAACCCGGCAGCGGTCTGAGATGTAGACGTGCAAACGGCACTATGTCCATTGCCACTACCATTAAGCCGATTACTTCCATACACTGAGCCACCGAAGGGCAAGAAGTGGAATAAAGAACATGGCAGGAATTTAGAAGTTTTGATAACCTGGACTCTGCCAGGTAAATCCTCATTTCTACAAAATCTATTAGAGTTCCCAGAAAGGAGACTCTTGTGAGAGGGGATAGAGAACTCTTTTCTTCGTTCACCTTCCACCCATGCGACATCAGACATGCCAGAACTATGTCCGTATGAGACTTGGCAATTTGGAAATTTGACGCCTGTATCAGGATGTCGTCTAAATAAGGGGCCACTGCTATGCCCCGCGGTCTTAGGACCGCCAGAAGTGACCCCAGAACCTTCGTAAAGATTCTTGGGGTTGTAGCTAACCCAAAGGGAAGAGCTAAAAACTGGTAATGCCTGTCTAGGAAGGCAAACCTGAGAAACCGATGATGTTCTTTGTGTATCGGAATGTGAAGATAAACATCCTTTAAATCCACTGAAGTCATGTATTGACCCTCCTGGATCATAGGTAGGATGGTACCAATAGTCTCCATCTTGAATGATGGGACTCTGAGGAATTTGTTTAAGATCTTGAGATCCAAAATTGGTCTGAAGGTTCCCTCTTTTTTGGGAACCACGAACAGATTTGAGTAAAATCCCTGTCCCTGTTCCTCCTTTGGAACTGGATGGATCACTCCCATAACTAGGAGGTCTTGAACACAGTGTAAGAATGCCTCTCTCTTTATCTGTTTTGCAGATAATTGTGAAAGGTGAAATCTCCCTTTTGGAGGAGAAGCTCTGAAGTCCAGAAGATATCCCTGGGATACAATTTCCAAAACCCAGGGATCCTGGACATCTCTTGCCCATGCCTGGGTGAAGAGCGAAAGTCTGCCCCCTACTAGATCCGTTACCGGATAGGGGGCAGATCCTTCATGCTGTCTTAGAGGCAGCAGCAGGCTTTTTGGCCTGCTTACCTTTGTTCCAGGTCTGGTTAGGTCTCTAGACTGACTTGGACTGGGCAAAAGTTCCCTCTTGTTTTGCATTAGAGGAAGTTGATGCCGCACTCGCCTTGAAGTTTCGAAAGGCACGAAAATTAGTCTGTTTGGCCCTTGATTTGGGCCTATCCTGAGGAAGGGCATGACCTTTTCCTCCAGTGATATCAGAAATGATCTCCTTCAAACCAGGCCCGAAAAGGGTTTGCCCCTTGAAGGGAATGTTAAGCAGCTTAGACTTTGAAGTAACGTCAGCTGACCATGATTTAAGCTTTAGCGCCCTGCGCGCCTGAATAGCAAAACCAGAATTCTTCGCCGTTAGTTTAGTCAAATGAACAATGGCATTAGAAACAAAAGAATTGGCTAGCTTAAGTGCTCTAAGCTTGTCAAGTATGTAATCCAATGGAGTCTCTACCTTTAAAGCCTCTTTCAGAGACTCAAACCAGAAAGCCGCAGTAGCAGTGACTGGAGCAATGCATGCAAGGGGCTGTAGAATAAAACCTTGTTGAATAAACATTTTCTTAAGGTAACCCTCTAACTTTTTATCCATTGAATCTAAGAAAGCACAACTGTCCTCAACAGGGATAGTAGTACGCTTAGCTAGGGTAGAAACTGCTCCCTCCACCTTAGGGACTGTCTGCCATAAGTCCCGTGTGGTGGCATCTATCGGAAACATTTTCTTAAAAATAGGAGGGGGAGAGAACGGCACACCTGGTCTATCCCATTCCTTAGTAATAATTTCTGTAAACCTTTTAGGTATTGGAAAAACATCAGTGCACACCGGCACTGCATAGTATTTATCCAATCTACACATTTTCTCTGGCACTGCAATTGTATCACAGTCATTCAGAGCAGCTAAAACCTCCCTGAGCAATACGCGGAGGTGTTCAAGCTTAAATGTAAATGTTGACATATCAGGATCAGGTTGAATCCTCTTCCCTGAGTCAGAAACATCACCCACAGAAAGAAGCTCTCCTTCCTCAGCTTCTGCATATTGTGAGGGAGTATCAGACATAGCTACTAAAGCGTCAGTATGCTCTGTATTTCTTCTAACTCCAGAGCTGTCTCGCTTTCCTCGTAACCCAGGTAGTCTGGATAATACCGCTGACAGTGTATTATCCATGACTGCCGCCATGTCTTGTAAAGTAAACGCCATGGGCGCACTAGATGTACTTGGCGCCATTTGAGCGGGAGTCCCTTGAGAGGGGATAGTCAAAGGGTCTGACAAGTGGGGTGAGTTGGTTGGCATAACTTCCCCCTCATCAGATTCCTCTGGTGATAAATTTTTTAAAGACAGAATATGGTCTTTATTACTTAAAGTGAAATCAGTACATTTGGTACACATTCTAAGAGGGGGTTCCACCATGGCTTCTAAACATAATGAACAAGGAGTTTCCTCTATGTCAGGCATGTTTAAACAGACTAGCAATGAGACCAGCAAGCTTGGAAAACACTTTAAAGCAAGTTAACAAGCAAAAAATAAAAACGGTACTGTGCCTTTAAGAAAAATAAAAAAGGTCAGAATTTGAAAAACAGTGAAAAAAAAGCAGTAAATCAAACGAAATTTTTACAGTGTGTATAATAAGCTAACAGAGCATTGCACCCACTTGCAAATGGATGATTAACCCCTTAGTTCAAAAAACGGATCAAAAAAACAATATAGATGTTTTTTAACAGTCACAACAAACTGCCACAGCTCTGCTGTGGCCCTACCTTCCCAAACAAATGACTTTAGAAAGCCTAAGAGCCCTTTAGAGAGGTCCTATAGCCTTCAGATGACTCCTGGAGGAAAGCTGGATGTCTCAGTCTGTAAAAGTTACTGTGCAATTAAGCGCTAAATTAGGCCCCTCCCACTCATATCTAAACAGTGGAAAGCCTAAGAAAACTGTTTTTAGGCAAATTTAAGCCAGCCATGTGGAAAAAAACTAGGCCCAATAAAGTTTTATATGACAGGAATTGAAATTGAATTTATAAGAGTATTACCTCTGACAGTAAGCATGATACCAGTCGCTATTAAATCACTGTATTTAGACTTACCTTACATAAATCTGGTATCAGCAGCATTTTCTAGCATTTACATCTCTAGAAAAAAAAATTAACTGCACATACCTCATAGCAGGATAACCTGCACGCCATTCCCCAGCTGAAGTTACCTCTCTCTTCAGTTATGTGTGAGAACAGCAATGGATCTTAGTTACAACCTGCTAAGATCATAAAAGATCACAGGCAGATTCTTCTTCTATTTTCTGCCTGGGACAAAAATAGTACAACTCCGGTACCATTTAAAAATAACAAACTTTTGATTGAAGAAAAAAATAACTATGTTTCACCACTTCTCTTACTACTTCCATGCTTGTCGAGAGTTGCAAGAGAATGACTGGATATGGCAGTTAGGGGAGGAGCTATATAGACAGCTCTGCTGTGGGTGATCCTCTTGCAACTTCCTGTTGGGAAGGAGAATATCCCACAAGTAATGGATGATCCGTGGACTGGATACACCTTACAAGAGAAAGCAGCGTTATGGCCCATAACACTTCATTTTCCCTAACGCTGCTATTACGAGTCTTGTCGGTATAGGTGTACCGCACACCTTTTGGCCTGTCACGCAACGTCAGTATCGCACTTTTAAAAAAGTCCTTTTTCAATGGGACTCCCATAGCGCCAGTATTACGAGTTTGCCTTGGAGGCCAATAAGTGAGTGGTACACTCTATAACCACAAGATCTCTAACACCATAAGTCAGCAGTTATGAGTTTTATGCTACAAAGTTGTAACTTAAGACTCATAACTAAAGTGTTACAAAGTACACTAACACCCATAAACTACCTATGTACCCCAAAACCGAGGCCCTCCCGTATTGCAAACACTATAATAAATTTATTAACCTCTAATCTGCCGCTCCGGAACATCGCCGCCACTATTAAAATGTATTAACCCCTATTCCGCCGCTCCCCGACATCGTCGCTACTATAATAAAGGTATTAACCCTTAAATCGCCGCCCTCCCGGATCAAAAACACTATTTAAATATTATTAGCCCCTAATCTGCTTTCCGCCCACACCACCGCTATAATAAATCTTTTAATCCCTAAACCGCAAGCCCCCCACAATGAGATATACTAAAATAAACCTATTAACCCCTAAACCACAAGCCCCCCACAACGAAATATACTAAAATAAACTATTAACCCCTAAACCTAACAGCCCCCTAACTTTATATTAAAATTACAATTTCCCTATCTTAAATTAAATTAAAACTTACCTGTCAAATTAAATAAATTAATTTTAAAATAACAATTAAACTATTATAATTATTAATCTAAAATTAAACTAACTACCAATTAAATTAAACTAAACTACACATTAAAAAAATCCTAACACTACTCTAAAAATTACAAAAAGTATATAATTACAAAAAAAACTAAATTACAAAAAAACAAAAACAAACATTAAATTAAGAAAAATAAGAAACAAATTATCAAAAATAAAAAAGAATTACATTTAATCTAATAGCCCTATCAAAATAAAAAAGCACCCCCCAAAATAAAAAACCCTAGCTACCAATGGACCTTAAAATGGACTTTTGTGGGGCATTGCCCTAAAGATATCAGTTCTTTTACCCGTAAAAAAAATACAGACACCCCCACAACAGTAAAACCCACCACCCCCACAACCAACCCCCTCCCCCCAAATAAAATAACTATCTAAAAAAAACCTAAGCTAACCATTGCCCTGAAAAGGGTATTTGTATGGACATTGCCCTTAAAAGGGCATTTAGCTCTTTTTTATGCCAGACCCTAAACTAAAAATAAAACCCACCCAAAAAACCCTTAAAAAAACCTAAAACTAACCCCAACGATCCACTTACAGTTCTTGAAGGATCCATCCAGCTGGCAAAGTCATCATCCATGCGGCAAGAAGTCTTCATTCTGGGGCCTCTTCGATCTTCATCCAGCCGGCGAAGTCCTCATCCAGGCGACAAGAAATCTTCATCCAGACGGCATCTTCTATCTTCATCCATCCGGCGCAGAGCGGGTCCATCCTTAAGACATCTGGCACAGAGCATCTTCTTCATACGGTCACCGCTGTAAACTGGAACTTCAATGCAAGTGACGCAATCCAAGATGGGAAATAGAGCTGCTAAAATCAACCAATCAGCCACTAGGATTGAGCTCTCATCCTATTGACTGTTCCAATCAGCCAATAGGATTGAGCTTTCATTTTATTGGCTGATTTGAACAGCCAATAGGATAAGAGCTCAATCCTATTGGCTGATAGGATTTTAGCAGCTCTAATTCCTATTTGCTGATTGAAATCTTTCAGCCAATAGGAATGCAAGGGACGCCATTTTGGATTGCGTTACTTGCCTTAAAGTTCCAGTTCACGGCGGCGACCGTATGAAGAGGATGCTCCATGCCGGATGTCTTCAGGATGGATCCGCTCTGCGCTGGATGGATGAAGATAGAAGATGCCCTCTGGATGAAGACTTTGCCAGATGGATGAAGATCGAAGAGGACGCATGGATGATGACTTTGCCAGCTGGATGGATCCTTCAAGCGGGACTTCAAGAACTGTAAGTGGATCGTCAGGGGTTAGTGTTAGTTTTTTTTAAGGGTTTTTTGGGTGGGTTTTATTTTTAGTTTAGGGTCTGGGCATGTAAAAGAGCTAAATGCCCTTTTAAGGGCAATGCCCATACAAATGCCCTTTTCAGAGCAATGGTTAGCTTAGTTTTTTTTAGATAGTTATATTATTTGGGGGGTTGGTTGTGGGGGTGGTAGGTTTTACTGTTAGGGGGAAGGGGTGTTTGTATTTTTTTTACAGGTAAAAGAGCTGATATCTTTGGGGCAATGCCCCACAAAAGGCACTTTTAAGGGCCATTGGCAGTTTATTGTAGGCTAGGGGTTTTTTTATTTTGGGGGAGCTTTTTTATTTTGATAGGGCTAATAGATTTGGTGTAATTATTTTTTATTTTTGATCATTTGTTTCTTATTTTTTGCAATTAAGTGTTTGATTTTTTAAGTAATTTAGTTATTTTTATTTTTAGTAATTTTACTGTTTATTTTTTTTGTAATGTTAGGTTTTAGTGTAACTAGTTAATAACTATTTACTAACTAGTCTACCTAGTTAAAATAAATACAGACTTACCTATGAAATAAAAATAAAACCTAAGCTAGCTACAATATAACTATTAGTTATATTGTAGCTAGCTTAGGTTTTATTTCACAGGTAAGTTTGTATTTAGTTTAAAATAGGTATTATTTAATCAATAATTGTAACTTTAGTTTAGCTGTATTTTAATTATGTTAAAGTTAGGGGGTATTAGGCTTAGGGTTATGTTAGGGTTAGTGTTAGGTTTAGGGGTTAATGGATTTATTTAGTGGTAGTGATGTGGGAGGCCAGAGGTTTAGAGGTTAATAACTTTAGTATTGTGACGGCGACATCGGGAGCGGCAGATTAGGGGTTAATCGTTTTATGTAGGTGGTGGCGATGTTGGGGGCGGAAGATTAGGGGTTAATAACATTATGTAGGGGCAGCAATGTTGGGGGTGGCAGATTAGGGGTGTTTAGACTCATGGTTTATGTTAGGGTGGTAGGTTTAAACATTAGTTTTATTTTCCCCATAGACATCAATGGGGCTGCGTTACCAAGCTTTTCATTCCCGCGATCACAGGTGTTAGACATTTTTTTTGCCGGCTCTCCCCGTTGATGGGGAAATCGTGCACGAGCATGTAACAGCAGCGCTTGATTTTGGTGCAGTATGGAGCTCAATGCAACCATATCACCCACACAAGCCTGCTTTTTTTAAACTCCTAATACCAGTGCTTTAGGGAGGTGAAATAACGCCGCTTTTGTGGCGGTCGTTAAAATCCCTATAGCACTCAAAACTCATAATTTAGCTGTTTATTTGAAAAAGAAGGCATCTAAGCTAAGGAGCCAGACAGTTTTTGGTTCAGTACATTGGACAGCACTTTTTTAATGGTGGGTGCAATTAGCCACCAATCAGCAAGCACACTCCAGGTTGTGAACCAAACATGGGCTGGCTTCTAAACTTACCTTTTTGCTTTTCAAATAAAGATAGCAAGAAAATGAAGACAAAATTATAATAGGAGTTAAAAAAAAGTTGCGTAAAATTGCATGCTCTATCTGAATCATGAAAGAAAAAAATTGGGTTCAGTGTCCCTTTAAACTGGAAAATAAGTGAAGTATTGTATGAGATGTCAACTTATTGCAAATTTGTATCACATTTGGAAATAGCATTGCTTGTTATTGTACTGATGCTTCATTCAATAAAAAAGCTAAAAAAATAAAAAAACAACTAGAAAACAATCCCCAAGTGATAATGCAAAGGCTAGCATTGCATCTGTTATACTTTCATGTGCACTTAGTAGATTTCAAAGCTTAGTTCACTTAAGTCACTGTGCTTTATTTTGACAACGTCCCTCTGACGCACTACTAAAATAGATATCTTACATATTTTACTTTAATATACATTGTAAAGGAAATATTCCCTATGTTGCTTTAGCTGTTATATTTTTTTCACGTTGTAACATTTTATTTGAGAACACTTTATATAACATCATTCATTGTCACTCTCTCTGAACACAACTCTTGCACTGTCTGCAGAGGATGGTCATTTTTATAATTATATAGGTGGTGGATTACCCAGGTTTCTTTACGTTAAACTCAAGAATCCCATGTATAGAAGTACAGGAGGATGGAAAACCTAGAATATAATGTAGCAACATTCTATATTATACAATATCTATAAGACACAAGGAACCATCACTATGGTATCAAAATATCAAGGGCATCAACCTGTATTAAAAATGCATCACAAGTACCAGAAAAGAAGCGAAGCAATCACTTTATTGTCACAGAAGTCAGTTGTCAGCAGATTTGTACAAGCCGTCTTATACACTGTACATTTTCTAGCAGGTCGCACATTTTAAATGACTGATATTCCAGATGTTTAAAAAACGGCAAAAGATTTTCTTTTTATAGTTAAAAAAAGTGATTACAATCTACAAGTGATTGTAAGTCGCTGCTTACGGCTTTAACGTGATCGTTATAGCTTATACCGCAACAATCCATTCCGCAATCAAAGACCAGCAGTTATGGATTTTGAGAAACAAAAATGTTTCACAAAATTCATAAAAAATGTTACAAAGTACACTAACAGAGCAGTCTCCACGTCGGATGTCCGTGCCATCGCTGATCCTGCTCATCGTTGCCTGGATGAATATTAAAGATGGCTCTGCAACACCGGGATGAAGATTGACGATGGATTCATCTGGAAGAAGACCTTTACGCCGGACTTCAGGAATGGTGAGTACCTATTTCGGGGTTAGTGTTAGTGTTTTATTGGGGGGGGTTTTGTGTGGGTTTTTTTTTTAATGGGCTGTAAAATAGCTGATTGACTTTTTATGGGCAATGCCTATACAAATGCCCCTTTAGGGGCAATGGGTAGCTTAGTTTTTTCATAGTAAGGTCGTTTTTATTTTGGGGGGTTGGGTGGGTGGGGTACTGTTATATGGTTTTTTAAAGTTAATGAGCTGTTAAACTTTGGGCAATGCCCTACAAAAGGCCCTTTAACCCCTTAAGGACCACAGCACTTTTCCATTTTCTGTCCGTTTGGGACCAAGGCTATTTTTACATTTCTGCAGCGTTTGTGTTTAGCTGTAATTTTCCTCTTACTCATTTACTGTACCCACACATATTATATACCGTTTTTCTCGCCATTAAATGGACTTTCTAAAGATACCATTATTTTCATCATATCTTATAATTTACTATAAAAAAAAATATAAAATATGAGGAAAAAATGGAAAAAAAACACACTTTTTCTAATTTTGACCCCCAAAATCTGTTACACATCTACAACCACCAAAAAACACCCATGCTAAATAGTTTCTAAATTTTGTCCTGAGTTTAGAAATACCCAATGTTTACATGTGCTTTGCTTTTTTGCAAGTTATAGGGCCATAAATACAAGTAGCACTTTGCTATTTCCAAACCACTTTTTTTCAAAATTAGCACTAGTTACATTGGGACACTGATATCTTTCAGGAATCCCTGAATATCCCTTGACATGCATATATTTTTTTTTAGAAGACATCCCAAAGTATTGATCTAGGCCAATTTTGGTATATTTCATGCCACCATTTCACTACCAAATGCGATCAAATAAAAAAAATTGTTCACTTTTTCACAAATTGTTTCACAAACTTTAGGTTTCTCACTGAAATTATTTACAAACAACTTGTGCAATTATGGCATACATGGTTGTAAATGCTTCTCTGGGATCCCCTTTGTTCAGAAATTGCAGACATATATGGCTTTGGCATTGCTTTTTGGTATTTAGAAGGCCGCAAAATGCCACTGCGCACCACACATGTATTATGCCCAGCATTGAAGGGGTTAATTAGGAAGCTTGTAGGGAGCTTTTAGGGTTAATTTTAGCTTTAGTATAATGTAGTAGACAACCCAAAGTATTGATCTAGGCCCATTTTGGTATATTTCATGCCACCATTTCACCGCAAAATGCTAACAAATAAAAATAAAGCGTTAAATTTTTCACAATTTTAGGTTTCTCACTGAAATTATTTACAAACAACTTGTGCAATTATGGCATAAATGGTTGTAAAAGCTTCTCTGGGATCCCCTTTGTTCAGAAATAGCATATATGGCTTTGGCTTTGCTTTTTGGTAATTAGAAGGCAGCTAAATGCCGTTGCGCACCACACGTGTATAATGCCCAGCATTGAAGGGGTTAATTAGGGAGCTTGTAGGGAGCTTGCAGGGTTAATTTTAGCTTTAGTGTAGGTATCAACCTCCCAAATGACACATCACACCCCCTGATCCCTCCCAAACAGCTCTCTTCCCTCCCCCACCCCACAATTGTCCCCGCCATCTTAAGTACTGGCAGTAAGTCTGCCAGTACTAAAATAAGAGTTTTTTGGGGATTTAAAAAAAAAAAAAAAAAAGATAATTCTGCTCTGTAGGATCCCCCCTTAGCCCCCAACCTCCCTGATCCCCCCCAAACAGCTCTCTAACCCCCCTCTCGGCCTTATTATGCGCCATATTGGGTACTGGCAGCTGTCTGCCAGTACCCAGTTTGAAATCAAATATGTTTTTTATAACATTTTATTATTTAAAAAATTCTATTTTCTGTAGTGTAGCTGCCCCCCCTCAACCCCCAACCTCCCACCTTCCCAGATCGTTAAAATTTGTAATGTTCCCACCCTCTCTCCCACCGTGTACCACTTAACATTTGTTCCATAGTGTAGGGTTCCCACCCGCCCGCGCGCACACCCGCTTCCATGACCGCGCGCGCACCCGCTCCCGTGCACGTGCGCGCACGCGCACACTCGCACGCACTCGATCCCGCCCCCCTTCCCCACCGATGGCCGCCCACCCGCCTCCCTGGATCAGCTCCCACCCACCAACGAACATGGCCATTGATGGCTGATGCAGAGAGGGCCACAGGGTGGCTCTCTCTTCATCGGTCGGCTAAAAAATGTTATAGCAGGATGCCTCAATATCGAGGCATCACTGCTATAACATGAAAGCAGTTGGAAGTGATCAGGATCGCTTCCACTGCTTTCAAAGACCAACGACGTACGGGGTACGTCCTTGGTCATTAACTGCATTTTTTTGCAGGACGTACCCCATACGTCGTTGGTCGTTAAGGGGTTAAAGGGCTATTGGCAGTTTAGTGTTTTTATTTTGGGGTGGCTTTTTGGTTTTTATAGGGGTATTAGATAGATTTAATTTTTTTATTTTGGATAATTTTGTTTATTATTTTCTGTAATCTTAAATTTATTTATTTTTTTGTGATTTTTGAGTTTGTCATTTTGTGTAATGTTAGGTTTTGTTATTTTGTTTAATTTTAGATTTTGTTATGCTTTGTAATGTAAGGTTCTTTTTTTATAGTGTTAGGATTTTTAAATTTTGTAATTTAGTTTTTTTTAGTTTTGGTATCTTTTATTTTTTTAAAATAGTAATGTTAGGTTTATTTATAGTTTAAGCTTAGGTTTTTATTTATTTTTAGGTAGTTATATTGTAACTTTAATTTAAAGTTAGCGGGTCTTAGGAGTTTATAGTTTAATTTAATTTGTTGCGATGTGGGGGGTCAGCAATTTAGGGGTTAATAGGTTTATTTTAGTAGTAGTGATGTGGGGGTGGCAGTTTAGAGGTTAATAGCTTTATTTAGTGTTAGTGATGTGGGGTGTGGCGGTTTAGAGGTTAATAGCTTTATTTAGTTGTGGCGATGTGAGGGGATGGCAGGTTTAGGGATTAATAGCTTTATTTAGTGTTGGCAATGTGGGGGGCCCAGAGGCAGAACTTTTTTTCATTTTCTGCGATGAGATTTTTTTAGTGAAAATGTTTCTGCAGTGTCTTTAAGAAGCTGGTGTTGCTGTGTTTGATGCCCTTACTTGGTGTGCATGAGGACAGGTTCATGTACAGCCTGTGTATACACCATATGCACACTATACACACACACCATATACAAACACACACACCATATACAAACACACACACACCATATACAAACACACACACACATACCATATACACACCCACACACACCCACACCATACACACACACACCATATACAAACACATACCATAAACAAACACACACACACCATATACACACACACCCAATATACACACACACCCCATATACACACACATACCATATATACACACACACACACACACCCCCCATATACACACACACACCATACACACACACACACCATATACACCCACACACCATATACACACACACACCATATACACCCACACACAATATACACCCACACACCATATACACCCACACACCATATACACACCCACACCATATACACACACCCACACCATACACACACACCCACACCATACACACACAGACACCATATATACACACACACAGGCACACACACCATATACACACACACAGACACACACCATATACATACACACCATATATACACACACCACATATACATACACAACATATATACACACACACCACATATACACACAAAACATATACACACACACCACATATACACACACCATATACACACAACATACATACATACATACACACACACACACCATATACACACAACATACATACACACACAACATACATACACACACACACAACATAAACACACACACACAACATAAACACACATACACAACATAAACACACACACACCACATAAACACACACACACACACCACATATACACACAACACATATACATACACACACACCGCATATACATACACACACACCACATATACACACACACCACATACACACACACACACCACATACACACACACACAACGCATACACGCACACCATATACACACACACAACATATACATACACACACACCACATACACACACACCGCATACACACACACCATACAACACATATACACACCATATACACATACACAACATATACACACACCATACACACACACCACACACACACCATACACACACATACACACACACAAAATAAACACACACACACCATATACACACACCACACACATACACCATACACCAGGGGTGTCCAAACTTTGCTCTCCAGAGGTTTTGGAACTACATTTCCCATGATGCTCAGCTAGATAAAATGCTGGCTGAGCATCATCGGAAATGTAGTTCCAAAACCTCTGGAGAGCAAAGTTTGGACACCCCTGCCATACACACACAACATACACACACATACACACACACAACATAAACACACACACTTAATAAAGAACAAAAAAAAAATCTGTCTAAGTATTTTGGTTGGCTCCTACACTCCTAGAATACATTTGTTAAGCCCCAACTTACCTTTTCTGCAATGTGCTGTTCCATGTACTGCACTGGAGATCAGGAAGTGAGAGGAAATTGAAAAGAGAAGAACGTAGCAAATATTTCCATTGAGATAGAACGGAACAGTGACACCCACAGGCAGAAATTAAAAGTGCAGGCAATTATTTTTTTTTTAACTGACACTGCCGTTCTTTCTGCAGAGATCCTTCAGTTTCTGCGATAAGAACGCAGATCACACAGTGTTCTGCCTTGGGGGTGGGGGGATGACAGTTTAGGGGTTAATAGCTTTACTTAGTGTTGGCAATTTGGGGGACGGTGGAGTAGGGGTTAATAACTTTATTTAGTGTTGGCAATGTGGGCGGACGGCAGTTTTTGGAGTTATTAGACTAGGGGTTTATGTTAAGGTGTAATGTTTTTAAACAACTTTCTTTTCTTCATAGTCTTCAATGGGGAATGCATTAATGCGATCTCCATTTCATAATGGCAGGGTTTTTTTCCAACACATTTCTCCATTGATCTCTATAGGGGAAAACGTGCATGAAAATGTGCACCATACCGCACAACATAAGAACGTTTTTTTTTGTAACTTGTAATGGCTGCGGTATGGAGCCATTTTGCATGGTATGTACGCACAAATTGTAATCTCCGTCATTGTTAACACACACAAGATTTCATCTCCATTTACTGACAAAAATGGATGTTGATCATTGAAATACCAGATTGCTTGAAATGGTTAATGGAGTGTGTGTTTTGCAGTATTAAACAATATGAATGACATTGGTATATGGGCATTATGGGTATCCTGGGCAAGTTTGATCAATTCTGGTTTTTAAACTTTTAATATGTAAAAAGCATTTTTTTTAAATCATAAAAAATCTTGTAATTTTTCATTTTGGTGAAATTTTCATCTAATATCAAGAAGACCACTGCAGAATATTAAAGGGACAATTAACACTTTGAGACAGTAATATAAAATGATAAATTGTGTGTGTATATATATATATATATGTATATATATATATATATATATATATATATATATATATATATCAAAGTTCAAAAAGGATAGGCACAGTCCTTCTCCATGTGACTGACAGGGTGCACAACAAACACAGCAGAAATGTAGCAAAAGAAAAAAAAACATAATTTATGCTTACCTGATAAATTCCTTTCTTCTGTAGTGTGATCAGTCCACGGGTCATCATTACTTCTGGGATATTAACTGCTCCCCTACAGGAAGTGCAAGAGGATTCACCCAGCAGAGCTGCATATAGCTCCTCCCCTCTACGTCACTCCCAGTCATTCGACCAAGGACCAACGAGAAAGGAAAAGCCAAGGGTGAAGTGGTGACTGAAGTATAAATTAAAAAATATTTACCTGCCTTAAAAACAGGGCGGGCCGTGGACTGATCACACTACAGAAGAAAGGAATTTATCAGGTAAGCATAAATTATGTTTTCTTCTGTTAAGTGTGATCAGTCCACGGGTCATCATTACTTCTGGGATACCAATACCAAAGCAAAAGTACACGGATGACGGGAGGGATAGGCAGGCTCTTTATACAGAAGGAACCACTGCCTGAAGAACCTTTCTCCCAAAAATAGCCTCCGATGAAGCAAAGGTGTCAAATTTGTAAAATTTGGAAAAAGTATGAAGCGAAGACCAAGTTGCAGCCTTGCAAATCTGTTCAACAGAGGCCTCATTCTTGAAGGCCCAAGTGGAAGCCACAGCTCTAGTAGAATGAGCTGTAATTCTTTCAGGGGGCTGCTGTCCAGCAGTCTCATAAGCTAAACGAATTATGCTACAAAGCCAAAAAGAAAGAGAGGTAGCGGAAGCTTTTTGACCTCTCCTCTGCCCAGAGTAAATGACAAACAGAGAAGACGTTTGTCGGAATTCCTTAGTTGCCTGCAAGTAAAATTTTAGAGCCCGGACTACATCCAGGTTGTGCAGTAGACGTTCCTTCTTTGAAGAAGGATTTGGGCATAAAGAAGGAACAACAATCTCTTGATTGATATTCCTGTTAGTAACTACCTTAGGTAAGAACCCAGGTTTAGTACGCAGGACTACCTTATCCGAATGAAAAATCAAATAAGGAGAATCACAATGTAAGGCTGATAATTCAGAGACTCTTCGAGCCGAGGAAATAGCCATTAAAAATAGAACTTTCCAAGATAACAACTTTATATCAATGGAATGAAGGGGTTCAAACGGAACGCCCTGTAAAACATTAAGAACAAGGTTTAAACTCCATGGTGGAGCAACAGTTTTAAACACAGGCTTAATCCTGGCCAAAGCCTGACAAAAAGCCTGGACGTCAGGAACTTCTGACAGACGTTTGTGTAACAGAATGGACAGAGCTGAGATCTGTCCCTTTAATGAACTAGCAGATAAACCCTTTTCTAAACCTTCTTGTAGAAAAGACAATATCCTAGGAATCCTAACCTTACTCCAAGAGTAACCTTTGGATTCACACCAATGTAGGTATTTACGCCATATCTTATGGTAAATCTTTCTGGTAACAGGTTTCCTAGTCTGTATTAAGGTACTAATAACTGACTCAGAAAACCCACGTCTTGATAAAATTAAGCGTTCAATTTCCAAGCAGTCAACTTCAGAGAAGTTAGATTTTGATGTTTGAAGGGACCCTGTATCAGAAGGTCCTGTTTCAGAGGTAGAGACCAAGGCGGACAGGATGACATGTCCACCAGGTCTGCATACCAAGTCCTGCGTGGCCACGCAGGTGCTATTAGAATCACTGATGCTCTCTCTTGTTTGATTCTGGCTATCAATCGAGGAAGCAACGGGAAGGGTGGAAACACGTAAGCCATCCTGAAGTCCCAAGGTGCTGTCAGAGCATCTATCAGGACTGCTCCTGGATCCCTGGATCTGGACCCGTAACGAGGAAGCTTGGCGTTCTGTCGAGACGCCATGAGATCTATCTCTGGTTTGCCCCAACGTCGAAGAATTGGGAAAAAACCTCCGGATGAAGTTCCCACTCCCCCGGATGAAAAGCCTGACGACTTAAGAAATCCGCCTCCCAGTTCTCCACTCCCGGGATGTGGATTGCTGACAGGTGGCAAGAGTGAGACTCTGCCCAGCGAATTATCTTTGATACTTCCATCATAGCTAGGGAGCTTCTTGTCCCTCCCTGATGGTTGATGTAAGCTACAGTCGTGATGTTGTCCGACTGAAACCTGATGAACCCCCGAGTTGTCAACTGGGGCCAAGCCAGGAGGGCATTGAGAACTGCTCTCAATTCCAGAATGTTTATTGGCAGGAGACTCTCCTCCTGACTCCATAGTCCCTGAGCCTTCAGGGAATTCCAGACGGCACCCCAACCTAGAAGGCTGGCGTCTGTTGTTACAATTGTCCAGTCTGGTCTGCTGAATGGCATCCCCCTGGACAGGTGTGGCCGAGAAAGCCACCATAGAAGAGAATTTCTGGTCTCTTGATCCAGATTCAGAGAAGGGGATAAGTCTGAGTAATCCCCATTCCACTGACCTAGCATGCACAGTTGCAGTGGTCTGAGGTGTAAGCGTGCAAAGGGTACCATGTCCATTGCCGCTACCATTAAGCCGATTACCTCCATACATTGAGCCACTGACGGGTGTTGAATGGAATGAAGAGTGCGGCAAGCACTTTGAAGTCTTGATAGCCTGTCCTCTGTCAGGTAAATCTTCATTTCTACAGAATCTATAAGAGTCCCCAGGAAGGGAACTCTTGTGAGTGGAACGAGTGAACTTTTCTTTTCGTTCACCTTCCATCCATGTGACCTTAGAAATGCCAGCACTAACTCTGTATGAGATTTGGCAGTTTGAAAGCTTGAAGCTTGTATCAGAATGTCGTCTAGGTATGGAGCTACCGAGATTCCCCGCGGTCTTAGTACCGCCAGAAGAGCACCCAGAACCTTTGTGAAGATTCTTGGCGCTGTAGCCAATCCGAATGGAAGAGCCACAAACTGGTAATGCCTGTCTAGGAAGGCAAACCTTAGGTACCGGTAATGATCTTTGTGAATCGGTATGTGCAGGTAAGCATCTTTTAAATCTACAGTGGTCATGTACTGACCCTCTTGGATCATAGGTAAAATTGTCCGAATAGTCTCCATCTTGAACGATGGAACTCTTAGGAATTTGTTTAGGATCTTTAAGTCCAGGATTGGTCTGAAAGTTCCCTCTTTTTTGGGAACCACAAACAGATTTGAGTAAAACCCCTGTCCCTGTTCCGATCGTGGAACTGGATGGATTACTCCCATTAACAAGAGCTCTTGTACGCAGCGTAGAAAAGCCTCTTTCTTTGTCTGGATTGTTGACAATCTTGACAGATGAAATCTCTCTCTTGGAGGAGAGTATTTGAAGTCCAGAAGGTATCCCTGAGATATTATCTCTAGCGCCCAGGGATCCTGAACATCTCTTGCCCAAGCCTGGGCGAAGAGAGAAAGTCTGCCCCCCACTAGATCCGATCCCGGATCGGGGGCCCTCAATTCATGCTGTTTTGGGGGCAGCAGCAGGTTTCCTAGTCTGCTTGCCCTTGTTCCAGGACTGGTTAGGTTTCCAGCCTTGTCTGTAGCGAGCAACAGCTCCTTCCTGTTTTGGTGCAGAGGAAGTTGATGCTGCTCCTGCTTTGAAATTACGAAAGGAACGAAAACTAGACTGTCTAGTCTTGGCTTTGGCTTTGTCCTGAGGCAGGGCATGGCCTTTACCTCCTGTAATGTCAGCGATAATCTCTTTCAACCCGGGCCCGAATAAGGTCTGCCCTTTGAAAGGTATATTAAGCAATTTAGACTTAGAAGTAACATCAGCTGACCAGGATTTTAGCCACAGCGCCCTGCGTGCCTGAATGGCGAATCCTGAATTCTTCGCCGTAAGTTTAGTAAGATGTACTACGGCCTCCGAAATGAATGAATTAGCTAGTTTAAGGACTCTAAGCCTGTCCGTAATGTCGTCCAGAGTAGCTGAACCAATGTTCTCTTCCAGAGACTCAATCCAGAATGCCGCTGCAGCCGTGATCGGCGCAATGCATGCAAGGGGTTGCAATATAAAACCTTGTTGAACAAACATTTTCTTAAGGTAACCCTCTAACTTTTTATCCATTGGATCTGAAAAAGCACAGCTATCCTCCACCGGGATAGTGGTACGCTTAGCTAAAGTAGAAACTGCTCCCTCCACCTTAGGGACCGTTTGCCATAAGTCCCTTGTGGTGGCGTCTATTGGAAACATTTTTCTAAATATCGGAGGGGGTGAGAACGGCACACCGGGTCTATCCCACTCCTTAGTAACAATTTCAGTAAGTCTCTTAGGTATAGGAAAAACGTCAGTACTCGTCGGTACCGCAAAATATTTATCCAACCTACACATTTTCTCTGGTATTGCAACTGTGTTACAATCATTCAGAGCCGCTAACACCTCCCCTAGTAATACACGGAGGTTTTCCAGTTTAAATTTAAAATTTGAAATATCTGAATCCAGTCTGTTTGGATCAGAACCGTCACCCACAGAATGAAGTTCTCCGTCCTCATGTTCTGCCACCTGTGACGCAGTGTCTGACATGGCCCTAATATTATCAGCGCACTCTGTTCTCACCCCAGAGTGATCACGCTTACCTTTTAGTTCTGGTAATTTAGCCAAAACTTCAGTCATAACAGTAGCCATATCCTGTAATGTGATTTGTAATGGCCGCCCAGCTGTACTCGGCGCTACAATATCACGCACCTCCCTCTGAGCGGGAGATGTAGGTACTGACACGTGAGGCGAGTTAGTCGGCATAACTCTCCCCTCGTTGTTTGGTGAAATTTGTTCAATTTGTACAGATTGATTTTTATTTAAAGTAGCATCAATACAGTTAGTACATAAATTTCTATTGGGCTCCACTTTGGCATTGCAACAAATGACACAGGTATCATCTTCTGAATCAGACATGTTTAACACACTAGCAAATAAACTTGCAACTTGGAAATACAATTCAAATAGAATAATATTAAAACGTACTGTGCCTTTAAGAAGCACAGAAGATCTATGACAGTTAAAAATTAATAAATTGAAACAGTTATAGCCTCAATCCTTGTAAACAACACAACTTTAGCAAAGGTTTAATCCCATTAGCAAAGATAACAATTTCTGAAAGCAGGAAACAAATTACAGAATAAAAGTTTTTATTTCAGTCAAACTATAATTCTCACAGCTCTGCTGAGAGAAATTACCTCCCTCAAAATAAGTTTTGAAGACCCCTGAGCTCTGTAGAGATGAACCAGATCATGCAGGGAATACAATGAGTTGCTGACTGAAATATTTGATGCATAGTAAAAGCGCCCCTCCCCCACACACACAGCAGTGAGGGAGAACAGAAACTGACAGAAAAAACAGATTTAAGCAACTGCCAAGTGGAAAAATAGTGCCCAAACATTTATTCACTCAGTACCTCAGCAAATGAAAACGATTTTACATTCCAGCAAAAACGTTAAACATAATCTCTAGTTATTAAACAGCTTTATGTCTTTCTTACAGTGTAATTCTAGTGAAGTACCATTCTCCCAGAATACTGAAGTGTAAAGTATACATACATGACATTATATCGGTATGGCAGGATTTTCTCATCAATTCCATTGTCAGAAAATAAAAACTGCTACATACCTCTATGCAGATTCATCTGCCCGCTGTCCCCTGATCTGAAGTTTACCTCACTCCTCAGATGGCCGAGAACAGCAATATGATCTTAACTACTCTGGCTAAAATCATAGCAAAACTCTGGTAGATTCTTCCTCAAAGTCTGCCAGAGAGGTAATAACACACTCCGGTGCTATTTTAAAATAACAAACTTTTGATTGAAGATATAAAACTAAGTATAATCACCATAGTCCTCTCACACGACCTATCTAGTTGCTGGGTGCAAGAGAATGACTGGGAGTGACGTAGAGGGGAGGAGCTATATGCAGCTCTGCTGGGTGAATCCTCTTGCACTTCCTGTAGGGGAGCAGTTAATATCCCAGAAGTAATGATGACCCGTGGACTGATCACACTTAACAGAAGAAATAGCACTCTCTGGACTTATATAAAATGTAACCTTTATTCACATTGTATTAAAAATGGCATAATGTTTCGGGACCCTTACAGCCCCTTTGTCAACTGCCCAAAAACGATTCACCAATATGTTTTTAGATTCAACTTGGTGAATCGTTTTTGGGCATTTGACAAAGGGGCTGTAAGGGTCCCGAAATGTTATACCGTTTTTAATACAATGTGAATAAAGGTCACATTTTATATAAGTCCAGAGAGTGCCATTTTTTTCTTTTGATATATATATATATATAAAACACTTTGCAATTTACATTCAGTATTTATTTTGTCCCCTTTTACTATAATTACATTTGAAATTGTGAGCTTTTCAGTTCCTGTTAGAAATGTAAGTGCAGAACACTGTTATATTCCACACAGCCATTGGCTGCACACTCTAGTGACCTATTTATAACTAATTGGCCACAGCGGAGAAGGTAACCTAAGTTACAACATGGCAGCTCCCATTGTTTTATAGACAATAAAACTTTACACTTATTTTGTCAATATTTAAACAGCTAATTAAACTTTAAAAATACATCTACATCTTATTCTCAGAATAATCATGTTGTCTGGCATTTATTTAGTGTTTAATGCCCCTTTTATTTTTATAAGAAGAAAGTGGACACAACTTATATAATCTTCTAAAACTGTATCTTAAAAGTTGTAACAACAATGAAACTGCTAAGTGATGGTTAAAAAAAAGTTACAGAACTCCCAATACAGAAGAATAATTAAAAATACCATATAGATGTGATTTCCTAACCCCACTTTCACTATACAGAATGGGGTTTCTCTTTGTTTCCTCTCTATAACGTAATAACACTGTGGTTTAAAGAATAAAAAAAAAGTACTTAACTACCAAGAGAAACCCCATTCCTAAACACAAGAATCCTGTAATTTTGATGTCATTGTAGATCACGTTAGCTATACAAGATATCACATAACTGTCTATTAAATACATCCAAACACTGTGAAGCTACATTGATATTTCCATTATGAATTTTTGTAGTAACTGCCAATACTCTTACCCATGTTTAAATGTCATACATCATTATATAACACAAAACCTGAGGTGTTATTAAGATGGTATTATATTAACCCCTTAAGTTCAAATGAAGACACGTGGACACCATCTGCATAATGTATTTAGCATGATAACCCTTTTCCTCATCTTTGGGGAAACTCTTTTGTAGCTTATCCCACCTCCCCTTGCACTTACCCTGCATCCAAGGTGATCTAGTGGGAATCTGGGGATGCAGATGATGCATGCATGTGCGTATTGACATCACAGAGTCCAGAAGTGCCAAGCAGGACCACAGGTCTCAAGGAAGCTGGATGGGGGGGGGGGGGGTTGTTATTCAAATACCTCACTCTGATATCTTAAAGGGACAGCAAATCCCAATATTTTATTTCATGATTTGGATAGACAATACAATTTTAAACAACTTTCCAATTTACTTCCATTATCAAATTAACTTAATTCTCTTGTTATCCCTTGTTGATGGAACAACATTGCACTACTGGCAGCTAGTTCAACACATCAAGTTAGCCAATCACAAAAGACTAATGTGTGCAGGTGCCAATTAGCAGCAGTGCCTACTAGTGTAGGATATGTGCGTATTCTTTTTCAACAAGGGATAACAAGAGAACAATGTACATTTGAAAATAGAAGATAATTTAAAAGTGTCTTAAAATTGCATGCTCTCTCAGAATCATGCAAGTTTAATTTTGACGTTCCTATCCCTTTAAGCCATAGAAACCCATGAAGACCAAACTCTTGAAATGTAATTGGTGCTCTTTCAAAAGGGTGTCTTGGAGGTTAAATTATAAGCACAATTTAAAAAAATAAATATATACTACTTGTTTTAATACACTTTACATATATATATATATATACATATATATATATATATATATATATATATATATATATATATATATATATACATATATATATATATATATATATATATACAGTATATACACACTATTATATCAGGCAATCGAAAAGGTCTAGAAGCCCTTCTTTAAAATAAAGCCCCTATGTTATTACTGTGGTAATAGTGAACAGCTGGCATAAATAAATATCAATTTATTTGAATAGAGGGTCAAGGGAGCGACCCCCTGTGCAGATCAAAGTTACATAACTATTCTGAAAGGCACTTATTTATATGAAGCTAACCCCTTCTTTTTACTATAGAGTTTATGGGGAAAAATGCACCGACTATTGTTTATAAACTTATTTATTAAAAGCTTAATTAAAAAATAAATTTTTACACTTTGGGGCCTATTTATCAAGCTCAGTATGGGGCTTGATGCCCAATGAAAAGGCTCGCCAGAAACGCAAGTTATGAAGAAGCCGTCTAAAGACCGCTGCTCCATAACCTGTCCGCCTACTCTGAGGCGGCGGACAGACATCGCCGAAAATCAACCAGATCCAATACGATCAGGTTGATTGACACCCCCCTGCTAGAGGCCGCAAATCTGCAGGGGGCGGTATTGCACCAGCAGTTCACTAGAACTGCTGATGCCGTGATAAATGCCAAGAGCTGACGGTATTTATCGATATGCAGTGGACATGATCCGCAATATTGGATCATGTCTGCTTGCATCATGATAAATAGGCCCCTTTTTCTTACATATCAAGCTATACACGTAAAATAATGGTATCATTTGAATCTGCTGCATCTTCTGGAAAAATATAATATGTTTGGAGTTTTTTTTTCTGAAAATTACCCCCAGTAAGACTTAAATGTGTTTATCATCTAAAATCTGCAAAAAAGCTCAGCACAGGGGGGAATGGCTCAGCCTATTAAGATGCTGACTGAGCTTCAATTAACAGTGCAGCTTAATTTTCTAAGATATATTTGTGTGGCTGTGCCACAATTTTATTCTGTCTAGTGTATTAGGCACTCTTTGTCCAATAGGAATTCCGCCCACATGGAAAAGGCAGTGTGCAAAGTTGTTCCCACACAATGAGCAGGATCAGTTGGATTATGTGATGTCATCAGCCTTGTGAGAGAGAGGTGAGCCGTGCACTGTATAAAGCAGTGTACAGTCAAATGCTCCCTAGAATTGAGATACAGCTTTCCTATTGCTCAGTAAAGGTAGATTACAGTTCATTATGCAGAACAATTTCTGAAACTTCTAAAATACTGTATCAAGCAAATCTACTGTTTCAGCTGTATAATAATCCCAGGGTAGCTATACTGTCTGAGTTTTGCATTTAAAGAGACATTAAACCCTTTTTTAGAGAGTTACTGTATCAGCTCATTTATAACTGTATCTAACAGTTCTCAGCAGGGGAAATTGTATAAGAAAAAACTAGCAATTTAACCGAACATAACTTAGTTACAAAATGGTGACACCCATTACTTTATAAAAACTAAAACATTACTATTATTTTTTTCAATATGTAAACAACTCATATCATTTAAAAAAAATACAACGGCATATTATTCTCAGACCGGTCTCTGCTTTGAATGTATCGGAAAAAAGTGGATGGATAGCAGCACTGAAAGGGACAGTCAAAATTAAACTTTCATGATTCAGATAGAGTATGTGATTTAAAACAACTTTCCTATGTGCAGAATTAAATAACATTATTCTGTAAATGCACTGTCCATTTAAAACTGAAGCATTAATATGTTTAAGGTATAATAACAATTACTTGTTGGTCATATTTGCAAGCTTGCTGTATTGATTGTTATTTAAGTAGAACCCCCTTGGAATTCATAGAACACTACCTGTGCAAAAACTGCTGCTGACCCAAACAGCAGAGTTTTTTTATTAGCGTCAGTTTAAACTCAGGACCTGCAGGACTCCTTTGAGGGTTAAACACATGTAGCCACCAATCAGCAAGTGCTATCCATGGTACTGCACCAAAAATGGGACGACTCCTAAGCTTTCATTCCTGCTTTTTCAAATAAAGATGCCAAGAGAACGAAGAAAAAATGATAATAGGAGTAAATTAGAAAGATGCTTGAAATTGCATGCTCTATCCGAATCATGAAAGAAACAAAAAAGAAAAAAAATATCCCTTTAATAATAACCAACATCCCCATCAAGATAACCAATAATCTATCTGCTAAAATAAAAAAACACCCCTTACTGGAGCTTTGAATAAAGCCATGATAGCCAAAATCACTTATGCCTTTGCTTAGTTTTAAGCAGCAGTTTAGGACCTACAAATGCTAAACATAATTTAAATCAAACCCCAGTGCATTATTGGAAATAGGTTAAGAGAACCAATTCAATAATCATAGTTTAAAAAAAAAATTTTAAAGTTTATTTTCAAAATATAATATAGTGGTTGCTACACCTTTAACACCTCCATTATTTAAAATTAGATGCAATTTATAACCTGCCCATAGAATCAAAAAATACTAAATATTATTTTTTAAAAGTCTAAAATAATTATACTGCAATTCAGTTCCTGTGGGTAGAGAAATATAGCATATATTAGTTGCTACTTATTGCCCTGCTTATTTACTGTATTCTGCCAAGGTCCTATATTGCGTATTTAACCAATGTTTATGTATTAAACACTAAATACATGCTAGATAGAATGATGCATTCAAAAAAAAGATTAGTCCATGACTAAAATGTAGATGTATTTTTTAAAGTTTCTTAGTTGTTTAAAAAGTGACAAAATAAGTGTAAAGTTTTAGTGTCTATAAAACACTGGGAGCTGCCATGTTGTAACTTGTGGTATCTTCTCTGCTGTGGCCAATTAGGGACAGTTATACATAGGTAATTAGCATGTGCAGCCAATGGTTGTGCTGGATTTAACAGTGTTCTGCACTTCCATTTCTAACAGGAACTGAAAAGCTCACAATTTCAGAATGGAATTACAGGCAAAGAGGACAAAATAAATAATGAAAGTATATTGCAGAGTTGTTTTATATATACAATTTATCATTTTATATTACCATCTCAAAGTGTTTAATGTCCCTTTAAGATAAATTAAAATACATGTTAATGTTTTATGTCTATATGCAGATGGCACATTACAACCGAGACAGTGTTAAAAAAATTACCCAAAAAATAGTGAATAACCTTTAAAAATCACTAGTGAAGTGTACACAGAATAAAGTGAAAAATAGAAAGAAATAAAAAATGTGAATAAAACAATTCAACGGTAGGTGGTCTGCAGGAATAATACTTAAAGGGACACTGAACCCAAATTTTTTCTTTCATGATTCAGATAGAGCATGCAATTTTAAGCAACTTTCTAATTTACTCCTATTATCAAATTTTCTTCATTCTCTTGGTATCTTTATTTGAAATGCAAAAATGTATGTTTAGATGCCGGCCCATTTTTGGTGAACAACCTGGGTTGTTCTTGCTGATTGGTGGATAAATGTATCCACCAATGAATAAGTGCTTTCCATGGTACTGAACCAAACAAATAGCTTAGATGCCTTCTTTTTCAAATAAAGATAGCAAGAGAATGAAGAAAAAATTATAATAGGAGTAAATTAGAAAGTTACTTAAAATTACATGCTCTATCTAAATCATGAAAGAAAAAAGTTGGGTTCAGTTTCCCTTTAATGGTAACACTGTCCCTTATATATCAGTCGGTAGCCAATGCCTGAATGTTTATTACTAGCAATTCCCCACAAGTATTCAGTCCGTGTCCAAAGAGGGGACCTCAGGAGTTCCTCAAATAAAACAAAAATAGACAACTCTCATAGCATGAGACAGTAACAGGTAAATGACATCAAAATAATGATAATTCCAAATACATTTAGCAGAGCTAAAGCCAGCTCTGGGTTAAAAGCGCTTTTAAAGGGACAGTCTAGGCCAAAATAAACTTTCATGATTCAGATAGAGCATGTAATTTTAAACAATTTTCCAATTTACTTTTATCACCAATTTTAGTTTGTTCTCTTGGTATTCTTAGTTGAAAGCTTAACCTAGGAGGTTCATATGCTAATTTCTTAGACCTTGAAGCCCACCTCTTTCAGATTGCATTTTAACAGTTTTTCACCACTAGAGGGTGTTAGTTCACGTATTTCATATAGATAACACTGTGCTTGTGCACAAGAAGTTATCTGGGAGCAGGCACTGATTGACTAGACTGCAAGTCTGTCAAAAGAACTGAAAAAAGGGGCAGTTTGCAGAAGCTTAGATACAAAATAATCACAGAGGTTAAAAGTATATTATTATAAATGTGTTAGTTATGCAAAACTGGGAAATGGGTAATAAAGAGATTATCTATCTTTTAGAACAATAAAAATTCTGGTGTAGACTGTCCCTTTATTAAAGACCTCTATGGCAGAAACTGGATCTATTTTTTAGTAAAATATTTATGCCAGTATAAGCATATAGTTTAAAAACACATTAATAACAAAATGCATATAGTCACTCGGGGTCTTAACACAAAATGAGGCACAGGTGAAAAGCAAACTCCTAAGGTGCAAACAGCTATACACATCAATAGCTTATTAACACCAAAGACACTGCCTCTCCGTGTTGGTACAAAATCCTGTCCAACGTTAGCGTAATACCAGCACGTCACAGAGAGGGGCGGGACTTTGTACCACTAGTGTACAATATATACATGTTATTTTTAGACTAACTATGCCAAGGGGAACAAAGTATAATTTAAAATAGAAATTAATAAAAAAATGTCTTGAAGGGATACTGAACACAATTTTTTTCTTTCATGTTTCAGATAGAGCATGCAATTGTAAGCAACTTTCTAATTTACTTCTATTATCATTTTTTTCTTCATTCTCTTGGTATCTTTACAGGTGGCCCTCGTTTTACAACTGTTCAATTTACATCGTTTCAGAATAACAACCTTTTTTCTAGTCATGTGACTGCTATTGAAAAGCATTGAGAAGCAGTGCATTTATTAAAATAGCCAGTAGGTGGAGCTGTCCGCTTGTGTTGCAGCAAAGCCAAGCAAGCTGAAATTAATCAGTTTAACCAGACCTGAGCTATAGAGCAGATTTAAAAGGAATGAGATCTTCCTGTCTATAAATCATTGTGTGATTATTTTATTATGTTTATAATGCTGTTTAGCAAATGTTTTTGTTCATTTAACTTAGTTTAATTATATATTCTGTGTTGTGTGATTATTTTATTAGGTTTATAATGCTGTTTAGCATTTAAAGTCTTCATTTCAAAGCTTTAAAAATAATGTATTAGGTGTTACTTATGACAATTTTGAGAGGGGCCTGGAACCTATCTCTCTCACTTCCCATTGACTTACATTATAAACTGGGTTTCAATTAACAACGGTTTCGATTTACAACCATTCCTTCTGGAACCTAACCCCGGCGTAAACTGAGGGCTACCTGTATTTGAAAAAGTAAGAATGTAAGCTTACGAACCTGCTAATTTTTGGTTCAGCACCCTGGGTAGTGCTTGATGATCGGTAGCTAAATTTAGCCACCAAACAGCAAGTGCTACCCAGGTGATGAACCAAAGATGGGCTGGCTCGTATGCTTACATTCCTGTTTTTGAAATAAAGATACCAAGAGAACGAAGAAAAATTGATAATAGGAAAAAATTAGAAAGTTGCTTAAAATTACATGCTCTATCAGAATAATTAAAGAAAAAAAATTGGATTCAGTATCCCTTTAAAATGATATTCTCTTTCTTATCTGAATCATGCAAGTTTAATTGTGTTTAAATTTGCATATATCATTCTAGAGTGCAACAATGTCTCTATTACAAGTTGTCATATTTCATGAGACATATCCAGTGTTTTCCCCATGGCCTTTCTAAGGGGTGTACCACCTGGCTGATTTAACTGACCACCTGAATAAAAATGTTAGCCAATATTAAGCTAAAATGAACTAATATTAAAATAAATTCACTATTTATTGCACACATTATTATTAAATAAATGTATGTTACATTATGCAATCAATTTGTGCTTTGGATAGCAGGAAGTGTTATAATATTAGAAAGTATTGTACTGCCCCCACCAGGCCACTTTATTATTGCACAAGGCAGACAAAGATTTCTGTGGAGAACACTGATATCATTCCCTTATTTGAGGTCAATTTATATGACAAGGAACTAGAAGATGTAGAAATTTAAAGAACTGGAAGTGTTTAAGTAAAAAAATAAACTTGTATGATTCAGATGGAGGATGTAAGTAAAAAAAGTGTGCATGCCTGAGCACATGAGCAGTGTTTGCAGTTATACATTGTTTCAAACACTGCTGCCATCTAGCGTTTAAAAGTATATAACACTGTTCTGCCATATAAAGCTCAAAACTAGTACACACTCCTGTGTCTATCTGGGTATGCTCTTCAGGAAATTAAAAAATGTCATAAAATTGCATGCTCTGTTTAATTTTGACTTTCAAGTTCATTTCACTATGCACAAATTATTAGAGAATCAGTGACTAAGATGTAGCAAATTGCTAACTGCCAGTTAACAGTTCTGATTTTCAAGTTAAACATTATTATACTTACTGCCGATAAAAAAACGTTAAAACAAAATTTTTAGATCATGTTGATTTTAAAGGAACTTGTCCTCCTAAGTAAGGATGTGCTGTCTTTTTTTCCGGGGTCAGCATTTTTGTTTGTTTTAATTAAAATATGTAGTCTACCCATAATACACAACGTATTACAACACACACTACAGTATATGTAGCATATGTGGTCAAAATATAAGTAATTTACATAGCCACTGGTGACATATTTATATTGCGGAATGAAAAGTTCTATAATTATGTGTAGAAAATAAGTTAATTGTGAAATACTGCCATTAAAATTTACAGATTGTCAGCAGTATCTTATTTATTACAAATATATCTAATGTATGTTTACTTTTTTATTGCTAATGTGTCTGTTATACTGATTTATTTAAAATTAATTTCCTTTACTTTTCTCTTTCTGCATGGGTGGCTCTATTTATGAGAGTAAAATTTCTATTTCAGTAATCAAAATAAAATGCTAGTTAACATTAAAGGGACACTGAACCCAATTTTTTTCTTTCATGATTCAGATAGAGCATGCAATTTTAAGCAACTTTCTAATTTACTTCTATTATCAATTTTTCTTCGTTCTCTTGCTATCTTAATTTGAAAAAATAATCTATGCTAAGGAGCCAGCACATGTTTGGTTCAGACCATGTACAGCACTTGTTTATTGGTGCTGTCCAATCAGCAAGAACAACTCAGGTTGTTCACCAAAAATGGGCCAGCATCTAAACTTACATTCTTGCTTTTCAAATAAACATACCAAAAGAATGATGAAAATTTGATAATAGGAGTAAATTAGAAAGTTGCTTAAAATTGCATGCGCTATCTGAATCACAAAAGAAAAAATGTGGGTTTAATGTCCCTTTAAATGAAGCATCTATGTTTACAAGCTTCTGGTATTTATTTCGGCAACCATAAAAACTGCATGATTTAATTTATATAATATGGATAACAGAACCATAGAAGAAGTATTAATTCCCTAGAATTTAATTCAAAATACAGTGATGTTGTGACTGAACATTATATTTTATCATTGCTATGACAGAAAAATTAATTTAGATGAAAAGGGTTTTATAGATAGCAATTTTTGTAGTAAATACATAAATACAAAGGTGTACATATGTGTTTGTGTATGTATCTACAGTATGTGTGTGTATGTGCATGTGCCTTTATATGTGTGTGTATGTATGTACAGTATGTGTGTGTGTCTATGTGTGCATGTGTCTGTACATGTGTGTGTGCATCATGTGTCTATATGTGTGTGCATGCATGTGTCTGTATAGGTGTGTGTCTGTTTGTATGTACAGTATGTATGTGTGTGCATGTGTCTATGTATGTACAGTATGTGTGTGTATGCATGTGCCTGTATATGTGTGTGTATGTATGTATGTACAGTATGTGTGTATGTATGTATGTATGTATGTATGTACAGTATGTGTGTGTCTGTGCATGTGTCTGTACATGTGTGTGCGTGCATCATGTGTCTATATGTGTGTGCATGCATTTGTCTGTATAGGTGTGTCTGTTTGTATGTACAGTATGTTTGTGTGTGCATGTGTCTATGTATGTACAGTATGTGTGTGTATGTGTCTATGTATGTACAGTATGTGTGTGTATGCATGTGCCTGTATATGTGTGTGTGTATGTATGTATGTACAGTATGTGTGTGTGTGTATGTATGTATGTACAGTATGTGTGTGTGTCTGTGCATGTGTCTGTGCATGTGTCTGTACATGTGTGTGCGTGCATCATGTGTCTATATGTGTGTGCATGCATGTGTCTGTATAGGTGTGTCTGTTTGTATGTACAGTATGTTTGTGTGTGCATGTGTCTATGTATGTACAGTATGTGTGTGTATGTGTCTATGTATGTACAGTATGTGTGTGTATGCATGTGTCTGTATGTGTGTGTCTGTATGTGTGTGCCTATGTATGTACAGTATGTGTGTGTGTGTGTGAATGTGTCTATGCATAGTATGTGTGTGTGTGTGTGTGTATGTGTGTATGTACAGTATGTGTGTGTCTATGTGTATGTGTATGTACAGTATGTGTGTGTCTGTATGTGTATGTGTGTTAGTGTGAATTGTAACATAAAAATGTAACTAAACAGCAATTTTTAATACTGTTTACAAATTAATATGTAATCGAATAAGGTTTAGGGCTTTACCTTTTAGCTAAACACTACTTTTTCAGTAAATAGTTTTACTTGTATACAAGCTGTTTGCATTGAGAGAATAAAACTGAACGCATTTTTTCTCATGAAAACGTTTAAGTATCCATTATTAACTACTTGCTCTCATATAGTGTATACTGAAAAGATGCATTACAATTTAAAATCTCCAAGCCACTTGCTACTACTACTAATCACACGACTGATCTGCAAACTTAGAAAAACTCCTCTAATTAAAAAAAAAAAAACGTTTTACCTTTGTTCAGACGTCCTCATGAACTATTATCCTGTGGCTAGAAAGAGCAGGTATTTCTACCCCAGTTTGAAATTTTCTATCATGCATGATGGATCTTGCGCTTCAGCAATTCAGAAAACACAGTAATCGAAGAGATGTGAATGTTTCAATCCAGGCATTATTGAAATTCAATAGATCTCGCGCTGCACTTGTCTGTTTTATACCTGACTGGTGTACTATATAGCGTCGGACTCCTCCTTCAGTAGCTGTCAGGATCCAAAGCTTTTAATGAATGATTTTAGTTCCATAGCGCTGCCTGCTGGTTGTTATTTTAACTATACCGTATAAATTTCACATGCTCAAATCGTTCTCTTCCATATGAACAATTTACATAACTATTATTATTCTTGCAAAACACTCTTGATTGCCACTTTTCTGTGTGCTCATATATCTAAATACAAGCGCTACATTATTCACCTCATCTAAATGCAGTTTCAATCATTCTTCATTTTATTGCCATTTGCTGAAGCTGTTATATATTATGGTTATATTAAAACTGCAAATGAAAACAAATACTGTCATGATCGAATTACTGTGTTAGTTTTGGAAATAATTTATTATTTTGAATTCGTTATTCATAGAACATAACTTTCATGTTGCTTTAAAAATTTTCCTAATTTTTATTTTAATGTAATTATTTAAGCATTAATAACATCTTAATACATTTTGGAATGCATAATAGATTATAATAAAATGTATTTTTCTATAATTGTGTATTTTGTCTTGTTAAAATTAGATTATTTAAATTTGAAAAATATTTATAGGAATGCTGAGCCCTGGCTTGCTTTTGACTTCACTGTCCCTTTAAAGGGACACTGTACCCAAAAATTTTCTTTTGTGATTCAGATTGAGCATGACATTTTAAGCAACTTTCTAATTTACTCCTATTATCAAATTTTCTTCATTCTCTTGGTATCTTTAATTGAAATGCAAGAATGTAAGTTTAGATGCCGGCCCATTTTTGGTGAACAACCTGGGTTGTCCTTGCTGATTGGTGGATAAATTCATCCACCAATAAAAAAGTGCTGTCCAGAGTACTAAAACAAAAAAAAAAGCTTAGATGCCTTCTTTTTCAAATAATGATAGCAAGAGAACGAAAAAAATTGATAATAGGAGTAAATTAGAAAGTTGCTTAAAATTGCATGCTCTTTCTGAATTACAAAAGAAAAAAATTGGGTTCAGTGTCCCTTTAAGTATATAGGAGCATTTCATAATTCCTTTCCAAATACACAGACACATCACAGAAAAAAATGCACAAGAAAAGGTAGATATTACTGACTGAATGTTAGTGTTCTGCAAAAAAAGGCAGTATTATTGATCCATTTGCTGACAGTTTTACACAAAGGCATTTTTGAAAGATCTGTAAAAACCAGACGTAATAAAGAATACAACATTTTATTTATAGAGGGCTACCAGCTGGCTTGTTTAATTTGTAGCATCCCAAACAATAACATATTTGTTATGCAGCTTAGTCTGAAAAAACACTCCTTTGCAAATCAACGTTACTGTTCTCTAGGGGTGCCAGTCAGGTGGTATTATATCAGTGCAGCCAAAATGTATCAGGTTTAAGTCAGTATAGGTACTAAAGAATCAGGTCAGAAATACTGTATAGAAAACCCCAGGGGTAAAAATATGTTTGTCACAACATTATACTCAGTAGACGCTAACAGTGATTATAAAAGGTTTACATAAAACAAAAAAATCTGTGACATTTTGCTATACATTAGATATGTGCATGATCGAAAAATTTGTTTCGGTTCAGTTTGGATCGATTCTGAGGTTTTCGAATTTCGTTTCGGATCGATTCGAATTGGGAAAACTTCGAATGAATTCGTTTCGGATTCGTTTCGGATTCATTCGGATTCGAAAAAATTTGTCTGGATTCGGTTCGATTCGGTTTGGAAATTTGGAATTTCGGTATGTATGCTGTGTATTAGACTAGTATTATGTACTGTATATTAGGTGTAACCCATAGCAGAGTGATGTAACCTAATATACTGTACAATACTAGTGTAATCCATGTCCATCCGAATTTACCGAATAAATCCAAACTAATTCGGATTTATTCGGTAAATTCAGCAGTATTTTAATTTGGAAATTCGGTTCGATCCGAATCTCCGAATTTGCAGAATTTTCAGAATTTCCGAATCGAACCGAACCGAATTGCACATGTCTACTATACATTAACACATATGACCAATTACCACAGGATAATGTTCCAGGCAACCTCCTTCATACCTGTTATATGCCCAAGTGAGACCTCAGTGCAGTTGTGTGCCTTAGCTGCTTCATTTATGTCAGTTATATTCTCAAGTGAGACCATAGACCAGAGTCTTGTCCTCTAAGCTTCTTATGTCAGCTTTACATCCAAATAAGACTTCATATAAACTGCCTGGCTCCTGTGCCTCTGTTAGCTCAGACAGATAGCCACTGCAACCCAATCATCCAAGCTATAGACCCAAAATGAGACCAAAGATTAACCCCATGATGTCCATGCATACCTACTATATGCAAAAAATGCATCAGATTAGATACATGGAGCCTTCATTTATACTAGCAATGTGCCCAAATAAGACCTCAGATCAGATGCACATCCCTGGATCCCCGGCACACCATCTAGATGCATACATTTAGCCTTGCAAGATGCATGGTATATCTTTTTTTTTATAGATCTCAGCCATCTCATTTAAGCTATATGCCCTTACAATACCTCAGATCAGGTCCATGCAGCTTGAACCTACCTTTATGCCAGCAGCAGTATATATATATACTAATAAGACTTTATACCAGATACAAGATCATGCCAGCTGTATACACAAATTCAGTACTTCGGTAAGATGCATGGTCCCTAAATACAGTTACATACCAGGTTGGATCTCAGGGTAGCTATTTAAGTTTAAGCAGAAAGAAGGTGGCATCCAAGCTACATATCAGTCCAAGAAGCAGGTTCCTTTTTGGTTGTTAAGCTTTTTAAATGGTAGTGTGGGGTTGCCCACTTTCTTCTGCACAAACAGAAACATTGAGGGGTGAATTTTGGCCTAAGCAAAATAAGCCTGTGTTTAGTCATGCAGTCTTTAAAAAAGATCTAGAGGGGGCAGTAAATGTTGAGGGATGTTATTGTGGCATGACCCCTCTATTATTCTATACAATTATGTTAATTTATTTAATTACAAATAAGTTGTCAATAGATATCATGTGGGTGTGCATGACCTCTCCATGCACCTGACAAATATATGAAGCAAATAAAGCTACATTTGGGGATGAGGGATTTGAGGACAGGATATTTCTCAGTGCCTATGTCAGTACAAATACCAGATACATCACTGGCACATTGTATTGTTCTGCCAATGCCCAGATGGCCATAGTATCCCTTCTTTGAAAGACACTTGACTTTACAGCACAAGGTCTCACAGGTACTGGTCTACTTTTTATAGAGAATGTGACATGGTTTTCATGCCTACTGTTTCATTATTCTAAAAATTGCACCTATAGTGACAAAGTATCACAATTTTTTTATCAATCAAATGACATCTAGATGGTCATGTTAATTTTTTTTTTTATTCTTTCCTTTAGTTTTTTTTTCCCACTGAATTCCAGAATAACTAGTTATAACAGTCTGTGCTAATTCCAAGTCATTAAAATTTCTATACATAGGTACTGGTTGTAGAAAAGCTTTGTAATCAAGAAGGTGTTGAAAAAAATCACAGTCACAGTGTGTGTTTGGGGGATGTGAGAGAGTTACTAAAATATTCTATTTGAATTGTTCTCATTAAGTATGGGTATGGATCACAGTGAGAGATAAGATATGGGGCATATTTATCAAGCTCCGTATGGAGCTTGATGCCTCGTGTTTCCGGCAAGCCTTCAGGATTGTCGGAAACAGAAGTTATGAAGCAGCGGTCTAAAGACCTCTGCTCCATAACCTGTCCACCTGCTCTGAGGCGGCGGACAGACATTGACAGAAATCAACACGGTTGAATACAATTGGGTTGATTGAAACCCCCTGCTTGCGGCCGTTTGGCCGCAAATCTGCAGGGGAGGCATTGCACCAGCAGTTCACAAGAACTTCTGGTGCAATGATAAATGCAGAGAGCGCATGCTGTCAGCATTTATCGATGTGCAGCGTACATAATCCGCAATATCGGATCATGTCTACTCGCACATTAATTAAAAAGCCCCATAAGATTTGGTTGATATGTGCACATCCTTTGAGCTGCACATCCATATCAGTTACATCATGTTTATCACTGTCAAAGCACCCCAATAATTTCATGCAATTTATTTACAGCATAAGAATCCGAAACTCATGAAACTTCAAGAATAGGCTTGGGCAATGATAAACGCAGCCTGTGAGACAATTGGTTGATATTTAGGCATTTTTTTTACATTAAGCCGATTACATTAAATGTTTCATGTGTATATTTTTTTGCGAGATTTGCCTGAAGGTCGGAAATTTTCTGTGTTGGTGAAATATTGAATTGTAAAAATAATTGTGGCAATTGAGTGATAGTAAAGGTAATTTTTGTATGTTAAGCAAGGCTGAGCAGTCCAATAAATGAGGTTTACACAATGGGGGGTAGTTATCAAGCCGCCAACTTTTCTGCCTTCGCCGGCCCAATACGCCCGCCTAAGCTCGCCTACCTTCGCCGCCGCGGACCTGAAAAAATACGCCTAAGTTATCAAAAAAAGCTGTCAAAAAGCCGCGGGGCGATGAGCAGCGGACTGTGAGAGTTATCACTCATCCGATCTCGCTGCTCTTCGGCTGTTTGACAGCTTTCTTGCTAGCCTGTCACTAAGCACCCACACTAAACTGCACTGTTCTACCCCCTATACCGGCGCCCCCGGAGCCCCCCGCAACTAAATAAAGTTACTAACCCCTAAACTGCCACTCCTAGACCCCGCCACAACTATTAAAATGTATTAACCCCTAAACCGCCGCTCCTAGACCCTGCCGCAACTATTAAAAATGTATTAACCCCTAAACCGCCGCTCCTAGACCCCGCCGCAAGTCTTATAAATGTATTAACCCCTAAACCGCCGCTCCCGGACACCGCTGCCACCTACATTATACCTAGTAACCCCTATCCTGCCCCCCCTATACTGCCGCCCTCTGTAATAAAGTTATTAACCCCTATCCTGCTGATCCCGCACCTCGCCGCAAATAAAAAAATTGTTTAACCCCTAAACCTCCGCTCCCTGAACCCGCCGCAACTTATATTAAATTTATTAACCCCTATCCTGCCCCCCCTACACCGTCGGCACCTATAATAAATTTATTAACCCCTATCCTGCCCCCCACTACACCGCCGCCACTGTAATAAAATTATTAACCCCTAAACCTAAGTCTAACACTAACCCTAACACCCCCTAAATTAAATATTAATTAAATACATCTAAATCATATTTATATTATTAACTAAATTAATCCTATTTAAAACTAAATACCTATAAAATAAACCCTAATATAGCTACAATATAAATAATAATTATATTGTAGCTATCTTAGGATTTATTTTTATTTTACAGGTACCTTTCAATTTATTTTAACTAGGTACAATAGCTATTAAATAGTTTTTAACTATTTAATAGCTTACCTAGCTAAAATAAAGAGAAATTAACCTGTAAAATAAAAACTAACCTAAGTTACAATTACACCTAACACTACACTATACTTTAATAAATTATTCCTATTTAAAACTAAATACTTACCTGTAAAATAAACCCTAATATAGCTACAATATAATTAATAATTACATTGTAGCTATCTTAGGATTTATATTTATTTTACAGGTAACTTTATATTTATTTTAGCTAGTTAGAATAGTTATTAAATAGTTATTAACTATTTAATAACTACCTAGCTAAAAGAAATACAAAATTACCTGTAAAATAAATCCTAACCTAAGTTACAATTAAACCTAACACTACACTATCATTAAATTAATTAATTAAAGTACCTACAAATAACTACAATTAAATACAATTACATAAACTAACTAAAGTACAAAAAATAAAAAAAGCTAAGTTACAAAAAAAAAAAAAAGTTACAAACATTTAAAAACATATTACAACAATTTTAAGCTACTTACACCTAATCTAACCCCCCTAATAAAATATCAAACCCCCCCAAAATAAAAAAATGCCCTACCCTATTCTACATTAAAAAGTAAACAGCTCTTTTGCCTTACCAGCCCTTAAAAGGGCCTTTTGTGGGGGCATGCCCCAAAGTTCAGCTCTTTTGCCTGTAAAAGAAAAATACAACCCCCCCAACATTAAAACCCACCACCCACATACCCCTAATCTAACCCAAACCCCCCTTAAAATAACCTAACACTAATCCCCTGAAGATCATCCTACCTTTAGTTGTCTTCACTCATGCGAGCCACCGATGGAACTGAAGAGGACATCTGGACCGGCAGAAGTTATCCTCCAAGGGGCGCTGAAGAAATCTTCCATCCGATTAAGTGATCCTCCAAGCGGCGCTGAAGAAATCTTCCATCCGGGCGAGGTCATCTTCCAAGAGGCACTGAAGAAGTCTTCTATCTGGGCGAGGTCATCGTCAAAGCCGGGTCTTGAATCTTCATCCCGCCGACGCGGAACATCCTCCTTTCCCGACGAACTACCGACGAATAAAGGCTCCTTTAAGGGACGTCATCCAAGATGGCGTCCCTTCAATTCCGATTGACTGATAAGATTCTATCAGCCAATCGGAATTAAGGTAGGGAAAATCTGATTGGCTGATGGAATCAGCCAATCAGATTCAAGTTCAATCCGATTGGCTGATCCAATCAGCCAATCAGATTGAGCTTGCATTCTATTGGCTGATCGGAACAGCCAATAGAATACGAGCTCAATCTGATTGGCTGATTGGATCAGCCAATCGGATTGAACTTGAATCTGATTGGCTAATTCCATCAGCCAATCAGATTTTTCCTACCTTAATTCCGATTGGCTGATAGAATCCTATCAGCCAATCGGAATTGAAGGGACGCCATCTTGGATGACGTCCCTTAAAGGAGCCTTCATTCGTCGGTAGTTCGTCGGGAAAGGAGGATGTTCCGCGTCGGCGGGATTTAGATTCAAGACCCGGCTTTGACGATGACCTCGCCCGGATAGAATACTTCTTCAGCGCCTCTTGGAAGATGACCTCGCCCGGATGGAAGATTTCTTCAGCGCCGCTTGGAGGATCACTTCATTGGATGGAAGATTTCTTCAGCGCCCCTTGGAGGATAACTTCTGCCGGTCCGGATGTCCTCTTCAGTTCCATCGGTGGCTCGGCTGAGTGAAGACAACTAAAGGTAGGATGATCTTCAGGGGATTAGTGTTAGGTTATTTTAAGGGGGGTTTGGGTTAGATTAGGGGTATGTGGGTGGTGGGTTTTAATGTTGGGGGGGGTTGTATTTTTCTTTTACAGGCAAAAGAGCTGAACTTTGGGGCATGCCCCCACAAAAGGCCCTTTTAAGGGCTGGTAAGGCAAAAGAGCTGTTTACTTTTTAATGTAGAATAGGGTAGGGCATTTTTTTATTTTGGGGGGTTTTGTTATTTTATTAGGGGGCTTAGATTAGGTGTAAGTAGCTTAAAATTGTTGTAATATGTTTTTAAATGTTTGTAACTTTTTTTTTTTTTTGTAACTTAGCTTTTTTTATTTTTTGTACTTTAGTTAGTTTATGTAATTGTATTTAATTGTAGTTATTTGTAGGTAGTTTAATTAATTAATTAATTAATTTAATGATAGTGTAGTGTTAGGTTTAATTGTAACTTAGGTTAGGATTTATTTTACAGGTAATTTTGTATTTCTTTTAGCTAGGTAGTTATTAAATAGTTAATAACTATTTAATAACTATTCTAACTAGCTAAAATAAATACAAAGTTACCTGTAAAATAAATATAAATCCTAAAATAGCTACAATGTAATTATTAATTACATTGTAGCTTTCTCAGGGTTTATTTTACAGGTAAGTATTTAGTTTTAAATAGGAATAATTTATTAAAGTATAGTGTAGTGTTAGGTGTAATTGTAACTTAGGTTAGTTTTTATTTTACAGGTTAATTTCTCTTTATTTTAGCTAGGTAAGCTATTAAATAGTTAATAACTATTTAATAGCTATTGTACCTAGTTAAAATAAATTGAAAGGTACCTGTAAAATAAAAATAAATCCTAAGATAGCTACAATATATTTATTATTTATATTGTAGCTATATTAGGGTTTATTTTATAGGTAATTATTTAGTTTTAAATAGGATTAACTTAGTTAATAATATAAATATGATTTAGATGTATTTAATTAATATTTAAGTTAGGGGGGTGTTAGGGTTAGTGTTAGACTTAGGTTTAGGGGTTAATAATTTTATTACAGTGGCGGCGGTGTAGTGGGGGGCAGGATAGGGGTTAATAAATTTATTATAGGTGGCGACGGTGTAGGGGGGGCAGGATAGGGGTTAATAAATTTAATATAAGTTGCGGCGGGTTCAGGGAGCGGCGGTTTAGGGGTTAAACTATTTATTTATTTGCGGCGAGGTGCGGGATCGGCAGGATGGGGTTAATAACTTTATTACAGAGGGCGGCGGTATAGGGGGGGCAGGATAGGGGTTAATAGGTATAATGTAGGTGGCGGTGGGCTCTGGGAGCGGCGGTTTAGGGGTTAAGACATTTATTATAGTTGCTGTGGGCTCCGGGAGCGGCGGTTTAGGGGGTAATAACTTTATTTAGTTGCGGCGGTGTAGGGGGGGCAGATTAGGGGTGTTTAGACTCGGGGTACATGTTAGGGTGTTAGGTGCAGACAGCTCCCATAGGAATCAATGGGATATCTGGCAGCAGCGAACTTGTACTTTCGCTATGGTCAGACTCCCATTGATTCCTATGGGATCCGCCGCCTCCAGGCTGGCGGATTGAAAACCAGGTACGCTGGGCCGTAAAAGTGCCGAGCGTACCTGCTAGTTTTTTGATAACTAGCAAAAGTAGTGAGATTGTGCCGCACTTGTGTGCGGAACATCTGGAGTGACGTAAGAATCGATCTGTGTCGGACGGAGTCCGGCGGATCGAAGCTTACGTCACAAAATTCTACTTTTGCCGGTCTGAAGCCGTTGATAACTAAGGCGAATCAGCACAAATATGCTGCGGAATTCCAGCGTATTTGAGGTTGACGGCTTGATAACTAGGCCCCAATGTATTTTCAGTGAGAGAAGTCAAAACTCATGAAACTTCTAGAATAGGCTTGGGCAGTGATAAAATTAGTATGTGCAAACTTTTGAGACAGGTTACTGAAGTTTAAACACATTTCCGCATGTTAAGCAAAATTACACAATCTTCCCTTAAGAAAAGAGAGGAACCGACTTATTATAGTAATTATCTTTTTGTGTCAATATTTTTACAACTTCATATTAATTAAATATGCAAATTAGTGTACATCATGAAATATTTTCCAAAGTCAACAGGTCTGCTTCAGTTTCTATTAATAAATGTACAATTACTTATTTAACATTAAACATTGGTTTAAAAAAACACTTAATGCAGATTATAACATTTGTATGGCATTGTATTTATCACTGATAAGTAACTAGTTTGCTTTGCAATTGTAAAACATTAATGTGTGCACAAGCTTTAGGAAGCTGATCATGGGACATAGGAGTGCCATTAAAAAGATGAATCTATGTGGTTTGAAACTAAATGCATTACAAACCAATAGCAGCAATGAAAGAGTGTTGATGCCATGAGGAATTCATTTAATTACCAGCTTCTTTTCACTAAGTGAATGGAATAGTCAACCTGTACAGACTACGTCTACTGCAATCTCTTTGTGCTTCTCTAGCAAGAGACAGCCAGGTCTAGTGGGCATTGCTCCTGCCTGTTTAGCAATCAGAAAAATCAGCTTCTTACAGCTTCACTCAGATGCTGCTTAAAGAGCAAGATCAATGGCATAGCCAGAGAAAAAGTAGCATGCAGGCTGCTAGCAAAAGATAAGTGAGGCACAGGGAGCCATGCAAGCCTTTAATTAACCCTTTACCGGGACTTTCAGACAAAAACTTGCCCAACATACCAGAGTATTTTTAGCATATTTTCTATCACTTCATTTAAACAGAAATAGAGTCATATTTTTTTTTATTTACCTGTCAAAACTATATATATATTTTTAAGTCGAAAACCCAAGGTATTGATCTGGTCCCATTTTGATATATTTCATGCCACCATTTCACCGCCAAATGCGATCAAATTATTTACATACTGCTTGTGCAATCATAGCACAAATGTTTGTAAAAGTTTCTCTGGGATCCCCTTTGTTCAGAAATAGCAGACATATATAGCTTTGCCATTGCTTTTTTTTTTATATAATTTTTATATTTTCTGCGGTGTAGGATCCCCCTTTCCACCCAACCTTCCTGATCCCCCACAAACCACTCTCTAAACCTCCCCACCCTATATATTAGGCACCATATTAGTCTGCCAGTACCTATAAACTTTTTTTTATTTTATTTTTTTATATTTCTTACTTATTTCTTACTTATTTCTGTAACATAGTGTAACCCCCCACCCCCACCCGCAATGTTTAGTTAGGGCCCTGCCACATCCCCAGATCCCGTTTTCTGTAGCATAGCTGCCCAATCACTCCCTGTCCCTTTATTTATTTTTTGCCATAGTTTAGAGTCCTCCCTCTCCCTCCTGCTTCCCCTGCTGGACCGCCCACCCTCCTCCCACCCCCACCTTCCACCAGCACCAGCAACAATCTTTACAGACGTTAATGCACACAGTGTCACAGTTTGTAATGCTCAGGCAACTGTCCTCATATGGAGTGCTGGAGCTTCCTGAAGCTAGGAAGTATATATATACGTCCTGAGGTACGTTAGTCAAAGTATTGCAGGACGTATATATACGTCCATTTAGGTAAAGGGATTAAATAGACATTTTTACATTCAGGGTTCAGATAGAGAATAAAATTTTAAACAACTTTAAAATTTACTTCTATTTTCAAATGTGATCATTCTATTGAAATTCAGTTTTGAATGAGCAGCAATGCACATTTGGGAGCTAGCTTAATACATTGGGTAAGCCAAATACAAGAGGCATATATGTGCAGCCACCAATCACCAGCTAGCTTATAACAGTGCATTGCTGCTTCTGCACTAACCTAGGTATGGTTTTTAACATAAGATACCAAGAGAACAAAGTGAATTAGATAATAAAAGTAAAATGGAAAGCTGTTTAAAACAAAAGAAACGCTTGGACTTTACTGTTCTTTTAAAACACTGGAGAGGCTGAGTCTCTTGTTCAGTGTTTTTTTAGGTTATTGTGCTAGTGACAGTGAAAATGTGGTAGCAAATAGCGCTCCCTACTCTTTAGCACTAGTGGCCTTGTTCTTGTAAATAGTAAATAAAGACATAAAGACACTATTGAGAAACATACTTTTATTTATTTACATATTTATTTATTTTTTGGAAACTAGTTTGAAATGTGTGATCATTATACATCATGCCTCACAGTTTTAGTTTCTGAGTTATGCTACATAAGTTTTTATGCTAATTTATGTCAATTTGTCTGCTGTTTTTTTCCAGGAATGGTGGCAACTCTACCGATCACATGTATAATGCAAAAACAAATTGAATATAAGATTTGAATCATACATTTTAATGTAAATGCTATAAAGTCCCTCTTGTACTTGATCACAACTACATGCTCAGGAGAAGACTTGTTTGGTTAGGGTTATTCTTTTTCTTGTTCACCTTTTTCTTTTATTGATGTTATTTTGTTCTCCACGGTGTAAAATCACACTCCCAAATGTCATTCTTTAACAGTTGCTCTGTGTGAAAACTCGAAATAAAAAATAAAAAAAACTAAAACTAAAAGAAAACAAATGTTCTTCAACAATATGAACATTTAAGTTCTATTAAGGGCCTATTCAATTAGTGCCTAATCTCAAGTTCCTTAATGTTCACTAATTGCTTTTATGGAACTTGAGAAACCTTTCATGTATCAAATCTAAAGTATATTAAATTGGCTGTGTCTACTCAAAATTAGCTGGAAAATGTCAGCATCTTAAGGTCCATTTGAAAAGAATGCCTTCCCTTAGATGGGATAATTGTTAGGTCATTGAGGCGATGACGTATTATAATTGTATTGTATGTAAAAACACAGACATTTATCATGTCAAAGCCTCTGACCTTAGAATACAAGGTAGAGGTTAACATATAGTTACTTTGTCAGATAAATGCATTAATGCAGTTTCTACAATTACTACAGCTCCATTATAAGCATCACCGCCAATTGTAATGCTGCAACATGAACATCTTTAGATTTGAAGTAACATAAAACAGGTTTAGATCTGTGCATATCCTAAAAGGGATAATTAATTAAAAATAGTTTGCATAAAAAATGTTTAAAAATTGCTAGCAAGTATTTTAAAATAATTTTCAAAAATAAGCTAAATTAATTTACATAGCTAAACTGCCTGGAGAAGCCAACTCCACCCCCCTTATCAGTATTTAGACACAGCATTGTATTTCAACTAATTTCAAAGCTTTTAGGCATGCTCCAGCAAATAATACCTATGCATTTTTGCATTCTACCAAAACAACAATAAATATAGATACAGCCATAGAAGGAAATATGTGGGGGAGTTAGTAGAGCTTTACAATTCAGAAACTAAAAAGAAAAAGGTTAAAGGGACACTTAATCAAAATTAAACTTTCATTATTCAGATAGAGCATGCTATTTTAAACAACTTTCCAATTTACTTCCATTAACAAAATGTTCACAGTCTTTTTATATTTAAACTTTTTGAGTCACCAACTCCTACTGAGCATGTGCTAGAATAAATGTGTATGCATTTGTGAATGGCTGATGGCTGTCACATGGTATGTGTATGCATTTGTGAATGGCTGATGGCTGTCACATGGTACAGTGGGAGTGGAAAAAGACATAACTTTTAAAATTGTCAGAAAAAAAATCTACTAATCATTTGAAGTTCAGACTAAGTGCTATTGCATTGTCTTGTTATCTTGTATTTGTTGATTATGCAAATCTACTGTGTTGACTGGTCCTTTAATGGCAAGGAACTGCCGTATAAATTTGCAGGTAAAGTAAATAAAGTAAATATTATTATATTTTATCTCTATCCCAACTTGTTTTATGTCCCTTTAACAATTATATCTTATGAAATATAGGTACAAATCCGCTATCCTAAAATACATATATTTTTTTTAAAAAGAGCAAATGCTAGACTATATTTATTTTAAAAAAAAACAACTATTACCTTTTCTGATTACAATACTGTACTATCTTTATAATGGTACTTTGTATAAAAAAGTATTAAAAATGATAAAACTACCTTTAGGTTGCATGTATCAGCTGAGTTATAACAAGTATGTATTGCCCAAATGACATAAGATAGTGTTGTTTACATTTAGTCCTATTTTACAGATGCAAATAAGCAAATATTCTGAAACCAAGACTATTCCAAAACTCAAACCTTTTCTGATCACAATCAGTTTGGATAAAGGGTTCTGTACCTGTAGTGTTTTCCTAGATTTATTCTTATATAAAAAAAAATCTGGGTAGTAGATTTAGGTATACAACCATGACACGGACATAGAGAATGTAAATGGCAAAAATCCAGATGCATCTGTGGACTGGAGCATCAGAATTCAGTTACACATTATGGACCAGGTTACAAGTGGCGCACTTGATATGTTTTTTCGCTTGCACGCTATAATGTAGCTTAGTGATTACATGAATTGCTTTTTAGGATGAAAACCTTGAGTTTAAGTTTAGTTCATTTTTATATCAGAATGAAAAGTTTTAGTTATAAAGGTAGATGTTAGGATTTACAGATAGCTGAGAGGTTAATTAGTGCTGGATGATTGGCTGACAGGTTAATTAGTCCTGGATGATTGCATGTTTAAGGTTACCTGTGTTAAGAATATAGGGAAAATTTACCAAGCTACATTTGCCGCTTCTGAGACCTTGCATGAGCGAGCATGAAACTCACTCGTTTGGTTTGATTGAAAGGCTTTTCTCTCAAACATTTGATGACTGCGGGCGGACACTACAGATTCTCTGTTTGAGAAAGTATCCACCTGCAGCTTGATACATTCTCTGTTTAATGTACCTGCTTAGTTGTTTTGCAGAATTTTCAGCTAAAACATATGTAGATTACATTACCTGATAAGTGGCACAGTGATCTGCTGTACAATTTGCATCAATTGACAGTCTCCCTTTAAGTACATTAGATTATGATTTATTTTGCATTTTTTGTTCATGATAATTATTATTATGTATTATTTACCATATTATCAGTGTATGCAATATTGTTTAAAGTATTTATTCTATAGCAGCACTACTTGTAGATTACCATTTTCGTTTAGTGTTGCACATTCATGTATGTGCATTTATTGAGATCTGCAAAACATGTATCACTACAGATCTAATCAGAAAAAAGCATAGAAGTTTAAAATGATAAAGAAAAATTGTTTCTCATTTAGGACCTGCTGATCAAAGCTTCTTCTGCTTGGAGAGAAATTCTAGTTCAGATTTTACAGGAGCTAAACTCACTGAATGCTATAAGAAAAGGGTGCAACCTGAAAGTCAGAGAGAGAGAGGTGAGAACTGCCTTTTACAATGCTCTCTGCTCGGATGACATTATTTAAAAAGATCATCCAGCACTGAGAGATTTCTCAAAAGATTCTGAGGCAGATTTTACTATACTTTTCTAAGGGACATTCCCTGAAATTGTGTATGTGTAGGAAAGACAAGTCCAGTGCACTATAACACTGCATAACATGAGATTTTTGTTATATTTACATTGTGTGCTTTATATTTTATATTACTTTACACTTTAGATTTGGTCCCATACATTTTATTACTTTAAAGGGATACTGAACCCAAATTTTTTTCTTTTGTGATTCAGATAGAGCATGCAATTGTAAGCAACTTTCTAATTTACTCCTATTATCAATTTTTCTTCATTCTCTTGCTTTCTTTATTTGAAAAATAAGGCATCTAAACTATTTATTTTGGTTCAGGACCATGGAAAGCACTTGTTTATTGGTGGGTGAATTTATCCACCAATCAGCAAGAACAACACAGTGTGTTCACCAAAAATGGGCCGGCATCTAAACTTACATTCTTGCATTTCAAATAAAGATACCAAGAGAATGAAGAACATTTGATAATAGGAGTAAATTAGAAAGTTGCTTAAAATTGCATGCTGTATCTGAATCACAAAAGAAAAAAATGTGGGTTCAGTGTCCCTTTAAGTTTGGCACCTTCTATTGTGTATTTAATTGCATTTAGCTTCTGTACAAGGCAGTGCTTTTACCAACTCTGATTATGCTTTGAAAGTTTCTGTGTTATTTAAAAAATTAGGATCATAATTTGTATTTCCTGCATTGCACTTTGTCTTTGCTCTATTGTAAAGTAAAACTAACAGCTTCAGAAAGTGGGTGGGACAGAAATGGTCCCATGGGATGAACAAGAGAGTTCCCAGTTCCAAGTCTGAAGCTCTCACAATTCTTGTGAAATTCTGTAAGCATTTTACACAATCTGGTCACACTGATTTATTTTGCCAGCTGTATGGAGAATAAGTTTGCCCAAAATTTGCAATATACTTATTAAACTGACAAAAAAACTAATATATACTAAACTAGAAGCAAAAGTAAGGTAAATTGTATTAAAGGGACATTCTAGGCCAAAATAAACTTTCATGATTCAGATAGGACATGTAATTTTAAACAATTTTCCAATTTACTTTTATCACCAATTTTGCTTTGTTCTCTTGGTATTCTTAGTTGAAAGCTTAACCTAGGAGGTTCATATGCTAATTTCTTAGACCTTGAAGTCCACCTCTTTCAGAATGCATTTTAATAGTTTTTCACCACTAGAGGGTGTTAGTTCATGTGTTTCATATAGATAACACTGTGCACGTGAAGTTATCTGGGAGCAGGCACTGATTGGCTAAACTGCAAGTCTGTCAAAAGAACTGAAATAAAGGGGCAGTTTGCAGAGGCCTAGATACAAGATAATCAAAGAGGTTAAAAGTATATTAAAATAACTGTGTTGATTATGCAAATCTGGGGAATGGGTAATAAAGGGATTATATATCTTTTAAAACAATAAAAATTCTGGTGTAGACTGTCCCTTTAAAAACACTTCAGTTTAATTTGTATTTGTTGAAAACTGAGACTTTATATCGTTCCCAGGTGCTTTCCTGTTAACCCTGTTATCCCATAGAGTCCCATTACTTTCTATGGAAGGCATCTCTTATCTTCCAGGTACCACCCCTTTTCTTAAAAAATTAAGTGATGTCAGCCCCTGTGAAGTCTGCACTATAATTTCTCTCCAGACTAGAGTATCTTTATTCATTGGGCCCATAGAAAATAATAAACGTCTTTGGGAAAGTGAAGCTGTCAAATTTATTTTAATGGACCATAAAATACAGCAGAATCAAATTATTTACAAATGCACTATTAAAACACAATACAATAGCACTTACTTTGAATTTTAAATCAGCAGTATAATATTTTCTAGCAAATTTCAAAGTTAATCCAACTTTGTTTAACCTTGTATCATGTGACAGCCATGAGCCAATCACAAAATTAAAATATGTATATACCATTCACTTTTGCACATGTATGAGCTGGAGCCTTAAAAACTGTGCACATAAAAAATGTGCACGTTTTGATAATGGAAATGTATTGGAATGTTTTTTTTTTAAAAAAATTACATTTCTTTAGTGTCCCTTTAAATAGAACAAGTACAAAGTGCAATGTAATTTGTAAAAGATACAGATAAATATTCAAAGTATGACCCTAATTTGTTAAAGTTACACAGAAACTGTCAAAGCATAATCAGAATTTATAAAACCACAATCCCAAATACATTTCTGTATACAGATATCTATATGCATTAAAATACAAAACAGAAATCTGAAAGGGACAGTCTACTCCAGAATTTGTATTGTTTAAAAAGATAAATAATCCCTTTATTACCCACTCCCCAGTTCTGCATAACAAACACTATTATATTAATATAATGTTTAACTCTGTGATTAGCTTGTATCTAAGCCTCTGCAGACTGTCCCCTTATTTCAGTTCTTTTGACAGACTTGCATTTTATCCAATTAGTGCTGACTCATAAATAACTTTACAGGAGTGAGCACAATTTTTTTTTTTTTTTTTTAAATAAATTTTTTATTGAGACATTGAATGGAAATAACAGAAATGAGAGTATGTCCCAGAACGAAACAAATACAAAGAAAATAACTGATACATTTCACACATGGAAGGTATACAAGAATTAAAACATTGGTGTGCTAATATAGTATTTGTTATAGTAGTATCTAGTCAATAAAATTTCAATATTTATATAAAAGTAGGAGTCAGTGACATGGAGAATATCTAGGACGAAAACAGAGGAATAACAGTTGACATAAGTTATGGCACCACCTTTATGACCTTAAATATGAGATGTAAACAGTGTAAACAAAACATGTGTGACTGGAACATATAGGAATGAAGCCTCGATTTTTTAATACAAGTACCAAGTGGTCCCTACTCCCAGATAAGAGATGTTCTATAAGTTGTAAATAGTGAGAGATTGGGAACTGGCTTTTATCAGGCCTCCCGTAGGCCTGAGTATATGGGGGGGGGGTGGGAAATACAGCGGACAAGAGCCGCTCATAATGGAGGGGAGAGGGGAGGGAGGGGGGTGGAGCTAGATAAGTTGTTATAAAAATACAGACTACAGGGCTATTTAAAATGGAATGGAATTGGATCTTAGGGCTTTTGAGTGCACTCCTAAACAACTCCTCTCGTAAATTTAAAAAAAAAAATAAAAAAAAAATAGGGCATGTGGAAGTGAGGGTAGAGTGCCAGGGAAGATACAAACAGGGGGGACGTTTCTATAGATACGAAAGGTAAAGGACTACTACATGAGCCCCTCTCCTGGGGAGGTGCCAACTATAGGCGATGCCGGTAAAAGGAGTATGGATATGACCCGCAGGTACTAATCGCCGGCGGGAAAGGGAGGAGAGGGGTCAATTGGAGATGGGAGGTGTCTGAGAAAGTTATATCCTGAGAAAGCTATAGGTCTCTCATGTACAAGCTTAAAAGAGATTAGTATAGGCATAAAATGTATAGCAACACTTAGGATAGCGGGTGGAATACTTTTGCCCTTATAGTAAGGCTTGCAATGTGGCACACATATATATCTCTAGTTAGTAAAAGATGGGAACTATAAATAGAGTGGGAGCACACTTGAGAATTTTCCCTTAAGGTAGTTTAAGTCATAATAGCAAATAGAACAGATAGGTAAGTAGAGGGCATAAGGTATAGATATATAAACAATATTACCAAACATAGGGCACCTAAATGTATAATTAGGTGATAGTATAAATGAAACAGACAAGTGACAATATTAAGTGAACATTTAAACCAAAATGCTTAGATAAGAGACAGCTAGGGTATCTAGAAACTTAACTAAATATATAAGTGGCTGCTATCTTCTAAAGGACTCAGAACTCCATAACAGTACAAGTTTAGGATAAAGACATGTATATCTGTTACTGAATATAGGGGGCTGCTGAAGGAGCTCCTCTCCTGGGAAAATGCCAGCTATAGGCTATGTGGGAAAAAGGGGTAGGGGTATGACCCGCAGGCAGCAAGCACCGGCGGGAAAGGGAGGAGAGGAGCCCAGCAGTAACAGAAAATTTGCATAAGTAATAAATTCAACATAGGGGATAGCATTTTCTAGGAGCCTAAAGGTATTAGAGCTTGCAATGTAGCCCTCATATGTATCCTTAATATACAGAGGATGGAAGGCAGATATAGGAACAGTATCACCATGAAAAAGTAGTAGAGACTGTCCCTATAAGACCCTGACTAGCATGATATTAACTAGTCTCTAAAGTATACCCTACTAGTAACCATATAAGGAAAATGCTAGTTATATGAGGGGGAGTGTTAAATATTAAGAGAAAACCCTTATGTCCCAAAGAAAAGGCAATACCAAGCTTTAGGCTGAAAATGGCTATGCATAATATCAACAGTGGGTCAGCTAAGCATGAAGATATATATGAAACCAAGGAAACATAATCACTCTTGTGCCTAAAAAAGATAATAAGAAAACAGTAGTATGTGATTATAATGTTGAAGAAGCATCATAGTTTATTAAATAAGCTGCAGTCTGCGACCTCAGACATCCAGGACTCCATCCAGAGAGCAGTGCAATTTAAAATAGGGCATTGTAGCAACATAACTGTCTGAGAGCTGAATAGTATGTAGGTGTATAAGTTCTAATTTTTATGGGTGGGTGATAGTCATATATACCATAAGTTATGAAATAAACTGCAGTCTTTATCTTTAGACTTTGGGGCTTCATCCAGAGGGTAGTGTGATTCAAGATAATGCATTGTAACTACAGGCTTTCTGGGAGCTGGATAATCTATAGTGATAGAAGCTCCAAGTTATGAGTAACACTAGCCAATACCTCTCCGCCGTAGCTGATCCAGTCCAGGGGAGTCATATGAGACAAAGTGCCTTTTTACTAACTGGTGAGAGTAGCAGGTGACTATATCTTTGACAGGTGCCCCAGGAGCGAGGTCCCAGGCACGGCACAGAGAGCTCAAACAGCGGGTGTCATATACGCTGAGAGGAAGTCGGTCCACATGCTCCAATTTGCTCTGGCGTTGAGGCTGCCTAAGGGGCAGGGAGCATACAGAGTCGTTGCAAATATGGTAAGGCTGCGTCAGGGGCCAAAGGCAAGAGCCTGATCTCCCATCTAGGGTCCGGTCTGTCTCCTCACTAGGTGGAACCTCTTTAGTGGGCAACGGGTGAGTAAGTGTTAGGAGCCGATTATCCGAGGGAGCATTCCCTGCACAGCTAGAGTTAGCTATGTCTACTACCGCCCCCACCTCGACCGGCCGCTCCGAGGCAGAAGCAGGGCAAACAGTGAGAAGGTCGCAGGAAACAGTAGACTGCTGGGGAGATGTAAGAGAGTCAGGTCTAGTCACCTCCGCCATCTTCAAAGCAAAGTGTGGAAAACAGCACCAACAGATATGTGGCTTGTGGGGCATGGAACCCAGGATCTGCCTTATCCTGCAAATACTTCAAGTAGCAAAAAAGATTTGTTCCAGCCACCAATAGTTAAAAAAACCTTTATTTCTTCATATGGGGTCTTTTGACAAACATACAACGTTTCAGACCTGCTATAGGTCCTTAGTCATGACTAAGGACCTATAGCAGGTCTGAAACGTTGTATGTTTGTCAAAAGACCCCATATGAAGAAATAAAGGTTTTTTAACTATTGGTGGCTGGAACAAATCTTTTTTGCACCTCCGCCATCTTGTCATGCCGACATGTGCTATCAACCGGAGAAGGTAAGGTATTAGATGTTCCCTCTGTTACATGAAGAACTGGCTCTGATTTTAGCGATAGGCACCGGGAGAGAGATTGAAACTGAGCATCCATGCGGTGTCCTAGCGTGGTAAGAGCATCTATTATCAGGGAATCCATCTTCTCAGTTTGATAGGAGCGCAGATCAACGCTGATTGCACCAGAAATTACTTCAGAGTATAAGCTATTATGTCTGTTAGAGAGCTTTATATCTCTCTTAGCTGTATTAGTATTTTAAGGCTATTTAGTTGAGTTTAGGATATTATTAGAGCAGGAGCTTACAAGGTCTGCGTCTGCTCGGTTCGGTAGTTGGCTCCGCCCCCCAGGAGTGAGCACGATTTTTATCTATATGGTGCACACGAACTAGCCCTGTCTAGCTGTTAAAATCTGTCAAAATGCACTGAGATAAGAGGTGGTCTTTAAGGGCTTAGAAATTAGTATATGAGCCTACCAATGTTTAGCTTTTAACAAAGAATACCAAGAGAAAAAAGTAAATTTGCTTTTATTTGATGATAAAAGTAAATTAGAAATTTGTTTAAAATTGAGCTTTAGTTTATCAGGACCTTAGTAATTTTTTTACCAGTGAAGAAATTCAATTATTTTAACAGCAATGTTTGTCAATTTTAATTTTTTTTTATTATTATAGAGCTGGTTATGTTTCAACGTTCATGTATTTTTTTCAGTGAAGTCGATGATATCATAAATGATAATCAAAATGTAATTGGTCATGTAATTTATAATTTCACTAACATCTCCTAGAAGTGGAGGGGAGTTTCAGTTCTTTGCACTTTTCAATAAACTTAAATTATGGCATCAAATTTTTTTTTACCACAGAATATCCATTAATCAAATAGTGAAATATAAGAGAGATTATTTACTAACATAGTCCTATTCACTCTATTTTCTGCCTATACCAATTTATGCCATATAGTCTTGAGCACGACATCCTGCATTATACTTCGGTTTTGTCAATTTACTCAGTCACCATATTAAAAATGTAGAGAAGTTTCTTGTCAACTGGCATTGCTTACAGTATTGATCCCATTCACTGAAGCTGACTAATGTCTTTCTTTTGCAACATTTTAACTATGATTTTAACTTATAGCTTGGTAGTGTACAATAATTTCATATATTTTAAACTATGCTCTGCATTGCTGGCTAAGAGACACTCATTTCACTCCATCTCTGCACTGGTATTAATGGGATATAAAACATTTCTTCTGTAGTAACAACAGCTTTTATTACTTTACTGTTTATTGAAGTAATCAGAAAAAGAAACATATTGTGTTGAAAAAGCCAACCACTTATTTGTTTTCTTGCAAAATGAGCACTTAGAAATTCTCAGTCTAGCCCCTGCCCACAGCTAAACAAATAAGCAGACATTGCAAAACTTACGTTTTAGGTCACATGAGTCCTATATTGATCATGGGCAATAAACTGACTGCAGCTATTGTATGGTGTCTCCTAGCAACGGTTCAAAATAAACACTATACCTTTGCCTTCCTGTTGAGGCCTCCTCCTCCTTGTGGAACTGGAACAGGAATTAAAGGACACTGCAGAAATTAAGTTAAAAATATATATAAACATAAATTCATTTTAAAATCATGAATAATACATATTGCAATAATGTATATTTACTATAAGCCACCGTTTAGTGCTTTTTTTGTTACTACAATGAAAAAGATTGTTTAACATCCCTTTAAGGCACCAATTTACAGTGACTATGCACACTTTACTAATCATAATAATCTCTGCCAATGTCTTTAAAGCTTTGCAAGCGTTATTAAATATTAATGATGGTGATTATGGTACATCTGGTGGTGGTTGCATCAATACTTCCTTTTTGCCTCTGGACTGTAATATAAATAGCAGTTATTAGCTCTGCAATATAAGTGTTGTACAATAGCATATGTTTTTTTTCCCCAGTATTTGAGAAGACGTGAAAAAAATGCAGTGGCAGAAGTCAAGGGAGATAATTAACAGTCTCATCAAAACAGTCAATAAGGATTCAGAGATCAATTAAATTGCAATTATATTATTATTGTCATGAGATGCAGGACATATGCAGGACACAGCAATGATGGTACAACTCTATTTTATTGCAGAGCATAGCAATACACATCTAGTCAGGTTGATTGTACTAAAACTAACTGCGACACAGACACCGGACCTAAGCCCCGCCCCCAAACTAGTGACATCACATCCTGCTCTCATCACATCTTCCCCTTTTTCAAAGGCGAAGCATACATTTGCATATAACAAATAACAAGGTATACGAACAGAGTATACAACAACATTTTTTTTTTTTTTAGAACATTAATGAACAAATAGGTTAGAAAACATAAACAAATAAATTAAATCCTGACTTGGACATCGGGGTAGACTACCCTAGTCCACAGTGACCATGGGATTATTCTGCCCATACTTCCGGTCACTGTTCTAGCTAAAGTCAGTCCCTATATCGGGCCGGAAGTTTCTCCACTCTTCCGCTTGATGTAACTTTGCATGAACTGTCCTCTGATACAGAAGGTGGTGAATTAGAGTCTGCTGGAGGCAAAGACATATCCCCCGCTGTGATCTTGCTGAGGGGAAGGCACCTCTCTTAGAACAGGGGATCCCACTGGTGGTGGTACTGAGGCATCCAGTTCCAGACTCTCAGGTACAGGCTGAAGATGTCTTCGGTTACGGCGTGTAACCGTCCCTCCCTCAGTAAGGACTGTATAAGACCTTGGTTCTGGAGAGCGGCCAACTACCGTAGCAGGCGTCTTCCATTTCTTCTCATCGTCCAGTTTAATTCTGACACTTTGGCCCGCTTTCAGTTCCTGTAAGGGCCTGACAGAATGTCTCCTGTCGTAGAAGAAACGATAACCCTTTTTGGCCTCTTCATCCCTCCTAAGGACTTCGCCCCGAGGAACAGGGCCAGGCGGCTTGAAGACACCCACTGGGTGTAAAGTGGTACGAATCTGGCGTCCTAGCATCAGCTGTGCCGGGCTAAACCCGGTGGCTTGAATGGGCGTCGCCCTGTATGACAAGAGGGCTAGGTAGGGCTCAGATTGCTTTAGAATGAATTTTGTTGTTTGAACTGCCCTTTCAGCCATTCCGTTGGCCTGCGGATAATGTGGACTTGACGTGGAATGTACAAAATCATACTCCCTGCTGAAAGCACTGAACTCTGTAGAAGCGAACTGCATACCATTATCACTCACTAGCTCCATTGGAATGCCCCAGCGGGCGAACAAGCTCTTCAGGCTAATGATAACGGCCTGACTTGTGATATCATTCAGGGGTGCAATCTCCAAATACCTGGAATAGTAGTCGATCACTACAAGGAACTTTTTCTCTTGCAGTTCACACAAATCAGCAGCTATTTTCTGCCACGGCCCAGCAGGCAGTGGAGTAGACATCAAGGGCTCCCTTCTCTGAGTACGCCGGCGTTCCCGGCAAAAGGCACATTTAGACACGTGATTTGCAATGTCGGAGCTGATCCCAGGCCACCACACAGCTGTAGCTGCCCTTTCTCTGCACTTTGTAATGCCTAAGTGGCCATCGTGAATCCTGTTTAACATCTCCTTCCTCATGCTGACAGGAATTACAATGCGGTCTTGGAACAGCACCAACCCCTCCAGCTCCGTGAGCTGCGACCTCTCTAGCTGGTAAGCATTTAAAGTAGAAAAGAGCAGCACCACACTTTAGGAAATTTTAACTGCTTTTAATGATGAAACATACAGAAAGACAACGACGTTTCGGTCATCAACTGACCTTAATCATGTTGTATACAGAAGTAGCTAAATACACTGTTTAAATAGCTATAGGGGGAGGGGTTACAGATACCTGTGTGGGTGTGTACCCTTATAGTTAACACTCTCATATACCAAACATAGTATGATTCTCAAACTCCCTCTAGTGGACAAAGGTACTCCATTATAAACTTCTATAGTGACCTATAAGACAAAATATAAATATATACATTATAAAAACATCAATTTATAGTATTATAATATTGCAAAAAGCAAATATTACAGAAACAATATATCTACATTATCACCTCACTTATGACAGCATATCCAGATCTTTGTATAACATATTGATACAGTATATTCACAGCGTTACTTGCCAGTCTATTTCCTTATTCATTCCTAGAGGGGCAAGTGTTTGTAATGTATAAATCCAAAATGTCTCTCTGCTTTTGAGTATAGATTGTCTATCCCCACCTCTCCTAGGCCTCCTGATCTGTTCTATGACCTGGAATCTCAATTGGGAGATAGTATGGCCTGCCTACAAGAAATGGTTAGAGACTGGAGCGTCCCTGTTCCCACACCTTATGTTGGATTTGTGTTCAACAATTCTATCCCTTACCCTACGTGTAGACTCACCTATGTAAATCTTTGAGCATGGACATTTGATTAAGTAAATCACATACTCTGAGTTACATGTAAAGTAACCAGGGATTTTATATTTCTTGCCGGTCAGGGGATGCAAGAAACAGTCACCTCTAATTACATTATTGCAATTACAGCACCCTAAGCATGGGAAACATCCAAATTTTGGTGTAGATATATATTTCTGTGTCTGTTTCTTACCAGGGCCTAAGTCTGCTCTTACTAATCTATCCCTTAGGTTTTTACACCTTCTATAGGCTGGCATAGGTGGTAATTCAAATTCTTTAATTTGAGGGTTAAGGTCTTTAATAACAGACCAGTGTTTCCTAATAATGTTGTTAATGTTTTTGCTAAGAGGGTTGAATTGTGAGACAAAGACCATACGTTTGTTATCTTGTTTCTGCTTTGTTATATTGCCTCTCAGGATAGAATGTCTAGGAATTTTACTGACTTCTTCTATCTGTTTCTGGATAAGTTGTTTGGGGATACCTCTCTCAATAAATAATCTACCCATTTCAAGTAATCTGGTATGTGCTGTACTGTCATCTGAGACAATTTTCTTGACCCTAAGGAGTTGGCTCCTAGGAAGGCTATTAATCAAATGGGAGGGGTGGGCACTTTCATACCTCAGAAGACTATTTCTGTCACTCTCTTTCCTATATAGGTCTATTTTTAATGTCCTCCCATCTTTGATTACCTTAGTATCTAGGAAAGCCACTGACTCTTCACTAAAGGTCAATTTAAATTTGATGTGCCTAGTAGACACATTCAAATCAGCCACAAATTCCTGCAGGGAGTCAATGTCGCCCCCTTGAGGTGGCACGGATTACCACCTTAGTACGAGGCTCACAAAACTTTCTCCAAACTCCTCCAACAGAGGTATCAACTAAAGAATTTAAAAAATTATCCAAGAAGAATCTGGCTTATGGGCTACACCCACGACTCTAGCGGAGTACCATAGAGTGAGACGTATACCGAGGGGCCTCCGCATGAGTGTGAGACCAACACTCATGCGTGACAACAAAGAATACTGTGAAAAAATCACCTATATTCTAAATAAGTGTTCTTTTGACCTCTTGGTACTCACAGTGGACTATCTGCAGCGTGACCTTGATATGCAGAAGGAGGAATTATCACGCCTGGAAGCAGCATTGAGAGCGATGATGTCAGCTGAGGATATGGATAAACTACTGCAATCGATAAACAGCAATATTGCAGAAATGAAGAAGGTCATCGAGGCACGAAAACGCCAAAAGTTCCAGAGGGACGAAGATGATTACCGCAGTGGTATGGTGTATCGATGGGCAACGGATCCCAATCACGACGATAGGAGGCGACAGGGGTCGACCAATTGGAGACGGCAACGTCGGATGCGCGACACAGGCGCATCTTCTACGTCATCCACAAGCGACAAGTCGGGGGACTCCGAAGGAGACGCAGGGGCGGTCGGAAGCACCGCCGGAAAAGCAACAGACACCAAAACGAAGGAAGCTAGACCACAGAGGACAGCACGGAACAAGACCATGCGGAATTAATGGTGAATATTTCCAAACACACTCTAACTGACATAGAGAAACAGGTAGTCAACAAAGGACTGTCATTTTGTCCCGTATCAAGATGTGACTTTTTTCAGCTACAGAGAGAATTACATACTTTATTCCGCAATATTAAATTAAAGGCATATTTTGGACAATTACAGGGTGTTCAAGGACATAATATTAATGCAGACTTTGAGTATGGTAATAAACCTTTGTCTCTTAGAAATTTGGGTCTTAGATCCAAAAGTAATTTTAATCCTCAGGTGCATAATAACAGCATAGAAACCTTTATACAGCTAGTTCTGAGGGACATAGATGTACTTAAACAAAAACAGCTAGTCACGGATAGGGACAAGAAAACTCTACAGAGTAATTTCTCTAGATCTGAAAATGATGCACTATTAAATTTGAAAAACAATAGTGATATTATTTGCAAGCCTGCAGATAAGGGTGGAGCCACAGTCATTCTTGATAGGAAATATTATGTTCAAGAGATCAGGGGTCAATTACAAGATAAAACAGTGTATAAATCACTAGACAGAGACCCAACATTTGAAGTACAACGTGAGTTGGCTAAATATATTAACAAAGCAATGTGTAATGGGGTGATAACTGAAAAAGAACAAAAATTTCTGTTGATTGAAGAATTTGTTACACCTGTATTTTATACATTACCGAAAATACACAAGAATAGAGAGGCTCCCCCTGGCAGCCCAATTGTTGCCAGTACAAATTCGATCATGACAAATGTATCCAAATATCTTGATAAGCTACTTAGACCATTAGCTATGGAATATATGTCCTATATTAAGGACACAGGTGATTTCCTTGTGAAATTAGGGGATTAAGTGTGTCAAGTGAGAAATTCATCCTCTTTACCCTCGATGTGAATAGTCTATACACATCCATTACCCATACAAGTGGTTTATGGGCTATTGGACAGGTTATCCAGAGTAATGATAGATTTTCTAACATTCAATGTGAGTTTATTCTATGATTATTACAACTCATCCTCTACTGTAATTTTTTCCTTTTTCAGGACCAATTTTACCTACAATGTCAAGGTACTGCGATGGGGTCAAATGTCGCCTCCACATATGCCAACATTTTTATGAATGTGTATGAGGAGAGATTTGTATACACTAACCGGTTGTTTCAACAATATGGACTTTGTTGGTTCAGATATATCGATGATGTGTTTGGCATATGGGGGGGCGACATTGACTCCCTGCAGGAATTTGTGACTGATTTGAATGTGTCTACTAGGCACATCAAATTTAAATTGACCTTTAGTGAAGAGTCAGTGGCTTTCCTAGATACTAAGGTAATCAAAGATGGGAGGACATTAAAAATAGACCTATATAGGAAAGAGAGTGACAGAAATAGTCTTCTGAGGTATGAAAGTGCCCACCCCTCCCATTTGATTAATAGCCTTCCTAGGAGCCAACTCCTTAGGGTCAAGAAAATTGTCTCAGATGACAGTACAGCACATACCAGATTACTTGAAATGGGTAGATTATTTATTGAGAGAGGTTTCCCCAAACAACTTATCCAGAAACAGATAGAAGAAGTCAGTAAAATTCCTAGACATTCTACCCTGAGAGGCAATATAACAAAGCAGAAACAAGATAACAAACGTATGGTCTTTGTCTCACAATTCAACCCTCTTAGCAAAAACATTAACAACATTATTAGGAAACACTGGTCTGTTATTAAAGACCTTAACCCTCAAATTAAAGAATTTGAATTACCACCTATGCCAGCCTATAGAAGGTGTAAAAACCTAAGGGATAGATTAGTAAGAGCAGACTTAGGCCCTGGTAAGAAACAGACACAGACATATATATCTACACCAAAATTTGGATGTTTCCCATGCTTAGGGTGCTGTAATTGCAATAATGTAATTAGAGGTGACTGTTTCTTGCATCCCCTGACCGGCAAGAAATATAAAATCCCGGGTTACTTTACATGTAACTCAGAGTATGTGATTTACTTAATCAAATGTCCATGTTCAAGGATTTACATAGGTGAGTCTACACGTAGGGTAAGGGATAGAATTGTTGAACACAAATCCAACATTAGGTGTGGGAACAGGGACGCTCCAGTCTCTAACCATTTTTTGCAGGCAGGCCATACTATATCCCAATTGAGATTCCAGGTCATAGAACAGATCAGGAGGCCTAGGAGAGGTGGGGATAGACAATCTATACTCAAAAGCAGAGAGACATTTTTGATTTATACATTACAAACACTTGCCCCTCTAGGAATGAATAAGGAAATAGACTGGCAAGTAACGCTGTGAATATACTGTATCAATATGTTATACAAAGATCTGGATATGCTGTCATAAGTGAGGTGATAATGTAGATATATTGTTTCTGTAATATTTGCTTTTTGCAATATTATAATACTATAAATTGATGTTTTTATAATGTATATATTTATATTTTGTCTTATAGGTCACTATAGAAGTTTATAATGGAGTACCTTTGTCCACTAGAGGGAGTTTGAGAATCATACTATGTTTGGTATATGAGAGTGTTAACTATAAGGGTACACACCCACACAGGTATCTGTAACCCCTATAGCTATTTAAACAGTATATTTAGCTACTTCTGTATACAACATGATTAAGGTCAGTTGATGACCGAAACGTTGTTGTCTTTCTGTATGTTTCATCATTAAAAGCAGTTAAAATTTCCTAAAGTGTGGTGCTGCTGCTCTTTTCTACAATACTGTCTACTTCTGGGGTTGGTGCAGAAACCCCTGTAGCGTGCACCCTAAATTGGATGGTGAGTGCTGGGCCCATCTCTAATTTCTACATGGTAAGCATTTAAAGACATCCAGGCTGCCCGGCTCTCGGGCCAGCCTTCTTTTATGTACCTTATAACTTCTTGCAGATCTGTGTCCAAATATGTCTCTTTCCTTATCTCTTCCAGTTTCCTTGAAGAAATGGACTTAGAGGCCAGAACTGAATCAACATACACTTTCACATCTGATTCTGTGGAGGATTCTTCAGCAGCAGCCAGCGGGAGCCTGGATAGTGTATCCGCCACAACCAATTGTTTCCCCGGCACATGCACTGTCTGTACATTGAACCTGAGCAGTCTCATTAAAAGTCTCTGGCATCTCAAGGGTGTTTTGTCAATGTCATAAGAGTTGATTAGAGGGACTAGCGGGTTGTGGTCAGTTTCCAGACTAAATTTCTCCAAACCCACTAAGTAGCGCTGGAAGCGCTCACAGGCCCAAACTGCAGCCAGGCACTCTTTCTCAATTTGAGCGTATTTTGACTCTGCAGCCGTCAATGTGCGGGAACAGTAGGCGATGGGCTGTAGTTTATTTTCGTTCAGCTGCAGGAGTGCAGCCCCCAACCCATAACTGCTTGCATCGGCACTAACCACAGTCCTTTTTGAAGGGTCGTAGAACCCCAGCACAGGGGCAGACCCCAGCAGGGGCATGCAGGAAAGCTTTTTCTTGTGAAGGTCCCCAGACCCAGGCAACATCTTTCTTAAGCAACTCTGTGATAGGGTGTAAAACCGTTGATAAATCTGGAAGAAACTTGCCCACGTAATTTACAAGGCCCAATATCTGTCTCAGCTCATGTACATCAGAGGGGCTCTTCATCTGTTCAATAGCACAAATTTTCTCGGGGTCTGGCTTGATGCCATCCCCGTTGATGATATGCCCAAAGTAGCATAATTCAGTTTTCCTAAAATGACATTTTTCTTTATTCAGCTTCAGCCCAGACTCTTTGATAGCCTGTAGCACACAACTCAACCGCTGATCATGCTCCTCTACTGTAGACCCATACACTAGAATGTCGTCCATGATGACCGCTGTGCCCACGTGGTCACTCAGGAGAGAACTCATTTCCCTTTGAAAGATTTCAGGAGCGGAGGATATCCCAAAAGATTTCAGGAGCGGAGGATATCCCAAAAGGGAGTCTGCAGAAGCAGAACCGACCTACCGGTGTGATAAAGGTAGTCAGTTTGCGGCACTTTGGATCCAGGGGGATCTGCCAAAAGCCGCTAGAAGTGTCTAATGTGGAAAAGAACTTTGCCCCAGCCAACTTCGGAGCTATATCTTCTAATGTCGGCAGCACAAATCTCTCTCTCTTCACCGCCTCATTCAACCTTTTCAGGTCCACACAGATGCGCACCTTTCCGTTTTTCTTTGCAACTGGAACAATGGGGGCACACCAATCAGTCGCTTCAACAACCTCTTCAATAACCCCCATAGACTTCATGCGCATAAGCTCTTCCTCCACTTGAGGCATGAGCGGGAACGGAATTCTACGAGGAATAGAAATACTGTATGGGACTGCGTCACTTTTAAGTGCTATACGGACTGGTTTGCAATTCAGTAGGCCCAATTCGCCAAACATATCTTCGTAAATTTCATTCACTCTGGCCACGAGGCCCAAGTCACAGGCTGCTTTTCTGCTCAATAAATTGTTAACACACTGACCTCGAATCACATGCACCCACATGGTGAACTTTCTTTGCTTGTACTCACAGCTGGCAAGAAATTTCCCCGCACAATCAATGTGGCCACCAGGACTATGGACATTTGTAGTAACCTTCGCCAGCTGGGGCTGTCGAGGCAGTTTCATAAATTCAGCAAAAGACATTACAGTGATATCTGCTCCTGTGTCAATCTTAAAATCAACTTTGTCTCCCATTACAGTAAAAGTAACTTTTCAATCTTCCTCTGAGCTTGGCCATTCCACAACGGACCCCACAAAAGACACTTCCTGACCCTCCTGGTCACCGTCCACCTGCATCTCCTTAATGTATTCAGTTCTACACACCACATCAAAATGGCCCATTATGTTACATTTTCTGCATCTTTTATCCCTGGCTGGGCATATAACACTCTGATCATGAGCACGGTAGCACCACGTGCATCGGGCATGTTGCGCCCATCCATTTCTAGGCCTTTCCAGTACTTTAGATCTACCGCTCACACTGTGCCTTTCACTAGCATTTTTCCTAGATTGTTGCACTTCATCCACAATACTCTCAGACCCCAGATCAGCACTTTGCTTTTTCACCAGTTCACTCTGGCGGGCCATCCTAATAGCCCCATCTAATGTTAAATCAGGCTCTAACTGCAGCTCAGTGAGACTTCAGCATCTGCAATTCCAATAACTATTCTGTCTCTGATTTGCTCTTCTTTAGCAACACCAAACTCACAGAATTCAGCTAGTTCATACAGGCTGCGCACAAATGACTCCACAGATTCTCCCACACGCTGATTACGTTTGTGAAAACAAGCTCTCTCATGAATCACATTTCTTTTGGGCACAAAGTGGGCACTGAGTTTATCCATAACTATATCAAAGTTAAATTCTTCCCCTTCTTGGAAAATAAAAGCATTGAATACTGGCTCCACATCTTTCCCCATAGAGTATAAAAGAGAATTAACTTGTACTTCACCACTCTCCTTGTTCAGTTTGGATGCAATCCTGAAGCACTGAAACCGCTGACGCCATGTGGGCCAAGCTGCAGGCTGAGAGAAGTCAAAAGGCTCAGGTGGGGTAAACTTTGACATTGCAATCAATCAGGAACAGAAGCGCAGTCCAGAACTTCTGACACCATGTCATGAGATGCAGGACATATGCAGGACACAGCAATGATGGTACAACTCTATTTTATTGCAGAGCATAGCAATACACATCTAGTCAGGTTGATTGTACTAAAACTAACTGCGACACAGACACCGGACCTAAGCCCCGCCCCCAAACTAGTGACATCACATCCTGCTCTCATCACAATTATGCTCATAATCACCATCAAAATATATCTTAAGGATAAAACTAACATTTGCCTACTAATTAGACTTGTCAATATCCTACTACAGCTATAATTACTTTCATTTGTATTCTTTATCTCAGAAAGAAAAAGAAAAAGCCTCCCCGCAGCTTATATATGTTAAAAGGCAGAGCTAGGAGAGTATGTGTGATTTACAATGCTTTACTGTTTATAATATTATCTGCTGAGCTTCTTTTCCTGAAACATTACTACTGAAGTAGCTGCAAATAAAATAACATCACAATGTAATTTAAAATACAAACTGCATAAAAGGTTAAAATTGAAGGCAGAAGTGCCTAACCCAGGGGTGTACCAGGTTAGGTGCATATGTCTAAATTTGTAAGTTTGTTTCTATCTATCATCTGTCTAACCATTGTAATACAAAATTGTGAGCTAATCTTATTGTGTTCCCGTGATACTGATAGAACGCCCTGCACTTTCAATAAAGTTCCCCTTGTAATCTAGGCCATATTGAGTAAAAACTCAATGCTTGTGAAGTTAGTACAATCAAAATTACTGTCATGTAACCCTTGTGTTAATGAGCAGCAATACAAAACTGCAGAGAGTCAACATTGTGCAGTGGAGAACATGGGTGTAACTACAGGGGTCTCAAAGGAGACTGGGAAAACAACTCTAAGGGGCCCATCTACCCCTGCAATCTGGGGAAATAGTTACAGGGGATCCTGGAGGAGCACCATGTCTGGTCCTCTGTTCCTCCTTCAAGAAAAATAACTCACAGTTTAAGTAAAGTGTATGGATTTGTCAATACACAATGAGGGGAGGGATTTCAAGATGGCAGTCACAGTGTTGCTATACAGAAAAACTTTCCACTACATTTGTATAGAGGAACTCTGAAGAAAAAACATTCAGGAAAGGGTTCTGTGACCCCCTAGAGAGGCCAAGTTAGGGGTCATATGGGGGCCAGTAGGTTGGGCCTCATAAGGGTAGGCGGTAAAGGTAGTGGAAGAGTGGCATTAGATTTTGCAAGGAGAAGCTGCTACTTTCCTGTGCATAGCTGAATGGCTCTTACCTGTCTTGCTGTGGCTGCTTTCAGGAGCTGGTTGCTCGGCAAGTTTAGAGCTGAGCAGGAGTATGAACGGGAGCATTGAATTTCGACCAGGACACACAAGGAGAAGCTGATTCGGAATGGCAGGACTCGTGCAACGGCAGGTAACCTTACCTGTCCAGCGGGGGGCTACTTTCCGGAGCTGTTTCTCGGCAAATGTTTGAGCTGATCCGAATTATGGCTGGGGCAGAGAATTGCAAATGGGTGGAAGTTGAGGAGCCTGCACTACTTTCCTGGAGCGGTGTCTGGAGGTGGCAATAGCGAGCTATGGCTTGCTAGGAGCTGAAGGTAAGTGGTGAAGAGATAGGCCGAGGTGTTTCAGGTCAACTGCAGGAGCAGTTATGAGGCAGCCAAGTCTTGGTTGGGCTTCCTCCGGTGATAGCTGGGAGGCCTGGTGGAAATACTGTTAAGGATGCATGTTGGCCCAGACATTTCTTTAAGCAGGAGCAGTCATACACGCCCCTCTGGTTAGGTTGGTGGGGGAAAATATGCTGATGGTTCCAAGCTACTAGCTTGCTGGTGGTTAAGTGTGGGGATGGTGGCAAGTGAGTCCGGAGCAGAGGTATGGCAGGCTTAGCCTGTCAGGCTTGATTTGAGAAGCTGGACTATGCATGTGGCGAAACAGGAGCTTGTTCAGCTGGACTGAATCGGCGTAGGGATCCACATGGGCCTGAGTTACCCAGGAAGCAGGAGCTGTTCTGCATGGTACCATAGGGGATGGTAGGCTGTTAGTGGGTTGGTAATGCTGGTAGTGGCATCTGGAGGTTTATAAAGATGGTGAAGGGGACACTTCAGGGGAATTGTTTGGGGGGAAGCTGTTTGGGAAAGGACAGCTGCATGGTTATCTGGTGGAGTCATAGGTTCATGGGGTCAGGAGGCACAAGTCTAGTGTAGTGGTCGATAATGGTCAGATTGAGGGAGGGATAGGGTAGGGTAGGTTAGGATTTAAGTGTGCTAGCTGGGGTAGAGGGTGGGGGATAGTTAGGTGCTGTGAAATGTAGGGATTAAAAGAAGGGTATTAGGGATGGGGGGTATCAGGAGTAGCATGGGGGCATTTCTGGAGAGTTAGTAGGGGCTCAGTCATCGTAGGGTCCCAGGCATGTTTTGAAGGATGTGTTGGCGCCTTTTATCCCTTGGGCCTTTCCTGGGGGCATTTATATTTTTTGAATCGGAGGGTTATTCACAGTATGCATGCTGGGGGTTGTTAGGTAGGGGATGTCATCAGAGGTAGGATTTGCGTATGTTTAGGCAGCGAGCAGGTTTTTGAGGGCAGTTGTCCACATGGGTGGAGGAGTTGGGATTGTCAGTTAGCTTCGGGGTGATGGGGTACAGGGTAGGGTGTATTGTGGGGCAAATTGCCAACATTCCAAAGGGTAACAGGTACCAGTGCTTTGGGGGAGCTACGGTGAGGATATCTGGAGAAAATCACAGCAGCTATGGGCCACATTTTAGCGTGTTTATAGTCAGATGGTCAAATAATGTACAACTGGGAGTGCTGGCTCTTAGAAGTGTACACACCAACTGATCTGGTTAAAGTTTACATTAATTCACTATTTATTTACAGTATTGTTGTACAAGGGAATATTGTCAGTTCAGAGAAAAACATATAATTTGTGTATTCTTTGCTTTTAACATGTTGACACAATTGGAGTTTATTTTTTTTGGCTGTCTTGTCAGAGGATTATATAGCACTTGTGTACCCTTCATCACTTTATTATTTCTAAGCTGTATTAATGGTTTTATTTTGTCACATTTATTATTGATAGGATTCTCTGTGCATTACTGTACCCCAGTCTTGGGTTAGCAATGGTGCGGTCCAAGACAGCAGACTGGGAAGGAACAGCAGCAGAAATAGGAACAGGAAGCCTTCTGTTGTAGCTTAGGGGATCGCATGCTAGCTTTAGAAGCGCAAGGTTGCGAGTTCAAATCCATGTCATAGTGCTGTTTCTTTATCCCAGGTTCAATTCTGGACTGGATAATGGTAAAAAGTGTCCATGTTTAAAAAAAAAAAAAAATCAAATCTGGTGTAATTGTTTGTTATAGTCCCTTTTTTGCAAGCTCTGGTATGTTATTGAATGTAGATGGCAGCAGAGTCTCATGACACCTGGAGATTGTTATTTTTGTGACTTAGAGTTTAACATGTCTAGCTGGAAGCCACGGGTTTGGGTTTTTCAGCCCCTTCAGGTGCAGGAGTCTAGGCCCCCTCAAAGGGTGGCCCTGCGTTGGTTTGGTTTTAGAGGAACAAAATGGGACTAGGTTCTTTTGAAGGTGATAGATTTTGCAGGTTGTTTTGTCCTCAAGGTATTATTTTTATATATGCTTGTGGGATTGATCTGGTTTATGTGGGTTAATAGGACCTTATTGCGATATGATGAGGGATGTTGTGCGATGGTTGGAACTATTCCTGCAGTTAATTATTGTGGGGTCTGAGATTATTCCTCGGTACAGTAAAAGATTGGTTGGCTCTTGAAAGAGATCAATAGGGTGATGAGTAGCTTTGGGAGTCATGCTGGGGGGAATTGTTTGGTGCATGCCTTGGTAGATCTCTTGGTGTATTTAGGGTTTTTGCAATTCCAGGCATTGCTTTTATCTATTGGGAACAGGTCTATGTGGCCTAGTGGTTAGCTTGTCTGCCTACTTAGTTGAAGACTTTGAGTTTGAATCCAGTGAGGCTGCTCGCCTTTTATTAGGGCAGATAGCTTAGCATGCTAAGGACCTGTGGCTGAGCTCTGTAGCATCCCAAGGGTTGCAGGTTAGCTCCTCGGCGAGGTCCTCTTAGCCTTGAGTATTTGTAGATATGTCTGAATCTAGGGGGATGTTTGCGCAAAAAAAAGAAAAAAAGATTACTTGTGAAGCTGGGCGATATTCCTGCATGCATTTTATAGTCGGTTAAGGTATTGAGTTGGTAGGGTTTCTTTTTTGGTTCGCATTCATCCTGGTGGCTCTGGGGTGAGTCTCTAGGACACAATATGGAAGACCAGTGTTCAAGAATTGATGGGAGCAGGTCAGTCATGCACTGGCAGCATACGTGTCATGGCTTTTGTCTTGCTCTGTAGTGCAGTATGTGTGGTGTTTGTTGTGTGTATTGCTCTGAGGACGTTATTTGTGTCATACACACAGAGACTGTTGACTCTGAGATGGTGTGATGCTTGAATCTAGTACATGGGCACTCTCAGGATATGTGTGTATGCCACAGCAAACCAATAATAACTTTTCTTAAAAGCATATTTGACAATAAAGTATATTGCAAAAATATCATAATAGTGGTAGCAGAGCTAATTATAGTGAATCAATTTCTTCTGTGTGGGTATTGAGCTTGCTGGTTAATTTTCCTATGATTTTCCACTAGCAAGTCAGGACTGCACAGTCTGGAAAAGTTGGGCTCTGTTGTGGCTTAGGGGCTAACTCACTGTGATTGCAAGCAGAAGGTCCAGGGTTCAAATCCACCTTCGGTTGCTGGTTGTTAACCTTTACTAAAAATCTAGTAATATAATATAGTACATACACATGTATAAAACATGCCATTACTTTATCTTTGCAAAGTGTTTGTCTTTGATCGTCATTGCAACGATGGGTGGTGTTCATATCCCAGTGGTCAGTTAGCTATGGTCTTTTGAATATTTTCAGCCCAATGGATTCACTTTTATTCTGCATATGGTGGCTTTGTATCTTATTTATTGGACCGTGGGTTGCTGGTGCAGGTCTTTATCAGATTTCAGTGTGGTTGACATTTTGTCCATATGCATTTCCCAGGTAGTTGTAGTAACAATTTGGTAGTCTTTGTGAGTCTTGGGGATTTTGATGTTTGATGACCTGGAGTTGTTATTAGATAGTTGTGCTAGCTTTAATGGTATTTTTGGGATTGTGACAAGTTTTAAATTGTTTTCAGCCCCATGGGAGTATTAAGTTGATGATGTGAAGTGGGAGTCTCGGGGGGGTGGGGGTGGAGTTGCTGTCTCCAGAGAATGAAGTAGTTTGTATGGATAGAATTTTTTTTCTGGTTTTAGGTGTGTTTCTTCCCATTTTTTGGCATTGGATTCTCAGTCCGGGGAGGGCTGATGCTAACCCCTGGATTATGTTGTTGTGTGGCATCGTTTTAGTGAAATGTTTATTGTATGGGATGTCTGTAGGGTTTTGGGAAGATACCAAAAATATCAGCTTTATACCTTGCATTTGTGAAAGAAGCTAAAAGCTTCTGGAGGACGTATGTGGGGAACTGTTGGTTTAGTTGGTTGTTTAGTTGGGTTATGGGAGTCTTTTGTGGTCACCCAGAGGTGGTTTTGGTTTGGGGTGTGATGGGGACCTAGAGTTGCTAATTTTGAATTTGGATGGGTGAGCTTTCACTCTTGCAAGATGGCTGGTTAGGCCTTGGCTTATACTCTTTCAGGGGTGTTGGAGGAGAAGGTTAAGTATTGCTTTCCTCTTCTAGGAGCTCACAGCTCTGTTTATGTTTTAAAATTGCTGAGAGGATCCTTATGTGGTTTGGGCTTGTGATTAGAGATTGTTTGATGCTGGGGACATGGGGTTAGGAGTGGTTTCTATAGCAGTGAGTGTTTTGGTTTTGGGGTTGCATTTGTTAGTTCTGGCTTTGTTGGTGGTTCTGGTACGATAAAATGGATTGGTTCCATATTCATGTTGATTGGTACTTATGCAATTGGGTTTTGAAGCCTATTAAAAAACAAAAACAAAAAAAAACTGGTAAATTGTATGTTGCATTTCGTGGTGGTGTTTGGTTTGGGTATTTAGTGGTAAGAGGCCTTTCATCTTTGTGAATTGAAGTTGGGTTTTGGTGTAGGTTTTAAATGAGATGGATTATTTGGAGTCTTGCAATTACTTTGTCTCCTTTAGGAATAATGGTTTATGTGATTTGCAGCTTTGTGGTTAAACTGGGTAAGTGAAGTTCCACTGTGGTATTATTGTGGTTTGCGGTGGATTCTTTTTTTCTTCTGGAGAAGGTAACCTGGTGGTTGTTGGTGTACAGCTTTCGCCTAATTGTTGGGGTTACAAAGGTCGTTGGGTGGTGGTGCTTGACGTGGTGTCGAGCTATGGCGTGGGGTGCTTGACTATTTTGTGGTGGTTTTGATCAGAGTGGATTGTTGGTACTTCCTGTTTGATTGGCAGGGGAGAATTTTATACAAGGGGGTGTGCCTTTCTTAGTGGTAGGATCGGCATGTGTTGTGGATTGGCAAGCACCCTGGGGTTTTATGTTTAACTGATTATTAGGTAATGTATGGATATATTATTTATGGTGTTCAATAAAACAAGTTGTGGCCTTGTTATTTAAGCGGAACGTAAGTGCCTAGTATGGGTGTCAAGAACGGTTCTGCAATTGCATATTCTCTGGTGCAGACTAAACATAAATGAAGGATGAGGTCAAAGAGAAGTAGCTCCTCTTTCTCCTACAGCCAGATCTTAAAAAAATAATAATTTAAAGGCCCTTATCTCACCCACACAAAACACATTTTCTTGCATACAACAAAGCAAATTAATACTTGCTCTGTGATCATATCCACTGATACAATTTTAATGCCCAGACATAAACAGGAGTGCAAAATCTAGGGTTTTCTCACATGTCCTACATTGACCAAGATTACAAGTGGATCACTAATGATAATGCAGGATGAAATATCAATTTTGCTGGACCGTGCTAAAATTAGAGTACAAATGGATATTACAAGTCCATGGTAATACTTATTTACTAAAGAAGGTTTAGCATGGCTGACATCACTTTAGTACACCCTATACTTCAGCCCTGGATAATCACCGACAACTCTCCAACTTCTGGCAACTGAGCCAGTTAACCCCTGATCAAATGCAAACCAAAGTACCAGCGCTTATGAAACTTGATCTCAAAATACAAAACAAAATCATTGTACCCATATTAGGGGTTCCAATGTGAGAAGAGTAATGTTATCAGGAAAACCAATACAGGATTCAAAACTGTTGGTTAGGAGGGTGGTCCAATCTTGTAGGGCTATTGGATCCTGGTCTTGGTCTTCCTATTGTGCAAATTTTCACACACTTGTTGAGCAACTTAAAAATGTAATAAGAATTATTTCAGAAAAAAAAAGAATAATTCTAAATACAGGGAAGTCAAAAGCAATACAAAAAAATTAAATAAATAACAGGAGTATGTGCAGTATCTTTAAAAGTAAATCACCATATGTTCTCAAAAAATCCCAGTGGAAAAGAGCAAACAGTACTTGATATGGGAACGAAGGGTTCTCAAATGATTCCCAACAGGTGTAAGTTCTGTAGCAATCCCCTATGGATGGTGCTGCTCTCAATATAGAGGGACAAGTTAGGCAAAATAATCCATAAAGAAGCTGAAAGACAAGAAAAGCAAAGGAGAGTGCACATGCAACCCTAAGTGTAACATTTATTACAATAGACACTTGCTCAAATAAGAGATGCACTTACAAAAAACATGAATATGAAAGCTGTAAAAAACAGTTTTTGAGTAAATGCAACATAAAACCTTTTGCCCACCATATCAGTCCATATTGTCACGGTAGTGTCCCTGATATACAGGCTATAGAACCACTTGTCTTCTCAAGCAACAATGCGCCGGCAGCATCCATATTTTTCTACCGGTGCCAGTAATGGCTAAAAGTCCTCAATGTGTTTTGTCTGGTCCAGGCCAGACTTTGTCAAGAGGTTGATTGGAAACCTGTATTAACCCCTGACCAACCTTGGTGCAAAGCCCATAGACAAAAGATTACAAAATAAAATGATCAACACAACACACAGAAACATACAAAGGGTTGATATTCAAAAGCTCAACGGCATGGAGAGAAATCATGGAAAATCTTTTTTTTTTTTTAAACCTTATATTGTAATGTAGGAGTCCTGCATAGTGAGATATACATCTTTCAAACTACAATTTGTGTTTCTAACATTATTTAGAGATCACACTGTACTGATGAGACATCTTAGATTATCTTACCCACGTGATAAGCTTTTGAATATCAGGCCTAGAAAGAGAAGCGCTCTACCAGGAACTCCATCATCTGTGGTTGCCATGTTCCTTTTTCAGAGAAGAATTGCCTGGTATTTCAGGGCTGGACTGACCTTGTTAGGTGGGTTCAGAATGATATAATTCTGGAAAGTTCTCTTCTGTGAAAAGAACAATTGGAATGTGAAATATTAATATTTCATTTTGGGTAAGAGCACTTGGTTAAATGCAATCGGGTTTGTGCGAGTTGTTGGGCATTAGTTATTTCCCCCACTTTCTATGGTGGAATATGTTAAAGTGGTCATGATAATCTGACTGCGGCGTTTTGTTTGTGTCAGGTTAGAGTGTAAGCGAAAACATTTTATTTTCAACTTGTAATATGAGCGGTACCTGACGGGCGCAAAAAAACTGAAGCCGAGCTAAATTTAAGGTTAAGAGGGAACTCTAAATAGCGTTCCACTTGGAATCTAGCATTAATCCTGACACATAATCTTTTTTCTATGAACAAATTTTTGTTTTGTTTCATAAGTATTAAGTCAAAATATAACTTAATTCTTTTATTTCCACAGCATTTTCATCTGTTTTGTTATGCAGACTAGCAGGCAATATTCATTTACTTTAGGTTTCAAAATAAAAGTAGAAGACCCGGGGGAAGGCTATTTTTTTGCGGGATGAGGACTAAAAGTTCTCCTGCAAAGTGTCTGCATCAAAGTTCTCCATAATGCGGGGGGCATGCATAAGCAGAGCTCAAAATGATCTACTACATATCATTTAATTATTGCTGAATTCTTTGCCAGAGAGCGATTCAACAGATCTATAAAGCCTCACTGAACAGATCTATATGAGAATTTCTGCTTCTACGATCTCCTAAAGCCGACCTTAGCCAAAGAGACATCAGGCTGAGGCCTACCGCGCATCCCATCAAACCCCCCCAGGAGCACAAACAAGCTTAACATGCCTACTCTCAACAGGGAGGAATTCTATGCTACAATGCATACCCTCCGGGCTGGTTTGGAACAGCAAATGCAGCATAACTTCAATAATCTAACTTTGATACTATAGGAGGAGTATGTGGGGACCCACCATCGAGATCCGTTAAGTCGGAATCTACTGCACCTAGAGATAACTAGAGGTGAGTCGCTGAAGCAGTCCTATACTCTCAGCCGATACCTACCACTCACCCTAATCCTGACATCATACTAAAGAGGAGTCAGTACCCGCTCAACAGAATGGTCTTGGTAGAAGTGGTGTGGGCTAGTGAGAAAATCCCTCAAGAGCCCTAGGAGGACTGCATACTATTTTTCTACTGAGGGTATTGTCTTTTAGACTCTAAGTATTATACTCTCCTATGCTAGAAAGCTATGCTTGTGCTGTTTTCTTATTCTTTATTTTTGGTTGCTGCTGTTCACTTTATGATTAACTAACTTTTGTTCATATCTGGAGTCCTTCTCCTCATATATGTGAATAGGTTTATGTATTATACACTGTTTGTATCCTGGGCTTGCTCACTGGAGGGGTTCTGCCCTATAGTACGTGGAATAAAGTCAGCAGAAATACACTGCTTAAGCTACACATGTTCCCAAACTGGACCTAACATTCCTCATATCAATTTAAGTATTCTCACAGATTGCTCTTACAAATTAAATACTTGAACCCACTTAAAGGCTAAGATTCTCCCAAACTATCAATAAGGTCCCTGACTAGTAAACACACCCGGCAGTTAACTTTCAAGATGAAGTTCAAAATAGATTAGAACTGCCATATACCACTATACTTATGACTTTCCATTATAAGTGGAACCTATTTACTCAACAATGAGCGCTATCTACTATCTACACCCTATCTGTTGTTGCTACCTTAGTTTCGGTGATTGTTGCCTCTTATATTGGGCTGACCCATTTAACTGTCCCTCTCTCCCTCAACCCAGAAACATAGTTTGGTAACCCAAGTCCTGCGCCTTTTTTTTTTGTAGAGAACTATTATTAGGTATAACAAGCACTGAGAGATCTGATCATATAGCTTAACGATGGAACCGTACCTCACACAAGCACCTAGTGTGATTGTTAGAAGTTGTTAAGCTACCAAACTGTAGGTCAGAGCAACCTATAAATATGGAACAAGCTACCCCTGTGAGCCCAAACTCCTTATTGAAGTTCTCCCGCTCTCACAACCTCCTTACATAGTACTATTACTTGGCAATTGTTAGTTTGCTAGCTTGTTGTATATCCCAATCCCAGCAGAACTAGCTCCTGAGTATAAACCACAGTGGCAATAAGCTAGACCCCTATAAGGGAATCATTCCTTCCTGTTGAGAGATGATTCATTGTTCATATGCTAAAAACTCTTCCCCTAATTTAAAGCAGCTCTTGTCTGCTGATTGACCCCAACCCTGAGTTTACTTTAGAATTAATTTGCAATGTATTTAAAAATGAGGTTCCTGAGCCACCTATCACATATCGCTATTGACATATACGTAAGTGAGGTATAACATTTCAGTGTCCCGGAGCATAGGATGTTCGGCCCTTATCAATGTCTGAAGTGGTACTCTATTGTATAGATACTGTCATGTAGCCTACCATATGTTTGATTGTTATATAGTGTGATACTCAATGCATGCTCAAAGGCATATTCTGAAATGTCATTTAGAGTTTATCTTGAATCTTGATTTATGCTGTAACTGTTTTCTTACTGCATGCTGTAAATTTTACAAAACCTCAATAAAAAAACAAATAATAAAAAAAAAAAAGTAGAAGGCCCTTGTGGGCCTGTAACACAATAATGGGCTATTTCCCTGAAGTAAAAGAGTGAACTGGACTGGATGTGTAGTTGCAAGTTTGTTGCAAGTGTGAGGATGGGTTTACTAACCTCTTATAATCTTCTGCAGACAGTTTCCAAACCTATTTTTTCCTGTGCATCAAGAAAGCAGCTGTTTTTCCCACTCTCCCTACCCTTTGCAAATGATGTGTTGTGGCACTGAGTTTATGTCTCCAGTTAGGATGCTTAATTTTGTTGGCAGGAGTAGGTTTAGTTGAACTAGCTCCTTACTGAGCCAGTCTTTAACTTATGTCTACACTTTGTTTTTACTTGTTTGCTTCACTGGCGTGTCTCCCTTCTGAGTTAGAAATATGCTCTAGCTATGGCAGTTGGTCAATGTGACAGTTAGGTGGAATTGAAAGTGTGGGGCCTACTAGGTACAAGCCTAGGGGACCCCTTCCTAGCGGGTATGTTGGCCAAAGAGTTCATAAAGATCCACAACCATAATATAAGTGGATCAAAATGACATCTTCCGAAGGATAGATTTATTTTCCATTTAAATTTAATACAAGCAAACTGCAAACAGTATATGCCTGTTTAAACATTCCTTCCATGTGTAATGCTTGTGGGATATTCCACTATCAGACCGAACTCGGCCAGTAGTCTGCTTATCCCTGTTGTCGAGCGGGAAAGATAGAAAATATCCCAGAGCAGAGAAAGTTTGCAAGATGAGGTAAGCGGCACTCACCACAGGACGGATAGTCCTCAGCAGCAACAGGCAGGAAATCAGAGAAAGGCAGTTCAGGGGTAAACCACCAGAAAGGTCACGCAGGCAGGGTTTGGCAACAGCAAGGCAGTCCAGAGGTAAACCACTAGGATGGTCAGGCAGAAAGGGTTCAGCAACAGCAAGGCAGTCCAGAAGTAAACCATCAGGATGGTCAGGCAGGGTTCGGCAATAGTATATCAATCCAGCAGTTAAGGGGTAAACAGGCAGAGTGCATAAATTTCAAAAAACTCCAGCCGCCAATTTCTTTAAAAGACCTTTATTCTTTTGTCATGGGTCCCATTGATATACAACGTTTCAAGCCAGCATTAGGCTCTTAGTCATGTACACTTTAGCTATACAGGTTTCTGCTACTTATACCTACACCTGTTAGTCACTCACCTGGTGTTAATTAACCCATTCCATAAGGAGCACAGCCATTGCTATTGCAACAGTGACATCTTGTGGATGAAAGATATAGTACACCACATGTTTTTATTCTGAATTTTTCAGTGTTCCTTCATGGAATGGATGAACACCATCACACATTCTTAAAATCACATAAAACCTATATACAATTTAAAAGAGGAGTATAAAATCCCAATATCTGTAGAGCCACAGTAATAGGAATCAATGTACATAATACATTCTCATTATCATAAATTTCAGACAAAAAAATAATAATAAACATACAGAAAAATTTAAAGAGATATACCTTCCCAAAAATACCTGTTTTTTTCAAAAAAAATATATTTTATTTTTTTCAAATCCTATTTGCCAGTATTTGACCAGTTCTTATTATCCTTAGATATTTGCCAGTATTTGACCAGTTATTGCTATCCATAGATATTAATGTCTATATTTTTATATTTTTATATAATATATTATATATTAGTTGACTTATCCATACGCTACATAATTAATTAGAGGTCAATAAAACAGACTCCAATCAAAGTCTTTATTTAGACCCCTAGGGGTCAGGCAATCTAGTTTATGGATCCAGAACATCTCCCTCATTTGGAGGAGATGTTCCCTGTCACCACCCCTTCTTGGTTTCATTACCTGATCTATGATAAGGAATCTAAGTTGACTAATATTATGACCTGCAGAGAGGAAGTGAGAGGACACAGGAGCCTCCATGTTTTTACATCTTATGTTTGATTTATGTTCTGTTATCCTCTCCCTTACCTCTCTGCAGGTCTCGCCTATATAGATAAGTCCACATGGACACTTGATCATATAAATAGCAAAGGTGGTTCTGCATGTAAAATATTTATTTATTGTAAATTTCCGTCCGCTAGTTGGATGATAAAAGTTTTTTCCTTTTATCATGGAACTGCAATGGCTGCAGTTCAAGCACGGATAACAGCCATTATTTTTACTACCAAAAAAAAACATGTGGTGTACTATATCTTTCATCCACAAGATGTCACTGTTGCAATAGCAATGGCTGTGCTCCTTATGGAATGGGTTAATTAACACCAGGTGAGTGACTAACAGGTGTAGGTATAAGTAGCAGAAACCTGTATAGCTAAAGTGTACATGACTAAGAGCCTAATGCTGGCTTGAAACGTTGTATATCAATGGGACCCATGACAAAAGAATAAAGGTCTTTTAAAGAAATTGGCGGCTGGAGTTTTTTGAAATTTATGGACTTTGGTGAGACTTGGCAAGTCTGTTACTCCGTGCCCCACTGGAAGAGGTAAATTGGTGTGCTGTTTTCCATTTTGTGAAACAGGCAGAGTGGTCAGACAAGCAGAGTTCAGCAGCAGTATATCAATCCAGCAGTTAAGGGGTAAACAGTCAGAGTGGTTAGACAAGCAGGTTCAGCAACACTATAACAGTCCAGCATACAATAACACCCAGGAGAACAGTAAGTAACACCTATACTTGGGCAGTGATAGGTAGCAATAGAGTCACTTACATAGGCGTAGGATTCGTGCCACAGGAGATCCTGACCAGCTTCTGAATGAGAAAGCATGCAGCGATGACATCACCGCCACACGGAGACAGGAGCCGACTCCCCCCTAGGCAATGAGCAGCAGGCGCTGCATCCCTAGCAACAGCTAGAGCAGCACAGCATGACATAGCCCCCTTCTCAAGAGTTCCCTCCGGGAACCAGGGTCGGCCTCAAAGGATGAGCAGCATGGAATTTACAGACTAAAGATGGAGCATGCACATCACGGGCAAGAAACCCTTCCAATGTACCAGATATTGCAGTTGTCTGTGCCCGTATCTGGAGTCCAGGATTTTAGCAACCTCATATTCAGGGTTACCATGGACCAGGAGTGGAGGAGGAGGAGCTCAGAGCTGGGTATATCTATTATTGATGTAAGGCTTGAGTAGTGAGATGTGGAAGGCTGGGTGTATGCACAGGATTTTGGGCAAGGCCACTTTGTAGGCATCAGGAGACAGTCTTTTCAGGACTTTGTAAGGACCGATAAATCTAGGCCCCAATTTATGACAGGGTTGACATAGATAAATATGTCGAGTAGAGACCCAAACACGTTCACCTACTGAGATGGCACGTACAGAAGCTCTATGATGATCAGCAAACTTTTTATATCTACAGACAGCTGACCGTAGCTGAGAGCGAATACATTGCCAATGAGTGGTGAGTTCAGTAACATGTCGGTCTGCAGCAGGAACCCCTGTGGACTGAGCAGAAAGAGGGAAGACACAAGGTTGACACTCTGCTGTGGCTTGAAATGGAGAACATCAAATAGAAGAGTGCCAATGAGTGTTTCTTGCCAGCTCAGCTAGGGGTAACAACTCAGACCAGTTGGTATGGAGATTGTTGACAAAGGCTCTAAGGTAGGCTTCAAGATCCTGGTTTACTCTCTCAGTTAGTCCATTGGTCTGAGGATGGTAGCCAGAAGACAAGGAAACAGTGGTTCCGATCAAATTACAAAAGGCTCTCCAAAATGTAGAGATGAACTGTGGACCTCTGTCGGAAACAATATTCACAGGAATGCCATGAAGTCATACAACATGCAAGAGAAAAAGAGACGATAATCCTTGGGCAGAAGGCAGTTTGGTTAGGGGTACAAAATGAGCCAGTCTGGAAAAGCAATCCAACACAACCCAGATAACTGTATGGTGGTCAGAAGGAGGACGGTCTACAATGAAATCCATTGTTATTTGTGTCCATGGTTGTTTGGGAATGGACAATGGTTGGAGAAAGCTGAGAGGCAAGGATCGGGAGTTTTGTTGGCAGCACAAGTTGTGCAGGCTTTCACATAATCCTGAGCATCAGACTTCATAGTAGGCCACCATACATGTTTGGAAAGACGCTTAATAGTCCTTGTCAAACCAGGATGTCCTAATAGTTTACTATCATGAACCCAGGACAGCACAGGAGTGCATAGGTTCAGAGGTACAAAAAAGATATCGGAAGCCACGTGGGCTTCAGGAGGTATACCAGACTGGGCTGTTACATCATCTGTGGGGAGTTGTCTATATCAGAAGAATTATTTTATCAAATTATAAAAGGAATAAATTTGATAGAGGAAATGTATTTAAAATCATCTTGGATCTGGCATTCTAATTAAGCAAGAGCATTTGGCTAACAATTATCTTGGTTTACATGTGTCCAGAGGTTACCTTTGGCCAGGAAGAACCCATGCTGTTTTTGAACACTAAAGAGAAACACAGGTAGATTCCCATTGTCTAGGAACTTTGGTGGATGGAATTAAAAACAAATGGACCCTCACTCATATGTTAATGGGAAACCTGCTAGCTTACTCAGACACTCCTTAAAACAAAGCACCACATTTGCTTGGGAAAGACATGTAAAAATGACCAGTATTACATTATGTGTGCATAAGGATCATATGTTTTTAAAATAACTACTTCAAAAATCTGATAACTATACATATAGATAAGTTAAAAATTGAATTAAGTATATGAAATAACCAGTATGATATGAATATATATATATATATATATATATATATATATATATATATATATATATATATATATACCTGTGTATCTATGTCACACATCTATATATATATATATATATATATATAAAACCAAAAAGGGTACAGGACAAATGGCTACTATAAATGTGTCTTTTTCCAAAAAAAAATGTATCAAACTTTAGAAAACATTAATGTTATGCTAGATTATAATTTTAATGTGGTGCAGATCCTATAAAAAATTATTCTTCAACAAACTACAAGAGGAGAACAAGGACCATCAAAAATTTCTTAAGGCCCTGTATAGATAGGGAATCAAGCACTCTTTTTTTTTTTTTTATAAAAAAAATAGCTCAAAAGTGTAGCTAAATTAAACAAATGGAATGAATCTCTGACCAGTACAATCACTGAGAACAAAAAATAATTTATTAATAGTACAGAAAGAAGTAAATCCTAACTGTCCAGACATAGCAATAGGCCAGTTGTGCGCTGGCCTCGGGTATATGTTAGCAACACAAAGTAAAGTATGTTGAACAAACAATATAGTACATGTGGCCAATTAAAACCCTGAAGATGTGCACATCATAATCATAATATTGGCAAAAATACAATCCAAAGACACCTAGTACACTGCTACACCCAAGCTGTACACGATACCCAAGTCAATACAAGGGATAATTACCGGACAGGTACATTTTAAGGGATCTAAGCAGTGATAGGTGCTTTGTAAAGATTTCAGGAACAACAATAATGGCAGTATAGCAACAATTACAAAGAATTACATCCGCCCTGAGGAAGCCCCGTCTATCATTTGGCATTGTGGGTGAAACGATCAGGATCGTAGGCATTGGATCACAGACGCACATGTGACCAACCAGGAAGTAAGCACACAGTCCTACCACGCTGCAGTCTCAGCGTGCAGCATTCAACTGGCTCAGCAAACTGTTTCATGGGACTCAATTACAAGGCAGTATTTCAGGAGGCAACCGGTAACAAACAGCGGACCTCAATTGTGGACACCTCCAGAATCAGATAAGTGCATGCTTATGGTTTAACATAGGAATATAGCTGCTTTCACTTGCAATATTGGGGGCTAGCCTGGACTGACTCCCACTGCTCATTTGGCTTGTTTGCTGTTTTCACACAACATCTTCAGCAATAATAAGTACTATGCTTTACTAACACGCATGCATCTTTGGCAGCACTTATCCCATTTTGCATACCTTGGACTTATGCTAAGTCTTGCTGAAGACAATACCGCTATATGTGGAAAATCATCCTGGTGTGATTTGGTTGTTTTCTTCAGCAATACACTCTTGTGAGAATTTTATCTCAATATATGCAGGCATCTCTATGTAAACTGCTGTGTCTCTATGTAACTGCTGTACTGAGGCAATTCATTATGGAGGATGTATTACTATGTTCCACTATCTATCTTATTGCTAATAAACATTGCAATAGTTATTCTTCATACTTGCATGTAACTCACTATCTATCTTATTGCTAATAACCATTGCAATAGCTATTCTTCATATTTGTATGTAATTCTTTGTAATTGTTGCTATACTGCCATTATTGTTGTTCCTGAAATCTTTACAAAGCACCTATCAAGGATTAGATCCCTAAAAATTTACCTGTCTGGTAATTATCCCTTGTATTGACTTGGGTACCGTGTACAGCTTGGGTGTAGCAGTGTACTAGGTGTCTTTGGATTGCATTTTTGCCAATATTATGATTATGATGTGCACATCTTCAGGGTTTTAATTGGCCACATGTACTATATTGTTTGTTCAACATACTTTACTTTGTGTTGCTGACATATACCCGAGGCCAGCGCACAACTGGCCTATTGCTATGTTTGGACAGTTAGGATTTACATCTTTCTGTACTATTAATACATTATTTTTTGTTCTCAGTGATTGTTCTGGTCAGAGATTCATTCCATTTGTTTAATTTAGCTACACTTTTGAGCAATTTTTTATTAAAAAAAAAAAAAAAAAGAGTGCTTGATTCCCTATCTATACAGGGCCTTAAGAAATTTTTGATGGTCCTTGTTCTCCTTTTGTAGTTTGTTGAAGAATATATATATATATATATATATATATATACAGTATATATATATATATATATATATATATATATATATATATAGTCAATTACAGAAGAGGACTGCACTCACTGGATTTGGTATATAAAACAAATAATATTAAGGTGACGTTTCGGGGTACGCAGACCCCTTACTCAGACCAGACAACAATGCAAATGAACAGTGTGCAATATAAAGCAACTTAGCCCCTCCCATCAAACAATTAGTGAAATTGGCCAAAACCTATGTAACCATGACAACAAGTGAATTACCTAATTAACAATATTCATACCTTGTATAGTGTGATAATTAAAAACTGTAGAGTTGTGCAAACCATATATGCACATCTTATAAATATAATCAAAACATAAATAAAATAAAATATAAGCTACACCTAAAAAAACCTCAAGGTGCACCCAAAGAAAATCAAATATCCCCCTAGAATGTAGTGCGTGAAATACTGAAATGGCTACTACAGAGAACCAAATTTACATAGATGAAGGCTGTGCACTTAAATGCGCTCAGCAAAGTTAGTCACAATACCTAGGTAGCATATCAACATCAAACAGTAATGCATCTTAATCAGAGTAAGAATAAAAAGTGCTGGTAACTGGGGAATCATGCATGAAAAGAGCAGGCAAAAGTGTAGCAGTACATGTCAGATACTGAGCAGCGATAAGCATATCAGATACCATCCTAAGTTTAATATTAGAGAGAAAGTGAGCCATAATTCAAACACAGACTAATGAGCCTAAACTGTTACCTTAACACTGCGCTAACTAAACCACCACTGCAGGGATTCTCTTTCACTTTAAATTTATAACCGTACCCTGCGCCCCTGACTTAATCCAAATTTATAAACTTGTTTAAAAATAATAATAATAATAATATAGTCAGGATGAGCTGTTAGTAAAGCACTCCTTAAAATATGAACATATTCATTTGATGTATTTGACAATAATATCAGTAAATAAACAAATTGATTTTTATATATAATATACAAATACAAATATAGAAAAAAGAAAAAATCTTTAAACAAAACTGTACATTACACAATGCTAAAAATACTAAAAATGCTAATAGTCTCACCTCGATATCCCTAGGAGTATGATAGAAATTACTGTGTCTTTAAATCCTTATGTGCAAATCCTCCTGTCTCTGTAGTTGAGAGCGGTGCTGCTTCACTGATCGCAGGATGCTGAAGAGCGCCCAAACAACTGGTAACTGTAAACACAAAAGAAGAACAGAGCGCAACCGCAACTCAAGGTAAAAGTTTTTATTATTTCTTCAAGCGCTAAAAACAAATTGCACTTACAAGATGTTAAAAGTATTCAAACCTTTGGTTTAAATGTTCACTGGACCGCAATCACGCTGACAGCTCTCCAAGCTGAAATCCGGAATGGCGTCTCTGTGAAATCCGCAGGCACTGGTATCGATAACCCCAGGATGTAACTGTACTTGCAACTGCAATTAATGTAAATGTCTGAAACAGTGTCCCTCTTTACATCGGTCTACGCGTTTCGTCCTTTTCAACAGGACTTTTTCAAGACTCAGGACTTCTAGTTCAAATTCGGGGGATCCTTCCTTTTAAACTCCTGCTTCAATTCTATAGGCTGGCCAGCAGACCAATCCAGAGATCGGATCAGACACACCTACTTCCATTCACATTTTACTACTGCGGTGTGTCTGAATGAGGCTGCCAGTCTCTATAATATCAACTCTAATAAATACAACTCTAAAAAATAACAAAATACCAATACAGTTCATATGTATTCAAGCTTTAACAATATTAATAAATAAATAAAATCACGCTGCTACTTGAAATACAAAGTGTTTACAGATATTTACTGATGTTTAATATGATATTAGAACTGGGCAATTTAAAATCGCTACTGAGAAATCTGCTAAAGGTTCTTAAAGGGATATTCTACCTAACTTGTCTTCCCCTGTATCTAATACGTGCTCAACATCTATTTTGCATACTAAGAATACCTAAGTTTCAATATGCATTTAGAAACCCTACTTAGCTAAAAATGATTAATTATAATGTACCAACATCAGTCCTATGTTACCCATAAAAAATGAATGAAAGTTCAGTTAAAAAACTAAAAAATTAATTAAAAATTAAAAATTATAGTAAAATAGCAAATTCATTATACAAAATATATATATAAATAAAAAAAAATGTATTTTATATATATATATATATATATATATATATATATATATATATATAAATATATATATACACATCAAAGACTTAGACCATAAATGCCTGTAGGTCCAAATCTATATTTAACCCTCTAGGGACCAAACAATCAAGTGTCTGGATCCATTTGGTTTCTTTTTTCCTCAACAAAGTTAATCTTTGATGTGGATTAGTGCTTACTGGTACTGTTTCTAAGATGCTGATTCTTAGACTACTTGGATCATTCTTGTGGAACTTTCTAAAATGGTCAGATATACTGTGCGTCTTGAGGCCTTGTTCTATGTTGTAAATATGTTCATAGCATCTACGCTTCACTTTTCTCTTGGTCCTACCTACATAGACACACCCACATTTACATGTTAAACTATACACAACATACGTGGATTGACAGGTACCTCGAGATTTAATAGGAAAATATTTAGATTGACTTGTATTCATGATGGAGTCCCTATTCCAAATTAGGGGACACATGCAGCAATTCTTGCGGCCACACTTGAAGGTCCCTGGTTTTCCCTTGGCCCAATGGTCTAATGTTCCATTGCCTTGTTGCTTATTACCTTCTACCATTGGCAATTTAGAAGGGGCAAGTAAATTCTTAAGGTTCCTATTCTTCTTGTATACAATGTTGGGTTTATCTTTAATTACTCCCCTGAGTAAGGAGTCTGCCTGCAGAATCCCCCAATGTTTGTTTAAAATCTTTCTGAAAAAACCAGCACCTTCATTAAAAGTAGTTATGAACCTAATTGTGCTATCTTTTGACCCTTCACTATTACTTTCTTTCTTCTTTGGGCATAAAAGTAGATCCCTACTACAAGCTGTATTTCTATTTCTAGCATCTATCACTAGGTCCTTATCATACTCTTTCTCCAAAAATGTATTTTCTAATACATCAGCTTCCTTATTGAAATCTTCTGCGAACCCTACGAAACTGCCCATATGGAATGTTCTGAATCCAAGATCTTTTGTGGCCACTATTAGCGTTTAAAAATCCGTTGCTATCAGTAGATTTACGGTAATTTTTTACCATTACTGTATTGGGAGTACCCTCAATAAAAAGTTCCACATCTAAAAAAAATATTAAATTTGGACATTTTACTCGTAAAAGATAAATTATAAGTATTATTATTAATATAACCAATAATTTCTTTGGCCAATATTTCATCTCCTTGCTATATAATAATGATATCGTCAATGTATCTCAGATACTTGACGACATTATTAAAAAATGGATTATTGTTCCATATTTTCATTTCCTCGAAATGAGCCATATAAATGTTGGCATATGAGGGTACCATTGGAGTACCCATGGCAGTCCCTTGGGTCTGCCTATAGAAATTACCTTGAAAATTGAAATAATTCTTACATAATATAAATTATATTACTTTGATTAGAAACTCCAGATGTTTACTTGATATACCACTATTAGCTCCAACCATATTGAAGGCTTCAATTCCTTTACTGTGGGGAATGTTAGTGTACAACGATGATACGTCGCACATTATCCATATGTAGTCCTCTTTCCATATTAAACCTTCTAACTGTGTTAACGTCCAATGTATCCTTGATGTACGATTTAATATTTTTGACTATGGGCTGCATAAAAATATCAATGTAAGTCGATAGATTGCTAGTGATAGATTCTACCCCTGAAATAATGGGACGACCAGGGGGATTACATGGATCTTTATGGAGCTTGGGAATATGATAAAAAAATTGGTATTTTGGGGTGGGGATTATATATGAATCCGAATTCATCATTATTTAGGATTGATTCGTTTTTGGCTTCTATGAAGATGTTTAGTAACTGTTTATTGTATTCAACAGTGGGATCTTTAGTTAATTTTTCGTATGTTTGTACATCCCCCAATAGTCGGTAAGCCTCATTCAAATAATCCCCCCTATTTTGGACGATAATCCCCCACCTTTATCCGCCTGTCTAATGACCAACTGTTTATCATTCTTCAGTTTATTGAGGGATAACCTTTCTTGTAGATTTAAGTTGTCTTTAAATTTAAATTTATTTTTGAAGGTCCCTGAAACAAAATATTTATTTAATTCATCAGTCACTAAAGTATTGAACACCGGAATATATTCCCCTTGTGTGGACGTTGGATTAAATGACCACGAGCGTTTAAAATTGCTATGTTTAATCTCAAATTCAGTGTCATGTAAACTCAACTCTAGCAGATCATCCAATTCCACACTCACATTATTCTCTATGCCTTCTCCTGTGTCTTTTAATTCATTTAAAGGGACAGTCTACACCAAAAAATTTTTTATTTAAAAAGATAGATAATCCCTTTATTACCCATTCCCTGTTTTTGCATAACCAACACAGTTATATTAATATACTTTTTACCTCTGTGATTACCTTGTATCTAAGCCTTTGCAGACAGCCTCCTTATCTAAGTGCCTTTGACAGACATGCAGTGTAGTCAATCAGTGAAGACTCCTAAATAACTTCACGGGAGTGAGCACAATGTTATCTATATGACACATGTGAACTAGCACAGTCTAACTGTGAAAAACTTTCCAAATGCTCTGAGCTAGGAGGCGGTTTTCAACTGTTTAGAAATCAGTTTGAGCTTAGCTAGGTTTAGCTTTTCAAAAATACCACCAAGGGAACAAAGCAAATTTGATGATAAAAGTAAATAGGAAAGTTGTTTAAAATTGCATGCCCTATCTGAATCATGAAAGTTTAGTTTTGACTTTACTGTCCCTTTAATGTTCTTAAGGTTTTGACATCTTTTTGATCCCATAAGTTATCTGTACAATCTTTCATATCTACCACTCTATATGTCGTGCTGCTCTTAGCATAATACCTCTTTAAGTTTAATTTGCGGACACATTTTTGAAGGTCAATGTATGTCTCAAATTAATTTGGGAGTTGTTTAGGGGCAAATTTAAGCCCTTTATTTAACAACAGTAAATCTGAATTGGTAAATTCGGTGTTGGATAAATTGTAAATATTTTCTTTAGCTTTCTCTAAACATTGTTCCTTTCTCTCTGATTCTTTGGTTCTTTTGCCATTTCGTTTTCCTCGTTTAGTTCCCACTCTCTTCCCTCTCTTGGTCTTTTCCTGTTCTCCCTGTTCATCATTAGTGGTTCTCGCCAATTGTCTGTTTGTGACCATAGGGGATGTGGACCCTGACCCTGCTCTAAAAAATGTGGTCCCCTCCATTCCAGATCTTGTACTACTGGGACATTGGGTTCTTTATTATGATTGTATTGATAATTAGGATTCTTATTTGGCCCTGGATTTGAACAGCTACTAGGGGAGTCTCTATAGTAAACTTCATTGGCCTGATTGTAATTCCTCCTATTATCCGGTGGGGGTAGATTTTTATTGGAATTCTTGTAGCCTAAATTCTTATTCTGGTGAGCTATAGGTTCTTTGGGTCTGGCTCAATGAACAAGAAAAAAGGCACCTTCACGGTTATGCGGTTAAAAAGTCTTTAGTTTATTTCTTGAACAGCAAAACAAATTCTTAAGTTCAGCTCAGGATGGAAAGTTTGGGTTGTTCCCAGTGACCCACTGACGCGTTTCGGCTCGCTGGCTGTAATCGTAGTGATCGTAGGGATATAAGACAGGTGCTAAGCCTTTGGTGTATCTTTGGGTCTGGCACCATATGCTGTATTTTTATACTCTATGTTGGTGTTAGGACTATTAGGCTGGTTATCATGATTCCTTTCCCTTACTGCATTTTACCTAATGTTCCGTTGATCAGATTGTTTGTTATTTTTATGGCCATTTTTATTGGCTTTGTATTGACCTCTTTGATGTGTATAAGTATAATTTGGGTTGGTGTTGGTACCCTGCCCTATATTATTCGTGAGTCTAATCCCTTAGGATGGGCTTAGGATGGTATCTGATATGCTTATCGCTGCTCAGTATCTGACATGTACTACTACACTTTCGCCTGCTCTTTTCATGCATGATTCCCCAGTTACCAGCACTTTTTATTCTTACTCTGATTGAGATGCATTACTGTTTGATGTTGATATGCTACCTAGGTATTGTGACTAACTTTGCTGAGCGTATTTATGTGCACAGCCTTCATCTATGTAAATGTGGTTCTCTGTGGTAGCCATTTCAGTATTTCACGCACTACATTCTAGGGGGGCATTTGATTTTCTTTGAGTGCACCTTGAGGTTTTTTAGGTGTAGCTTATATTTTATTTTATTTATGTTTTGATTATATTTATAAGATGTGCATATATGGTTTGCATAACTCTACAGTTTTTAATTATCACAGTATACAAGGTATGAATATTGTTAATTAGGTAATTCACTTGTTGTCATAGTTACATAGGTTTTGGCGCAATTTCACTAATTTTTTGATGGGAGGGGCTAAGTTGCTTTATATTGCACACTGTTCATTTGCACTGTTGTCTGGTCTGAGGAAGGGGTCTGCGTACCCCGAAACGTCACCTTAATAATTTTTTTTTGTTTTATATACCAAATCCAGTGAGTGCAGTCCTCTTCTATAATTGACTATTGATATACCTGACTTAGCACCCTGGTTGATGTTCCTATTGCATTGTAAGTGCAGACACACATGGAAGATATATATATATATATATATATATATATATATATATAAAATATAATATATGTATGTGTGACTTATACATTTATGTATTGTATATGAATATATATATATATATATATATATATATATATATATATACTGATTACCTGATCAAATCATACTAAAATATACATATAATGAGAAACATTGTAAAATACTATATAATTCATTATGCCTCATCTGTAACATACACTTATATATGAGATTCCCCCAGAAGGAAATTTTATTTATGTATATGCCTTATGTATAAATAAGTCATAAGGATTTCATTTTTAAACTGGTACATTTTAGTTAAACAGAAATATATATATATATGAATCAACTATGTATATGTACAGTATATATGAATATATATATATATATATATATGTATGATATATAAAAAAAAAATAATTCTAAGAAGAATAAATATAAGGAAGTTACACAAGTTCACTTTTATAGCACAACTCACCATTGCCATCTTGTGGTGAATTAGTAAAAGTTCAACCCGCTATACTTGACATTGGATGAATTATCCCCAAAAGTTAATTAGCATCCATCCAAACATCGCACCACAGATCCTCACACATCTGTGAATGGCTGTTAGAGATTAGGGCGGAGTTATAGTTCAGGATAAATTGGGTCACTGAGCACTCACAAGACACTCTGGATTGCATGAAAGAAGGGTGGATACATTGTCCAACTTTCCTCTGAAATAGAATTTTGAATCCTGGTTGTACCCATTCTATATTTTGATATCCTTGGAAATTATTGCCTGTATTTCCTGTGGACTAAGAGATTTTGTGGGACCGGATGCAGGGGAAACACATGGCTTGACTAGTGATAACCCAGGGCTTGGAGGAGCAAACATTTGGGGAAGTATGAAAAGTCTATAATTACATTTAAACAGTTATTGCATTTAAGGTCCTTATTAAGATTTGTAATATAGATGATTAAAGGCCCAATTTTTATATGTACTTAGCCTAGGTCATATTTGTCCAGGAATCTAATTTAGATACCAATATCAGAAAATCTTGTTCCAGATAGTGTTCACTTAATTCAGTTTATTGTAAGAAAACCCTGGTGTTATGTTTAAGTATATTTTATTTTAGTAGTTTTATATTCCTTAAGTTTGAGACTTGCTGAGGCATTAGAGAGTTTTCTATGCATTTCTTTGGCTGTAGATATTCTGAATCTGACTAATTGCAAATGTTAATGATAATATTTGGCTAAGATTATATTAAATAACCATTGTTAGTAACATATACTGCATAATGTGTCCATGCTGGCTCACTTTACCTTGTTATAGACCTCACTGATGGATTTATACCCATAGGATCAAAGCAAAGTGTAGTAGCATATTTTATTTCATATTGTATCAGAGAGTTTGTTTCGGGTATAATTAAATGGTATATCGCTTGTTAATATCTTGTTTAATGTATAATGAATCTGTATATATATTTCCAAACTGAATCCTCTTTACTCCACAAAATAATTTGCCGTGTTTAAAAAGATATAACCTGATTAGAACTACTAAAAAAAAATAATACAAATATATTTGAGGTTACTGCGGAGATAGTCATAATCAATATTGTTTTCTAAAATATATAACACATTGGAGATACTGCTGAGATAGTTTTAATTATATCTGTAACCTTATATAAAATATATAACAGGGCACGGTGCAGTCTTTGAAGAAGGGTGGTATTCAATTGAGCAACCACACAGGAGGGAGGTATGATGTGTTCAATAGGAGCTTCAGAGGAATCATTTGAGTGGGGAAACTGATGGGAAAAGGTGTCAGCCTTCTTGTTTTTGGTCCAAGTAAGATAAGAGACCACAAAGTTAAAATGTGAAAAGAACACAGCCTACCTGGACTGTTGAGGATTGAGTTGATGAGCAGTCTCTAGGTAAGTCAGATTCTTGTGGTCGGTGAGAATCTGAATGGGATTGGCGGTGCCTTCTAACCAATGACACCATTCAGTCAATGCTACCAAAGAATTGTCTCTGAGACGTTGAATACCTATCTCACATGCTTATGATGCTCCTCCAGAGTGGAAGAGAAAACAAAGATGTCATCCTGGTAGACGATGACAGTGCGATTAAGGAGGTCACCGAAGACATCGTTGACAAATTCCTGACAGACTGCAGGGGCATTACACAGCCCAATGGGCATTACGAATACCTGATTTTGTGTTGAAGGCGGTCTTCTGTTCGTGGCCTGGGAAGATACGGATCAGATTGTATGCCCCACGTAAGTACAGCTTGGCTAAAAAGCGAGCATTCTGGAGTGAGTCATAGAATACGGTGATCAAAGGAATGGAATAGCGATTCTTTTTTTATTTTTTTATTATATTTTTATTGAGGTTGTAAAATAGACTAAACAGGCAGACAATGTCATAATTCAAAATAATAAAATAACAACAAATACATTAAAATATACATGAAGGGAGTAACCACAATTCACCTAATAGTACAAGTAGAGATAAACCTCAGATTTTCTGTTAATGTGTGTCCCCTCAAAATATGTGTTTTGACCCCAGTGGTAGCTAGAGGTCACTCATGGACCCCTTAGGAGGGATTTTGAGACAAGTAGGGGAACTTAAGAAAATAGGTAAAATAACAAAATGGGTCACTTTTGGACCCCAAGTATTATATGAAAAGAACTACTATTATGTGCCATGGCGTAATTATATGAAATATGTGTAGAGAGGGGCTCTTCAAGTGTAAGGAACTGTATTATGTACGGGAGGTGTACAGTTCTTAGAACCTTGTGTGACATAGTCCAGTGAAGCATACATTTGAGTAGGGAGAGTTCAGATATTAGACTAGTGTAATTTGATTACTTCAGTAAAAGCTGAGACTAGTTAATGTAAACTAGGTAAACAGTTAGATTGTGAATAAACTGGCTATTGCACCTTGTACCAACTCCTTGAAGGAGTTTCTAACTACTGGGTGTGCTGGCACTATGTTAAGGCAAGGTCTCAACATGGGAACATAGGAAGTTAGCCTTATAAGGAGAGGGAAATCTGGAGTTTAAGGTAATTTAGACGGTCCACCCTGGTGAAAGCTCAGGGATGTTGTAACTCTTATGTATGTTTGGGTAGTAAGTCACCTAGCTGGGCACATGATGTTCTGTCTTGGCTGCTAACAGGGCTATATCAATAAATGTTTTTGTATTGGCAAATGGACTAGCATTAAAAACATATTAATGATAAGAGGCTCAACTCTCTTGGGGAAAAAATAAATGAAATCATATGCAATCTAGGGCTTAACATTAACAAGATTAATAGACATGTGTTAAATAAGGAAAATACTTATACATAACGTATACTACTATATATGGATCCCAAGATAAACTGCAGGTGTGTTTCCTACTGGAGTATTGAGCACAATTCTTAATTCACTGTGGCCTAGATTTGGAGTGTGGCGGTAGCCGTGAAAACCAGCGTTAGAGGCTCCTAACGCTGGTTTTAGGCTACCGCCGGTATTTGGAGTCACTCAAAAAAGGGTCTAACGCTCACTTTTCAGCCGCGACTTTTCCATACCGCAGATCCCCTTACGTCAATTGCGTATCCTATCTTTTCAATGGGATCTTTCTAACTCCGGTATTTAGAGTCGTGTCTGAAGTGAGCGTTAGAAATCTAACGACAAAACTCCAGCCGCAGAAAAAAGTCAGTAGTTAAGAGCTTTCTGGGCTAACGCCGGTTCATAAAGCTCTTAACTACTGTGCTCTAAAGTACACTAACACCCATAAACTACCTATGTACCCCTAAACCGAGGTCCCCCCACATCGCCGCCACTCGAATAATTTTTTTTAACCCCTAATCTGCCGACCGCCACCTACGTTATACTTATGTACCCCTAATCTGCTGCCCCTAACACCGCCGACCCCTGTATTATATTTATTAACCCCTAACCTGCCCCTCACAACGTCGCAGCCAGCTACCTACAATAATTAACCCCTAATCTGCTGACCGCAAAGCGCCGCCACCTACATTATAGCTATGTACCCCTAATCTGCTGCCCCTAACACCGCCGACCCCTATATTATATTTATTAACCCCTAATCTGCCGCCCTCAACGTCGCCTCCACCTGCCTACACTTATTAACCCCTAATCTGCCGACCGGACCGCACCGCTATTATAATAAAGTTATTAACCCCTAATCTGCCTCACTAACCCTATAATAAATAGTATTAACCCCTAATCTGCCCTCCCTAACATTGCCGACACCTACCTTCAAACATTAACCTCTAATCTGCCGACCGGAGCTCACCGCTATTCTAATAAATGTATTAACCCCTAAAGCTAAGTCTAACCCTAACACTAACACCCCCCTAAGTTAAATATAATTTTAATCTAACGAAATTAATTAACTCTTATTAAATAAATTATTCCTATTTAAAGCTAAATACTTACCTGTAAAATAAATCCTAATATAGCTACAATATAAATTATAATTACATTGTAGCTATTTTAGGATTAATATTTATTTTACAGGCAACTTTGTAATTATTTTAACCAGGTACAATAGCTATTAAATAGTTATATTAGCTATTAGCTATTAAAAATTATATTTAACTTAGGGGGGTGTTAGTGTTAATAATTGAAGTTAGGTGTCGGCGATGTTAGGGAGGGCAGATTAGGGGTTAATACTATTTATTATAGGGTTAGTGAGGCAGATTAGGGGTTAATAACTTTATTATAGTAGCGGTGCGGTCCGCTCGGCAGATTAGGGGTTAATAAGTGTAGGCAGGTGGAGGTGACGTTGATGGCGGCAGATTAGGGGTTAATAAATATAATATAGGGGTCGGTGGTGTTAGGGGCAGCAGATTAGGGGTACATAAGTATAACGTAGGTGGCGGCGCTTTGCGGTCGGCAGATTAGGGGTTAATTATTGTAGGTAGCTGGCGGCGATGTTGTGGGGGGCAGGTTAGGGGTTAATAAATATAATACAGGGGTCGGCGGTGTTAGGGGCAGCAGATTAGGGGTACATAAGGATAACGTAGGTGGCGGTCAGCAGATTAGGGGTTAAAAAATGTAATCGAGTGGCGGCGATGTGGGGGGACCTTGGTTTGGGGTACATAGGTAGTTTATGGGTGTTAGTGTACTTTAGAGTACAGTAGTTAAGAGCTTTATGAACCGGCGTTAGCCCAGAAAGCTCTTAACTACTGACTTTTTTCCTGCGACTGGAGTATTGTCGTTAGATGTCTAACGCTCACTTCAGACACGACTCTAAATACCGGAGTTAGAAAAATCCCATTGAAAAGATAGGATACGCAATTTACGTAAGGGGATCTGCGGTATGGAAAAGTTGCGGCTGAAAAGTGAGCGTTAGACCCTATTTTGAGTGACTCCAAATACCGGAGGTAGCCTAAAACCAGCGTTAGGAGCCTCTAACGCTGGTTTTCACGGCTAACGCCAAACTCCAAATCTAGGCCTTAGAGTTTTGTCGGTAACGACCCGCGTAGCTAACGCTGGCTTTTTTTTCCCCGCACCTTTTAAATACCGCTGGTATTTAGAGTTCACAGAAGGGCAGCGTTAGGCTCCAAAAAGGGATCGTAGAGCATAATTTACCACCACTGCAATTCTCAATACCAGCCGTGCTTACGGACGCGGCCAGCTTCAAAAACGTGCTTGTGCATGATTCCTCCATAGGAAACAATGGGGCAGTATTAACCCCTAATCTGCCCCCCCAACGTCGCCTCCAACTACCTACAATTATTAACCCCTAATCTGCCGACCGGACCTCGCCGCTACTTTAATAAATGTATTAACCCCTAAAGCTAAGTCTAACCCTAACCCTAACACCCCCTAAGTTAAATATAATTTAAATCTAACTAAATAAATGAACTCTTATTAAATAAATTATTCCTATTTAAAGCTAAATACTTACCTGTAAAATAAACCCTAATATAGCTACAATATAAATTATAATTACATTGTAGCTATTTTAGGATTAATATTTATTTTACAGGCAACTTTGTATTTATTTTAACCAGGTACAATTGGCTATTAGTTAATAACTATTTAATAGCTACCTAGTTAAAGTAATTACAAATTACCTGTAAAATAAATCCTAACCTAAGTTACAATTAAACCTAACACTACACTATCAATAAATTAATTAAATAAAATACCTACAATTATCTACAATTAAACCTAACATTACACTATCAATAAATTAATTAAATACAATACCTACAAATAAATACAATTAAATAAACTAACTAAAGTTCAAAAAATAAAAAAGAACTAAGTTACAAAAAATAAAAAAATATTTACAAACATTAGAAAAATATTACAACAATTTTAAGCTAATTACACCTACTCTAAGCCCCCTAATAAAATAACAACGCCCTCCAAAATAAAAAAATGCCCTACCCTATTCTAAAATTAAAATAGAAAAGCTCTTTTACCTTACCAGCCCTTAAAAGGGCCTTTTGCGGGGCATGCCCCAAAGAATTCAGCTCTTTTGCCTGGAAAAAAAAACATACAATACCCCCCAACATTACAACCCACCACCACATACCCCTAATCTAACCCAAACCCCCCTTAAATAAACCTTACACTAAGCCCCTGAAGATCTTCCTACCTTATCTTCACCACGCCGGGTATCACCGATCGGTCCAGGCTCCGATGTCTTGATCCAAGCCCAAGTGGGGGCTGAAGACATCCATCCTCCAGCTGAAGTCTTGATCCAAGCCCAAGCGGGGGCTGAAGACGTCCATCCTCCGGCTGAAGTCTTGATCCAAGCCCAAGCGGGGGCTGAAGACGTCCATCCTCCGGCTGAAGACTTGATCCAAGCTGCGGCTGAAGAAGTCTATCATCGGGCAGAAGTCTTCATCCTATCCGGGCAGAAGAGGAGATCCGGACCGGTAGACATCTTCATCCAAGCGGCATCTTCTATCTTCTTCCATCCGATGACGAGTGGCTCCATCTTCAAGACCTCAGGCGCGGATCCATCCTCTTCTTCCGACCTCCTAAAACAGAATGAAGGTTCCTTTAACTGACGTCATCCAAGATGGCGTCACTCAAATTCCGATTGGCAGGTATATCACAGTGTGCAGTGTGATATACCTGCCCTGACCATGCTTTGCAGACCAGGTATCAGTGGTCAGATGGACCCTTGCCCCAACACTGTGTGCCAGACATGCCATTATAGTAGACTTATATGGCTTTGCCGTTGCTTTTTGGTAATTAGAAGGCTGCTAAATGCCACTGCGCACCACACGTGTTTTATGCCCAGCAGTGAAGGGGTTAATTAGGGAGCATGTAGGGAGCTTGTAGAGTTAATTTTAGCTTAAGTGTAGTGTATATTTTTTTATTTAGAAGACAACCCAAAGTATTGATCTAGGCCCATTTTGGTATATTTCATGCCACCATTTCACCGCCAAATGCAATCACAAACTTTAGGTTTCTCACAGACATTATTTACAAACAACTTATGCAATTATGGCATGAATGGTTGTAAATGCTTCTCTGGGATCCCTTTGTTCAGAAATAGCAGACTTATATGGCGTTGGCGTTGCTTTTTGGTAATTAGAAGGCTGCTAAATGCCACTGCGCACCACACGTGTTTTATGCCCAGCAGTGAAGGGATTAATTAGGGAGCATGTAGGCAGCTTGTAGAGTTAATTTTAGCTTAAGTGTAGTATAGTAGACAACCCAAAGTATTGATCTAGGCCCATATTGGTATATTTCATGCCACCATTTCACCGCCAAATGCAATCAAATTTAAAAAAAAATAAAAAAAAGTCGCAATTTTAGGTTTCTCACTGAAATTATTTACAAACAGCTTGTGCAATGATGGCACAAATGGTTGTAAATGCTTCTCTGGGATCCCCTTTGTTCAGAAATAGCAGACATATATGACTTTGGCATTGCTTTCAGGTAATTAGAAGGCCGCTAAATGCTGCTGCGCATCACACGTGTATTATGGCTAGCAGTGAAGGGGTTAATTAGGTAGTTTGTAGGGAGCTTGCAGGGTTAATTTTAGCTTTAGTGTAGAGATCAGCCTCCCAACTGACACATCAGACCCCCTGATCCCTCCCAAACAGCTCCCTTCCCTCCCCCACCCCACAATTGTCCCCGCCATCTTAAGTACTGGCAGAAAGTCTGCCAGTACTAAAATAAAAGTTTTTTTTTTTGTTTTTTTTTAAATTTTTTAGCATATTTATATATGCTGTGGTGTAGCATCCCCCCTTAGCCCCCAACCTCCCTGATCCCCCCAAAAACAGCTCTCTAACCCTCCCCATCTGCCTTATCGGCGGCCATCTTGGGTCTGACAGCTGTCTGCTATTATTTCACAGTCAAAAAAGTGTTGTTTGTTTTAAATGTACACTACTGTTACACCAGATATGAGTGGTGGCACTGGCAAGTGGGCACAGTATATGCTGTGAGCCTGACACACACGCTGGCAGGCAGGCAACTGCAATTAGATTACACAGGAAGAAAAAAAAAAAAGCAGATTGATGTTCTAGCCCTAAAAAGGGCTTTTTGGGGTGCTGTCCTTACAGCAGAGATCAGATGAGTCCTTCAGGACTGTAGTGGACACTGAATACACTAGCCTAGCTATCGATTTCCCTATTAAATCAGCAGCAGCTACACTGTCCCTCCTCTCACTAAGAATGCAGCTTCCAAATGAATCTAAAATGGATGCTGTCCAGGAGGTGGGAGGGTCTGGGAGGGAGGGTCTGCTGCTGATTGGCTGGAATGTGTCTTCTGACTGTGAGGTACAGGGTCAAAGTTTACTCAATGATGAGGAATAGGGGGCGGGCCGAACATTGCATATGTTCGCCGTCCGCAGCGAACGCAAACATGCTATGTTCGCCGGGAACTATTCGCCGGTGAACTATTCGCGACATCACTATCAAGCAATAACAATATGAATATTTATTATGGTCACATAATAATGATGCATATCATAAGGTCAAATGTGGGATATATATACCTCAAATTATTGGGGATGTAGTACCATCAGTATGTACATTTGATACATTTCAAAAACATTATACATTGCTAAAGTCAAGTGACTAACAGAAATAACCCTTTTATTAGGCACATAAATCCTATGCCCAGAATTAAGTCATGTAATATACCTTATATAGAGCATCACTACCACTACACCCCAGCTGCACTTAGTAGCACCCAGACAAATATCAGGGAGCAAAAAACTGGACAGTTTCGATATAGGGATCTAAGTGGAGCGGGTATATACAGAAGACAGTACAGCACCAAGGCTATAATAGTTGCAGACAAATATACCATACACAAATCTGCAGATATAAAATGCAAAACAAACTTTGTAAAGTATATAGGAAAGTTCTTTATCCTCCATAAATTGCAAAAGGCAGTCTCTGCAAAAACGGGTCTTGAATTATATGACCAGTCACATTGCTGTATTTGTACGAGACCTGCTGATTATAACGGTGCAATTTTCCAAGATTGTAAACATCGTATTACAGTGTCAACAGAGCTTCACAATAGCGTATCTGATATCCAGGCTTAGTCCCAGTGAAATTCAAGTCCGGAACAACTTCTTGAGCCGTAATGCAGAAAAGCAACTTATAGCCTTTGAATAGAGTGCCTGTGTCCTGTGGTGTCTACAAGCAATGTACTTCCTCGTATGGGTTACATCACGTGGTCCTGTTGTCCAATGCCTATGCACGTTTCACCCCTAACATCAAAAGATAGACAGGGCTTCCTTAGGGCTATTGGATCCTATCCCCTGTACTGGAGTTTTAACCATGTTTATTCCGCCCACAAAATTAATAGTAAGATTCTTTACCTTCTATTTTACAAACAGTGCTTGTGCCTCTGATCAGAAAAAAAAATCATAAAAGTTATTCTAAGCTTATGACTGCAAAAGCACCCAAGGCCTTTAACATAGATAAATAAAAAATGCATAACACTCTATTTAAGTAGGAGGAGAAAACTGATGGAATTACTTGGAATGGCATCATAGAGGCTATGTTGTAGCATAGAAGTGCAAAATTGGGGGCTGATTTATCATGATGCGGGTGGACATGATCCGCTATAGTGGATCATGTCTGCCCGACATCGCTAAATGTCAACAGCATACACTGTCAGCATTTTTTTTCCTCCAAAAAAATGCACTTAATGACCGAGGACGTACCCTGCATGTCATCGGTCTTTGAAAGCAGTGGAAGCTATCCTGATTGCTTTTAGCCGCTTTCCGGTTATTGCAGTGATGCCTCGATATTGAGGCATCCTGCAATAACCTTTCTTACCCCTCTGATGCAGAGAGAGCCACTCTGTGTGCACCAGACATCGATGGCCACAATCGTTGGTGGGTGGGTGGGAGCCGACGTTGGAGGCGGGTGGGCGGCCATCGATGGCTTCTATGATGCAGAGGGGGGCATGATCATGGGCGGTGTAGCCAGGGGTATGCACGCATGCATATGCGTGCACGGGGGTCCGGTGGGCTGGTGTGTGCACGGTGCGGAAGCAGGTGGGAACTGCTACACAACAGAAAATATTTGTAAGAAAAGTGGGAGAGAGGGGGGAGGGAAATAAAAATAAAAAGAATCTAAGGGATCTGGGAGGGGGTGGGGGATTGGTCTTTGGCGGGGAAGCTACACTACAGAAACAAAATATATATATATTTTTTTTGTAAACTGGATACTGGCAGACAGCTGCCAGTACCCAAGATGGCTCCAAATAAGGAGGATTAGAGAGCTGGGGGGGTCATGGAGGTTGGGGGCTAAGAGGGGATCCTACACAGCAACATATGTAAATATGCTTAAAAAAATAAAAAATAAATAAAAGATAGCTTTTATTTTAGTACTGGCAGACTTTCTGCCAGTATTTAAGATGGCGGGGACAATTGTGGGGTGGGGGAGGGAAGAGAGCTGTTTGGGAGGGATCAGGGGGTGTTATGTGTCAGGTGGGAGGCTGATCTCTAAACTAAAGCTTAAATTAACCCTGCAAGCTCCCTACAAACTACCTAATTAACCCCTTCACTGCTAGCCATAATACATGTGTAATGCACAGCAGCATTTTGCAGTCTTCTAATTACCAAAAAGCAAGTCCAAAGCCATATATGTCTGCGCTATTTCTGAACAGAGGGGATCCCAGAGAAGCATTTACAACCATTTGTGCCATAATTGCACAAGCTGTGTTTGTAATATGTTTGTAAATAATTTCAGTGAGAAACCTAAAATTTTAAAAAATTTTATGTTTTTTTTTTAATTTGATCGCATTTGGCGGTAAAATGGTGGCATAAAATATACCAAAATGGGCCAATATCAATAGGGGTTGTCTACTACACTACACTAAAGCTAAAATTAACCCTACAAGCTTGTTACATACTCCCTAATTAACCCCTTTACTGCTGGGCATAATACACATGTGGTGCGCAGTGGTATTTAGCAGCCTTCTAATTACCAAAAAGCAACTCCAAAGCCATATTTGTCTGCTATTTATGAACAAAAGAGGTCCCAGAATAGCATTTACAACCATTTGTGCCATAATTGCACAAGTTGTTTGTAAATAATTTCAGTGAGAAACCTAAAGTTTGTGAAAAAAATTGTGAAAAAGTGAACAATTTTTTTTATTTGATCGCATTTGGCGGTGAAATGGTAGCATGAAATATACCAAAATCAATACTTTGGGATGTCTTCTAAATAAAAAAATATACATGTCAAGGGATATTCAGGGATTCCTGAAAGATATCAGTGTCCCAATGTAACTAGCACTAATTTTGAAAAAAAGTGGTTTGGAAATAGCAAAGTGCTACTTGTATTTATTGCCCTATAACTTACAAAGAACATGTTAACATTGGGTATTTCTAAACTCAGGACAAAATTTAGAAACTATTTAGCATGGGTGTATTTTGATGGTTGTAGATGTGTGACAGATTTTGGGGGTCAAATTTAGAAAAAGTGTGTTTTTTTCCATTTTTTCCTAATATTTTTTTAAAAAAAAATTGTAGTAAATTATAAGATATGATGAAAATAATGGTATTTTTAGAAAGTCTATTTAATGGTGAGAAAAAACGGTATATAATATGTGTGGGTATAGTAAATGAGTAAGAGGAAAATTACAGCTAAACACAAAGACTGCAAAAACTTAAAAATAGCCTTGGTCCCAAACGGACAGAAAATGGAAAAGGGCTGTGGTCTTTAATGGGTTAAACAACTTTTCAATTTATTTTTATCATCAAATGTGCTTTGTTTCCTTGGTGGTATTTTTGAAAAGCTAAACCTAGATAGGCTCAAACTGATTTATAAACCATTGAAAACCGCCTCTTAGCTCAGAGCATTTTGAAAGTTTTTCACAGTTAGACAGTACTACTTCATGTGTTATATAAATGACATTGTGCTCACTCCCATAGAGTTATTTAGGAGTCTGCCCTGATTGGCTAATCTGCATGTCTGTCAAAAGCACTGAGATAAGGGGACAGTCTGCAGAGGCTTAGATACAAGGTAATCACAGAGGTAAAACATATATTAATATAACTGTGTATAACTGTATAATTTTGGTGTAGACTGTCCCTTTAACATTGCACAAGCATTTCTAGTGGAATGCTTGTGCAATGCCACCCCACTGCAGATTTGTGGCCAATCGGCCACTAGCAGGGGGTGTCAATCATCCCGATCGTATCTGATCAGGATGATTGCTATCCGCTGCCTCAGAGGTGGCGGAAAAGTTAAGGAACAGAGGTCTTAGTATCGCTGCTTCTTAACTTCCGCCTCAGATGGACCTGAAGTGGAGTGGGTCAGAAGCAGTATTAACTGCTTCATAAATTGACCCCTTAGTCTTAGCCAAGTAAGATAAATGTGTTCCAACCAGTGGAAGGCAGAACTTTAATGGAACCTGCCTACTTTAAACTGACTATTTAACTAGTTGCAAAGATGAGTGGCCAGTTTATTACTATTGTAATAATGGTTGGAGTGTCCAACTCTTGTATTCTTATAATACTTGCAAAACTAGAGTATACTGCTTGTTTTATTTGTATTATAAAAGATAACAATGTAGGTAAAATGTGCACTTGTGAATAACAATTTTGCCATTCTCTGTGTCGTAGATATATATTTCAAAATGAAATCGAACTGAGAACTAATGGGTCTGCTGCATATACAGTTTCTAAACAAATCTCTGAATAGTTTTTAGTAACAAAATGTATATTTACCTGTGCATCTATTTAATATGCTGCACTTGTTATGTGCATAAAAGACTCTACTGTGTTATCAATTATACGAGGTGTTATATGCAGCTGTAAAAGGGAATTCTATAGTTGTTTCTGGTTTGCATAACTAAGCTGTATAAAAGATAAACAATTAATGTATTATGATACAAATCACGCCTTTCAATAATCTCTTTGACAGAGAGCCAGTGCTTTCAATATAGATGGGCACTTTTGTGAGACTGTGAAAAATCTGTCAATGTCATTTTGTTTTACAGTTATCTGATCATTTGTATTACATATTCATTGCATGGAAGAATATTAATGTAAAGTTTTGAATGTAGCTCTTCAAGCCTCTTGCTGATTTTTATCAATGCAAACTGATTTAGCTCATATATATATTTGTTTTTGTATACTGCTATTGTGGAATATAAACGGCTAGATTATGAGTTTTGCATTATGGTGAAAAGCAGCGTTATGGCTCTTTTTTACTACCGCTGGTATTACGAGTTTTGCAGGTATATCTATACCGCACACTTTTTTGGCCGTAACGCAACGTAACTACCGCAGCTTTCAAAAAGTCCTTTTTCCATGGGGCTTCCACAGAGCCGGTATTACGAATTTGCCTGTCTGGCCAAAAAGTGAGTGGTACAGCCTATACCGTCAAGATCCGTACCGTAAACTACAAGTCAGTAGTTATGGCTTTTATGTTACAAAGCCGTAACATAAAACTCATAACTAAAGTGCTAAAAAGTACACTAACACCCACAAACTACCTATTAACCCCTAAACCAAGGCCCTCTTGCTTCGCAAACACTAAAATAAAATTATTAACCCCTAATCTGCCGCTCCGGACATCGCCGCCACAATAATAAACATATTAACCCCTAAACCACCGCACTCCCTCATCGCAAACACTAGTTAAATATTATTAAACCCTAATCTGCTGTCCCTAACACTGCTGCAACCTACATTACTGTTATTAACCCCTAATCTCTTGCCCCCAAAATCGCTGCCACTATACTAAAGTTATTAACCCCTAAACCAAACCCTAAGTCTAATCCTAACCCTAACACCCACTAACTTTAACATCATTTAAATAATTCCAAATAAAAATTACAATTACTACCTAAATAATTCCTATTTAAAACTAAATACTTACCTGTAAAATAAAACCTAAGCTAGCTACAATATAACTAATAGTTACATTGTATCTATCTTAGGTTTTATTTTTATTACACAGGTAAGTTTGTATTTATTTTAACTAGGTAGACTAGTTAGTAAATAGTTATTAACTATTTACTAGCTACCTAGTTAAAATAAATACAAATTTACCTTTAGAATAAAAACTAACCTGTCTTACACTAACACCTAACCTTACACTACAATTAAATAAATTACATTAATTAAATACAATTAAATAAATTACAAAAAAACAAAATACTAAATTACACAAAATAAAAAAGAAATGATACAATATTTAAACTAATTACACCTAATCTAATAGCCCAATCAAAATAAAAAAGCCCCCCAAAATAAAAAAACCCACTAGCCTAAATTAAACTGCCAATAGCCCTTAAAAGGGCCTTTTGCGGGGCATTGCCCCAAAGAAATCAGCTCTTTACCTGTAAGAAAAAATACAAACAACCCCCCAACAGTAAAACCCACCACCCACACAACCAACCCCCCAAATAAAATCCTATCTAAAAAACCTAAGCTCCCCATTGCCCTGAAGAGGGCATTCGGATGGGCATTGCCCTTAAAGAGCATTTAGCTCTTTTTCAGCTCAAACCCTAATCTAAAAATAAAACCCACCCAATAAACCCTTAAAAGAACCTAACACTAACCCCCGAAGATCAACTTACAGTTTTTGATGACTGGACATCCATCCTCAACGAAGCCAGGAGAAGTCTTCATCCAAGCGGCAAGAAGTCCTCAACAAAGCCGGGAGAAGTCTTCATCCAAGCAGAAAGAAGTGGTCCTCCATGGGAGTTTTGCCATGGATCCCCCTCCGGCATGCCACAGTCCAGGTGTTAGTGCCCTTGAAACAACTTTTCCATCACTATTGTGGCCAGAAAGAGTCCCTGTGGGTTTTAAATTTCACCTGCCTATTGAAGTCTATGGCGGTTCACCCAGTTCGCCCGTTCGCAAACTTTTGTGGATGTTCGCGTCCGCCACTCGCGAACCGAAATTTTTAGGTTTGCGACATCACAACACATTAATATCAATTTATTAATACAAAAAAATATGGCATAGAATCAATAAGGTGTTGGAAACATTTCTCAGAGATTTTGGACAATATTGACATGATAGCATCATGCAGTGTCTGCAGATTTGTCGGCTGCACATCCATGATGCTAATCTCCCGTTCCACCACATCCCAAAGGTGCTCTATTGGTTGAGATCTGGTGACTGTGGAGGTCATTGGAGTACAGTGAACTCATTGTCATGTTCAAGAAACCAGTCTGAGATGATTTGAGCTTTGTGACATGGTTACATTATCTTGTTGGAAGTAGCCATCAGAAGATGGGTACACTATATTCATAAAGGGATGGACATGGTCAGCAACAATACTAAGGTAGGCTGTGGCATTTAAACAATGCTCAATTGGTACTAAGGGGCCCAAAGTGTGCGGAAAAAAATTATCCCCCACACCATTACACCACCAGCTTGAACCGTTGATACAAGGCAGGATGGATCCATGATTTCAAGTTGTTTACGCCAAATTCTGACCCTAACATCTGATTGTCACAGATGAAATCGAGACTCATCAGACCAGGCAAGGTTATTCCAATATTTTATTGTCCCTGTTTGGTGAGCCTGTGCAAATTGTAGCCTCATTTTCCTGTTCTTAGCTAACAGGAGTGGCACCCGGCATGATTTTCTGCTGATGTAGCCTATTTACTTCAAGGTTCGGAGTGTTGTGTGTTCAGAAATGGTATTCTGCATACCTTGGTTGTAATGAGTGGTTATTTGAGTTACTGTTGCCTTTCTACCATCTCAAACCAGTCTGCCCATTCTCCTCTGAATTCTGACATCAACAAGGCATTTTCGTCCACACAACTGCCGCTCACTGGATATTTTCTTTTTTTCGGACCATTGTCTGTTAAACCAAGAGATGGTTGTGTGTGAAAATCCAAGTAGATCAGCAATTTTTGAAATACTCAGACCAGCCTGTTTTGTACCAACAACCATGCCACATTCAAAGTCGCTTAAATCCCCTTTCTTCCCCATTCTGATGCTCGGTTTGAACTTCAGCAAGTCGTCTTCACCACGTCTAGATGCCTAAATGCATTGAGTTGCTCTCATGTGATTGGCTGATTAGCAATTTGGGTTATATATTCTGTATATTTATATATACTGTATATATAAATGCATCCATCCACATATTTAGATATATATATGTATGTATACTTATGTATGTATACTTTTGCAGTCAAACACCTTGTCATATACCATATACTTTTTAACCCTTATAACTTTTTTCTAATATTTATATGACTATTTTTTATAAGATAGTGTTTATATGAGTTTAACTGTAATTTCCAATGTATTTCTGTTGTGTTTAGTGCAACATTTTTAACTCACTACCCTTTAGACAAGGTTTTCACTCATGTGATCAGGTTTACTTTCAACTTGTAATATGAGCGATATTTCTGTTAGCGTGCCACTTGTAATCTAGCCCATAATAATAATAATGTATGTAAGTATGCATAGATAGACAGACAGATATATAGATAGATAAATAGATAGATAGATAGATTAGTAGACCACTGCAAAATTATCAGTTTCTCTGTTTTTACTATGTATAGGTGTATGAGTAAAATCAACAATTTTTTTAATTATTCTATAAATTACTGACAACATTTATCACCCCAAAAAATATTGTCATTTAGAGGAGTTATTTTACAGAAAATGAAAACTGGTGAAAATAACAAATATTTACCAATGCACTGATAGGGCAGCCCACTATTTCCAGGCACACTGCTCAATACTACACTGCTCTTATCACCCATATTAAAGCAGCAAGACACAGGACTGGGCCATTCTACCCTCCCCTGGACTATTACCACACCTTTCAGTTGCTGCCCCTGAAACACTTCACCAGTAGTGCAAAGGAGACAGAGTTATACCGGAGCCTGACACCTAAGAGTTTTATTCTTGCTCAGCTTCCTGCAGTGGGACAGTTGCAATTCTACACAAGGAAGGCCAAACCTAAGCAGCACCACTTATGAAAGTCGACAAGTACTTTAAGGCATCAACATCACTGGCCATACCCATAATGGCCGGAAAACAAAAGACATCAGAAAGGGGTAGGAAACAGGCTGCAGAAATTCACCCAAAGCCTAGTTCCCCTATCCAGAGGGATATTAATGTTGAACCAGCTCCTGATTTACTCCGAGACCTAAAGGCCTTCTTTCTCCCTAAAATGGAGACATTACAAGCGGGAATGGACACCCTTACTACTGAAATCCGTCAATATTCTACAAGACTGCAACATGCGGAGCAAAGGATCTCTGACGTAGAGGACTCACAGCATACATCTACAATTGCCCTGCAACGCATGGAACGCCACAACTCAATTCTACAGGACAAATTAGATGATCTCGAAAACCGGTCCCGCCGCAACAATCTAAGGATTGTGGGGGTCCCGGAGTCAGTTAAAAACAAAGAGCTCATAGAATTTACCGCATATACTCTCCCCAAATTGCTTAAGATGGACCAGGAGACAATGCCGTTAGATGTTGAGATGGCGCACAGAATAGGCCCAGATCAGTCGCCTGCTAAACCCAACCAGAGACCAAGACAAGTTATCTTCAAGCTACTCAGATACCAGGAGAAGCTGGCGCTTTTAAAAGCTTATAGATCTCAACCTGACCTGGCCTATGAAGGACACAAGCTTCTGATTTTCCAAGACTTTTCTGCAGAGGTGGCAAGACGGAGAAAGGAATTTGCCCCCTTTGTTCTAAGCTGCACGCTTTGGGCCGACAGGCTTCACTTCTCTACCCCACCAAGCTGAGACTGATGACACCTACAGGTCCCAAGTTTTTCCTGAACCCGCAAAAGCTTCAAGAATTCCTGGATGCTGAACCTCACAATGGCGAGGGTTGAGAGACGAACTCAGAGCACAAGCAATTCTCTATCCCACCTACATGCTAAAATGAGAGCTAGGTCTCAGAGACTGCCACCATTGTTTACATTAAGGGCTAAGTACCTGCTCTCTTATGTTTTAGTTTGTGTTCCAGTTTCTGTTACTGTTCTCATTCTTACTTTGCTATCTCAACCTCTTAGGGTCTCACTGGTTGGACCCTTTTCCTCCCATGTGTCCTACTCCATCCATCTGGCTCTACGCTTGTCCTTCCTGCACCCCTTCCATTTCCATTTCCCTTTTCACTCTACTGAATACCATGTTGCCATTTTCTCATACTTGCTCAATTTTATCTTAATAGGTTCTTGGAGGAGCACCCGGATTCCGCCCAGTTACCTGACTCCAGAAACACTGGTCCGTAAGTCACTGATACCCTGGACATATAAGCTTGAGTTACTTACACCCACCTATACATTCCTGTGTGACCTCAGCAAAACAATTACTGATTTCTATCCAACTGACCAGAAACGGTATAGACCCATAGACGACACATTCACCACAAACCTTATACCTAAATACATCTCTTTCCGCCCAACACTATGGCATGCCCCCTTAGAGTAGTGTCCTGGAACGTGGGAGGCATAACCTCTCCGGCCAAACGCAGTATCATATTGCAACATCTCAAACGTCTTCACACGGATCTTGCCCTCCTGCAAGAGACACACCTCACAGAAACAGAGCATGAGAAACTAAGGTGCAGATGGGTAGACCAGGTATACTATACTCCTACTGAAGGGCGCAAGCGAGGAGTAGCCATTTTGGTCCGCAAAGGCCTGTCAGTCCAGATTAACCCCATCACAGTAGACCCAAAAGGTAGATATATCATAGCTGGCCTACAGCTAGACAACCAATCATATACCATATGTAACATTTACGGACCCAACCAATTTAGATCACAATTTTGGCACTCCTTACAATCCTCTCTAGCTTTACATGCAGATAAGCCATTAATTCTGGGGGGCGACTTCAATCTGGCCCAAGACCTACCATTAGATCGTAGAGCTGACACACACACACAGAGAAAAGAGAAAACACATGCTAGGAAACGGAAGAACAAAACAGCAGTCATGGCTAATTTCAAAACATCCCTAAATCTCATTGATCTATGGCGTTCACGCCACCCGACCAGGAGAGACTTTACATGTGCTTCTAAAACACATGGGACGCTTTCACGCATTGACTACTTTCTATGCTCTAAACAACTGCACACACAGATCCCGCAAACTGACATATCAGACATCATAATCTCTGATCATGCGCCCATATGGTTGCAACTTGGACCCCGGACCCACACCCCCACACAGGGGAACTGGAGATTCCCTACCTACCTTTATCATAACATTGAGTTCAGAAAACACTTAAAATCCCAGTGGGAGGAATATCACAAATTTAACGCCCAGCATCTTAACAACCCGGGTATCTTTTGGGGAGCATCCAAGGCAGTTATGAGGGGACAAATCACCAGCTTCACCGCCCACTATAACGCTAAACGGAAAAAGGTGGAAACTACAACCACCGCGGAAGTAACAGCTGCATACAACCAATACCTAGCCCACCCCCCCTCCAAAATAGAAACAAATTCTATGAGAAAAAGAAATTAAGAGAGGATGCTCTATCCCAACAAGATCACCTTTTTCAGACACATAGAAAGGGCCATTTTTATAGGTTTGGTGATAAAACCGGAAGACCTCAAGGCTCTGTTTTAGGCCCTCTACTGTTCTCTATTTATACTTCCTCACTGGGTAAACTTATTAGTAGCTATGGCTTCAACTATCACCTCTATGCTGATGATACTCAGATCTACCTATCCACCCCTGCACTCTCTCCGTCTGTCCTTTCCCACATCAGCAGCTGCTTATCCAGCATTTCTTCCTGGATGCCCTCTCACCACCTAAAAATCAACATATCCAAGACTGAGCTTCTTCTAATCCCCCCAACTAATTCTACTCCAGTTTCTAACTTTACTATCACTGTCGGTGACACCACTATCTCCCCATCACCCCAAGTCCGCTGCCTTGGAGTTACACTCGACTCCAATCTGTCCTTCATACCCCACATCCAATCGATCTCTTCATCCTGTCGCAACCACCTACGCAATATCTCCAAAATTCGTCCTTTTCTGAGTGCTGAAACTACTAAACAGCTAATCCATTCCCTAGTAATTTCCCGGCTTGACTACTGTAACAACCTACTAACTAGACTTCCTCTCTCCCGCCTCTCCCCCCTTCAATCCATCCTAAATGCCTCTGCTAGGCTAATCCACCTCTCCCAATGCTCTGTATCTGCCACACCCCTCTGTGAGTCCCTTCACTGGCTCCCCATTCACAGCAGAATTAAATTCAAAATTCTCACTTTGACCTACAAAGCCCTTACCAATGTAGCCCCCCATGCTTGTCCTCACTCATCAACAAATATACTCCAGCCCGTCCCCTAAGATCCAACAACGATCTACTCCTTGCCTCTTCTACCATCACCTCCTCTCATGCTAGACTACAGGACTTCTCTCGTGCGGCACCAACCCTCTGGAACGCACTTCCTCGTGCTGTCAGACTTTCCCCCAACCTCTCCTCCTTTAAACGCTCCCTAAAGACCTTCTTGTTCAAGGAAGCCTAAACCAAATCAGTAACTAATGAATTCCACTTGCCTAATAGTTGCCCTCATCTAACTTCACACTAACATCATTCCCACCTTTGCAGTCCCCACCTCCTGTTTCTCACCCTCCTACCCATTTAGATTGTAAGTTCCCACGGGAACAGGGCTCCCAATTCCTCCTGTATTTGTTTGTTAAATTTTGTCTGGTGTCTCATATTGTACTGTCCTTTTATCTTTGTTACCTATGAACAGCGCTGCGGAATCTGTTGGCGCTTTATAAATAAAGAATAATAATAATAAAATTAGGGGTTAATAAGTTTAATATAGGTGGTGGCGGGGTCCGGGAGTGGGGGTTTAGGGGTTAATACATTTATTATAGTTGCGGCGGGATCTAGGAGCGGCGGTTTAGGGGTTAATAACTTTATTTAGTTGCGGGGGGCTCCGAGGGCACTGGTATAGGGGGTAGAACAGTGTAGTTTAGTGTGGGTGCTTAGTGACAGCTTGTCAATAAAGCTGGGAAAAAGCTGAAGAGCAGCGAGATCGGATGAGTGATAACTATCACAGTCTGCTGCTCATCGCCCCGAACTTGGTGCACAGCTTTTTTAACAGCTTTATTGATAACTTTGGCGAGATTTTTCAGATCCGCGGCGGTGATGGTAGGCGAGCTTAGGGGGGCGTATTGGGCCGGCGAAGGCAGGTAACTAAACACGTTGATAACGAGAGGCCAACAGACAGAGGCAGTGGAAAGGATGAGACAGAAAAGGACCTATTAGAGAGATAATAGTGGATCCAGGAGAGGGCAATGTCACAGAGCCCAAGGGAGCTGAGAGTCCGTAAGAGGAGGGGATGGTCAACAGTGTCAAAGGCAGCAGACAGGTCAAGTAAGATAAGTATAAAATAGTGGCCATTGTTTTTAGCAGAAAGAAGATCGTTAGTAACCTTGGTGAGGGCAGTCTCAGTTGAGTGTTGGGGACGGAAGCCAGATTGCAGGGGGTCAAGCAGTGAGTTGGATGATAGGAAGTGTGTTAGGCGATCGAAAACTAGTTTTTCCAGGATTTTAGAAGTTAGCGGAAGTAGTGATATAGGGCGGTAGTTTGCAGGAGAATTGGGGTTGAGGGAGGGTTTTTTGAGGATGGGGTGACCTTTGCATGTTTGAAGGATGATGGAAATGAACCAGTAGTAAGGGATCGGTTGAATATGTGAGTAAGAGCTGGGGTGAGGGTAGAGGACAGAGAGGGTATTAGATGTGAAGGGATAGGGTCAAGGGGGCATGTAGTGAGGTCGGTGTGAGGAAGATATTAGGGAACTCACTTCATTCTCAGTGGTTGGGGGGAAGGTACTGAGAGTGTTGGAGGGGGTGACCGGGGGCGCAGATGAAAGGTTGCAGTCTTGTGGTGGGATGTTGCTTCTGATGGTAAGTGTTTTGTTGAAAAAGTAATCTGCCAAGTCTTGAGCACTAAAGTCAGATGAGGGGGGTGGGGCAGGTGGATAGAGGAGAGTGTTGAAAGTGGAGAAGAGACATTTAGGGTTTGAGGAGTGAGAAGATATATAGCTTGGCTAAGTGAAGGGCAGAGGAGTAAGAATATAGAATGAACTTACAGTGTAGGAAATCATGTTCAGAGCGGGATTTCCTCCAGGCACGTTCAGCAGCACGGGAGCATTTTTGTAGATAGCGTGTTTGGTGAGAGTGCCAGGGCTGGAGCTGATGACATGGGGTTTTGCGTATTTGTGGAGGAGCAAGGGTGTCGAGTGCAGAGGAAATTGTTATAGTGGTTTGTAGCAAGGTCAGGGCAGGATACCGTGGAAGTGTGGGGAAGGCGTTTTTGAATAAGGTTAGAAAGTTGGAGAGGATCCACAGTGTGCAGATTTCTACAGGTGCGGAGGCGGGGGGTAGAAATAAGTTTAGCCTGTACATTGAGATTATAGGTGAGCAGATGGTGGTCTGAGGTGGGAAATGGGCGACAGGTGACATCAGAAGGGGAGCAGAGGTAGGAGAATACCAGATCAAGAGAGTGTCCGTCACGATGAGTAGGGAATATGGTGGATTGTGAAAGACTAAAGGAGTTTGTGAGTGAGAGAAGTTTAGAGGCAGCAGGGGTAGATGGGTTATCAATGGGGATGTTGAAGTCCCCTAAGATTAGAGCAGGTGTATTTGTAGAGAGAAAGTGAGAAAGCCAGGCAGCAAAGTTGTCGAGGAATTGGGAGGTTGGTCCAGGGGGGCGATAGATAACTGCCACCTTGAGGGAGAGGGGGAGAAAATGCGGATGCAATGGACTTCAAAGGAGGAGAAGGAGAGAGATGGATGAGGATGGAGGTGCTGATAGGAGCAGGAAGGGGACAGTAAGATTCCAACACCGCCACCATGTCTCTCACCTGGCCTAGGTGTGTGGCTAAAGTGGAGACCGCTGTGCGTTAGAGCAGCAATGGAAGCAGTGTCAGAGGAAGAGAGCCAGGTTTCAGTAATTGCTAGAAGATTGAAAGCGTTAGAAACAAACAGGTTGTGAACAGTTGTAAGTTTGTTACAGACAGAGCGTGCATTCCAGAGGTCACAAGAAAGAGAGGGGATAAGTGCTGTGGGTTAATGGAGATGAGATTGTTGGGATCGCGTGACCTTGAGTTTGTATTGTGGGGGACTGAGCGAGAGTGTATAAGTGTGGTGATTGCTGCAGGGCCAGGGTTAGGAGAGATGTCAGCAGAAGCAAGCAGTAGTAGCAGTGAGAGTGACAGAAGGTGAAAGTGAGACTTGTAGGAGCAGGTATGACTAGACACAGGAGAGTAAGATGGGGAAGTATTGCTAAGGAAACATAGTAGTTCATGAGAGGACAGCATAGGGGATGAGAGGAGGGAGCGATAAGGATAGTGTGGGGATTATTGATGTTATAAGGGCATGCAGTGAGTTTTAGGAAGATGGCAGAAAGAAAGATCAGAAAGGACATAGAGAGCATTGTGCAGGTGTACAGTTAGTAAGGATTACCTGTTAGTGGGGTCTGCAGTTTCCCCTCCAGTTTCTAAACTCCATTTCTTAACTCGGCCACTTATAATTCAGAGCCACTTTGAATTTCAGAGCCAGCTCTCAGCTGTATATAGTTGTAAAATTAGGGTTGGAATGATTTGATTCAAGGCAGCTGTGATTACAAGTAGAATAGTTAGGAAGACTGGAGTTACACACTTGTAAATTAGATGGGGGGGGGTGAGCAAATGGCTGGGGGATGCACACAGAAATTATACAATGGAGCTGATAACAATTATACAGAAAAAGTCATAAATTCAGACATCAGAGGAAATGCATAACAACCCGGGCATGAAAGAAATGCATACCAGTATATTGAAAAAACATTAAAGGGACGTGGGATGACAACCAGGGCATGAAATGCAGAGAAAGAAATGCATACCAGTATATTGAAAAAAACATTAAAGGGACGTGGGATAACAACCAGGGCATGAAATGCAGAGAAAGAAATGCATACCAGTATATTGAAAAAACATTAAAGGGACGTGGGATAACAACCAGGGCATGAAATGCATAGAAAGAAATGCATACCTGTGGAGAGATGAGATGATGAATAGTTAGAACAATGCTTCATGTTGTTAGTAGAGCATTCTAGATGATAGCATTATGGATTTAACTCCATTTCTTAACTCGGCCACTCATAATTCAGAGCCACTTTGAATTTCAGAGCCAAGGCTTCACAGAGCTAGCTCTCAGCTCTATATAGTCGCCACCTATAATAAATTTATTAACCCATATCTTGCCAATCCCGGACCCCTCCACAACTAAATAAATTGTTTAACCCCTAAACCGCCGCTCCTGGACCCCACCGCCACCTATATTAAACTTATTAACCCCTAATCTGCCCCCCCATACCGGCGCCACCTATAATAAATTTTTTAACCCCTATCCTGCCCCCCCCCTACAACGCCGCCACTAAAATAAAATTATTAACCCCTAAACCTAAGTCTAACCCTAACCCTAACACCCCCTAACTTAAATATTAATTAAATACATCTAAATAAATATTATTCTTATTAACTAAATTAATCCTATTTAAAACTAAATACTTACCTATAAAATAAACCCTAATATAGCTACAATATAACGAATAATTATATTATAGCTATTTTAGGATTTATTTTTATTTTACAGGCAACTTTGTATTTATTTTAACTAGGTACAATAGCTATTAAATAGTTATTAACTATTTAATAGCTACCTAGTTAAAATAAAGACAAATTTACCTGTAAAATAAATCCTAACCTAAGTTACAATTACACCTAACACTACACTATCAATAAATAAATTATTCCTATTTAAAACTAAATACTTACCTGTAAAATAAACCCTAAGATAGCTACAATGTAATTAATAATTACATTGTAGCTATTTTAGGATTTATATGTATTTTACAGGTAACTTTGTATTTATTTTAGCTAGTTAGAATAGTTATTAACTATTTAATAACTACCTAGCTAAAAGAAATACAAAATTACCTGTAAAATAAATCCTAACCTAAGTTACAATTAAACCTAACACTACACTATCATTAAATTAATTCAATAAATTAGCTACAAATAACTACAATTAAATACAATTAAATAAACTAACTAAAGTACAAAAAATAAAAAAACTAAGTTACAAAAAATAATAAAAAATAAGTTACAAACATTTCAAAAATATTACAACAATTTTAAGCTACTTACACCTAATTTAAGCCCCCTAATAAAATAACAAAGCCCCCCAAAATAAAAAAATGGCCTACCCTATTCTACATTAAAAAGTTAACAGCTCTATTACCTTACCAGCCCTTAAAAGGGCCTTTTGCGGGGCATGCCCCAAAGAAAACAGCTCTTTTGCCTGTAAAATAAAAATGCAACCCCCCTCAACATTAAAACCCACAAGCCACACACCCCTACTCTAACCCAAACCCCCCTTAAATAAACCTAACACTACCCCCCTGAAGATCATCCTACCTTTAGCCGTCTTCAGCCAGCCGACCACTGATGGAACAGATGAGGAGATCCGCAGCGGCCGAAGTCATCATCCAAGGGGCGCTGAAGAAGTCTTCCATCCGTTTGAAGTCATCATCCAAGGGGCGTTGAAGAAGTCTTCCATCCAATTGAAGTTATCATCCAGATGGCGTCTTCAATCTTCATCCATCCGGAGCGGAGCGGAGCCATCTTCAGACGAGCCGATGCGGAGCGATCCTCTTTTACAGACGGACTAACGACGAATGATGGTTCCTTTAAGTGACGTCATCCAAGATGGCGTCCCTCGAATTCCGATTGGCTGATAGGATTCTATCAGCCAATCTGAATTAAGGTAGGAAAAATCTGATTAGCTGATTTAATCAGCCAATCAGATTGAGCTCGCATTCTATTGGCTGTTCCGATCAGCCAATAGAATGCGAGCTCAAACTGATTGGCTGATTGGATCAGCCAATCGGATTGAACTTCAATCTCATTGGCTGATTAAATCAGCCAGTCAGATTGTTCCTACCTTAATTCCGATTGGCTGATAGAATCCTATCAGCCAATCGGAATTCGAGGGACGCCATCTTGGATGACGTCACTTAAAGGAACCGTCATTCGTTGTTAGTCCGTCGGTAGAAGAGGATGGCTCCACGTCGGCTCGTCTGAAGATGGCTTTGCTCCGGATGGATGAAGATTGAAGACGCCACCTGGATGATGACTTCAATCGGATGGAAGACTTCTTCAGCGCCCCTTGGATGATGACTTCAATCGGATGGAAGACTTCTTCAGCGCCCCTTGGATGATAACTTCGGCCGCTGTGCATCTCCTCTTCTGTTCCATCGGTGGTCGGCTGGCTGAATACGGCTAAAGGTAGGATGATCTTCAGGGGGGTAGTGTTAGGTTTATTTAAGGGGGGGTTGGGTTAGAGTAGGGGTCTGTGGGTGGTGGGTTTTAATGTTGGGGGGGTTGTATTTTTATTTTAAATCCAAAAGAGCTGTTTTCTTTGGGGCATGCCCCGCAAAAGGCCCTTTTAAGGGCTGGTAAGGTAAAAGAGATTTTAACTTTAGTAATTTAGAATAGGGTAGGGCATTTTTTATTTTGGGGGGCTTTGTTATTTTATTAGGGGGCTTAGATTAGGTGTAATTAGTTTAAAATTCTTGTAATATTTTTGAAATGTTTGTAACTTATTTTTTATTATTTTTTGTAACTTACGGCTAGATTTAGAGTTTTGTCGGTAAGGACCCGCGTAGCTAACGCCGGTTTTTTCTGGCCGCACCATAAAAATAACTCTGGTATTGAGAGTCCACATAAAGGCTGTGTTAGGCTCCAAAAAAGGAGCGTAGAGCATTTTTAACGCAGCTTCAACTCTCGATACCAGAGTTGCTTACGCAAGCGGCCAGCCTCAAAAACATGCTTGTGCACGATTCCCCCATAGAAAACAATGGGGCTGTTTGAGCTGAAAAAAAACCTAACACCTGCAAAAAAGCCGCGTTCAGCTCCTAACGCAGCCCCATTGTTTGCTATGCGTAAGCACTTCCTACGTCTGCACCTAACACTCTAACATGTACCCCGAGTCTAAACACCCCTAACCTTACACTTATTAACCCCTATTCTGCCGCCCCCGCTATCGCTGACCCCTGCATATTATTATTAACCCCTAATCTACCGCTCCGGACACCGTCGCTACTTACATTATCCCTATGTACCCCTAATCTGCTGCCCTAACATCGCCGACCCCTATATTATATTTATTAACCCCTAATCTGCCCCCCACAACATCGCCTCCACCTACCTACACTTATTAACCCCTAATCTGCCGAGCGGACCTGAGCGCTACTATAATAAAGTTATTAACCCCTAATCCGCCTCACTAACCCTATAATAAATAGTATTAACCCCTAATCTGCCCTCCCTAACATCGCCGACACCTAACTTCAATTATTAACCCCTAATCTGCCGACCGGAGCTCACCGCTATTCTAATAAATGTATTAACCCCTAAAGCTAAGTCTAACCCTAACACTAACACCCCCCTAAGTTAAATATAATTTTAATCTAACGAAATTAATTAACTCTTATTAAATAAATTATTCCTATTTAAAGCTAAATACTTACCTGTAAAATAAATCCTAATATAGCTACAATATAAATTATAATTACATTGTAGCTATTTTAGGATTAATATTTATTTTACAGGCAACTTTGTAATTATTTTAACCAGGTACAATAGCTATTAAATAGTTAAGAACTATTAAATAGTTACCTAGTTAAAATAATTACAAAATTACCTGTAAAATAAATCCTAACCTAAGTTACAATTAAACCTAACACTATACTATCATTAAATTAATTAAATAAAATACCTACAATTACCTACAATTAAACCTAACACTACACTATCAATACATTAATTAAATACAATACCTACAAATAACTACAATGAAATAAACTAACTAAAGTACAAAAAATAAAAAAGAACTAAGTTACAAAAAATAAAAAAATATCTACAAACATAAGAAAAATATTACAACAATTTTAAACTAATTACACCTATTCTAAGCCCCCTAATAAAACAACAAAGCCCCCCAAAATAAAAAATGTCCTACCCTATTCTAAATTACTAAAGTTAAAATCTATTTTAACTTACCAGCCCTGAACAGGGCCCTTTGCGGGGCATGCCCCAAGAAGTTCAGCTCTTTTGCCTGTAAAAAAAACATACAATACCCCCCCCCCCAACATTACAACCCACCACCCACATACCCCTAATCTAACCCAAACCCCCCTTAAATAAACCTAACACTAAGCCCCTGAAGATCTTCCTACCTTGTCTTCACCATACCAGGTTCACCGATTGGTCCTGAAGATCTCCTCCGATGTCCTGATCCAAGCCCAAGCGGGGGGCTGAAGATGTCCATGATCCGGTAGAAATCTTCATCCAAGCGGGGCAGAAGAGGTCTTCCATCCGATTGAAGTCTTCATCCAGGCCGCATCTTCTATCGACATCCATCTGGAGCGGAGCGGCAGCATCCTGAAGACCTCCGACGCGGAACATCCATCCTGGCCGACGACTGAACGACGAATGACGGTTCCTTTAAATAACGTCATCCAAGATGGCATCCCTCGAATTCCGATTGGCTGATAGGATTCTATCAGCCAATCGGAATTAAGGTAGGAATATTCTGATTGGCTGATGGAATCAGCCAATCAGAATCAAGTTCAATCCGATTGGCTGATCCAATCAGCCAATCAGATTGAGCTTGCATTCTATTGGCTGTTGCGATCAGCCAATAGAATGCAAGCTAAATCTGATTGGCTGATTCCATCAGCCAATCAGAATATTCCTACCTTAATTCCGATTGGCTGATAGAATCCTATCAGCCAATCGGAATTCGAGGGACGCCATCTTGGATGACGTCATTTAAAGGAACCGTCATTCGTCGTTCAGTCGTCGGCCAGGATGGATGTTCCACGTTGGAGGTCTTCAGGATGCTGCCGCTCCGCTCCAGATGGATGTCGATAGAAGATGCCGCCTGGATGAAGACTTCAATCGGATGGAAGACCTCTTCTGCCCCGCTTGGATGGAGACTTCAATCGGATGGAAGACCTCTTCTGCCCCGCTTGGATGAAGACTTCTACCGGATCATGGACATCTTCAGCCCCCCGCTTGGGCTTGGATCAAGACATCGGAGGAGCCCTTCAGGACCGATTGGTGAACCTGGTATGGTGAAAATAAGGTAGGAAGATCTTCAGGGGCTTAGTGTTAGGTTTATTTAAGGGGGGTTTGGGTTAGATTAGGGGTATGTGGGTGGTGGGTTGTAATGTTGGGGGGGTATTGTATGTTTTTTTTACAGGCAAAAGAGCTGAACTTCTTGGGGCATGCCCCGCAAAGGGCCCTGTTCAGGGCTGGTAAGGTAAAAGAGCTTTTAACTTTAGTAATTTAGAATAGGGTAGGGCATTTTTTATTTTGGGGGGCTTTGTTGTTTTATTAGGGGGCTTAGAGTAGGTGTAATTAGTTTAAAATTGTTGTAATATTTTTCTTATGTTTGTAGATATTTTTTTATTTTTTGTAACTTAGTTCTTTTTTATTTTTTGTACTTTAGTTAGTTTATTTCATTGTAGTTATTTGTAGGTATTGTATTTAATTAATGTATTGATAGTGTAGTGTTAGGTTTAATTGTAGGTAATTGTAGGTATTTTATTTAATTAATTTAATGATAGTATAGTGTTAGGTTTAATTGTAACTTAGGTTAGGATTTATTTTACAGGTAATTTTGTAATTATTTTAACTAGGTAACTATTAAATAGTTCTTAACTATTTAATAGCTATTGTACCTGGTTAAAATAATTACAAAGTTGCCTGTAAAATAAATATTAATCCTAAAATAGCTACAATGTAATTATAATTTATATTGTAGCTATATTAGGATTTATTTTACAGGTAAGTATTTAGCTTTAAATAGGAATAATTTATTTAATAAGAGTTAATTAATTTCGTTAGATTAAAATTATATTTAACTTAGGGGGGTGTTAGTGTTAGGGTTAGACTTAGCTTTAGGGGTTAATACATTTATTAGAATAGCGGTGAGCTCCGGTCGGCAGATTAGGGGTTAATAATTGAAGTTAGGTGTCGGCGATGTTAGGGAGGGCAGATTAGGGGTTAATACTATTTATTATAGGGTTAGTGAGGCGGATTAGGGGTTAATAAGTGTAGGCAGGTGGAGGCGACGTTGTGGGGGGCAGATTAGGGGTTAATAAATATAATATAGGGGTCGGCGGTGTTAGGGGCAGCAGATTAGGAGTTTGGCGTTAGCCGTGAAAACCAGCGTTAGAGGCTCCTAACGCTGGTTTTAGGCTAACTCTGGTATTTGGAGTCACTCAAAAAAGGGTCTAACGCTCACTTTTCAGCCGCGACTTTTCCATACCGCAGATCCCCTTACGTAAATTGCGTATCCTATCTTTTCAATGGGATTTTTATAACTCCGGTATTTAGAGTCGTTTCTGAAGTGAGCGTTAGACATCTAAAGACAAAACTCCAGCCGCAGGAAAAATGTCAGTAGTTAAGAGCTTTCTGGGCTAACGCCGGTTTATAAAGCTCTTAACTACTGTGCTCTAAAGTACACTAACACCCATAAACTACCTATGTACCCCTAAACCGAGGTCCCCCCACATCGCCGCCACTCGATTAAATTTTTTTAACCCCTAATCTGCCGACCGCCAACTACGTTATCCTTATGTACCCCTAATCTGCTGCCCCTAACACCGCGGACCCCTATATTATATTTATTAACCCCTAATCTGCCCCCCACAACGTCGCCTCCACCTGCCTACACTTATTAACCCCTAATCTGCCGAGCGGACCGCACCGCTATTATTATAAAGTTATTAACCCCTAATCCGCCTCACTAACCCTATAATAAATAGTATTAACCCCTAATCTGCCCTCCCTAACATCGCCGACACCTAACTTCAATTATTAACCCCTAATCTGCCGACTGGAGCTCACTGCTATTCTAATAAATGTATTAACCCCTAAAGCTAAGTCTAACCCTAACACTAACACCCCCCTAAGTTAAATATAATTTTAATCTAACAAAATTAATTAACTCTTATTAAATCAATTATTCCTATTTAAAGCTAAATACTTACCTGTAAAATAAATCCTAATATAGCTACAATATAAATTATAATGATATTATAGCTATTTTAGGATTAATATTTATTTTACAGGTAACTTTGTATTTATTTTAACCAGGTACAATAGCTATTAAATAGTTAAGAACTATTTAATAGCTAAAATAGTTAAAATAATTACAAAATTACCTGTAAAATAAATCCTAACCTAAGTTACAATAAAACCTAACACTACACTATCAATAAATAAATTAAATACAATTCCTACAAATAAATACAATGAAATAAACTAACTAAAGTACAAAAAATAAAAAAGAACTAAGTTACAAAAAATAAAAAAATATTTACAAACATTAGAAATATATTACAACAATTTTAAACTAATTACACCTACTCTAAGCCCCCTAATAAAATAAAAAAGCCCCCCAAAATAAAAAAATGCCCTACCCTATTCTAAATTACTAAAGTTCAAAGCTCTTTTACCTTACCAGCCCTGAACAGGGCCCTTTGCGGGGCATGCCCCAAGAAGTTCAGCTCTTTTGCCTGTAAAAAAAACCATACAATACCCCCCCCAACATTACAACCCACCACCCACATACCCCTAATCTAACCCAAACCCCCCCTTAAATAAACCTAACACTAAGCCCCTGAAGATCTCCCTACCTTGAGTCGTCTTCACCCAGCCGAGCCAAATTCTTCATCCAAGTGGAGCAAGAAGAGGTCCTCCATCCAGTAGAAGTCTTCATCCAAGCGGGGCAGAAGAGGTCTTCCATCCGATTGAAGCCTTCATCCAATCAGCCAATCAGATTGAGCTCGCATTCTATTGGCTGTTCCGATCAGCCAATAGAATGCAAGCTCAATCTGATTGGCTGATTGGATCAGCCAATCGGATTGAACTTGATTCTGATTGGCTGATTCCATCAGCCAATCAGAATATTCCTACCTTAATTCCAATTGGCTGATAGAATCCTATCAGCCAATCGGAATTTGAGGGATGCCATCTTGGATGACGTCATTTAAAGGAACCGTCATTCGTCGTTCAGTCGTCGGCCAGGATGGATGTTCCGCGTCGGAGGTCTTCAGGATGCTGCCGCTCCGCTCCGGATGGATGACGATAGAAGATTCTGCTTGGATGAAGACTTCAATCGGATGGAAGACCTCTTCTGCCCCGCTTGGATGAAGACTTCTACTGGATGGAGGACCTCTTCTTGCTCTGCTTGGATGAAGAATTTGGCTCGGCTGGGTGAAGACGACTCAAGGTAGGGAGATCTTCAGGGGCTTAGTGTTAGGTTTATTTAAGGGGGGTTTGGGTTAGATTAGGGGTATGTGGGTGGTGGGTTGTAATGTTGGGGGGGGTATTGTATGTTTTTTTTTACAGGCAAAAGAGCTGAACTTCTTGGGGCATGCCCCGCAAAGGGCCCTGTTCAGGGCTGGTAAGGTAAAAGAGCTTTGAACTTTAGTCATTTAGAATAGGGTAGGGCATTTTTTTTATTTTGGGGGGCTTTGTTATTTTATTTGGGGGCTTAGAGTAGGTGTAATTAGTTTAAAATTGTTGTAATATATTTCTAATGTTTATAAATATTTTTTTTATTTTTTGTAACTTAGTTCTTTTTTATTTTTTGTACTTTAGTTAGTTTATTTCATTGTATTTATTTGTAGGAATTGTATTTAATTTATTTATTGATAGTGTAGTGTTAGGTTTAATTGTAACTTAGGTTAGGATTTATTTTACAGGTAAATTTGTAATTATTTTAACTATTTTAGCTATTAAATAGTTCTTAACTATTTAATAGCTATTGTACCTGGTTAAAATAAATACAAAGTTACCTGTAAAATAAATATTAATCCTAAAATAGCTATAATATAAATATAATTTATATTGAAGCTATATTAGGATTTAGTTTACAGGTAAGTATTTAGCTTTAAATAGGAATCATTTATTTAATAAGAGTTAATTAATTTCGTTAGATTAAAATTATATTTAATTTAGGGGGGTGTTAGTGTTAGACTTAGCTTTAGGGGTTAATACATTTATTAGAATAGCGGTGAGCTCCGGTCGGCAGATTAGGGGTTAATAATTGAAGTTAGATGTCGGCGATGTTAGGGAGGGCAGATTAGGGGTTAATACTATTTATTATAGGGTTAGTGAGGCGGATTAGGGGTTAATAACTTTACTATAGTAGCGCTCAGGTCCGCTCGGCAGATTAGGGGTTAATAAGTGTAGGCAGGTGGAGGCGACGTTGTGGGGGGCAGATTAGGGGTTAATAAATATAATATAGGGGTCGGCGGTGTTAGGGGCAGCAGATTACGGGTACATAAGGATAACGTAGTTGGCAGCGCTTTGCGGTCGGCAGATTAGGGGTTAATAAGTGTATGTAGCTGGCGGCGACGTTGTGCGGGGCAGGTTAGGGGTTACTAAATATAATATAGGGGTCAGCGGTGTTAGGGGCAGCAGATTAGGGGTACATAAGGATAACGCAGTTGGCGGTCGGCAGATTAGGGGTTAAAAAAATTTAATCGAGTGGCGGCGATGTGGGGGGACCTCGGTTTAGGGGTACATAGGTAGTTTATGGGTGTTAGTGTACTTTAGAGCACAGTAGTTAAGAGCTTTATAAACCGGCGTTAGCCCAGAAAGCTCTTAACTACTGACTTTTTTCCTGCGGCTGGAGTTTTGTCGTTAGAGTTCTAACGCTCACTACAGACACGACTCTAAATACCGGAGTTAGAAAAATCCCATTGAAAAGATAGGATACGCAATTTACGTAAGGGGATCTGCGGTATGGAAAAGTCGCGGCTGAAAAGTGAGCGTTAGACCCTTTTTTGAGTGACTCCAAATACTAGAGTTAGCCTAAAACCAGCGTTAGGAGCCTCTAACGCTGGTTTTCACGACTAACGCCAAACTCCAAATCTAGGCCTTAGTTTTTTTATTTTTTGTACTTTAGTTAGTTTATTTAATTGTATTTAATTGTAGTTATTTGTAGCTAATTTATTGAATTAATTTAATGATAGTGCAGTGTTAGGTTTAATTGTAACTTAGGTTAGGATTTATTTTACAGGTAATTTTGTATTTATTTTAGCTAGGTAGTTATTAAATAGTTAATAACTATTTAATAACTATTCTAACTAGCTAAAATAAATACAAAGTTACCTGTAAAATAAATATAAATCCTAAAATAGCTACAATGTAATTATTAATTACATTGTAGCTATCTTACGGCTAGATTTAGAGTTTTGTCGGTAACGACCCGCGTAGCTAACGCTGGCTTTTTTCTGGCCGCACCTTTAAAATAACTCTGATATTGAGAGTCCACAGAATGGCTGCGTTAGGCTCCAAAAAAGGAGCGTACAGCATATTTAACGCAACTTCAACTCTCGATACCAGAGTTGCTTACGGATGCGGCCAGCCTCAAAAACGTGCTCGTGCACGATTCCCCCATAGGAAACAATGGGGCTGTTTGAGCTGAAAAAAAACCTAACACCTGCAAAAAAGCCGCGTTCAGCTCCTAACGCAGCCCCATTGTTTCCTATGGGGAAACACTTCCTACGTCTGCACCTAACACTCTAACATATACCCCGAGTCTAAACACCCCTAACCTTACACTTATTAAGCCCTATTCTGCCGCCCCCGCTATCGCTGACACCTGCATATTATTATTAACCCCTAATCTGCCGGTCCGTAAACCGCCGCTACTTATATTATCCTTATGTACCCCTAATCTGCTGCCCCTAACACCGCCGACCCCTATATTATATTTATTAACCCCTAATCTGCCCCCCACAACGTCGCCTCCACCTGCCTACACTTATTAACCCCTAATCTGCCGAGCGGACCGCACCGCTATTATTATAAAGTTATTAACCCCTAATCCGCCTCACTAACCCTATAATAAATAGTATTAACCCCTAATCTGCCCTCCCTAACATCGCCGACACCTAACTTCAATTATTAACCCCTAATCTGCCGACTGGACCTCACCGCTATTCTAATAAATGTATTAACCCCTAAAGCTAAGTCTAACCCTAACACTAACACCCCCTTAGCTAAAATAGTTAAAATAATTACAAAATTACCTGTAAAATAAATCCTAACCTAAGTTACAATAAAACCTAACACTACACTATCAATAATTAATTAAATACAATTCCTACAAATAAATACAATGAAATAAACTAACTAAAGTACAAAAAATAAAAAAGAACTAAGTTACAAAAAATAAAAAAATATTTACAAACATTAGAAATATATTACAACAATTTTAAACTAATTACACCTACTCTAAGCCCCTTAATAAAATAACAAAGCCCCCCAAAATTAAAAAATGCCCTACCCTATTCTAAATTACTAAAGTTCAAAGCTCTTTTACCTTACCAGCCCTGAACAGGGCCCTTTGCGGGGCATGCCCCAAGAAGTTCAGCTCTTTTGCCTGTAAAAAAAAACATACAATACCCCCCCCCAACATTACAACCCACCACCCACATACCCCTAATCTAACCCAAACCCCCCTTAAATAAACCTAACACTAAGCCCCTGAAGATCTCCCTACCTTGAGTCGTCTTCACCCAGCCGAGCCAAATTCTTCATCCAAGCGGAGCAAGAAGAGGTCCTCCATCCAGTAGAAGTCTTCATCCAAGCGGGGCAGAAGAGGTCTTCCATCCGATTGAAGTCTTCATCCAATCAGCCAATCAGATTGAGCTCGCATTCTATTGGCTGTTCCGATCAGCCAATAGAATGCAAGCTCAATCTGATTGTCTGATTGGATCAGCCAATCGGATTGAACTTGATTCTGATTGGCTGATTCCATCAGCCAATCAGAATATTCCTACCTTAATTCCGATTGGCTGATAGAATCCTATCAGCCAATCGGAATTCGAGGGACGCCATCTTGGATGACGTCATTTAAAGGAACCGTCATTCGTCGTTCAGTCGTCGGCCAGGATGGATGTTCCGCGTCGGAGGTCTTCAGGATGCTGCCGCTCCGCTCCGGAGGGATGACGATAGAAGATTCCGCTTGGATGAAGACTTCAATCGGATGGAAGACCTCTTCTGCCCCGCTTGGATGAAGACTTCTACCGGATGGAGGACCTCTTCTTGCTCCGCTTGGATGAAGAATTTGGCTCGGCTGGGTGAAGACGACTCAAGGGGCTTAGTGTTAGGTTTATTTAAGGGGGGTTTGGGTTAGATTAGGGGTATGTGGGTGGTGGGTTGTAATGTTGGGGGGTATTGTATGTTTTTTTTTACAGGCAAAAGAGCTGAACTTCTTGGGGCATGCCCCGCAAAGGGCCCTGTTCAGGGCTGGTAAGGTAAAAGAGCTTTGAACTTTAGTAATTTAGAATAGGGTAGGGCATTTTTTTTATTTTGGGGGGCTTTGTTATTTTATTTGGGGGCTTAGAGTAGGTGTAATTAGTTTAAAATTGTTGTAATATATTTCTAATGTTTGTAAATATTTTTTTTATTTTTTGTAACTTAGTTCTTTTTTATTTTTTGTACTTTAGTTAGTTTATTTCATTGTATTTATTTGTAGGAATTGTATTTAATTTATTTATTGATAGTGTAGTGTTAGGTTTAATTGTAACTTAGGTTAGGATTTATTTTACAGGTAAATTTGTAATTATTTTAACTATTTTAGCTATTGAATAGTTCTTAACTATTTAATAGCTATTGTACCTGGTTAAAATAAATACAAAGTTACCTGTAAAATAAATATTAATCCTAAAATAGCTATAATATAAATATAATTTATATTGTAGCTATATTAGGATTTATTTTACAGGTAAGTATTTAGCTTTAAATAGGAATAATTTATTTAATAAGAGTTAATTAATTTCGTTAGATTAAAATTATATTTAACTTAGGGGGGTGTTAGTGTTAGGGTTAGACTTAGCTTTAGGGGTTAATACATTTATTAGAATAGCGGTGAGCTCCGGTCGGCAGATTAGGGGTTAATAATTGAAGTTAGGTGTCGGCGATGTTAGGGAGGGCAGATTAGGGGTTAATACTATTTATTATAGGGTTAGTGAGGCGGATTAGGGGTTAATAACTTTACTATAGTAGCGCTCAGGTCCGCTCGGCAGATTAGGGGTTAATAAGTGTAGGCAGGTGGAGGCGACGTTGTGGGGGGCAGATTAGGGGTTAATAAATATAATATAGGGGTCGGCGGTGTTAGGGGCAGCAGATTAGGGGTACATAAGGATAACGTAGTTGGCGGCGCTTTGCGGTCGGCAGATTAGGGGTTAATAAGTGTAGGTAGCTGGCGGCGACGTTGTGGGGGGCAGGTTAGGGGTTACTAAATATAATATAGGTGTCGGCGGTGTTAGGGGCAGCAGATTAGGGGTTAAAAAAATTGAATCGAGTGGCGGCGATGTGGGGGGACCTCGGTTTAGGGGTACATAGGTAGTTTATGGGTGTTAGTGTACTTTAGAGCACAGTAGTTAAGAGCTTTATAAACCGGCGTTAGCCCAGAAAGCTCTTAACTACTGACTTTTTTCCTGCGGCTGGAGTTTTGTCGTTAGAGTTCTAACTCTGACTTCAGACACGACTCTAAATACCGGAGTTAGAAAAATCCCATTGAAAAGATAGGATACGCAATTTACGTAAGGGGATCTGCGGTATGGAAAAGTCGCGGCTGAAAAGTGAGCGTTAGACCCTTTTTTGAGTGACTCCAAATACCAGAGTTAGCCTAAAACCAGCGTTAGGAGCCTCTAACGCTGGTTTTCACGGCTAACGCCAAACTCCAAATCTAGGCCTTAGTTTTTTTATTTTTTGTACTTTAGTTAGTTTATTTAATTGTATTTAATTGTAGTTATTTGTAGCTAATTTATTGAATTAATTTAATGATAGTGCACTGTTAGGTTTAATTGTAACTTAGGTTAGGATTTATTTTACAGGTAATTTTGTATTTATTTTAGCTAGGTAGTTATTAAATAGTTAATAACAATTTAATAACTATTCTAGCTAGCTAAAATAAATACAAAGTTACCTGTAAAATAAATATAAATCCTAAAATAGCTACAATGTAATTATTAATTACATTGTAGCTATCTTACGGCTAGATTTAGAGTTTTGTCGGTAACGACCCGCGTAGCTAACGCTGGCTTTTTTCTGGCCGAACCTTTAAAATAACTCTGATATTGAGAGTCCACAGAATGGCTGCGTTAGGCTCCAAAAAAGGAGCGTACAGCATATTTAACGCAACTTCAACTCTCGATACCAGAGTTGCTTACGGATGCGGCCAGCCTCAAAAACGTGCTCGTGCACGATTCCCCCATAGGAAACAATGGGGCTGTTTGAGCTGAAAAAAAACCTAACACCTGCAAAAAAGCCGCGTTCAGCTCCTAACACAGTCCCATTGTTTCCTATGGGGAAACACTTCCTACGTCTGCACCTAACACTCTAACATGTACCCCGAGTCTAAACACCCCTAACCTTACACTTATTAAGCCCTATTCTGCCGCCCCCGCTATCGCTGACACCTGCATATTATTATTAACTCCTAATCTGCCGCTCCGTAAACCGCCGCTACTTATATTATCCTTATGTACCCCTAATCTGCTGCCCCTAACACCGCCGACTCCTATATTATATTTATTAACCCCTAATCTGCCCCCCACAACGTCGCCTCCACCTGCCTACACTTATTAACCCCTAATCTGCCGAGCGGACCGCACCGCTATTATTATAAAGTTATTAACCCCTAATCCGCCTCACTAACCCTATAATAAATAGTATTAACCCCTAATCTGCCCTCCCTAACATCGCCGACACCTAACTTCAATTATTAACCCCTAATCTGCCGACTGGAGCTCACCGCTATTCTAATAAATGTATTAACCCCTAAAGCTAAGTCTAACCCTAACACTAACACCCCCCTAAGTTAAATATAATTTTAATCTAACGAAATTAATTAACTCTTATTAAATAAATTATTCCTATTTAAAGCTAAATACTTACCTGTAAAATAAATCCTAATATAGCTACAATATAAATTATAATGATATTATAGCTATTTTAGGATTAATATTTATTTTACAGGTAACTTTGTATTTATTTTAACCAGGTACAATAGCTATTAAATAGTTAAGAACTATTTAATAGCTAAAATAGTTAAAATAATTACAAAATTACCTGTAAAATAAATCCTAACCTAAGTTACAATAAAACCTAACACTACACTATCAATAAATAAATTAAATACAATTCCTACAAATAAATACAATGAAATAAACTAACTAAAGTACAAAAAATAAAAAAGAACTAAGTTACAAAAAATAAAAAAATATTTACAAACATTAGAAATATATTACAACAATTTAAAAATAATTACACCTACTCTAAGCCACCTAATAAAATGCCTGTAAAAAAAACCATACAATACCCCCCCCCAACATTACAACCCACCACCCACATACCCCTAATCTAACCCAAACCCCCCTTAAATAAACCTAACACTAAGCCCCTGAAGATCTCCCTACCTTGAGTCGTCTTCACCCAGCCGAGCCAAATTCTTCATCCAAGCGGAGCAAGAAGAGGTCCTCCATCCAGTAGAAGTCTTCATCCAAGCGGGGCAGAAGAGGTCTTCCATCCGATTGAAGTCTTCATCCAATCAGCCAATCAGATTGAGCTCGCATTCTATTGGCTGTTCCGATCAGCCAATAGAATGCAAGCTCAATCTGATTGTCTGATTGGATCAGCCAATCGGATTGAACTTGATTCTGATTGGCTGATTCCATCAGCCAATCAAAATATTCCTACCTTAATTCCGATTGGCTGATAGAATCCTATTGGAATTCGAGGGACGCCATCTTGGATGACGTCATTTAAAGGAACCGTCATTCGTCGTTCAGTCGTCGGCCAGGATGGATGTTCCGCGTCGGAGGTCTTCAGGATGCTGCCGCTCCGCTCCGGATGGATGACGATAGAAGATTCCGCTTGGATGAAGACTTCAATCGGATGGAAGACCTCTTCTGCCCCGCTTGGATGAAGACTTCTACCGGATGGAGGACCTCTTCTTGCTCCGCTTGGATGAAGAATTTGGCTCGGCTGGGTGAAGACGACTCAAGGTAGGGAGATCTTCAGGGGCTTAGTGTTAGGTTTATTTAAGGGGGGTTTGGGTTAGATTAGGGGTATGTGGGTGGTGGGTTGTAATGTTGGGGGGTTATTGTATGTTTTTTTTTACAAGCAAAAGAGCTGAACTTCTTGGGGCATGCCCCGCAAAGGGCCCTGTTCAGGGCTGGTAAGGTAAAAGAGCTTTGAACTTTAGTAATTTAGAATAGGGTAGGGCACTTTTTTTATTTTGGGGGGCTTTGTTATTTTATTTGGGGGCTTAGAGTAGGTGTAATTAGTTTAAAATTGTTGTAATATATTTCTAATGTTTGTAAATATTTTTTTTATTTTTTGTAACTTAGTTCTTTTTTATTTTTTGTACTTTAGTTAGTTTATTTCATTGTATTTATTTGTAGGAATTGTATTTAATTTATTTATTGATAGTGTAGTGTTAGGTTTAATTTTAACTTAGGTTAGGATTTATTTTACAGGTAAATTTGTAATTATTTTAACTATTTTAGCTATTAAATAGTTCTTAACTATTTAATAGCTATTGTACCAGGTAAGTATTTAGCTTTAAATAGGAATCATTTATTTAATAAGAGTTAATTAATTTCGTTAGATTAAAATTATATTTAATTTAGGGGGGGTGTTAGTGTTAGGGTTAGACTTAGCTTTAGGGGTTAATACATTTATTAGAATAGCGGTGAGCTCCAGTCGGCAGATTAGGGGTTAATAATTGAAGTTAGGTGTCGGCGATGTTAGGGAGGGCAGATTAGGGGTTAATACTATTTATTATAGGGTTAGTGAGGCGGATTAGGGGTTAATAACTTTATTATAGTAGCGGTGCGGTCCGCTCGGCAGATTAGGGGTTAAAAAGTGAAGGCAGGTGGATGCGACGTTGAGGGGGGCAGATTAGGGGTTAATAAATATAATATAGGGGTCGGCGGTGTTAAGGGCAGCAGATTAGGGGTACATAGCTATAATGTAGGTGGCGGCTCTTTGCGGTCGGCAGATTAGGGGTTAATTATTGTAGGTAGCTGGCGGCGACGTTGTCGGGGGCAGGTTATGGGTTAATAAATATAATATAGGGGTCGGCGGTGTTAGGGGCAGCAGATTAGGGGTACATAAGGATAACGTAGGTAGCGGCGCTTTGCGGTCGGCAGATTAGGGGTTAATTATTGTAGGTAGCTGGCTGCGACGTTGTGGGGGGCAGGTTAGGGGTTAATAAATATAATATAGGGTTCGGCGGTGTTAGGGGCAGCAGATTAGGGGTACATAAGTATAACGTAGGTGGCGGTCGGCAGATTAGGGGTTAAAAAAATTTAATCGAGTGGCGGCGATGTGGGGGGGCCTCGGTTTAGGGGTACATATGTAATTTATGGGTGTTAGTGTACTTTAGAGCACAGTAGTTAAGAGCTTTATAAACCGGCGTTAGCCCAGAAAGCTCTTAACTACTGACTTTTTTCTGCGGCTGGAGTTTTGTCGTTAGATTTCTAACGATCACTTCAGCCATGACTCTAAATACCGGCGTTAGAAAGATCCCATTGAAAAGATAGGATACGCAATTGGCGTAGGGGGATCTGCGGTATGGAAAAGTCGCGGCTGAAAAGTGAGCGTTAGACCCTTTTTTGAATGACTCCAAATACCGGCGGTAGCCTAAAACCAGCGTTAGGAGCCTCTAACGCTGGTTTACACGGCTACCGCCAAACTCCAAATCTAGGCCTTAGGGTTTATTTTATAGGTAAGTATTTGGTTTTAAAAAGGAATAATTTATTTAATGATAGTGTAGTGATAGGTGTAATTGTAACTTAGGCTAGTTTTTATTTTACAGGTAAATTTCACTTTATTTTAACTAGGTAGATATTAAATAGTTAATAACTATTTAATAGCTATTGTACCTATTTAAAATAATTTGAAAGTTGCCTGTAAAATAAAAATAAATCTGAAGATAGCTACAATATAATTATTATTTATATTGTAGCTATATTAGGGTTTAGTTTAAAGGTAAGTATTTAGTTTTAAATAGGATTAATTTAGTTAATTTATAATATTTAGATGTATTTAATTAATATTTAAGTTAGGGGGGTGTTAGGGTTAGGGTTAGACTTAGGTTTAGGGGTTAATAATTTTATTATAGTGGCGGCGGTTTAGGGGGGGCAGGATAGGGGTTAATAAATTTATTATAGGTGGCGACGGTGTAGGGGGGGGCAGATTAGGGGTTAATAAATTTATTATAGGTGGCGGCGTTATAGGGGGGCAGGATAGGGGTTAATAGGTATTATGTAGGTGGCGGCGGGGTCCGGGAGCGGCGGTTTAGGGGTTAATAAGTTTATTAGAGTGGCGGTGGGCTCCGGGAGCAGCGGTTTAGGGGTTAATCAGTTTATTATAGTTGCGGCGGGGTCCGGGAGCAGCGGTTTAGGGGGTAATAACTTTATTTAGTGCGGCGGTGTAGGGGGGGACAGATTAAGGGTGTTTAGACTCGGGGTACATGTTAGGGTGTTAGGTGCAGACATCTCCAATAGGAATCAATGGGCTGTCGGGCAGCAGCGAACATGAACTTTCGCTATGGTCAGACTCCCATTGATTCCTATGGGATCCGCCGCTTCCAGGGCGGCAGATTGAAAACCAGGTACGCTGGGCCAGAAAAGTGCAGAGCGTACCTGCTAGTCATTTGATAATTAGCAAAAGTAGTCAGAATGTGCCGAACTTGTGTTCGGAACATCTGGAGTGACGTAAGAATCGATCTGTGTCGGACTTTGCCCGGCGGATCGAAGCTTATGTCACAAAATTCTACTTTTGCCGGGCAGCAGGGCTTGATAACTAAGGCGAATCAGCCTCGCCACAAATACGCTGCGGAATTCCAGCGTATTTGAGGTTGACAGCTTGATAACTAGAGGCCAAAGAATGAAAAAGGGATTCCTCCTTCCTCCCAACATCCTCTACCTTTTTATCCCCAAGACCTCCCTCTGTCTTCCATTAAATAACAATTTTCCTTTATACATTTTTTTGACACCATACAAATGGAAAATCCTCTCAATAAAAGCTGTCCACGTGCCACGTTTTGTAAAAAAAAAAAAGCTTAAAAGTAAAAAAAATTCCAAAATGTTCTAACTAATTTAGTACATTTAAAGTTACTAAGCTGCCTGGCAACAATACCAGATTTGACATAAATTTGTTCACTAAATCCAAAATAATAAGCACCTGGAGCATAGGATTTAAATCCTTTACTGCTGAGCCATTTCCACCTCTGTGATGAGCTGTTTAGATTTTTAGATGCTGCTCACATTTACGCTCTACTGTAGGCCATATGTATTTATATGTGTATACATGTATTTATAGTCATATATACATATATAAATACATTATTACATATGTACACATATATAGAGGGGCATTTGAGCCCATTGCAGCTAAGTAGATTAAAACATATGAAAGCATATTAATACAATATAATATGCGCACATATTACAAGCTGAAAGTAAAATGTTTTCCCACAAGCTCTAACCTGAGAAGCTGAAGTTAAAATACTGCATTACTTACGTTCTTTCTTAGAGCCAGAAAAATGAATGAACAAACCAGAAGTTTGTTTTAAGGCCTTAGTAGCATCAATGTAATACTTTAATGCCCTAACAACATCCAAATTATGCAAAGATCTTTCGAAGCAGACTTGGGATTAGGACACAAAGAAGGAACAATTTATCTGCTGATGTTATAAGAAGAAACAACTTTTTAGCAAGAAATCAAAATTAGTTCTTAAGGCTGCCTTATCTTGTTGAAAAATCAGATAGAAAGCTTCAGAAGAAAGAGCAGATAATTCAGGAACTCTTCTAGCAGAGCTACTGAAATTTGAACAGTCAATAGGATTTCAAAAGCTCTTATCCTATTGACTGATTTGAATTTGAAGAATCAAATCAGCCAATAGAAATGCAAGGTATCATTTTGAAACGGGTACCTAGAATTCAACTTCAGTGTATGACGGTGATCGTATGAAGGGAACGCTCTGCACTTGATGTCATCGCCATCTAGGATAGCTCTTCTCCGCGCCACCGGGATGAAGATAGGAGACGTCTCCGAGATGGATGAATGTGTCGCCGCCTGGATGAGGTTGGATGACCGGACTTCAGGAACCGGGAGTAGATTTTATGGGTTTAGTGTTAGGTTTGTTTTTTTTTTAAATTAGGGTTTTTTGGGCAGTGTAAAAAAAAAAACGGAATGCCCTTTTTATGGGCAGTGTAAAAGAGCTGAAGGGCAATGCCAATACAAATGCCCCTTTAGGGGCAATGGGTATTTTAGGATTTTTTTAGATTCGTTTTTTTTTATTTTGGGGGGTTGGTTGGGTGGTGGGTTTTACTTTTGGGGGGACTTTGTACTTTTTGTTTACTTAAAAGAGCTGTTTAACTTAAGGGCAATTGGTAGTTTATTGTAGGTTACAGGGTGTTTTTATTTTGGGTAGGCTTTTAATATTTATATGGCTATTAGATTAGGTGTAATTGTGTTTATTTTTGATCATTTTGTTTATTAATTTGTTGTAATCTTAAAGTTTTTTATTTTTTGTAATTTTAGTGTTTATTATTTTTTGCAATCTTATGACTAGATTACAAGTTGTGCGTTAGGGTAAGAAAGCAGCGTTAAGAGGTCCTAACGCTGCTTTTTTATGCCTGCTGGTATTACGAGTCTTGAAGGTTTAGGGTCACCGCACACTAATTTGGCCTTACCGCAAAACGACTTACGTAAACTTCGTAAAGTCTTTTTTCTATTGGATTTCCATAGCGCCGGTATTACGAGTCTGTCCTGGGAGGCCAAAAAGTGAGCGGTACAGCCTACCCTGTCAAGATCTCTAACGCATTTAAAAGTCAGTAGTTAAGAGTTTTATGGTACAATGCCGTAGCATAAAACTCATAACTAAAGTGCTAAAAAGTATACTAAAACACAAATACTACATATTAACCTCTAAACCGAGGCCCTCCCGCATCGCAAATACTAAAATAACATTTTAACCCCTAATCTGCCGCTCCGGACACCGCAGCCACCTACATTATATTTATGAACCCCTAATCTGCTGACCCCAACATCGCCGCCACCTACATTATATTTATTAACCCCTAATCTGCTGCCCCCAATGTCGCCGCCACCTACCTACACTTATTAACCCCTAATCTGCCTTCCCCAACGTCACCGCCACTATAATAAACATATTAACCCCTAAACTGCCGCACTCCCACCTCGCAAACATTAGTTAAATATTATTAACCCCTAATCTGCCGTCCCTAACATCGCCGCCACCTACCTACGTTTATTAACCCCTAATCTGCCACCCCCAACGTCGCCGCCACTATTTTAAAGTTAATAACCCCTAAACCTAAGTCTTACCCTAAACCTAACACCCACTAACTTAAATATAATTTAAATAAATCTAAATAAATATTCCTATCATTAACTAAATAATTCCTATTTAAAACTAAATACTTACCTATACAGGAAGTGCAGAATTATTAGGCAAGTTGTATTTTTGAGGATTAATTTTAATATTGAACAACAACCATGTTCTCAATGAACCCAAAAAACTCATTAATATCAAAGCTGAATATTTTTGGAAGTAGTTTTTAGTTTGTTTTTAGTTTTAGCTATTTTAGGGGGATATGCAGGTGACTATTACTGTGCATAATTATTAGGCAACTTAACAAAAAACTAATATATACCCATTTCAATTATTTATTTTTACCAGTGAAACCAATATAACATCTCAACATTCACAAATATACATTTCTGACATTCAAAAACAAAACAAAAACAAATCAGTGACCAATATAGCCACCTTTCTTTGCAAGGACACTCAAAAGCCTGCCATCCATGGATTCTGTCAGTGTTTTGATCTGTTCACCATCAACATTGTGTGCAGCAGCAACCACAGCCTCCCAGACACTGTTCAGAGAGGTGTACTGTTTTCCCTCCTTGTAAATCTCAGATTTGATGATGGACCACAGGTTCTCAATGGGGTTCAGATCAGGTGAACAAGGAGGCCATGTCATTAGATTTTCTTCTTTTATACCCTTTCTTGCCAGCCACGCTGTGGAGTACTTGGACGCGTGTTATGGAGCATTGTCCTGCATGAAAATCATGTTTTTCTTGAAGGATGCAGACTTCTTCCTGTACCACTGCTTGAAGAAGGTGTCTTCCAGAAACTGGCAGTAGGACTGGGAGTTGAGCTTGACTCCATCCTCAACCCGAAAAGGCCCCACAAGCTCATCTTTGATGATACCAGCCCAAACCAGTACTCCACCTCCACCTTGCTGGCGTCTGAGTCAGACTGGAGCTCTCTGCCCTTTACCAATCCAGCCACGGGCCCATCCATCTGGCCCATCAAGACTCACTCTCATTTCATCAGTCCATAAAACCTTAGAAAAATCAGTCTTGAGATATTTCTTGGCCCAGTCTTGACGTTTCAGCTTGTGTGTCTTGTTCAGTGGTGGTCGTCTTTCAGCCTTTCTTACCTTGGCCATGTCTCTGAGTATTGCACACCTTGTGCTTTTGGGCACTCCAGTGATGTTGCAGCTCTGAAATATGGCCAAACTGGTGGCAAGTGGCATCTTGGCAGCTGCACGCTTGACTTTTCTCAGTTCATGGGCAGTTATTTTGCGCCTTGGTTTTTCCACACGCTTCTTGCGACCCTGTTGACTATTTTGAATGAAACGCTTGATTGTTCGATGATCACGCTTCAGAAGCTTTGCAATTTTAAGAGTGCTGCATCCCTCTGCAAGATATCTCACTATTTTTGACTTTTCTGAGCCTGTCAAGTCCTTCTTTTGACCCATTTTGACAAAGGAAAGGAAGTTGCCTAATAATTATGCACACCTGATATAGGGTGTTGATGTCATTAGACCACACCCCTTCTCATTACAGAGATGCACATCACCTAATATGCTTAATTGGTAGTAGGCTTTCGAGCCTATACAGCTTGGAGTAAGACAACATGCCTAAAGAGGATGATGTGGTCAAAATACTAATTTGCCTAATAATTCTGCACTCCCTGTAAAATAAACCCTAAGCTAGCTACAATATAACTAATAGTTACATTGTAGCTAGTTTAGGGTTTATTTTTATTTTACAGGCAAGTTTGTATTTATTTTAACTAGGTAGAATAGTTATTAAATAGTTATTAACTATTTAATAACTACCTAGCTAAAATAAATAGAAATTTACCTATAAAATAAAACCTAACCTAAGTTACACTAACACCTAACAGTACACTATAATTAAATAAATTAACTAAATTAAATAAATTACCTAAAATTCCAATCAGCCAATAGAATGCTAGCTCAATCCTATTGGCTGATTGGATCAGCCAAGTCAGCGCAAAACTCGTAATCTAGGTGTTAGATTCTTTAAATGTTTTCGTAGTATTAGGTTTTTCTAAATTTGTAATTTAGATTATTTAATTTGCAGTTTATTTTATTAGAATAGTCATGTTAGGTTAATTTATAGTTAAATGTTAGTTGGTTTTTTTTATTTCACAGATAAGTTTTTATTTATCTAAAGATAGTTATATTGTAACTTTTAATATAAAGTTAAGGGAAGTGTTAGGTTTAGGGGTTAATAGTTTAATTTAGTGTTTTAAGATGTGGGGGGGCGGCAGATTAGGGGTTAATAGGTTTATTTAGTGTCTGCGATGTTGGGGAGCGGCAGAATAGGGGTTAATCACTTTATTTAGGTGTCTGCGATGTTGGGGGTGGCAGGTTAGGGGTTAATTATTATATTTGGTGTTGGCGATGTTGGGAAACGGCGGTTTAGGGGTTAATAACATTTCTTAGTGTTGGCGATGTTGGGGCAGTGGACTAGGGGTTAATAGGTTTAGTTTATTAGTTGCGATGTGGGGGCCAGCGGTTTAGGGGTTAATAGGTTTATTTAGTGTCTGCGATGTTCGGGAGCGGCAGAATAGGGGTTAATCATTTATTTAGGTGTCTGCAATGTCGGGGGTGGTGGTTTAGGGGTTAATAACTTTTATTAGTGTTGGCGATGTTGGGGGTGGTGGACTAGGGGTATTTAGACTAGGGGTTTATGTTAGAGTGTTATGTTTAAATTTAACTTTCTTTCCATAGACATCAAAGGTGTTGCGTTACGGTGATTGCCATTCCGTGATGTCTATGGAAGAAAGCGTGCAAGAGCACGTAAACTCATCCCTTGGCTTTTGTGCAGTATGGAGCTTAACGCACCATAACGCACACAGCACAAGGAGGCTTTTCAGTAACTTGTAATGGCAGCGCTATGGAAAGTGCAATAACGCAATTTTTTTTTCGTTATTTTCACACCCTGTTTAGCGCAAAACTTGCAGTCTAGGTGTTTGTTTGTGCAATGCAGTGTTTAAATAAATGCTGTATAAAGAAGACCTGGATTCATGAGAGAGTTGTTATATAGAGCTATTACCTTTTAACTAATTGTAGCTCAAAGAGTGTGAGTACCAGTGTTCTTGTGGATTATTTATTATGTTACAGTGTTGTGCTATGAAGTTGAACCTGTATTTTCCTTTTTTTCTTTTGAGCATTGAAGATTGTTAAGGACCACTTTAATAAAAAGTATTTTTTCACTCATCCAATTGGTTTGTTATGGTATTTTTATATTTTGTGCACTGTGGGTAATATTTTAACACTTTTTTATAATTGTTCATAGTTATGTTGAGATATTGGGGCCTATCTATCAAGCTCCGCCGCAAGTCTGCAGGGGCCGGCGTTAATCCAGCAGCTCTTTTGAGCTGCTGGTGCAATGCTGAATACGGAGAGCATATTGCTCTCCGTATTCAGCAAGGTCTAGTGGACCTGATCCGCAATGTCGGATCAGGTCCACCAGTCTTTGTTAAATAGAGGCCATTGGGTGTTATTTATCAAAGCGTCAACTATGCTGCTATGGCGGACGTCAATACGCTTGCCTAACATCACCAAACATTGCGGCCCGGATCTAAATATGATCTCCATATTTATATGAAAAGCCGTCAAAAACACGTGCACCAAGTACGGGGCGATGAGCATCGGACTGTTGTTAACTAACAGTCATCGATGATGCTGTTATTCAGGTTTTTCCCAATTTTATTTATACCATTTCACTAAAATTATAACTAAACTGCTACAAAGTACACTAACACCCATAAACTACCTATTAACCCTAATCTGCCGCTCCCAACATCGCCACCACTAATAAAATTTATTAACCCCTAAACCTCTGGCCTCCCACATCACCACCACTAACTAAACCTTTTAACCCCTAAACTGTCAGCCCCCCACATCGCAAAAAACTAAATTAAGCTAGAAACCCCTAAACCTAACACCCCCTTAACTTTAAAATTACAAGATCCCTATTTTAATATAAATTAAAACTTACCTATAGAATTAAAATAAACTAATTTTAAACTATAAATTAACCTACCCTAACTATTATACTAAAATTAAATTAAACTACCAATTAAATAAACTAAATTACATATTAAAAAACCTAACACTACTAAAATTATTTAAATATACCATTAAACGTTATTACAAAGTACTAAATTACAAAAATCTAACACTAAGTTACAAAAAATAACAAACACAAAATTTTGAAAAATAACAAACAAAATTATCCAAAATATTTTTTTTACACCTAATCTTTTTTTACATTTTTTGGGTGGGTTTTTATTTTAGATTAGGGTTTTGGCTTGTAAAAGAGCTAAATGCCCTTTAAGGGCAATGCCCATCCAAATGCCCTATCCAGGACAATGGGTAGCTTAGGTTTTTTTTAGAGTTAGGGTTTTTATTTGGGGGGTTGGTTGGGTGGTGGGTTTTATTGCTGGGTGGTCTTTGTATTTTTTTTACAGGTAAAAAAGCCGATATCTTTGGGGGAAATGTCCCACAAAAGGCCCTTTTAAGGGCTATTGGTAGTTTATTGTAAGCTAGGGTTTTTTATTTTGGGGGGCTTTTTTATTTTGATAGGGCTATTAGATTAGGTGTAAAAAATATATTTTGGATAATTTCGTTTGTTATTTTTCATAATTTAGTGTTTATTATTTTTTTAACTTAGTGTTTGTTTTTTGTAATTTAGTACTTTGTAATAATATTTAAATCATTTTAGTAGCGTTAGGTTTTTTAATGTGTAATTTAGTTTATTTAATTGGTAGTTTAATTTAATTTTAGTATAATAGTTAGGGTAGGTTAATTTATGGTTTAAAATGTGTTTATTTTAATTCTACAGGTACGTTTTAATTTATATTAAGATAGGGATCTTGTAATTTTAATTTAAAGTTAAGGGGTTGTTAGGTTTAGGGGTTAATAGCTTAATTTAGTTTTTTGCGATGTGAGGGGTGACGGTTTAAGGGTAATAGGTTTAGTTAGTGGTGGTGATGTGGTAGGCCAGAGGTTTAGGGGTTAATAAGTTTATTTAGTGGCGGGATAGGGTTAATACATTTTATTTGTGTCGGCGATGTCGGGGGCGGCAGATTAGGGGTGTTTAGACTCAGGGTTTATGTTAGGGTGTTAGGTGTAAACATAACTTTTTTTCAACCATAGAAATCAATGTAATATGCTTCATTGTCTTGCAGCATCGAACATAAGCTTTTGGTTCTTTCAGACTCCCATTGATTTCTATGGCATCCGCGGCCTCAAGGGTGGCGGTTTGTACGCTGCGTCGGAATAGGTGCAAGTGTACCTGTTAAATGTTTGATAAATTGCCAAAAGTGTCAAATAGAGTTGAATGTGTATTCAGAACATCTGTAATGACGTAAGCATCGATCTGCATCGGATTGAGATCGCGGGATCGTATGTTACGTCACACATTTCAACATTTGCCGATCTTGACGCTTTGATAACTAGATCGCATCAATCTCGCAACAATTACGATGCAGAATTCCAGCGTGTTTTCAGTTGACACTTTCATAAATATACCCCTCAGTGTCTCAATTGTGTATTTTATTCACAGGGTGTTACACTATTGTTTTCATTGCAATAGTAATTATCAAGCCTTATAGCTTGTATTTTGGAAAATTATATAATTGAGATACTTTACTAAAAACCTTTAGAAAGAAAGTGAACTTTTCTATATTGCTTTACGTCTTTCCTCTTTAGGTATAAGTTAATTTAAACAAGCAGCCCCAGATTCTAAAATGGCAAGGCAATTTAATTTTTTAAGAACAATTTAATTTTTTTTGATCTTCAGAATTAAAATTTTTAGAACAATCTATGTTTTCATTTAGAAAATAAATGGTTAATATATGCATCTTAAGCAATTGACCTAGCATTCTGTAATAAGTTAATAAAATAATTGATTAGCATTATTTTAAATGTATTTGCCAATAGTGTACCTGTGCTATAACCCTTCTAATAATGCATAATCAAATATGTCTACAGCATCCTATCTGTTCTGCATTGTGGGCTGTTATTTATCACATACAAGTTTTGTTATTTCCCCTGAGATAGATTCTTTCGGTTCTACTTTATTTATTCTCTCCAATTTATACAGAACCTTATAAAGCTCATGTAAAGTCCTGATTTGTTGACGTTTTTGTTTGGTTTCTAAGGATATAAACATCCATCTCATCACTGCCTTACAAGCTTTCCATACAAAGAAGAAAGTTCAGTCTTTATTTACCAGAAAATATTGTTCCAATTCTTTCTTTATGAAATCATCACAAATAATCTTGAAGTCTCTGTCCATACCCATACACTTTATTAAGCTCCTCAGTAATTATCAGAATAAAGGAAGAGTGAAATGACAAAGTTGTATTAATTATAATCTTATCTTTCCCTTGAAAAGTGCCTTTTAACAAAAATAGAATCTATCCTGGGATAAAAAGATACATCTTTGTAAACTAAGTTTAATCTCTTAAAGGGACACTGAACCCAAATTTTTTCTTTCGTGATTCAGACAGAGCATGCATTTTTAAGCAACTTTCTAATTTACTTCTATTATCAATTTTTCTTCGTCCTCTTGCTTTCTTAATTTGAAAAATAAGGCATCTAAGCTAAGGAGCCAGCCAAATGTTGGTTGAGAGAACCATGGACAGCACTTGTTTATTGGTGCTGTTCAATTGTGAACCAAAAATGGGCTGGCTTCTAAACTTATATTCTTGCTTTTCAAATAAAGATAGCAAGAGAATGAAGAAAAAAATTATAGGAGTAAATTAGAAAGTTGCTTAATTAATTCAAGCAATACATGACAGCCTAATTCAAATTTCTTCAAAAAAAGACCTCACTGTAAACTAGTACTTCTTAATTATCATACGTATTACTATTTCAATCAACATGTACGATCAGTCTAATTATTCTACCTTTTAGATTATTTTAAAAGCCATTATAAATCTTATATTCTTTTTATTACAGGGCTACACATTCATAAATGTATAAAAACAATTATGTATTTCACAAATATGTATAATCACTCTGCCTGGTTATTCAGTTTCTTTAAATTTAGGGTAGCAGGTTACATTTTTGCTAAATATTACAACAACCCCTGTCTACTTTTAGTGATATATGATGAACTATGGAGAAGGAAGGTCTAATAAATTAAGTACTGCAAAAATACCACATCAATTTTTCACTGCAGTAGCAATCCTTAAAAGTGTTTACTAAAATATACTAATATATCCATATAAATAATTGAATATACAGCATAAAAAATATATAATGTGCAACACCAAACAGCAGACATAATGCTGATAATCAATCAATATTTAATTACAGCTCAAAACGTTTAAGCCTTCATTTGGTGTTGTATAAATATATCTATACTAGTCCTAAAGGCCGTTCACACTGGCCATTTTTTGCAGTACAGCGGTCCCACCCCTTGCTATCTCTCCCTCCCCCTTTCTTTTGCTCTCTCTCTCCCCATCTCTTTTGCTCTCTCTCTCCCCTCTCTTTTGGGCTCTCTCATCCTCTCTTTTGCACTCTCTACCCCCTCTCTTTGGCTCTCTCCCCCCCTCTCTTTTGCTCTCTTTCCCTTCTCTTTTGCTCATTCCCCTCTCTTTTGCTCCCTCTCTCCCCCCTCTCTCCCCCCTCTCTTTTGCTTTCTCTCCCCCTCTCTTTTGCTTTCTCTCCCCCCTCTCTTTTGCTCTCTCTCCCCCCTCTCTTTTGTGCTCTCTCTCCCCTTCTCTTTTGCACTCTCTCTCCCTACTCTCGTTTGCATTCTCTCTCCCCCTCTCTTTTGCGCTCTCTCCCCCCTCTTTTTTGCGCTCTCTCTCCCCCCCCCCTCTTTTGCGCTCTCTCTCTCCCCTCTCTCTTTTGCGCTCTCTCTCTCCCCCTCTCTTTTGCTCTCTCTCTCCCCCTCTCTTTTGCGCTCTCTCTCTCCCCCCTCTCTTTTGCTCTGTCTCTCTCCCCTCTCTTTTGCTCTCTCTCCATCCCTCTCTTTTGCTCTCTCTCCTTCCCTCTCTTTTGCTCTTTCTCTTCATCCCTCTCTATTGTTCTCTCCCCCCTCTCTTTTGCTCTCTCTCTCTCTCTCTCTCTCTCTCCCCCTTCTCTTTTGCTTTATTTCATGTAATTGGCAAGAGTCCATGAGCTAGTGACGTATGGGATATACAATCCAACCAGGAGGGGCAAAGTTTCCCAAACCTCAAAATGCCTATAAATACACCCCTCACCACACCCACAAATCAGTTTTACAAACTTTGCCTCCTATGGAGGTGTTGAAGTAAGTTTGTGCTAAGATTTCTACATTGATATGTGCTTCTCAGCATTGTTGAAGCCCGATTCCTCTCAGAGTACAGCGAATGTAAGAGGGACATGAAGGGAGTATCACTTATTGAATACGATGATTTCCCTAACGGTGTTTATTTCATAGGTTCTCTGTTATCGGTCATAGAGATTCATCTCCTACCTCCCTTTTCAGATCGACAATATACTCTCAATTTATAATTACCTCTACTGATAACTGTTTCAGTACTGGTTTGCAGGGCCGGATTTACATCTTAGGTGGCTGTAGGCACAAAAACCTGAAGCGCCCCCCCCCCACCCCCCCAGAAAAAAAGTGGAAAAAATTAGGACTTTTTTTTATTATTATTTAGGACAACTAAAAATAAATATTAGATGTAAAATTACATTTTCCCTTTTATGGAGACAAATACACACACCAATTGCAATATTTGTTGTAATGGAAGCTACACTAAAAATCAATATTCACTTGACTCAAATGGCCATACAATTTCTATTATGTATAACAAAAACAAATCATGTTAAACTTTTAATGCAAAATATTCTAAAGAAAACCCTATTTAAAGGGACATAAAATGTGACAATTTGCTGGGCATTTTATTATTGCACTAGTGCTTGCACAGAAGTGTGTTAGCCTCTTGCAAAAGAGTTAAACACATAGTCAATGTCAGTTCTGAGACAGCAATACACATCTGTGCAGACCCAGATGGGCTCATAGGACATGTTTATTGACAAGCTATTAGTGTATTGCTTTTCTGGAGATGACTTTGACTATGTGCTTAACATTTTGTTGGAGTTAAACACAGTTTTGTGTAAACAATAGCAATATCAAAACTAGCAGCATGCAAGCTCATCAACAACCTGTGCAGCAAGTGGAAGAAAACATAAAATGTAGGTATTTTTTTCCACTACATAAAAAAATCTTGTAAACTCTGATATTTTTGGTACAAATACACACATATGTTACATTTATTTTGTTCTGAAATATAAATATAATATGGTGTTGCTCTCAAAGGAAAACATGGAATGTTGTAGATTATATGTAATCCAGGGGTCAACAAATGTGTTTAAAATTAGAACTTAGAAATTCAATTTACCACAATACAAAAATACCACACTTACTTGATAAAAGAACAGATTAACAATTTTTAATGTGATGTGTGTTCATGTGTGTATATATATATATATATATATATATATATATATATATATATATATATATGTGTGTGTGTGTGTGTGTGTATGTATATATATATATATATGTGTGTGTGTGTGTATGTGTATATATATATATATATATATATATATATATATATATATATGTGTGTGTGTGATGTGTGTGTATGTGTGTGTGTATATATATATATATATATATATATATATACACACATACATATACATACATACAAACAAATATGCCATGTGAGTGGTTTACACACATACACATTTTACAACCTTACAGTCTACAAACTTTGTTGTCAAAGTGCCCTAAAGACTGTAAATCACAATTGGCAGCTTGTAATAAAGAGCAGAGCAGCACATAACCTCCTCACCTCCAATGCATTTATAGAACAAAAACATTCATCCTGAAGCAGAATTTAAACTCCTGGCTGTAAAAAAGGAATACAGCATATAACAAGTGAATACACTGCAACCCTCTCTGGTAGCCAAGGGGTTAACGTGCTCTGCTTGTTATGTTTTCATTCTAGGCAGCATTAGAAGCCTTGTACAGTCCTAACCTGTTCTGAAGCTTTCATTCCTCAACAAAAAGTTTCTGCACCACATCAGCATGGAGCTTGGCTGTGTGAGGCAACAGAAGTACATAAAATAAAAGTGAAACTAAACATGCCTGGCAAAAATGGGAGGGGTTTAGTTTTAATCTTTGCCCCTCTCTCCTTCATGGCTCCCTCAACTGCTGTAACATATTCCCAATGAAACACTCGACTTTGTAGGCACCTGGCAGCACAATTCTTACTAAAATAAATGCCCTCATTAAAAAAAAAAATTTTTTTTATTACTGACAGGCAGGCGCCCCTCACTGCAAGGCGCCTGTAGGCACATGCCTACTGTGCCTAATGGGAAATCCGGCCCTGCTGGTTTGGCTATCTGCTATATGTGGATGGGTGTTTTTTGGCAAGTATGTTTTTTATTACTTAAGACACCTCAGCTGTTTGACACTTTATGCATTTATATAAAGTTCTAAATATATGTATTGTACTTATATTTGCCATGAGTCAGGTTCATGCATTTCTTTCTGCAGGCTGTCAGTTTCATATTTTGGGAAAATAAACATTTTTTAAGAAAAAATTTTCTTACCTGGGGTTTAGTCTTTATTTTCAATTGACTACTTCTTGCAAATTGCGGGCGGTTTTAGGCCCGTGGGTGTGCCAAATGCTAGACTTTGTTGCATCATTCTTGGCGCGAGAATTTTTTTGGTGCGAAAAAATACATCTATGACGCAACTTCGTCATTTCTGGCATCATAGTTGACGCTGAAGCCTTACACACGGTTGCGTCATTAGTGACGTGAGTGTGTAATTTCCGGTTACTATTGGCGCCAAACTTTTTCATTATTTCAATACCCCATTGATGTTTGCCTCTTGCCTTTTTCTCTATCAGAGGGCTATGCTATTTGCATTTTTTTCCCATTCCTGAAACTGTCATATAAGGAAATTGATAATTTTGCTTTATATGTTGTTTTTTCTTTTACATTTTGCAAGATGTCTCAATCTGACCCTGCCTCAGAAGTTTCTGCTGGAACATTGCTGCCTGACATCGGTTCTACCAAAGATAAGTGCATTTGTTGTAAGATTGTGGAAATTATTTCTAATAAACGTAAAAGTCTTTTAAAACTTCTCATTCAGTTGATGAAATTTCATATGACCAAAAACATAATAATTTATCCTCCTCTGATGATGATCTATCTGATACAGAAGATCCTTCCTCAGACATTGACAGTGACAAATTTACTTATTTATTTAAAATAGAGTATATGCGTTCTTTATTAAAAGAAGTGTTAATTACTTTGGATATTGAGGTAACCAGTCCTCTTGACGTTAAGTCTAATAAACGTTTAAATGCTGTTTTTAAACCTCCTGTGGTTTTTCAAGGGGTTTTTCCTATTCCGAGGCTATTTCTGATATGATTTCTAAGGAATGGAATAAGCTAGGTACTTCTTTTATTCATTCTTCAAGGTTTAAAAGATTGTATCCTTTACCAGCAAATTCTATAGAGTTTTGGGGAAAAATCCCCAAAGTTAATGGGGCTATTTCTACTCTTGCTAAACGTACCACTATTCCTATGGAAGATAGTACTTCTTTAAAGGATCCTTTAGAAAGGAAGCTTGAATCTTATCTAATAACAGCCTATTTATATTCAGGTCATCTTCTCAGACCTGCAATTTCTTTGGCTGATGTTGCGGCTGCATCAACTTTCTGGTTGGAGAATTTAGCGCAACAAGAATTGGATTCTGACATATATAGCATTATTCGCTTACTGCAATATGCTAATCATTTTATTTGTGATGCCATTTTTGATATTATCAACATTGATGTTAGATCCATGTCTTTAGCTATATTAGCTAGAAGAGCTTTGTGGCTTAAATCTTGCCATGCTGACATGACATCTAAATCTAGATTACAATCTCTTTCTTTCCAAGGTAATAATTTATTTGATTCTCAGTTGGATTCTATTATTTCAACTGCTACTGGGGGAAAGGGAGTTTTTCTGCCTCAGGATAAAAAAAAACCTAAGGGTAAATCTAACGCCTAGATTTAGAGTTTTGCGTTAGAAGGGGTGCGTTAGCTACGCATGGTTTTTTCCCCCGCACCTTTTAAACAACGCTGGTATTTAGAGTTCTCAGAAGGGCTGCGTTAGGCTCCAAAAAGGGAGCGTAGAGCATAATTTACCGCCACTGCAACTCTAAATACCAGCGTTGCTTACGGACGCGGCCAGCTTTAAAAACATGCTTGTGCACGATTCCCCCATAGGAAACAATGGGGCAGTTTGAGCTGGAAAAAAACCTAACACCTGCAAAAAAGCAGCGTTCAGCTCCTAACGCAGCCCCATTGTTTCCTATGGGGAAACACTTCCTAAGTCTGCACCTAATACCCTAACATGTACCCCGAGTCTAAACACCCCTAACCTTACACTTATTAACCCCTAATCTGCCGCCCCCGCTATCGCTGAACCCTGCATATTATTATTAACCCCTAATCTGCCGCTCTGTACACCGCCGCAACCTACGTTATCCCTATGTACCCCTAATCTGCTTCCCCTAACACCGCCGACCCCTATATTATATTTATTACCCCCTAATCTGCCGCCCCCAACGTCGCCCTACCTACACTTATTAACCCCTAATCTGCCGACCCGACCTCGCCGCTACTCTAATAAATGTATTAACCCCCTAAAGCTTAGTCTAACCCTAACCCTAACACCTCCCTAAATTAAATATAATTTTAATCTAACGAAATAAATTAAATCTTATTAACTAAAGTCTTCCTATTTAAAGCTAAATACTTACCTGTAAAATAAACCCAAATATTGCTACAATATAACTAATAATTATATTGTAGCTATTTTAGGATTTATATTTATTTTACAGGCAACATTGTATTAATTTTAACTAGGTACAATAGCTATTAAATAGTTAATAACTATTTAATAGCTACCTAGTTAAAATAATTACAAAATTACCTGTAAAATAAATCCTAACCTAAGTTACAATTAAACCTAACACAACACTATCATTAAATTAATTAAATAAACTACCTACAATTACCTACAATTATCTACAATTAGATCAACTAAACTAAATTACAAAAAAACAAACACTAAATTACAAAAACAAAGAAACACTAAATTACAAAAAAATAAAAAAAGATTACAAGAATTTTAAACTAATTACACCTACTCTAAGCTCCCTAAAAAATAACAAAGCCCCCCAAAATAAAAAAATGCCCTACCCTAATCTAAAATAAAAAGTTTACAGCTCTTTTACCTTACCAGCCCTTAAAAGGGCCTTTTGCGGGGCATGCCCCAAAGAAAACAGCTCTTTTGCGTGTAAAAAAACATACAATTCCCCTCCCCCCCCAACATTACAACCCACATACCCTTGTTCCGATCAGCCAATAGAATGCAAGCCCAATCGGATTGGCTGATTGGATCAGCCAATCGGATTGAACTTGAATCTGATTGGCTGATTCAATCAGCCAATCAGATTTTTCCTACCTTAATTCCGATTGGCTGATAGAATCCTATCAGTCAATCGGAATTCGAGGGACGCCATCTTGGATGACTTCCCGTAAAGGAACCTTCATTTGTCGTCTAGTCGTCTGGAGAAGAGGATGTTCCGCGCCGGAGGTCTTGAAGATGGAGCCGCTCCTCGTCGGATGGATGAAGATAGAAGATGCCCCTTGGATGAAGATGTTTGCCGGTCCAGATCTCCTCTTTTTGCCGGATAGGATGAAGACTTTGGAGCCTCTTCTGGACCTCTTCTTGCCGGATAGGATGAAGACTTCAGAGCCTCTTCTGGACGGATCGGTGATACCCGGCGTGGTGAAGATAAGGTAGGGAGATCTTCAGGGGCTTAGTGTTAGGTTTTTTTAAGGGGGGTTTGGGTTAGATTAGGGGTATGTGGCTGGTGGGTTGTAATGTTGGGGGGGGTATTGTATGTTTTTTTACAGGCAAAAGAGCTGTTTTCTTTGGGGCATGCCCCGCAAAAGGCCCTTTTAAGGGATGGTGTCATGAACTCCTCAGTTCCACCTTAACTTATGTTATTACATCTCACATACCACCTTAAGAATCAATTATCTGGCTCTCTTTTCCTTTAAAAGCTTTCCATTTCCCATACACCTTGGCTGGTTTATTATGTAATGATCAGCAATTCGATTGCCGTTTCTTTAGTCTGATTATGAGTATTCTCTGGTAAATAGTTTGTATGTATCATGTGATTAAGTCTGTCTGCTAGTGAGGAGACAGCCGGATTAATGTAGCCCGGAATATTCACCTCAAAATTATAAGTAGTAAGATCAGGTGAATTATATCTGGGTCCAGAGATAAGTTTGTACTATGTAAACTTTTAGATAATAAGTAGCAGTTTATATAGGTTTGTGACAGATAAGTGGTAAACTTAACACTGTGAACTTATCTTTACCGTATGGTGTAATGTTTAACAGCGCAGCAAGCTGATACAGTATTCTTAACACTGTTTACAAATCTTTACTGCAATGTGTATTATTTAAAGGCCCAGCAAGCTGAAACAGTATACTTAACACTGTGAACTTATCTTTACCACAAGGTGTATTATTTAAAGGGCCAGCAAGCTGAAACATTATACTCCACACTGTGAACTTATCTTTACCGCAAGGTGTATTATTTAAAGGCACAGTATTACCTTAAAGGGGACCTCACTTATCTGTCACAAACCTATATAAACTGCTACTTATTATCTAAAAGTTTACATAGTACAAACTTATCTCTGGACCCAGATATAATTCACCTGATTTTACTACTTATAATTTTGAGGTGAATATTCCGGGCTACATTAATCCAGGTGAATAAGACTCTGTCTCCTCACTAGCAGACAGACTTAATCACATGATACATACAAACTATTTACCAGAGAATACTCATAATCAGACTAAAGAAACGGCAATCGAATTGCTGATCATTACAGATGGTAAGGTAAAAGAGCTGTAAACTTTTTATTTTAGATTAGGGTAGGGATTTTTTTTATTTTGGGGGGCTTTGTTATTTTTTTAAGGGGCATTAGTTTAAAATTCTTGTAATCTTTTTTTATTTTTGTAATTTAGTGTTTGTTTTTTTGTAATTTAGTCTGTTTTTTTTTGTAATTTAGTTTAGTTGATTTAATTGTAGATAATTGTAGGTAATTGTAGGTAGTTTATTTAATTAATTTATTGATAGTGTAGTGTTAGGTTTAATTGTAACTTAGGTTAGGATTTATTTTACAGGTAATTTTGTAATTATTTTAACTAGGTAACTATTAAATAGTTATTAACTATTTAATAACTATTGTACCTAGTTAAAATAAATACAAAGTTGCCTGTAAAATAAATATAAATCCTAAAATAGCTACAATATAATTATTAGTTATATTGTAGCTATATTAGGGTTTATTTTAGAGGTAAGTATTTAGCTTTAAATAGGAAGACTTTAGTTAATAAGATTTATTTATTTTGTTAGATTTAAATTAGGGGTTAATACTATTCATTAAAGGGTTTTTGAGGCGGCAGTAAGGCGGTTTAGGGGTTAATACATTTATTATAGTAGCGGTGAGGTCCGGTCGGCAGATTAGGGGTTAATAAGTCTAGGTAGGTAGCGGCGATGTTGGGGGGGGGCTGATTAGGGGGTAATAAATATTATGTAGGTGTCGGCGATGTTAGGGGCAGCAGATTAGGGGTTCATAGGGATAATGTAGGTGGCGGCGGTGTGCGGTCGGCAGATTAGGGGTTAAAAAATATTAATAGAGTGGCGGCGATGTGGGGGGGCCGCGGTTTAGGGGTGCATAGGTAGTTTATGGGTGTTAGTGTACTTTAGAGCACAGTAGTTAGGAGCTTTATGAACCGCGTTAGCCCAGAAAGCTCTTAACTCCTGACTTTTTTCTGCGGCTGGAGTCTTGTCATTAGAGTTCTAACGATCACTTCAGCCAAGACTCTAAATACCAGCGTTAGAAAGATCCCATTGAAAAGATAGTATACGCAATTGACGTAAGGGGATCTGCGGTATGGAAAAGTTGCGGCTGGAAAGTGAGCGTTAGACCCTTACCTACAGGACTCTAAATACCAGCGGCCAGCCAAAATCAGCGTTAGGACCCCCTAACGCTGGTTTTGACGGCTAACACAGAACTCTAAATCTAGGCATAAGGCTTCTAACCATTTTCATTCCTTTCGGCAAAATAAGGAACAAAAACTCAATCCTTCCCCCAAGGAATCTGTTTCCAATTTGAAGCCTTCCTCAAATTGGAATAAATCCAAGCCATTTAAGAAACCAAAGTCAGCCCCTATGTCCGCATGAAGGTGTCGCCCTCATTCCAGCTCAGCTGGTAGGGGGCAGATTAAGGTTTTTCAAATATATTTGGATAAATTCTTTCCAAAATCAATGGATTCAGAGCATTGTCTCTCAAGGGTATCGAATAGGATTCAGAGTAAAACCTCCTGTGAGAAGATTTTTCTCTCACTTATCCCAGCAAATCCAGTAAAAGCTCAGGCTTTCCTGAAGTGTGTTTCAGACCTGGAGTCTTCAGGGGTAATCTTGCCAGTTCCTTTTCAGGAACAAAGTTTGGGGTTTTATTCAAATCTATTCATTGTCCCAAAGAAGTAATATATATTCAGACCAATTCTGGATCTGAAAATTTTGAATCATTATGTAAGTGTACCAACTTTCAAGATGGTGACGATAAGGACTATTCTGCCTTTTGTTCAGCGAGGACATTATATGTCCACAATAGACTTGCAGGATGCATACCTATATTCCGATTCATCCAGAACATTATCAGTTCCTGAGATTCTCTTTTCTAGACAAGCATTACCAATTTGTTGCTCTTCCATTTGGCCTAGCAACAGCTCCAAGAATCTTTTCAAAGGTTCTAGGTGCCCTACTCTCTGTCATCAGAGAACAGGGTATTGCGGTGTTTCCTTATTTGGACGATATCTTGGTATTAGCTTAGTCTTTACGTTCTGCAGAATCTCACACGAATCAACTAGCATTGTTTCTTCGGAAACATGGTTGGAGGATCAATTTACCAAAAAGTTTCTTGATTCCTTGAACAAGGGTCACCTTTTTAGGCTTCCAGATAGATTCAGTGTCCATGACTCTGTCTCTAACAGACAAGAGACGTTTAAAATTGGTTGCAGCCTGCCGGCACCTTCAGTCTCAGTCATTCCCTTCAGTGGCTATGTGCATGGAAGTTTTAGGTATCATGACTGCAGCATCAGACGCGATCCCCTTTGCTCATTTTCACATGAGACCTCTACAGCTTTGTATGCTGAACCAATGGTACAGGGATTATACAAAGATATCACAATTAATATCCTTAAATACCAATGTACGACACTCTCTGACGTGGTGGATAGATCACCATTGTTTAGTTCAAGTGGCTTCTTTTGTTCTGCCAACCTGGACTGTGATCACAACAGATGCATGTCTTTCAGGTTGGGGAGCTGTTTGGGGATCTCTGACAGCATAAGGGGTTTGGAAATCTCAGAAGGTGAGATTACCAATAAATATTTTAGAACTCTGTGCAATTCTCAGAGCTCTTCAGTTTTGGCCTCTGTTAAAGAGAAAACCATTCATTTATTTTCAGGCAGACAATATCCCAACAGTGGCATATGCCAATCATCAGGGTGGGACTCACAGCCCCCAAGCTATGAAAGAAGTATATTAGATACTTGCTTGGGCGGAATCCAGCTCCTGTCTAATCTCTGCGGTGCATATCTCAGGTGTAGACAATTGGGAGGTGGATTATCTCAGCCATCAGACTTTACATCCAGGTGAGTGGTCTTTCCATCCAGATGTGTTTTCTCAGATTGTTCAGATGTGGGGTCTTCCAGAGATAGATCTCATGGCCTCTCATCTAAACAAGAAAGTTCCCAGATACCTGTCCAGGTTCAGAGATGTTCAGGCGGAAGCAGTGGATGCGCTGACACTTCCTTGGTGTTATCATCCTGTTTACATTTTCCCGCCTCTAGTTCTCCTTCCAAGAGTGATCTCCAAAATCATCATGGAACAATCGTTTGTGTTGCTGGTGGCTCCAGCATGGCCACACAAGTTTTGGTATGCGGATCTAGTTTGGATGTCCAGTTGCCAGCCTTGGCCACTTCCGTTAAGGCCGGACCTATCGTCTCAAGGTCTGTTTTTCCATCAGGATCTCAAATCATTAAATTTGAAGGTATGGAAATTGAACGCTCAGTACTAAGTCATAGAGGTTTCTCTGACTCAGTGATTAATACTATTTTACAAGCTCATAAATCTGTCTCCAGAAAGATTTATTATAGAGTTTGGAAGACTTACTTTTCATGGTGTTCTTCTCATAAATTCTCTTGGCATTCTTTTAGAATTCCTAGAATTTTACTGTTTCTTCAGGATGGTTTGGATAAGGGTTTGTCTGCAAGTTCCTTGAATGGACAAATCTCTGCTCTTTCTGTTTTATTTCACAGAAATATTGCTATACTTCCGGATATTCACGGTTTTGCACAGGTTTTAGTTTGTATTAAGCCTGTCATTAAATCAATCTCTCCTCCTTGGAGTCTTAATTTGGTTTTGAAGGCTTTACAGGCTCCTCCATTTTAGCCTATGCATTCTTTGGACATTAAACTACTTTCTTGGAAAGTGTTGTTCCTTTTGGCTATCTCTTCTGCTAGAAGAGTTTCTGAGCTATCTGTTCTTTCTTGTGAGTCTCCTTTTCTGATTTTTCATCAGGATAAGGCAGTTTTGCAGACTTCTTTTCATTTTTTTACCTAAGGTTGTGAATTCTAACAACATTAGTAGAGGAATTGTTGTCCCTTCCTTGTGTCCTAATCCTAAGAATTCTTTGGAAAGATCCTTACATTCTTTGGATGTGGTAAGAGCTTTGAAATATTATGTGGAAGCTACTAAAGATTTCAGGAAGACTTCCAGTCTATTTGTTTTATTTTCTGGTCCTAGGAAAGTCAGAAGGCTTCTGCTATTTCCTTGGCTTCTTGGTTAAAACATTTGATTCATCAAACTTATTTGGAGTCGGGTCAGGCCCCACCTCAGAGAATTACAGCTCATTCTACTAGATCAGTCTCCAATTCGTGGGCTGTTAAGAATGAAGCTTCAGTTGATCAGATTTTCAAGACAGCGACTTGGTCTTCTTTGCATACATTTACTAAATTCTACCATTTTGATGTATTTGCTTCTTCAGAAGCAGTTTTTGGTAGAAAAGTTCTTCAGACAGCTGTTTCAGTTTGATACTTCTGCTTTTGATTTAAGTTTTTTCTTTCATTTATGAGAATAAACTTATTTTTTTGAGTTGTGGATTATTTTTTTTCGGCGGAAAATGGCTGTTTTTATTTTTATCCCTCCCTCTCTAGTAACTTTTGCGTGGAGTTCCACATCTTGGGTATTGCTATCCCATACGTCACTAGCTCATGTACTCTGGCCAATTACATTAAAGAAAACATAATTTATGTAAGAACTTACCTGATAAATTCATTTCTTTCATGTTGGCAAGAGTCCATGAGGCCCACCGATTTTAAGGTGGTTATGATTTTTTGTATAAAGCACAATTATTTCCAAATTTCTTTTGTTGATGCTTTCTACTCCTTTCTTTATCACCCCACTGCTTGGCTATTCGTTAAACTGAATTGGGGGTGTGGTGAGGGGTGTATTTATATGCATTTTGAGGTTTGGGAAACTTTGCCCCTCCTGGTAGGATTGTATATCCCATATGTCACTAGCTCATGGACTCTTGCGAATATGAAAGAAATTAATTTATCAGGTAAGTTCTTACATAAATTATGTTTTGTCTCTTTCCCCTCTCTTTTGCTCTCTCTCTCCATCCCTCTCTTTTGCGCTCTCTCTCCCCTTCTCTTTTGTGCTCTCTCTCCCTCCTCTCTTTTGCACTCTCTCTCCCCCTCTCTTTTGCGCTCTCTCTCTCCCCCCTCTCCCCCTCTCTTTTGCGATCTCTCTCTCCCCCTCTATTTTGCGCTCTCTCCCCCTCTCTTTTGCACTCTCTCTCCCCCCTCTCTTTTGTGCTCTCTCTCCCCCCTCTCTTTTGCGCTGTCTCTCTCCCCTCTCGTTTGCTCTCTCTCTCCATCCCTCTCCTTTGCTCTCCCTCCATCCCTCTCTTCTGCTCTTTCTCTCCATCCGTCTCTTTTGCTCTCTCCCCCCCTCTCTTTTGCTCTTTCTCTCCATCCCTCTCTTTTGATCTCTCTCCCCCCTCTCTTTTGTTCTCTCTCTCTCCCTTCTCTTTTGCTCCGTCTCTCTCTCCCCTTTCTTTTGCTCTCTCTCCCCCCTCTCTTTTGCTCTCTCTCCCCCCCTTCTTTGCTCTCTCTCCCCCTCTCTATTGCTCTCTCTCCCTCCTCTTTTGCTTTCTCCCCCTCTCTCCTTCCCGCCCTCTCTCCCCCTCTCTCTCTCTTCCCCTCTCCCCCCTTCTCTCTCTCTCCCCCCTCTATCCCCTTTCTTTTGTTCTCTTTCTTCCCCTCTCTTTTGCTCTCTCTCTTTCCCCCTCTTATTTTCTCTCTCCCCCTCTCTTTTGCTCTCTCTCTGCCCCCTCTTTTTCTCTCTCTTTCCTCTATTTTGCTCTTTCCCCTCTCATTTGCTCTTTTCCCTCTATTTTGCTCTCTCTCCCCCTACTCTTGCTCTTTCCCTCTCTTTAGCTCTTTCCCATCTCTTTTGCTCTCTCCCCCTCTCTTTCTATCTCTCTCCCCTCTCTTGCGCACGTGACCGCGCCCAGCCATGCCCAGCCACGTCGACCACGCCCCTGTCACGCCCGGTCATGCCCACTTCTGCCCACACAGTGCCACAAACAGGAGCAGATCAGGTAGACAGATTCTAAGGCCAGGTGTGTTTTTCCTTGTGCTGTCTCTACTGCGCATGACAGCTTCAGACAAACAAACTTGGCCTTTTATATTATAGGATATATATATATATATATATGTTAATTGGACAAGTGCACTCTCACGAACAGTATCACGATTTGCCAGGGTGCATGAATGTGGATAATAATAGCAAAAGATAGAAGACAGCACTCTCTGGTCTTAAATACAAAGGTTGTTTTATTTCGGGGAAAGTTCTGGTTGGAACAGCCAATAGAATGTAAGCTCAATCCTATTGGCTGATTGGATCAGCCAGTAGGATTGAACTTCAATCCTATTGGCTGATTGCATCAGCCAATAGGATTTTTCCTACCTTAATTCCGATTGGCTGATAGAATCCTATCAGCCAATCGGAATTCAAGGGACGCCATCTTGGATGACGTCATTTAAAGGAACCGTCATTCATTGTGTAGTCGTCGGTCTGGATGGATTTATTTAATAACTATTGTACCTAGTTAAAATAAATATAAACTTGCCTGTAAAATAAAAATAAACCCTGAGATATCTGCAATGTAACTATTAGTTATATTGTAGCTAGCTTAGGGTTTATTTTATAGGTAAGTATTTAGTTTTAAATAGGAATTATTTAGTTAATTGTAGTGATTTTATTTAGATGTATTTAAATTATATTTAAGTTAGGTGGGGTTTAGGGTTAGACTTAGGTTTAGGGGTTAATAACTTTATTATAGTGGCAGCGATGTTGGCGGCGGCAGATTAAGGGTTAATAAGTGTAGTTAGGTGGCGGCGACATTGGAGGCGGCAGATTAGGGGTTAATAAATATAATGTAGGTGTCGGCGATGTTGTGGGCGACAGATTAGGGATTCATAAGTATAATGTAGGTAGCGGTGGTGTCCAGAGCGGCAGATTAGGAGTTAATAATATAATGTAGGTGACGGCGATGTTGGGGGTGGCAGATTAGGGGTTAATAAGTGTAATATTAGGGGTGTTTAGACTTGGGGTTCATGTTAGGGTGTTCGGTGTAGACATAACTTTTGCTTCCCCATAGGAATCAATAGGGCTGCGTTAGGAGCTGAACGGCACACTGCTTTTTTGCAGGTGTTAGGTTTTTTTTCAGCCGATTCTGCCCCATTGATTCCTATGGGGAAATCATGCATGAGCACGTTTTGCCAGCTCACCGCTACCGTACGCAACGCTGGTATTGAGGTAAGATGTGGAGCTAAATTTTGCTTAACGCTCACCTTTTTGCGGCTAAAACCCCCCGTAATACCAGCATTTTCTTAAGTGAGCGGTGAGAAAAAACTGCTCGTTAGCAACGCACGCCTGTTACCGCAAAACTCGTAATCTCTGTGTTTGTTTCTTATACTGTATTTAAGGTCTCAATAATTAGAGACTGCTTAATGATAGGAACCCATCAGAATATAAAGGTTTTTGCAGACAAGATGGTTTTAATGATTTAATGTCTCATTCATATAGACAAGAACCCTTTGTCCTTTCAGTGTTAGATATTACTATAAGAAAGCAATAGATAGAGAATCCCATAATTGCTAAATGTAGACTCGTCTTATTCAAATATGAAATACTTAGGGATGTAACAGTTGTGCTGTTTGAAAGTAAGAAAAATAATTGCCCAGGAAAGAATTTTTAAGATTGTGAATTATTTCATTCAGAAATGTAACAACATCTGTTGCAGAAGTTTAGGGTTATATAACCTAAGTTTAACTTTTTTTTAAATCAGTTTTTTTATAAAAGTATGTCATCTTGAAATTATATTGTTCTGCAATTGCATAGTGTGAATTTTGTATACATTTTTTTTAAAGTGGGCCATAATAAGCTATTTTACTAGGTCATTGCAATATTTTATAATACTGGAAATCTCTTGAACAGTGTTATTCCTCAATTGTATTGTACAATAGGTAATTCATGGAAAAAATGTCAAATTTATAATTTGTTATCTATTGGCTAGATTACGAGTTTTGCGTTATGAGCAAAAAAGCAGCGTTAAGGCTCATAACGCTGCTTTTTCACTACCGATGCTATTACGAGTCTTAAAGGTACAGCTGTCCCGCACACTTTTTTGGCCGTACTGCAAATTAACTTACGCAATTTTCGTAAAGTCTTTTTTGAATGGGACTTCCATAGCGCCGGTATTAAAAGCTTTTTTTTGGAGGCCAAAAACTGAGCGGTACAGCCTATTCCGCAAGATTCATAACGCATTCTAAAGTCAGTAGTTATGAGTTTTACACTACAAAGCTGTAGCATAAAACTCATAACTAAAGTGCTAAAAAGTACACTAATAAACACCATAAACTACCTATTAACCCCTAAACCAAGGCCTTCCAGCACCACAAACACTAAAATATAATTATTAACCCCTAATCTGCCGATCCCGACATCTCCGCCAATATAATAAACATATTAACCCCTAAACCACTCCCACATCATAAACACTAGTTAAATATTATTAACCCCTAATCTGCTACCCCTAACATTGCCGCCACCTACCTACATTTATTTACTCCTAATTATTAACTATTTACTAACTACCTAGCTAAAATAAATAAAAATTTACCTGTAAAATAAAACCTAACCTGAGTTTCACTAACACCTAACATTACACAACAATTAAATAAATTACATAAATTAAATACAATTACCTAAATTACAAAAAAAAAAGAAACACTAAATTACACAAAATAAAAAACAAATTATCAGATATTTAAACTAATTACACCTAATCTAATAGCCCTATCAAAATAAAAAAGCCCCCCCAAAATAAAAACAAAACCCCTAGCCTACAATAAATAATAAAGGGCCTTTTGTGGGGCATTGTCCCAAAGAAATCAGCTATTTTACCTGTAAACAAAATACAAACACCCCCACAACCAACCCCCCCAAATAAAATAACTATCTTAAAAAAAACTAAGCTCCCCATTGCCCTGAAAAGGGCATTTGTATGGGCATTGACCTTAAAAGGGCATTTAGTTATTTTACATGCCCAGACCCTAAACTAAAAATAAAAACCACCCAAAAAAACCTTAAAAAAACCTAACACTAACCCCTGACGATCCACTTACAGTTCTTGAAGTCCTGCTTGAAGGATCCATTCAGCCGGCAAGAAGTCTTCATTCAGACGGCCTCTTCGATCTTCATCCAGCTAGCAAAGTCTTCATCCAGACGGCATCTTCTATCTTCATCCATCCGGAGCGGGTACATCTTCAAGACATCCGGCATGGAGCATCCTCTTCTTTCCACGGCTAGCGACGAATGAAGGTTCCTTTAACTGATGTCATCCATGATGGCGTCCCTTGAATTCCGATTGGCTAATAGAATTATATCAGCCTATTGGAATTAAAGGTGAAAAAAATCATATTGGCTGATTGGATCAGCCAATAGGATTGAGCTTCAATCCTATTGGCTGATCCAATCAGCCAATATGATTGAGCTTGCATTCTAACGCTGGTTTTTTTTCCCCCGCACCTTTTAAATACCACTGGTATTTAGAGTTTACAGAAGGGCTGCGTTAGGCTCCAAAAAGCGAGCGTTTAGCATATTTACCGCCACTGTAACTCTCAATACCAGCGGTGCTTACGGACGCGGCCAGCTTCAAAAACGTGCTTGTGCACGATTTCCCCATAGGAAACAATGGGGCAGTTTGAGCTGGAAAAAAACCTAACACCTGCAAAAAAGCAGCGTTCAGCTCCTAACGCAGCCCCATTGTTTTCTATGGGGAAACACTTCCTATGTCTGCACCTAACACCCTAACATGTACCCCGAGTCTAAACACCCCTAACCTTACACTTATTAACCCCTAATCTGCTGCCCCCGCTATCGCTGACCCCTGCATATTTTTTTAACCCCTAATCTGCCGCTCCGTACACCGCCGCAACCTACGTTATCCCTATGAACGCCTAATCTGCTGCCCCTAACACCGCTGACCCCTATATTATATTTATTAACCCCTAATCTGCCGCCCCCAATGTCGCCGCCACCCCCCTACACTTATTAACCCCTAATCTGCCGACCGGACCTCACCGCTACTATAATAAAGTTATTAACCCCTAATCCGCCTCACTAACCCTATAATAAATAGTATTAACCCCTAATCTGCCCTCCCTAACATCACCGACACCTAACTTCAAGTATTAACCCCTAATCTGCCGACCGGACCTCACTGCTACTCTATTAAATTTATTAACCCCTAAAGCTGTCTAACCCTAACACCCTCCTAAATTAAATATAATTTTTATCTAACGAAATAAATTAACTCTTATTAAATAAATTAATCCTAATTAAAGCTAAATACTTACCTGTAAAATAAACCCTAATATAGCTACAATATAAATTATAATTATATTATAGCTATTTTAGGATTAATATTTGTTTTACAGGTAACTTTTTTTTTAATTTTAACCAGGTACAATAGCTATTAAATAGTTAATAACTATTTAATAGCTATCTAGTTAAAATAATTACAAAATTACCTTTAAAATAAATCCTAAACTAAGTTACAATTAAACCTAACACTACACTATCAATAAATTAATTAAATAAACTACCTACAATTACCTACAATTAAACCTAACACTACACTATCAATAAATTAATTACATAAAATATCTACAAATAAATACAATTAAATAAACTAACTAAAGTACAAAAAAATAAAAAAATAATTTACAAACATTAGAAAAAGATTACAATAATTTTAAGCTAATTACACCTACTCTAAGCCCCCTAATAAAATAACAAAGCCCCCCAAAATAAAAAAAATGCCCTACCCTATTCTAAAATACAAATAAAAAAGCTCTTTTACCTTACCAGCCCTTAAAAGGGCCTTTTGCGGGGCATGCCCCAAAGAATTCTGCTCTTTTGCCTGTAAAAAAAACATACAATACCCCCCCAACATTATAACCCACCACCCACATACCCCTAATCTAACCCAAACCCCCCTTAAATAAACCTAACACTAAGCCCCTGAAGATCTCCCTACCTTATCTTCACCACGCCGTGTATCACCGATCCGTCCACAGGAGCCTCCGAAGTCTTCATCCAAGCCCAAGCGGGGGCTGAAGAACTCCATCATCAGGCTGAAGTCTTGATCCAAGCGGGTGCTGAAGAAGTCCATCATTGGGCTGAAGTCTTGATCTAAGCGGGCGCTGAAGAGGTCCATCATCGGGCTGAAGTCTTCTATCAATCGGCATCTTCAATCTTCTTTCTTCCGGAGCCATCTTCTTCCAGCCGATGCGGATCCATCCTCTTCTACCGAAGCCTACTCGCCGAATGACGGCTCCTTTAAATAACGTCATCCAAGATGGCGTCCCTCGAATTCCGATTGGCTGATAGGATTCTATCAGCCAATCAGAATTAAGGTAGGAAAATTCTGATTGGCTGATGGAATCAGCCAATCAGATTTAAGTTCATTCCGATTGGCTGATCCAATCAGCCAATCAGATTGAGCTTGCATTCTATAGGCTGATTGGAACAGCCAATAGAATGCAAGCTCAATCTGATTGGCTGATTGGATCAGCCTATCGGATTGAACTTGAATCTGATTGGCTGATTCCATCAGCCAATCAGAATTTTCCTACCTTAATTCCGATTGGCTGATAGAATCCTATCAGCCAATCGGAATTCGAGGGACGCCATCTTGGATGACGTCATTTAAAGGAACCGTCATTCGGCGAGTAGGCGTCGGTAGAAGAGGATGGATCCGCGTCGGCTGGAGGAAGATGGCTCCGGAAGAAAGAAGATTAAAGATGCCGATTGATAGAAGACTTCAGCCCGATGATGGACCTCTTCAGCACCCGCTTGGATCAAGACTTCAGCCCGATGATGGACTTCTTGAACGCCCGCTTGGATCAAGAATTCAGCCCGATGATGGACTTCTTCAGCGCCCGCTTGGATCAAGACTTCAGCCCGATGATGGACTTCTTCAGCCCCCGCTTGGGCTTGGATGAAGACTTCAAAGGCTCTTCTGGACCGATTGATGATACCCGGTGTAGTGAAGATAATGTAGGAAGATCTTCATGGGCTTAGTGTTAGGTTTATTTAAGGGGGGTTTGGGTTAGATTAGGGGTATGTCGGTGGTGGGTTGTAATGTTGGGGGGGTATTGTATGGTTTTTTTTTCAGGCAAAAGAGCAGAATTCTTTGGGGCATGCCCCGTAAAAGGCACTTTTAAGGGCTGGTAAGGTAAAAGAGCTTTTCTATTTTTATTTTAGAATAGGGTAGGGAATTTTTTTTATTTTGGGGGGCTTTGTTATTTTATTAGGGGGCTTAGAGTAGTTGTAATTAGCTTAAAATTGTTGTAATATTTTTCTAATGTTTGTAAATTATTTTTTTATTTTTTGTAACTTAGTTCTTTTTTATTTTTTGTACTTTAGTTAGTTTATTTAATTGTATTTATTTGTAGGTATTTTATGTAATTAATTTATTGATAGTGTAGTGTTAGGTTTAATTGTAGATAATTGGAGTTAATTTATTTAATTAATTTATTGATAGTGTAGTGTTAGGTTTAATTGTAACTTAGGTTAGGATTTATTTTACAGGTAATTTTGTAATTATTTTAACTAGGTTGCTATTAAATAGTAAATAACTATTTAATAGCTATTGTACCTGGTTAAAATAAATACAAAGTTGCCTGTAAAAAAAATATTAATCCTAAAATAGCTACAATATAATTATTATTTATATTTTAGCTATATTAGGGTTTATTTTACAGGTAAGTATTTAGCTTTAAATAGGAATAATTTATTTAATAAGAGTTAATTTATTTTGTTAGATAAAAATTATATTTAACTTAGGGGGGTGTTAGTGTTAGGGTTAGACTTAGCTTTATGGGTTAATACATTTATTAGAGTAGCGGTGGGGTCCGGTTGGCAGATTAGGGGTTAATACTTGAAGTTAGGTGTCGGCGATGTTAGGGAGGGCAGATTAGGGGTTAATAATATTTATTATAGGTTTATTGAGGCGGGAGTGAGACGGATTAGGGGTTAATAACTTTATTACAGTAGCGGTGAGGTCCGGTCGGCAGATTAGGGGTTAATAAGTATAGGTAGGTGGCGGCGACTTTGGGGGCAATAGATTAGGGGTTAATAAATATAATATAGGGGTCGGCGGTGTTAGAGGCAGCAGATTAGGGGTACATAGGGATAACGTAGATTGCGGCGGTGTGCGGTCAGCAGATTAGGGTTTTAAAAAACTTTAATAGAGTGGCGGCGATGTGGGGGGAACTCGGTTTAGGGGTACATAGGTAGTTTATGGGTGTTAGTGTACTTTAGAGCACAGTAGTTAAGAGCTTTAGGAACCGGCATTAGCCCAGAAAGCTCTTAACTCCTGTTTTTTTGCTGCGGCTGGAGTCTTGTCGTTAGATTTCTAACGCTCACTTCAGCCAAGACTCTAAATACCGGCGTTAGAAAGATCCCATTGAAAAGATAGGATACGCAAATGGTGTAGGGGGATCTGCAGTATGGAAAAGTCGCGGCTGCAAAGTGAGCGTTAGACCTTTACCTACATGACTCTAAATACCAGCGGTAGCCCAAAACCAGCGTTAGGAGCCCCTAAAGCTGGTTTTGATGGCTAACGCCAAACTCTAAATCTAGGCATATGTATCTAATGTTATCTACCAGGCAGACAAATGTAAAGTGGACTCGTAACTACCCTGGGCCTTTATACAGTGGGAACTTTGGAGGACCCAATGTCCCCATGCACATCCACTTTACAAAGCTCCCTGAGGAATCCTCCACAGTTTTGTACTAGCTTCCAGGTCCAGTCTTAGAGATCAGTCCCTTTTTGCTCCTGGGATGCATTGTTTGATGGATGGATTGTGCTGAAGGATGAACCAGAATGACCACACTGGAGTAGATAAAGAGAACTAAGTACTTAATTATTTACATTAATATACTTGTGGTAGCCTTTTCTGTATATTGTGCTCATATTGGCACTTATGGTTTCACAGACTAAGATACACTCTAGACTATAGTATGAGAATATATAAATAAGCAATCTAGTTATGCATACACATTTCATGAGGATCTCTAGCATCTTTGGGAAATAAGGGATACCAGGGGAGTTATTGCAAATAACTATTACCTCTGTTGATGATAGCCTAATTCCCGATAAGTTAGAGATAATGGACTAGATTACAAATTTGGCGATAATTAACCGTCCATTACAAGTGGCTGGTTATTACTACCGTGAGCTTGCGGTAGCAATTAGCGCTCAGAAAATTAACCAGAGATCCGATCTCTGTTTAATCTTCTAAAAGTGCCCAAATGTCCTCAAGTAGAGGGCATAATAGTTTATTAATAAAAATAAACTGTACTAGGCAGTTTTGGGGCTTTAAAGTTGGTGGGAGTGGGGTGTTAGAATACAAAACCAGCACTGAATTGTATATATATATATATATATGAATATACACATATTAACACATACATATATATGTATATATTCATATACATATATATTTAAAAATGCTGTCTGTTTTTGTGTTACTTACCCCCTTTGCTGCTCGAGGTTCTGATGCCTTCTCTGATGATATCAGAATGATCCTATGGAAGCAGGCTCTCGTGAGTACAATTCTTCCTAGCAATGCGAATGCGAGCTTGCGTTTGCATTATGATTTAGTTCTAATACTATTATCATGCTCTAGCATTACAAAGTGGAGCACTAATATCGCTTGCATGCAAGCAATATTGAGCCCTCCACTTGTAATCTAGATCAATATGTTTACTTATTTTTCCCTTTTTTGGATCCAGTCAGGTTCCCTTGATCATTTAAATAGCTTTTATGCTCATATTAGACACTTTTTACAGTTTGTGGTATGATTTATGTCATATTGTATTCAGCTGCTGATGCTCTGATGTAGTGTATTATAATAGCCTAATTTTAACATGTACAATACTTCCCTATAGTTTTTTATATGTTGGGCTTATAAATTTCGTTTATCCTCATCTGATATTTGTAACCCTTAATTAGTTTGGCTATATACTCTTTCATGACAGTTATAGCCTTTTGTATATTTGTTGCAGCCCTATGTCAATTTGTTCCCATATGTTAGATAATAGAATTATTCTAGATCATCTTGGAATACCTGCAAACATGTTAAAAAGGGCAGTTTAAGCAGACTGTCCAACAGGCGGATCGTAGGTTTTTGTGATCACAGCAGAGCAGCTTGTTGTGACATCAAGCCGAGGAGCTGAGAGGAAAGTGGCATTAAGTGGTGGAGCTCTGGAGGCGGTCTAGGATCGGTCTCTGACTATACATCAACTGCAGAGGGTGAGATACGGGTTTTTACCTTTATTTTGGCCACATAAAAAACACAGGAATTTGGCGCAAAGTCCACCATCTTAAAGGCCAAGTACTTTTTAATACTCTGAGTCAACCCTGGAATTGCAGTGCATGGGGAGCGGAGACTGTGGAGAATACTGCTGGAACCCTAATCAAACTCCTAATCAAACAAAGCTCCCCTGATTTAGTGTCAAATTCAGCCCTATTGTACAGCCATCCTACATGTCTCACTAGAAGTCTATAAAGCGAATACTATCGGGGATTACTCCTGGTTTGATAAGTGTGTGTCCCACACAATCTGCTATATAATAAGAGATCTATAGGAAAACATGGCATGCTAACTGCACAGAGTGTGGAATTGCTGAAGTTGAGGCCTGGTGTGAGATACTCTCCCCCCACCTTTCCTGCTGAACTCAGTGTTAGCAGGGCATACCCTGACTCCTTTTCCGGTCTTTGTCCAGTGTGGACACCTTCCCTGGGGAGCAGTGCCAGTACCTACTACCTTCCTCAGTTTTTTTATTATCCTACTACTCTGACTTTACGGCATTTATGAGATGGAGTGTTGATATGGATAAATTACCCAAGAGCATGTTCCTCTGCTAAAACACCCAGATTGGGGGAGAGTAGGTGAACGAGCAACTGCAGATTTATAGTCAATTAGTGGGTACCTCGGGGTAGCAAGTGCCTGAGAAATATACAGTGACCCTGCTGGTAGAAGGCTGTTTCTACAATACAAAGTGGCTTAGCCAAATCACATATACAGCTTACTCAGTAGCCTTATCTTGTGCAAAGATGGCACATTCAAACAGGAAAAAGCAACAGCAAAGGCACCCTGAGGGCCCTAAACGCTCTGTCGCAGATCATTTCAACAGCAAGCTACAGTCAGACAGAGATTGCTCAGACGAAGAATATAGAGAATCACACCTATCATGCAAAGACATGCCAGACCCAGAACCTTCAATGAAAATGAGGCCATCACACACAGACACACAAGTTCTGGACTCCATTAATGCCCTATCATCTAAAATTGATAATCATTATTCCGCACTTAAAAACGAGATACAAAGTTCTGTGGATGATTTAAGGAGAGATTTGAACTCACAAGGAGAGAGAACAGAGGCCTTAAAAAGGAACAAGAAGACGTAGCCATAGATTAGACAAACCTGTTATCATATGCTCAAACCCTGGCAGAAAACATTGGGGATTTAGAATCAAAGATGGCAGATATAGACGACAGATCTCACCGTACCAATGTCAGAATACGAGGCATCTCTGAGGATATTGACACTGCCGAATTCCTTGCCTATCTAATGAGCATATTCAAGGAACTCTTGGGCTCCCTACAGGCAGTGGCATCACTAGGGTTGTTGTCACCCAGTGCGGTAAGTTATGGTGTCACCCCCCTCCCACCACCCCCCAGTAAAAAAAAAAATTACTGCAAGAAGAGGATTTCATAGAAAAGGCAAACTTCTCCAATGTACAGAAAGCAGACACACACACACTTAGACACACATAAAAACCCACTCAGATGCACACACAAACACTAGGAAACACACTCAGACACACACAAAAACACTCAGACACACACAAACACTTAAACACACACACAAAAACACTCTGACACACACATACAAACACTAAGACACACACACAAAAACACTCAGACACACACACAAAAACTCAGACACACACATACAAAATATGTAAACTGCACTGCATTAATTATAAAGCCTAGAGCTGCTCCCTAGCTCAGCAGAGAATCAAATGAAAGATAAACAGTGCACTCTAAAAAATAATCACTAAAGAAAAGGTTTAGGCGTGCAAACTATGAAAATTCAGCTCTCTGTCAGTGCACAGCGCTGGGCTGCGTGTCTACCGCTTCTTATGGCCAATCACCTCTGCACTCTGCCCACCCCCAGACTCCCGTCTGCCCTCCCCTCCTACCTCTTCAGTGTGCACTTAGTGTACCATAACCATATCAGTCTGGTGGGCATCATACATGGCTCCTTCACTTTAGAGACAGTGTCAGACAGTCATGCGTTCAGGTGCCAGGCATCCCCCTCACGATTTCCCGGTTCCCGTTTAGAGAGACAGCACAGCAGTATGTGACTCCACTGCTCCACACATCACTGAGCAGTGAGCACAGATAGGCAGGAAGGTTTAGGCTAGAAGCGCAACTTCGCAAGCCCCACGGCACGCCTGCAACATTCATAGTGAAAGTGGGCAGGGGAGGAGAAAAGTACAAACAAGTAAAAGCAGCCGGGAAAACTATTTGTGGAAATGCGGCACGGGCTCAAGGGGCAAAAAAATTAAGTATGTCTACAACTTCCCCAGCCCCACTAATGTTCACAACTTCTGGCCCCTCTAATAAATAAATCTATGCTTCTCTACATTGTATTTCTTTGAATTTCAATAAAATTGACCCTGGAGGGTGTCACCCGTGTGTGGTCCGCACCACCTGCACCCCTCGCACACCCCTAGTGATGCCACTGCCTACAGGATACGGATGCTTTGATAGACAGGGCTCATAGGGCACTTAGACCTAGAGCAATGGCCTCAGACCTACTTAGGGATATGATAATACGACTTTATTATTTTACATTCAAAGAGCATCTGTTGAGAGCGGCATTCACCAATAAATCCTTCTCAGAAAAATTTAAAGACATCTAGCTGTTTCCTGATCTCTATTTACTCTAGCAAAGAGAAGATCATTTGCTCCAATCACACAGAATCTCAGGAAATCAGGGATCAAGTACATGTGGGGATTCCCGGTGAGACTATTCTTTCAACACAACAGCAAGAGTTATGTTATAACCTCTCTGGACTAAGGACTGAGATGGATGTCATCGTTAGGTTTATGTTCTCAAAACGTGAACTCAGGCACGTTCCCTGCAACACCAAGGGGTCTCAAATCTTCAGCTTCTGAGTGGCAACCCTTGACTAAGAAACCAAACAAGCAGCAGGAAAGAGTACCTGGGGATTCTGAGGAGGTGTGAGGACTCTCTGGGACTACCATGGGTAATACTTTTTGATAAACTATCACTGTATCCAGTGAAAGTGACTCCCGCTGCACAAGTGCGAATAAACAGAGGTGGTAATGCTATACCCTTGTTAGTTTACAGGTACTTTTTCTTATTTAATTAACAATGTTTCGGGGCGTCTCCCAGATAGGAGTATGTCCTAAGGGCTGTGTATAGTTAAGGAGATGTTTATATGTTGCCTTCATATAAATTAATTTCAGAGGTATATAGTTCTCAGTTATCTATTTGATGTGTTACCAAAATGTTAGTTATAATTACTTTTAGAATAAGTCATACCTCTAGAGCTAGACGGCTTTTCTGTCATAAATATAATTTTAAGCTGGGGTTCTATTTGACTCCCACAGGGATATCACAGGCTTTCAGTGGGGGCATTTACCCTACTTATATAATGACAGTGATCTAACCCATGTGGGAGAGTGAAGAGATCTGTGAAAAATCCAAATTGGTGTTGATACATGTTCCTTTTTATGTTTAGTTGTCAAGGTATGCCAGGTTACTACAAGGTAATTTATATCCAAAACCACCTTGTGTAGTTGTGCTGTTTCCCCTGCCTTAAACTCCCCCTCTTAACTTAACTTATTTTATATTAATATCCAGGCTCATCGCCGTATACAAGAACTCCACATAATAGCGTATCCATTTAAAGGTTACAATATATATCCTGCTAGATTGCAGTCTATTCCATTATCTCATCTTCCCCCTTCAAGTGACAGAGATTTTAACTTAAGTATATAAAACCCAGCCTAAAAGACTGCAGACTGTGCTCTTAGCTCACCTCCCCCCCACCCCCAATTGACTAAGTTTATAAGTTAAAGTTTATATATTCTTTATTATTTAGTCAGCATTCACCTATTTTGGTGAATATTTTGGCGGTATTAACCCGCCAATTTGTTATTATTGATACAAGTTGTCATGATAACATACACTTGGTTTATTGAGTCGATTAACTGTTAAAATATTCAAAGTAGAAACATCATTGAATTGTAAATAAAGATCATTTATTGTATAACCCTCTCCCCTTGCTTACCTATTACCTTTACCCCCCCCCCCTTTTTTTTTATCTTTCTCCTCTTTCTTTTTTACTTGTATGCCTAGCTTACGATTTTTAACCATAATGCTCGGGGCTTGAACACCTCGGCTAATCATCTAAAGAAAGGTAATGTTGATGTGGCCTTCATTCAAGAGACTTATACAGAGAGTGACCCCCAAGCAAGGCTTATAATCTTAATTAAAAAAAACTCCACTGCTATACCCTGTGGGAGATTTACTATAAGATTGTCCAATGTTGGCATCTAGTGCCCAAGTGTCTTCATCTTTTCAATGGCGTGTCTCCCTAGTGTTGGAGACAGTGTGGACAGATTGGGACATGGATGCATGTGTGGTGGGATTGCCCTAGGTTCAGACCCTTTTGGAGAGCCTGTTTGGGTTTCTGGGAGATCTCAATTACAACCTTCCTATGTCTCCAGAAAGCAGCTTACTACACCTATATTTTCCTAGAATGTCTCTATCAAGGAAAATTTTCCTCATTTACTTTTTCACAGCAGCCAAGTTAACAATAGCTAGGTATTGGAAGCAGGTTCTTCCTCCCACTTTTCAGAGGGCAATAGATCAAATTAAGTTTATGAGGAAAATTGAGACATATGTCTTCAACCTATTGGGCAAGATTGACTTGTGCATGAAAACCTGGGAGCAATGGTCCAATTTTTTGCGGACTAATTTAGCGTATGAGACTCTTTTGATGCTATCAGACTGGGAGGAGGGAAGAGAGAAAGATATATTTATGAAAGATGTACATAAATATCTCCCTTATTTTTTTTATTTTTTTCCCCCTACCCTCCTACTTACCCACCTTCCCTTATTACTGTAATATAGACAGTGATGTCTCGAACATGATATAACAAACTTGATTGACATGGGATTATTGGTATTTGACTCTATTAAGATATTAATAGTTACAACTTGTCATTATTCCCCTCTTTTTCAAATAAGCTTGACTCCTCTTTTCTCATAAGTATGTATAAAATATCACACTATAAAGTGACCACGTTTGGTAGTAAGTAAAATTTAACTTCCTAACCTTAGAAAATGAGGTATCAAACTAATGTGTACACTCTACTACCAGGGTTGAGAATATTTGTTTTATCATTGTGTTTGCTCTAATTAACAGGGCAGTTTAGCACTTTATAAACTCCCTTTGGCTATTTAATTTGATGTGTCTATTTTGTTGTCAATATTTAGTTATTAATTTATGCTTGGGTGGATTATGATTGTCAAAGTCAGTTTTGTCCATGCATCGTATGGGTAACTTTTTTGAGCGCTATTGATAGAACAGGGTGCAATTATGAATATTAAAGTCCCATCTATACTAACGTACTGTAACGCGTCCGTCGGTGTCACCAGTTGCGCACTCATCCTCAAAGGAATGTTGGCTGTGCTAGGCAGACAAAAGAATGTTGACTGCGGGCGCAGCCAAAAGAAACCACCTGAATGCAGCTTCGCATTACAACTGAAACATGAACAAGCAAGAAAATTCCTGATTTCAGTACTCCCTTAAAAAAAGAGGTATAAACATTCAACTCTACGATTCTTTCAAAACTATAGAGCTCCTACAGATAGATTACGAGTTATGTACGCTATAGGGAAATTAATGAATGCAACAAAAGTTGCGTTATTTAACACCATATAGTGGATCTATCATAAGTTTATAAAAACCCGGCTTGTGCATGCGATATGGTGCTTTTAAGCTTCATACCGCACCAAAAACAAGAGCTGTTTTGACGTGCTCCTGCACACTTTCCCCATAAACATCAATGGGGAGAGCGGGTCAGAAAAAAGTCTAAAAACTGCGATCGAGGAATAAAAAGCTCCATAATGCAGCCCCATTGATAAACCCTGAGTCTAAACACCCCTAATGTGCCTCCCACCGACATCGCCGGCACCTATATAATGTTATTAACCCCTAATCTGCCGCTCCCGATATCGCTGAAAGTTTTTAACCCCAATTCCCCTGCACCCCAACATCGCCCACACTATAATAAATATATTAACCCCTATTCCGCCGCCCCCCGACACCGCCACAACTAAATAAAGCTATTAACTCCTAAACCTCTGGAATCCCACATCATCACCACAAAATAAATCTATTAACCCCTAAACCGCCAGCCTCACACATCCCAAAAATCTAAATTAAACTATTAACCCCTACACCTACCCCTAAACCTAACCCTAACCCTAAATCTAACCCTAAACCTAACCTTAACACCCCCTAACTTTAACATAATTACAATAGAGCTAAATTAAACTTACAATTATTAACTAAATAATTCCTATTTAAAACTAAATACTTACCTGTGAAATAAAACCCAAGCTAGCTACAATATAACTAATAGTTATATTGTAGCTTGCTTAGGTTTTATTTCACAGGTACAATTGTATTTATTTTAGCTAGCTAAACTAGTTAGTAAATAGGTATTAACTATTTACTAACTACCTAGTTAAAATAAATACAAACTTACCTGTGAAATAAAACCTAAGCTACCTTACACTAAAACCTAACATTAAAAAAATAAAAACACTAAAATCACAAAAAAAATAAAAAAAACTTACCATTAAAAAAAAACAAAAAATGAAATTATCCAAAAAATGAAAATGGTTCCTATTCTAATACACTTTTTTAAAAAAAAGAAAAAAATAGAAAAAAAAGCCTAATCTAGAATAAACTACCAAGGGCCATTTGTATGGGCAATGCCCTTAAAAGGGCATTTAGCTCTTTTGCTGCCCAAGCCCTAATCTAAAAATAAAAACTCATTATTCGTATTCTAATACCCATTTAAAAAAAAAACACCCCAAAATAAAAAACCTAATCTAGAATAAACTACCAATGGCCCTTAAAAGGGCCTTTTGTAGGGCATTGCCCTAAAGATATCAGCTCTTTTTCTGAAGGAAAAAAAAAATACAAAAACCCACTAACATTACAAACCCCCACCCCCAAAACCCACAAAATATTTTTTTTTATCTAAAACACCTAAGCTACCCATTGCCCTGAAAAGGGCATTTGTATTTGCAGTGCCCTTAAAAGGGCAGTTAGCTCTTTTGCTGCCCAAACCCTAATCTAAAATACAAACCCACTCAAAAAGCCCTTAAAAAAAGCCTAACACTAGCCCCCAACGATCCACTTACAGTTTTTGAAGTCCTGCTTAACCAATCTTCATCCCAGCGGTGAAGTCCTCATCCAGGCAGCGAGAAGTCTTCATCCAGATGGCCTCTTCAATCTTCATCCCGGCTGCGAAGTCCTCATCCAAGCAGCGAGAAGTCTTCATTTAGGCGGCCTCTTCAATCTTCATCCAGGCGACATCTTCTATCTTGATCCCGGCGGCATGGAGCGGGTTTATCCTGAAGACATCCGTCACGGAGCATCCTCTTCATACGGTCGCTGCCATACACTGAATCTTCAATGCAAGGGAGCTGTTTCAATATGGCGTCCCTTGCATTCCTATTGGCTGGAAAATTTGAATTAGCCAATAGGAATTAGAGCTGCTAAAATCCTATTGGCTGTTGAAATCAGCCAATAAGATTTAAGCAGCTCTCGATCTATTGGATGATTTGAATAGGAATGCAAGGGACGCCATCTTGAATCGCGTACCTTGCATTGAAGATTCAGTGTACAGCGGCGACAGTATGAAGAGGATGCTCCATGCAAGATGTCTTCAGGATAGACCCACTCCACGCCGCCTGGATCAAGATAGAAGATGCCGCCTGGATGAAGATTAAAGAGGCCACCTGGATGAAGACTTCTTGCCGTTTGGATGAAGATTGAAGAGGCCGCCTTGATGAAGACTTCTCGCCGCCTGGATGAAGATCGTTTTTTAAGGGCTTTTTGGGTGTTTTTTTTTTTTTTTGGTTTAGGGTTTGGGCTTGTAAAAGAGCTAAATGCCCATTTAAGGGTAATCCCATCCAAATGCCCTTTTCAGGCATTGGATAGCTTAGGTTTTTTTAGAGTTATGTTTCTTATTTTGGGGGGTTGGTTGGGTGGTGGGTTTTACTGTTGGGGGGACTTTGTATTTTTTTATAGGTAAAAGAGCTGTTTAATTTAGGGCAATGCCCTACAGAAGGCCCTTTTAAGGGCTATTGGTAGTTTATTGTAGGCTAGGTTTTTTTATTTTGGGTGGGCTTTTTTATTTTTATAGGGCTATTAGATTCAGTGTAATTCTTTTTTATTTTTGATCATTTCTTATTTTTCGTAATTTAGTGTTTGTTATTTTTTGTAATTTAGTCTTTTTTATTTTTTGGAATTAGATACTTTGTAATTTTTATAGTAGTGTTAGGATTTTTTTAATGTGTAGTTTAGTTTTATTTAATTGGTAGTTAGTTTAATTTTAGTTTAATAATTATATTAGTTTAATTGTTAGTTTAAACTTAGTTTTTTTAATTTGACAGGTAAGTTTTAATTTAATTTAAGATAGGGAAATTGTAATTGCAATCTAATGTTAGGGGGGCGTTAGGTTTAGGGGTTACTAGTTTAATTTAGTTTATTGCGATGTGGGGGCTTTCAGTTTAGGAGTTATAAGTTTACTTTAGTATATTTCTTTATGGGGGCTTGCGGTTTATTGGTTTATAAATTTATTATAGTGGCAGTGATGTAGGGCTTAATAACTTTAGTATAGGGGGTGATGTGGGTGGACGGAAGATTAGGGGTTAATTATATTTAAATAGTGTTTGCGATATGGGAGGGTGGCGGTTTAGGGGTTAAAACGTTTATTAGAGTGGTGACGATGTCGAGGAGCGGCGGAATAGGGGTTAATATTTTTTAGTTGCGGCAATGTCGGGAGAGGCAGATTAGGGGTTAATAAATTTAATATAGTGTTTGTAATGCGGGAGGGCCTAGATTTAGGGGTTAATATGTAGTTTATGGGTGTTTAGTGTACTTAGTAACACTTTAGTTATGAGTTTTATATAACAGTTTTGTTGCATAAAACTCATAACTACTGCTTTTAGATGGCGTTACGGATCTTGTCGTTTTAGGCTTTAACGCAGGTTTTTTAGCCTCACCGCAAAACTCGTAATGGCAGTGCTATGGGAAGCCCATGAAAAAACGTAATTTTTATGAGTGCGGGACTGACGTTGCGTTACAGGCTAAAAGACTTGCGGTACAGCTATACCGACAAGACTTGTAATGGCTGCAGTGCTGTTTTAACGTTGAAAATGCCATATTTTTTAGCGTTAAAAGAGGAACGCACAACTCATAATCTAGCTGTTAGTTAACTAGCGTTATTTTTAAATTATGCTTGTGTACAGCTTTTTGGGACATGAAACTTAGCCATTACATTTTGAATTTTATTTAGCCAAGCATCGAAATTAAAAATTTCCTGTTCTTATTGCATTTTAGTAAGGACTTAAGGTCTGAGGTCAATGTAATTTTTCACCATTTAATTTGATATTTATGCTGTTGTCATTTGATAGTTTTTATAAGCCTGTAATATGATTTGTGAGAGCATTAAAATTAACATTTTGTTAGGTACCATTTTTCCAAACTAGATTTTTTTTACATAAATACTTTTGACTATGTATTTCAGTATGCTAATTTGTGACAAGATGGGTCACTATAGCATTACTATACCTAAAGTAAATCGTTTTTGTCTGTGACAAACTAATTGTAATTAGCACACTGGGATGCTAATACGCACAGCTTTTCATGAAAAAAAAACAAGTTGATAGAGTTGTTATGTGGATAATATTATTATTAAAAGTTCACAATCCTTCCAAATGAAACACAGTCGAGGTTGATCATTTCCAAGATATTCTATTTCCATTTTACCATGCTGGCACCATTAACAAACAATAGTGTCTCCCAATCATCAAAAAAGAACTTTAAAGGGACATTCCAGCCAAAATTGGAATCCACACAGGTGCATTTCAGTTTTGAATAGAAGCATGTTTGTAGTATACAATGTATTAGCAAAAATGCTTCTAATAATAGATATATCTGTTTCAAATGTGTATTTAAGTATGCACCGTGCACCAGTATTTTAAAACAGCACTTGCTCCAAGAGCCTAAGGTGCTTATACCATCTGGTAATGACGCTATTTGTTAATTGCTGCAGTATTTAAAATGCACTGGCACTGAGAATATCTAGCTATGCCTCACATGCACGTGCAGACAAAATATTAACACTAAAACAGTGGTAACTTTTACTAGAATCATTTTTGCCAATACATGTACATTGTAAACATGTTCCTAGTCAAAGATATAATTCATCTATGTGCATTTAAATTTTTACCGGAATGTAACTTTAACTGCATTACAAACTTCCAAATTCAACATGGCAGATTTGTCCACTGTTTACATGACATCAAATCCCTAATTACTTCACACATTTAATCGCACTTGATTATGTATGGTATTTCATCTCATTACTATCTATTCTACTACTAAGTAGGGTCCTATCTGTATTTTTTTATTGTTGTAATTTTACATTGTTATAGTAAAATAAATATTATTTCCCTGTTTTAATTTTTTGTTTACTTTTGTAATGTAGTGACGTATAGGGTGGTCCTACCCGCTGTATACTTATTTGTAATGTAAATGTACTCACTTAGTAATGTGCTTGACAAAATGCACTTATATAAGCTGGCAGCAATACAAGGACATTTCTTCACTGTTTACTATAACATTATGGGGACTCCCTTAGTGAAAAAGAATGCATGAGAAGGGCCTCTGCTAGTAAAAACCACTAGCATAAAATTGTGCATGTGTGGAACAGTTTAGGATGCCCCCACATAGAAAAGAGCAAGCTGTATTTCTCAGATAATGATTGGGTGAGTTCACCAGAAGAAAAAATAAATAAAATTGTGGGGCAGCAGGAGAGGACCTGTAAGTAGAATTGCTTTACAAAAAAACAAAAAAAAAAACATGTCTCTTTTAAAAAAGTAAGAGTTATGGATTAGCATTTCAAATGTCACTCTGTACTTATCATCTTTAAGCTAAAATTCAAGAAAGGAAGATATTTAATAATATATAGACCATTTGTTTCTATACTGGTACTTACAAAAGATAAACATAGAAAATAATAAAAAATAGTACATGTAGGTCTAGATTACAAGTGGAACGCTATTGATAGAGCCGGGTGAGCTGTCGATATCAGAATAGCGCACAATCTGGTATAGCTAGTCTATGTTAGGTTTTACTTTGATGATATATCTCCCCAAGTGTATACCGAAGGAAACAAAAAACTTTATGTAGTGTAGTATGTTTATTATTTACACAAGTACTCAATTGAATATAAAATGCACTCACAAAAGTACCCTCAATCAGTATGATTAAGACTTACAGTAAAACGAAGTATATGTATAGGCGCAATATTCAATGTGCAAATTCATAGAGCAGTAGTCTACAGAGACTGCATTTAATCCTGTAGCAGTTCATTAAAGGATTTTAACTAAATTTCAATATTAAAATAAAAATGTATTTATATATACAGGGAGTGCAGAATTATTAGGCAAGTTGTATTTTTGAGGATTAATTTTATTATTGAACAACAACCATGTTCTCAATGAACCCAAAAAACTCATTAATATCAAAGCTGAATAGTTTTGGAAGTAGTTTTTAGTTTGTTTTTAGTTATAGCTATTTTAGGGGGATATCTGTGTGTGCAGGTGACTATTACTGTGCATAATTATTAGGCAACTTAACAAAAAACAAATATATACCCATTTCAATTATTTATTTTTACCAGTGAAACCAATATAACATCTCAACATTCACAAATATACATTTCTGACATTCAAAAACAAAACAAAAACAAATCAGTGACCAATATAGCCACCTTTCTTTGCAAGGACACTCAAAAGCCTGCCATCCATGGATTCTGTCAGTGTTTTGATCTGTTCACCATCAACATTGCGTGCAGCAGCAACCACAGCCTCCCAGACACTGTTCAGAGAGGTGTACTGTTTTCCCTCCTTGTAAATCTCACATTTGATGATGAACCACTGGTTCTCAATGGGGTTCAGATCAGGTGAACAAGGAGGCCATGTCATTAGATTTTCTTCTTTTATACCCTTTCTTGCCAGCCACGCTGTGGAGTACTTGGACGCGTGTGATGGAGCATTGTCCTGCATAAAAATCGTGTTTTTCTTGAAGGATGCAGACTTCTTCCTGTACCACTGCTTGAAGAAGGTGTCTTCCAGAAACTGGCAGTAGGACTGGGAGTTGAGCTTGACTCCATCCTCAACCCGAAAAGGCCCCACAAGCTCATCTTTGATGATACCAGCCCAAACCAGTACTCCACCTCCACCTTGCTGGCGTCTGAGTCGGACTGGAGCTCTCTGCCCTTTACCAATCCAGCCACGGGCCCATCCATCTGGCCCATCAAGACTCACTCTCATTTCATCAGTCCATAAAACCTTAGAAAAATCAGTCTTGAGATATTTCTTAGCCCAGTCTTGACATTTCAGCTTGTGTGTCTTGTTCAGTGGTGGTCGTCTTTCAGCCTTTCTTACCTTGGCCATGTCTCTGAGTATTGCACACCTTGTGCTTTTGGGCACTCCAGTGATGTTGCAGCTCTGAAATATGGCCAAACTGGTGGCAAGTGGCATCTTGGCAGCTGCACGCTTGACTTTTCTCAGTTCATGGGCAGTTATTTTGCACCTTGGTTTTTCCACACGGTTCTTGCGACCCTGTTGACTATTTTGAATGAAACACTTGATTGTTCGATGATCACGCTTCAGAAGCTTTGCAATTTTAAGAGTGCTGCATCCCTCTGCAAGATATCTCACTATTTTTCACTTTTCTGAGCCTGTCAAGTCCTTCTTTTGACCCATTTTGCCAAAGAAAAGGAAGTTGCCTAATAATTATGCACACCTGATATAGGGTGTTGATGTCATTAGACCACACCCCTTCTCATTACAGAGATGCACATCACCTAATATGCTTAATTGGTAGTAGGCTTTCGAGCCTATACAGCTTGGAGTAAGACAACATGCATAAAGAGGATGATGTGGTCAAAATACTCATTTGCCTAATAATTCTGCACTCCCTGTATGTGTGTGTATATATATATATATATATATATATATATATATACATAACTATATATATTATTATTATATATAATAATTATATATAATTATTATTATTATTATCAGTTATTTATAAAGCTCCAGCAGATTACGCAGCGCTATACAAAGAATAAATACACAAGTAATACACAAACAAGTACAGTAAAGTAAATAACAGTTGTAGGTGCAGTAATTGAGTTATATAGAAGGAGAGGAATGTTCTGCCCTTGAGCACAATCAGTAGTAGTTCACTTTAAATACAAAGTGGCCTACAGGTATAAAGGCTCTCAAGCTTACAATCTAAAGGAGAGGGAATGGACACAATAGGTAAGGGAGAAGGGAAATATGTCTGATATAAGGCAGTGTAAACTGAGAGTGAGTGATGACATAGGGAATCAAAAAAAGAGTGTGTGGTGATTGAGCAAATGAGGTTTGGAAAAGTAAAAAAAAATGTGATACAAAGGCTGTGAGTCTGAGGTGGTTTCCCTACCCTGGCTTAATAGTAACAGCTGCGCATAATTATTGTTAGAATGTGATTATATATAAAGGTAAACACAAGGGTGGGCGGTGGTGGTGGGAGGAACAGAGGGCTAGTGGTTGCAGATCTGAGAGAGTCTGATGTTAGATTTAAAGTTTGTAAGCTGGTTTGCTGGTCTGGGAGTGTGATGTTAGATTTAAAGCTTATAAGCTTGTTTGCAAATCTGGGAGAGTCTGATGTTAGATTTAAAGTTTGTAAGCTGGTTTGCTGGTCTGGGAGTGTTATGTTAGCTTTAAAGCTTGTCAGATGGTTTGCAAGTCTGGGAGAGTCTGATGTTAGATTTAAATTTGTAAGCTGGTTATAGATATATATTTCTATCTATCTATCTATCTATCTATCGATCTAACTAACTATCTATTTATTTATCAACGCATATCATATATACTGTATATATATATATATATAAATATATATATATATATACTGTATATATATATATATATATGTATATATATATATATATATATATATATATATACACACACTCATACATACAGATATGGAGCTATATTAACCTCCTAAGGAACGATGCTGCTGTCCTGGGCCTCAATTTATTGCAATCTTGCTAACTATGGAGATATTGCACTATTTCTGCATGCCCCATGAGTGGGGCAGAGCAGAAATAGCAGTATAGAGAAATTGATGCAAAGAGAGGGTGGCCTGTGATGGTGGAAACTAGTTAGAGGGGGAGGGTTAGAGAGCTGTTTGGGAGGGATCAATGAGGTGGGAGGGTAAGGGGGGAATCCTACACAGCAGAAAATAAAAAAAAAGATTAGTAAAAAAAAACAATAAAACTTCACATTGGCAGACTGTCTGCTAGTACCTAAGATGGTGGTAACCAGTGGTGGGTGAGAGGTTGTACGACATGCGGAGGCCTTATAACTGGCTCATGCTTCACCCACCCACATAAACGTAAGACCTATAAACATAGGTTTCACCTCACGTGTACCACCACTTATATAGTATATCTCCTACATTGAATTTGTGGGTTGTATTATGTGGGTAAGACCTCCGATGACCTACGTACTCGTATGGCGAACCATCGATCTGCAATCAAGTCTGCACTTAAAAAGGGTTCAATAGGACAACCAGTGGCCAGGCATTTTCTGGAATTACAGCATAACGTGATGGACCTTAAGTACACAATCATAGATCATGTACCGCCACTTCTAAGAGGAGGGGACAGAAACCGGTTACTTCTACAGAAAGAAGTGAAATGGACATTCCAGTAAGACACCCTTGTCCCTAATGGGCTTAATACTCAATTGGATTGGCAGGTGTTTTTATAATCACCATAAATTTAAAAATTGAATAATTTTCTTGGGAGCCATGATCTATTCAGCAATGATCTATTCAGTATTAATTTATACTATTTGCTGAGACCCATGATTCATTCTTGAGATCTACTTATCTATTACCCCTTTTTATTATGTTATACTTTATATCTTTTGGACACACGCTATGGGACAGTGGTAATTGCTACTCATGTTGGCTTGTAATGCCTGATAATAGGCACCCTGTGAGTTTGAGCCTTTATTTCTCACTGTCACGTGACGTGTTTTCAATAATAACACACTCTATCTTATTCTGCTGTTTTTTGCTTTGTGTCTGGTTGCCTAGCAACTATTTTGCCCAGCTCTCTAAAATATGAGATTATTTAAGGATCCTTATAAAATATCACCGTTTGGGTTAGTCTAATCATATCCTGTTCTGCAAATGTAATTCATGTGCAGTGTTTTGTCTGTATTGGATTTCCATTGTATTTTCCTTCTGTTTTGGAATAACGCCGTACGACAGTAGTGAGCGCTACTCTGTTGGGTTTCAAATGCCTTATTTTTGGTAACCTATGAGTTTAAGCCATAAATTGTTTTCACTCTCTGTCGTATGGCGCTTTCTCAAAATTACCATGATGTATCTCTTACAATGTACTCTGCTATTTTGATGTTCTTTGTTGCCTAGCAATTTTGTTATTTAGCCTTGACTGTGTGCTGATTTAAAGTATCGGTTGCATGATGCTGACCTGATATTTCCCGTTTGATCTACACATTCTCATTGGTATTTGATCATTATTTGATTACTGCAGGTATAGCAGTTTACTACATCTATTTGGCTTGGTTGCCGATTAGGATGTATGTGTATATGTTGCCTTGACTACCGCACTGTCCCGCCCCCCATTGAGTGCCGTTGCTTCCTTTTCCGATATTACGGCTTGAAGCTTGTTTGGTTCCCATGGTAACCAGTTATGCGTGCACACAATGTGCGGCGGTTAAGACACTGCACGATATCATGATGGTATTATTATTATTATTGTTATGATTATGATGTTATTAGGATGTTTTTCTGTTGCCTTATGAAAATTATGTTCTTGATCTGTCTATATTGTAGTATCCTACACGTTGCCATGGATGATGACGTCACTCAATTTTGGTAGGCGCATCTACCGTGGAGAGCGTGGTCACATTTGTTTGGTGATGGGATTTAAGTAAAGCTGGTGGTAAGTGTTGTTGTAACTTTGTAAGTCTGAGGACGGGCTAGTTTATGGCCGAAAACGTTCACAATAAAGTGAAAAAGATATAAGCCCTTTGGAGTGCATCATGTTCGTTTGCTATATATATATATATATATATATATATATATATATATATATATATATTTATAAAGGTGCAAGGGAAACGGCACACAGACACCAACACTTACAACCACCTGGTGCACTGCTAAAGGCCAAGTATCCAGAGAATAGGTGATCCCCACGCCCCAGCATCAGCGAAAATGGGAGTCACCTCCTTGCAGCTCCTGCGGGTCATCTGCAACAATACTGAAGATTCCCGCAAGAAGATTCAATTAACTGAGATGGCACAGCGGTTTCTTCAACACGGATACCCACAGGATCTGATTGCCCAGCAGTGTAAGACTGCCGAAAAATGGACCCAGGAGGGTCTTACTGTCTGGAAGCAACAAAGCACTGAGGATAATTGTTTGATTTTTATTACCACCTTTACACCTGGCTCAGAAATTGTGGCCCACACGATTAAAAACAACTGTATCATAATATCAAAGGACACAAGTCTTCCTTTCTATGACTCCCCACCACCACGCATGGTGTATAAGAGGGAAAAGAATCTGAGTGACCCAACTCAACTTAACGACCCAACTCATTGTTATGAGCAAAAGATGTGGTTACCTAAAGGCAAACATAGATGCTTTTACTGTGGGAGCTGTGTTATGTGCAACAGCCTTATCACAGCCATCAGCTTGCATCACCCTCATACCAACAGGAGATATACCATTAAACACAGATTATTGTGCACTTTAGAGTATGTTGTCTTTGCTATCATTTGCCCCTGTCCCCTCTTCTACAGGGAGTGCAGAATTATTAGGCAAGTTGTATTTTTGAGGATTAATTTTATTATTGAACAACAACCATGTTCTCAATGAACCCAAAAAACTAAATATCAAAGCTGAATAGTTTTGGAAGTAGTTTTTAGTTTGTTTTTAGTTATAGCTATTTTAGGGGGATATCTGTGTGTGCAGGTGACTATTACTGTGCATAATTATTAGGCAACTTAACAAAAAACAAATATATACCCATTTCAATTATTTATTTTTACCAGTGAAACCAATATAAGATCTCAACATTCACAAATATACATTTCTGACATTCAAAAACAAAACAAAAACAAATCAGTGACCAATAAAGCCCCCTTTCTTTGCAAGGACACGCAAAAGCCTGCCATCCATGGATTCTGTCAGTGTTTTGATCTGTTCACCATCAACATTGCGTGCAGCAGCAACCACAGCCTCCCAGACACTGTTCAGAGAGGTGTACTGTTTTCCCTCCTTGTAAATCTCACATTTGATGATGGGGTTCAGATCAGGTGAACAAGGAGGCCATGTCATTAGATTTTCTTCTTTTATACCCTTTCTTGCCAGCCACGCTGTGGAGTACTTGGACGCGTGTGATGGAGCATTGTCCTGCATGAAAATCATGTTTTTCTTTAAGGATGCAGACTTCTTCCTGTACCGCTGCTTGAAGAAGGTGTCTTCCAGAAACTGGCAGTAGGACTGGGAGTTGAGCTTGACTCCATCCTCAACCCGAAAAGGCCCCACAAGCTCATCTTTGATTATACCAGCCCAAACCAGTACTCCACCTCCACCTTGCTGGCGTCTGAGTCGGACTGGAGCTCTCTGCCCTTTACCAATCCAGCCACGGGCCCATCCATCTGGCCCATCAAGACTCACTCTTATTTCATCAGTCCATAAAACCTTAGAAAAATCAGTCTTGACATATTTCTTGGCCCAGTCTTGACATTTCAGCTTGTGTGTCTTGTTCAGTGGTGGTCGTCTTTCAGCCTTTCTTACCTTGGCCATGTCTCTGAGTATTGCACACCTTGTGCTTTTGGGCACTCCAGTGATGTTGCAGCTCTGAAATATGGCCAAACTGGTGGCAAGTGGCATCTTGGCAGCTGCACGCTTGACTTTTCTCAGTTCATGGGCAGTTATTTTGCGCCTTGGTTTTTCCACACGCTTCTTGCGATCCTGTTGACTATTTTGAATGAAACGCTTGATTGTTCGATGATCACGCTTCAGAAGCTTTGCAATTTTAAGAGTGCTGCATCCCTCTGCAAGATACCTCACTATTTTTCACTTTTCTGAGCCTGTCAAGTCCTTCTTTTGACCCATTTTGCCAAAGGAAAGGAAGTTGCCTAATAATTATGCACACCTGATATAGGGTGTTGATGTCATTAAACCCCACCCCTTCTCATTACAGAGATGCACATCACCTAATATGCTTAATTGGTAGTAGGCTTTCGAGCCTATACAGCTTGGAGTAAGACAACATGCATAAAGAGGATGATGTGGTCAAAATACTCATTTGCCTAATAATTCTGCACTCCCTGTATATTGGCAAGACAGTAACTTCCTTCAGAGAACAGCTGGCTAACCATAAGTCTGCAATACAACAAATGATTGAAGAGGGTCATTCAGACCAACCTGTTGCCAGGCACTTTATGGCTGCTGGACACTCTGTATTATCTTTAAGAATGATGCTAATAGTTCATGTACCAGGCCTCAGGAGAGGTGGTGACAGGGCTCTGGCCCTCCTACACCTGTAGGCCAGATGGACACTATCTCCCCAAAGGGATTGAACACCACTATACATTATGCCTGCTGCTACAGGAAATGAAAGGACTGCAGGAATCTTCTTTGCTCTACAGCTCAAATTTAAGTCTATACCATACTCCATGGGACATGAAGGGAGTTTAGTCTCCCCATTCACTCTGCTTGTTGTGACAACTCGTTTAGGGCTTGCTTTACCAGTGGTCGCATTGATACCAGGGGGTATAGAATGGTCCACTACAGTTAGAGTTATATGTGTAATATGTCCAAGTAGATGTGTTGTAAGCATATTCACACTTTGAGTAATTTTTTGTTTATCACCGCTTGTTATTACCTTGCTGGTATTCTTGTTTTTATGTATGATCACGACCGTGATTGTCGTGCACTATTACTCAGCACGCTGTTCCAGGTTGCTTACCTGCTTACCCGGTGCTATGGCAACCGATCAGATGTCATTGCTATGGGCCGGTGCAGAATGATGACATCAGCACTCGGCGTGATGCATTCCAGAGTGTGGTAAGATGCTGTGTATGTGAGTACCGCTCGGTCCTGCTCAGGATCAGCTGTTTGCACTTTAGTTAATGTGGTATTTGGAAATTTAAGTATGAAGTGTGAGAGGTGTTCACTATGTCTTCATGGCCTCCATTTGAAAAAGGCTCCTGTGAGAGCCGAAATGTCATGTCTCTGTTTCATTATATAAAGTTTTTTTGGAATATACTCCTGATCAGCCAATCAAAATTAAAGGTGAAAAAATCTTATTGGCTGATGCAATCAGCCAATAGGATAAAGCTTCAATCCTGTTGGCTGATCCAATCAGCCAATAGAATTGAGCTTACATTCTATTGGCTGATTGAAACAGCCAATAGAATGCAAGCTCAATCCTATTGACTGATTGAATCAGCCAATAGGATTGAAGCTTAATCCTATTGGCTCATTGCATCAGCCAATAGGATTTTTTCACCTTTATTTCCAATTGGCTGATAGAATTCCGTCTAGATGAAGACTTCTGCCCGGTTGGATGAAGACTTCTACCCGGTTGGATGAAGACTTCTGGTGCTTTGTTGAAGACTTCTGCCGGCTTCGTTGAGGATGGATTTCGGGTCTTCAAAAACTGTAAGTGGATCTTCGGGGGTTAGTGTTAGGCTTTTTTAAGGGTTTATTGGGTGGATTTTAATTTTAGATTATGCTTTTGGCGTAAAAAGAGCTAAATGCCCTTTTCAGGGAAATGCCCATCCAAATGCACTTTTCAGGGCAATAGGGAGCTTAGGATCTTTAGTTAGGATTTTATTTGGGGAGTTGGTTGTGTGGGTGGTGGGTTTTACTGTTGGGGGGTTTTGTGTAATTTAGTGTTTGTTTGTTTTTTGCAATTTAGTTAATTGTATTTAATTTATGCAATTTATGTAAATTTGGATTTATTTTAGCTAGGTAGTTAGTAAATAGTTAATAACTATTTAGTAACTATTCTACCTAGTTAAAATAAATACAAACTTTCCTGTGAAATAAAAATAAAACCTAAGCTAGCTACAATGTAGCCATTAGTTATATTGTAGCTAACTTAGGCCTAGATTTAGAGTTCGGCGGTAAAAGGGCTGTTAACGCTCCGCGGGCTTTTTTCTGGCCGCACCATAAAATTAACTCTGGTATCGAGAGTTAAAACAAATGCTGCGTTAGGCTCCAAAAAAGGAGCGTAGGGCATTTTTACCGCAAATGCAACTCTCGATACCAGAGTTGCTTACGGACGCGGCCGGCATCAAAAACGTGCTCGTGCACGATTCCCCCATAGGAAACAATGGGACTGTTTGAGCTGAAAAAAAACCTAACACCTGCAAAAAAGCAGCGTTCAGCTCCTAACGCAGCCCCATTGTTTCCTATGGGAAAACACTTCCTACGTCTGCACCTAACACTCTAACATGTACCCAGAGTCTAAGCACCCCTAACCTTACACTTATTAACCCCTAATCTGCCACTCCCGCTATCGCTGACCCCTGCATTACACTTTTAACCCCTAATCTTCCGCTCCATAAACCGCCGCAACCTACGTTATCCCTATGTACCCCTAATCTGCTGCCCTAACATCGCCGACCCCTATGTTATATTTATTAACCCCTAATCTGCCCCCCACAACGTCGCCGACACCTACCTACACTTATTAACCCCTAATCTGCCGAGCGGACCTGAGCGCTACTATAATAAAGTTATTAACCCCTAATCCGCCTCACTAACCCTATCATAAATAGTATTAACCCCTAATCTGCCCTCCCTAACATCGCTGACACCTACCTTCAATTATTAACCCCTAATCTTCCGATCGGAGCTCACCGCTATTCTAATAAATGGATTAACCCCTAAAGCTAAGTCTAACCCTAACACTAACACCCCCCTAACTTAAATATAATTTACATCTAACGAAATAAATTAACTCTTATTAAATAAATGATTCCTATTTAAAGCTAAATACTTACCTGTAAAATAAACCCTAATATAGCTACAATATAAATTATAATTATATTATAGCTATTTTAGGATTAATATTTATTTTACAGGCAACTTGGTATTTATTTTAACTAGGTACAATAGCTATTAAATAGTTAAGAACTATTTAATAGTTACCTAGTTAAAATAATTACAAATTTACCTGTAAAATAAATCCTAACCTAAGATATAATTAAACCTAACACTACCCTATCAATAAAATAATTAAATAAACTACCTACAATTACCTACAATTAACCTAACACTACACTATCAATAAATTAATTAAACACAATTCCTACAAATAAATACAATTAAATAAACTAGCTAAAGTACAAAAAATAAAAAAGAACTAAGTTACAGAAAATAAAAAAATATTTACAAACATAAGAAAAATATTACAACAATTTTAAACTAATTACACCTACTCTAAGCCCCCTAATAAAATAACAAAGCCCCCCAAAATAAAAAATTCCCTACCCTATTCTAAATTAAAAAAGTTACAAGCTCTTTTACCTTACCAGCCCTGAACAGGGCCCTGTGCGGGGCATGCCCCAAGAAGTTCAGCTCTTTTGCCTGTAAAAAAAAACATACAATACCCCCCCCCCAACATTACAACCCACCACCCACATACCCCTAATCTAACCCAAACCCCCCTTAAATAAACCTAACACTAATCCCCTGAAGATCTTCCTACCTTGTCTTCACCATCCAGGTATCACCGATCGGTCCTGGCTCCGATATCTTCATCCAACCCAAGCGGGGGCTAGACATCCACTGAAGAAGTCCAGAAGAGGGTCCAAAGTCTTCCTCCTATCCGGCAAGAAGAGGACATCCGGACCGGCAAACATCTTCTCCAAGCGGCATCTTCGATCTTCTTCCATCCGGAGCGAAGCGGCAGGATCCTGAAGACCCCCAGCGCGGAACATCCATCCGGACCGACGACTGAACGACGAATGACGGTTCCTTTAAGGGACGTCATCCAAGATGGCGTCCCTCGAATTCCGATTGGCTGATAGGATTCTATCAGCCAATCGGAATTAAGGTAGGAATTTTCTGATTGGCTGATGGAATCAGCCAATCAGAATCAAGTTCAATCCGATTGGCTGATCCAATCAGCCAATCAGATTGAGCTCGCATTCTATTGGCTGATCGGAACAGCCAATAGAATGCGAGCTCAATCTGATTGGCTGATTGGATCAGCCAATCGGATTGAACTTGATTCTGATTGGCTGATTCCATCAGCCAATCAGAAAATTCCTACCTTAATTCCGATTGGCTGATAGAATCCTATCAGCCAATCGGAATTCGAGGGACGCCATCTTGGATGACGTCCCTTAAAGGAACCGTCATTCGTCGTTCATTCGTCGGTCCGGATGGATGTTCCGCGCTGGGGGTCTTCAGGATCCTGCCGCTTCGCTCCGGATGGAAGAAGATCGAAGATGCCGCTTGGAGAAGATGTTTGCCGGTCCGGATGTCCTCTTCTTGCCGGATAGGAGGAAGACTTTGGACCCTCTTCTGGACTTCTTCAGTGGATGTCTAGCCCCCGCTTGGGTTGGATGAAGATATCGGAGCCAGGACCGATCGGTGATACCTGGATGGTGAAGACAAGGTAGGAAGATCTTCAGGGGATTAGTGTTAGGTTTATTTAAGGGGGGTTTGGGTTAGATTAGGGGTATGTGGGTGGTGGGTTGTAATGTTGGGGGGGGGGTATTGTATGTTTTTTTTTACAGGCAAAAGAGCTGAACTTCTTGGGGCATGCCCCGCAAAGGGCCCTGTTCAGGGCTGGTAAGGTAAAAGAGCTTGTAACTTTTTTAATTTAGAATAGGGTAGGGAATTTTTTATTTTGGGGGGCTTTGTTATTTTATTAGGGGGCTTAGAGTAGGTGTAATTAGTTTAAAATTGTTGTAATATTTTTCTTATGTTTGTAAATATTTTTTTATTTTCTGTAACTTAGTTCTTTTTTATTTTTTGTACTTTAGCTAGTTTATTTAATTGTATTTATTTGTAGGAATTGTGTTTAATTAATTTATTGATAGTGTAGTGTTAGGTTAATTGTAGGTAATTGTAGGTAGTTTATTTAATTATTTTATTGATAGGGTAGTGTTAGGTTTAATTATATCTTAGGTTAGGATTTATTTTACAGGTAAATTTGTAATTATTTTAACTAGGTAACTATTAAATAGTTCTTAACTATTTAATAGCTATTGTACCTAGTTAAAATAAATACAAAGTTGCCTGTAAAATAAATATTAATCCTAAAATAGCTATAATATAATTATAATTTATATTGTAGCTATATTAGGGTTTATTTTACAGGTAAGTATTTAGCTTTAAATAGGAATCATTTATTTAATAAGAGTTAATTTATTTCGTTAGATGTAAATTATATTTAACTTAGGGGGGGTGTTAGTATTAGGGTTAGACTTAGCTTTAGGGGTTAATACATTTATTAGAATAGCGGTGAGCTCCGATCGGAAGATTAGGGGTTAATAATTGAAGTTAGGTGTCGGCGATGTTAGGGAGGGCAGATTAGGGGTTAATACTATTTATGATAGGGTTAGTGAGGCGGATTAGGGGCTAATAACTTTATTATAGTAGCGCTCAGGTCCGCTCGGCAGATTAGGGGTTAATAAGTGTAGGTAGGTGTCGGCGACGTTGAGGGGGGCAGATTAGGGGTTAATAAATATAATATAGGGGTCGGCGGTGTTAGGGGCAGCAGATTAGGGGTACATAGGGATAACGTAGGTGGCGGCGCTTTGCGGTCGGAAGATTAGGGGTTAATTATTTTAAGTAGCTGGCGGCGATGTTGTGGGGGGCAGATTAGGGGTTAATAAATGTAATATAGGGGTCGGCGGGGTTAGGGGCAGCAGATTAGGGGTACATAAGTATAACGTAGGTGGCGGTCGGCAGATTAGGGGTTAAAATTTTTAATCGAGTGGCGGCGATGTGGGGGGAGCTCGGTTTAGGGGTACATAGGTAGTTTATGGGTGTTAGTGTACTTTAGGGTACAGTAGTTAAGAGCTTTATAAACCGGCGTTAGCCAGAAAGCTCTTAACTCCTGCTATTTTCAGGCGGCTGGAATCTTGTCGTTAGAGCTCTAACGCTCACTGCAGAAACGACTCTAAATACCGGCGTTAGAAAGATCCCATTGAAAAGATAGGCTACGCAAATGGCGTAGGGGGATCTGCGGTATGGAAAAGTCGCGGCTGCAAAGTGAGCGTTAGACCCTTTAATCACTGACTCCAAATACCGGCGGGCGGCCAAAACCAGCGTTAGGAGCCTCTAACGCTGGTTTTGACGGCTACCGCCGAACTCTAAATCTAGGCCTTAGGGTTTATTTTACAGGTAAGTATTTAGTTTTACATAGGAATTATTTAGTTATTAATAGTAGGTTTTATTTAGATTTATTTTAATTACATTAAAGTTAGTGGGTGTTAGGGTTAGGGTTAAACTTAGGTTTATGTTTAGGGGTTAATAACATTAGTATAGTGGCGGCGACGTTGGGGGTGGCAGATTAGGGGTTAATAACTGTAGGTAGGTTGCGTCAACATTGGGGGGTCCTAACGCTGCTTTTGGCTGCCCGCTGGTATTTAGAGTCAGGCAGGAAAGGGTCTACCGCTCACTTCCCTACCGCGATTCCAGGCTACCGCAGATCCCCTTACACCAATTGCGTATCCTATCTTTTCAATGGGATCTGCCTAACGCTGGTATTTGGAGTCTTGGGAGAAGTGAGCGGTAGAGCCTCTACCGACAAGACTCCTAACGCCAAAAAAAAGTCAGTAGTTAAGAGGTTTATGGGATAACGCCGGAATATAAAGCTCTTAACTACTGTGCTACAGAGTACACTAACACCCATAAACTACCTATGTACCCCTAAACCGAGGGCCCCCCCACATCGCCGCCACTATAAAAAAAATGTTAACCCCTAATCTGCCGACCTGACACCGCCGCAACCTACATTATCCCTATGAACCCCTAATCTGCTGCCCCTAACACCGCCAACCCCTATATTATATTTATTAACCCCTAATCTGCCCCCCCCAATGTCGCCACCACCTACCTACACTTATTAACCCCTAATCTGCCGACCAGACCTCGCCGTCACTATAATAAATGTATTAACCCCTAAACTGCCGCACTCCCGCCTCGCAAACACTATAATAAATTGTATTAACCCCTAATCTGCCCTCCCTAACATGGCCGCCACCTACCTACAATTATTAACCCCTAATCACTGTCACCGCTACTATAATAAAGTTATTAACCCCTAAACCTAACTCTAACCCTAACCCTAACACCCCCCTAACATAAATATAATTTATATCAAACAAAATAATATTCCTAAAATTAACTAAATTATTCCTATTTAAAACTAAATACTTACCTATCAAATAAACCCTAATATAGCTACAATATAATTAATAATTACATTGTAGCTATTTTAGGATTTATATTTATTTTACAGGCAACTTTGTATTTATTTTAACTAGGTACAATAGCTATTAAATAGTTAATAACTATTTAATAGCTACCTAGTTAAAAGAAATACAAAATTACCTGTAAAATAAATCCTAACCTAAGTTACAATTAAACCTAACACTACACTATCATTAAATTAATTAAATAAATTACCTACAATTGCCTAAAATAAAATACAATACAATAAACTATTCTATAATACAAAACCCCCCCACTAAATTACAAAAAATAAAAATGAATTACAAGCAGTTTAAACTAATTACACCTAATCTAAGCCCCCTAATAAAATAAAAAAGCCCCCCAAAATAAAAAATTCCCTACCCTATTCTAAAATACAAAAGTAATCAGCTCTTTTACCAGCCCTTAAAAGGGCTTTTTGCGTGGCCTTGCCCCAAAGTAATCAGCTCTTTTGCATGAAAATAAAAATACAATACCCCCCCAATATTACAACCCACCACCCACATACCCCTACTCTAACCCACCCAAACCCCCCTTAAAAAAAAACACTAACCCCCTGAAGATCTCCCTACCTTGAGTCGTCTTCACCCAGCCGAGCCGAATTCTTCATCCAAGCGGAGCAAGAAGATGTCCTCCATCCGGTAGAAGTCTTGATCCAAGCAGCAAAGAAGAGGTCCTCCATCTGGGCGAAGTCTTGATCCAAGCGGCAAAGAAGAAGTCTTTTATCCGGGTGATGTCTTCTTCCAAGCGGCATCTTCTATCTTCTTTCTTCCAGATCCATCTTCATCCCGCCGACGCGGAACATCCTCCTTCCCCGACAGACTAACGACGAATGAAGGTTCCTTTAAGGGACGTCATCCAAGATGGTGTCCCTTCAATTCCGATTGGCTGATAGAATTCTATCAGCCAATCAGAATTAAGGTAGAAAAAATATGGTTGGCTGATGCAATCAGCCAATCAGATTGGAGTTCAATCCGATTGGCTGATCCAATCAGCCAATCGTATTGAACTCGCATTCTATTGGCTGATCGGAACAGCCAATAGAATGCGAGGTCAATACGATTGGCTGATCCAATCAGCCAATCGGATTGAACTTTAATCTGATTGGCTGATTTCATCAGGTTTTTTCAGCCAATCGTAATTGAAGGGACGCCATCTTGGATGATTTCCCTTAAAGGAACCTTCATTCGTCGTTAGTCCGTCGGGGAAGGAGGATGTTCCACGTTGGCGGGATGAAGATGGATCCGGAAGAAAGAAGATAGAAGATGCCCCTTGGAAGAAGACATCGCCCGGATGGAAGACCTCTTCTTTGCCGCTTGGATCAAGACTTTGCCCGGATGGAGGACCTCTTCTTTGCCGCTTGGATCAAGACTTCTACCGGATGGAGGACATCTTCTTGCTCCGCTTGGATGAAGAATTTGGCTCGGCTGGTTTAAGACGACTCAAGGTAGGGAGATCTTCAGGGGGTTAGTGATAGTTTTTTTAAAGGGGGCTTTGGGTGGGTTAGAGTAGGGGTATGTGGGTGGTGAGTTGTAATGTTGAGGGGGGTATTGTATTTTTATTTTCATGCAAAAGAGCTGACTACTTTGGGGCAAGGCCCCGCAAAAAGCCCTTTTAAGGGCTGGTAAAAGAGCTGATTACTTTTGTATTTTAGAATAGGGTAGAGAATTTTTTATTTTGGGGGCTTTTTTATTTTATTAGGGGGCTTACATTTGGTGTAATTAGTTTAAACTGCTTGTAATTCTTTTTTATTTTTTGTAATTTAGTGTTTTTTTTTTTTGTATTATAGAATAGTTTATTTTATTGTATTTTATTTTAGGTAATTGTAGGTAATTTATTTAATTTATTTAATGATAGTGTAGTGTTAGGTTTAATTGTAACTTAGGTTAGGATTTATTTTACAGGTAATTTTGTATTTCTTTTAACTACGTAGCTATTAAATAGTTATTAACTATTTAATAGCTATTGTACCTAGTTAAAATAAATACAAAGTTGCCTGTAAAATAAATATAAATCCTAAAATAGCTACAATGTAATTATTAATTATATTGTAGCTATATTAGGGTTTATTTGATAGGTAAGTATTTAGTTTTAAATAGGAATAATTTAGTTAATTTTAGGAATATTATTTTGTTTATAGGGTTAGAGTTAGGTTTAGGGGTTAATAACTTTATTATAGTAGCGGCGACGGTGCGGACGGGCGGTAGATTAGGGGTTAATAATTGTAGGTAGGTAACGGCGATGTTAGGGAGGGCAGATTAGGGGTTGATACAATTTATTATAGTGTTTGCAAGGCGGGAGTGCGGCGGTTTAGGGGTTAATACATTTATTATAGTGGCAGCGAGGTCCGGTCGGCAGATTAGGGGTTAATAAGTGTACCAAAAAGCGAGTGAAAAACAAAAATTTTTATTTTATTTATAACAATAGGGTTACATAACCCCAGGGTAAGAGTGTAAAAACAATATGTTGAAAAACAGAGAACAAATAGGCTGACCGGTTTCGGCGTGTGCCTTAATCCTAGCCTGCTTAAAAGTGTTAGTAAGATTCACAGCTTAAAAACCCACCTCTGTGTTTCAATTGGGTGTGAGAAATTCACACCTCTCTCATGATTAACCAATGTTCAACTTCCTAATTTATCAGACACCTGTGTTACCTACTGACTTCACTAGTGTTATTAGGTGTGGCGAAGTCTGTGCAGCCCTCTTAAAGTTTTAACTGTAAACTTTCCTTTGCCTTCACACAGACCGCACAAAAGTGCCCATCGTCACATCTAGATTACTGCTGAAATAAATTATTGTTGCTTTTAATTAGAAATGTAGCTTATATAAGCTAAATTTGTTTTTATCTTTTCCCATTTTTATACCAACATATCTTCATGTATGTAATGCTGTCTAATGTCTTACTTATCTTGAACGTTACAGCATTTTAGAATACAAAAAGGAAAAGTTAAAATTGTGGGACCTGAGACTGCCTGGGTCTGATAATGCCCACTAGCCCTTTGTGTACACACTTTCATAGCAAGACAGGGGGATTTGATTGCAACTGTTCGAGGTTGCGTGTGTAATTATTTACATGTGTGACGTATGGATCACACCTCCAGTTCCGCCCTATAGGCTTGCATGCCCCGTCACTTCCACAGCACTAGTCCGCCATCCACTTTAGTAATATGTGTGGAGGAGGTGTGTTAGAGGCACCCCTGGCGTGTGTATTTGTTTACATGTGTGACGTATGCATCACGCCTCCCATTCCGCCCTATAAGCTTGCATGTCCCATCGCTTCTACATCACTAATCCACCATCCACTTTAATACTATGTGTGGAGGTGGTGTGTTAGCGGTACCCCTGACCTATAGTTAAAAGGTTCTCCAAAATAACCTCACCTAGCGTAGAGTCCTCACTCTATAAATGTATGTCTAACCCTAATCGATGCGGCTGAAAAGCTCCATCTGTTTAGTGTGCATCTGTTTCGCTAAAGGGGAGGGGAGGGGGTGGTAGCGGAGTTTGGTGGAGGGGGGGAGGGGGGGGGGGGGTGGTGGGTTTATGTGCACTTGAGGTTGGCAGTAGTATGGAATTTAAAACAGATATTTTCTATCCCTAAGATAACTATAATAGATCTACTTTGTGAACGAAACTCTGAAAAGCTTGTGCCCACTGTTATCTATTCACAATCGTGTGGGCATTGATCTACAACTGGTTGGATATCAAGTATTGAGATATGTATTTAAATAAGGTTATCTTTTGTTGTGTACATTTGTAATTAATGTGGTTTATATTTATAAACTTTTTAAATTGTTTTAAGTGCCAGTTGGAAATTATTTGTGTAGTAGGATATTGTAGGGGAATTGCTACAGCTACCAAAAATTAATTAAATCGAATTCAGAATTTAGGCCCTCTGGAGACCTGGTTCTCAACCTAAAAATCCAGAAGGCCTCCCTTTCTCCCAGTTTTCGTGTTCTATCCAGTCCTTTATTTTGTACAGGGACCTTCTCTATGATGGTCCATGAAAAGTACCTGGGATCTTTTTGGTGTATCACGGAAAAGTGATTGATCAGTGGCGTTGTTAATTCACCTGCTCTTATATCAGCCAGATGTTCCTTAATTCTAACACGTGCCTCCCTGGTCGTTAGACCTACATATTGGAGGGCACAATGTGTGCATGATATTAGATATACCACGAAATTTGACCGGCAGTTTAAGCACAGTCTCTTCTGGAAAGTTTCACCTGTGACCAGAGACCTAAAAGATTTCAACCTATTCATGGGTTGGTGGGAGCTCTCCCATGTCTTTGGGGAGCGGAACCCCTTCAGACAGGAGATAGTGTGGTACAGACGGTTCATAGACGACCTGTTGTTCATCTGGAAGGGATCGAGAGAAGATCTGGAAGAGTTTATCAAGGGTCTCAACCAAAATACGGCAGGGATTAGTTTCACTTCAGAGGTTCAGGAACACACAGTTAACTTTTTAGACATCACACTGAGGGGCCAGACAGGTCAGAAAATTAGGACTGAAACATATCGAAAACCGATTTCAGGCAACTCCCTCTTACATGCAACCAGCTGCCATCCAAAGAAGGTTTTTAAAGGGGTAGCAAGAGGGCAGTTTATCCGCTTAAGAAGAAATTGTACTAGTCAGCGCATATACGAAGAACAAGCGGATGAGCTCACGACTAGGTTGTTAGAAAGAGGTTACCAAAAGTCGATAGTTAATAAGGAAAGAAATTTGGTTAGTAGAATGGATAGGGCCAAGTTACTTGAACAATCTAAAAGAAGGCCAATAAACTACAGAGGGAACAGGAAGCAGCCTAGGAGAGAGTGGGAACAACTTAAAGAGGGTAACAAAATTATGTTCATAACTGAGTACTCACGACAGTACCATCAGATATGCCAGATAATCAAAAATAACTATCAACTACTCTCGGCTGATGATGCATTAAAAGATACAGTGGCTGAGGGCATACGGTTCGCTTACAAAAGGAATCGTACGATTGGCAACTTAATAGCCCCCACTAGACTGAAGCAGGAAGTGACCAGTGGCTCAACCTGGCTGAGACTAAATGGTACATTTAGATGCAATTATCTTTCCTGCAAGGCATGTGAAAGAGTGGTAGTGGGGGATTCTTTTAGGTCTCTGGTCACAGGTGAAACTTTCCAGAAGAGACTGTGCTTAAACTGCCGGTCAAATTTCGTGGTATATCTAATATCATGCACACATTGTGCCCTCCAATATGTAGGTCTAACGACCAGGGAGGCACGTGTTAGAATTAAGGAACATCTGGCTGATATAAGAGCAGGTGAATTAACAACGCCACTGATCAATCACTTTTCCGTGATACACCAAAAAGATCCCAGGTACTTTTCATGGACCATCATAGAGAAGGTCCCTGTACAAAATAAAGGACTGGATAGAACACGAAAACTGGGAGAAAGGGAGGCCTTCTGGATTTTTAGGTTGAGAACCAGGTCTCCAGAGGGCCTAAATTCTGAATTCGATTTAATTAATTTTTGGTAGCTGTAGCAATTCCCCTACAATATCCTACTACACAAATAATTTCCAACTGGCACTTAAAACAATTTAAAAAAGTTTATAAATATAAACCACATTAATTACAAATGTACACAACAAAAGATAACCTTATTTAAATACATATCTCAATACTTGATATCCAACCAGTTGTAGATCAATGCCCACACGATTGTGAATAGATAACAGTGGGCACAAGCTTTTCAGAGTTTCGTTCACAAAGTAGATCTATTATAGTTATCTTAGGGATAGAAAATATCTGTTTTAAATTCCATACTACTGCCAACCTCAAGTGCACATAACCCACCACCCCCCCCCCCCCCCCCCTCCCCCCCCTCCACCAAACTCCGCTACCACCCCCTCCCCTCCCCTTTAGCGAAACAGATGCACACTAAACAGATGGAGCTTTTCAGCCGCATCGATTAGGGTTAGACATACATTTATAGAGTGAGGACTCTACGCTAGGTGAGGTTATTTTGGAGAACCTTTTAACTATAGGTCAGGGGTACCGCTAACACACCACCTCCACACATAGTATTAAAGTGGATGGTGGATTAGTGATGTAGAAGCGATGGGACATGCAAGCTTATAGGGCGGAATGGGAGGCGTGATGCATACGTCACACATGTAAACAAATACACACACCAGGGGTGCCTCTAACACACCTCCTCCACACATATTACTAAAGTGGATGGCGGACTAGTGCTGTGGAAGTGACGGGGCATGCAAGCCTATAGGGCGGAACTGGAGGTGTGATCCATACGTCACACATGTAAATAATTACACACGCAACCTCGAACAGTTGCAATCAAATCCCCCTGTCTTGCTATGAAAGTGTGTACACAAAGGGCTAGTGGGCATTATCAGACCCAGGCAGTCTCAGGTCCCACAATTTTAACTTTTCCTTTTTGTATTCTAAAATGCTGTAACGTTCAAGATAAGTAAGACATTAGACAGCATTACATACATGAAGATATGTTGGTATAAAAATGGGAAAAGATAAAAACAAATTTAGCTTATATAAGCTACATTTCTAATTAAAAGCAACAATAATTTATTTCAGCAGTAATCTAGATGTGACGATGGGCACTTTTGTGCGGTCTGTGTGAAGGCAAAGGAAAGTTTACAGTTAAAACTTTAAGAGGGCTGCACAGACTTCGCCACACCTAATAACACTAGTGAAGTCAGTAGGTAACACAGGTGTCTGATAAATTAGGAAGTTGAACATTGGTTAATCATGAGAGAGGTGTGAATTTCTCACACCCAATTGAAACACAGAGGTGGGTTTTTAAGCTGTGAATCTTACTAACACTTTTAAGCAGGCTAGGATTAAGGCACACGCCGAAACCGGTCAGCCTATTTGTTCTCTGTTTTTCAACATATTGTTTTTACACTCTTACCCTGGGGTTATGTAACCCTATTGTTATAAATAAAATAAAAAATTTTGTTTTTCACTCGCTTTTTGGTGCTCCAAACTGTCTTTTGTTTGTGAGACTTGAATTGTTTGGCCATTGTGAGCACACTCAGCGAGTCCAAACACCATTCAATTCCCTTATTGCGGAGGTTTAACTATTTCCAGCTTGGATACTCACCAGCACCACAAGAATATCAACAACACCACTTGGATACAAGAGAAAGATCAACCTAAACAGGACAGTGGTGAGTTTCTTTGTAATATAATCAAAAGTGATATTACTTGACTGCATTGGAGAGTTTCATTAACATATACACATAACATATTCGTTTGGATTTGGCTATAGTCGGGGGAGATTGGGGTGACCCGCTGACATAGCAAGTTTGTGAACTTTGTTTGCTCTATCAAGCTGGCTGTGCAATTGTGATTTATTGTTATTTTTGCATATGAAATAGCACACTACGTACACACCCAACCAAGCATTCCCCACTCTTCACTGACTGTTCTAAGCATTAGCTTGAGCCTTGGCCGAGCTCAGGGTGGTGTACGTGATAGGTGTGAATTTTTTTCTTACTACTCCGCAATAAAGGGTATGCAGGGTGAGAGTGTTATGTCAAAGACACCAGTTTTGTTTTCCCTACGCACAGCTGAAGAAAGGGAAACAGCAGCCTGGGACTGCAATCAGATTTTCTCACTTAATAAAACAAACTACAGTTTGATCAACCTTTTTGAGGAAGTGGAATTCCTCCTAATAAAAGAAGATCAATTAAAATGGGATGTGAACACCCTGAATAAATATCTTGAGCTAGGCCTGGTACCTAGAGGCCTGAGATTGAATAAATTTCCTACTTTCATCACGGATGATAAATCTTTTATTGAGAGATGGAATGAACATTTAACAGAGTGTTCTTATAAGCTAATGAAATTGATTTGTGAATTTAAGGTTAAGGCCATTGAGGATCTTGGCATCAAAATTAAGGAATTACAGGACGAACTTAACAAGAGAAGTGAGGAACCAAGCTTCTTGAAATTTGATGCCACTCTGCAAAAGGTGTTGGCCGAAGCTAAATCTGTATTATTAGAGGCTAAACGCACGAAATATTTACGTGATTTACAAGACTACAATCTAAACAGAGTCTACGTCTGGAACAGAAGGGATCGTTTTGCCCTAAGAAAGGAACAAAACAAACAAACCCCTTTTTATAACAGGGGCAGAAGGGGCAACAGATCAAGGGCCAATAGGGACAGACGAGTGAATTTTCAGGAAAGTGAGGGGGAATCATGGGATGATGGCTCCTCCTCAGGAGAGGACTTAGCAGCACCAGAAGTCACGGTAAGACCGAAGGAGGGTTCGAATCGGCTCCCCTCGATCCTGAAAAACAAAGGGCAGGGCCCAGTACCAACTACTTCACACTACAGGGAAGAGCAAATACAACCTAGAACAAGCCAAGGGCCCCCAGGGGACACGGAAAGAGCACAGATTGAGCAGGTTTTTCAGCTACCCCCAAGAACATCAGAAGGGGGGGGAAGAGACACTCTAGAACACTATCAACAACCGAGGGAACAAAGAAGATACCCCCAAAGAAGAGGACGAAAGAGGGGGAACTACAGGGACTAAATGTTATTAATTTGTCTAGTCATGCATTAAATAAATCTGAATTGGAGGTACTCAGCCTAGGTTTAACCTTTGTACCAACTATGGACTTTAACCTATTTAAGACCCTTCTGGACGTTAATAAAATGATACGTAACATGACCCTCAAGAAGCATTTCAAATCAGAGAGTAGGGAGTACCACGAGTCAGATGAGAGTCCACGGTCCATAGACAATGAGGTAGAGAGTGGGGTGTGTATGAATTTCCAAGAACTCTGTGATGTTAGAATTTTGGAATCTCTCCAAGGGGAGTCAGAAGAGGAAGGGGCCAGGAGCCTAAGGACTCCAAAATTAAAGAGCAAATCTTCATTTTATCCCCTACAAAGTAGGGGTCCCCTTTTGGAGAAATTCCAAAAGAGAGTAGAAAGTGATCTGGTCAAGCTGCAATACACCACACAAAGGGGCCAGCAATCCAACATAACGCGCAGACAGAAGGAAGCTTTAAATAGCTTGAAAACTAACAAGGGTTTGGTGATAAGGTCTGCTGATAAGGGCGGAGCCATTGTGGTTCAGGATAGAACCAAATTTGTCCAAGAAGCATGGAGGCAGCTGAGAACAGTATCAGATTATGAAACACTACAACAGGATCCTACTAGGTCATTCCAGCGACAACTGGTCTCCTTGGTGGATGATGGGGTAGACCTGGGCTTTATTGATCAGGAAACCAAAATGTATCTATTGGTACAGGATCCGGCTATACCGGTGTTTAATCACCTTCCGAAAGTACACAAGTCTACTGATAATGTCCAGGGGAGACCAATTGTCAGCGGAATCGGCTCACTTACTGAACATCTTTCAGAATGGCTGGATGATATTCTACAGCCAATGGTAAACACCCTTTGGAGCTTTTTAGCTGATACAAAACATGTCCTGAATTTACTCACTGATGTAACTTGGCAAAACAATTATTATTGGTTAACTGTTGATGTCAAGTCTCTCTATTCCACTATACCCCATGAGAAGGGACTTGAGGCTTTGGAATTCTTCCTCTCCAGATGGTACACGGGGAACCGGGCATTTATTGCATATGTTTTAAGAGTCACTAGGTTCCTTCTTACCCACAACTATTTCCTGTTTGAGGGGGAGTTCTTTCTCCAGAGGCGGGGGACGGCTATGGGGGCCAAGTTTGCCCCCTCGTACGCCAACCTATTCATGGGTTGGTGGGAGCTCTCCCATGTCTTTGGGGAGCGGAACCCCTTCAGACAGGAGATAGTGTGGTACAGACGGTTCATAGACGACCTGTTGTTCATCTGGAAGGGATCGAGAGAAGATCTGGAAGAGTTTATCAAGGGTCTCAACCAAAATACGGCAGGGATTAGTTTCACTTCAGAGGTTCAGGAACACACAGTTAACTTTTTAGACATCACACTGAGGGGCCAGACAGGTCAGAAAATTAGGACTGAAACATATCGAAAACCGATTTCAGGCAACTCCCTCTTACATGCAACCAGCTGCCATCCAAAGAAGGTTTTTAAAGGGGTAGCAAGAGGGCAGTTTATCCGCTTAAGAAGAAATTGTACTAGTCAGCGCATATACGAAGAACAAGCGGATGAGCTCACGACTAGGTTGTTAGAAAGAGGTTACCAAAAGTCGATAGTTAATAAGGAAAGAAATTTGGTTAGTAGAATGGATAGGGCCAAGTTACTTGAACAATCTAAAAGAAGGCCAATAAACTACAGAGGGAACAGGAAGCAGCCTAGGAGAGAGTGGGAACAACTTAAAGAGGGTAACAAAATTATGTTCATAACTGAGTACTCACGACAGTACCATCAGATATGCCAGATAATCAAAAATAACTATCAACTACTCTCGGCTGATGATGCATTAAAAGATACAGTGGCTGAGGGCATACGGTTCGCTTACAAAAGGAATCGTACGATTGGCAACTTAATAGCCCCCACTAGACTGAAGCAGGAAGTGACCAGTGGCTCAACCTGGCTGAGACTAAATGGTACATTTAGATGCAATTATCTTTCCTGCAAGGCATGTGAAAGAGTGGTAGTGGGGGATTCTTTTAGGTCTCTGGTCACAGGTGAAACTTTCCAGAAGAGACTGTGCTTAAACTGCCGGTCAAATTTCGTGGTATATCTAATATCATGCACACATTGTGCCCTCCAATATGTAGGTCTAACGAACAGGGAGGCACGTGTTAGAATTAAGGAACATCTGGCTGATATAAGAGCAGGTGAATTAACAACGCCACTGATCAATCACTTTTCCGTGATACACCAAAAAGATCCCAGGTACTTTTCATGGACCATCATAGAGAAGGTCCCTGTACAAAATAAAGGACTGGATAGAACACGAAAACTGGGAGAAAGGGAGGCCTTCTGGATTTTTAGGTTGAGAACCAGGTCTCCAGAGGGCCTAAATTCTGAATTCGATTTAATTAATTTTTGGTAGCTGTAGCAATTCCCCTACAATATCCTACTACACAAATAATTTCCAACTGGCACTTAAAACAATTTAAAAAGTTTATAAATATAAACCACATTAATTACAAATGTACACAACAAAAGATAACCTTATTTAAATACATATCTCAATACTTGATATCCAACCAGTTGTAGATCAATGCCCACACGATTGTGAATAGATAACAGTGGGCACAAGCTTTTCAGAGTTTCGTTCACAAAGTAGATCTATTATAGTTATCTTAGGGATAGAAAATATCTGTTTTAAATTCCATACTACTGCCAACCTCAAGTGCACATAACCCACCCCCCCCCCCCCCTCCCCCCCTCCACCAAACTCCGCTACCACCCCCTCCCCTCCCCTTTAGCGAAACAGATGCACACTAAACAGATGGAGCTTTTCAGCCGCATCGATTAGGGTTAGACATACATTTATAGAGTGAGGACTCTACGCTAGGTGAGGTTATTTTGGAGAACCTTTTAACTATAGGTCAGGGGTACCGCTAACACACCACCTCCACACATAGTATTAAAGTGGATGGTGGATTAGTGATGTAGAAGCGATGGGACATGCAAGCTTATAGGGCGGAATGGGAGGCGTGATGCATACGTCACACATGTAAACAAATACACACGCCAGGGGTGCCTCTAACACACCTCCTCCACACATATTACTAAAGTGGATGGCGGACTAGTGCTGTGGAAGTGACGGGGCATGCAAGCCTATAGGGCGGAACTGGAGGTGTGATCCATACGTCACACATGTAAATAATTACACACGCAACCTCGAACAGTTGCAATCAAATCCCCCTGTCTTGCTATGAAAGTGTGTACACAAAGGGCTAGTGGGCATTATCAGACCCAGGCAGTCTCAGGTCCCACAATTTTAACTTTTCCTTTTTGTATTCTAAAATGCTGTAACGTTCAAGATAAGTAAGACATTAGACAGCATTACATACATGAAGATATGTTGGTATAAAAATGGGAAAAGATAAAAACAAATTTAGCTTATATAAGCTACATTTCTAATTAAAAGCAACAATAATTTATTTCAGCAGTAATCTAGATGTGACGATGGGCACTTTTGTGCGGTCTGTGTGAAGGCAAAGGAAAGTTTACAGTTAAAACTTTAAGAGGGCTGCACAGACTTCGCCACACCTAATAACACTAGTGAAGTCAGTAGGTAACACAGGTGTCTGATAAATTAGGAAGTTGAACATTGGTTAATCATGAGAGAGGTGTGAATTTCTCACACCCAATTGAAACACAGAGGTGGGTTTTTAAGCTGTGAATCTTACTAACACTTTTAAGCAGGCTAGGATTAAGGCACACGCCGAAACCGGTCAGCCTATTTGTTCTCTGTTTTTCAACATATTGTTTTTACACTCTTACCCTGGGGTTATGTAACCCTATTGTTATAAATAAAATAAAAAATTTTGTTTTTCACTCGCTTTTTGGTGCTCCAAACTGTCTTTTGTTTGTGAGACTTGAATTGTTTGGCCATTGTGAGCACACTCAGCGAGTCCAAACACCATTCAATTCCCTTATTGCGGAGGTTTAACTATTTCCAGCTTGGATACTCACCAGCACCACAAGAATATCAACAACACCACTTGGATACAAGAGAAAGATCAACCTAAACAGGACAGTGGTGAGTTTCTTTGTAATATAATCAAAAGTGATATTACTTGACTGCATTGGAGAGTTTCATTAACATATACACATAACATATTCGTTTGGATTTGGCTATAGTCGGGGGAGATTGGGGTGACCCGCTGACATAGCAAGTTTGTGAACTTTGTTTGCTCTATCAAGCTGGCTGTGCAATTGTGATTTATTGTTATTTTTGCATATGAAATAGCACACTACGTACACACCCAACCAAGCATTCCCCACTCTTCACTGACTGTTAATAAGTGTAGGTAGGTGGCGGCGACATTGGGGGGGCAGATTAGGGGGTAATAAATATAATATAGGGGTCGGCGATGTTAGGGACAGCAGATTAGGGGTTCATAGGGATAATGTAGGTTGCGGAGGTGTCCGGATCGGCAGATTAGGGGTTAATAATAATATGCAGGGGTCAGCAATAGCGGGGGCGGCAGATTAGGGGTTAATAAGTGTAAGGTTAGGGATGTTTAGACTCGGGGTTCATGTTAGGGTGTTAGGTGTAGACTTATAGAGTGTTTCCCCATAGGAAACAATGGGGCTGCGTTAGGAGCTGAACACTGCTTTATTGCAGGTGTTAGGTTTTTTTTCAGCCAGCTCAGCCCCATTGTTTCCTATGGGGATATCGTGCAGAAGCATGTTTTCCCAGCTTACTGCTACCGTAAGCAACGCTGGTATTGAGGGTTGAAGTGGAGCTAAGTTAGGCTCAACGCACCCTTTTTTGAGCCTAAATCAGCCCCTTAGACAACTCTAAATACCAGTGTTGTTGGAAGGGTGCGTTGGGAAAAAAAGGAGCGTTAGCTACGTGGCTTTTTACCGACAAAACTCTAAATCTAGATCTAGATGTATGTCAAGTAAACGTTTGTGATATATGTGTGGCTTTCTAAATTGTTTACTAATCTAATTCTGAGCCTCTGTTGCCATGTAGGGCTATTAAAAATAGTATGTACAATGGTATAGGATAAGCTTTGCTGGAATCTCTAAGTTCAAGTCTCCTTTTGACAATTTGAATAGTAAGGGGCATAAGTTAGTACTTATAGTTGGTATGTGGATATCTGTTTAAATAAAACTATCATAAGACACCTTTAATGTACAATTAACTGTTTATACATTAGTCATGAACCTTATATTCTAAAATATATATAGAAGTCCCAGCCATATTATTATCTCAGGGCTATTTGAATTAGTGAAGTAAGCCAGGTTTTTGTAAAAGAAAACTGCATATCCCAAAAACATTGTATGTAGCGACTATGAGCAAGGTTTGCAGGGTCCTACTCATAAACGATGCAGTATCTGTCTGTCAAATAGTAGTTTGTAGATTATGCAGCTATGATTAACCTGAGTCATACATACTGATATGTAAAAACAAGGGTTGATGTTGCTACTGATGGAAGTAGGGTGCTCATACTATTATGGTAATCTGGGGGAATTTTATAGGGCAGATATGTTATTATAAGAAGTAATCAGGTACCTCGTCATGTATAAATGCAAAGATCAATATTTTCAGCCCACACCTCTCTTCTGGAATTGCCCAAGTCCAAGCGCATAATGTAGGAGAGTCTGAGATAATGTAAAGGGCGAACACTTCAGTTCATACACACTCAAGAAGCTAGTATTACTGGTGGTTAGTGGATCCAGGCAAACGTACACCCTCAATTGTCATCTGAAGATACCAGAGCTTTGCCAGGAGCCTCTTTGTCTTTTTTGGGCTGATAGAGTTGGAACACCACTGCTCCGTATAAAGGACACGCTGCCGCTATTTACCAGGGGGCCGGCCGCACCGTCCTGGGTGTCAGCAGAAGGAGTCACTAGATGGGATCTGCTTAGTTGCACTGGAGTGTTAAAACCAGTTGTGGTGTGATTGTGGGCCTGTTCCCATTTGAGCAGGGTAAGTGTCGTTGTAACTTCTCCCTTCTGCTGCAAACCTCTCAAAGTGTATTGTTCAATTTGATCAGAGCAGCCTTCTGCAATCTGGGGTTCCATCTGCTGTGTCATGGCATCTCCACTAACTTCCTCCACAGGCGATCTGCCTTCGTACTCCACATATTGTGTTTTGACTATATGTATGAGCTCTTCAAAGTACCCCTGCATCTGTTTATCTAGCTCTTGAAGTAGATCTTGAATCTTAGTGTGACAATCTTCCTCCATGTTACGAGTTGAGGTGGATAGGATGAATACACAGTAATAAAAACTGCTTCAACCTGGAGTCCAGGGGGAGGGGTGATGCGAGAGTTCTGGCTTATGATGTATGGAAGTTTCTTGAGGTAGTGCATTCATGATATGAGATGGTGCTTCTTATCGCATGGATTTGCCCAGAGAAAAAAAATAGTAGAAGCCGATGGCACAGTTACTTTCAGAGTCTCTGTTTTCTGCAGCAGCTTTAAGGATGTTTAAGATCTAGGGTCTTTCGGATTGATTTTTAAAGGCTTGTTAGGGAATTAACCCTTGAAATTAATTATGTGAGTCAAGAGCTACTTAAGAACACGACCGATCATTTCAGCAGTTGACTCCGCCCCCGTCTTTTTTATTTTTATAGGGCTATTAGATTAGGTGTAATTGTTTTTATTTTGGATAATTTTGTTTGTTATTTTTTGTAATTTAGTGTTTGTTATTTCCTGTAATTTAGTATTTTTTATTTTTTGTAATTTTAGAATTAATTTTTTCTAGTAGTGTTAGTTTTTTTTTAATGTGTAATTTAGTTTATTTAATTGATAGTTATTTTAATTTTAGTATAATAGTTGTTAGGTTCATTGTTGGTTTAAACTTAGGTTTTTTTAATTTCACAGGTATTTATTTATTTTAAGATAGGGATATTGTAATTTTAATTTAAAGTTAGGGGGTTGTTAGGTTTAGGGGTTAATAGTTTAATTTAGTTTTTTGCGATGTGGGGGGCTGGCGGTTTAGAGGTTAGTAGGTTTATTTAGTGGCAGTGATGTGGGAGGCCAGAGGTTTAGAGGTTAATAACTTTATTTAGTGGTGGCAATGTTGGGGAGCGGTGGAATAGGGGTTAATAGCTTTATTATAATGTGGGCGATGTTGGAGTGCGGGGGAATAGGGGTTAATAACTTTATTACAGTGGTGACAATGTTGGAGAGCAGCGGAATAGTGGTTAATATATTTTATTAGTGGCAGCGATGTTGGGAGCGGTAGATTAGGGGTTAATAAGCTTAATTTAGTGTTTGTGAAGCGGGAGGGCAACGGAATAGGGATGGGTGTTAGTGTACTTTGTAACATTTTAGTTATGAGTTTTGTGTAACAGTTTTGTTGCGCAAAACTCATAACTACTGGTCTCAGATAGTGGAACGGATCATGACGGCTGCAACGCAAGCATTTTAGCGTCACTGCACAACCTGTAATATTGGCGCTATGGAAATCCTACGCAAAAAACTGCATTTTTTGAGTGTGGGATTGACGTTGTGTTACAGGCTTAAATGCTTGCGGTATAGCTATACCGACAAGACTCGTAATGGTTGTGTTACAGTTTTTACGCTGAAATGGCCATTTTTTCAACGTTAAAATCGGAACGCAAAACTCGTAATCAAGGTGATTGTGAGTATACTAAGCAAGAAGAGGCTAAATCTTGAGACTAGCACTTGCAAAGTTAGATGTACTGACAGCTATAGCATGAAACATCTATAAGCATAATAGACGTTTTCATGTGATACATAGAAATACGTCACTGTTAGTGATGTCGCAAACCTAAAAATTTGGGTTAGTGAACAGCGAATGCGAACTTCCCCAAAAGTTTGCGAACCGGCGAACCAGGCGAACCCCCATTGATTTCAATGGGCAGGCGAATTTTTAAACCCACAGGGACTCTTTCTGGCCACAATAGTGAGGAAAAGTTGTTTCAAGGGGACTAACAACTGGACTGTGGCATGCCGGAGGGGGATCCATGGCAAAACTCCCATGGAAAATTACATAGTTGATGCAGAGTCTGGTTTTAAGCCATAAAGGGCATAAATCACCTAACATTCCTAAATTGTTTGGAATAACGTGCTTTAAAACATCAGATATGATGTTGTATCGATCAGGTAGTGTCACCCCAGTGTCACTGGGGTGAAACTGTGCCCTGGCAGGCAGGCCCTGAAACGCACACGTGTGAAGAAAACTGACTGCTATTATTTAACACAGTCAAAAAAGTGTTGTTTTTTAAAATCTACACTACTGTTACACCAGATATGAGTTGCACTGGGGTGACACTGTGCCCTGGCAGGCAGGCCCTGAAACGCACACGTATGAAGGAAACTGACTGCTATTATTTAACACTGTCAAAAAAGTGTTTTTTTTAAATCTACACTACTGTTACACCAGATATGAATTGCACTGGGGTGACACTGTGCCCTTGCAGGCAGGCCCTGAAACGCACACGTGTGAAGGAAACTGACTGCTATTATTTAACACAGTCAAAAAAGTGTTGTTTTTTTTTAAATCTACACTACTGTTACACCAGGTATGAGTTGCACTGGGGTGACACTGTGCCCTGGCAGGCAGGCACTGAAACACACACTCTTTGGAGAGTAGGAGACCGGATGCCTTCCTGTGCCTGTTGCTTGGTGCTATTATTTAACACAGTCAAAAAAAGTGTTGTTTTTTTAAAATCTACACTACTGTTACACCAGATATGAGTTGCACTGGGGTGACACTGTGCCCTGGCAGGCAGGCAGGCTCTGAAACGCACACGTGTGAAGGAAACTGACTGCTATTATTTAACACAGTCAAAAAAGTGTTTTTTTTTTTAAATCTACACTACTGTTAAACCAGATATGAGTGGTGGCACTGGGCAAGTGGGCACAGTATACGCTGTGAGCCTGACACACACGCTGGCAGGCAGGCAACTGCAATTAGATTACACAGGAAAAAAAAAAAAGAAGCAGACTGATGTTCTAGCCCTAAAAAGGGCTTTTTGGGGTGCTGTCCTTACAGCAGAGATCAGATGAGTCCTTCAGGACTGTAGTGGACACTGAATACACTAGCCTAGCTATCAATTTCCCTATTAAATCAGCAGCAGCTACACTGTCCCTCCTCTCACTAAGAATGCAGCTTCCAAATGAATTTAAAATGGATGCTGTCCAGGAGGTAGGAGGGTCTGGGAGGGAGTGTCTGCTGCTGATTGGCTGGAATGTGTCTTCTGACTGTGAGGTAGAGGGTCAAAGTATTACTCAATGATGACGAATAGGGGGCAGATCGAACATCGCATATGTTCGCCGGGAACTATTCGCCGGTGAACTATTCGCGACATCACTAGTCACTGTGTGTTATCTGAACCAGACCCTCAATTAGAGCAGGAAAAACATTGCCAACTATTATATGCTAATGGAAGCTTAATCTCAAAACTAGAGCTTGTAAGGTTATAACATGATACATATATAAACATAGCAATTATTTGCATGTGGCACTGGAAACTGGGTCACAATGTGTTATCTGAAACAGGTCCTCAATCATAATAAAGCATTATATGCCATTACATGCTAAGAGATGCTATATCTGAAGGCTATTGCTTGCAATGTTAGATGTACTGATAGTTATAACCTGACATGCATATAAACATAATAAACATTTTCATGTGGTTCAGGAAACTCAGTTACAATGTGTTATCTGAATCAAACCCTCAGTCAAAGTTTAAAGCATTATATGAAATAATTTGTTTAAAAAAAAAGATCTAAATCTTAAGACTAGTGCTTGCAATGTTAAATGTGGTGGGTAGCTGTCTATACATTGTAGGACGTAAACAGTATAACTATGAATTAATATCTTATATATCAGCTTAACAGCATCATGTAGGTATTTTTCCCAGGTTGAATGCAAAATGGTAAAGAACTTAAATAAACTGGGGCATACAGTTCAACATAGAGAACAATGTTCAGACCAGTTCCAGACACTTTGACTGAGTGAAAGTAAATGGAGTAGTTGGTAAAATAAAATTAGCCAACCCCTGTCTTATAGATCTTAACCCTTACATATACAGTGGAAACTGGTAGCTTCCGTGCTGGAAAGTCTCTTATATTAGGATGGCTGGAGGGCCATCTGAAACCATCCAGTTTTAAGCTCCTTCGCTTGTGTTGGTCTTCATGTCAGAATAGTCTGAGTACTCCCGGCTCTATTGCGTATCCCTGTAGCTCTCACCAGCCAATGGCTTGATACTTTTCTAAAGGGTGTACACGTCTCACACGGAGGGCGCCTTCTACGGTTTTCAGCAGACACTTTTGCCAACTTAAATGTTGTCTTCGAAAATGGGGGACCAGGTAGTGTAAGTCCGAGTTTCTTACTGTTTTCTAACAGTGACTCTCTTGAGGGCTGTAGTAGTTGCAGTTTTTTGCAGCTTTTATTAGCTATCCCGGCGTGGGGTCTTTGCTCCTCTGAGTGTCCACTGGTCTCTGTCTTCAATCTCAGGAATCTGTAACCTCTCACTTACTAGCAAGCATATCAGGGATAAGCTTAGTTTAAGGTCGACAAAATGATGGTTGAGCAGTTCAAGCACTGTATCTTCCTTAATGTCAGTCGCAGCCATTTTATAGTTATGGATTTGGGTCTAGTTATCCTTAGTCTCTACTGTTTTGTCAGTGGGTCAAGTAGTCTCAAAAAACACCTTAGTAAAGGCCCTGAAGATGAACCTCACTGGGGGTTCTTAGCACTATTGGGTAAAGAACGCAGTTAGCTTTTGTTTGGCTACATTACCCAGTGTCCCGGGGGGTTGAAACTTCATTGGAAGGCAGATTCTTGGATATTCAACGGTCTAGTTCTGGGTCCCATGGTCATTAGCTCAGCAATTTTGGGATCGTTTGGCTTCTCACGTCTTGCTCTAGTTGATTCAGGATTTCATTTAACTGAAAAGTGTAGGATTGATGTAATAATCAGTAGATTATAGACTTCACACAGAGAGCCACAGATAATGTGATTTATCATGGACGCTGCCTAGACATGCCCCCTATATGAATATTTTTTTATCAGATAGTGAATATATAAGTCTAACAAATTATACCAATGTATTTATGTTGTGTTTGGGGCACATTTTTTTTTTTTTTTTTTAAACAAATTTTTATTGAGGTATACAGACAAGAGGATGCAACAAATAAACATCTCTTAATTGTGCAATGTACACAGGCTTAATTGCTAGTCGATCCAAGGTAACAAACAGTACAAGTGACAAGGCATAAAAAAATAAGATCAATGTAACAGATTGAGTCCAATGAATGTAGCAGAAGGAGCGGCTTAATGTTATGTGGCAGTTCTTATTTTCGCCGCTCCATTAACAGTTATGATTCATGTTATATCCTCAAGTTAGAAAAAGAAGAAATGTTAACTTTTCAAGATAAAAATATAAACATTTTGCATAATACCGGTGAGTAGCTACTTTTTTTTTGTCCCAGAAGTGTCTGGAATAAAAGTACAGTTAAGGGGAAGCGAGTAGTAAATAGGGAGAAAGGAAAGAAAGAGGGAAAAAATTTTTTTTGAAGAGGGGGAAGAGGCAGGGAGGGAAAGATAGGAAGGAGGGATAGGGAGTCAGTTCTGTCCATAAAGAATGGCAGGGAGTGAGCTAGCAGTGTGTTCCCTAGATCGTGCCATTCCAGTATGCTAGCATCAGTTTGTGTTGGTCAAGTTTGTGCACTTTTAGATAATGATACCTTTCTAGTATTAGTAGGTCGTCTACCTGACTTCTCCACTCTTGTTCAGTAGGAAGTATCTGAGATTTCCAGTGCCTTGGAATGAGTTTTTTAGCTGCTGTCAGCATTAACATTTGACTCAGATCTTTCCTTCACTCCTCACATTCAGTCCTTGGCTACAGCCTGCCGCTTCCACCTTAAAAACATCTCTAAAATTAGACACTTCCTTACACAAGACACAACTAAGATTTTAATCCACTCTCTCATTCTTTCCCGCCTTGATTACTGCAACTCTGTCCTCTCTGGTCTCCCCTCCTACCACCTAGCTCCTTTACAATCCATAATGAATGGCTCTGCCAGACTCATCTTCCTTACACGTCGCTCTTCATCTGCTGCGCCTCTCTGCCAATCCCTTCACTGGCTTCCTCTTGCCTCTAGGATCAAACACAAAACTCTCACTCTCACTCTTACATACAAAGCCCTCAACTGCACTGCTCCCCGCTACATCTCAGACCTTGTCTCCAGATACTCTCCCTCCCGTCCCCTTCGCTCTGCTCATGACCTCCTACTCTCCTCCTCTCTTGTCACCTCATCACACTCCCGTTTACAGGACTTCTCCAGACTGTCTCCCATCTTATGGAACTCTCTGCCTCGCTCCACAAGACTCTCTTCTAGTTTTAAAAGCTTCAAGTGCTCCCTAAAGACTCTACTGTTCAGGGACGCATACAACCTACGCTAACCTTTCCTAATACCAGTTCCTCTCCTCCACTGCAATCTCCTGAACCCTCTTAGCATGTAAGCCTAAAAGTCCAGCTGTCTGTAGATCACCTTCTTAAGAGCTGACTACAACAGTGCAACTCTTGGCAGGGCCCTCTACCCTATAATTGTTTTGTTGTCCTCCCCCTTTGTTTATAGCGCTGCGGAATCTGTTGGCTCTCTACAAATAACCGATAATAATAATAATAATAATAATAGTGCCTGTTTGCCCTGGCCCTCTGGGCGGGGTAGAGAGCAGAACAATAGTGTCTTGGGGGTAGGTGGGATTAATATGCTTAGAATTTCAGATATTGTTTTAAATACCATCGTCCAGTAACTCGATAGGAGTGGGCATCCCCACCAAATATGGAGAAGGGAGCCCTCCTCCCCGCACCCCCTCCAGCATGTGTTTATCAGACTGGGAAACATTTTGCTTAGTCTTTTTGGTGTTAGGTACCAGCGACTTATGAGCTTTAATTTAATTTCTTGTATTTTGGCCGAGACTGAGGAGGATTTGTTTAACCAAAATGCTTTAAGCCATGTCTCGTCATCTATATCCAAGCCCAGCTCTCTCTGCCATGCAATTGTGTATGAGGGAAGTGTGGTTCCCGAGCTTTTGACCGTTATTTTATATAGTTTGGAGATCAGATGTTCAGGGCATTCTGTTTGTATGCACAGGTTTTCGAAGTAAGTTGGTTCCCGGCCGAGGTCCTGTCTATGTTTGTGATGAGAAATATAGTGTTTCAATTGATTATAATGAAGCCATGAGGAGAAAATCTCCCCATGGGATTCCGCTAAAGTTGCTTGTGTTTTCAGCTTGCCTCCGTCTGAGACAAACCGAATGGAGCCTGTCCTAAGAGGGTATGGGAGGAGAATTTTATGCCTGAGTCTATGGTAAGGTATGTCTGTGTTCTCTAAGAGTGGAGAAAGTGGTGCAGTTCTAGAGGAGATGTGAGTGCTGGTGGCCAATAGTTTGTCCCATTCAGATAAAATGGTTGCAGTAATGAGGTAATGTTGTGTGTTTTTGGGCCTCTGTTGTGGAAGTGTCCATGCCAGTGTCGCTAGGTTGTTTAGCTTAAGGATGTCCCTGTCTATACGTATCCACATCTTATTGTCAGAGTTATGAGCCCATTCTACGATGTGTCTAAGCGCTATTGCATGTTTGTAAGCCAAGAGGTTCGGGACTCCCAGTCCACCGTAGTCTCTTGGTAGGTATTGTGTTTTTTTTTGGAACTCTAGGTCTGGTGCCTGCCCATATATATTGATCTAAAACCTTTTGAAGTTGAGAGATATAATTATCATTGAGTGGGATAGGGAGGGCTTGCATTAAGTATAGGATTCGAGGGAGGACATTCATTTTCACTACTCCTATCCTACCTAACCAGGAGAGGGGTTTGTTCCTCCAAGAGGACAGATCTCTGGCAATGTCGGTCTTTAGAGGGTTGTAGTTATGTTTGACTAGGTCATGAGTTGATGAAGTTAGTTGTATCCCTAAGTATTTTAATTTGTGTTGAGCCAGAGGAATTCCATAGGTGTCTCTAATGTTGTGTATTATGTGGGGGGGAGTATTGATATTTAGAAGTTCGGATTTTGAGATGTTCAGTTTAAAATTCGATACTCTGCCATAATCGTCTAGGACTGACAACAGTTCCGGAACAGAGCTGCCTGCATCAGTCAAAGTGAAAAGGATGTCATCGGCGTAAAGTGCCTGCTTGTGTTCTGATTGGCCTATTTTAAGTCCCTTAATGTGGTTGTTATTTCTAATCTTTTGGGCCAGTATTTCGATAGAAATGGCGAAAAGTAAGGGGGAGAGGGGGCAGCCCTGTCTAGTGCCATTGTTAATGAAAAAGGGCTCTGACAAGGTGTTATTTACCCTAATCCTTGCGTTAGGGTTGGAGTATAATGCGAAAGTCATATTAAGAAAAGGTTCTGGGAGTCCCATCTCGACCATGGCCCTGCGCAAAAAAGGCCACCGGACACGGTCGAAGGCCTTCTCCGCGTCAGATGAAAGGAGAACCAGGGGGGTGTTAGATGCTTTAGCATAATTTATTAAGTGGATGATTTTTATAACATTGTCTCGGGCTTCTCGCCCTGGGATAAAACCTACTTGGTCACAGGACACCAGGCCAGGAATGTATTTGTTTAATCTCTTCGCTAGGATCTTAGCCAGTATTTTCATATCTGCGTTTATTAAGGAGATGGGTCTAAAATTTGCAGGAGACGTGGGAGGTTTGCCAGGTTTCGGGATCACAGTGACGTGGGCCTCAAGGAGGTTTCTAGATAGGGAGGGGTCGTTTCTTAGGCTATTAAACAGAGCTAGGAGGTGAGGGGCCAGTAGGCCCGAAAACTTCTTTTAGTATCCAATCGTAAAGCCATCTGGCCCTGGGCTCTTACCCGATGGAGATTCTTTGATAGCTAGACATATTTCCTCTATTGTGATAGGTCGTGCTAAACAGTCCTTCCCTTCTGCGTCTATTGACGGCAGGTCCAGTCCTAGGAAGTAAGTGTCCAGGTGATCCCTATCAGTTGTGGGAAGATTGTCGTCTATAGCAGTGTCGTCTGGAATTGGGATGTTATATAGTGAGTTGTAATACTGTCTGAATGCGGAGGCAATCTGTTTGTTATTTTTGATTGGGTGGCCCTCTGGGGATTGCAGTGTGTGGATATAGGAGGCAAGTTGCCTCCTCCGGAGGCATCTTGCTAAAAGTTTCCCCGGTTTGTCCCCGCCCTCGTAGTAGTACTGCCTTAAATGTAGTGCATTACGCTGATGAATAGATGTCAGGTGAGCTTTGAGGTCTAATCTAGCTTTGAGGAGGTCTTCTCTGAGAGTGTTATTAGATAAATTTTGTTTGTGAGCCTTTTCAAGCGTGTTAATTTTATCTAAGAGTTGTGTGTGTTTCTCTCTAGCATGTCTTTGAATCTTAGCTCTTCGCCTGATGAATACACCCCTCATGACAGTTTTGTGTGCTTCCCATTCACATTGCAGGGATGCGGTGGAGTTGCTATTAAAGGAAAAATATTCAATAATATCTTTCTCAAGTTCTGTGATCGCTATGGGGTCACCCAGAAGGGATTCATCTAGTCTCCATATTTTAGTAGTGATAGGTAGGCCAGGCCATAAGATGGAGCAAGAAACAGGAGCGTGGTCTGTCCAGGTTATGTGGCCGATCTCACATTGGTTAGTCAGAGCAAGTCCATTTGCATCAGTTAGTATATGGTCAATCCTAGTATAGCAGTCGTGCGGGGACGAGTAAAAAGTGTAGTCTTTAGTCAGAGGATGTAGAGTCCTCCATATGTCATGAAGAGCAAGTTTGGAGAAAGTGAGTTTAGTTGTTCGTAAGACAGACTTGGGGACAGACGAGACTCCTTTGGAGGAGTCTAGTTCGGGGTCAAATGCTAGATTAAAATCTCCTGCCAAAAACAGTGTGCCTTTAACCTGGTTTAATACCAGGTTTGATATTTTTTTAAAGAAGGGAGTATGAGTCTGGTTCGGTGCGTAAATGTTCAATAATGATAGTTGTTGTCCATAAAGCTGTCCTGTCAGCATGATAAATCGGCCCTCTGGGTCTTTGTCAATTTGAGATATCTGGAGCGGGAGGGATTTGTGGATCAGGATACCCACCCCTCCCTTTTTTGGGGGGCCTAAGGCGAAGAAAGTCATGGAGAACTGGGGAGTGTTCCATCTGGGTTCCCTACCCCTTTGGAAATGTGTCTCTTGAACCATGATGATTTGGCTCCCTAATCTAGTGAGCTCTTTATATGCAATTGACCTTTTCCCTGGGCTATTAAGTCCTTTCACATTTATTGTTGTCAGTCTTAGAGAGTGGTCTTGGAACCTGCTAGTCTTCCCCGCATTTTTGTGTGAGCAAGGAGGGAGGGTAGAGGGGAGGAAGGGGAAGAGAGAGAAAAAAAAAAAAAAGGGAAAAAGTGGGCTAAAGTAGAGAGAGAAGGCGACCTTGATAAAGAAAAGTGGAGAGAGGGGTGTAGGTGTTTAGTAAAGTTAAGGGTGAGAGGATCGAGCAACAAAGGTGCACCAAGAGAAGAGGCGTGGAAATGCTATATAAAATAGCAGAGAGAGGTATCAGTGGAGAGTAGTACAAAGGGGAAGTATCTCCCTATCCGGCAAAGTAAAAAGATACATTTATATTGGTCTTTAAGTCTAATAGGCACGCAAATTGCGTCTTGAAGGGAGGAGGAGGGGGGGTTAGGGTCAACATATATTAAGAATGAGTGTATGGGGGGAAGGGTCTTAGAAGAGACAATAGGCTTCTTTGAGATCTATTGCATTCCTGTGCCCACAACGGCATTGTCTATGTTAAAATCGTGTGGAATCTGAGTGTGGGCATGTTAGTTACAAGCAGAGGTGGTTAGTGGATATGTGTCTCAGTTGCATTGTGGGGTGGGGTTGTTTGTGTTTAACTCTAGAGGTAGTGTAAAGAGGGTGGAATGGTGTAATAAGGGTTAAGGTGGTATGCAAGATAGTATTACACGTTGGTTGTTGAAGGGTACAAAACATTAGTATAGTCTACTAAAGTTAGATGCATTACCAATCCTCTAGGATACACAGAAAGAAACTTACAAAACCGTATTTATCTGGATGAAGTCCAACTTTGTGTACCTAAAGAGAAAACAACCCAAAACCACAAATAGATTCAAAAAACAAAAACAGTAGTACATTTACAATTATAAAATTCAAATGAGAACAAACAAACAATTTCAACTGTTCAGATTGGAAGCAAAGAGCGTTTTTTTTGTTGTTTTTTTTTTGTTTTTTTTTTAAAAGGATACTGTCTCACTGAAGAAATGAACCTGCCGCTCTTTTCTTTGAAGGAGTTATCACCCAATCTGTGGGTAATCCACAAAAACCCCAACTTGTAAGGACAGATCCAGCGGTCTGGTTCCATCTCTGTCCAGATAGTGGCATCACATGACTGTGTACAGATGCAAACTTGTGCAGAAGGGGAGAAGGGTGGAGAGTCTCATCAATCCAATCCTGCTGTAGAAGGCCCCGCAGTGATTCGGGGTGTCGGGCTGATATGAGCAGAGTCGGGAGGTGCTGTCGTCGGGCTTCAGCGTCATCTCCAGGCCTGTAGGTCATCGTTTTGTTGTTGTTTGAGACGATAAGGGACACCGGGAACCCCCATCTATATTGAAGTTTGTGATTCCTAAGGGTAGATGTAATGTGGGCAAGTTCACGCTGTTTCTGGAGGGTTGCTTGTGATAGATCAGAGAACAGTGAGATTTCTTCTCCGGCATGAAAAATGGGGTGATTGACTCTAGCACATTGTAGAAGCTCCTCTTTGTCCTTGTATCTAGTGAACTGAACTATTATGTCCCTGGGTGGGGCTTTAGGAGGGGGTTTAGGCCTTATGGCCCTGTGGGCCCTTTCAATAGGGATGTCATCAGCAGATGGGTCCTTTCTTATAATTTTGAATAGGGCTTGCAAATAACCCTCTATGGCTGGAGGAAAAACTGTCTCTGAAACTCCCCTTATCCGCAAGTTGTTGCGGCGAGCCCTGTTTTCTAGATCTTCTAGTTTGTCAGCAAGAGTATCAATCTTGCGGTCCTGCTCCAGCATATGAGTTGAAGTTTTCTGAAAGTTGCATTCCATGACCTCTTGTTTTTCTTCTAAAGTTATCACCCTTTGGTCGAGTGCCCCAATGTCTTTTCTCAAGTCCCCAAATAAACTTCACATCTCTTGCATAACTTCCTTAATGTCTTCTTTAGAAGAGAGATGCATGATATCGTTTTTAGTAAGATACGTGGCGTTTGGGATATCTGCGGGGTGAGTGGGTTGCGCCATAGGTAGTGAGGAGGTTAAAATATCTTCTGGGCAAGCGGGTGTAATAGGCTGCGCAGGTTTAAGATAGTGACTGAGGGTTTTGGCAGAATTCAGTTTGTCTGGTTTGGTCTGTCTTTTGCAAGGCATTACATTAGTGTCCATTAAAGTCTGTGAATTTAGTGGATTTAAGGAGTGTTCACTTTGTTTAAACCGAACTGTCCCCTTTTTTGTTAATGCTGAAGAATAAAGCTTGTGCAGCAGGTTGTTGTGCCTTAGGCCCTCTGTCCAGAGAGAGAAATTATAGCTAAATGTGAAGCTAAATGTGAAGCTGACTACTTCACTTCGTTATCGAAATTGTGTGCTGAAAATTCCAATTCTTAAGGTGCAATTTAGGCCGCAACTGTGTGTGATTTGAGCTGTACACACCTGACTAACCTCCGCCTCACCATTAACTTAATGTCCCCTTACGGCTAGTAAGTGCCGGGATAACAGCCCACAATACATTCGGGAGAGTACTCACTGCTTTTTCTGTTCTCTCAGACTCCGCTTCACTGAGTCAGATGAGGAGCAAGAACGCTCCGGCGTGATTGCTGTCGGCCACGTGGCTTCGGCGCGGCGGTCCAGTGGGCCTCAGTGTGTCCGTTAGTTGGCCTGAAGAGTGCACTTTTCAATCTGCAGCAGGTCACTGTGTTTTGTGTTTCAGGCGCTGTGATTCAATACAATAGTGATTTAGCAGGTGCTAGGATGGTCCGGGAATGAGGCCCCTGGTATGAGGAGAGCGTGCTGGTGAGTCTCCGTTCTGAAAGATGTTAGGTGCCGCTCTTAATTAGATCCTATTTGTACTGGATGGTAGCGGAGAGTGATTCTAGTTGACCCTATAGGTTTAGGGAAGAGGTTAGGGAAGGTTGCATGTCATTAGAGTGCTTTTAGCCGGAGTAGGAGATGAGAGCTCTTTCAGAAAGCAGCCATCATCCTGCGTGGCTAAGCCCCGCCCCCCACATTTTTTTTTTTTTAACTTTTACACTTTATGCTTGGGGGATGATTTATCAAGTGTCAGGTGGAGATGATCCAGTGTAGCAGATCATGTCCTCAATTCCTTCCTTCTTCTATAATGTGCTATTTTATTTAATTATAGTGACTTGAATTTATATTTGTGGTTTGTGCAAATATTTTAAGCAATGTGCTTTCTAATTGGTCTATACACTCGTGATAATAGTGATATGAATTTATTTATCTTTTTTGGGTTGTTATCCCTTTTTTTGGATTATTATCTCTTTAATCTAATATAACACCCTTCTATTCGCTCGTGATGAAAATATTATAAATTAACCATTTGCTCATACGAAAATGTTATAAATTCACAATTTGGGATGTGTATCCCTTTAACTTTTTTAGTACATCCTTCTATGCAACTGACGCTTTATACGATATATTGTCCCTATTAGCAAAACCAAAATGACGTTAGACGTTTAGTGTTCAGCAATATTTACTTACATATATGTATTACAAAAACATAAACAAATTAAAATTTATAAAAACATTCGATTGTGGTTTGACTACAGTACATCCATAGATTAAGAACCTTTGCTAGGATAAATCGTTAATTGAAATAAAACATTTATTTCTGTACTGGATGAAATAGGCTGGATTTCCTTATCGTGAGCTTGTGTTATATAGCTCTATATCTCAAAGTACAGAAATATTTATATAAAAAATGCCTGCATAAATCTATATATAAAACTTCTTATATAAATATGCCTACATAGATCTTTGTACAAAATTTCTTATATAAAATCTTATATATATATATAAGACTGCGCAGATTGAAATATTGTATCTTGTTTGTGTGTTCAAACACTGCTATTTTCCGGAATACACTGTTTCTTTTATTTAAGTGTTCGTAGTAAAAGTCTACTTAGTTTGTTTCTAAGTTGTGGCCACAACTAGTTTCCTTGAGTATGTTATTGTCCCAGATTGTAAATAGCTATTTGTTGCTCTACCCCTAACCGGACTTCCGATTGTTCTTACCTTGTTTCAATCTCAGGGTCTTGGGAAGCAGCTTGTGTGATGTTACCTTGTGTGAGAGAGATCTGTATCAGATCGGCCTCTCTCTGTTCGGTGTTTCCCGGCGGCTTACTTCCTACCCATGTGCTCGACATTGTACATTCCACGTAGCTTTTTGGGAGGCTAATCGGGTAACAGGATCGTGGGGGGAGTGTGTTCCTTCGATATCACTGGTTCTCTGGAGCCTCTTAATCCACACAGGATTGTCTGTCTACGCGTTTCAGCGCTCTCTTGCGCCTTTATCAAGACTTATGTCATTAGTGTGTATTACGGCTCTTTTTATGGTTCCGGGCTAGCAGTGTAACTCCTCCTGTTTTATTTGTATCTTAAAGACACATTATCTCCTCTTATTTGAAGATTCTTATTCTTTATATACATATTGTTTGGACGTATCTAATCATCATAATAATTAAAACATCATATTAATTAAAACATTTCTGATATAATGAATCTATCTATCATAAAAATGTCATTAAAACAATAACGAAGTTGAAATAATATACCTCGTAAACTCCTAACTTTATATAATTGTTTCAATTTGTTTCAATTGTTTCTTTCTACTAAGTAATATTGATGTTGATGTTAATACTGTTAATACTGTTGTATTTTACATAATAGAAAAAATATAAAAAGGATATTATATAGAGTATTAGATATAGAGTTTTGGAAAAAAACTAGAAAAGAATTGAGAATTATATGATGTGATAAAATTATTGTGTGATAAAAATATTCTTATACAAAGATAATTTGGTGTTGTATAACATTTTATATTGACAATTGTATTCTATGAGAACTTTATATATTTCATATGCGTTCGTTTTCATTATTTTTATTATTTATTATACTTCTATCGTTCACCTTCAGAATGGTACTACTATTGATTTTAATTGGAACATTCTAATGTTCTGGTTTTTACATATCTAAATGGAATATGTTCGGTAAGACTTCATTGGTGTAATTTCCTGAAGTGAACTAAGATTGTTATGTGTATATCTGTACTCAGATAAATGGATTAAGGTCTAATTCAGCGTTTAGGCCATTGGGAGTTAGTGTATTGAATATAAAGATTAATTCTGCTTCTTTTAGCAGCATAATGTTATACAACACCAAATTATCTTTGTATAAGAATATTTTTATCATGAGAGGCGGGGCGTAGCCGTGCAGGGTCATGGCCGCTTTCTGAAAAGCTCCGTGCAAGTCCTCAGTCTCCAACCCAAATAACTAAGCCCTAACTGAGGAAAATTTAATATGTAACGGAGGAACTTGGAAGGGAACAATTGAGAGCGGCTACAAAAACATCTGACCTACCCGTTGAAAGTAACGCGCAAACATAAGAATCCGCCAACGCCAGAGAGAAAGGCAAGATCAACCGCATACCTCCGCAAAATAGAGGGGGTCTGATACAGCCTAAAGCACACTGCCGCGATAACAGACAGACTGTCAGAGGAGCTCCGACAATACCGGGAGCACATAGAGAATCGGGACGCCATTACCCTAAACCACGCGGTAAGTCAATTGAATGCGTGTAAGGGAAGAAATGGGGGAATAATTACACAGAGCCCCGAGAATGCACAAATCAGACTCCTACACCTTGAAAAACACACTCTGAACTAGGCTGAGTTTGGGCTGAAATAGATCTGGGCTGGGACTTATAGGGCTAATTGAGCCAGGCAGAGTAAAAATAGAAGAAGGCCTTATTGCATGAGAAGCAGGGGTGTCTCAGCTCGGCTCAGCGTGCAGCACCACTAGATCTATACTGTAATTAACACGATATACAGCAGAGAACTACAAAGAAAAATAAACAAATATTCAATCCACAACAAAATTTATATCCAAAGTGTGAAAGAAACCTGCTAAAGCCATATTATCTGTTAAACTATCTTGAGAAGATACAGCATTATCCTGCCGGGCCTTAACACCCAGATCTACACAAATACTAATGGCAGCTAAAAGAAATACAAATCCAGACAAAAAGCAAACAAACGCACCAATTATGAACTCTTTCTTCCCTAAACAAGATGTAGACCTACAGGAGCATCCACAACCACTTACTGACAACGACAATATACAAACAGTGATGAAACCTACAGCTCCAACTTCACACACAGACCAGCTATCTCAGATCCAGTCAAATATCTTATCACTACCTTCCAAATCAGATCTAGCAGACTTAAAATCCTTTATAAAAATGGAAATGTCTTCTTTGAGGAAAGATATAAACGAAATGGGGTCTAGACTGGAATATTTGGAAGAAAATCATGATACGCTTAACAACATGATGTCTGATGCCAATCATCTACTAACTAGACACGAAACTTTAGTCCAATCCCTCCAATTAAAAATAGAAGACTTAGATAACCGAAACAGGAGGAGTAACTTAAGGATACGTGGAGTTCCAGAAAATGCAACCAGAGAGTCAATGACCTCCTATCTCTTGCAAATGTTTGAGTACATTATACCTAATCTTAAACTTACAGAGACATCAATGGAGAGGGTGCACAGAGCTCTAAAGCCCATTCCAGTTCCTCCGAAACCGCCAAGAGATATAATTATCAAATTTGCTAACTACTTGGATAAAGAAGCCATCTGGAAACAAGTTAGGTTACAAAAGGAAATCAAATTCCAGACCTACAGCATACAGATTTTCCAAGACATAAGCCCTGCAACTATTGAAAGGAGAAGGGAGATTCGCTTTATCACCCAATGCCTACAGGAAAGAAAAGTTAAATACCGTTGGGGATTTCCCTTTAGTCTCATAGTACAGCAAGATGGAAAAACGCATGTTTATAAAGAACCCAATGACTTGGATTCTTTCTCAAAAAGCCTGAATATAGACTTTCCTCAAGAGGGCATACCATCTCCATCAACACAGAGAATGGATAACCCATTGCCCCAGAGAGCACAATGGTCGACAGTCCAATATAAGAAGAAAAGAGTAGAAGATCCCTAATTAGTTTCCTGAAAAACCACGGAATTGGCACTGGATACATGTTGGAGGCCCCCCTCAAAGGGAAAATTTCGTCATCTGCCTCCAGAACTGATAAGTATATATCATAATACAACCAAACTGTCATATGATTAAGTTCTATGTATAATATGCAGCTAGCCACTAAGCTATATGACTATCAATCTTGCATATTAGAGTACAACGGAGAAGGACAATACATAAAACTGTTGGGTTGTTGGTTGAACTTGATTTGTTATGGTTCTATGGGCGAGAGAAGGTCCTATATAAAGTTGTTTTGAGTTAATTAACCTGGAATTAAGTTAGATATTGTTGAATGAAAATGATTACTTGACTGCTGGGTAAATGTATATAGTTTAAATTTGCATGTGCACTTGTAATACCACTAGTAAAAGTTTAAGATTCATCTAGCATAAGACTCAAAGCTGAACAAGACAACACATAAGTTAATAAGTCACAGTACCAGAATATAAGAGATCAAATAAATACCTACCCACACATGGAGCATTATCAAATAGACAGACTACAAAAGAAATAGTCTGGAGGATATACTCTAAATTTCCTCCTAAATAGAAATGAACCAAGTACATACAGGGAGTACAGAATTATTAGGCAAATGAGTATTTTGACCACATCATCCTCTTTATGCATGTTGTCTTACTCCAAGCTGTATAGGCTCGAAAGCCTACTACCAATTAAGCATATTAGGTGATGTGCATCTCTGTAATGAGAAGGGGTGTGGTCTAATGACATCAACACCCTATATCAGGTGTGCATAATTATTAGGCAACTTCCTTTCCTTTGGCAAAATGGGTCAAAAGAAGGACTTGACAGGCTCAGAAAAGTGAAAAATAGTGAGATATCTTGCAGAGGGATGCAGCACTCTTAAAATTGCAAAGCTTCTGAAGCGTGATCATCGAACAATCAAGCGTTTCATTCAAAATAGTCAACAGGGTCGCAAGAAGCGTGTGGAAAAACCAAGGCGCAAAATAACTGCCCATGAACTGAGAAAAGTCAAGCGTGCAGCTGCCAAGATGCCACTTGCCACCAGTTTGGCCATATTTCAGAGCTGCAACATCACTGGAGTGCCCAAAAGCACAAGGTGTGCAATACTCAGAGATATGGCCAAGGTAAGAAAGGCTGAAAGACGACCACCACTGAACAAGACACACAAGCTGAAACGTCAAGACTGGGCCAAGAAATATCTCAAGACTGATTTTTCTAAGGTTTTATGGACTGATGAAATGAGAGTGAGTCTTGATGGGCCAGATGGATGGGCCCGTGGCTGGATTGGTAAAGGGCAGAGAGCTCCAGTCCGACTCAGACGCCAGCAAGGTGGAGGTGGAGTACTGGTTTGGGCTGGTATCATCAAAGATGAGCTTGTGGGGCCTTTTCGGGTTGAGGATGGAGTCAAGCTCAACTCCCAGTCCTACTGCCAGTTTCTGGAAGACACCTTCTTCAAGCAGTGGTACAGGAAGAAGTCTGCATCCTTCAAGAAAAACATGATTTTCATGCAGGAAAATGCTCCATCACACGCGTCCAAGTACTCCACAGCGTGGCTGGCAAGAAAGGGTATAAAAGAAGAAAATCTAATGACATGGCCTCCTTGTTCACCTGATCTGAACCCCATTGAAAACCTGTGGTCCATCATCAAATGTGAGATTTACAAGGAGGGAAAACAGTACACCTCTCTGAACAGTGTCTGGGAGGCTGTGGTTGCTGCTACACGCAATGTTGATGGTGAACAGATCAAAACACTGACAGAATCCATGGATGGCAGGCTTTTGAGTGTCCTTGCAAAGAAAGGTGGCTATTATGGTCACTGATTTGTTCTTGTTTTGTTTTTGAATGTCAGAAATGTATATTTGTGAATGTTGAGATGTTATATTGGTTTCACTGGTAAAAATAAATAATTGAAATGGGTATATATTTGTTTTTTGTTAAGTTGCCTAATAATTATGCACAGTAATAGTCACCTGCACACACAGATATCCCCCTAAAATAGCTATAACTAAAAACAAACTAAAAACTACTTCCAAAACTATTCAGCTTTGATGTTGATGAGTTTTTTGGGTTCATTGAGAACATGGTTGTTGTTCAATAATAAAATTAATCCTCAAAAATACAACTTGCCTAAAAATTCTGCACTCCCTGTAAGATCCTTAAAATCTCAGAGGGAGACACAGTTTAGAATCCAAGAAATTTGACAAATTTAACAACAAATACATTAAGGCTATAGCACTTTAACTCACTTTGAACAAACTATATAAATATGAAGGAGATTGCAAGCAAGTCACACTAACAAGAAGACAGTGAGGTGAATACCCAATGTAGTAGACATTTAATTATATATAGACATAACAGAGAATCATTCTACCAAATACAAGAGGCCCTAACAATGGTAATGATGCAAAACATTAATAGAGTTAAAGCCAAAGAGTTAAAATGGTAAACTCATATTAATTCCTCATACATGTATAAAGCTTTGGAGTTGGAGACTTAGACTTTGACATGCTACCTCAAGTTTGAAAGTATGTTAATTTTTTCTACATACTGTTTTTGTTTTTTATGTTTAATTTTATTTTTTGGGTCATGTTCCTGCTCTGTCCTGTGTTTCCAGCCAGATTTTTATAATACACAATTGTTTGGGATGTCACACACACTGCTCACTCATCACATATATCACCTAGATTATGACTGATAAACGAAATCATCCTTCACCCACAAACGACATACGTTTATACTCAATAAATGCAAAAGGCCTCAACCTGCCTAACAAAAGATCCACATTACTGAGAGAATGTCGCACCTTAGGGTCCGATCTGATGTTTCTTCAAGAAACTCACTTTAGAAAAGCAAAATAACCATCCACATTTACCCGCCTTTATGGCGCAGGCTTCTGGGCCTCACACCATAAGCACAAAATACACGGGGTGGGCATTGTTGTCAAAAGAGGTATACCTTTTACTGAACTGAAAACCATTAGAGATAAAGAAGGCCGCTTTATCATATTAATAGGCCTGCTATACAATAGGCCGGTGACTCTTGTCTCAGTATACGCCCCTAACTCTCACCAACACTTATTTATTAGAAAACTGTCTAATCTACTATTAGACAACCAGAAAGGAACCCTCATTATGTGCGGGGACCTCAATACAGCCTTAGATCCTGTTAAGGATTGCTCGTCCAGCCGTTCCTTGATTCCTACCTCAAATTTAAATAAAACAATAACAAGTCTCAAGAACATAGTAGCCCAAGATGTATGGAGAACATTGCACCCACAACTCAGAGATTACACTTTTTACTCATACCCACATGGAGTATACTCAAGAATCGACTATGTATTCACAGACGTGGGGAGCTTAGATTTATTTCATACAGCTAAGATATGGCCGATAACATGGTCTGACCACGCCTCACTGACTAGTTCTTTTTCATGGCCATCTAAACCGATCAAAGACTTTATATGGAAACTAGACGACACACTATTGACAGACCCCATAAATGTAACAAAGATCGAAAAAAAACTCATAGAATATTTTCAGATTAATATAACTCATGAAACATCAGCACAAACATTATGGGAAGCACGCAAAAGTGTTGTCAGAGGAGAATTGATAGCCATGAAAGCGTATATCAACAAAATTAAAAGAGAGACAGTTAATTCATATCTCCTCAGAATACAACAACTGGAAACAAAACATAAAGACTTGCCCTCAGACAAAGATACCTTAACCCTTAACCGCACTTACATTAGAAAGACAAAAGCTAGCCTCCCACCTGTCAAAAGAACATAAACGAAAGGCTTTATACAGCCAACAGAAACATTTCGAGGGCCGTAATACATTTGGTCGACAGTTAGCGAGATACCTTAAACATAAAGCACATAAAAAATACATATTACACATTACCGATGAAAATGGACATACACAGCATTCTACCCGACATATAGCCTATACATTTCAAAGATTTTTTCAAAAATTATATAATATCAGCAATGACTACAACAAACATACCACGGACACACAAGCGCGCTTACAAGAGATAGATACATACCTTAGTCAATTAAAAATGCCCAATATTACACCCGAACAAAAAGAGGAACTGGAAGCCCCTCTATCTTTAGAGGAAGTAAACCAAGTCATCAAAGATCTACCAACTGGAAAAACACCGGTCCCAGATGGCTTTGGCCATAAATACTATTCCATATTCAGAGACACACTAACACCTCACCTCTTAAATTACTTCCAATATATAGACAACACAGAAGCCTTTTCGGCAAGAGCACTTGAAGCTCATATTATTTTACTACCAAAACCTAACAAGTCTCCTTCCCTCCCCGCAAACTACCGCCCAATCTCACTACTGAACACAGACATCAAAATTTACGCGAAAATACTAGCCCTTAGACTAAATAAAATTCTCCCCAGTATTATTCATCAAGACCAAGTTGGCTTTGTGCCTGGTCGAGAGGCTAAAGACAACACGGTCAGGGCCCTCCATCTAATACATTATGTTAAGAAAAACAATATCCCAACTCTATTCGTGTCAACAGATGCCGAAAAGGCTTTTGACCGTGTTGCCTGGGATTATTTGAAAGCCACCCTGACACACTTAGGTTTAGGTCCACAAATACTAGCCGGAATTTTCTCTTTATATTCTCAACCTAGCGCACGAATCTTAATAAATGGCACCCTGTCAGACCCTTTTCCAATTAGAAACGGAACACGCCAGGGCTGCCCCTTATCGCCCCTCTTATTCACCTGTGTTATAGAAACCCTAGCCACAAGTATCCGACATAACCAACAGATACACGGTATTAATATCAACTCCCAAGAATACACGGTTTCCCTCTTTGCAGACGATATGCTTTTTACCCTTACAAAACCATCAATATCTATTCCACATCTAAACAGTGAATTTGAAACATTTCACACACTATCCAATTTCTCAATTAACAGGACCAAATCTGAGATCTTAAATATAAATATATCTGACATAGACCAACAAGCTATCAAAAACCTTACCAAATACACTTGGTGCCCTTCAGCATTAAAATATTTGGGAATCAAATTGGCCCCTACAATAGACGATATATTCACACTGAACTACATACCACTTAAGCAAACAATTATCAGTGATCTTTCTTCATGGAGGTCCAAACAGATCTCTTGGTTAGGACACATAGGGGTAATCAAAATGAACATTTTCCCGAGAATGTTATACTATCTCCAGACACTACCCATCCCACTTCCCAAACATTATCTACCATCTATACAGAAAGCATTTCGGGAATACATATGGAACAAAAAGCCACCTAGAATCCATCAACACACAATGCAATTGCCCAGAACATTAGGAGGTATGAGGGTACCAAATTTGGAATTATACAGGCAAGCTATATTTTTACAAAGAATCGTAGATTGGAATATCCATTACCATCATAAGAGATGGGTCCCTCTGGAACACTCAATATCTCAAAGACCCCACCTTGGGCGTCTCTGTTGGAGTAACTTCATCAAGCCTAGTCTGAAAAATAATGATAACCCGGTGACTAGAGAGACCCACCAGATCTGGACAAAAACTATACACACATCTTTATTTATCTCCTCCATACCTTCCCCGCTGACATCCCTATTAGAGAATGGAGAGTTTACACTGAATTCATTCACAAATTCCTCGACTACAGACTCGATAAACAGGGACTTTACCATTCGACAGATGGTTACTAATGAGACAATACGTTCACAAACTGACCTAATAACAGAGGGACACGAATGCTTTGTTAACTGGTTCACTTACAGACAAGCTAGAAATTACATCCTCAAACATAGGGACCACAACAACATGGTATGACCAACATATACCACCATACCTAGAAAAATGGGAAAAACGATCTGGGGGTTATTATAACTCCCCAGACGAGTGACTCGATACTTCAAGTCACCATCAAATCTTCTATCTCATCTTCCATACTGGAGATTAACCTCAAAATACTACATAGGTGGTATTTTACCCCACAAAAATTACACCGTCTATTCCGCTCACAACCTAATAGATGTTGGAGATGCGGACATGTAAACAGTAATGCAGCACATATGTGGTGGTGGTGCAATGCCATCCAGAACTTTTGGAGACAGGTAGTAGAGGAGGCAGAAAACATAATGGAAACAATATTCCCGTTAGACCCCTAATATGGCTACTAAACAAAAAACCTAAAATTAAATATAAACCTTACCTACGCTTATTTAGGATTATGACTAACGGGGCAAAACAACTGATAGCCAAAAATTGGAAATACAATGGAGCTCCATCACTAACTATGTGGGTTCAGAAGGTTCCCGAATTAATCTCACTAGAAGAATACTATTATCTCAAAAATGGAAAAATGGATACTTATGCAGTGATAACCCAGACTTGGGACACATATCTTCAATTACTTAAAGAAAAACAACCCACAGAAAGCTAGACTAGTTGAGGAACAGGGACGGGGCAGGACAGACCCCTTTTTCCTTTTTTTTTTTTTTCCCTCTCTCTCTCTTACCCCTCTACCTTTTTACTACCCCTATTCCTTTTTCTATGTTGATATTACGTATATTTTTATCTTTATTGATTCTTTTTTGCAATCTTGGGAGTTCAAACCCCTTCTAAGGACTTTGATGAAGCAACTAGAAACTCCCCAACGAAAATACGTTTAATATTCAGAGATTTCTAGAAAGTTAATATATTTTGTATTAGATATTAGGATAACAAAAACTGGACAACTGTTGGATATGTAAACAACATGGAGTTGCGTCTCCTATTACATGTATCACACTATTCATTATTCAATAAAGTTGTTTAAAAAAAATATATATATTTTTATCACACAATAATTTTATCACATCATATAATTCTCAATTCTTTTCTAGTTTTTTTCCAAAACTCTATATCTAATACTCTATATAATATCCTTTTAATATTTTTCTATTATGTAAAATACAACAGTATTAACAGTATTAACATCAACATCAATATTACTTAGTAGAAAGAAACAATTGAAACAAATTGAAACAATTATATAAAGTTAGGAGTTTACAAGGTATATTATTTCAACTTCGTTATTGTTTTAATGACATTTTTATGATAGATAGATTCATTATATCAGAAATGTTTTAATTAATATGATGTTTTAATTATTATGATGATTAGATACGTCCAAACAATATGTATATAAAGAATAAGAATCTTCAAACAAGAGGAGATAATGTGTCTTTAAGATAAGCTTGCATTGTGTGGCTGTTTTAGGGTCTCAGGTATTGGAGAGGACCTTGACGTGGTACCTGAGCTTGTCCCATTTGGCCAGATGCGGTGACTAACCTTTCCATTTTTGCTTTTAAATCTTAGCTGAGAGCTTGTAAGTGAGTGCTGGGTTTTCTCTGTGTGTTGTATTAATTTGTTTTGTAATTTTCCCTATGGTTCTTGCACCCAGACCTGTCTGGGGTTAACTGCTTGTGGCTCTGGGGACAGCACAGCTTCCTGTGAGTGCCAGTGGCACCCAGGGCTGAGCATGTTGCAGGGTCATGGGATGTGTACCCGGTCCGGTATGAGAGTGCAGTTCCCTTACGTGTTTTGTATATTTCTAGGGTGGTTACATATTCCTGTGCACCCTTCCCTTGTTTTCAGTTTGTTTGGATTTGAAAGCTTGCATTGTGTGGCTGTTTTAGGGTCTCAGGTATTGGAGAGGACCTTGACGTGGTGCCTGAGCTTGTCCCATTTGGCCAGATGCGGTGACTAACCTTTCCATTTTTGCTTTTAAATCTTAGCTGAGAGCTTGTAAGTGAGTGCTGGGTTTTCTCTGTGTGTTGTATTAATTTGTTTTGTAATTTTCCCTATGGTTCTTGCACCCAGACCTGTCTGGGGTTAACTGCTTGTGGCTCTGGGGACAGCACAGCTTCCTGTGAGTGCCAGTGGCACCCAGGGCTGAGCATGTTGCAGGGTCATGGGATGTGTACCCGGTCCGGTATGAGAGTGCAGTTCCCTTACGTGTTTTGTATATTTCTAGGGTGGTTACATATTCCTGTGCACCCTTCCCTTGTTTTCAGTTTGTTTGGATTTGAAAGCTTGCATTGTGTGGCTGTTTTAGGGTCTCAGGTATTGGAGAGGACCTTGACGTGGTGCCTGAGCTTGTCCCATTTGGCCAGATGCGGTGACTAACCTTTCCATTTTTGCTTTTAAATCTTAGCTGAGAGCTTGTAAGTGAGTGCTGGGTTTTCTCTGTGTGTTGTATTAATTTGTTTTGTAATTTTCCCTATGGTTCTTGCACCCAGACCTGTCTGGGGTTAACTGCTTGTGGCTCTGGGGACAGCACAGCTTCCTGTGAGTGCCAGTGGCACCCAGGGCTGAGCATGTTGCAGGGTCATGGGATGTGTACCCGGTCCGGTATGAGAGTGCAGCTCCCTTCCGTGTTTTGTATATATATATATATATATATATATATATATATATATATATATATATATTTGTGATAATGTTAATGTAATATAATATATATATATATATATATATATATATCTATATATATATATATCCATACCTATATATCTATAGGAATAGATATACTGTAAGTATTGGTATATACAGATATATAGAAATATTTATTCAACTCCTGTAAGATAAGCACACAAATGCAAAGGTTTTTCCGTCTGCACTCTCCAATGAAGTCTATCATTAGGAAAAGTTAGCGTGGTTACGATATCCAAGGTCCTGAAGTTAGCGCCCGTCAGGTCTCTCTCTTTACAGAAGTTATACTTTAAACTTGTGATACGTGCGCTAACCCACAAAAAGATTACTTCTAGCTGTATATACGCTTGAGCAGGAGAGCTAAATTCCACTCCACTTGTAATTTAGCACTTAGTAATTATCATGGAGATTTATTAAATAACTATAAACATTGCTATAGTGTGTTTTTTTACTAGCAAGGGTTAAAACAGAAGAGATTTAAAAAAAATAAAATTGGCCATTTTATTAGTATTCAATGTTTAAGCAACATAATCGAATGTCACCCAGGCCTGATGAAGTTGCTGTTCTCTAAAAACATTCCTGTTCTTGCAAACTGCTACAAAATTGAAATGCAGACAAAGTTATTTGCATAAAAAGAGTGCCTTGTTGTATCTTAATTAACTATTTTTTAAATAAAACTAGATTTGGATTGACACTCTTTTTATTAAAATAACCAAAGATGTCACAACATGTTTATACAACAGTGTAAAATGTGACAGAAGAAAATCTACTGATGGCAGAACAGCAAACTGTCTATAGAGTGTTGTACATTTCAGGAGCAAAGATAAAAGGCTGATTATGTAATTGGTTAAAAAGGAAAATGTATGGTTTTGTCCTTTAATAAAAATAGGATTTGTATTGTTTAAAAAGATAGATAATCCCTTTATTACCCATTGCCCAGTTTTGCATAACCAACAAAGTTATATTAATATACTTTTTACCTCTGTGATTACCTTCTATCTAAGCCTCTGCAGACTGCCCCCTTATTGTATTTTTTTGACAGACCTATATTTTAGCCAGTCGGTGCTGAGTCCTTGGTAACTCCACGTGCATGAGCACAATTTTATATATATGGCACACATGAACAAACACCATCTAGCTGTGAAAACATGTCAAAATGCGGCCTTCAAGGGCTTAGAAATTAGCACATGAGCCTACCTAGGTTTAGCTTTCAACAAAGAATACCAAGAGAACAAATACATTTGATGACAGAAGTAAATTGGAAAGTTGTTTAAAATGGCATGCCCTATCTAAACCATGAAAAATTAATTTTGACTAGACTGTCACTTTAAGGCAGTAAATGTGAGAACTTAAACTTACATCTTGCAATTGACCAGAGACTAGGAAACTTTGGCCTGGAATCCAGCTTTTCATTAGATATATTGGGCTCCGTTTATCAAGCTGTGATAGCAGCTTCCGAGCGAGCCTGGAACTCTAGTTAAGTAACAGCAGTCTTATGAACGCTGCTACTTAATCTCTCCACAAAACATTAAAAAAAAAAAAAAACTAAGAAGTTAATTAGGAAGGTTAAAGCTCATGCAGAAGAGAATATAGCAGTCAGTAAAACATGGGGACAAAACATTATTTATAAATATCAGTGAAAGAAGAAAAAAATAAAAAAGGTAGGAGTAGTAAAATTGAAAACAGTTGATGGTAGAATAATAGAAGGAGGTAAGCAAATTGAAGATTGTCTCATGATTACTTCTGTTGTTTTCACAAAAGATTGTGAAAATAGAATGTCTACATTAAGGGATGCTACAAAAAACAAAATGTATTCTTACCTGATAAATGTATTTCTTTCTGAATATGGAGAGTCCACAACGTCATTTAATTACAACTGGGAATATCACTCCTGGCCAGCAGGAGGCGGCAAAGAGCACCACAGCAAAGCTGTTAAGTGTCACTCCCTACCCATAATCCACAGTCATTCAACCGAAGGGAAATGGAAAAAGAATAACACAAAGGTGTAGAGGTGCCTGAGGTTTAGTAAAAAATAACTGTCTTATTAAAGGGTGGGGTCATGGACTCTCCATATCCGGAAAGAAAGAAATTTATCAGGTAAGTATAAATTTGGTTTTCTTTTCTAAGATATGAAGAGGAAATTTATCAGGTAAGTATACATTTTGTTTTCTTTCCTAAGATATGGAGAGTCCACAAAGTCATTCAATTACTAGTGGGAACCAATACCCAAGCTAGAGGACACAGAATGAACAGAGAGGGAGAACAAGACAGGCAGACTTAAACAGCAGGCACCACCACTTGAAGAACCTTTCTCCCAAAAGAGGCCTCAGTCGAGGTAAAATATCAAATTTGGGGGGGCATGTCCGACCATCGATCAAGATGGCTGCTGTTCATGCTATGTCTGAATATGGGAGCTGATAAAACTGCTGGTTATCTCTCCTAAACCTTTCAAATCCTATATCTTTCAGAAGATTTGTGACAAACATTACTTATGGAACAGATTTATATGATTTTTGATATATTAATAGGAATAACAGACCTGAATAAAGAAGGTACTGTCAGTTTTTTTTCCCCTGTTTTGTTTGTCATGTGCTGTTGGCAGCCATTTTACTCACCTATCTTGCTGACTCTGGTACATACTGTGTGATGCTGCTCATTTCCTGCACTTCCTTTTATGGCCAGACTGGTGTACATCATCCGTGTGAGACAGGATGCAGTCTCAGAATTGTGATGTCATCACTTATTATTTAAAGGGCCTCTGATCAGTATGCTTTGCCCTTGAGTTATCTCAAACCTGTTTGTGAGAGCTCCTGTGTATTACCTGGCTGTCTGACGTCCCTCCTGGTTCCTGATCTCTGGCTTGTTCCTGACTCTGCTGTTCTCCTTGTTCCTGATTCCGGCTCGTCTGACTACTCGCTTTGGCTCCTGGCTCGGCTCGTCTAACTACCAGCTCTGGTTTTGATTCCTGGCTTGTTATTTGACTAGTGGACTTTTTATTATTTTTTGCTATTAATAAAGGTGTGATTATTTTTGCACTTCTCATCTTAGTCTGATTCCTGGCACCCTGACATTATGCAAGGGCCATGAATCCTGATGGTGCTAATAATCCACCTTTACCTGCCATAATTTTCAGGATGGATGAACAGGATTACCAATTGGATCAATTTGCACTAGCCCTGCAAACCCTGCTGACTCGCACTGCACATTTAAACCAAAATGTCCCGCAAGTTATGGCTGCTCCTGTTTCCGCTGCTGCACCTAGTCCTACCAGGAGCATGTCCGGTTCTGCACCTCTACCTCAGCGTTATGGAGGTGATCCTAATCAGTGCAGAGGGTTTGTGAACAGGAGCATTTACTTTGAGATGTTACCTCAGGTGTTTCCCTCTGACAGAGCTAAGGTGGGATTTTTCCTCTCGTTACTCTCTGACACAGCTCTTGCCTGGGCTAATCCCTTGTGGGAGACTAATAAACCTGTGATTTCAAATTACCCTGAATTTGTGGCCTCCTTTCGAAGGGCATTTGATGTTCCGACTCGCTCCTCCTCTGCTGCTAAACGACTCATGTCCATTCAGCAAGGTACAAGATCTGTTGCTCAGTATGCTATTGAGTTACGTACACTTGACGCAGAGGTAGGTTGGAACAATAAAGCCCTTGTTGCTACCTTCTTTCATGGGCTCTCTGATGCGATTAAAGACGAAGTTGCTGCCAGAGATTTACCAGAAGATCTTGAGGCATTCTTAATTTTTTTATCCTAATTGACATTAGACTAAGTGAGAGGCCCTCTTTCAAGGAGCGCATGCGGAAGCTTCCTGTTCTGTTGTCTCCTACATGTTCATTCCCACCCATGCCTCCCTCTCCTCCCATGCCTCCTGGTCCAGAGTCACCAGGTACTGCTGAGCCGATGCAGTTGGGATCTCTCCGCTGTGGAGAGGGCCTTTAGGAGGAGGGAGGGGCTCTGCCTCTATTGTGGGTTACAGGGCCACCTTTTGAAGTCTTGTCCTACATGTCCGAGAAATGCTCACACCTAAGGTCCTATCAGGGGCAGACCTTGGGTGGTTTATCCTCATCCCCGGAACTGCTAAATGAGAAACCTTTGGTCACGGTTGTTCTTTACTGGGTGGACTCTTCCATAGTCACCCAGGCTCTTGTTGACTCCGGTGCGGCGGGCTATTCCATTGATAGTGCTTTTGTATCGAAGCACTCCATTCCTGTTTTGCCTCGGTCCATTCCACTTGCTATTGAGGCCATTAATGCAGGCCCTTCAGACCACACTCATTACCCATGAAAATGCTCCATTAACCATGGCTGTTGGGGCTCTCCATTTCGAAACCCTCCAGTTCCAGGTGATAAACTCTCCGCATTTTCTGGTTGTTTTGGGTTATCCCTGGCTCCAAAAGCACAATCCCAGTCTCGACTGGCGCAGGTCTAAAATTTTATCATGGTCTCCGCAATGTATTTCCACTTGTCTTCGGAAACCAGTTAAAGTCTTGTGCACTTCTTCAGTATCTCAATTGCCAGAGGAGTACCGAGAGTTCCTAGATGTTTTTGATAAGGTGTGTGCCGTTATGTTGCCTCCTCACCGGTCTTACGATTGTGCCATAGACCTGCAACCCAGAGCCATTTCTCCTCGGGCCGGGTTTACCCTCTGTCTGTTGCGGAGAATTGTGCTATGGAGAAATATATTGCAGATGCTTTGTCATGGGGAATCATATGCAAATACTGCTCTCCTGCAGGGGCTGGCTTCTTCTTTGTGAAGAAAAAGGGTGGCGAGTTAAGACCATGCATCAATTATAGGGGTCTTAATCATCTTACCATTAAGAATGCTTACCCTATTCCGCTCTTTACGGAACTCTTTGACCGCCTCAAGGGAGCTACGGTCTTTACTAAACTTGATTTGAGAGGAGTGTACAATCTTGTTAGGATCAAGGAGGGCCACGAATGGAAAACAGCATTTAACACCAGGAGCGGGCATTATGAGTATCTTGTAATGTTCTTTGGCCTATGTAATGCTCCTGCTGTTTTCCAGGAATTTATTAATGATGTCCTACGAGATATGTTGCAACAGTGTGTTGTGGTGTACTTGGACGACATCCTCATACACTCACCCACACTTGAGGCTCAGCGTTCTGATGTTACACGGGTTCTTCAGAGACTATGTGAGAATGGCCTGTCTTGTAAACTCGAGAAATGTGAGTTCCATCAGACTCAAGTAACCTTCCTAGGTTATATTATCTCTGTTGCAGGGTTCTCCATGGATCCTGACAAGTTATCTGCAGTTCTGCAGTGGCCTCACCCAGTTTGTCTTCGGTCTATTCAACATTTTTTGGGGTTCGCCAATTACTATAGAAAGTTTATTAAAAACTTTTCTTCCTTTGTCAAACCTATCACAGACATGACCCGTAAAGAGAATGATCCACTCCATTGGTCACCTACTGCCATTAAGTCCTTTGATAGTCTTAAGACTGCCTTTGCTGCCGCTCCAGTTCTGGCTCATCCTAACCCTGTCCTTCCTTTCGTTCTTGAGGTTGATGCGTCTAAGACTGGAGTAGGTGCCCTCTTGTCTCAACGTCCTACGCCTGACGGTTCCTTGCATCCATGTGGTTTCTTTTCTAAGAAATTGTCTCCAGCGGAGTGAAATTATGAAATTGGCGACAAGGAATTACTTGCCATAATTTTGGCACTCAAGGATCGGAGGCATCTTCTTGAAGGCACTAGCGTGCCAGTGCTCATTCTTACTGACCACAAGAACTTATCTATCTGAAGCAAAATTTTGCTGCCCCAACAGGCCAGATGGGCGCTATTTTTGTCTCAGTTTAATTATGTGGTCTCCTACCTGCCTGGTAGTAAGAATGTTAGGGCTGATGCCCTCTCTCGACAATTTTCCCCTCTGTCCAAGGAGGAGTCTGTACATACTCCAGTTATACCTCCTGACCATATTTTGGCTACCATATGTACTAATTTGACTTCTCCCTTGGGGGAAGAGATCCTGGCTGCACAAACCAATGCACCTCCTGAAAAATCTAGTGGTAAGTGTTTTGTTCCGGAGAATATTCAAACTAAACTTTTGCACACTTACCACTATCTTAAAGCCACAGGTCACCCAGGCAAGAACTAAATTATTTGGTCTGTCACTCGACAATTCTGGTGGCCAGGTCTTTGTTCTTATGTTGCTGCGTATGTTGCCTCCTGCTCAATTTGTACACAGAATAAGACTCCTCAATGTCTTCCTGTGGGTCTTCTTCAACCTATTGCTAATAGTGAGCGTCCTTGGACACATCTTTCCATGGACTTCATTGTCGAGCTCCCTGTTTCCAATGGCAATACTGTTATCCTTATGGTGGTTGACCATTTTTTTGAAATGTCACATTGCATTCCCTTGAAGCTTCAATTTTTGCCCGAGAGGTCTTCCGTTTACATGGGTTACCCAAGGAGATAGTGTTGGACCGGGGTAGCCAGTTTGTCTCCAGATTTTGGCGTTCCTTTTGTGCTCAAATTGGGATCCAGCTTTCCTTCTCCTCAGCATATCACCCTCAATCCAATGGGGCTGCGGAACAGTCTAATCAAGCTCTGGAACAGTTCCTCCATTGCTATGTCTCAGATTACCATAATAATTGGTCTGAACTGTTACCTTGGGCAGAGTTTGCTTGTAATAATGCTATTAATGCTTCCTCCAAGTTATCCCCATACATGGCGAATTATGGGTTCAACCATCCTTGTTGCTCGATTCATTCATGTCTCAGGGTATTCTGGCTTTGGAATGCCTTCATCGTTCTATGCAGCGCCAAAAGTTCCAGGGCAGCGAAGACGGCTCCCGAACCCCACCGCAACTATAATAATTATATTAACCCCTAAACCGCCACTCCCAGACCCTGCCGCCACCTACATAATACCTATTAACCCCTATCCTGCCCCCACTACACCGCCACCACCTATAATAAATTTATTAACCCCTATCCTGCCCCCCCTACACCGCCGCAACCTATAATAAAATTATTAACCCCTAAACCTAAGTCTAACACTAACCCTAACACCCCCCTAATTTACATATTAATTAAATAAATCTAAATAAATATTACTCTTATTAAATTAGTTATTCCTATTTAAAACTAAATACTTACCTGTAAAATAAACCCTAACGCCTAGATTTAGAGTTCTGCGGCCAAAGGGGTGCATTAGCTACGCGTGCTTTTTTCTGGCCGCACCTTTTAAATACCGCTGGTATTGAGAGTTCACAGAATGGCTGCGTTAGGCTCCAAAAAAGGAGCGTAGAGCATATTTAACGCAACTTCAACTCTCGATACCAGCGGTGCTTACGGACGCGGCCAGCTTCAAAAACGTGCTCGTGCACGATTCCCCCATAGAAAACAATGGGGCTGTTTGAGCTGAAAAAAAACCTAACACCTGCAAAAAAGCCGCGTTCAGCTCCTAACGCAGCCCCATTGTTTGCTATGGGGAAACACTTCCTACGTCTGCACCTAACACTCTAACATGTACCCCGAGTCTAAACACCCCTAACCTTACACTTATCAACCGCTAATCTGCTGCCCCTGCTATCGCTGATCCCTGCATTTTATTATTAACCCCTAATCTGCCGCTCCGTACACCGCCGCAACCAACATTATCCCCATGTACCCCTAATCTGCTGCCCCTAACACCGCCGACCCCTATACTATATTTATATGATTGGATCAGCCAATCGGATTGAACTTCAATCTGATTTTTCCTACCTTAATTGTGATTGGCTGATAGAATCCTATCAGCCAATCGGAATTCGAGGGACGCCATCTTGGATGACGTCACTTAAATTAATATTCATTCAGTGAGTAGGCATCGTTAGAAAAGGATGGCTCCGCGTCGGCTGCATTGAAGATGGCTTCGTTCCGCTCCGGATGGATAAAGATTGAAGATTAAAGCCTGGATGAAGACTTCTATCGGATGGAAGACCTCTTCAGCGCCCCTTGGATGAAAACTTCTATCGGATGGAAGACATCTTCCCCGCCCCTTGGATGATGACTTCGACCCGGCTGGGTGAACATGACTCAAGGTAGGGAGATCTTCAGGGGGGTAGTGTTAGGTTTATTTAAGGGGGGGTTGGGTGGGTTAGAGTAGGGGTATGTAGGTGGTGGTTTTTAATGTTGGGGGGGTTGTATTTTTTTTTACAGGCAAAAGAGCTGATTACTTTGGGGCATGCCCCACAAAAAGCCCTTTTAAGGGCTGGTAAAAGAGCTGGTTACTTTGTAATGTAGTATAGGGTAGGGACTTTTATTATTATTTTTTTTATATTATTTTATTAGGGAGCTTAGATTAGGTGTAATTAGTTTAAAATTCTTGTAATCTTTTTTTATTTTCTGTAATTTAGTGGGGGGGTTTTGTACTTTAGTTAGTTTATTTAATTGTATTTAATTGTAGCTACTTGTAGTTAATTAATTTAATTTATTTAATGATAGTGTAGTGTTAGGTTTAATTGTAACTTAGGTTAGGAGTTATTTTACAGGTAATTTTGTATTTATTTTAGCTAGGTAGTTATTAAATAGTTAATAACTATTGTACCTAGTTAAAATAAATACAAAGTTGGCTGTAAAATAAATATAAATACTAAGATAGCTACAATGTATTTATTAATTACATTGTAGCTAGCGTAGGGTTTATTTTACAGGTAAGTATTTAGTTTGAAATAGGAATAATTTATTTAATGATAGTGTAGTGTTAGGTGTAATTGTAACTTAGGTTAGTTTTTATTTTACAGGTAAATTTGACTTTTTTTTTATCTAGGTAGCTATTAAATAGTTAATAACTATTTAATAGCTATTGTACCTAGTTAAAACAAATTTAAATTTAAATTTGCCTTTAAAATAAAAATAAATCCTAAAATAGCTACAATATAATTATTAGTAATATTGTAGCTATATTAGGGTTTATTTTATAGGTACGCATTTAGTTTTAAATAGGAATAACTATTTTAATAAGAGTAATATTTATTTAGATTTATTTAATTAATATTTAAGTTAGGGGGGTGTTAGGGTTAGTGTTAGACTTAGGTTTAGGGGTTAATAATTTTATTATAGGTTGCAGCAGTGTAGGGGGGGCAGGATAGGGGTTAATAAATTTATTATAGGTGGCGACGGTGTAGGGGGGGCAGATTATGGGTTAATACGTTTAATATAGGTGGGGTCCGGGAGCGGAGGTTTAGGGGTTAAACAATTTATTTAGTTGCGGCGGGGTTCAGGATCCACAGGATAGGGGTTAATAACTTTATTATAGGTGGCGGCGGTATAGGGGGGCAGGATAGGGGTTAATAGGTATTATGTAGGTGGGGTCTAAGAGCGGCGGTTTAGGGGTTAATAACTTTATTTCGTTGCGGGGGGCTCTGGGGGCGCCGGTATAGGGGGTAGAACAGTATAGTATAGTGTGGGTGCTTAGTGACAGCTTATCAATAAAGCTGTAGAAAAGCCGAAGACCAGTGAGATCGGATGAGTGATAACTATCACAGTCCGCTGCTCATCGCCCTGTACTTGGTGCACAGCTTTTTGACAGCTTTTTTGATAACTTTGGCGAACGTATTCAGGTCCACGGCGGCGATGTGAGGCGAGCTTAGGCGAGCGTATTGGCCAGGCGAAGGCAGGTACGTCCGGAGCTTCATAACTAGAGGCCATAGTGTTGATGGCCATCGAAAGATAATAAGCAGTTTTAAACTTGGAGCTAGAGTTGCTTACATATTAAAAGTAATTTCACAAGTGGACTTGGCTAAGTGTAGGCAGCTAAGCCACGACTGCCCATGCATGGAGGTTATATAATTAATCCAGCAAGTTAGCTAAGAGTACTACTGTGGTGCTTTCTCTTCTTTATTTGGGCACAGATCCTAAGGGCTGGAGTTAAACTCTGGAGGTGCGGTTAAAAGACTGGATGGTGATAGGTTAAACAACTATTACTACTGGACACAGTGGGGTGCACCCTTTTAATAAGAAAATAAAGAGGTGTTCAGCTGTTGTATGGACGGTATATCCAGAATGCAAGCCCTATCACAAGGGAAAAGAGGGAAGAAAAAGGGAGGTGGAAGATTGGGATAAAATACTGTGGCCTGTTGGTCGAGGAAAAAAACCCCAAGGAGGAAAGAGAGAGTCTGTTTTGGGCCAAAGGTGTTGGTCCCCTTACTTACACGAAGGTTTAAGAGGTCTGCAATTATCTGTGACAGGACTAGTGGGGGTCTTGGAAAAATGAGCAGACATGTTGTGTTACTTGGATTATCTCCTGGGGCTTGTCACTATCAACTAGAGCAGTGTTAGTAGTTGTATCTGTTTAGTTGCTGAATTTTGTAGGTATAGAAAGCTACATGCACTTATAAGATTTTATAAGTCGAATTACTCAGCCTTAGTCCTGATGAGCAGATAGGATAGAAGCTGTAGGATACAGGCTAGCTCAAGGCCTTAGGCTATGATTTATTTCGATCATATAGGTGTCAGTAATAAGAGCAGAAGGTTTAAGAAGTTATCAAGACCCCTCTAGACTATCAATAAGAAGATCTAGCCACCTAAGTACCTTTCTTTCTGTATATTACAAACGTGTATTGTAGGGGTGTGTGCTTACTCTGTTCATTAAGCAGTTAAGGGGATATTGCTGGATATGGGGACAAATATTTTGGCCTGTATGTAATACTGTGTCTTGTGAGATTATGTGTGGGAGTAGAATAGAGCTTTTCTATTCATTAAAGCGGTAAGGAATATCTTGGTAAAAACAAAGTCTCTTAAAGTGATAGCTTAAAAAAAGCTAAGTTAGATTAAATATACAAGTACCTTAGTCGGCCGTAGTGCACTATTTTTTTTAATTATTTTTTTTTTTATCACAGTCACATATTAGTTGTCATTATAGAGAGGACACTATCCCTCGCTCACTGATACGGGTGGAGATAATTTCTCCCCTAAGAATACAGTTTTTGTTTTTTTTTGACACAGAGGTTTTACATTATTATAGATTCACATGGAAAGGTTTATTACCACTAAAAACAGAACCATGCTGCCTAAAGTTAAAGATAAAAAGGCTAGAGCAAGTAATGAAAGTGTAAACGATAATGGTATAGAGACAGGCAATACAAGCTTAGATGCTATAGATTCGCAGGAGCTGGTTAAACAAATTTCTGATCTAATGATACCACAGTTTGACCAGGTCAAAAAAGAAATAATATTACTCTCACAGGAAGTCAAACAATTTTCAAACAGGCTTGTAGAAGCCGAAAGTAGAATATCTGACCCAGGGGCGGAACTACCGGTGGTGCAGAGATGGCAATTGCGACCGGGCCCGGCAGGTCCAACCCTCAGGGGGGCCCCAGCTCCAGCGCAACCAACTTTGTAAACTTTTTTTTTTTCAACTTTATTTTTTCTCATTATTTATTTCAGCGGCTGCAGCTTAACAATAACAGTTTTAAATCAGAGAGTTGCCGCGGGTTACCATGGCAACGCTCTGAAACATTTGCTCATTTTGCTGAGCGGGAAAGAAGGAGGAAGGAGCTGTCTGCGTGAATGTAGCCAGTAACGCAGCCAGTTAAATAAGCCTAGTGAGAGTGAGACGAGACTGGAGGTAAGTGGCTAAACCTAACCAATCATGCTGCCTAAAATCTAGATGATACTCACACGACAGCTCTATGACAGGGCTGTGAGATGTGGAGGACTCACTTGAACAAAAAATGTTGGACGCACGCAGCATTATAAACTTTACAGTTACTTGGGTGCAGTACTGATCCTACTTATCTGCAAAGGACAGTGTGGTACGAAATGAGTACTGTAGCCTAGAGTGCTAGCTGGAGCCATGAATAATTTCTGATTACCGTAGATGTTTTGTTTTAGACATATCTTCTTCTATCTTGTGCTTTTTATAAACTATGCATAATTAACATATTTATGGGGCAATCAATTGTGAGTTTAATGTCTCTTTTAGGAAGGTTTCTTTAAGTGGTGGAATTGGGATCAGGGGTCAGTGCACTAATATGATTCGAAGAATTAGCTAAGCCAAATCATTGATTAGCTGTGGAAGGCAAAGAGCAGAGTTTTAATGGCTGATGATGGAGGAAGCTGTATCTTTGATATGGAGAGCGTGGTATCTTATGCTATACTGTTCTGTCATATGGAGAGAGTGGTATTTATGCTTAACTGCTCTGTAATATGGAGATAGTGGTACCTTATGCTATATTGCTCTATCATATGGAGATAGTGGCATATTATTATGCTTAACTGCTCTGTAATATGGAGAGTAGTATCTTATGCTATACTACTCGGTATTATGGAGAAAGTGATACCTTATGCTATACTGCTCTGTCATATGGAGAAAGTGTATCAATAAACCTGAATATTTATTTCAGAGACTAGATGGAGTGAAGCTGGGACTTAAGATTTTGATAAGATATCTGCTGAAACATTCTAAAGATGCTCCTATGTCCTACTTTAGCTTTTATCTGACAATGCTTAATAAAGGATACCTGCTATACTTCAGTGTGAAAAACCAATGCATAAAATATTTGAAATATTGTGAAAATACATCTAGCAATTTGTAAAACATACTATTATTATATGTGTATACTATATATATATATAAATATATATATATATATATATATATATATATATATATATATATCACACATATTGTGCCAGATAGTACACTCTCCAGCAGCAGAAATATTAATATTGCAGAAGCCATATGTCTGTGTGAACATAAATGACTGTGGGTCCTTATGAATGTCAATGACGGGGGGGCCCTTTATGGATTCTTGCACCAGGGCCCTGGATTTTCTAGTTATGCCTCTGATCTGACCTAGAAGATGTAAATAGTAGACTTGATATAAAGATTGACAAACAGCCTAAACAAATATCCAATATACAAGACAAACTGGAAGAATTAGATTGCTCAAGGCGTAACAATTTAAGAATTATAGGGTTTCCAGAATCGAGCAAATTTCAAGATTTTCTGAAGTTTGCCTCACACCAGTTACCGCAGATGTTAGGGCTACAAAATACCACAGCAGGGATTACAAGTGGAGAGGGCTCACAGGATAGAAGGCAGTAGGAATTATGAAAATGGCAATCAGAGAAATAGGCCAACGATCATCAAATACCTTAACTTTCAAGATAAGGTAAATCTTTTGAGACAATATAAACAAAAAATGCCGGTGATGATTGGAGAGAAAAATCTATTTATGTTCCAAGATTTTTCAGTAGAGACATCAAAGAAAAGAAAAGAAATGGTACCAATATGCACTAGCTTAATTAACCATGGGCTGAAAGCTACAATAATCTATCCGGCTAAGATTAAGATGTTTGATGATCAGGGCAATATTGTTTCCTCATGGGAATGGAGATGTTAACAGATATTAATGATATAGTTTTATCTGATCGCGCCATCCTATCTCTTAAGGTGCAAATTAAAAAGGCTAACATGAGTAATGTGGCAAAGTTTTTTTTCCCTACCTATTTGGCATTGAATGCTCAATTTAAAACATGGTTAAGACAGAAGTGGACAGATTTCTATGTTTTTAATCAGGAATATAAAGAGAGATATGAAATACTGTGGGAAACCTTTAATGCAGTAATCAGAGGCGAAATAAAATCATATTTAATTAGGAAAAAAACATGAATCACAGAGAAAAGAAACAAAAATTATCTAGCCAGGTGCGGAACTGTTATAATTCATTCCTTAGCGATCCGTCAAATAGCTGGTGGGAAAAGTACATTAGTGCAAAAAAGGAAAGAGAAATATTTTTGTCCCAAAGAATGAGACAGGAGGAAGTACGAACAAGGGCTTTCTATTACAGACATAGCGGTAAAGCCAAAAAATTTTAGCCAACTTAGTTAAGCTCAAAAAGAAAAAACAATGTATTGAAGCAGTTAAAGTGGGGAATGAGAGGTTTGTGAATATTAAGGAGATAAGCAAGCAAGTATTTGAGTATTATCAAAAAATATACACAGAAGATACAATATGCCAGGAAATAAAAGCAGAATTCTAGGAGAAGATCAGGTTACCCAAATTAGACAAAGATAAGCTCAAGATTTTAAATAGTCCTAAAACACAAGAAGAGATCAAAAAAGTAATTAAGCTAACATGAGCAAACAAAGCGCCTGGCCCAGATCAGTTACCAATAGAGCTTTATAAAATCTTAGGCGAAGAAATAAGTCCAATACTTGAAGGTTTATTTAATGCAATATATATTCAGGGCAAGTTAAAATCTAAGAAAGGATAAGGACCCAGAATATTTAAATGCATATAGACCCATTTCATTACTAAATAATGATTATAAAATCTTTATGAGTATTATTGCATGAAGATTAAAAGTAATGATGGACCCATTAGTACATAAAGATAAAGTGGGTTTCATGCCAGGCAGAAATTCAACTACCAATTTAAGGAAATTACAATTGGCAATCGATTATTACTGGCACCAAATAGAATGGAAAGATTCCTAAAACTGACATGACTATTACTACAATTGATGCAGGAAAAGCGTTTGATATGATCACATGGGACCATTGGTTTACGTTAATAAACAAATTTGGGATTGCCGGACACTTTCTTAGAATGATACAACTGATATATAATAAACCATTGGCAAATATAGTAGTTAATGGATGCAGTACAGATAGCTTTCCTTTACAGAAGGGGACAAGACAGGGGTGCCCTCTATCTCCCTACCTGTTCAATTTAGCTATTGAACTGCTGGCTATACATATCAGAAAGGAAGTAGAGGGAATTTGGCTGGGAAAGAGAAAAATTACGCTCCTACTTTATGCAGATGACCTCCTAGTTTTTCTAAGGGATACTAAGAAAAATATGCCAATCTTAATACAAACCCTGGAAAAGTTAAGCACATTTTCGGGATATAAAGTAAACCTAAATAAATCAGAAATGTTATGGATTTATAAGAATAGAGATAGCTATATGAGTTGCCCATTTAAAGAAACAAAGGAGGAGCTTAAATATTTGGGCATTAGATTAGACAGAGATCCCAATAAGTGGTACACAGCTAACTATTCCCAGATTTTTGCGAACAATTTTCATGACTTGACAATATGGGCTAAATTTCCTCTATCCTTATCCGGGAAAATTAATCTGATTAAAATGGTGGCATTTCCAAAATTACTGTGTTTATTACAGAATCTACCTGTCTTTATGAAACAGAAAGATTTACAGATATTTAAACAAAAATGGGTGAGGTTTTTATGGGGGGGGAAACGGAGGGCGTTGGCATTTCAGAAAATTGCATTCTTTAGGCTAGAAGGAGGGCTATCCTTGCCTGTTATAGAATTATATAACTTAGTGTGTATGGGGAAAATTGCAATGGACTGGATAACAGAGGTAGATCATTATTCTATTTCATGTTTGGAAGAACAACTGGTTAGACCTTACACACTTAATGCTTTACTCCATTGCAAGGAGAATCTTCCGGTAGAAGTTAAAAATATGTCCTCCATTAAGAACGTAATATGTGCATGGCATAAAATTGTCAAAATATCACAAGCATACCCAAGTTGGTCTAAATATCTTACAATCGTAGGCAATCCTAATTTTGAGCCGGCACTAGGCTCAAGGGTCTTTCAAGAATGGAAGGCGAAAGGTCTCATTTATCTGCAACAATTAAAAGAAAAAGAGACAAGAACTTGCAAAATTTTTCAGGAACTTAAAAATGAATTTGGGCTACCAGATAAAGATTTTTTTGCATATTTGCAGGTTAGGTACTTTTTTAATAAGATGGTTATAGAAAATCTGGAATCATGGGAATTATTAGGACCAGTTCTGAATATATATAAAGTGGCGAATCACTCTATCTCTGTGTTATATAGCGCTCTTAAAACCCTACAGGGTAAAGAGAACATAGACAAAATAGCATCTAACTGGCAACAATCAGTAGAGAGAATACAAAAAAGTTTACAGTTGACAGATCAAGCAACTCTCTCAATCGGGTGGAGAGAGTCTCATTTGAAAATCTTGAATAGAATATATATCTCCCCTGCATTAAAAGCAAAATTAGATAACTCATTAAATAACAAATACCTTAAATGCTGTCTTGTAGCAGCAGATTTACAACATTGTCTATGGAGTTGTCCTAAAGTACAAAGATTTTGGAAGAAGATTAACTTCTGGCTAAATAAAATAAATGACAAAGAGATCAGAATAACGGAAAAACACATCTTTTTTTTATATATATGAGGAGCAGATAGCACAGGTGAATAACAAGTTTGTGAATACAGTAATTTTTATAGGCAGATCATTAATCCTAAAGTACTGGAAATCTAAGAAGAGCGCTAGCCTAATAGAATGTATCAATTAAAGGACAAGTAATAGTGGAACAATAAAATACCTCTATAAACTCAGAAATGGTGTAGATTAATACAGTCGTTGGTCAGAGAAGAGCAAATTCAACTAATTTCTCCCTTTAGGGGTCTGAGTTCCTGATGCATGCTTTTGAAATCAATGAATATCCTAGAGGGTCTGACTAAAGGGTGTGGGGGGGTTGTTTGTTTTTTTGTATTTTTTTTTTGTTCTGTTTTGTATGTCTGTTGTCACTGTGGTTGTTTGTTTGTTTATCGGTTGTTGGGTGTTTGGAAAGGTATAAAACACTCCAACAGAGTATGCAAGTGTAGTTTTGGCGTATAATTTAGCTTACATATTGGTTGCTAAAAGGACCCTATGACAGGTTAGGTTTAATAAGGGATTATTAGGTTAGGTTCTGTTGTAGGGTCATAAGAAGAGCAATAAGTAAGTACACAGTGGGATATTTTGAACAATGTCTAGAACGATGCGTTTTGTGTTATATTACAAATTTGCTAGGTTAGGAGGACATGTGCATCTAACAGTGTGTCAATTTTATGTTGGAATGTTCTTCTTCTTTATCCTGTCTAGCAAAGTATATAGGCACCCTGTGAGGTGCTTTTTTTTTCTTTGTCATGTTTTGTGGACCCAACTAAAATTTATAGCCTAATCGATATACACTGTTGTTTTTTAAATAAAGAAATAAAAAAAAAATACTCCATACACTCCATACCACATTCCCTCTTATACTACACTCCATACCCCATTCCCTTTCATCCCATACCCCATTCCCTTTCATCCCATAGGTTTTTTTTTAATAAAAAACATTGTTTACATATCCTCATTTTTGTATTTTTCAACATATACGTTTGTCTTTTTAATACCCCTTACCCTCTTTTATTTATATCCCATTCACACTTCAGCACTTTTTTTTTACTTTTTGTTCACTATTTTGACCCCCTTTCATTTGGGCACCTTCACATTTTATTTGAGTATGTCGGGAGAGGGTGATAGGGAGCAGATTAGCCATGAGCTATTAGAGCTCATTAGGCAGGAGTTCAGTGATGAGCTTGTAGAGGAGGCTAGGCAGAAGGTTAGGCAGGAGAGAGGGAGGGGGAGAGGAAGGGGAATAGGAAGGGGGAGAGGAATGGGACAGGAAGGGGGAGAGGAAGGGGTGGGTTGACCTAGCCATATTGTTGAAAATGAACAAGTGGCTGGGCCCAGTGGTGTGCAGCGTAGACAGGGAGCTTCACAATCCGGGGAACAGAGGCTCACATCGCATGGGAAGTACAGGCAGAGGGAGGAGAGATATACCATGGATGAGGAGACCCTTATAGAGGCTTATATGGAGATGGCTAGGAGGCTGCAGGCACCAAAGGCCACCCCTAAGAATAAGAGGAAGCTGTGGATGGAGATCAGGGATGCCGTAAATGCAGTGGGGGTTTATAACAGGGATGTAAAGTCTATTCAGATTGTTACTGGGACTGCAGAGCTGAACTGAAAAGATAGCTCACAAGGGAGAGGCAATACGTATCTGGGACCGGTGGCGGTCCGGAATTAATATTTGAGTTTTCTCGCTGGGAGGAAATGCTGCATCCCAACATCTCTGAGGTGGCCATAGTCGGTATTGGAGAGGTTGATGCTGGGAACCTGCCCCTCTCATCTGCCAGTAAGCTCATTTACTAATCTCTTTAGATCCACCTCATAACCCATTCACACGCAAAAATTATTTAAGGATATGACTAACGCAATTACACTTTTTTATACATGATTATGTAAGCGCATTCACAATTACCTTGCGAAAGTTGCACTTCAAGAAAAGCTATCACATTAGTATCTAGTTTACAGATTAGGTGTGCATTTAAACAGATTTAAGACAAACATAAAAAGACATTCAGATTTACCATATAGATATCAAAAAGACGGGTTTGAAAATGCAGAAATTGTATTGATTGCTTTTGCTTCCAATAGAATTACGAAGGCAGACTCATTAATACACTTTCAAATAGAACATTTACATCTTTATTTGGAACTGTGCTAATATCTTGATTTCTTTCTTTTTCAAATATACAGAGTCTGAGGCCGGGGAGGAGGCAGCACAGCACCCACAGGCTTCTCCTTCACCCAGGCATGAGAGTGGTGCAGATGACTCGCTACCTCGGGGAGACATAGAAGACATCCCAGTACCATCATCCCCTGAAGAAGCCCCCGCTGCAGAAGAGATCCCTGCAGCAGCACCTCATCCACCAGCAGCCCCTTGTGCACCAGCAGCCTGTCGTGCACCAGCAGCCCGCCATGCAGCAGCTCCTCAGGAGAACATAGCCCCAGAGATAGCAGAGGTGCAGATCTTGACTGATTTCCTCGAGGAGATGCGTGCCTCCGGAGGGAACAGGCGGAAAGCAGAGTGTACCTGACGAGAGTAATGAATGATATTCGGGAAGATCAAAGAGAGATTTTGAATACTCTTAAGGATATGTTGAAGGTCCTCCGGGAGGCGCAAAATGCACCATCTGCTCCTGCACCATCTGCTCCTGGACCATCTGCTCCTAGGCCTCCTCCATGTTCTCCTCTGCCTCAATCTCCTCCTCAGCCTGGTGATCCCTGAACCACTCACAGTACCCCTTCTACCCCTCTTCCCCAAACATCTCCTATGAGAACTCGTCAGAGGGGGCAGTTGCCCCCCCAGAGCCTCAGTCTTGTGGGAAGAGGGGAAGGAAGAGGAAGTAATTTTGTATGTTTTTTATGTATTTAATATGTAAAGGATAGGTATGTGATGATGTGGTCTTCTTACAAATGTGAAGCACACTCTGTATTTAATAGGCTTCTAAGGGACCGGGTCAATGGAGGCATATTGTTTGCAGAGTGTGTTTTACAAGTGTGTGGAGACCACATCATCACATGCTGTCCTTGTTGATTACATTGATTGTTTTTTGCGATGTGATGTTCAAACTGTTCTCCTAATCTCAAACAAAATGACTATTACAATTATACATGATAACATATCACTATTTTGATGCCAACAACACAACTTAAAGGGACAGTCATAACATGAATCATTGTTGGCAACAAAGAAAACACTATTACGCATTATCAAGTTTGGAATAACCAGACTGTTATAGAAATACACGTTTTACTTCTATGATTAACCTTGTATCTATGACTCTGCAAAATGACCCCTTATTTCTATTCTTTTGACAGACCTGCTTTTCTGCCAATCATTGATCACTCCAGGGTAACTATATTGCATGAGCTCAATGTTTTCCATATGAAACCCAATAACTAATGCCCTCTAGTGGTCCAAATGCATTCAGATGAGATGCACTCTAAGGTCTAAGAAATGAACAGATGAACCTCCTTGGTTTATCTTTCAAATAAGAACACCAAGCAAACAAAGATAAATCGGGGATAAAAGTTTTAGAGAAATTTAAATATTTAAATCAAAAAATGTTTTGTTTTACTTGACTGTCCCTTTAAACAAGAACATATGTTAACATATACTAATCTTTAAGACTTGTTGGTAAATCTACACGTACTTGTAAAAACCAGAAAATATTTGAATAGGATACTAAGGGGGGTAGTTATCAACGTGTCTATTTTACCTGTATTCGCCGGCCCAATATGCCCGCCTAAGCTCACCTCACATTGCTGCCGCGGACCTGCAAAAATTTGCCTAAGTTATCAAAAAACCTGTCAAAAAGCAGCGCACCAAGTACGGGACGATGAGCAGCGGACTGTGAGAGTTATCACTCATCTGATCTCGCTGCTCTTCGGCTTTTTTACAGCTTTCTTGCTAGCCTGTCACTAAGCACCCACACTAAACTACACTGTTCTACCCCCTATACCGGCGCCCCCGGAGCCCCCCGCAACTAAATAAAGTTACTAACCCCTAAACCGCCGCTCCTAGACCCTGCCGCAACTCTTATAAATGTATTAACCCCTAAACCGCCGCTCCTAGACCCTGCCGCAACTCTTATAAATGTATTAACCCCTAAACTGCCGCTCCCGGACACCACTGCCACCTACATTATACCTAGTAACCCCTATCCTGCCCCACCTATTCCGTCGCCCTCTATAATAAAGTTACTAACCCCTAAACCGCCGCTCCCTGACCCCGCCGCAACTCTTATAAATGTATTAACCCCTAAACCGCCGCTCCCGGACACCGCTGCCACCTACATTATACCTAGTAACGCCTATCCTGCCCCCCCTATACCGTCGCCCTCTATAATAAAGTTATTAACCCCTATCCTGCTGATCCCGCACCTCGCCGCAACTAAATAAATAGTTTAACCCCTAAACCGCCGCTCCCTGAACCCGCCGCAACCTATATTAAATTTATTAACCCCTATCCTGTCCCCCCTACACCGTCGGCACCTATAATAAATTTATTAACCCCTATCCTGCCCCCCACTACACCGCCGCCACTGTAATAAAATTATTAACCCCTAAACCTAAGTCTAACACTAACCCTAACACCCCCCTAACTTAAATATTAATTAAATAAATCTCAATAATATTTCTATTATGAACTAAATTAATCCTATTTAAAACTAAATACTTACCTTTAAAATAAACCCTAATATAGCTACAATATAAATAATAATTATATTGTAGCTATCTTAGGATTTATTTTTATTTTACAGGCAAATTTCAATTTATTTTAACTAGGTACAATAGCTATTAAATAGTTATTAACTATTTAATAGCTTACCTAGCTAAAATAAAGAGAAATTAACCTGTAAAATAAAAACTAACCTAAGTTACAATTACACCTAACACTACACTATACTTAAATAAATTATTCCTATTTAAAACTAAATACTTACCTGTAAAATAAACCCTAAGATAGCTACAATATAATTAATAATTACATTGTAGCTATCTTAGGATTTATATTTATTTTACAGGTAACTTTGTATTTATTTTAGCTAGTTAGAATAGTTATTAAATAGTTATTAACTATGTAATAACTACCTAGCTAAAAGAAATACAAAATTACCTGTAAAATAAATCCTAACCTAAGTTACAATTAAACCTAACACTACACTATCATTAAATTAATTAAATAAATTAACTACAAATAACTACAATTAAATACAATTACATAAACTAACTAAAGTACAAAAAATAAAAAAAGCTAAGTTACAAAAAATAAAAAAAATAAGTTACAAACATTTTAAAAATATTACAACAATTTTAAGCTACTTACACCTAATCTAAGCCCCCTAATAAAATAACAAACTCCCCCAAAATTAAAAAATGCCCTACCCTATTCTAAATTAAAAAAGTTCAAAGCTCTTTTACCATACCAGTCCTTAAAAGGGCCTTTTGTGGGGCATGCCCCAAAGAATTCAGCTCTTTTGCCTGTAAAAGAAAAATACAACCCCCCCAACATTAAAACCCACCACCCACATACCCCTAATCTAACCCAAACCCCCTTAAAATAACCTAACACTAATCCCCTGAAGATCATCCTACCTTGAGTCGTCTTCACTCAGCCGAGCAGCGATGGAACCGAAGAGGAGACCGGAGCGGCAGAAGTTATCCTCCAAGCGGCGCTGAAGAAATCTTCCATCCGATGAAGTGATCCTCCAAGCGGCACTGAAGAAGTCTTCCATCCGGGCGATGTCATCTTCCAAGAGGCGCTGAAGAAGTCTTCTATCCGGGCGATGTCATCTTCCAAGCGGGGTCTTCAATCTTCAATCTTCATCCCGCCGACGCGGAACATCCTTCTTTACCGACGGACTACCGACGAATGAAGGCTCCTTTAAGGGACGTCATCCAAGATGGCGTCCCTTCAATTCCGATTGGCTGATAGGATTCTATCAGCCAATCAGAATTAAGGTAGGAAAAATCTGATTGGCTGATTGAATCAGCCAATCAGATTCAAGTTCAATCCGATTGGCTGATCCAATCAGCCAATCAGATTGAGCTCGCATTCTATTGGCTGAAGTGCGAATGTGGTGTTCTCATATGAGAGTTAATATACGAGTGTAGTGATAAGAGAGCAAGAGGTATTCTCTCTAATGTCACCCACAGTGTACTTGGACGGTGAAATATTGAAAGTTCAACATAAGCAACAACTTATTGCTGCCGGACTCACCCGCTCCTCAATGCTGAGCTCCACCGAGTGGAGTTTGCTGTCTCCCCTCACTCTCTGCCGTAGTCGTCTGGTCCTGGGGTGTGGCAACTTCAAGCCTGCCCTCTTGTTCTCCGGATAGATAGAAGCCAACTATGTGCAATTCCTAATGTGTACTTTTCCGGTCCTGGCATAAGGCTGCAGTACCCAAACAAACCCTCCTCAGACGTCCTCGAAAGTGAGGGGGGCGTGGTCCTTGTACACGTCCTCCATGGACAGGAAGTGAGGAAGCTTGATTGTAGCTGCGGGTAGTTCCCGGTGCAGCAGTCAAACAGGGAAAGTGAGGATTAAGCTCCTCTGGAGGTGCTACCACGCTTGTAGGTCAATTAAACAGAAAAGACAAAAAAGGGTAGCGGAGCACCAATCCAATATGATAAAAAGTAATCTTTATTTAACTTCAAAATAAAACAGACAAACGACAGGGTGCCATTATCTAAAAGGAGTCAGCTCCTACAGCTGCTGACATGTTTCGGCTGTTGCCGTTATCAAAGCTGCTTGTCTGTGCAGGTGTAATCCTGCCCTTTAAAAGAAATGAACACTGACTCCTATTGGATAATGGTTAATTACACATTTGAAAATTAACCAGTTCCTTGCTTCAGAATTTAATGACAATAATAGTGCCCTGTGACTAAGACAAATCTAATCAAAAAATGTATACTACCTGTGAGTACATATGTCCCTAAGTAAACGTAATAGAAAAAGAGCCTTAAAACTTTAATTGTGTAAAAGTCTAAATATACAATCAGCTCTATGAAACTTCTCTAATGTACAGACAACAGGCTGGGAGAGTGCAGGGAAACCCAATATTAATCATGTAGGTATATGTAGAAATAATAGTTAGCATCAATAGCTGGGAGAGTTCCCAAATACTCATGAGTATAAACGAGTCCCTGAAGGTAAAATGTAGAAACACTATCCGCTAGATTTGGAGTTTTGTCGGTAACGACCCGAAAAACTAACGCCGGCTTTTTTCTGGCCGCACCATAAAAATAACTCTGGTATTGAGAGTCCACATAAAGGCTGTGTTAGGCTCCAAAAAAGGAGCGTAGAGTATTTTTAACGCAGCTTCAACTCTCGATACCAGAGTTGCTTACGGACGCGGCCAGCCTCAAAATCGTGCTCGTGCACGATTCCCCCATAGGAAACAATGGGGCTGTTTGAGCTGAAAAAAAACCAAACACCTGCAAAAAAGCCGCGTTCAGCTCCTAACGCAGCCCCATTGTTTGCTATGCGGTAACCCTTCCTACGTCTGCACTTAACACTCTAACATGTACCCCGAGTCTAAACACCCCTAACCTTACACTTATTAACCCCTAATCTGCCGACCCCGCTATCGCTGACCCCTGCATATTATTATTAACCCCTAATCTGCCGCTCCGTAAACCGCCGCTACTTACATTATCCCTATGTACCCCTAATCTGCTGCCCCTAACACCGCCGACCCCTATATTATATTTATTAACCCCTAATCTGCCCCCCACAACGTCGCCTCCACCTGCCTACACTTATTAACCCCTAATCTGCCGACCGGACCTGAGCGCTACTATAATAAAGTTATTAACCCCTAATCCGCATCACTAACCCTATCATAAATAGTATTAACCCCTAATCTGCCCTCCCTAACATCGCCGACACCTAACTTCAATTATTAACCCCTAATCTGCCGACCGAATCTCGCCGCTATTCTAATAAATGTATTAACCCCTAAAGCTTAGTCTAACCCTAATACTAACACCCCCTTAAGTTAAATATAATTTAAATCTAACGAAATTAATTAACTCTTAATAAATAAATTATTCCTATTTAAAGCTAAATACTTACCTGTAAAATAAATCCTAATATAGCTACAATATAAATTATAATTATATTATAGCTATTTTAGGATTAATATTTATTTTACAGGTAACTTTGTATTTATTTTAACCATGTACAATAGCTATTAAATAGTTAAGAACTATTTAATAGCTAAAATAGTTACCAGCCCTGAACAGGGCCCTTTGCGGGGCATGCCCCAAGAAATACAGCTCTTTTGCCTGTAAAAAAAAACATACAATCCCCCCCCCCAACATTACAACCCACCACCCACATACCCCTAATCTAACCCAAACCCCCCTTAAATAAACCTAACACTAAGCCCCTGAAGATCTTCCTACCTTATCTTCACCATACCAGGTTCACCGATCCGTCCTGAAGAGCTCCTCCGATGTCCTGATCCAAGCCCAAGCGGGGGGCTGAAGAGGTCCATGATCCGGCTGAAGTCTTCATCCAATCGGGGCAGAAGAGGTCTTCCATCTGATTGAAGTCTTCATCCAAGCGGCATCCATCCGGAGCGAAGCGGCAGCATCCTGAAGACCTCCACCGCGGAACATCCATCCTGGCCGACGACTGAACGACGAATGACGGTTCCTTTAAATGACGGCATCCAAGATGGCGTCCCTCGAATTCCGATTGGCTGATAGGATTCTATCAGCCAATCGGAATTAAGGTAGGAATATTCTGATTGGCTGATGGAATCAGCCAATCAGAATCAAGTTCAATCCGATTGGCTGATCCAATCAGCCAATCAGATTGAGCTTGCATTCTATTGGCTGATCGGAACAGCCAATAGAATGCGAGCTCAATCTGATTGGCTGATCGGATCAGCCAATCGGATTGAACTTGATTCTGATTGGCTGATTCCATCAGCCAATCAGAATATTCCTACCTTAATTCCGATTGGCTGATAGAATCCTATCAGCCAATCGGAATTCGAGGGACGCCATCTTGGATGACGTCATTTAAAGGAACCGTCATTCGTCGTTCAGTCGTCGGCCAGGATGGATGTTCCGCGGTGGAGGTCTTCAGGATGCTGCCGCTTCGCTCCGGATGGATGCCGCTTGGATGAAGACTTCAATCGGATGGAAGACCTCTTCTGCCCCGCTTGGATGAAGACTTCAGCCGGATCAGCCGGATCATGGACCTCTTCAGCCCCCCGCTTGGGCTTGGATCAGGACATCGGAGGAGCTCTTCAGGATGGATCGGTGAACCTGGTATGGTGAAGATAAGGTAGGAAGATCTTCAGGGGCTTAGTGTTAGGTTTATTTAAGGGGGGTTTGGGTTAGATTAGGGGTATGTGGGTGGTGGGTTGTAATGTTGGGGGGGGGGGTATTGTATGTTTTTTATAACAGGCAAAAGAGCTGTATTTCTTGGGGCATGCCCCGCAAAGGGCCCTGTTCAGGGCTGGTAAGGTAAAAGAGCTTTGAACTTTAGTAATTTAGAATAGGGTAGGGCATTTTTTTTATTTTGGGGGGCTTTGTTATTTTATTAGGGGGCTTAGAGTAGGTGTAATTAGTTTAAAATTGTTGTAATATTTTTCTTATGTTTGTAAATATTTTTTTATTTTTTGTAACTTAGTTCTTTTTTATTTTTTGTACTTTAGCTAGTTTATTTAATTGTATTTATTTGTAGCAATTGTATTTAATTAATTTATTGATAGTGTAGTGTTAGGTTAATTGTAGGTAATTGTAGGTAGTTTATTTAATTAATTTATTGATAGTCTAGTGTTAGGTTTATTTGTAACTTAGGTTAGGATTTCTTTTACAGGTAAATTTGTAATTATTTTAACTATTTTAGCTATTAAATAGTTCTTAACTATTTAATAACTATTGTACCTGGTTAAAATAAATACAAAGTTACCTGTAAAATAAAGATTAATCCTAAAATAGCTATAATATAATTATAATTTATATTGTAGCTATATTAGGATTTATTTTACAGGTAAGTATTTAGCTTTAAATAGGAATAATTTATTTAATAAGAGTTAATTAATTTCGTTAGATTTAAATTATATTTAATTTAGGGGGGTGTTAGTATTAGGGTTAGAATTAGCTTTAGGGGTTAATACATTTATTAGAATAGCGGCTAGATTCGGTCGGCAGATTAGGGGTTAATAATTGAAGTTAGGTGTCGGCGATGTTAGGGAGGGCAGATTAGGGGTTAATACTATTTATGATAGGGTTAGTGAGGCGGATTAGGGGTTAATAACTTTATTATAGTAGCGCTCAGGTCCGGTCGGCAGATTAGGGGTTAATAAGTGTAGGCAGGTGGAGGCGACGTTGAGGGGGGCAGATTAGGGGTTAATAAATATAATATAGGGGTTGGCGGTGTTAGGGGCAGCAGATTAGGGGTACATAAGGATAACGTAGGTGGCGGCGCTTTGCGGTCGGCAGATTAGGGGTTAATAAGTGTAGGCAGGTGGAGGCGACGTTGAGGGGGGCAGATTAGGGGTTAATAAATATAATATAGGGGTCGGCGGTGTTAGGGGCAGCAGATTAGGGGTACATAAGGATAACGTAGGTGGCGGCGCTTTGCGGTCGGCAGATTAGGGGTTAATAAGTGTAGGCAGGTGGAGGCGACGTTGAGGGGGGCAGATTAGGGGTTAATAAATATAATATAGGGGTCGGCGGTGTTAGGGGCAGCAGATTAGGGGTACATAAGGATAACGTAGGTGGCGGCGCTTTGCGGTCGGCAGATTAGGGGTTAAAAACATTTTTTTCGAGTGTCGGCGATGTGGGGGGACCTCGGTTTAGGGGTACATAGGTAGTTTATGGGTGTTAGTGTACTTTAGAGCACAGTACTTAAGAGCTTTATAAACCGGCGTTAGCCCAGAAATCTCTTAACTACTGACTTTTTTCCTGCGGCTGGAGTTTTGTCTTTAGATGTCTAACGCTCACTTCAGAAACGACTCTAAATACCGGAGTTATAAAAATCCCATTGAAAAGATAGGATACGCAATTTACGTAAGGGGATCTGCGGTATGGAAAAGTCGCGGCTGAAAAGTGAGCATTAGACCCTATTTTGAGTGACTCCAAATACCGGCGGTAGCCTAAAACCAGGGTTAGGAGCCTCTAACGCTGGTTTTCACGGCTACCGCCAAACTCCAAATCTAGGCCTAAGTATGCATCTATTTGGCAGAGACAAAAACTCAAACAGAAATGTACAGCAGAGAACCAATTATTTCTCGTTCTTAACTCTTACTCTTATTGCAGAGCAGAATGTGGCTATACTTTCAAACAACTTAATGACAATGCAACATTAACTGCAATTTCAAACAGGAAAGAATTTATTAAATTTTTGTTTAAATTTACGAGTAAAAGAGTTAGTTTGAACTAGGAAAACTAAATTTGTTAAATTTTAAATTAGAATTTTCTAGTGAAGGATTAATTCATAATAGAAAAGCTAAAGTACAGTATCCCTCTGTGGTGGTCAAAATTTATATGCTTAATTAATTTGTTTTTATAATTGTAAATAAGAGAATGAAAGAATAAAAGGGGGGCGGGGGTTATGCATGTCCAATTTACTCCCAATGGTTGATTAAATCATACATGGAGTTAAGGCCTGAGGGGTATCTAGTTTGTAATTTGAATATCCAAAAGATCTCACGTTTGGACAAGATTTTGTCCCTGTCCACCCCTCTTGGTGATTTAGTAATTTGTTCAATGCAGGTCCAACGAAAAGAGTCAGGACTTTTACCATGTAAATTGGTAAAATGTTGGATCAAGGGAGTGGTGGCTGTACCCGTCCTGATATTAGAGAGATGCTCTCTAATTCTTGACCTGACCTCTCTGGTCGTGAGGCCTACGTATTGTTTTGCACATGAAGTGCAAGTGGCAAGGTAGATAGTATAGGTGGACCTACAATTGAGACACATGTTTATCGTGAATACCTGTCCTGTTACCGTGGAGCAAAAAGTGCTCCCTAACTCCACCTTTTCACAAGCCACACAGTCTCTGAAATGACATTTGTACATGCCCTTCTGGGTCAGCCAGGAAGACGACTCTAGATCCTTGTTGGTGGAAATTCTGGTAGGGGCTACCATATTCCCTATGATTTTACTGCGCCGGTATGTGAAGTGGCATGATTTCACGGATAGATTGGCTAAATCCTCATCCGCCTTCAGCATGTCAAAGTGTTTTTTGATAATTTCACAAACCTGTGGGTATTGTTCCGAATGATCAGTAACAAAGAAAAGATCATCCTTTATGGCTCCCTTGTTTTTACATTTATTTTTACCTTTTGGTTTCAAAAGATTTTTCCTGTCTAGAGTTTTTACCTCTTCAAATGCTGAGGCTATCAGATCTTTCTTATACCCCCTGCATAAGAGTCTCTGAGAGAGTTGAGTCTCAGAGACTCTTATGCAGGGGGTATAAGAAAGATCTGATAGCCTCAGCATTTGAAGAGGTAAAAACTCTAGACAGGAAAAATCTTTTGAAACCAAAAGGTAAAAATAAATGTAAAAACAAGGGAGCCATAAAGGATGATCTTTTCTTTGTTACTGATCATTCGGAACAATACCCGCAGGTTTGTGAAATTATCAAAAAACACTTTGACATGCTGAAGGCGGATGAGGATTTAGCCAATCTATCCGTGAAATCATGCCACTTCACATACCGGCGCAGTGAAACCATAGGGAATATGGTAGCCCCTACCAGAATTTCCACCAACAAGGATCTAGAGTCGTCTTCCTGGCTGACCCAGAAGGGCATGTACAAATGTCATTTCAGAGACTGTGTGGCTTGTGAAAAGGTGGAGTTAGGGAGCACTTTTTGCTCCACGGTAACAGGACAGGTATTCACGAAAAACATGTGTCTCAATTGTAGGTCCACCTATACTATCTACCTTGCCACTTGCACTTCATGTGCAAAACAATACGTAGGCCTCACGACCAGAAAGGTCAGGTCAAGAATTAGAGAGCATCTCTCTAATATCAGGACGGGTACAGCCACCACCCCCTTGATCCAACATTTTACCAATTTACATGGTAAAAGTTCTGACTCTTTTCGTTGGACCTGCATTGAACAAATTACTAAATCACCAAGAGGGGTGGACAGGGACAAAATCTTGTCCAAACGTGAGATCTTTTGGATATTCAAATTACAAACTAGATACCCCTCAGGCCTTAACTCCATGTATGATTTAATCAACCATTGGGAGTAAATTGGACATGCATAACCCCACCCCCCCCCTTTTATTCTTTCATTCTCTTATTTACAATTATAAAAACAAATTAATTAAGCACATACATTTTGACCACCACAGAGTGATACTGTACTTTAGCTTTTCTATTATGAATTAATCCTTCACTAGAAAATTCTAATTAAAAATTTAACAAATTTAGTTTTCCTAGTTCAAATTAACTCTTTTACTCGTAAATTTAAACAAAAATTTAATAAATTCTTTCCTGTTTGAAATTGCAGTTAATGTTGCATTGTCATTAAGTTGTTTGAAAGTATAGCCACATTCTGCTCTGCAATAAGAGTAAGAGTTAAGAACGAGAAATAATTGGTTCTCTGCTGTACATTTCTGTTTGAGTTTTTGTCTCTGCCAAATAGATGCATACATAGTGTTTCTACATTTTACCTTCATGGACTCGTTTATACTCATGAGTATGTGGGAACTCTCCCAGCTATTGATGCTAACTATTATTTCTACATATACCTACATGTTTAATATTGGGTTTCCCTGCACTCTCCCAGCCTGTTGTCAGTACATTAGAGAAGTTTCATAGAGCTGATTGTATATTTAGACTTTTACACAATTAAAGTTTTAAGGCTCTTTTTCTATTACATTTACTTAGGGACATATGTACTCACAGGTAGTATACATTTTTTGATTAGATTTGTCTTAGTCACAGGGCACTATTATTGTCATTAAATCCTGAAGCAAGAAACTGGTTAATTTTCAAATGTGTAATTAACCATTATCCAATAGGAGTCAGTGTTCATTTCTTTTAAAGGGCAGGATTACACCTGCACAGACAAGCAGCTTTGATAACGGCAACAGCCGAAACATGTCAGCAGCTGTAGGAGCTGACTCCTTTTAGATAATGGCACCCCGTCGTTTTTCTGTTTTATTATGAAGTTAAATAAAGATTACTTTTTATCATATTGGATTGGTGCTCCGCTACCCTTTTTTGTCTTTTCTGTAGTGATAAGAGGGCAAGATAAAAAACCCTAGTATTTAAATTAAACTTAACATGACCTCACAGATTGTGTTGAATTAAATAATGTGCCCATATGCAAGTGTACGTGTTGGAAACTCAAATTTAGTATTAGAAAGATTGTCTGATGTGTAACATAAAACTTTTTTTTAATTCTATATGTAAAAATAAATAGTGATGAAAAAGATTTATGTGGGAATATATATAGACAGCTCGGCAAACTTAAGAAGAGAGGAAATAATTATGAGGAATAAAAATGTATTTACTGAACTCCTGTTATTAATAAATACCGGGAGGGGGACACTTTAATAAAAGTAGGTAATATAAATGGGTTTATAAAAATGATACGAAGTTATTACATTCATTTAATCCAGAAGGATGTATGGAATTGAAAAGATAGATCCATCTACTTTCTGCTCTTAGGAGTACTTGTTCCAGATTGCCACCTCGAATGCCTAAGTCAACTTTCTGTATACCCCAACATTTTAAATCTGATTGTTTAGATTTGTGGGTTTGAAGAAAGTGTTGTGCCACAGAGGTGATTTTTTGCCATCTTGGCTATCTTTGGCAGCATTTTTAATATTTGTTAATAATATTAATATTATAATAATTTATAATAATTGTTCAATTTTTATTTTGATCTTGCTAGTATAGCTTTTCTAATGTAGAAGATTGTAAATATGGATACTGTATTCTTCATATATATACTAATTAACGTATACATTTGACCAACATGTCTAAAGTAATACCACTGTTACAGCAAACACATGTTCACATCTCTGCGCAAATATATCTTTCGTGATCATTGTGCATGTGTGACAAATCTAAATTCAGATATCTAAACATCATATGTAGCTTGTGTTGTGAGATCTTTATAGGTTGAATATATGACTATATAAACATTTCTTAAATATATATACTCAAATATTAATATATCATATGAAGTCTGATATTTACCTGGTTCAGCCTCTCTACTTCCTTCTCCCAGGTCACCGATTGGAGAAGCAGCTGCACTGGACTCCGGATCTTGAGTGTCAGAGCCAGCAACTGGGGATTGAGAAGAAGTCAAGGAGCATGCGGATGCAAAACTGATGGGGAAACGGAGATTGAGGAGGATGCATAAAGTTTCCTCATAAGTTTGCTGGTATAGTTTCCATGGGGGTGGATCCTGCTTTCCATCCCTCCAATGTGCTTTTACCCAATCCTTCATGAGGCAGACTTTATTGCGAAGCCGCAACCTCATATCCCCGAATCTCTGCATGATTTGATCCAGGGTCTGGATGTCACACACTGCATTAACATCTTGGATGATAGAAAACCAGAGGGCCCTCCTAATTTTTGGCTTTGTCAACTTCTTCTTGTTCCCAAACAGCTGCGGATAAAACTCCTCGACTGCGTTGACCAGTGCAGCACTTTCCACCCGTGTGAAACTGGGAGACGTCATGCCTGCTGAGTTAATATAGATATATAATATTTATCTAATATAGATAAGACACCAGCAGGCATTAGAGAACTGACAAAAATGGCAACGTGCAATGGACTTTTATATGGTGAAGTAAACATGATATGCACCATGGAACATGGTATTTGTACATCTGATTGAATAAAATATTTAAATTTCGTTATCATGTCTGTGAGGCCATACTGACTCAAGTTATGTTTGTGTAATGAGTTCTGATTGGCCGATCATTAATATTTCATAGATTCATATCTTTGTAACTTCCATACACATACCTCCTGGGGGTGTTGTTACTACATTTGGCATGTAGACTTATTTGTAAATTATGGGACTGTTATGCGTATATGTGTGACGCAGATTTAATATACGTGATCCGTTAAATATTAATATATTAAGTTTACATTTTATCTTGGTTTGATTTTTACTCACGATAGTAAATATAATCCAGCCACATTAGTAAATGTTTACACATTTTAATGTTTAATATTGATCTGCTTATTTAATATAAATATATTTTATTCTAAAAAGTAAACATTGTATGTACTCATAGTTTATTAAAGCAATATCGTGACTCGTGAAGTATTGACATTGCTCTTTTAAATGTATTTACAATCTCAACAATGATAGATTGTGTGCTAGTGCGTGACATTAGAATCGAATATTTAAAGATGCGAATCTCGTGTTGCAAGAAACATTTAACACGCTATATATCTGAAATGCGTAATTTGTATTTATAATGGACGTAACTTTGATAAAAATGTTTTAAAATATTAAAATCAAGGTTTGTTCATTATTAGTAAATGAAAATCAAGCTTGTATTGGTCTGAACTGCTAACATATATTATTTTTTTGCAACGTCATCTTTATTTTTAAAGGGACATTACGCCCAAATATTTTCTTTCATGATCCAGATAGAGAATACAGTTCTAAACATTACAATATAACCATCTATTTAGCTTATTCTTTAGATATCCTTTACATAAGAAATAGCAATGCACATGGTTGAGCAAATCACACAAGGCATCTCTGTGCAGCCACCAATCTTTAGCTACTAGGCATATCTAGATATGGTTTTAAAGGAAAATATATCAAAAGAATGAAGGTAATTAGATAATAGAAGTACATTTGAATGTTTAAAATTATTTTTTCTATATGAATCAGGAAAGAAACGTTTTTGGATTCATGTCCCTTTAATGAGCTGATATGCAATATTTAAATTTATCTAAAGACATCTGTCTAAACATTGTAAATATGCATTGTTGCCCACCCACAAATAAGTAGATATTTCACTGTAATGCTTTGCTAATCCTAAACCTATGCATCTCGTTTGTGCAAACTTGATAACATGAGAATAAACCATATGTGATTACTAATATTATTTTTAGATTCAAATCTGCTCTGTCTGAATCATGGAAGAATAGATTCTTTTGTAATTTCCATTTCAATAAAAATTAAATATCCATCACAAGCTCTAACCAAAAATTAAGTTATTTTATAAAAACATGCAGTCAGTCATGTGTGAATATTAAATATATATTTAATTATATGAATTTCTATACATATAAAAGGGACAGTAAACCAAAAAGATATTTACTTTAATACACTACTAATTATTGCATATTTGATCCCGTTATATGAATACACATTTGACCTGTGTGAGAACCTTGCTTGTAAAATGTCCACTTATCTCCATCCTTTCATTGAGCTTTTAAACGATTCAGTGCAGACAATTAAAGTGACAGTATACTATAATATAGTGTGAAATTAATGTGTTTACAAATCATTATTATTTTATTATCAGCAGAGTATATAATGCATGAAATTAAATGGCTCATGTTGATCTCTGACTTATTATTGGGAAGCGAAAAACAAAAATGGGTATTAGCTTGGATAGATAGTCTGATACTCCTTAAACTTAATCCCATTTTTAGACATATACATACTTCTTATATCTGCCAAACAATCAACATAAAACATTTTAAATTAGTAGTACCTTATATATTGTATGCCCCACTGTGAGTGAAATATCTTACAATGGCTGTATTTATACAGCTTTGCCTTAAAGGGACATTAAACAAGAATATTTTTTTCCTGATTTAGATGGATAATACAATGTTAAACAACTTTATAATTTACTTCTATTATCTCATTTTATTTTATCTCTTGATATTCTTTCATGAAAAGCATATCTAGATAGTCTAAGGTGCTGCTGATTGTTGACTGCACATAGATGCCTTGTGTAATTGGCTAACCCATGTGCATTGCTATTTCTTTAACAAAGGATATCTAAAGAATGAAGCAAATTAGATAATAGAAGTAAATTGGAATGTGGTTTAAAATTGTATTCTCTGTCTGATTCATGAAAGAAACTTTTTGGTTTTATGTCCCTGTAAGGACAAAACCATTAGTAATAGGTGGAGTTAACATTGGAGAAATAAACTAAAATTAAAATAAAGGGTAACAGAAATACCTATGGAAATGTGATACACTCCAACAGGTAAATAATATTATTGTAAGAAATTATATTTTGATATATCTGTAGTTAACTGACTCTTCCAATGGCTCAACTAGAGTGAAAGTCATCAATATGGCATACAATAACTAGCTTGTGATACAAGTGAAATTAACTTACATTTTATTTACAGATAATTTAAGCTAGATTACCTTGCAAATAATGAAAGCATAATAACCTATATTTATATTAACAATGTTTTTGTTACCTAAGAAAGATTATTGAGATTATAATGTAAATCTAAAATTAAACTACACTGTCACTTTAATGTAACAAGTTAAACACTTTAATTTCTTAAAAGTGAAATGATCAAAGTTGTTATGTATAATTTATACTGCATATCCTCGTCATAAACATTTTATGATTTTGTCATCTATAAATCACACAATCAAATCATAGATGGCTATATCTAACTCCACCTTAAATTTGGGAAGATACTTGATTTTAACATTATATGCTTAAGCTGTGTTGATATTTTTTAATTCTATAAATTAATCAAGATTAGTATATTTGATATCAGGCATGAGTTTGTAAAATAGATACTTTAACAGTCATGGGACTAATATTTTGTTTAAATGTCAGAATATTAGATATATGTATTTCTTCTTATCTTACTGGGATAGAGATATCTATCAACTATGTATTTCAATAAATACAATTTGAAAATATAGTATGTAAATAAATTTATTTAAAAAAAAAATAATTTGGGAAATCTAATAATTTAAAATGCATCTTCTGTCTATGCTCTAACATGTATTGTTTGTCTTGATATTAAAAAGCCAGTTCAGACTGGAGATCTATATCTATCCATAATTTGAAAATAATCACATTAAATTGTCTAATCAATATTGGAATTACACATTTTAGCATTTAAAATTATACAAAATGCATAAAATCAAAATTAAAAATTAAAAAAGTATTCTATTGTATGAGGAACATAATTGAATGTAATATTTAATGTCCCTTCAAATAAAAATGTACCTAAATGTCCACTTTTAAATGTATCCCTTTATCTGTCTGATTAGTCAGAATCTGAGTCCCCTCTAGCACAAAGTAGGGGCAATGTATATAAAATAAACATATTCTAAAATAGGACATGTATATATTCAGAAATATTTCAACATTATTCCTCCTATGATTTGTAAATAGCATGTATTGTGCAAACTAACCTGGATGTATGGTCTTAGAAAGGCAATTCTCTTCAAAATATTAGTTTATCTTCATTAGGTGTCCTATTTATCATTTTCAAAATAGAGGATTGTGAAAATACCATCTAAAAATTGAAAAATAACATTATGAACCATAAGTGTCTCCCATAGGATGCATCCTGCATCCAAAGTCTTGATCAAGAGAATTGTGCCACTTACCATGTGAATGTGTCAGTTGAAAGACAATGCCAGAGACATGATCATATTGGGATTCTTCACTTTCAGTCTGGGATTCTTCACTATCAGTCTGTAGATTAAGTCATCTCCCTAATGGAAAATAAATTTTAAATAAAATCATTCATAAAAATGTGTGACTTGGTTCTGCACCCCCCTCTATTTCTTAAACTATTTAGATCAATAGCTTTCTAAGCGTATGTAAGAACTTTTGTGTTATGTTCTATCAATCAAGTGTGAAGCTGAGTCATCCCTTGTACAGACCTAAACTCTGATGTATGACTTTGAAGCACATAATATTGCTAGAGTATCCCTTTCAGACTAACTAAAAATCTATTAATGTATAAACTAAATAATACATTTAAATTGTATGCCATATGATGGATCATTGTGCTAAATCCCCCCCCCCAGTCCATACATTGTGTATACTTACCATCTGATGTTGTCTTTGAAAATCAGGTGGCAAAGTCATTACAGGAGCCAATGCCAGAATCATCTGATGTATAAATTAACTATGATAAGAAAAATATAAAATTAGATTTGGATATAATAATTTGTTCAACCATCCTAACATGTTTGCACAATTCTTTACTTCTCATTTCCCTAAAATTCTCACATATTCACAATGCTCCTATAAAACTTCTATTATTTACTGTCTAAAGTTGCGGTTGATGATGTTGTCTCTGACATTGACCCCCTTGTCCCAGAATGGCTCCTCTAGAACTGGGTCATCCTCCTCATCTTGGGGGAGGTCTCGGGGCGCCTGGACAGCCTGCAGCATCCCAGCCTGCTGAGCTATGTTATGCAGGTTGCTGCAGGCTATAACGATCTTTGCCACCTTCCTAGAGCTGTATTGGAGGGCTCCTCCAGATCTGTCCAGGCATCTTAAGCACATTTTGAGGAGCCCAAACATCCTCTCCACTACAGCCCTAGTCCGCTTGTGCGCCCGATTGTAGCACTCCTGGGCCTCGTCTGTGGGGTTGCGCAATGGCGTAATGAGACAAGGCCAGCACATGTAACCCGAATCACCTATAAATAATTAACATAACAAAATGACAAATAATACAAATATCGTAAAAATTATTATATTAAAATACATTTCAATAAGATACAATGCATTTGTGTACATGAAAATCGAATAAACTATACATTTGCTAAAAGAGAAAAGCATGGATAAATTGCATCCTATAGCTGCACATTTAAGCTAGGACATGCTACATATCTGTTTGGAGCAAAAACTAGACATTTGCAGAAAGACATCTAAATGGTTAAATCACATCCTATAGCTGCACATTTAAGTTAGGACATGCGACATATGCATTTTACGCATAAACTAGACATTTGCTAAAAGAGAAAAAAATTGTTAAATTGCATCCTATAGCTGCACATTTAAGCTAGGAAATGCTACATATCTGTTTGGAGCTAAAACTAGACATTTACAGAAAGACAACTAAATGGTTAAATCGCATCCTATAGCTGCACATTTAAGGTAGGACATGCTACATATGCATTTATTTGCATAAACTAGACATTTGATAAAAGAGAAAAAAATGTATTGTATTTAATTCTTTGTACGTTTTAATCTATAAATTTACTTTTATTGAATCAAGCACCTTATGAGTCTCTGTTCACCATACTAAAGACCACTTGGAACCTATACACCTGGGAATCGAATGGTTATGTGAACAGGGCCACTATAATAGTCCAGTGTGTGTTATTTGCACCATTGGGTGCTTCACCTAATGTGAGTACCCTGTTGCTCTGAGTTCCCCATACGGGTTTAAGAATACCTCATTGTTATGCACTAGGAGTCACCCTTCCTTTCCCCCCCCCATTATAAATGGTTAAATCGCATCCTATAGCTGCACATTTAAGGTAGGACATGTTATATATCTGTTTCGAGCTAAAACTAGACACTTACAGAAAGACAACTAAATGGTTAAATCGTATCCTATAGCTGCACATTTAAGGTAGGACATGCTACATATGTGTTTATTTGCATAAACTAGACATTTGATAAAAGAGAAAAAAATGGTTAAATTGCATCCTATAGCTGCACATTTAAAGGGACACTGAACCCAATTTTTTTCTTTCATGATTCAGATAGAGCATGCAATTTTAAGCAACTTTCTAATTTACTCCTATTATCAAATTTTCTTACTTCTCTTGGTATCTTTATTTGAAATGCAAGAATGTAAGCTTAGATGCGGGCCCATTTTTGGTGAATAACCTAGGTTATTCTTTCTGATTGGTGGATAAATTAATCCACCAATAAAAAAGTTCTTTCCAGAGTTCTGAAACAAAAAAGAAGCTTAGATGCCTTCTTTTTCAAATAAAGATAGCAAGTGAAAGAAGATAAATTGATAATAGGATTAAAATAGAAAGTTGCTTAAAACTGCATGCTCTATCTGAATCACGAAAGAAAAAATTTGGGTTCAGTGTCCCTTTAAGCAAGGACATGCTACATATCTGTTTGGAGATAAAACTAGACATTTGCAGAAAGACAACTAAATGGTTAAATCGATAAAAACAAGAGAAAAGGGCGCCTCCTAGTGTAGCCAATAAATGGTATAATATTATACTATTTATAGAAATATACTCACAGTGTGAGGAGGCAAAGATAATGCCTAGGCATGCGGGCTGAGAACTTGCAGTGTCCCAGTAAACTGTGCACAAAGGTGGGCTGCTCCTTCCAGAATCAATGCAGGATTCAAATATCTATAATGGGGAAAAAAAAAAGGAAGGGCGACTCCTAGTTCAGACCAATGAGGTATTCTTAAACCCGTATGGGGAACTCAGAGCAACGGAGCACTCACATTAGGTGAAGCACCCAATGGTGCAAATGACGCACACTGGACTATTGTAGTGGCCCAGTTCACATAACCATTCGATTCCCAGGTGTATAGGTTCCAAGTGGTCTGTAGTATGGCAAACAGAGACTCAAAAAGTGCTTGATTCAATAAAAGTTAATTTATAGATTAAAAAGTACAAAGAATAAAATACAATGGTTAAAACCAACAGTATTAATTACTACGCGTTTCTCGGCATCTACCACGCCATTTCCTCAGGATATGCCTTCCTTCCCCCCCCCATTATAAATGGTTAAATCGCATCCTATAGCTGCACGTTTAAGGAGGGACATGCTACATATGCATTTTTCGCATAAACTAGACATTTGCTAAAAGAGAAAAGAATGGTTAAATTGCATCCTATAGCTGCACATTTAAGTTAGGACATGCTACATATCTGCTTGGAGCTAAAACTAGACATTTGTTGAAAGAGACAATTAAATAATTAAAGCACATCCTATAGCTGCACATTAAACAAACACAACTGTTTTTGAACATTACAGTGACAATTGTCTAAATTCTGAACTGTGCTGTTCACAAATACTCACCAATGAGCCACCCATGGGGAAACTGTCTACCCTCAAACTGCTGCCACAGTAACGACTGCCTGAGGATACGGGCATCATGACAAGCCCTGCCGAAATTCACACACACATTCATATTCCACATCCCTGAGTCGCAAATAAACTGCACATTGAGACTATGAAATTGTTTGCGATTTCAGAAGGGCTGGTCATTTGCTGGAGCATGCAGTGCAATGTGAGTGCAATCTATTGCTCCCAAGGCATTGGGCATTTGAGCTATTGCTTAGAATTTCCTGTTCAGGCTCCTCCAATTGTCATCATTTTGAGGGAATCCTATATAAAGCTTACAAACTCGTATTATGGCGTCCAGAAAATTATCAAAAACCACAGAGAAGGTACCCTGAGACATCCCATGCATGTACCCCTCTCCAGATTGAAAACTTCCGGAGGCCAGGACGTGTATGCAACTTAGCATCTTGGTCATGCCAGGGATTGCAGTCTACATACGTTTACGTGGTTCCATATGAGGTTTAAGTACATCATAAAGGCTAATGAGCTGCTCGCGATTGAGCCTATACTTGTCATAAACCTCGAAGACGCTCAAATTACCAAGGTGGGCCTCACCCTTTCAACATGAGGGCCTCTAATCAGACGAGCCCTGTTACAGTACACAACTCGTGCAACAGCACCAACTAACTGCGAATCATCCATATTTGCCAAGCCAAGCAGCACAAAGCCAAATAGCAGAGCAAACACACAAGGAGTAACAAGGTATGCAAAAACACAAAAACTATTTGATACAATGTCGATCACAAGGGATGCTTTGGCCATGTTGTTTGGGGAATTTATAGTGCAATATGTCCAATGGAAGCGTGTTTGTAATGATTGCTGATTGTATACACTTGATTGTATCTGAGTGGTGTGAATGCTTTCAAAGTGGGCGTTTTTTTAGGTGTTTGATGAAATTTAGTTTTTCCCCAATGATTCGTAATGTGAAAGTGTAAAATATACCATATACAGTGCACGTTCGTAATGTTTGTTCATATGCGTAATAAATACTTATTAAACACAATGTTATATTAAAAAGCACACGTCCATGCTAACATGATTGAAAGTGCATACTTGTGTATAATGTGTGCATATACATGGTATAGAATCTGATCGATCAATGTTGCTGCAATATTGTTTAAAAGCAATAAAGTAACGGCTGACATCTATAATATGATATTTATAAGTTATTGGCAAGATATCAATATTTTACGTGTCCCATTGAAATCGCAATAATAATGAAGATCTTCCAACCCTTTTGTTTACGTATATGTAGTATTGAGTGAGAAACTGATGAAAGGGGCGGTACAGTCATAATGCTGTAATCTGTATGGTTGAAGCTTAGAATGACGTCATCATATTAGCATATTGATGGTGATTTCTAGTTGATGTAATGTAATTCCCTTTAAAAAATTTATGTTGTAGTGATGTTCACACAAGTAAAAGCAAAAACTCCATTGGGAAATAGTAATTTCTTGATCTATTTGTCATAGCCGGACTAACGCAAGAATGAATGAATTAGCACCACAATTCTAACGCTGGTATTACGAGTTTTAAAGTCTAAAAAATTTTTGTGCGTTAGGTAAATCTGATGGTCGCATGCACAAGCACGTATTCCCCATAGAAGTCAATGGAGGAGAGAAATGTCAAGAGAAATAAAATACAACACATGTGTTGAGCATAATTTGAGTGACGTCATGTTTTTCTGTGAAAAAGTAGCTAAATCGTGTTAATTTCATAATAAAAATATGTTTTGTGTACGTAATGTGCTGTATATTGTATGTATGTATCTATAATGTAGCATTGTAGTGATATCCATTGAAAGCATAGGTTGCACTACAGCAATGTCGGCTGCGCTAACCCTTCTTTGGTAAATGGGATTTACCATTGACTTGTAATATCAAGTTGCACTCTAATATTAGTGCAGTGCGATATTGCTTATCTCATCTATTGCTATCATTAGAGCACCACTTGTAATCTAGTCCAGATCCTCTGTGTTTTATATTGAGTACACTCATCAATATTGCTTCAGACTTGAAGAAGAGAGAAGCTTGTTAATTAATATGCATTGTTCATCCAATAAAAATTGTATCAATGCATACTACCATACTCTTAAATTATTTTGGCATGGTAATCACTGTAATAAACATTCCTGTTTTAATAGGCTGCAGCTAGATATTTAAATAATGTTCTGATATTTTTCAATATTTAATATTTATTTAATATTGTTAAACAAAACCATTTAAGTAAAAAAAATATTTAGGATATTAAAGTTTAGTTTACTTATTCTAAGTGACATGTCCCAAAATTAAGGACTTTAAACGTTATCCTTTTGCCTCATATCATATGGGAAATATCTTTGGTAAGTTCATTGTTAAAGTAGATAATGGTTTTACTAAGAGGAAGCCATATTTCTTGAAGGATAGTAATCTTTGACCCTTTTTTGTCTTAATTGTGCTCAATGCAACAGTCATTAGAGGATCTGTTATTACTTTGCTGACAAGAATATTTCACCTTTGACTGCTAATGTTTTTTTCATGTGCTATAACGTCCATGTAGCCTATAATATTTAGGTGAGGCCACCCAGAAAATCAAGGAGCACATAAGTTATCACTATCATGAAAAGGGGAATCAGGTTAACCAACTTTGGTTTATGGTTTTAGAAAGGGTTGGGGTAAATGATATTTAAGTGTATGGGGCATATTTAACAATGTGCGAGTGGACATGATACGAAGTAGCGTATCATGTCAGCTGCACATCGCTGCACATCAATAAATACCGACAGCATACGCTGTCAGCATTTATAATTACATCAGCAGTTCTTGTGAACTGCTGGTTCAATGCAAACCCCTGCAGATTCACGGCCAAATGGCTGCTAGCAGGGGGTGTCAATAAACCCAATTGTATTTGATCAGGTTGATTTCTGGCC